>NC_135327.1:90622748-91872748 GCF_023851605.1 Tamandua tetradactyla | reverse complement strand
GCGCGCGCATGCACACGGGAGGGGCAGCTCTGTATCCTCATTCAGTCTGGAAGCCCTGCCTGACTCTCAAAGCTCTGTCCCCACCCCTGGACGAGGATGTCAAACCCCGGTGGATTCCAGCCCGGCTGATGGCAACTTTTTCCATCCTGTCTCCATGGTCCCTCTGAAGACATCAAGCAGTCCTGCTTTCCAGAAATAGATGAGACTCTCTGCCCATCCCCACTCCCACCCCCAGGACAATACGGCTGGATATTGCCGAGGGAGGGTCGGGGAGGAAACTGTAGGACTCAGACTGAGCCTGGATTTGGGGGTGGGGGGGAAGGGGTGGCATTAGAGAAGTGGACTGGGAGATGGTAGCCTAGAAAATGACTAAATAATTCCACCTCTGGTGAATCACTGGTGGCCCACTAAATCCAGTTTTAAGGGTCATTGTGTGAGACCTATGTGGCTGACATCCTGTATCTGTCCAACAGGGAGGACTTCCCATTCCGGAGAGGTGGGTGCCCAGTCTCTCCCTGTCTCTCATGGGGACTCGGCCGGGCAGAGGGAAGAGGCTTCCTGGACTCTGCTCCGCTGGGGGCTGCAGTGGACAGGGAAGGAGGAGACTCGGACCCTGCCCCCAGGGACCAGCCTCACTCTTGGAGCAGTGAGGGGCAGCCCAGCGAGGAGGCCAGTAGGTCCAGAGAGTGGAGTGCTTTGCCTCGGAGGAGGGTTCAGGAGAGGACTGCATAGTTAGGAAGGCTTCCTGGAGGAGGAAGGAGGGCACTGAGGCAGGAGGACGAGTGTGGGCAGTGAGCTTTGGTGGCATGGGAACCTGGCCCCTTCCCAGAGCCAGGAGGGGTGGTAGAGAGGGCTATGATGGGCAGACAATGGAGAAGCTGGAGGGCTGGGCCGAGGAGTTTGAATTTGAGAGGCCCTACGGACATGCCTATCTCCTTTTTGGGTCGCTGTGCTCTGAGCCTGGTCCCCCCTTCTGCTCCCCAAGGCTCGGAGGGGGCTGGCCTTGCCTCACTTGATCAAATTAGTACCAAATTCTCGCTTTGGCCTGTGGTCTACATTGACATAGACAGCTTCCTGTCAAGAGGATGTTCAAGCAAAGGCTGGGGGTGGGAGGGATTGGTGAAAATGGCATCAGTGGGATTGTCAGGGGAGAGGATTCTGATTCCCTCCACCCCTCTCCAGAACCCTCTGGGACTATGTCCTATCTTCTGACTTCCATTAATGCTTTCAGCCTCAATTCAGGAAAGCCTGAGCAATTCTGGAAAACTCAGCCAAGCTGTTGGTGAGCTGATGGTGGCTGTCAACTTCCCTCCCACCCCGACCTGGTCTTTCCCCAGGGGCCTCCTAGAAGGAAGGCAGTCACTGTTTCCACGACCAGGCCCAGTGGGTGGGAAATCCCTACTGAGCCCGTTCGCCCAAGCTCCAGGCAGCCCTTTCTGCCCTGCCCTGCCCTCAACAGAAGCTTTTGATTAGAGAGTGGCAGGCGTGGCCACATGTGTGGCTGTCTTATCCCCACACAGCCAGAGGTCTGTCCGGATCCTCAGCCAACATCGGAGGCTCTGCCCACCCCCCATCTGGAGCCAGGCTGAGCTTCTCCCACCCGATCCCTGTGGAGATGGGGATCAGATTGTCCTGGGAACAGCCAGCTCTGCTGGGATGCATAGCTCAGGAATAAGGCACATCTGGAAAAGCATTTGCCCTAAACCACTGCTGCCAGCAGGGCCAGCTGGTGCTGGGCTCAGGAGCTGGGGTTGGGGGCTGGCCTCCCCTTATTTAGCCCAGCTCAGGCTTGTGGACCCTGGAAGCTGATCCCCAGGTCACTGCCCATGGAAGGGAAACTGGAGCCAGTGGAGGGCCGAGGGGTAGTCCTCTCTGGGTCAGGGCACACTGCAGGAGGAGCTGGGGATGGAGACTGGACACTGCCTTGGAGCCCAAGCTCCTGGGGCTGGCTGGGACTGAGGATGGCTCCATGTCTCTTTCCCAAGCCTCTCCATGCCCACCTTTGGCCAGTGCTTCCATTCCCACTCATACATTGTACACTGGATGTTGGAGGCGGTCTGCCCCCAGATCCCCCACTGCCCATCCTGGCTCCTCTTGGGGCCTGGATCCCTCTGTCCTTGGATGATCCTGGGACTGGACAACAGTTCTGGGGCTTCCATCTGGTAGCCAGGCTCAGCGGGGACCTTCCCTGGCAGACAGGGAGAGGAGATGGGTTCTGGGAATTAGGTGGTCCTGAGTTCTAATCCAACTCTGCCGCTCCCTGCAAATCACTTACAATCCGAGCCTCCCAGGGTTGGGGTGAGGACCAGCCCAAACCCATATGTGTAAGAGCAGACCCCCAGCCAGACACTGCTTGATTTTTGTCTGTATTCCTTGGTGGGCCTGGATTTGCTGCAGACCAGGGAATGGGGGGTAGGGGCGGGGTGGAGGAGGGGCATTTGAGGCCCTCCTGGGTCTGGGGTTTCAGTGGCAGGTGGTCCCCCTTCCCATCCAAGGGTCAGCTCGTGGCTACATGATGGTAGCTGGAGGGTGAATGAAGTCGGCCTTTCCCTGGTAATGCCGGCACCGGATGGCACCTCCTGGTGACGCAGGGTCTGCGCCCAAAGGAACAGAACTATCATCGTGGCATACAAGGCAGAGGCCAGGTTGGCATGGGCGGTGGGAGGGGGCATGATGTTCCCCTGAGAATCCTCGGGTCAGATGATCCTGAGCGCAAGTGGTTTGTCTCACCTCCTGCCCCCACTCCAGAAGGACATGGGTCCCTGCCAAGCACACGTGCACACGCTTCCAAGCACGGCGGGGCCCTGCTCAGGCAGCCACACAGTGTCCACACCAGCCTGCAGACTCGCATGCCAGAAGGACAGCTCCAGGAGGGCAAGGTGCTGGCCTGTCTGGCGCGTAGCTCTTTCCCTAGTGCCCAGAGCAGCGTATGGCACATATGTGCTAAGTAAATATTTGGTGGATGAATTAATATGTCCCAGGTGATTCTCAGTCACGTGCAGGCAGCATGTCACAGACCCTCAGCTGCACGGATTCTGATGCAGCCCATGGGCACTGTCACAGATGCCTGGAGCACACCTGGGACTCCTCACCCAGGCTCATCCCATCCCTGCTGTGCTGAGACCAGGAGCCTGGCAGCCCTTCTGGGCCTTATGTCAGCCTGCTTCCCACCACCCTCTTCAGGTGCCCAGTGCCTACCAGCGACCGAACTCATCCCTGAGCCCAAGCGGAGGGCAGGGACAGCTGTGGGCCCTGCGGGGATCGGGACACTGAGGAGAGAGATAGAGGGACAGGCATGTCCCTCACTGGACATGGTCTGAGGGAGACACTGCAGGGGCCTGTAGCGAGGGGAAGCAGGAGCTTGTCCTCCGAAGCCCTAATGTGAGGGAGTCACAGCTCTGCAGAGCCAGCGCTGGTGTGTTACCATCAGAACACCCAGGTCAGGCTGGGCACAGGGCTGGGGGCCAGGGCGAAGGGCAGGAGGGAGATGCCCGGGGCAAGAAAGCTGAGCCAGAACTGGCCAGAGGATGTGGAGGAGGTGCCGTGTGGGGCTGTCTCCATCTCTGAAGGTTCATAAGGCACAGGTCAGCTCCGGTTGCCCAGGCCCCTGGGCAGCCTCGGGTGCCCTCCATCCCACCCTTATTGGCACCTGGGTGCACACCATCCCCTCCTGCCCACCCTGCCCCAGCCAGCCTTTTGCTCCAGCAGTTAGATCCAGGCTGCCAGCACCCACCACGCTGACTCTGGACGCTGCACACGGGGGCCAGGGCAGCGTGCTGTGCTGCAGCTGGACAGACAGGCGTCTGGTGTCGTTCCCTACCACCTACAGGGTGGTCCTTGGACAGGAGTCACAGGACCTTGGGCTCCCTCTTGCCCGGCCCAGGCATGCTGGGGTGCTCGGAGAAGTCTTTCCCCTCTGTGGGCCTCGTTTCCTACCTCAAATGCAGAGAAGCCGACACTCCTGGCAGGACTGTGGTGGGGCAGGCAGGAGGCAGGAGGAGCCAGGCCGCTGGACAGGCACGCCCGGGTCCCGGCTGTCACCCAGGCCCTTCCTGTGGACCAGAGAGGGACCCTCTCCTGGGCCTCTCTGGCCTGGGCCCCTGCCCAGCTCCTCTCCTGATACAAATGCCCAGTGGGCAGGTGGGCCGGGCTCAGGGGCTTCCTGGCTGGCTTTCTGGCCCTGGAATCCAGTTCCTTGCTCAGTTTGCTGCCGTCATCGCTGAGCCTCCGGTCAGGCCCGACCCCGGGGTCTGCTTTGCCTGGTGGGGTGATGGTGGGTGCCTCCTCTGGTCCCACTCTTTCACGCATCTTCCTCATTTCGTTTCTTGGCTCTGGGTCCAATCCTCTCCCCTCTTTTCAATTTGTCTCTTGGGCCTCCATCACTATTTCTCAGCTCCAGCTGGTCTCATTGTCCCTGGCTGGGGATGGATCTCTTTCTTTCCCTCCAACTTTTGCCTGGTTCTACCTCCCTTCCACTCTTTCATTCTCTCCCTCTCTCTCTGCCTCTGACTCTCTCTCTCTCAGTCTCTCTCCATCTCCCTTTTCCTCCTCTCTCCTTCCTCCCTGTCTCTCCCCTTCCCCTCTAAGGTCTTCTCCTCCTCACCCGTCCTGCCAGCCGTCCTATCTCTGTCAGCTGGGCCACCATGGAGAAGGAAATCCTGAACTATACTCATCTCCCACCCGGGCCCCTGACCATCGGTTCACTCTGCTTTTCACAAGTTGGTTGGCTCCCTCTACACACCCCCACCTCTCCCGGCCTCGGCGTGGCCACCAAGGGGTGGGTGGCCTCCCCTTGCCTCTGGGCCCCGGCTGAGCCCTGGCTGGAGCCTGGGGCCTCCGGGACGTGCCCCGAAGTGAAATCCAGTGCTGGGCCAGGGCTGGTGTGCAGGGAGTCCAGCTGCCGCTCCGACCCCTGGCCCTGCACACTCCGGGGTGGGCTGCAGATGCCAGGCGGGGTCAGCGTGCCTCCCTCCAGGGAGGGCAACGTCCACCTCCGGAGTCGGCTCGCCGGGCCAGCCCCATCCGGAGTGCCGGACCCTACCCTTCCTTAGGCACCCCCTGAGCTTTGTGCTCAGGGCGGGGACACCTGGGTCTCTCTGGCCCCCTGAGTGGGGCCAGCTGGGAGGAATTTCCCAAAGCCTATTAGAGCAAGCGGTGGCTGCCTCCTGCCTGCCTCCTTGGGCTGGGCAGGGCGGAGGGCGGAGGGAGGGCGGGAGGGAGGGAGGGGGGGAGAGGAGGAAGGGAGAAAAGTTGGCAGGCCGACAGCAGAGCTGTGCTGCATCCATCGCAGAGAGGAGAGAGGAGGCCCGTGTGGCGCGGGGCGGGCCAGGAGTAAGGAGAGGCCTTCCTCCCTTTGTGTGCCCCCACTGCTCTCCTCCCCACGCGCCCCCCTGCCCCCCCCTCCACCCGGCCCTATAAATAGGCCCAGCCCTGGGCCGTGGTTCAGCTCTCGGAGAGAGTTTTGCACCGGGCAGCAGCGTCCAGCCGAGCACCCCCCGCCCCACCAGCATGGCCAGTGAGTTCAAGAAGAAGCTTTTCTGGAGGGCTGTGGCGGCCGAGTTCCTGGCCATGATCCTTTTCATCTTCATCAGCATCGGGACTGCCCTGGGCTTCAACTACCCCATGGTGGGCAACCAGACGGCGGGGACGGTCCAGGACAACGTGAAGGTGTCGCTGGCTTTCGGGCTGAGCATCGCCACGCTGGCCCAGAGCGTGGGCCACATCAGCGGCGCCCACCTCAACCCGGCCGTCACGCTGGGGCTGCTGCTTAGCTGCCAGATCAGCCTCCTGCGTGCCGTCCTGTACATGGTCGCGCAGTGCGTTGGCGCCATTGTGGCCACCGCCATCCTGTCGGGCATCACCTCCTCCCTGCCCGGCAACTCGCTCGGCCGTAATGGGGTGAGTGTGCTGGCCCCAGGCTTGGGGGGCTGGGGTGGTTCTGGAAGGAGGCTGAGAGGTCCCCGGGCCCGTTCTCCACCCATTGCTCGGATGGGGACACTGAGGAACGGGGCGGCAAGAGGTAACTGGGGGGCCACGCAGAGAGTTGGGGGCAGAGCTGGAACTGGACCTCAGCTGGGCCTGTAGCCCAGAGCCCGTTTGCTGCCAGGCACTGTGGGAAGCTGAGACCCAGAGGAAAATAGTCTTGCCAAGGTCCCCTGCCGGGCATCTATTGTGGGGAATGAGATTTGGAGGCAGCTAACTTGTGAGCCAGAAGTTCCCCAGGCCTCGGCTGCAGTTTCTTTGCCCCTCAGCCCTGCCTGTCCTGCCAGGGCTGCAGGGGCAGTGCCAGACCCTGAGGGAGCTCCGGCCGTGGTCCCCAGTCACACTTCCCTGGATGCCCGCCCTGCAGGATGCCCCGGGGTGCAGCACAGTGCCCCCTTCCCCATGCAGCCACTTGCATGTCCCTCACGTTCACATGGGACCCCCAAGAAGTGCTTTTCAAGGAAAAAGCCATCTCCTACTCTTCTGCTCTGTGAATCAAAGACAAGGGAGTAAAAACACTTTCTGGGGCTGTTTGAAGGCAGTTTTCCTGGATTACAATGTGGGGTGGGGGCTGATTGAGACATTCCACCTCCTCCTGGGCTCTGCTCCCTGGGCCCTGAGAGGTGTGGCATGTGTGTGTTTGTGTGTATGCCGGTGTGCACACACATGCATGCTAGTATGGGTCTCTGAGCTTGTGTAAGCTGTGTGTGCCCCTGTGTGTGTGTGTCTATTTCTGGAAGTGTGTCTGTGAGCTCGTCAGTGCTGCCATGTGAATGTGTGTGTGTGTGCATGTGTGTGTGTGTGGAGTGAGTGTGTAACATGTGTGCCCACTGCTCCTGCCTCTGATGGGATCTGAGCTGGGGTCACTAGTGATAAGCAGATGTTGGCGACTGGGTGGCAGTTGCTGAAAAAGAATTCCTCCGGAGCCGCTTAGCGCAACTAATTGGCTGCTGGTGCTAGCTGCCTGCTGTCTCAGACCTGGGGTTTTCCAGTACTTCATCCAAGTTCAAACTCAGGCCCGGTCTGGACCACAATAGGAGGCAACAGGAGGCGGAGTGAGGTGTGGAGGAGGGGACATGTGTCTGTCTCAGGGGGCCCGAGGGGACAGGTAAGCAGGCTTAGGGGTGTCCTTCCAGGGGTAGAGAGGCAAAGGAGTAGAGAGAAGAGGGGTCAGGGCTGGAGAAATGAGGCTGGTGGGCCCGGGGCAGGGCAGGTTTGTGTGAGGACAGTGCAGGGGCTGGAGCTGGTGAGGGCTCCATGAGCCAGCCAAGGGTGTTTATAGCAGCGGTCTTCCTGCTTCCCAGCCAAAGGTCAGGCCCTGGAGGTGGCAGCTGGGGGTGGCTTGGTGAAAGCCTGGTGCAGAGGGCAGCTGGCATGGCTGTGGCACGGGAGGATTAGCACTTCTGTTTCACCGTGACACCTGCTCAGCCCCTTTGCAGAGCCAACCTCTGCTCATCCCAAGATTGAAGATTAGCTTTGCCACTGGAGTTTAGACTTTAGCCAGAGAAGATGTGCCTTTATAGACTCAGGGAGGCCACATCCCTCCAGGTCTCAGTCTCGTAGTGGCCCAGAGGAAGGTGTCTCCAGACTGTGCTCTCTGGGTGTGGCCAGGCTTACCCTGGGGCATGGCTGGAGATGATGAGCGTGGACAGAGGATCCCCAGAGGGGAAAGGTCTCGGGTTCTGAGACTTCTGGCCCCTCTCATCTCCTCCACTCCAGGGGCAGGCAGGGCCAAGAATCTGCTGGCAAAGGGCTTTGCCTTCTTTGGTGAGGGCATCCAAGGCAGACACTGCAGGGAGGGGCATCCTCTGTGCCTGTCTTTATCTGGCTGTGCCCTGCTCCAGTGGCCTCCACTCTTCAGAATCAGCCCCATACCTGGGCTAAGCAGGTGGTAGATGGGGGAGCACAAGGGGCAGGCAGCCTCATGTGGGGCCAACCCAGGGCAGGGAGGCAGGTAATCTGGGTTCAAGCCTTGTCTACTACTAACTTGTTGGGCTTCCTTGGAGTTGAGGACCCTGTGGCCCAAAGAGGGATCTAGGGACCTGACTCTAGGTATCTTGGCATCTCTTGGCCATGCCTGAAATACTAGCAAACTTGTTTTGTTTCCTGAGTTTATAACCATTCCCAGGAGTGTTTGGCCAAGAGGATCTCACAAAGGACAATGCCAAACTTCAAGGGACTAAGTTTTAGAGTGGGGTTTCAGGCACTGCTCTGTCCAGAGCTTGGAAGTTTGGGGTCAGAAGTATCTCTGCAAGCACAAATCCTGGGCCTAGAAACAATGAAGGTGCCCCCCAAGGCCTCTCATTGAACACTGGACCTGGGATCCAAGGGACTCTGGGGTGGCCTCGATGGGATAGAGACCCGTTTGCATGGCAGGTGACACACTCTTTCCCCCAAACCCTTAGGGAGGCTCCCACAGCCCCTCTGGCCCCAGGGCCCACCCTCGCCAAAAATGGGTGGAGTGGGCCATTGGCATGGAGATTTCCAGGGAAAATAAGGAAAGAAGTAGCAGGAAGTGGTTGGGTGAGTCAGAGGGGTCCCCTGGGGACATGGGGGGGGGGACAACTTTCTCCTCACTGAGTCAGAGCTTAGGACACACCCTGAGAGCAGGGTGGCTTTGGAGCTGTGACCAGGAGCCTCCCCTGTCCAGCCTGCAGGGTTCTGGCTGGTTCTAAGGGCCAATCCCCAATTTTGGCCTAGGATGTGATGCTCAGAAGCAGGGCTCAGTGCCCTGGACTGGCCCTGCCCAAGCTCAGTCATGAATACACTGTGGGACTTCACCTATGTGACCTCATCCTTTCCATGTGCAAAACAAGGAGATGCAGAGTGAGGCTGGGGCTTGGGTGGGAAGACACTGGTCAACTTGGGAATCCTGACCCTTGGCTGGCTGTTATATACTTCCCCGCATGCATATTTCCTGCAGAAACGACAAGGACCTGCAGGGTGCTGACTCAGCCCAGCTCTCTGCCCCGGGAAGCCTGCAGCCCCACACAAGATAAGCTGGGACACAGCTGCCTGTGATAGGTGGCAGGTGGCGGGCGTGATAGGAGAGGTCAGGTGGGTTAGGGAATGGACTTGAGAGGTGGGAGGGCCAAGAAGTCTTTGGGGAAGAGGTGCCCTGTGGGCCTGAATATGGAGGCAGGCCCAGGAGAGGCATGGGGGCTCCAGGCAGAGGAACTGCATGAGACCAGGCAAGGGATGCAGCAGTGGGAGGCTATGTCTGAGGAGTGGGTGTGGCTGGACTGGGGGTTGTAATAAGGGTTTGGGGCTCTGGAGGGCCATAAGGGCTCAGGGTTCAGGTCACTGTCAGTGTCTTGAAGGGGTTAGATTCCGGGGTCATTCTAGAGTGTGTGATTCCTTCCCCTGGGGCCTCAAGTGCAGGACAGATCTCTTCCTAGGAGTCTTCTCTTCACCCTGCTGGTCCTTGGCCTGACTGCTTGGGAAATGCTTCCACCTGCTCCATTAGGGACCAGACCTCAGACCCCTTTCCACTCATTTGCCTTTGCCTCAGTTTCCCCAACCATAAAGGGAGAGACCTCTCCATGCCACCAGTTCTTTCAGGGTTGAGAGCCCCTCCCTCCTCCTCCTCCAGACCTTGAGGGGTGGGCTGGGGAAGGTGGAGCCATAGTTTTCCAATGTCCCTGCCCAGCCCGACCTGCCAGGGGGCTGCTGGGTGGTGGTGCCACCGCAGGGACATATAATTACTATTTCTAGCCAGAACAAGATGAGGGGGAGGGTACAGAGAGAGAAAGAGGCAGGAGCTTTGCGGTGGAGACTTCCCTTGCCACGGAAAATTCAGAGGCTGTTTCCCATATTAGAGCCTTCAGAGAAGCCTGGCCAGCCTCAGTCTTGCCACCCCAACCCCCCAGGGCTTGCCCCGGAAACCCCAGGAACTCTCGTCTGAAGGGGCGACCCTCTGGGACTGGACATGACGTACTTAGGCGCTTAAGTCTAAGGGGACTCAGACCAGCCCAGGGCCCCGTCCACCTCTGTCCACCTCACCCAAGTCCTCCCAGGCCCCAACCCCATCTCACACCTTGCCCTCCTTCTCTGCTGCAGGCAGCCTTCCTGCAGTGCTAGTTGAAGCCATTAGCTCATGGCAAAGCAATTCCATGCAACCCTCCCCAACCTACACAGCCCAGAGAATGCTCCCCCAATTTTTCTAGGGCCCACCCTGGGGGCCTAGAAGGGCTGTTGCTCATAGTGATGGCATGGGGCCAGGGGGTTACAGGGAGCACAACCCTGGTGTGCTCCCAGTGAGCCCATCTTGAGGCTAAAAACCCCAAGTCAAAAGATGGTAGAGAGGACTGGAAAATGCACCCTCCAAAACCAGGATTTTTTATTAATTGGGAGGGGGCTGTTTCTGTGTCACTAAGCTACTTGCCATTGGGGAGTACAAGTGGATCTCTGTGGCAGGGAGGCTGCACTGGGGCTCCTGGCTGTATAGGGGTGCAGTGAGTGGGTAGGGGGTTCTTTGTGGCATGTTGAGTGCAGCAGTTTAGATGACCTGTGGAAAGCCTCAGGTTTCTGCAACCTGGCCTGCAAGGTGACCATGGGGGTCCTGACCACACTGGCAGGGGGGCTGGGGCAGCTGATGTCAAGCAGGGAGGTCTCGTGGATACTCTTTAGGGTTGGAATCTGGGCCAAGTTCCCATTACACTGATGGGGAAACTGAGGCCTACGGAAGAGTGAAGACTTACCTAAAGTTGCACACTGAATACCAGCAGGGCAGGACTGTGACCCCAGCCTCCTGTCTCCCAGCTCTCAGATATTGCTGTTGCTCCAATATGCCTGCAATTGTATTGCACACACACAAACATACCCTCACATACACAGATACACACTGTGTGCACTGTACTCAAGAAGCACACACATGTGGGTGTGCAACATATTCTCAAACCTGCGAGCTCACACCCAAGTGCCTGGACCCCAGGTGGTTGGTGAGGAGGGCTCCTTGATAGGGCCTCTTCCTTTCCCTGATTGGGGGGGGGGGCAGGGGTTGTCCTGGACTAAGGAAAAGAGGGAGGGAGGGAGAGAGGAAGCCATTGCTTTGTGTATTGTTTCTTGTCAGGAAGATGAAATGGCTTCTGGAAGCAAATAAAGGGAACTTGGAGACTTGCTGCTCTCTCACTCAAGGGGACCATCCTCCCCTCTTCCTTCCCCTCCCCCAGCTAATAGTGGCACTGTTGGGGGTGGGTTAAACACACAGGGGCACAGTGAAACCCTCGGAAAATGCTATTGGCACACAGGTGCGGCCATTCAGGGCAAATGCCACTCAGAGACCCCCCACACCCCCGACATATGGAGTCCCCCCACGCAGCAAAGATGGCTTCCTGTGTGATGGTGATTTTCAGAGATAGTTGAGACGCTTTGGCCGATACACCAGCATTGTCTAAATGTCCCACATGTGCTTGAAAAGGGTGTATATTTCCTTAATTTGGGAGTTGAGGGTTCTACATATCTTCCTTACATCAAAAATGTTAATTATGTGTTTAAAATCTGCCATGTTCATATTATCTTTCTTTCTCTCTCTCTCTCTCTCTCTTTCTTTTCCCCTTTATTAGAGAAGCTGTGGGTTAGAGAACAATCATGCATAAAATACAGGATTCTCATATACTACCTCACTACCAACACCCAGCATTGGTGTGGAACATTTGTTATGAGGGATGATAGCACCTTTTTTATAATTGTACTACTAAATAAAGTCCATGGTTTAATTTAGAGTTCACTGTTTATGTAGTGTATTTCCATGGATTTTCAAAAAACTTTAATTCTGTTACCATATCTATAATTTAACATTTCCTCTTTTAATCACATTCAAATATATATATTTCATGTTCATACTGTTACATTTTTTAAACTGCTTCATTTTATCTGTTTCTGGGAGAAAGTTATTAAAGTTTTCCATTCTGGTAGTGGATGATCAAATTCTGCTTGTCATTCTGTTTGTCAATTTTTGAGTGTTTTTGAGCTATACTGTTTGGTCCACATAGGCTGAGAGTTTTTATAGCTCTTTGATAGATTCATCATGTAATTACTATGTTATAAACCTCTTAATCGCTAACAAGAAAAAGAGAAATTGACACCTCAGCATGCATGGCCATCCACTGATACACCACACACTGATCTAACATGATGGACAAAGCTGTGGATTCCCAGAGACACAGGCACCCATAACCACCCATGGTGGCAGCCACTAGCCTGGAGAGGCCTGCCAGGTCCCCCTACTGTGAGTGCTGCGTCCCGGAAGCACTGGGCTGGGGGGAGCAGGTCTAGATGTCTCTGGGGTGGGTGAGCGGATGCTCAGAGCTTCATTCAGGCCTGGCTCTGGGCCTGCCTCTCCCAGGGGCGGGGTGCCAGGGTGCTCAGACCGTGTTGGGAGCCCTGCTCCTTGGAAGCTGCCCTGGTCAGCCACCAATGGGTGGTAGGGAGAGTTCAGAGTACATTGCTGGAGAGGTCAACCCCCGATTATGCTGGAGCTTGGGACATGCTGGCAGCTGCAGAGCCACCTGCTGCTAGTCCCCCAGTCAAAGCTGGGAATAGCCAGGTCCCTTGGCTGTGCTGTGGCCTACGAGTTTGGGAAGGCACAGGACCCTGGACAGGGACTTTTTTGGACAAGCTGCATTCCTCCCTGGCCTTGGTCTCCTCATCCATCATCTTAGCAAGCTTTGCACAGGCTATGCTGTGACCCAGAGAGGCTAATGACTGGCCCATGATCTTCCAGTTGGAAAGTCAAAAAACTGGCCTTGGGTCTGAGTGCTTTTCTGGAGTCAGGCGGCCTCTAGAGAGGGTGGGAGTTCTGCAAAGCTGGCATCCTCCGTCACACCAATCACTACACAGCTGAGCCTGTCTCAGGATCTGGGCAGGGAGATGGAGATGGTTTCCCATCCCTTCCTCCATGAACTCCCAGGCTAGCTGGGGATAAGGCAACCACATAAAGGCAAGAGGATTACTTACCTACAAGATGCACAGACAGTTCAGAGAGGGCATGGTGGAGCAGAAGTTAACTTCAGTCAGGAATTCAGGAAGCTTTCTTAAAACCCCTACTGTCTCAATTAAGCCTTGAGCAGTGAGCGTAAATGGGTTAGATGTACAGACAGGAAGTTTCTAGTCTCTTTGATGCTTCAGATTAAATGCACAGACTATGCTTTTGTTTACACTTGTATTGACAGAACTGGTTGTTATCTTTTTTTTTGTTGTTTTTGCCTTTATCAATGAAATATAAGACCTGGGCTGAGCAAATTACTTGGAGATATGGAAACATTTTTTTTTCAGTGGCCAGTGGGCACCACTGGAATTGATCCTATTAAAATAATTGGCTTGATTTAATAGATTGTAAACAGTAGTATAAGTATTGAATTTTCTACCTGGTTTTTCCTGAACACTGATTTTTCACTGTGTGCTCTTCCAACTGTCCTTCTAACCGCTCCTTTCAATTTTTCATCATCTAGATTATCCAAATGTCAGATAGTGCAAGTGCATTAGATAGTCAAAGGAGAGCAGGGTAATAGATGCTGAAGCAATCTGGGAAGCCATCCTGATGGTGGTGGCCAGCATTCAGAGGGTCAAGGTAGGCGTTAGGGGCCTAAGATGGAGCTTCAACCACAGGTATAGTGAGGCGACAAGGCCTGAGTTCCAGTTAAACTGACAACAGGCTACCAACCCACAAGCTGTGAGCTAAGGACTCTGGGCAGTCTGATAAGGGACACACCCAAGAGTTTCCTGGGAAGAGGGCTATTCCCTGCCCTTCCAGTGGGCTTAGAGCTCTGGGCTTAGACCACATCCCCCTCGTTCTCACTCTGCATGGAAAACTGTCCTCTGAGCAGGGGCTGGGGTCTCTAAGACCTGATTAAAGTCTAGGGGAGGAGTTGAGCTCAGGGAAGCCACATCTGTGAGAGCGGCAGGGCAGGCGGGAGTCTGAGGCTGGCTGGGCGGACAAGCCACTTAGAGGGCTGGCTCCATCAACAAGCGCCCAAAGGCTAGTTTCAGGACTCCTGCCAACCAGCAATTAGGCCCACCCTGGAGAGCAAAGGGGAGTGTAGTAGAAGGAGCTGTGAGCTTCCTGAGGGCTTGCACACAGACGGCAGAAGGCCTGACAGCTGGTGGGAGGGGCATCAGCACGAGCCAGCCCAGCCATACCTCTGTCACCTCCATTCTGCCCTGCTTCTTTACCTGTCCCCCAATCCTGGATATAAGATAAGAGAGAACCCGTACTGAAGCCAGAACAGCCCTCCTGAGCCCTCCTGCCTATGCAGTACTTTTCAAGAGCTCCAAGACAGCCCCTACTGCCTTGAAACCTCTCAGCTGCTCTGGGAGTGGGCAGGGAAATGTAGATCGATTATGCAGATGGGGAAACTGAGGACCAGAATGGGATAGGACTTTCCCAGGGTCACAGACCCTGCAGGTAGGAGTCAGAACCTGAACACAGGGTTCTTGCCTCTATGGCCCAACCCTGGGGTCCAAGGAAAACCAGGCTTTGCCCGGTGGGCTGGCTGATCTGAGGGGACAGGCTGTGGGGTCCACCGAGAGAAGCCCAGAGCTGGGGCTGCAAGGCAGGGGAGGGGATGTGAGTCATTTTCCCTGTAACTCAGGGCAGCAGACAAAGGCGGGAAGAGGATTGTTCTTGTAAGGTGGCCTCAGGGTAGCGCCCCTTAAACCTCTGAGTGAGTGAAGGAGTGTCCCCCCAGTCAGGATTTTGAAAACTGCCCTAGGGTTTTAAAGACTCCCATACCCTCAAGATAGGAGGTAGAAGTGAGCCTTGGAGCTCAGGCTTGGTTTTACACACCCCAGCCCAGACCTGGAGAAGACAGCATAAGTGGTTACATCCAGGCAACTTTGTGTGTAGATGTTTGCTGGTGTGCTCCCCTGTTGTGGTGCATCTGGCCCCTGGGCCCCCCACATGGAGGGGTCTGGTGCACCCACACTGGACCCCCCCATGCCCAGTATGCACAGCAGGCAGGGGGAGGGCTCTGGGCATCTCAGGCAGCCTTTTTTTCCCCATGAGTCATGTTTCTAAATGTGACCTGGGAGTGAGTAGCCGCCAGACCTTGGGTGGTGAGGCTGATGTGGCCAGAGAGAGGGAGGGAGGGATCCAGGCAGGGACCAGGAGGGAGGGAAAAGGTGGGGGAGACAGGGAGGGAAAGGCCTAGAAGGAATGTTAGAGACACACTGAGGGAGAAAGACACAGAGAGAGGTGGGAAGGAGAGGCAAAAGGTGGAGGCAGCCAGGAAGATAAGTACAATGGAAAGCCAGCTGAAGAGCTGCTTTGGGATTTTTAGATGCAACAGGGGAAGGGGAAAAATATGCTGGAGTTTTGGGGTGTGAGGTATGTCTCCAGCTGGGCCCTCCCCACCCCATTTGCTTCTCCTCCGGCCTGAGTGTCCCTGGCTCTCTCCTTCCATGGTCTTAGCCACCCCGGGGGTAAATCCAGCCTGCTTTAGCAGGAAGGGGGAGTGTTTCTGGACTCTCGGCAGAGCCTGGAAGGGCCTGGGCATGTACCAGGGTACCAGCTGAGCTTCAACAGCAGATGTGGTGAGGGCACCAAGCCTGAGTCCCAGACGCCCACCCCTGCTTGCCAGGGCATGGGGGGTCCGGCTTGGGTGCCCAGGGCGGGGGGCCTGGGACACAGCCCCTGCCTGCATGGGTCACCGGGCCTCACTGCTCTCTCCCCGTCCAGCTGGCGTCTGGTGTGAATTCGGGGCAGGGCCTGGGCATTGAGATCATCGCCACCCTGCAGCTGGTGCTGTGCGTGCTGGCCACCACCGACCGCAGGCGCCGCGACCTGAGCGGCTCAGGCCCCCTCGCCATCGGCCTCTCTGTGGCCCTGGGACACCTGCTGGCGGTGAGTGGGGGGGTCTTCCCATGGGGGCTGCTGGTGGCGAGGCGCTTGCCAATGGCAGCAGGTGGGACCCCACAGGGCTCCTGCTGGGGCACGGGGGTGCTGGTGGTCACCTCTGCAGGGCTGGGGCCCGGGGCCTGTCTGGAGAGGGCAGCTGTGGGGCCTCGGGCTGCCTCGGTGGATCAGTACCCTTCACTGTTTCTGCGTCTGATTCTCTCCTTCCTTTCTTCTCTGTTCTTTCTTTTTTAACTGCCTCTTTCTTCCTGCCCTCATCTCCTTCTCTCTGTATCTTTCTATCCCTCTCTTTTGTTCTCTCTCCTTTTTCACTTTCTCTTCATCTGCATGGTTTCTCTGTCTCTACCCCTTCTCTCAATCTCCTTTCCCCTCTCCCCTTGCCTTCCCCCTCTCCCTTCCCCTGGATCTGCCTCTTTCCCCTCACAGATCGACTACACCGGCTGCAGCATCAACCCTGCCCGGTCCTTCGGCTCCGCAGTTATCACCCATGACTTCACCGACCACTGGGTGAGACATCTCCAGGGCCTCTCCGCGGCGGGGGGTGGTAGGGGGGCTTTGGCATCACAGGGTAAGCCTGACCCCATCTTGAGAGGCTCTGGGGGACCGCCAGGGCCCAGGTGCTGTGTCTGTTTCACAGATGGGAAAACGGAGGCCCGGGAGGAAGGGCTGGGTGGGGTCAACGGGCAAGCAGTGGTAGGCAGGTCTCCCAGCAGCTGCCTGAGGGTGCGGGTGTGGTTCTGGCCCTGCCCCGCCTCGCATCCCCCTGCTTTTTGGCGAGCAGTGGGAATATGCTAGTTTCCACCTCCCAGGAGCCAACAAGTGAGCATGGCAGAGAATGGATTCTAGAGGGCTCAGTGCATCCCAGCGATCACGGTTTGGAAGTTTTTCTTCCAGACCAACCTTTCATCAGATTAGACTGTCCCCAGTGGCCCTTGGAAGCTGGGGTAGGGGGTGATGATCACCCTCAACAGAGGCAAGGAGATGCCCTCTCCCTTGGCGTGCAATTGGAATCAGCACATTTATTAAGGTCACAGGGAGTCTGGAGTGGAACTGCCTGGGGGCTGCCTTCCCACTTGTGAAACGCAGCCACGGGTCACTGGGGCCAAAAGATCCCACCCAAGATCGAGGGTCCACCGTTAGTACTTGGTGCTTTGGGGTTGAGTGCGGCCCACCCCTTGGAAAAAGAGGCTGGAGAGAGCCCTTCCCATGGGTGCTGGGGCAGGGAGGAGATCGGAGAGGCATCCTGGGGCTGGGGGCTGTTCGGCCAGGCCGGACGCCCCCTGAGCAGACCCACCCTGTGTCTAGATCTTCTGGGTGGGGCCGTTCATCGGGGCCGCCCTGGCCGTGCTCATCTACGACTTCATCCTGGCCCCGCGCTGCAGCGACCTGGCCGACCGTGTGAAAGTGTGGACCAGCGGCCAGGTGGAGGAGTACGACCTGGATGCCGATGACAGCTCCAGGGTGGAGATGAAGCCCAAATAGAGGGGGCGGGGCCGGGCACCCACGTCGGGGGCAGGGGGCAGGGGTGGGCAGCGGGAGGGGACCGGGGAAATCCACATTGTAGACACTCTGACAAGCTGGCCAAAGTCACTGCCCACAGACCCACCGGGACTTTGTGGTCAAGCCTGATCTGGGGGCGTTCCTATTACTTTCTTTCTCTTTCTCTGTTTTCTGGACTTGTTGCTTCCTAGGGGGTGACAAGATCTACCAATCACTCTCTCCCTGGAAGTACTGGAGGAGGTGAGAGAGAGGGACCCACCCTGCTAAGTCGTTCCCTCAGAGTGTGATGGGAGGTCTGCCGGAAAGTCCCCTCCCCCATCCCAGAGTTGCCACCCACTTGCCTGCCACAGGTGCCTGGGGTTCACCATTATGGCTCTGTGCCTTTGGGGCATGACCTTTCTTCTTGGTAATGCTCACTTTGCCCCCGAGGGGCCCTGGAGGGGAATGAGATGCCAGGAGGTGACGTGGTAGGGGCAAGTCAGTCTTCACCCTTCCAGCTTGGCTTGCTTCCAGGGCCCTTCCCCACCTAGGAGGAGGAGGGTGGGCTCCCTAGCTTGGATCTTCGGTGACCCCATCCATAGAGTGGCGGGGACAGGGAGGGCTCAACGGGCCTGAAGCCCTGGTCTGGGATTCTAGAAGTGTAGACATGCCATGGGTCCTAGAAGATGGAATCTAGACCAGTGCTGCTGCTTCTTCCACTTGCCCTGAGCTCTTTCCCCAAGGACGAGGCTCTCTGTGCATCCACGTGAGCCCGTGTACACGTGCACAGTTGTTTCAAAGTGGAGACCAACAGACAGTCCTGGTCACAGAAGTCCCTGTTCCCAGCAGGGAGCACATCTGACCCCCAGGGAGTAGTGACACCAGACGCCTGGGGCCTGCTGTTGCAGAATGAAGGCCATTTAGAGGGTGAAGGAAGAAAACCAGGGTCCTTTAACTAAGCTTTAGTTGGTCTTTTCCACCTATCTCTGCATCATCTGGATAATTATTTCTGTCCCCCCTTCCCCTTGTAGTGAAGACGCAGTCACCATTCTGCACAGGTGTTTCCTGAAGTGCAGTTGGGTTATCTGAAGCCCCAGGCCTGAGCACAGATGGCCCTGATGTGGATAAGCCTGGAGTCAGATGCCCTTGCTGGGTCCCCGGCGGGTTGGTAGAGCCCCTCCCTGCAAGCTCCTGGTTGGAGGCACTGGCAACAGCTGGGTGGCCTGCAGAGCCCCCTGTGTGTCAGACCCCAACTCACCTGGAGGGAGCACAACCTGACCTCAGGGAGCTAGGACTGCTGCAGCAGAGCGCAGAACCCCCTTTTGGGGCCTGAATTCTCAGCGCAGTTATCTACATGAGCTCATTTAATTTCCCAGGGCCAGAGGCAGTTCCTTGGCAGGTGCCCCTAGCTGGGGCGGTGATAAAAACCCAGACAGGGACGTGTGAGTGCTTGGAAGCGGCATGACACCCAGGAGGCCTTAACAGTTGCCAAGAGTAGCATCATGACATCCACACACTCTGTTCTCCATTACCTGGCAGGGACTTCTAGCCCATTTCACAGATAAGGAAAATGAGGCCCATGATCTCACAGCTAGATGATGGCACAGCCAGGCCTAGCAGCTGGGCCACATCTCCGACGACTCCCTGGAGGGTGAGACTGATCCATCTCGTTCCCAGCTACTCGGTTTCTGCCTGGGCAATGGCCAGAGACCAGGAGGGGTGAGGACTGGGATGGAGGGGATAGGGGGGCAGACTCACTCTCTGCCTGGGTTTTGGCTGATGCATACCTGGACCCTGCATCTGTCTGCTCTGCATATATGTATGTCTCTCTGGAATTGGAATTTCATCATATGTTAAGAAAATAAAGGAAAATGACCTGTAAGGTCCCCCAGGCTTACTGAAGTTTTCTTCTTTAGGCGCCATCCCCACAAGGGGAGATCAGATCCCCTCCCCCAGGGACACAATCCAAAGGGACTCAGGACCCCTGGTCTCAGCATGAACACAGCCATACCCCAGAAGCACATCTGAGGGATGCATGTTCCTGCCCCGGGGGAGCCCCAGGCAGAGGGGAAGCCCCGCCCTGTCCTCAGAGCCCATAATAGGGTTACTTTCCAGGCTAAGGCCCCGGTGCTGGGGCCCACAGGTCAAGGGCTAGGGGCGGAGACAGACTCACCTGTCAGAGGCGAGTGAGCTTCAGTGCAGCACCCGGGCGTCCACAGGGTGCTGGGTGGGGCAGCCCAAGGAGGGTCAATCGACTGGTTTTAGAGCCTCAAGGAAACTTGACAGAGCTGGTGATGCTTAGCTGGAACATGAAGGTGACCTCCAATGAGCAGCTAAGAGAGGCAGAGCCATTCTGTCCCAGGGTTCTCAGCCTCATGGGCTTTGTGGCTTCTCCCTTCCTGAAACCACATGTCACATTCAGGGAGGGTGTGTGCTTATCTGGGGAGGAGTCAGCCAGTGAGAACAGTGAGCAGAGGTAAGAGTGGCTTGGACTGTGCCAACGAAGGGACTTCACTTTCCCCTCCTGCCTTTAGACCTGCCTCTGCGTAGCCCCGGGGCCCATGTGTGCTGAAAGCAGCTGTCCAGCCCCCTGAGTTCACAAAGCCTGTTCCCAAATAGCCTCCCCTAGAGTAGGGTGACACAGCAAGCACGGGTATCCTCATTCAATGAAGGTGGGGGGTGGGGAAGGATACTCAGATTCATGATATACCCTGTCCAAAGTTGCAGGACCAGTTTCCATCAAGCTGAGACTTGGACTCAGGCTCCTGAGGCCCCCTCCCACCCCATACACACATGTAAGGCTATTTTCTCTAAACTATCTAGGGGAACTGAATGTCTGGAAAAAGAGAGCAAGCCATGGGCAATTTGCACCTTCCCCTGAGGCCTGGAGTCTGAGAGGCTCTGACAACCATTAATCTTCTGGAAATCTCACTGGGCCACATGGACTTATGTTGTCATGGATGTGGACTGAGCAGAAAAGGGGTGTCTGGGGAAGTCTGCTGACTCACACGTTCCCCAATACTACTCCTAATAGGCAAATGATTCCTGCCTCCCTCTTGTGGAGGGCTTGGCTGTTCGTGATACAAAGGCCAAATCATCCCTCAAGGACCAGTCCAGGTGCTAGCGGGCCAGGGGCTAGGTCAGCTCAGTGAAGGCTGAGTCAGTACTGTTGGAACTGCCATTCTTATCCCAATGAGCACCGGATTATTACGAGTGGCACCAGGGCTGTCTCAGTCCTGACTCTCAGGGTGAAGTTGGGCTGGTATGACCGGGAAAATGATGGCAAGGCTATGGGAATAGGACACAGGCTATCCCCTTGCAACCCAGGCCTGCTGGTGAGTGTGCCAGTGCTAGCTCTCACAGCCCTTCTTGACTTTTTTCCTTACGTTGTCTCATCCTCCCAGGCATGAAGCCCTCTCATTTTCCATTATGGGCCCTGGCTACCACCTGCCACAAATCACTGTCCCCTGAACTCTACCCATCCCATGCCAGAGACTTTTTAAATTTATTGTTTAGTTTAAACTTTTGGATCCTGAAGCTAAGAGGCAGGGACTGAAGAAGAGAGCAAGGAACTCCCATTTCTTGGGCATCTACTATTTTGGAGGGACCTATCTGGGACTTCACATCTATTTTATCTCATCTTCACAACATCCCTTTAAGATAGAGATGATTGCTCCCTTTTTTAGAGGATGTTGGGATCCCTGCAGAGGAAATGATGTGCCCAAGGGCACACAGCAAATCGGTGGTAGCCCCCCAGAAGTCAGGTCCACTACGTCCACTCCATGGTGCTGAGTGGTGCTAACCATCTTGCTTGTGACTGTCACCAAATTTAACTTTGGGCCAGCCTGGCAGCCAGGCTTCCTCTGCCTGCAAAGTGACAAGAAGGAGGAGGGAAGGAAGAGAGTGACCAGTCAAGAAGGACTCCAGCATCAGGAGAAACTGTGTTCATCCAGGGACCAGCTGGATGCAGTGACTGCTTGAGACTCGATGGCTCCAAGGGCCCAAGGTCACTCCCCTGGCACTGCTCCCCCTCAGCCTCTGCAGTGCCCTCCAGAGCCTGACTTCTCTTTCTTGGAGGAAAATGCTTGATAAACCTGCCTACCTGGAGCTTGTCTCCTGCCATCAGAAGTATATGAGAAGGTGAAGGGCAGTGCTGTAACTTGAGGAATAAGGATGTACTAAAAGACACCTCAGATACCCACAGAGACTGCAGACTCTTCAGTCTGTGGGTTCAGAGGTCCAGCCCCATCCTCGAGTCTCCCCAGGGCCATTCTTGACTGCTCTGCTAATGTTCTGTCAAGTCCAGCAAAGAAAATTTTGGTGAAGTAATTGGCAGAAGGCAGATAGGGTGTGGCTGCTTGGACAACATGAACACTTATCCATTTTATTCATGACTTTAGTGAAGAGAGTGAGTTCCCTGAAAGCTTCCATGACTCAGTCCTTATCCCAGGCTACTGAACATCCAAGTGACTACCCTTGTGGTGTGCTTTGAATGGGGGGCTTTCCTTGAGGCCAGACAATAGGTGTTAGCCCCAAGACCTGCACAAAGGGGTGTCTCAGCTAGCTTGATAGTTGAACCCTCTGCACCTGGTCTGAAAGGAAGTAGGATGTAATCTAGGAGGCACTGAATCCTTGAGTATTTGTCTCTTCATTAAACGCACAAGAGAAAAAAATTGCAGTTGCATGACCATTCCTCCTATTCTGGGGCTTCCTAGGAAACCTGGTCCAGATTGCACAATTTTCCAAAGCCCTTTTCAAGCTTTATTGGAGGGAGCATTTTCCAACCCCCTGTGATGAATGTTCCTATCAGCCTGAGGTTGGATAATAGCCATATGCGTACATGGTGTCAAACACCAAATCAATCAGTCCTGGGTTTCTAAACATCCGGGAGTCTGAGATCCTGGACCCATACTCCCCTTCTGGTGACTTACTTTCTCCTTCAGGAGCAAGTAGTTACCTCTTCCCAGGCCCTAGAGAGGGGCTGGGAGCTCCGCAGGGAGAAGAGTTCATCTTTGGAGCCACACTTGGCGAGGTTCAAGACATAATGAAGATTCAATGTGGTTAGTTTCCCTTAACACTGGCCCTGATCTCATCATCTTTTCCATCTCAAAAGCTCATGGGGCTCCAAGAGGGCCCCTATGAAATGGTGAGGGCAGTTCAAGGCAGCCGCTAACTACTTGGCCCCAAGAAACATGGCACCTTTTGGGGATTTGGTAGACGCAGAGAGGGTCTCACCCTTTTGGCGCCCTCATGCTGGTCCTCAGTGTCCCTCGAGCCAAAATCAGGAGCTGGTCTGGAAAAGCACTGGAGGAACTGGTGCCAGGGGTCCCCACCCACGGCATGGCTGGGCCACGTGCTGACCCAGTAGGATTTTTCCATTACTCTTGTAGGTCATACCTTCACTGGACAGAAGCCTCTCAAGGAGGGGATAGTGATTAATGTTTTATGGACGAGCTGCTGGGCATGCAGACTTGTTTTCTTTAGGTTTAGAATACAATGAGGACGATGAGTGGAATTTGCTGCGGAACTGGGGGCCCAGGCGGGGCCTTTCTTGTGGGCCTAAGACCCAAAACTGGTGATGTTTCGCTGTCCTGAGTGTACGAAACAGGATGATTCTGTAGGCAGGGAGGATAGGTGGGGCCCTTTCCTACAAGGCTGGTCTTTCCTTGCTCTCAAGAGACTTAGTCCCCTTCAGTGCACTGGACCCTGGGGTAGGGGGCACAGAGGGATCTAAGGTGAAGGTTATGCAGCAATTTTAATGAGCTGCCCTGCTTAAGTGATTCTGCTTCATTCTGAGAAAACCACATTCCCTGCATACAGGAGTTTGATAGTTTTCTGTTCTTTCCAGCATATTGACAGGGAATGGGGTGAGGATACAACTGATCTTGGGCCATGTGGGTCAGTCTAGCCTCATCTGTTCTTTTTCTTTTTTATTTTTTTTGTATGCTGTATGTTGGGGTCGTATTTTATTCTTTTTCCACGTGAGTATACGGTTATGGCAGCACCATTTACTGAATTTTTGTTTGCTTGTTTTGTTCGTTTGTTTTGGGAAGTGCATGGGCAGGAATCGAATCTGGGTCTTCCCACACGGCAGGGGTGAATCCTACCACTGAACTCCCTTGCACCCCTACCTCATCTGTTCTTAAAATATTCAACTTCCATTTTTCCTAAGCCTTCCAGTACTGCCCCTGCTTCTCTGGCCTCTCTGGCTTCCTGGGTCCCTGCTGATCCTCCTTGGGAACTCCCCCCCATCCTAGCACTTAAAAGGTCAACCCTGGCACAGCAGAGGGTCTCCAGGCCACACACCCCCCCCCCCCCCCAGGAAAGCACTACAGCTCTGGCATAATTCTGACGGATTGGCACTCTAGCTACTCCCAGCTGTTATTTATTGTGCACCTGCCCCTAGGTGGGAAAGAGTGCTCCATTTATTTAAGTGTGCTGTCAGGCCAGTTAGGAAAAGTTTGCATGTGTGAGCAACTTTGTCCTATGATACGCTATTTAGATTCATCTTCTGATGTGTCCTAGAACCTTCTAAATGATTCTGTGTCATGGATAGGGCATACTATGGATTGGTGTAAACAACACACAGGGGCTGTGTCAAGTTCTGTGGCCTCATTCCTGCCCAATATCTTCCACATAGTCAAAGATGGGAGAAATGTCCTCTTCCCATAGTCCTTTTGAGATGGCACCCCAGGTGCTATCTTCCTTTTACCCAAAACCAGCCTGTCCTTTGCATGGAACACTGGTTTGAGAAAGCTGACCCAGCTTGCAGCTCGTTAAGAGTTTATTCAATAAGCTGAAAATCAAATACACGTATAATTTGGAAGGAGAAGAGTATCACCTTTTTGGGAGAAAAAAAAGGAGGAAGGGAGAGAGAGAGAGAGACTCTGAACGAAGGAGCTCAATCTCCCCCCAAAGCAAACTAATTGAATTGATAAAGATGAAAAAGTTCTCAAGATTGAAGCCCATCATTCATAGCAATCAGGAACGCTCTGAAAGCGGCTCATATATCCTCAGCACCTTATTTGACTTGAGCTTTATTTGTGCCATTATTTTTATCTTAGCTTATATTTTTAATAATGCAACTTAAATAGATAAACAAACAAACAACAACAACAAAAACCCTGATGCCTTAAAGGAACACAAATGGGAAAGCAAAAAATAATTCAATGTTTCAAACTAATCAAATCCAGAGTTATTATTTAAGTTTAAAGTTGATGGCAGAGGATGCTGCCCGTACCTCACAAGGCCATTGAGCACCACTTTATAGGTGAGGGGAAGCTGCTGTCGGCGCACTGGAGAGGGATGGCAGGGCCGTGTGTTGGTGCTGACATAAGCCTGTGCATCTGGGCCTTGACTGCAGGTCCTTCCAATTTGTGTCAAGCAATTGCCCTCCCAGTGATGGTGTAACCATCGCTCAACTTTTTGGGTGGTTGTTTGAATTCCAAGGAAACCTTCCTTACCATGTAACTTAAGTTTTTGAGGGGCGAGCCACGGGGGCTCAGCAGGTAGAATTCTCACCTGCCATGCCAGAGACCCGGGTTCGATTTCCAGTGCCTGCCCATGCAAAAAAAAGAGAGAAGTTTTTGAACAAGATGAGGGCACTTTACTGAGACCCAGTCACAGAGAAGACAGGGATGTGTTGAGATCGAGGCAACTGGGTCTGGATTTGTTACACTGGGGGAAGCTAAGCCTCTTTAAGGGCCACGTGGGGGACAAGTGTCCCCCTCCTCACCCACCTAAACTGACCTAGGAGACCGATGTCCCCACAGATCCTCTCGCTTTGGCAGAGCAGATGTGTCAACTCAAGTCTCCTGACTTGGATTGGTTACATAGGAGGTTGTTCCCTTGGTTGTTTTTTGGTTTTAATTTGATCAGTGAGAATTTTTTTCCAATGAGATATGGCTAATGAATTTTACATTTGATGAGAATAATGCTGGCCGACCCCATCTGTGCCCATTCACCACGCTTCCTTCGGCTGACATTCCTTGTGAAGCCAAGCAATGGGATGACGAGTTCCATGTCTAAGAAGGCAAGGTGTGGACGGAGCGATATCCCTTGGTGAAATCACTGATAGAACCTTGGCAGCTCCCGAGGCAGCTTTTGAAGCCTCCTGCCTCAGCGCCCAACAGTCACAGGGATGTGGCCCCTTAATTCCAACCTGCCACTTGGCGTGTGCCAACTGCTGAGAGTGCACCTACCCCTGAAATGAGCCTCCTGGGTATCCCTTTCTAGAGTTCCGTCTGTCTTTACATTCACCCCATTTCTGTACCTCGGCAGCAGATGTGGACATGAAGGCTCTTCCTGGTCCCCCTTCTACCTGTACCTTTTTGTCTCCTACCTCTCTTTACCCCCATCTCCACTTCTATCTTCTCCTCAGCACCTGACGAGGTGTCTGCCCCACGCCCTGTGGGGGGATTCCTGAGCCCAGAGGTGAGAATGGCTTTGTTAAACCGTGAAGTCCCCGGAGTCCCTGATGCACTGGGAGGATTGTGACGGATGGGCTAGCAGCCCCTTCCATCCGAGACGAACTCCAAGAATTTCTGCTGCCGCTGGTGACCTCCCGGGCTGGTTGGAGCCACTGCATCTGCCCCCAGGAATGTGGGGCTGAGGGACCTCAAGCACAGGAGTGCCTCCATGGGCCACTGCTTTGGTTCTAGACAATTCTGAGGGCTCCAGGCCCCTGCCCAAGTGTGAAGCCCCCACGGGCCACCTGAGGGGAGATTTTTCCTGGAGAGCTCAATCAGAAATGCAGTTTAGCAGCCATGGGGATTTTCCTGAAAGGGCCATCTGTGCACTTGGCCAACAACCAAGTGAATGGCTTTGGCAGGTCACCCATGCCCCATGTCCCCCCGAAGTGGGAACTGCAGCACCGAGGCTGTTAGCTGGTTTTCACAGCAAGGGAGCCAGGTGGTGAGTTTGGAAACCACATCTGCCCCTTGGAGATTCACCATTCAAGTTAGTATAGTAGAGGCTCTGACAAGTCCTGAAAAACACGCTCATCCTGCTTTAGTTAACACAGTGTTCACCAAACTTATTTGTCTGCAGAAGTCTCTCTCGGAAATAACTCCTATTACCATCCCAGAGAACTGGTTTTCTACAAAACACGTTTTAGAAATACTGGCCTGGGTATTATCTCCGAGGGCCCCTCATGCATTCAGACTCCCTTATTTACTTTTTTTTCATTTCAATTTTTTTTGTATGCGCTATGCCTTAGGGTCACATTTCATTTTTTTTTCCATGTGAGTATCCTGTTATCGCAGCACCATTTGTTGAATTTTTTTTTTCTTCTTTGTTTGTGTGTTTGTTTCAGGGAAGTGCATGGGCTGGGAATTGAACCCGGGTCTCCTGCATGGCGGGTGAGAATCCTACCACTGAGCTACCTTCGTACCTCCAAGTTCCCTTATTTAAAACCTCAGGTGGGGCTTCCTTTATCAAAACCTCTCCTGAGGGCAAGAGTAAGTGAAGAGGGAGGGTAAAGAAGCTCAGATAGAGGGTCCTGAGTGGGTAGGTGGGAAGGGGACGCAGTAAGGTTGTGTGTGTGTGTGTGTGTGTGTGTGTGTATACAGGAATGTGAGGGAGAGAGAGAGAGAGAGGACTGAGGGGTGGGGTGGCTGTGTGCAGTCTGGGAGATGGTGGGGAGGCCCTCTGTCTTGGAGTGTATCTTCCTCTGCACTCATCACTGATTAATCCCCATCCTGCCCTGTCCTGCCACGCTGGGGAGCTTGAACACAAGCCAGCAGCAGGTGCCTGGGTACACCCAGAGAAGGCCCCCAGGGAAGGAGGCTCCATGAATCATTGACTGTCCTTTGATTGTGTTGGAACCAGCTGGGACTGGTGTCTGCACTAAGCTGGGGCTATGGGCAAAGGCGGCACAGGTTGGGCAGGTGGAGCCCCAGCTGGGCCAGAGCCTCTTCTCAAGTCTCCTGAAAAGACCATGCCAGCGAGCTCTGCACACTGCAGCCCCCCACGGCAGGCAAGGTGGTGAAAGTGAAATGTGAGTTGGGGCCCAGAGTTCTGGGCCTGCCTGTCCCACTGATTTACTGTGGGGCGCACTCCCTCCCCATGCCTCAGTTTCCCCATTTGTGCATTGGTTCTCCCAGGTCTACGATTCTTTCCAAATGGCCTTTAAAACTTTGTGCCTGGAAGCATCACCCAATGTGTTGGCTTTGGGCTCTTGTCTTTCATATCCCTGCTCATATCTGTGTGCAGCTCTATCCCAATGCCTCATGGGCCCCACGCTTGCTCAGCCCTGCTGTTGGGGACACACATAGAGATGGGAAACCTGGGCTGGTCCTTGGGAGCTCAAAGATGTCTGAGGAGACCTGGTACCCTCTGCCAGGATTAGAGCCAGCCACTATTGGCTGTCCCACTCTGGAAGTGCAGGTTTGGACTGAACTTAGGGACGCCATTGCACCTGCTGCCACATCCTGCCCATCTTCCTTGGAGACTGTGTTGCTGTGGGTCCTGGGCAGGTCACTTCTCTCAGTTTCCCCATGACACAGTCCTGGGAGGAAGGCCAGCATAGGATCATTGCAGGGTTCCTTCCCACCTCGTCTGTCCTGGTTGCAGGAGCCACGACCCAGTCCCAGTTCATGGCCAGAGGGATGGGGAGCCTGCCACAGCATGACCAGTGGCCTCATTCCACTCACCAAGGGGCTTATAGCAGTGGAGACTCCATCCTGGCCCCCAGAGCTCCTTCCCAGGATTATTGCTCTCAAGGGAGCCATTGCGAAGTTCTGTCCATGTTGTCATGACCTGCCCCCTCTCCTCCTGCTGGACACTAATCTTGGGTGAACCCCTGCAGGGCAGGTTCTGGGACTTAATATATTGAAGATGGAATTGGGATGCGAGCACCGGGGCTCCTTAGCAGGCAGGGCTGGGGGTAGAGGCTACCTGCCCACCTCGGGTGGTCTGATGCTGGGTGTCTGCCCACAGGGGCGGTGGGTGCCTGGGTGTGATGATACTAGGTGGCCAGATAAGGGCTGGAGGTGAGAAGGAGCAGACCACAGCCACTCCCTCACTACAGAGCTGGGAAAACCGAGGCCACAGGGAAGGGACCTGCCCTACGTCACCTGCTGGCTCAGCCTTTGAGCTGGCACTGAATCTCTTTCTGCTGCCCTGAGCTACCTCTCGCTGTCACCTCTGGTTACGTTTTCCTGGGCCATTTCTTGCCCCTGTCCTCCTAGTTCAATGAGAACCTGTCTCTGCAAAAAACCTTGATAGACCCGAGGATTGCCCTGAAGCTGGCAGGTGCTCATAAACACAATTGGCAGCCTAATTTTTCTTTTAAATTGTGAAATATAACATATGCGAACAAGCAGTACATTTCAAAGTACATTTTAACAAGTAGATATAAAACAGATTTCAAAGTGTGGTATGGGATACAGTTTTACAATTTCAGGTATTTCCTTCTAGCTGTTCTAAGATACTAGAGATTAAAAAGAAATATCAATATAATGATTCAACAGTGCTACTCATTTGTTAAATTCTAACTTCTCTGTTAACTCCTCCTTCCCCTTTGATTCTTCTCCCAATCTTTATGAGTATTTAAGTTATGTCATTCTAACTTTTTTCATGTTGCAAAGGGGTATTGACAATATGGGGTAGGGGGATGGAACTGGCTGGTGCTCTGGAGAAACCCTCTGGGTTTCAGGGCTTATCTGGCCTTGGAACCACCTGACAGTTTTAGGTTTCTGAAAAGCAAACTTAGTGCGTGCACCTTTTGTAGGATCTCAGAGAGAGTGCAGGGCATTCTTTAGGGAATTGCCAGGCTTGCTTTGTGTCCTGCTCTGCTCACTGCTCTCTCAGCGCCACTGGGGACTTCCAGGGGACCCCAGTTACAGGGATGATGGGAACATTTGACAAGGGAGAGGAGAGGACAGGCTTGTCCAGGACAGCCAGGTTTTGCAGGTTGGGCCCAGAGGTTGGGGCAGCTGCTTTCCTAAGCCCCAAGCAGAGGGTCCTTGGTGTAGGTAGAGAAGTGGGAGCAGGGACCGAAGGAGCTTCTGGGAAGTGGCTGACCTAGGAGAGCTCTGAGCAGAGCTCCATTTCAGAATGGAGACTCAGCTTTGGAGCTCTGAGGTCCCTGGCTGGGGACAGAAGGGAAGCTGGAGTCCCCAGCATGGTAACTGAAGAGGCAAGAGGACCCCCATTTTCAAATTCTCCACCATGTTTCTGGTACTGTGAGGGACTTCATGTATGCTGTGTGGTCAGATACTCATAAAGGAGCTGAGAGCTAGTGATTCACTTGTTCGTCTATGGTGCTCTACTATCCTAGGTGCCGGCTGCAGAACAAGACATAAAATACTTACATTTTACAGATGAAGAAACTATAAATCAGAGAGGCTAGGCAACCAGCCAAAGGTGGCATAGTTAGAAAGGGGCAGAGCCACGATTCAGAGCCAAGGCTGCCATAGTCCAGGACCACATTCTTTCCATTTCTTTGTACTGGCTGGGTGGGAGGGCAGTGAAGTGGAGAGAAGAGAACATCATACAAATTTGCTGTGTGAACACAAGCCAGTCACTTCCCCTCTCTGAGCCTAAATTTCCTCAGATGACTTGGAAGGGACTGATCACACAGTCTGGAATTGCTCCTGGGAGCAATGACAGAAATTAAAATTTAAATGGGAATGGCAGCTTATTTTTGAGCAAGTTCTATGCATCAGCCCCTGCTGTGTCCATGGGGTTAGGATAGCATCCTTGAACTCTGCTTGCCTCCAGGTCCCTCCCAGTTCCCCAGGGCCTCTGGTCCTTGGGTTATCAGGGGAAGCATCTGAAGCTCTGGACAAACAGTAGGGGCAGGCAGGGACACAGGGACACATGGTTTACAAATAAAGGGGCTGGGTGGGGTGAGGATGGACTGGGTGGGGAGGGTGGCGACTAAGCCAAGGGAGGGGCCAAGAGAAGGCCCTGGAGGACATTCTTCCCCTCCTGGCCCTCACAGCCCCTTCTGCCCCAGGGACAGGCCTTCCTTGGATCAGAACTGGTCACCCATGCCCAGCACCAGGTCCCTTTCCTCCAGGGAGGGCTTGGGGCTGCACTTTCCATGGTCTTCCTGGCTGAGTCCAGCCCTCCTGGACTGTGTATGACCCTTCCCCAGGCCATCCCACCTGCAAGTGGGAGTGCCGGGCCACCAAAAGGAGAGGGGTGGGCAGCGAGGGGCACCTGTGGGCGCGGGGGCTGCTGGAGGGCATCTGCCTCCACTTCGTCTCCATGTCTGGCTCTGCACCAGGAGAGCCTGGGACAGTGGCAGCTTCCTTTCAAGTCTGTCCTGGGACACTTTAAATTTTTTAGGACATTAACAAAATGAAGAATTTATTTTTCATAATATCTTATATATATACACACCTTGGTAGAGTGGTTTAGTGCAGGAGCTCTGGAATCAGACTGCCTGGCTCAGAAACCAGGGTCTAATACCTGCCAAGTGATTTCAGACAAATCGCCTGTGCCTCTGTGTGAAATGTGGGCCTGCCTCATAGGATTGAACTGAGGGGAGTGTGGGTTACATGAGTTTATATATAAAGTGGGCATTACTTATTACTGGGCATGATACATAGTGTGCCAATTATATGTAAATTATATAGTTGGATAAGATACTACACACTCACGAACCGATCCCTCTTATTTTCAGTAATTTGCATCCAGGTATGCGCCTCTCCCCAGATTCTCCTCCCACCCTTCAATAGTATCCTCTCTCCCAAATTTAGTGTTTACAGTTCTTTTGCTTTCCAAAACAGTTTTTTATTTCATGCATGTGTGTAAGCCTAACGAACATATTGTTTAATTTTCCTAATTTTGGGGCTTCATAAAATGGTAGCATATTGTGCATTGTTTTTGGGGATTTTCCCTCCATCGTAAGTTTCTGAGAGTCATCGTGTTGTCCTGTGTGGCAGAAGCTCGTTTATTTCCACCACTGTGAGATATCCCACTGTGGGGAACTGACCACACTGGTTTCTCCCGGGCCCCTCTTGCCCCACCTGACCACCTTCCACCCCGCAGCCAGGCAGAGCTTTGTGAAGCACAGATCCGACTGCCCCAGCCTCTAAGCCTTCTGACACCCCCACCCTGGCCCTGGCAGCCCTCCTTCTCAGCACTTCCAGCGTGGGTTCCCAGCTTTATCCCAAACCAGCTCCAGGGCTGCATGTCATAGGCACAGCCCCTTTCCCCATCTGGGTATTGCTTTGGGCTGTGAGGGGTGGTTGGCCAGGGAGGCTCATGCCTGGACCCGGGTCCTGGCTTGTCTGCTGATGGCTGTTAAGACTTTGGGTGGGTCTCTTGCCCTTCATGGACCTCAGTTTCCCCACCAGGAAAGAGAGTGGGCTGAAGTGGGCAGTCACTTCTCTGCAATGTCCCAGTCCTCTGCTGCCTGGCAGTGGTGCTGTGCCTCACTGGGAAAGTCAGACAGCTGGACCAGATGGGGATCGTGAGCTGGGGGCACAGCTCTGCTCAGCAGCCCCTCCACCAGCTGGAGCCTGGCATGATGCCCCACTGTCCTCAGGGGCTCTGCTCTCTCTGTGCCTTGACTCAGTGGCTAATGACCCCTTCCACACCAAAACAAGCCCACTGACATTTTGAACTAAAATCTTCTAGTGACTAACAGGGAACAACGTGAACCCCGGGCAGCACCCCGGGCTGGGAGCCTGGCGGGCTGGGTCTCAGGCCCAGGTCACAGAGCAGTTTCCTGTGCAACCCTGGGCACCTGGGCTTCTCCTGCATGGTAAGGACATGCATCCCTGCCGGACATGTGTGAGGAGCAGCTGGGGCTGTGTCCTGCCCAGCCCCTCTCATCAGGCCTGGCCAGAAAAAGCCTGACTCCAGGGGAAGGAGGGCAAAGTCTAAAGGAAGGGAAGTTTAAAGTTTATAAAGAAATGAGTTACCTTGGGCGCAAACCTAAGCACCTTCTTCAGTTGCAGGAAAACAAAGTGTCACATTGTTCTCACGTTGCCTGGCTGAAGGCCAGTGTTCGTCCCACATCCTGCCCACCTGCACTTCGCCCCACCCTGCCCTGCTCCCACCTCACTCCTACCCCCACCCCCACCCAGCAGGGACCATCTGGAGGGACCAAGTCTGCCACTGAGAGAAGGACCTGGAGACATCTGAGCAGTGACCCAGGGGCCTGGCGCTGCGGTGGGACACCCTGGTGCCCCAGCAGGCACTGAAGTAGCGATAGTGCCTCTTTGCCCCAACAGGGAAAATAAAGAATCCCACCCCCGCCCCGTGCCCCAGTCCCCACCCTGTGCCCTAATTTCAGTTCAGCAGAAAATTCACTTTGGAACTGGGAGATTGGGCTAAAAGCCTTAACAACAGATACTGATTTGCCATTCAGAGCCCAAAGAATCTGGCATCAGAGTTCAGGGGCCCCAAGGGCCCCCAGCCCTCGTCTCCTCTCCCTGACAGGGCCCCTGGCTGAACCTCCAGTCCCCAGACTGAGCTCCCAGCCTGGACAGAAACTGAGCCCTGATCTTGGTCCTGTAGAGCTGTGACCCTGAGGCTTTGATGACCCACAGCTCTTTGATGACCCCGGGCTGTACCGGGCTGGGTGGTGGCCGGTGGGAGTGTGGGCGAATGGCTCTAGCAGCCAGTGCCCCTGCAGAGCTCAGGGACCCTCCCAGAGCTGAGGGTGGGGCTTCTTGGGCTCCTGGTCCCTAGGGCTCCTGAGGCTGGAGCTCAAACCAACCAGGACCTGTCCCAGACCCTCTGCTCCTTCCGCTAGATATCTCCCTGCTCCTAAGGGAAAGACAGAGTGGGGGAGCAAGAAGAGGGGCAAAAACTCAGCCCGGTATAAGGGTCACTCTGCTTAGCTCACTGGATATCTAAGCTCAGCCAAATACCCACGTCTATCCAGCAACTTTGAGACTCAACCTATTCTGGATGTGGCTTCAGCTGGAGATCTGGAAACAGGTGGCTGCGTTCAGTGCCAGCTAACTTCCATTAAGAAGAGGCAGTGACAAGTCCCCTTGAGGGACTGGGGAGGAGTTCCACCTGGGGAGTTCCTGATATTCTTGCAAGCATTGAGTGTCCAATTTAATAAGCTGTGTCCTTGATCTTGGGGCTCACCCCTATGAAACTTATTCCTGCAAAGGAGAAGCTAAGTCTAATTATAAATAAAATAATTATGTCTGAGTCTTCCCCAGAGAACCTCTTTTGTTGCTCAGATGTGGCTTCTCTCTCTAAGCCAACTTGACAGCTGAACTCACTGCCCTCCCTCCTATGTGGGACATGACTCTCAGGGGTGTAATTCTCCTTGGCAATGTGGGACAGAAATCCTGGAATGAGCCGGGACCTGGCCACATGGGATTGAGAAAGCCTTCTTGACCAAAAGGGGGAAGAGAGAGATGAGACAACATAAAGTTTCAGTGGCTGAGAGATTTCAAACAGTCAAGAGCTTATCCTGGAGGTTATTCTTATGCATTATGTAAATATCCCTTTTTAGTTTTTAGTGTATTAGAATAGCTAGAAGGAAGTACCTGAAACTGTTGAGCTGTATTCCAGTAGCCTTGATTCTTGAAGACGACTGTATAACTAGAGAGATTTACACTGTGACCATGGGATTCTGAAAATCTTGTGCTTATGCTCCCTTTATCCAGGGTATAGACAGATGAGTAAAAAAATAAGGGCAAAAATAAATAATAGGGGTGTGCCAGTTTGAAAGTATTTATGTACTCTAGAAAAGCCATGTTTTAATCCTAATCTAATCTTGTGGAACAGCCTTTTCTTTTAAACCGTACTCAGTATTGCATGTTGGAAACTTGATTAGATTATCTCCATGGAGATGTGACTGGCCCCATTGTGGGTATTAAATTTTGATTAGAGGGAGATGTGGTTCTACCCATTCCAGGTGGATCTTGATTAGTTTACCGGAGTCTTTTAAAAGGGAAAGCATTTTGGAGAGAGCCTTTTTTAGAATGAAGAGAGCCAGAGCCCATGCAACCAGAGATCTTTGGAGATGAAGAAGTAATATACCCTCCAGGAAAGCTCCATGAAACGAGAAGCCTGGAGAGAAAGCTAGCAGACATCACCATGTTTGCCATGTGCCTTTACAGTTGAGAGAGAAACCCTGAACTTCATCGGCCTTTCTTGAGTGAAGGTAACTTCTTGTTGGTGCCTTAATTTGGACATTTTTATAGGCTTGCTTTAATTGGGGACATTTTCTCAGCCTTAGAACTGTAAATTAGCAACTTATTAAATTCCCTTTTCGAAAGTCCATTCCGTTTCTGGTATATGGCATTCTGGAAGTTAGCAAACTAGAATAAGGAGTGATAAGAGGTTAAAAAAAATAAAATTGAGTAGAGTGTGATACTAGTGGTCAATGAGAGGAAAGGGTAAGGGGTATGGGATGTATGGGTTTTTTTTTTTTTGTCTTTTTATTTCTTTTTCTGGAGTGACGCAAATGTTCTAAAAATGATTATGGTGATGAATACATAACCATACGATGATATTGTTAGCCATTGATTATATACTTTGGATAGACTGTATGAAGATATCTCAAAGAAGATATTTAAAAAAAAGAAGAGAAAAAAAGAGGTCATGACTCTAAAGAATACTTAGGGCTCTATCTGATATTGCACAAAAGTTTCACACACTAAGATTACTTTCCAGAAACCTACCACTTCTGGATGGGTTCCTAGGCCACATAAATCCCAAAACCCAGAGGGACCATCCTCTCCAAGAACATAAACTATTTCCATCCTCTTATTCCATATTATTGATACTCTTTTCCAGCATGAAAATGTTAGAATGGACATAACTCAAATACCCCTAAAGATTGGGAAAAATATCAAAAGAGAAGGAGGATTTATAACAGAGAAGATAGGATTTAACAATAAGTATAACTGCTGAATCAATATATTGATATTTCTTTTTGTCTCCAGTGTCTTGGAGCAGCTAGAAGGAAAAACCTAAAATTGTGGAACAGTAACCAATATCAAACTCTGAAATCTGCTTTATAACTACCTGTTACAATGTAATTTGAAATTTATTGCTTTTTTGTATATATGCTATATTCATAATAAAAACATTTAAGAAATTAAAAATAAATAAAAATAATTAAAGAATCTTTCAAAAAAAGAGAAGAGGCAGTGATTTCTCAACATGACCACCAGGGGGCATTAGACATAGCCAGGCCTGTGATGCAGGCGGACTCTACACCAACATCTCTAACACCTTCTGGGTGACAGGGGAGAACCATCACACTAGCTACCGTGACATGCTAAATTTAGCTTTAATTTTACAGTACATTCTTTTCTTTAAACATTTAAAATGAGTTTTTCTTAAACATTGAAATATTGGAGTTAAAGCTAATGTTGCATTTGACCATTCTCCACACTCTGTCCCCTTCCTCTTTTCCCCACTGTTAGGTGGGGGAACGGGGAAGGGCACTGCAACTGGAGCTGTGGAGGCTGTGTTGCCCCTCCCAACCTGACTTCAGGAACTAATGAACTGCCCCTTCCGGATGTCACCTGACCTTCATCCTTAAAAGCTGCACGCGCCGAAGCCCGCGTGTGGATTCACCTCCCTCCATCTTGGGTTTGGTGAGCTCTGCCCGGGAGCGCAGAAATACCACCCCCCCCCCCACACACACACACTTTAAATCTCCTGGTCTACTTTTCTTCTTTCTCACCCTTTCACCTCCTAAACCTTTCATCTGGTGCTGGAAACCCGGGAGAGGAGCATGGGTGCCACCCTCCTGGCCACAGGCGCCCCAGCTTCCTCTCTCTTTCCTTTCTCCACAAAGCCAGCGACAAGGGATCCTTCGGCCCGCCACTACATCCATCACAGATTGGGTAAGTCCCTTCCTCCTAACCCTGCTGCCAGGACTCACTGTTCCGAGAGCCTGTCCGTTAATTACTCTCCGAAAATCGTGAATTCACGTCAGGTTCTCTTCCGAGGGCTGAGGTGAACCGGGATGCCCACAAACCTCACTCCCTTTCCTGGGACTTGAGAAGTTGTGGGGATGCCCCACTTCTTGTTTCCATCCCAAATTCAGGTCCAGGACCTGAAAGGGCCTCAAACCAGGGTGAGACGTCCCCTGGGGAGATGAGCCCCTGCTCGTAAGAGCTCCGAGGACTCTCTCAGGGCGTTGGGACACCGACACCCCCTGGGCCAGTCCTTTATCCTCAGAGACCCGTCAGTATGGGCAATAGGTCCTCTCTCATGGGCCTGAGGATGGGACTTTCAATTTTAATATCCTTACAAACCTCCGCAACTTTTGCCAGAGGAACGACAAATGGGCTGAAATTCCTTATATCCAGGCTTTTTTCTTCTGCGCTCCCGCCCCTCCCTTTGTATCCTCCTCTCCCTCACTCTATCCTCCCCTCCCTCCAGCGGCGCTCCAGTCACCATCTTGCCTTTCCCTCCCCCCTTCTGCTTCAGCGACATCTGAATCGTCATCTTCTCTTCTTCCTCCTTCTGTTCCAGTGACGTCCCAGCCGCCATCTTGCCCTCCTCTTTCCCCTTCTGTGCTAGCGGCACTCCTGTCACCATCTTGCCTTTCTCTTCCTCCTTCTCCAACTATCCAACTACCTATACTAAAGAATTCCGGTATCTAGCTAACGACTATGACCTCACCTGGCATAACATTCATGTAATCTGCTCTTCTTCCCTCACTACAGATGAAATGGACTGCATTTTCAATGCAGCCAGGGCTCATGCTAACCAGGTGCATATAACTGACCACACCATGCCGGTAGGGGCCGAGGCTGTGCCAGACCAAGAGCCAGGGTGGAAATATCAGGTTGACACTCCAACGGGAAGAAACAGGCAGACTAGATGGGACAAAATGCTTACATGCCTCATAGCTGGCATGCAGAAAGCTTCACATAAAGTAGTAAACTTCCATAAGCTAAGGGAAATTACCCAGGGTCCTAACGAAAACCCAGCCGCCTTTCTACACCAGCTCACAGAAGCCCTCTCCCAATATACCTGCCTAGACCCTGACTTGGAGGCTGGTAAAACTGTTTTAGCCACACACTTTATATCCCAATTGGCTCCAGATGTAAGGCGTAAACTTAGAAAAATTGAGGACGGTCCTCAGGCCCCTATCCGTGACCTGGTAAACATGGCCTTTAAAATTTTTAATACTCGTGATGAACTAGAGAGGGCAGAAAAGGAATCCCGGGACTGCCGAAAGGCGAATTTACAAACCCAATCCCTGATTGCGGCTCTGTGGCTCACTTTAATGGAGAAGTAGCAGGCTATGACTAATCCACCACCAGGAAAGTACTTCAAATGTGGCCTCGATGGACACTGGTCCCACCAGTGCCCCAATCCTCGACCGCCCAAGGGACCATGCCCTCTCTGTGGTACAAAGGGACATTGGAAAAGTGACTGCTCCTCGGCGCCTGGCCGTGGAGGGGCCGTCCTTCCAACCCCTAACCCACCGTTAGCAGTCCTGGGCCTGGCCACCGACGACTGACGACACCCGGCCTCAGTGACCCCAAACACCCTCGTCAAGCCCAGGGTAGCAATCAAGGTAGCGGGTAAGTCCACCTCCTTTTTCGTGGACACAGGGGCTACCTTTTCTGTCCTCCCCTCTTACTCAGGTCAACTCCTTCCTTCCCAGGTCACGGTTATGGGCATAGACGGCCGTCCTTCGTGACCCTTAACTACTGGACCACTTACATGTTTAATAAAAGGGTACCCCATTACACATTCTTTCTTAGTAATGCCTTCTTGCCCCAGCCCGCTAATGGGGTGAGATCTTCTTGCCAAATTAGGAGGCTCACTACACTGGATAAAAAACCCTCAAACAAATTTACTATTACCCTTATGCGTGGCCTCCACCTCCACTCAGGGTTCCACCCTTCCTGCTCCTCCCCTCCCACCTCACCCAGTAAACCCAGATTTCTGGTGTAATGGAACTCTTACCAAGTGCCTTAACTCCACTGCCCCAGGACCATGCTTCCTGGTAATTACTGTTCCTCAATTGACCCTCTATGGGGAGTCTGAACTCACTTGGCTACTGCCCTCTCCTCGCTCAAAAAGGGCTGCCTTTCTTCCTATCCTAGTAGGCATCAGCCTAACCGCTTCAGTCACAACCTCAGCCACAGTGGGAGGGGTGCTGGGACACAATATTTTAACCTCTCAAAACTTTGAGACTCAACTACAGGTAGCCCTGGGATCAATATCAGAATCCCTCTCCTCTCTACAACACCAACTCAGCTCACTAGCCCAGGTAACTCTTCAAAGTCGATGGGCCTTAGACCTGCTGACAGCTGAAAAAAGGAGGAACGTGTATATTCCTCCAAGAGGAATGCTGCTATTATGTCAACAAGTCAGGTCTGATGGAACAAAATACTCAAACCCTAAACAAACTAAGAGACGATCTCTACCACAGAAAACAAGGAACCAAACTCTGCCTTAAGCTGGTTTTCTTCTCTGGTGACATGACTCCTCCCACTACTAGGACCAGTTATCCTAATCTGTCTCTTTTTTCTCCTAGCTCCCTGCCTCCTCAACTTCCTTCAGGGATGCATGAAGGAACTATCCCGGGTAACAGTCAACCAAATGCTCCTGCATCATTATCATCACCTGCCTTCCTCACCAGATTCCTACAGCCAGCCTCCCCACTCCCCTGGCCATGACATTTCCAGCCTATAACCTCACGATGCCCCATTACAGCAAGAAGTAGCCAGAAAGATCTTGGCACCCTATTATCACAAAAAGGCTGGAATGTTAGGTTGGGGGAACGGGGAAGGGCACTGCAACTGGAGCTGCAGAGGCTGTGTCGCCCCCCAACCTGACTTCCGGAACTAATGAACTGCCCCTTCTGGACATCACCTGACCTCCATCCTTAGAAGCTGCCTGCACCAAAGTGTGCGTGTGGACTCACCTCTCTCCATCTTGGATGTGTGAGCTCTACCTGGGACCACAGAAATAAACTCGCTCACTTTAAATTTCCTGGTCTACTTTTCTTCTTTCTCACCCTTTTGCCTCCTAAACCTTTCATCCACATTTATGATTTTGATGTGGGAAATTCCAGATATTGAAAAATACTTCTGTATACACAAATATAGATTTTTCTTTTAAACAACAAAATTCTGCCATGTGCTTTTTTTTCCTACTAAAAGTCTACATGTTTTTCTTTTTTTTTATTAATTAAAAAAAATTAACAGAACATTTAGAAATCATTCCATTCTACATATACAACCAGTAATTCTTAATATCATCACATAGATGTATGATCATCATTTCTTAGTACATTTGCATCGATTTAGAAAAAGAAATAGCAAGACAACAGAAAAAGAAATAAAATGATAATATAGAGAAAAAATAAAAATACAAAATACAAAAAATATATATAAAAAAAACTATAGCTCAGATGCAGCTTCATTCAGTGTTTTAACATAATTACATTACAATTACATAGTATTGTGCTGTCCATTTTTGAGTTTTTGTATCCAGTCCTGTTGCACAGTCTATATCCCTTCAGCTCCAGTTACCCATTATCTTACCCTATTTCTAACTCCTGATGGTCTCTGTTACCAATGACGTATTCCAAGTTTATTCTCGAATGTCGGTTCACATCAGTGGGACCATACAGTATTTGTCCTTTAGTTTTTGGCTAGACTCACTCAGCATAATGTTCTCTAGGTCCATCCATGTTATTACATGCTTCATAAGTTTATTCTGTCTTAAAGCTGCATAATATTCCATTGTATGTATATACCACAGTTTGTTTAGCCACTCATCTGTTGATGGACATTTTGGCTGTTTCCATCTCTTTGCAATTGTAATAATGCTGCTATAAACATTGGTGTGCAAATGTCCATTTGTGTCTTTGCCTTTAAGTGCTTTGAGTAGATACCTAGCAATGGTATTGCTGGGTCATATGGCAATTCTATATTCAGCTTTTTTAGGAACCACCAAACTGCCTTCCACAGTGGTTGCCCCATTTGACATCCCACCAACAGTGGATAAGTGTGCCTCTTTCTCCACATCCTCTCCAGAACTTGTCATTTTCTGTTTTGGTGATAATGGCCATTCTGGTGGGTGTGAGATGATATCTCATTGTGGTTTTGATTTGCATTTCTCTAATGGCCAGGGACATTGAACATCTCTTCATGTGCCTTTTGGCCATTTGTATTTCCTCTTCTGAGAGTTGTCTGTTCAAGTCTCTTTCCCATTTTGTAATTGGGTTGGCTGTCTTTTTGTTGTTGAGTTGAACAATCTCTTTATAAATTCTGGATACTAGACCTTTATCTGATACGTCATTTCCAAATATTGTCTCCCATTGTGTAGGCTGTCTTTCTACTTTCTTGATGAAGTTCTTTGATGCACAAAAGTGTTTAATTTTGAGGAGCTCCCATTTCTTTCTTTCTTTCTTCAGTGCTCTTGCTTTAGGTGTAAGGTCCATAAAACTGCCTCCAATTGTAAGATTCATAAGATATCTCCCTACATTTTTCTCTAACTGTTTTATGGTCTTAGACCTAATGTTTAGATCTTTGATCCATTTTGAGTTAACTTTTGTATAGGGTGGGAGATACGGGTTCTCTTTCATTCTTTTGCATATGGATATCCAGTTCTCTAGGCACCATTTATTGAAGAGACTGTTCTGTCCCAGGTGAGTTGGCTTGACTGCCTTATCAAAGATCAAATGTCCATAGATGAGAGGGTCTATATCTGAGCACTCTATTCAATTCCATTGGTCGATATATCTATCTTTATGCCAGTACCATGCTGTTTTGACCACTGTGGCTTCATAATATGCCTTAAAGTCCGGCAGTGTGAGACCTCCAGCTTCGTTTTTTTTCCTCAAGTTACTTTTAGCAATTCGGGGCACCCTGCCCTTCCAGATAAATTTGCTTATTGGTTTTTCTATTTCTGAAAAATAAGTTGTTGGGATTTTGATTGGTATTGCATTGAATCTGTAAATCAATTTAGGTAGGATTGACATCTTAACTATATTTAGTCTTCCAATCCATGAACACGGTATGCCCTTCCATCTATTTAGGTCTTCTGTGATTTCTTTTAACAGTTTTTTGTAGTTTTCTTTGTATAGGTCTTTTGTCTCTTTAGTTAAATTTATTCCTAAGTATTTTGTTCTTTTAGTTGCAATTGTAAATGGAATTCGTTTCTTGATTTCCCCCTCAGCTTGTTCATTGCTAGTGTATAGAAACACTACAGATTTTTGAATGTTGATCTTGTAACCTGCTACTTTGCTGTACTCATTTATTAGCTCTAGTAGTTTTGTTGTGGATTTTTTCTGGGTTTTCAATGTATAGTATCATATCGTCTACAAACAGTGATAGTTTTACTTCTTCCTTTCTAATTTTGATGCCTTGTATTTCTTTTTCTTGTCTAATTGCTCTGGCTAGAACCTCCAACATGATGTTGAATAATAGTGGTGATAATGGACATCCTTGTCTTGTTCCTGATCTTAGGGGGAAAGTTTTCAATTTTTCCCCATTGAGGATGATATTAGCTGTGGGTTTTTCATATATTCCCTCTATCACTTTAAGGAAGTTCCCTTGTATTCCTATCTTTTGAAGTGTTTTCAACAGGAAAGGATGTTGAATCTTGTCAAATGCCTTCTCTGCATCAATTGAGATGATCATGTGATTTTTCTGCTTTGATTTGTTGATATGGTGTATTACATTAATTGATTTTCTTATGTTGAACCATCCTTGCATCCCTGGGATGAATCCTACTTGGTCATGATGTATAATTCTTTTAATGTGTTGCTGGATTCGATTTGCTAGAATTTTGTTGAGGATTTTAGCATCTATATTCATTAGAGAGATTGGTCTGTAGTTTTCTTTTTTTGTAATATCTTTGCCTGGTTTTGATATGAGGGTGATGTTGGTTTCATAGAATGAATTTAGGTAGCTTTCCCTCCACTTCAATTTTTTTGAAGAGTTTGAGCATAGTTGGAACTAATTCTTTCTGGAATGTATGATAGAATTCACATGTGAAGCCGTCTAGTCCTCGACTTTTCTTTTTGGGAAGCTTTTGAATGATTGATTCAATTTCTTTACTTGTGATTGGTTTGTTGAGGTCATCTATTTCTTCTTGAGTCAAAGGTGGTTGTTCATGCCTTTCTAGGAACTTGTCCATTTCATCTACATTGTTGTATTTATTAGCGTAAAGTTGTTCATCATATCCTGTTATTATCTCCTTTATTTCTGTGAGGTCAGTGGTTATGTCTCCTCTTCCATTTCTGATCTTATTTATTTGCATCCTCTCTCTTCTTCTTTTTGTCAATCTTGCTAAGGGCCCATCAATCTTGTTGATTTTCTCATAGAACCAACTTCTGGTCTTATTGATTTTCTCTATTGTTTTCATGTTCTCAATTTCACTAATTTCTGCTCTAATCTTTGTTATTTCTTTCCTTTTGCTTGCTTTGGGGTTGGTTTGCTGTTCTTTCTCCAGTTCTAGCAAGTGGACAGTTAATTCCCGAATTTTTGCCCTTTCTTCTTTTCTGATATAGGCATTTAGGGCAATAAATTTCCCTCCTAGTACTGCCTTTGCTGCGTCCCATAGGTTTTGACATGTTGTGTTTTCATTTTCATTCACCTCGAGATATTTACTAATTTCTCTTGTAATTTCTTCCTTGACCCACTGGTTGTTTAAGAGTGTGTTGTTGAGCCTCCACGTATTTGTGAGTTTTCTGGCACTCTACCTGTTATTGATTTCCAACTTTATTCCTTTATGATCCGAGAAAGTGTTGTGTATGATTTCAATCTTTTTAAATTTGTTGAGACTTGCTTTGTGACCCAGCATATGGTCTATCTTTGAGAATGATTCATGAGCACTTGAAAAAAAGGTGTATCCTGCTGTTGTGGGATGTAATGTCCTATAGATGTCTGTTAAGTCTAGCTCATTTATAGTAATATTCAGATTCTCTATTTCTTTATTGATCCTCTGTCTAGATGTTCTGTCCATTGATGAGAGTGGTGAATTGAAGTCTCCAACTATTATGGTATATGTGTCTATTTCCCTTTTCAGTAATTGCAGTGTATACCTCACATATTTTGGGGCATTCTGATTCCGTGCATAAATATTTATGATTGTTATGTGTTCTTGTTTAATTGTTCCTTTTATTAGTAGATAGTATCCTTCTTTGTCTTTTTTAACTGTTTTACATTTGAAGTCTAATTTGTTGGATATTAGTATAGCTACTCCTGTTCTTTTCTGGTTGTTATTTGCATGAAATATCTTTTCCCAACCTTTCACTTTCAACCTATGTTTATCTTTGGGTCTAAGATGTGTTTCCTGTAGACAGCATATAGAAGGATCCTGTTCTTTAATCCATTCTGCCAGTCTATGTCTTTTGATTGGGAATATCAGTTCATTAACATTTAGTCTTATTACTGTTTGGGTAATACTTACCTCTACCATTTTGCCTTTTGTATTATATACATCATATCTGACTTTCCTTCTTTCTACACTCTACTCCATACCTCTCTCGTCTGTCTTTTCGTATCTGACTCTAGTGCTCCCTTTAGTATTTCTTGCAGAGCTGGTCTCTTGGTCACAAATTCTCTCAGTGAATTTTTGTCTGAAAATGCTTTAATTTCTCCCTCATTTTTGAAGGACAATTTTGCTGGATATAGAAGTCTTGGTTGGCAGTTTTTTTCTTTTAGTAATTTAAATATATCATCCCACTGTCTTCTAGCTTCCATGGTTTCTGCTGAGAAATCTACACATAGTCTTATTGGGTTTCCCTTGTATGTGATGGATTGTTTTTCTCTTGCTGCTTTCAAGATCCTCTCTTTCTCTTTGACCTCTGACATCCTAACTAGTAAGTGTCTTGGAGAACGCCTATTTGGATCTATTCTCTTTGGGGTGTGCTGCGCTTCTTGGATTTGTAATTTTAGGTCTTTCATAAAAGTTGGGAAATTTTCAGTGATAATTTCTTCCATTAGTTTTTCTCCTCCTTTTCCCTTTTCTTCTCCTTCTGGGACACCCACAACACGTATATTTGTGTGCTTCATATTATCATTCAATTCCCTGATCCCCTGCTCAAAATTTTCCATTCTTTTACCTATAGTTTCTATTTCTTTTTGGATTTCAGATGTTCCATCCTCCAGTTCACTAATTCTAGCCTCTGTCTCTTGAAATCTACCATTGTAGGTTTCCATTGTTTTTTCCATCTTTTCTACTTTGTCCTTCAATCCCATCAGTTCTGTGATTTGTTTTTTCAGACTTTCCATTTCTTCTTTTTGTTCAGCCCATGCCTTCTTCATGTCCTCCCTCAATTTATTGATTTGGTTTTTGAAGAGGTTTTCCATTTCTGTTCGTATATTCAGAATTAGTTGTCTCAGCTCCTGTATCTCATTTGAGCTATTGGTTTGTTCCTTTGACTGGGCCATATCTTCAATTTTCCTGGTGTGATTTGTTATTTTTTGCTGGTGTCTGGGCATTTAATCAGATTTCCCTGGGTGTGAGACCCAGCAGGTTGAAAGACTTTGCTGTGAAGTCTCTGGGCTCTGTTTTTCTTATCCTGCCCAGTATGTGGTGCTTGTCTGTCTGCGGGTCCCACCAGCAAAAGATGTTGTGGCTCCTTTAATTTTGGAAGACTCTTGCTGCTGGGTGTGTGGTGGAGACAGAGGAAAGGTTGTAGGTTGGTTTTAACTGGCTTCAAATTGTGAAGTCCTGGGATCTGAATTCCTTGAGAGAGGGATTCCACCTGAGTTGCATTTCACCCCTCCCGTGGGGAAGGTTCAGGTGGTAGAGAGCCCTGAAAGCAGGCTGTTTCTGCGTTCGGGACAGTTGCAACCTGTGTAATCCCAGTGCCGAGCCCAGAGGCAACCAAGCCTCCATAGAAACAGCTGCAGAAGGCTCTGTTTTGCCCTCTTTCCTCTTTTTCAGTTAGCCCAATAGGCGACTTTCGCCTTGATCAGTTTTGCCTGAGCTGAGGGCCTATTTTTAGTAGTCAGAAGTTGTTCATTAATGCCACTATTAGTGTTAGGTTGGACTCAGTCTCTACTAATGTTGGAGACTCTTTCCTTTCCCTCCGGGAAGTCACCTGTGGGGGAGGGGCGCCGGCTGCCGCAGCTTGGGGAACTGCTGATCCGAGGCTCCCAGCTGGCCCGGGAAGCCACATGTGTGGGAGGGGCGCTGGTCGCCGGCCGCTGCGGCTTGGGGAACCGCTGATCCAAGGCTCCCAGCCAGCCCGGGAAGCTGCGTGTGTGGGAGGGGCACCGGCTGCCAGCCGCCACGGCTTGGGGAATTCGCCTCTCCGAGTCTCTCAGCCGGACTGGGAAGGAAGGAGGGAGGGGTGCCGGCCACCAGCCACCGTGGCCCAGGGAAGTGCACGCTGCTCGGGGACCTCACCACAGCGGAGTCTCATAGCCGGTCCAGCCGTTTCAGACTGGGGTACACTGTGTGTCTGGTCTTTGTCGTGGCTCCGGGAGCTGTTCTGTACTGTTTCTAGTTATTTAGTAGTTGTTCTGGAGGAGGAACTAAGACACGCGCACCTTACTAAGCCGCCATCTTCTCTGGAAGTCCTCTACATGTTTTCAACAGCTTTATTGATGAATAATTTACATGTGAGAAAATTCACCAATTTTATGTCTAAAATCGAATTAGTCTTAACAGGTGTGTGCAACAGTGTAACCACCAGAATGATCACAATATGGTACACCTCTAACACTCCTCAAAACTTCCCTGCTACCTTTTTGCAGTCAATTCCAAACCCACTTCCCTGGGTCCTGGCAACCTTTAGATCTTCCTGCTGCTGAGTGTGTGTCTGACTCCTTTCACCTGGGATAGTGATTTGAGATTCATCAGCATCATTGTTATATGGCAGTAGTTTCTTCCTTTTCATTATTAGGTCCTATTCCACTGAACGCATATGCGCAGCCTGCCTATCCATCCATCAGTGATGGACATTTCATGTGCTTCCAGAGTTGGGATGTTAAAAATAAAACTTTTATGAACAGCTGGGCATAAATCTAGGTGTGAACATATGTTTTTATTTCTCTTGGATAAATACTTAGAAGCGGGATGGTTGGGTCATATAAGTATATGTTCAACTTTACATAGGCAATTGCCAAGCTGTTTTCCAGGGAGACTGTACCATTTTACATCCCCCCCCACAGCAGCACACGAGAGTTCCCGCTATTCTGCATGTCTTCCAGCACTTGGTTTTATCCGATTTTTTATTATAGTCATTCTAGTAGGTATGTAGTTTGTGGTTTGTAGCCTCTGATTTTAATTTGCGTTTCTCTAATGACTGTTGAAGCTGAGCCTCTTTCCATGTGAAGGAAGAGAGGCACAAGGGGCCTTTTGGAGAAGCTGTGTGTGGCTCTTATCACCTAAGGAATAGAGGTGCAGGCCTTGCTAATTGTGGTTACTCCTAAGATTCCAGGTGGATCTTGATTAGTTTACTAGAATCTTTTAAAAGAGGAAGCATTTTGGAGAGACCCCTTTTTAGAATTAGGAGAGCCAGAGCCCATGCAACCAGAGGTGTTTGGAGATGAAGAAGTATTATACCCCCCAGGAAAGGTCCATAAAACAAGAAGCCTAGAGAGAAAGCTAGCAGACATCGCCATGTTCGTCTTGTACATCTTCTTTGATGAAGTGTCATTTAGTTTTGGTCCATTTAAAAAAATTGCATTATTTTCTCCTTGTGGGTTTGGGGCATTATGAATATATTCTATAGGCAAGTCCTTTAACAGATACGTGATTTGTGAATATTTTGTCCCAGTCTATAACTTGTCTTTTTATTCTCTGAACAGTGTCTTTTGACAACATGTTTAATTTTGATAAAGTCCAATTTATCGACTTTTTTATATTATGTATTATACTTTTAGTATCACACCTGAAAAGTCTTCCCCAAATCCAAGTGTAATGGCACAAAATAAATTATAGTTGGTGCTTTGTCATCATGCCTGGCATAGTCATACATTTCCCTCCTGAGTGTCCACCCAGCTAGTTCTGCCTTGTGCGTAACCACAATTAGCAAGGCCTGCACCTCTGTGGTTTAGGTGATAAGAGTCACCCCCAGCTTCTCCAATAGGCCCCTTGTGCCTCTCTTCTTTCGAACTGCGAAATTTACTAGCTGGGCAGTTACTTCCACAAGGCTTAGAGAAGAGGTTGTCCTCAGCTACTCCAAAGTTCCCTCAGCCCCCTCTGCTTTTTGCACCCTATAGTTTGAAACTTCCAATTCCCAGTACCTGCAGGAAAGCCCTACCTCTCCCCTCCGGGTCATGATAAAGGCAAAAGCCCAGGATCCCCATTGCTCTTCTTTCCTGCTACTTCCTCCATGGACCCTTGCAGAAGCCTAGGCTAGACGGGCCCGGCAGGCCCTCTGCCACCCTCATTCTCCCTTCTCCCCATTCCAAGAGCTTTGGTCAGACAAAGCCTCCTTTCACGCATTCCAGGTTGGCTGGCTGGCTGTGCTTGTGCCTCATCACCCAAACAACTTCCACTTAACATCCAAAACTGTCGGTGCAGTGAGCAGGGTGACTTGCTGCTGGCAGAGATGGCCAGGTGGGAATGCCGTTATGCTGCTCTGGGTTTACTAACATGCTGTCCCAAGTGGCTGGCATCAGGTGGAAAGGCTCTGCCCTTGCTGGGGTTTGTTGTAGTGGCTTTGCTTTAACCCTTTCTGTCTGTCCAATGTTACCCACCCCTAATTGTGGATCCATTAACGGCCTAGGGACCTGCAGAGAGGCACAGGATGGCTTCCTGGAGGCGGCTTAATTCAGTCACCTGCCTTGGTAGAGCAAGAGAAGGGACAGTGAGTTCCTACTGCTCACCTTAAAGGGAGCACAGGACTGGATGAAACCAGTGCAAATTTGTTATAAATTAATCAGCTATGGTTCTGTGAGGGCATAGAGGCCCACAGAGAATGCAGGAGGGGCTGTTCCCAGGGGTATGTGTGTTAGGCCTCCACCCCAAGGCTCCCGGATGATGCTATATCCAGATGGGAGCCTCTGTTGATTGTCCTGTCTGAGCGGTATCAGCCAGACCTCGTGCAAGGGAGTTCTAGTTTGCTAGCTGCTGGAATGCAACATAACAGAGATGGATTGGCTTTCAATAAAAGAGGATTTATTTAGTTAATGTATAGTTCTTCAAGGAAAGGCAACTAACTTTCAACTGAGGTTCTTTCTTACATGGGAAGGCACAGAGCAATCTTGGCTAGCCTTCTCTCCTGGCCTCTAGGTTTGGATAACTTTCTCTGGGGTGATTTCTTTCTGCATCTCCAAAGGCCTGGGCTGAGCTGCGAGTGCTGAGATAAGGTATGCTGAGCTGCTTGGACTGTGCTATGTTGAGCTCTCTCATTTAAGCACCAGCCAATTAAATCAATCATTGCAGCAGGCACGCCTCCTAGCCAACTGCAGATGTAATCAGGAACAGATGAGGTTCACATGCCATTGGCTCATGTCCACAGCAATAGAACTAGACACCTTCACCTAGCCAAGTTGACACCTGACCATAACTACCACAAAGGGTATTAATACCACATTTAGGGAATATTTCCCCTGCCAGAGCACGTAGGGAGGGGGATACTCTTGATCAGGAGAACATGGCACCCCCTTGGCCAAAGACGCACAAGGAACGCTGCTGTTTTCACTGCTGCCATGTTTCATCCCACGACCCCATGGGTTAAGAGGGTCCAAACATTGCCTGTGGACCCTAACCCCTCGGAGGTCAGTGGGGACACCCTGGAGAGAGAGATGTGGCAGAATAGAAGATAGCTCAGAGCACCTAGCCCTGCAAATTTTTCTTGCATCACCCTGCAAGGTCAAATGTATTCTTGATGGAGAGGATACTGAAACCTGAACCAGAAATTCTACCAGACAAGAAGTTCAAACCATTCTTAAGGATTTTTTTTTTAAATAAGAGGGAGAAATGGTGGCTGTTTGCTAAAGGTATTCAACAAGGGGTCTGAATTATTAGCAAGTCCCCCACCCCACTCCCTTACAGGAGATGAGATAATTAGCAGATATTGCCAAGGGCTCTAAATTGCATAATTAACTCCCAGGTCCTCCCAGCCTCCGTGTTAAATTTATCCAACCACCAGAGTCCTGCTGTGTTTAAAAGGGAGAGGGGTTAAAAGGCTGCTATATAGAAGAAGGGCCCTACTGTGTAAAATAAAAGTGGTACAACAGGTATATCATTTTAATGCCCACCCAATAGAGATTTTGTTCACAGGGACAAGGGAAAGAGGAGGCAGATTAGTTGCTGAGAGTCTTTATATTGGGGTCTGAGTTGCCACTCTCATCTCCAGAGAGGTCAAAAGAAATGAGGTGATGAGAGGCTGGTGTCACTAAAGACTCCAAGCCCCTCTGTGTTAGTTAGATTCAGTTGTCAACTTGGCCAGGTGAGCATACCTAGTCTTGTTGCTGCGGACATAAGCCAACCTTACGTGAACCTCATCTGTTGCCAATTACATCTGCAGTTAGCTAGGAGGCGTGTCTGCTGCAATGAGTGATGTTTGACTTAATTGGCTGGTGCTTAAATGAGAGATTGCAACGTAGCACTGCTAGCAACTCAGCATTGCTCATCTCGGCACTCGCAGCTCAGCCCAGGCCTTTGGAGATGCAGAAAGAAGTCACCCCGGGGAAAGTTGTTGGAACCCAGGGGCCTGGAGTGAAGACCAGCAGAGACCATCCTGTGCCTTCCACATAAGAAAGAACCTCAGTGGAAAGTTAGCTGCCTTTCCTCTGAAGAACCAACAAAATAAATCCCCTTTTATTAAAAGCCAATCCGTCTCTGGTGTGTTGCATTCTGGCAGCTAGCAAACTAGAACACCCTCTTTTATTGACTTAAAATGAGAGAGAGAGACATCAGTCTATAACCACTCCTCCCAAATGACAGCCTTGCTCAGACTTATTAGCAGGGCTCATACTAACTGGGGGCTGTGGGCTGGTGAAGCTATTGGCCAGGCATGGAGGGGACTCACATTCAGTCAGAGATTCCAGCTTAGGACCAGGTGGTTACCCAACAGCGGCCACAGTCTCGCCTCCTGTGGGTCTAAGGCCCAGTGTCTGCACTCCTGGGAGCCATGACTATCAGAACAATTCTTATTAAACAGCTGCCCCGGGTGGTGCTCTTTTGTTCTCACTTTCCCACTATCAATATTGATGCTCTAACTTCTGCTTGAAATAAGATAAAATCTTAGCTCTCTTGGTGGCCCAGGCCAAATGGGACCCCCTGGAACCATCCCTGCCAATCAAGGTCAAACACGCTGCAATAGCACCTGAAACAAGGTGCCATGGGGGCTCTGGTCTGTAATCCAAGATCTCAAAGAGGGGGTCATTCATTATGCCCACCTTCTCCCCCTCCAGCAGCCCTGTTTGGCCAAGTCTAAAAGCCTCCACCAATGAAGGTTTATTAACTATCAATTACACAACCCTGATGCACAAGCTCCTATTCCTCACATCACCTAATTAATAAAAAATATACACAGGAGAACAGGCAAATGCTTTGCTGTGAATGACTTGGCTAACATGTTTCATTCATTGCCAATATCAAAAAAAAATTTCTGCCACTGACTTAACAAATGGTCTTTAAAAAACTTCTTAATCGTGGCTCTATATAGCTGACATCTGATTAAGGGGTGGCTGTAAAGAAGGTCTCTGAGAGGACCTAACCACACTCACACATCATTTACAGAAAAGAGGTTGGAAGGTTGGACAGTAACACCATACAAGTGCTATCAAACTCTGCCAAATTACAGGGCATCATCTGTTCCTCGAAGGACAGACAGATACCCACCACCTCAGACACTAAGGCATGCACACACCAACTAGGATTATTCATGCTCTAGAGATGACATTCCACATCTCACACTCTCATCACAGCCCATGAGAGAAAATTGCAGACCAGTACTCCTTAAGAATATAGATGCAAAAATCCTCAATAAAATACTAGAAAACTGAATTGAAAACACATGTACATCTGCTGATTTCCACTGGGGAGAGCCCCAGAAATGAACCTTAGAATTGGCATAATAGTCCATTTCCCACTCCATGCCTTTTGTCCCACTAGGAATAGATTTTGGATTAGAGGCCTGGCTACCTCCAAATGTGCCTCTTGGAGTCCTTGAACTAAGCAAGGTAGATCAGCTGTTTATTGGGCTCTTCAAACACAGAGGTGCTTTCAGGGCCACCACCAATCTCCCTGCACATGCAGATTCCCATAATGCCATGGATTGGAGAGGATTCCCAGCAGGAGCTCAGCATGACCACTGAAGCCTCACCAGTAAAACAGAAATGGCACCCATAGGGGACAGCTGAACCAGGCAAGCAGGGTCTTTCCACATTATCAGAGCTCGTGACTTCCGCCATGATCAGCCCCTTATCTATGGACCTTCAGATGCTGGTGATGGTCCTTCCATTGCCCATCCCCCAGTCAAGTGGGGCGCCTCTGGAGACCATCCATCTGATGTGGACCGAGTGTCCACTCTCCCCTCTCTGGGGCTTTGATCTAACAAAGCTGTCCTTTCATGCATTTTCAACTGGCTGACTATCTGTGTTGGCACCTCATCAACCAAAGAACTTCCAGTTAATGTCCAAAACAAGGGCATGTAGGGTTTTTCCTCATGTTTGCTTATGTTTGCTTCCAGGTGATGTATGTGTTTTCTGCATACACGTTCTTTACATCCTTTGTCAGATTTATTCCTAAATATACAATTATTTTAGTCGCTATTGTGAATGAAAACTTTTTCTCTTTTTCTTATTGCTATTGTTCATTGCTTGTATATATAAACACTACCAATTTGGGGTTGTTGATCTTGTACCCTGCCACTTTGCTGAATTAGTTCATTCGCTCTAAGAGCTTTTTTTGTGGATTTTTCAAGATTTTCTGTATATAGGATCACATCATCTGCAAATATGGAAAGTTTTACTTCTTCTTTTCCAATTCAGGTGCTTTTTATTTCTTGTGCTTGTTTAATTACTCTGGACAGAACTGTTAGCACAATAAATAGCAGTGGTGACAGTGGGCATCTTTGTCTTGTTCCTGATCTTAGAAAGCTTTCAGTCTTTCACCATTAAGTAGGAGATGTTAGCTGTTGGTTTTCATATACACCCTTTATCATGTTGCAGATATTTTCTTCTATTTCTAGTGTTCTAAGTATTTTTATCAAGGGTGGGTATGGATTTTATCATTGCCCTTTCTGTGTCAATTAAGATGATCATGTGTTTTATTTTTCCTTCATTGTGTTATTGTGGGGTATTATATTAGTCAACTTTCTTATTTGAACCAACTTTTCATACCAAGAATAAATCTTACTTGATCATGGGGTAGAATTCTTTTAATAGGTTTTTCAATTCAGTTTTCTAGTATTTTGTTGAGGATTTTTGCATCTATATTCTTAAGGAGTATTGGTCTGCAATTTTCTTTTCTTTGGTATCTTTATTTGGCTTTGGTATTATGGTGATGCTGGCCCCACTGAATGAATTGGGAAGTGTTCCGTTTTCAGTTTCTTTGGAAGAGTCTGAGCAGAATTGGAGTTAAGTCTTCTTAAAAAGTTTGGTAAAATTCTCCTGTGATGCCACATCCTGGGCTTTTCTTTGTTGGGAGGTCTTGATTACTAATTCAGTCACTTAACTATAATTGGTTTGGTGATATATTCTATTTCTTCTTGAGTCAATGTAGGTAATTTGTATGTTTCTAAGAATTTGTCAATTTCATGTAGGTTATCTACTTTAATGGGAAACTTGTTCATAGTATCTTCTTATTGTCCTTTCTATTTCAGTGGAGTTAGACAACCAATTTTTGATAGTGATATAAAGGCAATTTGGTAGAGAAAGGATAGTCTTTTCAACAAATGGTGCTGGAAAAATTGAATGCCCATATGCAAAAAAAAAAAAAAAAAAAAAAAGAACCTCAACACATACTTCACAATTTGTACAAAACTTAAAAAATTGATCATAGATCTAAATTTAATTATAAAATCATACATCACCTGGAAGCAAACATAAGGAAAAACCCTACATGCCCTTGTTTTGGACGTTAACTGGAAGTTCTTTGGTTGATGAGGTGCCAACACAGATAGTCAGCCAGTTGAAAATGCATGAAAGGACAGCTTTGTTAGATCAAAGCCCCAGAGAGGGGAGAGTGGACACTCGGTCCACATCAGATGGATGGTCTCCAGAGGCGCCCCACTTGACTGGGGGATGGGCAATGGAAGGACCATCACCAGCATCTGAAGGTCCATAGATAAGGGGCTGATCATGGTGGAAGCCACGAGCTCTGATAATGTGAAAGACCCTGCTTGCCTGGTTTAGCTGTCCCCTATGGGTGCCATTTCTGTTTTACTGGTGAGGCTTCAGTGGTCGTGCTGAACTCCTGCTGGGAATCCTCTCCAATCCATGGCATTATGGGAATCTGCATGTGCAGGGAGACTGGTGGTGGCCCTGAAAGCACCTCTGTGTTTGAAGAGCCCAATAAACAACACGCATTATATAGATGTCACCTTTTTAGTCAAGGTATAATGGAGAGCCTGGAGGGAAGTACCTGAAAATGTGGAGCTGTGTTCCAGTAGCCATGTTTCTTGAAGATGATTGCATAATGATATAGCTTTCGCAATGTGACCGTGATTGTGAAAACCTTGTGTCTGATGCTCCTTTTATCTACCGTATGGACAGATGAGTAAAACATATGAATTAAAAATAAATAAATAATAGGGGAGCAAATGTTAAAATAAATTTAGTAGATTGAAATGCTAGTGATCAATGAAAAGGATTGATAAGGGGTATAGAAAAAATAGGGGAAATGAAGGCTAAAATATATTGGGTAGATGGAAATACTAGCAATCAATGAGAGGAAGGGGTGAGGGGTGTAGTATGTATGGGTTTTTTTTTTCTTTTTTCTTTTTATTTCTTTTGATGAATTGATGCAAATGTTCTAAGAAATGATTATGGTGATGAATATACAACTATGTGATGATATTGTGAGATATTGATTATATACCAAGAATGGAATGATCATATGGTAAGAATGTTCGTGTTTTTATGTTGGTATGTTTTAAAAAAATTAAAAAATAAAAAAAAATTGAGTAGTTTTTCAAATTTGGGGAGGAATATTTTTCATAATTGTGTTATCTATTCTAGCTTATTTGCTTATTCATATAAATATTAGAATCAGTTTTTAATATTACAAAACTGCTATCTGGGATTGTGCTGAATCTATAGATCATATTGAGGAGAGCTGACATCTTAACACTATTGAATCTTCTGTTCCATGAGCACAAAATGACTCTCTATTTAGGGTTTTTTTTTCTTCCATCAGTGTTTTAAGGATATAGCTCCTGTACATATTTTGTTATAATTATACCTAAGTTTTTAATTTTATGGAAATATCATATGGCTACTTAAAAATTTGTTTGTTATTATTGATTACAAATATGTGGAAATATGGTTGATGTTGTATGTTGGCTTTGTATCCTGCAATATTGCTAAATTCACTTAATCTAGGAGCTTTTTCTGTAGATTTCTTTGCATTTTCTACCTAGACAAATGTGTCCAAAAGACACAATTTTGTTTCCTCCGTCCTGATCTGTATTCTTTGTAATTCTATATCCTGGCTTCCCATTGTATATTAAATAGGAGTAGTGAGAGGATGGCTTTGCCTTGTTCTCAGTCTTAGACAGGTGGGGGAGGTGTCAATCTTTCACCATTTAGTACATGACAGTTGTAGTTTGTTGTTGTTTTTTTTGAAATACTCTTTACCAGGTAAAGAAAATTCCTTTTTACTCCTAGTTTGCTGAGAGCTTTTTTTTAAAAATCATGAATAGATGTTTAATTTTATCAAAAGTTTTTTCTACATCTCTGGATATAATATGGCTTTACTTCATTAGTTTGTTAAAATGGTAATTTACATTGATTGGATTTCAAATTATGAACCAGCCTTGCATCTCTGGGATGAACCTCACTCTTCTTTTTATATATTTCCGGATTTGAGTTACTGATTTTTTTTGAGGATTTTTTTTGTCTCTGTTCATGAGACATATTCATCTGTAATTTGTGTAGTTTTAATATTAGGGCAATGCTTAACTCATAGGATGAATTGGGAAGTGATTCTTCCTCCTTTAATTTCTAGAAGAGATTGTATAGCTGTGATACTATTTCTTCTTTAAATGTTTGGTAGAATTTGCCAGTGCAATTATGTGGGCTTATAGTTTTTTAGTGTGTGTTGTGTGTGAAGGTTTTTAATTACAAATTGAATTTCTTAAATATATATAGCACTACTTAGATTGTTGCTTTCTCTCTGAGGGAGCTATGTTAATGCCTTTGAAGCAACTGGCCCATTTTATATAAGTTGTCTAATTTGTGGGCAAAAAATGTTCATAATATTCCCTTATTATTCTTTCAATCTTCACAGGCTAGGTAGTGATGTCCTGATATTGGTAATTTGTATTGTCTTGCTTTTTTCCCTAAAACAGTGTACAAAACAATCACAGAGTTAGTACAGAGCGTTCCCATATACTCTACATCCTGTTTACCCTACTATTAAATCTTATATTAATGTGGTACACTTTTCACAGTGAACCAACATGAAACATTATTATTAATTGAAGTTTAACACTGTGTTGTATGATATTAATATAGACCCTATAGCTTTTTATTTACTTATTTTTGGTTATTGTTTACATGACAAGTCTGTTTGTTTCCATCCTTTAATTTTTAACCTATCTGTGCTTTTATATTAAAAGTAGGTTTCTTATAGGCAGCACACAGTTGGATTTTGCTCTAACTTTCAATCTGACAATCTCTTTAATTGGGATGAATAGACTATTTAATTTAATTTATTCATTATGCTGCTGGATTTACCTCTATCATTTTGCTATTCGCTCTTTATTTGTCCCATTTCTTCTTTTTTCTTTCTTCCTTCTTTAGGGTTAATCAGTTTCATTTTATCTCCACTATTGGCTAATTAACTATATCTCTGATTTTTTTTAGTGGGAACTCAAGGATTTCTAATATATACCCTTAATTTATTAAAGCACCTTAAAATATGTCTCATTTAATAAAGAATAAGCAGTTCTTAACTTTATACTTTCATTTTCTCCCTCCAAATTTTTTATTATCATTTTCATACTTTTTTACCTCTCCATATGCTATAAAATATAACCATTACTTTAATTTTGCTTTAAGCCATCGATTACCTTTTAAGAATGTAAAACTTTTCAAAAATTATATTCATCCTTTTATTCACCATTTCCAAGATTTTCTATTTCTTAGTGTTATTCTAAAAATTTTTACCTGCCATCATTTTCCTTTTGGCTTGAAAAACTTCCTTTAACAGCTCTTGTTAGTAGTCTTTTGGTAATGAATTTTCTTGTTTTTGTTTCACTGAAAAGGTCTTTATTTTGCTCATTTGTGAAAGACATTTTCACTAGATAAAGAGTTCTAGTTTGATAGTTTTTCTTCTTTCAGTACCTCAAAGATGTGTATCCATGACTCCCCCGACTTGCATAGTTTTTGACAAGAAGTTGGCTTTAATTCTTATCTTTGCTTCTTTGCGCACAATGAATCTTTTCCCTTCAGTTGCTGATAAGAGTCACCAGTTTTCAGTAATTCAATATAATGTGCCTTGGAGGGATTTTCTTTATGGTTATTCTGTTTTCTGTTGACTGAACTACTTGGATCCAATGGGCTTATAGTTTTCATCAACTGTGGAAAATCTGTAGTCATTATTTCTTCAAATGTTTATTCTGAACCCTTTGTTTTTTTCTAGAATTCCAATTACACATATGTTAGACCACCTGACAGCTTCCCCAAAGTGATTTATGTTGTGTTCTTTTTTCCAGCCCTTTTCCTTTAGTATTTTTTCTCTTTGTTTTTCGTTCTAGATGGTTTTTGTTGTGATATCTTCAAGTTCATTGTTCTTTTTTTCTGAAATGTCTAATCTGATGTTAGTCCCAGCCAGTGTATACTTTTCATTTCAGATACTGTATTTTTCATTTTCATAAAGTGAATTTGAATCATTTTTTTATAGCTTCCATTTCTCTTCTCACATGGTCAGGTTTTGCTTTTCCTCCTTGCATGTATGGAGCATGTTTATAATAACCATTTTACCATCTTTGTTTGCTATTCCCATTAGCTTTGTCACATCTGGGTTTGTTTCTATTGAATTACTCTTTTCCTAGTTATGTGTCATATTTTCTTGCCTCCTTGCATGCTTGGTAATTTTTTATTGGGTGTCAGATGTGAACATTACCATGTGATTTGCTGAATTTTGTTTTATTCATTTTAGTAGTGTTGGATTTTCTCCCCCGGTGGACAATGGAATGTTTTGGAGCCTTTTGAAGTTTGCTTTTAAGATTTGCTAGGGTGGGTCTTGCATACCCTTATTCGAGGTCTAACTTAGTTCCATTACTAAAGTGATACTATTTTGAGGATTCTACCCCATGCCCTGTTTGTTACAAGGTCTTTCCACTTGAACTGGTGAAGTTCAAAGTATTTCCAGCAATTCTGAGATCTAGCTCTGCCTACTCCACTCCAGACATTCTTTCTCCAGTCTTGCTTAATTTCCTCTCACATACTCACAGGTAGGTACTCAGCCAAAGGTATCTACAAAGATACTGCAGATCTTGGCTTGTTTGTTTTTCAGTGTCTAAAAGCCCAATACTTTGTATGTTTTGTTAGGATTTCTTGTTGCTAGGGCAGGAGGGTAGAACGGTCCCTGTTACTCTACTAGAGCCAGACGCAGAAGTTCCTCAAAATATATTTTTGAGACAGCTCCATGCTCAGATATGTAGATTTAGTTCATTTCTTTAAACTGCTATAAAGTATTGCATTGTATGACCATATCTCATTTTGTTTATGTCTCTTTTTCCTAGACATTTGTGTTGTTCCTAGATTTTTACTACATATTATAAATAATATGCTTTTTGGGGAAAATACCCATAAATAGAATTTCTGATTTATAAGTTATGTTCATTTTTAGATTTGATAGAAAGCATCAAATTGCTTTTCAAAATGGCAGCTCCAGTGTTCACTCCCATCAGTACAGTGTGAAAGTACATATTTCCCCACAGTATCCTCCAAACATCATATTATCAGACACTAAAATTTCAGGCAATGTGATAGGGGATAAAGGTAGCTCATTATTATTTTAATTCTAATTTTCCTAAGTATCAGTGAATTTGCACAATTCTTCATCTGTTTATTGACCTTATGCTTTACTTCTTTCATGAATTGCCTGTTTTATTCTTTGCTCCCTTTTCTATTGGATTATTTTACTCTTTACTATTAATTTTTAGATATTCTTTATCTACTTTTGGTACTATACTTTCGTTACTTAAAATTTTTTTTGTAAATATTTCTCTGAGTATATGGCTTGCTTACTTTTAATCTATGGTGTCTTTTCTTGCACATACTTTTGTTTTTTTGCATAGGCGGGCACCGGGAAATGAACCTGGGTCTCCGGCATGGCAGGCAAGAACTTAGCCTGCTGAGCCACCATGGCCTGCCCTTGCACATACTTTTTTGATGTCGATGTGTTCAAACTTAATGATCTTTCCTTTATATTTTTCACATAGGAAAACCTCCTTTATTCTAAGGACATAAAATAAATTTCTATTATTTGAAAAATTCTTTTTATTTTGCTACTTTATAGTTAGACTTTAAACCTTCAGTTTATACGTGTAAATGTGAGCCAGAGGTCTAATCTTATTTTTTTCAGACAAAGAATCAATTGTCCCTACTTTATTTGTTGGTGGTCCATCCTTGTCACATGCTACCATCAAGGCCGCCGACTGTGAGATGGTCCCTGCCTGGGTGCTCTATGCGCCTTTCCTTCTTTATTCATCCCATCAATTCTACAAGGAAGGTAATAGTAGGATTATCTCCATTTTTCAGATGGGGAAACTGAGGCTCATAAAGATTAAATATCTTGCTCAAGGTCACATAGATAGCAAGCAATGGGTCTAGAATCTGGACCTAGAGTATAGAGAGCTAGAATGGAGTACCGTGACCCTGGGCTATTAAAAAAGAATGACAGGCCTGGAAGAACCCTGGGAATACAAACCTTTGGGTCAAGATTTCTCAACCTTGGTACTATTAATATTTCGGACTGGAAAATGTTTTAGCTGGTGGCGGCGGGGAGGTGTCATCCTCTGCATTGTAGGGAATTCAGCAGCAGCCCTGGCCTCTACCCACTAAATGCAAGTCCCACCTTGCCACTTCCCCCACTCTCCTCCACTCTGGGTGGTGACAGTGAAAGATGTCTCTAGACATTGCCCTGTCCCCCAGGGGACAAAATTGCTCCTGGTTAAGAACCACTAATTCAGATAATAATAACTATTATTAATGTGCCACTATCAATTATTAATCATCATTAATGCTACTGATTTCGACACTAATTATCAGTGGTGATAATCCTAACATTTGCCCTTGGCCTGTTACCTATTTGGAGCTGAGGGATATGAGGTTGCAACTTTTCCTTTAAGGTCTACCCTCTCAACATTCTGGTCTCCCAACAGGTGAGTCTTTCTTCTGTATCACCCTGAAAATGTGCGCTTTCACCATCACAGCAAACACATGGAAACACTCGTCCAAGGGTATGGGGTGGTGGGGCTTGGGTGTTGCTCTCGTTTTATTTTCAAAATCCTTTCATTTAATGTTTTCTTGGCAGTGGACAAATACGGAAAAATAAAACCCTGCTGATGTAAAACGATTCCTCAATCCAGATGTGGCGGGGGTGGGGAACAGTGCATCATTTGCGGAATGCGTCAAGCCTGCAAACATGCGTGCTGACACTGCCTCCGTCCGGGCCTACAGCTGCGGGGAATGAAGACCTGCAGGCAAGTCTCAGGGCTTCCCAGGGCTTCGGATGCTTAGGGCCCTCAAATATCAAATCTGCTTCCACATTTCATGTTCTGCAGGATCTAGGGCAATTTAGAACTGTCTTTAAGCCTGGCCTTTTGGGAGCCCACGTTTTGAGGTCTAAAACTGTAATAATGACCAGACAACAAACGTTCAAAATGTTTTCTGGGGCTGTATAGTCTTCTTATTGCTGGTACTGATAAGTCTTTGTGCCCCAGAGGTCCCGGGCTCAGCTAGCCTAGCTTTGTAGTGCCTCGCCAGGCTCTCCATCAAGCTTACCTCTCCTTGCTGTCCTGAGGGGCTCCTGAGATACTTGACCGGCCCCCAGGTGAAGCCCAGGGCCTGAAAACTTACAGATTTCCCCTCATCACCCAGGCAGGTATTCTTGTGAAGTTCTGCGGTCCTTCTAGGCTGGCCCACGCTGGTGCTTGGGGCTCCTCTGCTAAGCTCCTTCTTCCTGCCCTACCCTCTTCACTGGCTCCATCCCCCCAGCTCTGAGCTCAGTCCTCAGCCCTGTGGACTCAGCTGGAATCATCAGCTGGTCTGGGAGCTCCCCGGGGGGCAGGGGCCAGGTCTCCTCTCTCATCCCCCAGGGCCCGTCATTTGGAGGCTGGGGGCTCCCTCTACTATGTAGGCTAGCAAGTGGCTGGGCCCAGAGGGCAAAATGGTAAAGGATATTGAATAACTGCCGCAAGGCAGGTTCCTATGGCTGTCATGTCTCTGGGCCCTTGCCATCAGGACAGACACATAGGTAGACTTACGAACGGCACGGAAGGAGGTGGGGGCCTCAGCCCCTCCCTGCTGTGGACACAGAGTCCCAGCCTAGGCCAGGGCTGAGTTGGAAACCTCATCCTGCAGTCCTGGTGAATATTCAGCCAGTTCTAGCTCTTGCTTATGCAAACAGCAGCCTGAGAAGGGACGCAGAGGGTGGCGGGCGGTGGCAGCAGGAGAGGGCATGTGGGAGAGGGAAGAGGACCACCTCTGCTGAGTCCCCAGCATGGACAGCCGGACATGGGGCACTTGCCTCCTCTGCTTACTGAGCCCATTTCCAATCGTGAGTAGCCTGCTCAGACCCTCCTGCCTCTCCCGCGGGGCTCCGGGTCTGGGAGCCATAGGGCTGCTGGGAGACCAACCGGAGCCTGGTGGAGACCCCACTGCCCTTCCTCCATGCAGGATCTCTACTAAGCAGTCTCCTTCCTTCCCCGAGGCCAGCAGTTCCATTTCTGGGTAGCTCTGACTAGATCTCCCCAGTGCCGAGCTGAGCCCCGCTCCCCACTGTTCCTCCCAGAGCCTGTTTATGCCCTCTGCAGGCACAAGAAGCTGCTTCAGAATTGGCAAGACAAAGTACTCACCTCAAGTCTACTTTCTCTAAGCTACACCCCCCAATTCCTACACACGCGCTTCCTCTGATAGGTTTTCCAGACCCTTCCCTGTCCCCATAACTCCCTTGAGCCACACTCCAAGTGGCTGGTTTCCTTTTAAGAGTCTGATGCTGAGACTGAGCAAGGTCCCGAGTAGTACATGGAGAAGCAGCTGCTCGCCTCCAGCATTTAGGGGATTCTTCTCCTGGCAGTGCCCCTGGGGGCTGGCAGAGCGTTTGGCAGCCACATCTTGCTCTATGGTCTAGAGAGCTGAGGAATGGGGCACCAGGACAGAGGGCCTTCCCTGAATGTGCTGTGATCTCCCAGCACATTTTCCAGGAAGTGGCTAGATGTGATAGCAGGGATGGGGAGGGGAAGCCAGCGCCTGCGGGGAGCTTGTCGGAGTCCAGGCAGACAGAGGTCTCATTTTTCCTCCAGTGCTTCAGCTACCCTGGCCTTATGGGGCTGCCACCCCTTCCCACTACTTCTCTGCCCTGGCCCTTAGGGCACAGGCTTCGTACTTGAATCCTGGCACCAGAAAACTAGCTGTGTGACCCGGGGCAGGTACCTAACCCTTCCTGAGCCTCCCTTGCCTCTTTTGTAAAAAGGGAAAACTGTGTCCATTGATTGTGATCTGATTTGTCGAGGCCGGGCCCAGGGGTACAGAACATGCCCTCTTCATCTGTAGGGAAGGAATCCTCGTCCCTGTCATCTGTGTGCACCCAGGGCAATAGCTCTATTTTCAGGAGAGTGAACTGAGACCTCTCCTGGGTCCTCCAGCAGGACTAGAACCAATCAGTCAGCACTGCAGGCTCCATTCCCAGGGACCCCGGGAGTGCCCAGGGTGATGGAGTCTCCTCTCAGGGTGGGTGGGACACAGGGTATAGGTTGGGGTGCTCCCACCCCCCATGCAGCTTGCCCTGTGACCACACTTCCTGTCCCATTAGTTGGGTTTCTCAGTATCTTCCTCTCTGAGGAAGTCTGGGGCACAGCCGGTCCACACTCTTGGTGGGAAGCCAGCCAACCAGGGCCCTAGTCCCTCCGACCTCAGTAGTTCTCCAGGCAGACCCTGAGAAGATGTTCCAGGGAGGGATGGAGCTTGCCAGTCAGTGGAGGAGGAGGAAGGACAAATGGAGATTTCAGGTTACAGTTAGGCTACTGGGTAAGAAAAGTCCCAGACAGGACATCTCGGGCACTCCTCACCTCCCCTGACTCCAGTGCTCAGCATGCTGTGGGGGAGGTGGGGAAGGGAGTAATGAGGCTGAGGCTCTGTGCTCAGATGGCCCTGTGGCCACGAGTCCTGGAGAAGAAGCCAAGAACAGTCTGAGATACTGGTCAAAATGGAGAGCTGGGGTCTGGACAGTGGGCATGTACAGCCCGAGGCCCTGCAGGGCCAAGCCGGAGATGACAGAGCAGGTGAGCCCAAGCTGGGGTTTGGAAGTGGGGTCAACAGGTTGGGAGGGGAGTGCCCTCCTCTGCAGGGGCAGGACGGGTAGGGGTGGGTCCATCTCCCGGGCTGGGCCTCCATGTCCTCTCCCAGCCCATTGGCCTGTAGCAAGTGTCCTGGGTCCCTCCCATGTGCTCACCCACATGAAAGCAGAGCGTGGAACAAGGGCACCCATGTATGTAGTTTATATGGAATTGATTTCAGTGATCATGAGAGCAGAACAGGGGGAGTAAAATAGGAAAGGAAGATGAGTCGTTGGTATCTTATAAGGACTTTCGTTAATGGTGTCTCAGAATTTGCTTCCACAAGGTGAAAAGGAGAAAAATGTATCTATTGACTCCTATTCCCTCCTGCAGTTCTGGATTTTGCATGCATGAGTGTGGAGTGGGTTCCTGTGGCTATTCCATGCTGTAACACCCGATGAGGCTGGGACAGGAAGTGAGAGGCACATGGTGTGCTGTCTAATTGCATGTGCATAAAGCCAAATGGAATCCACGAGGAACTGAACACTGCAGCCATTGCTGGAATAACAGGGGGACCCACAGGACTTAGAAATGTTGCATATGTGTTCAATATACTTATTAATCTATTGATGTCTCTATTCACATAACTATTATTCATCCATCTTTCTAACCACGCATCCATCCATTTATTCAAACATCACTTCATCTGTCCACCCACCCATCCATCCATCCATTATCTGTCCATCCATCATCCACCCACCCACCCATCCACCCATTTATCCAAGCATACATTCGGCACACCTTTTACATGCTGTGAGCCAAGCTCTGTGCTTAGGATCAAGAGCACAGAAACAAGTCAGGCTTTGTCTCTACCCTCAGACCATTTGGACCGAAGACCCAGAATAAGTTCCCAATGTGCTTGGCTCATCCTGTTACCTCTTTTCTGCAGGTATTGGGCCTTGTGCACCCAGAATGTGACTTCATCATGCAATTGAGAGAGGATGAGCATGCATGCCAACAAGCAGCAGAAGGGCTGCCCAACACCACCCTGGGTATAGGGCTTGGAAGGGAATTGGGGGCTGAAGGGGAGAGGAGAATTCTCTGACCCTTTAATCTCCTCCAGCCTCACCACTCCGAATGCTGGGTGAGCCTTTCCCCTGGGCTGAGTCTCTGTGGCTCCCATCTCTCTGTCCAGGCTGCCCTAGGACCTGGGATGGCCTGCTGTGCTGGCCGGTGGCAGGCTCTGGCGACTGGGTCACCCTCCCCTGCCCAGATTTCTTCTCTCACTTCAGCCCCGAGCCAGGTGAGTGGTCTCAGGTGGTTGCATCTGTTGATGGCAGAACAAGATGGACAAATCCTGGCCTCTGGAGGCAGGCAGACCTGGATTTGAATACCGACCTTCAATCTCTCCGCGTGACCATGGGCAAGTTGGTCATCCCATCCCAGCTTCAGCTTCCTTACCTGTGAACTGGGGAGAATAAGAGCATTTACCTCACAGGGGGCAGGGATCAGAGAGTGAAGCATCCAGGTGCAGGCCTGTGCCTGGCACTAGAAGTGCTCCCAGATGTTTGCAGGAAGGCTGGCTGCCAAATGTACAGGGTGACAACAACTGCCTGGGACGACTCCCTGGAGGGGCGTGGGTAAAAAGCTCCCTTGGCTGCTCTGCCTTACCAACCTGGCGTGCATGTCTGGGTTGGCACAGCCTCTCCAGGGGAACAGAGGGGGCCTCCTTTCATCCCCCCGCCCTTAGGACACCCAGGGCCCAACTCTGTACCCTTCCAACTCCTCTGCGGTCAGTTCAAGAGAATGATTCTCTCTGTTTCACAGATGGCGACTCTAAGGTCAGAGGGAGAAGGTGCTGGGGTGTGGACCAGGCAGGCTAGAACTGGAACCCAGGCCTCCTTGCCCCCCCACCCCCACCCAAGGGGGCTATCTGTGCAGATCCTGCCAGGATCACTCAGTGGCCCGTGGTGCCCTGCGTCTCTCCTGGGGAGGGAGGAGTTGTGAGCAGAGACTCTGGTTCCTCACCTCAGATTGCCTCCCAGGGGCTGTGAAACGGGATTGCACCATCACAGGCTGGTCTGAGCCCTTCCCGCCTTATGCTGTGGCCTGCCCTGTGCCCCTGGAGCTGCTGGCTGAGGAGGTAAGAGGCCCCTGGAGTCTTGGAGAAAGCATGGGTGGTCGACTGCACAACTGAAGGGGCTGCCATTCCCACTGCAGCAATCAGACCGGAATATTAATTACAGCAGGTAATTAATTTGATGGCAGGGAAGTGTCTGGAGGAGAGAGGGCCTTTTGCTAATTTGCTTAAGGGCAGCACAGGAGCTGGTTGCTTGTCGGGGGACGATAAGCAGAAAGCAGGCTGGGAGCGCATAGCCTAATCTCCTTGGCTTACCCTCTCCACGCCCCGGCCTCCAGATCAGAGAGTCTTTGAGGGACTCCGGGGAAGCCCGGGGTCTTGGCAGCCCTGAGCAACTTCCTTGCCCTCTCTGGCCCTTGACTTAGGCCTGTGGTAGTGGGTTGGGTGAGGGAACTTCAGGCCCAGAAGTGATCCCAGAGATCCTCTAATTCCAGCCGGCACATCCCACACCTGTGAACTGTGGAAGGCCTCTGAGAGGTACTTCCATGCTCATAATGCCATTTCTCTCTCACCTCAGCCCTGCAAGGTAAGTCTGAGTTCTCCAGATGAACAGATCTAGTCAGAGGGGGGCTGTGATTGCATGTATCCCACAGGGGCGCTGGGGTTGGCGCCCTGGCCGGGCTCTCTGCTCCCTCCCCTCAGCCAGGACCCTCAGTCACTCGCCTCTTAGGGCCAGGCCGGACTTTGATTTGATGCAAACATGTGGGCATGGCAAGAGCTTTCTCCCTCCCTGTCTGTGGCTGTCCCCAGCTGGCCCCTTTACCTGGGGATGTTGTGTTCCCAAATTGGTGAGCTAGCTGGATGTCAATAAACAAGCCCAGTTTCCTTTTGAGCTCTTGTCATTACCCAGGGATGTTAAGTGTCTCCTGCTGCTTCCCTCGTCCCCAAAGCAATAGCAAACACTAAGCATCTCCATCCCCCCCACCCTCATCCTTCCTCACCGGCAGGTCAGGGGGAAGACAGGCTGCAAACAAAAGCTTCACTGATGAGGACGCTTTCTGTGGTTTGGACACCCCAGCCTCCAGATGGGGAGTTTGGGGTGGAATTGGAAAAACTTCACCTGCTTGATCGCCAAACCTCCTTTTCCCAAAAGAACCAGGAGCTGACACCCTCCTCTCTCCACCTCCTCAGAAATCTTACTTTTCCACTGTGAAGATCATCTACACCATGGGCCATAGCATCTCCACCGTGGCCCTCTTCCTGGCCATCGCCATCCTGGTCACTCTCAGGTTTGCCATCCTCATCACCTGCTCAGGATCCTTCATTGGCTCCCTATTGCCCAGAGGACCAAATCTGATTCCTTGTCTGGATATTCAATGATTCCCGATCTAGGCACCATGTCCATGTCTACTTTCCTTCCCTTTTCCCCCACGTGTAGCCCCATCTTTTTCACATACCAGAACTCACTCCCCACTACTCACCTTTGCTCATGTTGTTTCTGTTTGCTTGGAATGCCTGCCACCCTTGTTCTTGGTATGTTTTTATTTGTTAAAATGTAGAGCTCAGCTCCCATTTGCTTCCTCTTTGCCTCATCCATGGAGCCATTCTTGACTGTTCTAACTCTCCTTTAAGACCCCACAAGCTTCAGAAGCTATGAGCCCCACACTGCAGTTCTCAACCACACCCCACCTGCACTGCTCTTATCCACGGGGATGACGTTTATCTCTGACTATCCCACGGGTACCTGGTCATTTTGACCTCTGTTCCCCAGACTTCCTGGTTTTCTCCTCTCTCCCCGTCCCTGAGACTGAGCCTATGGCAATCCTGAAGGCCTCAAGTGCAGTTCAATTAATTCAGTTCAATTCAATTTAATCCCGCCCCATCCCATCCCATCGCACCCCCCTCCCAGCCTTGCTCAGCACCCCCAAGCCCAGCGTCTGCCATCAGCCCACGGGAGCCCTCTCCCACCCTTCCCTGCCCTCTCCTCCAGGAGACTCCACTGCCGCAGGAACTATATCCACACCCAGCTGTTTGCCACCTTTATCCTCAAGGCGGGAGCCGTGTTCCTGAAGGATGCTGCGCTCTTCCACAGCGACAGCACGGACCACTGCAGCTTCTCCACGGTAACGGGCTGGCGGAGGGTGCCAGGCACTGGGGTGGGGGGCTTGGATTTAAGACTTAGGTGTGCAGGCCCAAGCCTGCCCCTCTCTGTGGGCTGACCCTGGGGCTATGGCATTGCAGGTTCCTCTCCCATCAGCCCGACATCCTCATGCCTGAACATCTCTCCAAGCCACGCCATTTTCCACATCCCCCTCTCCACTCCATATTCTGGATTCCTTTCCACTCGGCATTCCATTTTCCAATCCCCACCATTTGTCATTCCTCTCAGTCTTTTCACCTCATCCCTCAGCTGGACATGTGTATCTGTGGCTGGGTCCCCCTGGAAAGGCACACGGGGCCCTAGGGGGACACAAGGCACAGCTTATGGATCTACCATATGGAGGAAGCCAACAGCCAGGAGAGAAACAGAGTGGGCTTCAGGGAGGAGGTGGCTTTTGAGCCGGGTGGGCAGCGGAGACAAGGAGGTGGGGAGGAAGGACGCACCAGGTGGACGGACCAGGGTGAACAAACTCAGAGGCAGAAGAACTTGGGGCATGTTCAAGAAGCTGTGAAATCCTGGTAGAAAGGGGTGGGGAGAATGAGAGAAGACTAAGAAAAAAATGGAACTCAGGCAGAGTCGAGGAGCCCAGGATATACCAGATATTCTAAAAATGCTGTGGAAAAGAATGGGTAACGAATGGACAAAACAAGTGACCTCACTTAATCTACTATTAATTAAAGGATCAATCACAATACACTGAGCATTTATGTGCCAGGCATTGCACTAAATGCTTTACTTATATTATCTCATTGAATCTTCTAAACAATCTGAAGAAGGTATCACTTTAATCCCATTGTGCCGGATCTCTCGGCTGGGTGGCCTGAGCTCAGAGGCTGAGCTCTTCGCCCCGGGGAGGGCAGCAGGAACACCATGAATGAATGCACGGGTACATGGGTACAGATGCGTGTGTTTGCAGGACTGAGTCATGCATGAATAACTGTTCCAGAATCACTGCCCGAGGGACTGACTGAGCTCAGGGAGGATGGGGTGAAAGGGTGAATCACAGCCATTTTACAGAGTCCCCATTTAATCCTTAGGATGATGACTTGAGAGAATTGGAAGCCTCTCCTTTTCCAGATGAAAAGCTGGGGTGGAGGGAGCTTCACCCAGGTGGTAGATGGTAGAATCTGAACCCAGGCTGTCTGGGTCCCAAATCTGAGCTCTTAACCACCCACTGTACTACCACATCCCCTCTGGGGCAGCCCAAGGGGTCAGGATTGATCAGTCCAAGGTGGAGGGGGCCTGGAGGGTAGGAGCCTGAGGGAGTGGGGGTGATCTGGGGTGGGGTCTCCAATGGACACCCCACCTCTGAATCACCCTCAGGCTCTGTGCAAGGTTGCTGTGGCCGCTTCCCATTTTGCCACCATGACCAACTTCAGCTGGCTGTTGGCAGAAGCTGTCTACCTGACCTGCCTCTTGGCTTCCACATCTCCCGGTGCCAGGAGACCCTTCTGGTGGCTGGTTCTTGCTGGCTGGGGTGAGCACTGATCACTGAGGCTGGGCACAATGGGGAGCCAGGGGGCTGGGAAGACCCCGGGAGCTCCTGCAAAGGTCCCCTCACTCCTCTGATGCTGACCTGAGGCGAGGTGAGGGGGCAGTCCAGAGTCACGGAGCAGGTGTAATGGAGACAGGATATCTGAGCCTCTGGATGCCCCCAGGCCTGACTTTGTGGGGCCCTGTGGGGCCGGCCCTGGTGATGGGAGGTGGGGGCTGTCTCAGGGCTGTGGGTGCTGACACCCTCACCCGTGTCTCCTCTACGGCCTTTGCAGGGCTTCCCATGCTCTTCACTGGCACATGGGTGGGGTGCAAGCTGACTTTCGAGGATATTGCGTGAGTCTGAGCAGCCTCATGGCACCCGCCCTGGTCCCTTGGGGGCAAGGGGTGTGAAGTGGGCAATGAGCCAGTCACAGCTACTCTCTGCGCTAGGTCCTGACCTCAGGGAACCCCCAGGCTGGGGTAGGGGCGGGGCGGAAGGGAGCTGGTGCTCTGCATGGGTAGGAGCCGGGTGGGAGAGTGGAGCTCAGATTCTGCCGCTGTGGGGCTCAGAAGAGGCTGGGGGGTATCAGCGGGGGCCTCCTGGGGCAGGGGAAGGGTTGGGGCCACCAAGGAGGCCACAAACTGATTTTAGAGAAGCCCATTCATGTTGGGGGAGAGAAGGGTGAGTCCAGTGCAGCACGGGTGCCCCTTGGTGGTGGTGGTGGGTGTCCTAACTGACTTGGGAAGGAAGATGAGGCCAGAGGAGAGGTGAGGCTGGAAGGCCCGAATGCCAGAGGAGAGAGGATCCCAGGAGGCAGGCAGGTAGAGAGGCAGAGGAAGGGGCACGGTTCATCGCAGGAAAGGGGACTTGGCAGCCATTGTGTTCTTAGCCTTCCCCTTGCCTCGCTCCTCCTCTCCCTAGGTGCTGGGACCTAGACCACGGCTCCCCAACCTGGTGGATCATCAAAGGACCCATTGTGCTCTCTGTTGGGGTCAGTACCTGGGGGCGTTTGCTTTATTCAATCAACCTTCTGGGGTCCACGGAGGAGCCATGTGGAACAGGAAGCACCACTCCAGGCTGGAAGTCAGGACACCTGGGTTTGAGGCCGGCTCTGTTGCTTATTCTCTGCGAGGCCCTCTCTGCCCCTCACAGTCCACTGGTGAAACTGGGGAGCCGGTCTATGCCAGTGCTCAGACCCCTTTCAGCTCAGAAGCTCTGGTTTCAGATCATCTCCTGCTACAGTCAGGCGGGGTGGGGGCAGGCAGAGCCCTGCGGTTGAGCACCTGCTCCCTGTGCCTACACAAAAAACAGAGACGGCGAGGACTGGTTTGCAGGGCTTCAGTGTATGTGTGAATTTTTCCCAATTCAGCAACTGTGCAAAATGAGGGACCCCTGCTTTGCATCAGAAAAGCCCAGGGGTGGTGGCTGGAGGCAGGATGCCAAGGCCTGACCCTCCTACCCTTGTTCTAATACAGGGGAGAGAGGGGGACCCTGAACCCCTTCCCTGCTCTCCAGGCTCACAAGGAGACCTCACAGTCTCCAGGCTGCAAGTTCTGGAACAAATAGTTTGTATGTCCGTCCACCTGGCCATCCAGTGTCTCAAGAATTTAGGGTTTCTAGTCCACAGAGAGCCTGGGGACCCACCTCACACCACCCCTGACCCTTGACCTCTTTCTGCACCTCTGTTTCCAGGTGAACTTTGGCCTTTTCCTCAATATTATTCGCATCCTGCTGAGGAAATTGGAGCCAGCTCAGGGAAGCCTCCATACCCAGTCTCAGTACTGGTACAGTGTGTGAGGGGGAGTGGGGAAGGGTTAGGGAGGATGTAGGGAGATGGCAACTCGAGGGGCCATCAGTACAGTTCTGTTTCATCTGGGAGATGGGCCTGGTCCTGTGCTGCTGCCTGGGTTTCAGAGAGGAAGTGAATCTGGCCCCTGCCCATGTACAGGTTGTGGACTCCAAACAGCCAGTTACCATGCCAAATAAGCTGATGAGTGCTGGGATCCGTTTCTATGGTGCCTAGGGAAAAGAGATCCTTTCTAGATGGGAGAGGGGGGACATCAAGGAAGATTTCCTGGAGGAAGAGGTCCTTCAACTGGACTTTGAAAGATGCACAAGACTAGGCTGGATCAAACTGGGGAGAGAGTATTTGGCAAAAGGAACAGTGGGATCCAGAGTCCCGAAGTAAGGAAACCCAGGGTGTGTGTGGGGAGGGTGGCGCGCTCCAGAGGGGCTGGTACTTGGAGAGAGTAAGGGGAAATGGTGGGAGGTAGCAGTGGGCAGGGGCAAATGGTGGGCTCCAACCATGTGGAGTTCCTAACACCAGCCTTTGGAGCAGAAGGTTTGTCCTCTTTTAGGCGTCTCTCCAAGTCCACGCTTCTCCTCATCCCATTGTTTGGAATCCACTACATCATCTTCAACTTTCTGCCTGACAATGCTGGCCTGGGCATCCGCCTGCCCCTAGAGCTGGGACTGGGGTCCTTCCAGGTAAGGGCTGTGGTTTGGCATCTCTTCCCTCGGAGTACTTGGGAAGAAGGAAGAGACTTCTGCCCATAGGTCTTGGTTGTCTTCATGGTAGGGTGAAAGTTATTAGGCCAGTTACTCCTCCATCCATTCACCTATCCATCTGTTCAACTATCTGTCTGTCCAACTTCCATCCATCCACCTATCCATTCACCCATCTGACCATCTATCCATATATTCTATCCATTCACCATCCATCCCTCCAACCATATGTGTATCCATCCATCTGTGCATCTTTCTATCTATTCAACATTTACTAAGCACCTATTATGTTCTAAGCTCTGTGCTCATTATGGAGAGATGCAGAAATAAAATCAGAAATGGGGCCAATGCTACGGCCCTGTCAGGATTACTATACTTTAGTTCTGCATAAGAAAATATGCTTGGCGCATAGTAATCAATGAATGCATCTAAGTTCCCTTTCACACAGAACTGGCCCAAGCCACAATCTGGGAGTGGGTGGGGAGGGGTAGTAGAATGATAGTGGACACCTTGTAGCCAGACCAAAGGGTTCTGATAGGTGTACTTTTCTTTGGCCCCACAGGGCTTCATTGTTGCCATCCTGTACTGCTTCCTCAACCAAGAGGTGTGTAACTCCTCAGGTTATCCCTCACTCATCGTGCCCTCCCCTCCATCAGTCTTAAGGCCATGTCTCTGCTGCCCAGGCTCTGTAGATCCCAGCTCAAGCCAAATCTTGAGCCTGTAGGGGAGGGCCTGTCATGAACTCCTGGATCGCACTGAACCTGAATACTTTTTGTATACGTCTTTTATCCATCTCTCTGCTGGGTTGGGCCGAGTGATATTATTCACTCACCAAGGGGTGGAGGAGGCATTTGAGTGATCAGGAGAGGGACCAAGGGATGGGCTAAAGGGATCCACCAACTCTCTGCTCCTGAAATTGAATAAGAGAGAGGGTGGGGCAGGGAGTAAGCAAGCTAGCAAGCAGGAAGAGAGACCATCAGAGGGAATAGAGACAGAGGAACCAGGAAAGTCAGAGGTAGACATCCAAGGACCTAGGATGAATCAGAGCAGAGACAGTGTAGGAGATCATGAGCATAGCTAGGAAAACCAAGAGAGAGAGCAGCTAGAAGAGAGATACATGAAGCAAAGAGACCAAAGTGAGATACTGAGATGATTCCTAGGTCACATAAAGAAACGTGCCAAGAGAGAGGCAGATGAGGAACCAATTCACACATTCCCCCTCTCTCCCAGAAGGCACTGTGCACCCTTCCTTTCTGACAGCCTTGCGTGGAGGGGAGCGGTGTGAGAACTGAGCTCTATGTCCCAACTCTGAGTGCCCAAGACTTGCCGCTTTGTGAACAGACAGTCCCTGGCTCCCTCTGGTGGACCTGGATTTGTTGTGGGTTCTGAGTGCTGCCTGAGACCTGTCTGCACTTGCCAGCTTCCACTGCTGGGAGCACTGACAGCTGCATCCCCTACTCCACCCCTACCCCACCCTCCCACCTACCCACTCCCCACCCATCATCTCTGTCTCTAACTATCTTGATTTGACTCTCTCCTCCTTGACTCTCTCCTCTCTCTCCCACCCCAGCTTTCCTGGTGTGGGGCAGGAAGACATAGGCGTGCAGTGTCTGGCTGTCATGGGCCCCGAAGGCCCGGGGAATGGCAGGACCAACCCTAGCTGAGGCCTGGGAAAGGGATTTCTGCAGAGAGTCATGAAGGAATCTGTCAGGAAGCAGTATTGGGGACCAGTGTTTACACACCTTTAGTAACAGGCAGCTTGCTACTTCCCAAGATAGCGCTTTCTGTTGCTCATCTTTAGGTTGAACAAGAACCCATCCCCTTTTATTTTTCAACACAGTTGCAGTTCAGCTCTGTCAGGCCACAGCCTGTCAGCCCCTTTTCCCCCAACAGCCCCCTAGAGAAGTGAAAACACAGACAGGCTCCCTGAGGCTGCTTTTCTCCCACTTACGCTCAGTTCCCTCAAATGCAGCTTCTCAGAGTTCTGAGTCCTTTCTTCCTTACAGTCATCTCTTCTGGACAGGTTTCCAGTGGCCACAGTTTAGCTCACAGGTCAGGGTCAGGGACTAAACACCCAAGGAGGGAGTGTTGGTTATGCAAGGCAGATACAGAGTGTCCAGCCAGGAACTCAAGAAAACATAAATGTCCTTAACTGGACCCAGACAAAGGCAGTGCAAAAAAGTTAGAGAAAAGAGCTAATGGAATTGGCCAGAAATACCCACAGGAAGGAGGAAGTTGTATCCCCCAGGAGTGGTACTTGGCAGTGGTTGTGGCCAACCCTGATTTCTCCTGCCCCAGGAGCCTATGTCTCTGTGTCTATTACATGGTCTCCCTGCACCAGCACTTCCACTGGGTTTGACTACAGAAGCCACAGTGGGCCCTTCTTAACATCCTCTCCCTTGTCTCTGGAGGTGAGGGCTGAGATCTCCCAGAGGTGGCATGGCCATGATCCTGAGCTTCTGCCAGCCCGGAGGACCTGTGCCAAGTGGACGATGACCCCTGGCTCGGGGGAGAAGGTGCTGACATCTGTGTGCTAGGTTGGCCACATCCCACGACTGGAGTCCACACCTGAACTTGGGCAGCTGCTGTGGACCTCTACCCTCCAGGGGAGCAAGAGGAACCAGGGCCCCTGGAGAGCCCTGAGGCCACCCGTATCCCCCAACCCCCTCCACACACACAGAAGCAGCCCTGAGCCATCCGTCCTCCTCCTAGAGCCTGTTGCCATCACCTAGGCCCAGGGAGCCAGTAAACACATAAATGAACAGATATATATTTGAGTGAATAAGAGTGCCTCTAAAGAGAACAGGGTCACCCCCTTTTATTTGGACTTCAAGTGCAGTTACATTGATCGTATTCTTCAAGTCATGCTACTTTAGTGTGGTGGAGTGAACTGTGTACCCCAGTTTGGATATATTCTTGGTCTTGGTTTGCATTCTTGTGAGTGTGGACTCACTGTAAATAGGGTCTCTTCTGGCTGCTACTTTCACAGTTAACTTGTGTCCCACCTGAACCAGGTTGGCTTTAATTCCAATGGCTGGAGTCCTTTATGCACACGGTGAAAGTCAAATCACTGTGACTTGGAGAGAGAAGCCATGGGGAGCAGCCAGAAGCTGGAAGTCAACGGGATCCATGGGAGAAAGAAGAGGATGTCATGAGTTGCCATGTGACAGAAAAGCCAAGGAACCCCAAGGATTGCTGGCCGGCCAGAAGATACCATCCTAGGGGAAAAGCAAGCCTCTGACCAATAAATTCTTCTTGTTTGTCCAACTTATTGTATGGCATTTGCTTTGACAACTAAGAAGCTAAAACAATTATCATCATTTGTCTGTGCAAGGATCCTCTCTTTTATGCCTTTAAAATTTATTCTCTTTTACCCCGTCCCCACACCATTCCCTGCCATCAGCAGATGGCCATTCCAGTGTGTTTAGTGTGGCTATTTTTTTCTGTGGGTTCTCACAAATAGGTAGTATCTTGTGTGCATGTATTTTAAATGTACATAAATGTATTGTTTTTATGCCGCATCCTGTTTCTAATGTTTTGTCCTCAGCATGATGTTTTTGGGATCCACCCACGTTGCCAAGGGCACATCTGGTCTGTTGGTTCCTCCTGTTCCAGGGTACCCCATGATGTCGTCGCCCACATTTCCATCTGGTTTTCCCCCTTCCCCCTACCGCTGTGGCGAGCAGCAAGTTGCCTGACCCCTCATGGCCCCATGTGGGCCTTTTTCTACCCAGGAGTAGAAGCACTGGGTCCTCAGTAATGCTGCTTTTTAATTTGATTTAGTAGTGCCAGATTGCTCTCCAGAAAGACTGCAAAAATCTGCACTCCCACCAGCAGGAAGGTTCTTAAATCCCAAAGCCCAATACTTGGCATTAGACAGCTTTTTACTGTTAGCAAGTCAAATGAGTGTGAAAAGTGACACCTCATTGTTGTTTTAATTTGCATTTCCCTGATAACTAATGAGTGTGAGCATCACTTCCTGAGCTTGCTAGCCTTTTGGATTTGCTCTTCTGGAATCATTGGATAATTTCTTTTCCCATTTTCTCTGGGGTGGAGAGACCTCAACTCTAGATCTGTCTCTGATGCTGTCTCCTTTGGACACCACCCTGTGCCCCTAGCCTTCTTCCCCCTGCCATGGTTCCCCTAATGTAAGAGATCATCAGGGTCCAGCCCTCACCCTCCCTTCCTTGCAGAGGGAGGAAAATAAGACTTGGGCACTGTCTTTAGAGACCTGTTGGCTGATGGGGCAGAGGGAAGATTTCAGCACAGAGAACACAGACAGAAATGGATACTGCACTGGTTAGAACAAAATCTCTCCCTTTCTTTTGTCTATCCCACTGCTGATGTGTCCTGCAGAGCTCAGCAAAATCCCCTGACCGCCAGGAAACCTTCCATCAGTACACCAGCCTGCTATGCCATTCCTTCTCTTTTCACCCTGCCCTGAGAGTCCAAATCTGCCCTCTACCCCCTGTCTACCTGGACTGATCCTAGGTGCGGTTTCCCCTAGCTTGGGTTCCTCCGCTCCCTGTCACTCCCTGGATGGTGGTTCTGTCTTCTGCCTGGAGGACCCAGCTCCTTTCTTGCACTGCCCCGGACCAAGTTCCCTTCCATATGTACTGGAAACGGAATCCACAGCAGTGCTAGTGCATCCAGACACGGGCCTGGTGGAGGAGGCTGATGGACATTTTTGTCTCTTATAGTCATGAGGGTTCTAGTAAAAAGAGGCACAGCCATGTGCAACCTAAGGTCAAGTTGTTGGCCATGATGCCCAGCTGGCCAGCACCTTTCTGGCCAGATAATTGTCAAGGTGTAGCCCCAGTCTGAAAACCCTATGAGGCATCCCTACTTTTAGTCTCAGGTCATAGAGGTAATTCATACTCATTGCAGGGTATTTAGGATACATAGATGTGCTTAGAAAAGAAAAGAAAATCAGCCTTAATCCCATTTGCTAGAGGAAATTGTCATTTTTTGTGTGTTTCTTGAATTTTTTTTCTTGGCACTTTTTAAAAAACATCTTGGGATCATACTATATATAAATTTGATTTTTTTTAATTAAAGAAGTTATACGCTTCCAAAAAGATCATACAGAATATATCGAGTTCTCATATACTCGCCCCCATTTTTTAACAATTTGCATTAGTGTGGAAATGTTGTTGCAACTGATGGGAGAATATATTATAATTGTACTATTAATTATAATACATAATAATTAACATGATACCATTGTTTATGTTAGGGTATACTGTTTGTGTAGTATAGTCCTACGGTTGTTTTTAAAAAATTTTTTATCTAACAACATATATGTATATCACATATGATTTCCCCTTTTAACCTCATTCAGATGTATAATTAGGTGGTGTTAAATACATTCTCACTGTTGAGCTACCAGTACCACCATTCATTATCAAAACATTTCCATCATCCCAAACAGAAACTGCACCAATTGAAAATAAACTGTCCATTCCCTACCCCAACCCCAATCTCTGGTAAACTATATTCTAGTTTCTGATAATATGAATTTGATTATTCTAATTATTTCATATCAGTGAGATCATAAAATAGCTGTCCTTTAATGTCTGTGTTATTTCATTCACCCTGATGTCTTCAAGGTTTATCCATGTTATCAGATGTATCAGAACTTCATTTCTTTTCACAATTACACAGCATTCCATTGTATGCATATTCCACATTTTGTTTATCCATTCATCTATCAATAGACACTTGGGTTGCCTCCATTTTTTGACAATTCTGAACAATTCTCCTATGAACAATGGTGTGCAAATATCTGTTCAAGTCCCTGCTTTCAGTTATTTTGCATATATACACCTAGAGGTGGGATTCCCAGGTCATATGGTAATTTAATACTTAACTTTCTAAGAAAGTGTTACAGACAAAGGTGGTGGATTTTCTGCTTGATTTTCTCAAAAACCAATTCCTGGAGTGCCAAGATGGTGGCTTAGTGAGGTGTGGGATTTAGTTCGTCCTCCAGAGCAGCTATTAAATAGCCAGGAACAGCACAGAACAACTGCTGAGGCCACGTCAGTGACCAGACACACAACGTACCCCAGTCTGGACCAGTTGGACCTGCTGTGAGGCCCCCCAGAACTGTGAGTGCCCCAAGCCGTGGCAGGCGGCTCCCCTCCCCCACAGGCTGCTTTCCAGAGGGGAAAGGAAAGAGACTTTACCAGTAGCAGGGGCTGAGCTCAACTTTGCTCTAATTGTGGAATTAATGCACAAATTCTGATACAAAAAATAGGCTCCCAGCTCAGCTGAATCTCAAGTCAAAGAGGAGGTTGCTGATTTTTGCCTCGGTGCTGGAGGGGCAGGGCTGATGGAAAAATAAAAAAGAAAAATAGAAACTGAGATCTTTTTGGATCAGATAGCACATAATACTTGAAAGGGTCTGGGCTCTGAAGGAAAGGAGGGGGCACATAGGATCTGAAGGCACACAAAGCAAGATACCAACTTATGCTCTTGATTGGTAAACCTGAGAAATGGGGGTCCTGCTCTGAGAAGGATTTTCCTCTTTCTATTTTGTGGCTGCATTTCTATGGCTTGATTGCCTTTAGATACAGTGGCAGGACTTCTCAGGCTCCAACTGCCTCAGGCATAGGCAGAAACAAGCTTGTTTGAGAGCTTGTCTGGAGCCTATGTCTTCCCCAGAAGAGGGGTGGGCCCTACCTCAGGTGGAATCCCACCCTCAAGGAATTTCCAGAGCCAGGTCTGGAAAATTGAAGTGATCAAAGACAGCCTACAATCTCTACTCTATCTCCACCATGCCCCCAGCAAGGAGAGTCTGCTGAAGTTAAAGGAACCACATCACCAAATGCTGGTGGGACCTGCAAGCAGAAAAGCACCACATACTGGGCAGGACAGGAAAAACAGAGAGGCCAGAGGCTTCACAGGAAAGCCTTTCAATCTGCTGGGTCTCACCCTCAGGGAAAACTGGTGCAGGTGACTCTTTCCGCCTGACAGGAGGCCACTTTGGTCTGGGAAAATCTGGATGGGGTCTATAATACTTAAGTAGATCCTCCTAAGGAAAAGGCACCATAAAGGCAGGGAAGAAACAGGAAAACAAGAACTAAGAAATTTTATTTTGTTAAACAAAACCTAAGCTAATGGTCCAGAATAAGATGAACTAAATGTCAAAGAACAGGTAGACAACAAAGTCATCTAGCAAGAAAATCCTAGGTAAAAGAAGTGAAAACAATCTCCATAATAAATTAATTAAGGTAATTAAATGCCTAGACACCAGCAAAAAATAACAACTCACACTAGGAAAATTCAAGATATGGCCCAGTCAAAGGAACAAACCAACAATTCAAATGAGATGCAGGGGTTGAAACAATTAATTCAGAATGTTCAAACAGACATGGAAAACCTCATCAAAAATCAAGTCAAGGGAGCCCCTCCCTCCCTCCTTCCCAGGCTGGCTGGGAGATTTGGATCGGAGGTCCCCCAAGCCGTGGCGGCTGGCGATCAGAGCCCCTTCCACACACGTGGCTTCCCGGGCTGGCTGGGAACTTTGGATCAGGACCCCCCAAGCCGTGGTGGCCGGCGCCCCCCCCCCCACGCATGCCTTCCTGGGCCGGCTGGGAGATTTGGATCGGCACTCCCCCAAGCCGTGGCAGCTGGCGACCCTCCCCCACAGTGAGAGTCTTCTAAAGTTAAAGGAGCCACAGCATCTTTTACTGGTGGAACCCGCAAACAGACGAGCACCACATACTGGGCAGGATAAGAAAAACAGAGCCCAGAGACTTCACAGCAAAGTCTTTCAACCTGCTGGGTCCCACACCCAGGGAAATCTGATTAAATGCCCAGACGCCAGCAAAAAATAACAAATCACACCAGGAAAATTGAAGATTTGGCCCAGTCAAAGGAACAAACCAATAGCTCAAATGAGATACAGGAGCTGAGACAACTAATTCTGAATATAGGAACAGAAATGGAAAACCTCTTCAAAAACCAAATCAATAAATTGAGGGATGACATGAAGAAGGCATGGGCTGAACAAAAAGAAGAAATGGAAAGTCTGAAAAAACAAATCACAGAACTGATGGGATTGAAGGACAAAGTAGAAAAGATGGAAAAAACAATGGAAACCTACAATGGTAGATTTCAAGAGACAGAGGCTTAGAATTAGTGAACTGGAGGATGGAACATCTGATTTCCAAAAAGAAACAGAAACTATAGGTAAAAGAATGGAAAAATTTGAGCAGGGGATCAGGGAATTGAATGATAATATGAAGCACACAAATATACGTGTTGTGGGTGTCCCAGAAGGAGAAGAGAAGGGAAAAGGAGGAGAAAAACTAATGGAAGAAATTATCACTGAAAATTTCCCAACTCTTATGAAAGACCTAAAATTACAGATCCAAGAAGTGCAGCGCACCCCAAAGAGAATAGACCCAAACAGGTGTTCTCCAAGACACTTACTAGTTAGAATGTCAGAGGTCAAAGAGAAAGAGAGGATCTTGAAAGCAGCAAGAGAAAAACAATCCATCACATACAAGGGAAACCCAATAAGACTATGTGTAGATTTCTCAGCAGAAACCATGGAAGCTAGAAGACAGTGGGATGATATATTTAAATTACTAAAAGAGAAAAACTGCCAACCAAGACTTCTATATTCAGCAAAATTGTCCTTCAAAAATGAGGGAGAAATTAAAACATTTTCAGACAAAAAGTCACTGAGAGAATTTGTGACCAAGAGACCAGCTCTGCAAGAAATACTAAAGGGAGCACTAGAGTCAGATACGAAAAGACAGACGAGAGAGGTGTGGAGAAGAGTATAGAAAGAAGGAAAATCAGATATGATATATATAATACAAAAGGCAAAATGGCAGAGGAAAATATTATCCAAACAGTAATAACACTAAATGTTAATGGACTGAATTCCCTAATCAAAAGACATAGACTGGCAGAATGGATTAAAAAACAGGATCCTTCTATATGCTGTCTACAGGAAACACATCTTAGACCCAAAATTAACATAGGTTGAAAGTGAAAGGTTGGGAAAAGATATTTCATGCAAATAACAACCAGAAAAGAACAGGAGTAGCTATACTAATATCCAACAAATTAGACTTCAAATGTAAAACAGTTAAAAGAGACAAAGAAGGATACTATCTACTAATAAAAGGAACAATTAAACAAGAAGACATAACAATTATAAATATTTATGCACTGAACCAGAATGCCCCAAAATACGTGAGGAATACACTGCAATCACTGAAAAGGGAAATAGACACATCTACCATAATAGTTGGAGACTTCAGTTCACCACTCTCATCAATGGACAGAACATCTAGACAGAGGATCAATAAAGAAATAGAGAATTTGAATATTACAATAAATGAGCTAGACTTAACAGACATTTATAGGACATTACACCCCACAACAGCAGGATACATCTTTTTCTCAAGTGCTCATGGATCATTCTCAAAGATAGACCATATGCTGGGTCACAAAGAAAGTCTCAACAAATTTAAAAAGATTGAAATCATACACAACACTTTCTCAGATCATAAAGGAATGAAATTGGAAATCAATAATAGGTGGAGTGCCAGAAAATTCACAAATATGTGGAGGCTCAACAACACACTCTTAAACAACGAGTGGGTCAAGGAAGAAATTGCAAGAGAAATTAGTAAATATCTCGAGGCGAATGAAAATGAAAACACAACATATCAAAACCTATGGAACGCAGCAAGGGCAGTGCTAAGAGGGAAATTTATTGCCCCAAATGCCTGTATCAGAAAAGAAGAAAAGGCAAAAATTCAGGAATTAACTGTCCACTTGGAAGAACTGGAGAAAGAACAGCAAACTAACCCCAAAGCAAGCAAAAGGAAAGAAATAACAAAGATTAGAGCAGAAATAAATGAAATTGAGAACATGAAAACAATAGAGAAAATCAATAAGACCAGAAGTTGGTTCTATGAGAAAATCAATAAGATTGATGGGCCCTTAGCAAGATTGACAAAAAGAAGAAGGGAGAGGATGCAAATAAATAAGATCAGAAATGGAGGAGGAGACATAACCACTGACCTCACAGAAATAAAGGAGGTAATAACAGGATACTATGAAGAACTTTACACTAATAAATACAATTTAGATGAAATGGATGGGTTCCTGGAAAGGCATGAACAACCAACTTTGACTCAAGAAGAAATAGATGACCTCAACAAATCAATCACAAGTAAAGAAATTGAATCAGTCATTCAAAAGCTTCCCAAAAAGAAAAGTCCAGGACCAGACGGCTTCACATGTGAATTCTACCAAATATTCCAGAAAGAATTAGTACCAACTCTGCTCAAACTCTTCAAAAAAATCGAAGTGGAAGGAAAGCTACCTAATTCATTCTATGAAGCCAACATCACCCTCATACCAAAACCAGGCAAAGATATTACAAAAAAAAGAAAACTACAGACCAAACTTTCTAATGAATATAGATGCAAAAATCCTCAACAAAATTCTAGCAAATCGAATCCAGCAACACATTAAAAGAATTATACATCATGACCAAGTAGGATTCATCCCAGGGATGCAAGGATGGTTCAACATAAGAAAATCAATTAATGTAATACACCATATCAACAAATCAAAGCAGAAAAATCACATGATCATCTCAATTGATGCAGAGAAGGCATTTGACAAGATTCAACATCCTTTCCTGTTGAAAACACTTCAAAAGATAGGAATACAAGGGAACTTCCTTAAAGTGATAGAGGGAATATATGAAAAACCCACAGCTAATATCATCCTCAATGGGGAAAAATTAAAAACTTTCCCCCTAAGATCAGGAACAAGACAAGGATGTCCATTATCACCACTATTATTCAACATTGTGTTGGAGGTTCTAGCCAGAGCAATTAGACAAGAAAAAGAAATACAAGGCATCAAAATTGGAAAGGAAGAAGTAAAACTATCACTGTTTGCAGACGATATGATACTATACATTGAAAACCCTGAAAAATCCACAACAAAACTACTAGAGCTAGTAAATGAGTACAGCAAAGTAGCAGGTTACAAGATCAACATTCAAAAATCTGTAGTGTTTCTATATACTAGCAATGACAAGCTAAGGGGGAAATCAAGAAACAAATTCCATTTACAATTGCAACTAAAAGAATAAAATACCTAGGAATAAATTTAACTAAAGAGACAAAAAACCTATACAAAGAAAACTACAAAAAACTGTTAAAAGAAATCACAGAAGACCTAAATAGATGGAAGGGCATACCGTGTTCATGGATTGGAAGACTAAATATAGTTAAGATGTCAATCCTACCTAAATTGATTTACAGATTCAATGCAATACCAATCAAAATCCCAACAACTTATTTTTCAGAAATAGAAAAACCAATAAGCAAATTTATCTGGAAGGGCAGGGTGCCCCGAATTGCTAAAAGTATCTTGAGGAAAAAAAATGAAGCTGGAGGTCTCATGCTGCCGGACTTTAAGGCATATTATGAAGCCACAGTAGTCAAAACAGCATGGTATTGGCATAAAGATAGATATATCGACCAATGGAATCGAATAGAGTGCTCAGATATAGACCCTCTCATCTATGGACATTTGATCTTTGATAAGGCAGTCAAGCCAACTCACCTGGGACAGAACAGTCTCTTCAATAAATGGTGCCTAGAGAACTGGATATCCATATGCAAAAGAATGAAAGAGGACCCATATCTCACACCCTATACAAAAGTTAACTCAAAATGGATCAAAGATCTAAACATTAGGTCTAAGACCATAAAACAGTTAGAGGAAAATGTAGGGAGATATCTTATGAATCTTACAATTGGAGGCAGTTTTATGGACCTTAAACCTAAAGGAAGAGCACTGAAGAAAGAAATAAATAAATGGGAGCTCCTCAAAATTAAACACTTTTGTGCATCAAAGAACTTCATCAAGAAAGTAGAAAGACAGCCTACACAATGGGAGACAATATTTGGAACTGACATATCGAATAAATTTAGAAAGAATTTATAAAGAGATTGTTCAACTCAACAACAAAAAGACAGCCAACCGAATTACAAAATGGGAAAAAGACTTGAACAGACACCTCTCAGAAGAGGAAATACAAATGGCCAAAATACACATGAAGAGTAAAACAACAGAAAATGATATAGAATGATAATATAGAGAAAAAATAAGAATAATAATAAAAATAAAAAATAAAAATATATAAAAAAGGGAAAAAAACAAAAAACACAAAGAAACAAACAAAAAAAACCTATCGTTCAAATGCAGCTTCTTTCAGTGTTTTAACATAATTACATTACAATTAGATGTAATTGTAATGTCCATTTTTGAGTTTTTGTATCTAGTTCTGTTGCACCATCTGTAACCCTTCAGCTCCAATTACCCATTGTCTTACCCTGTTTCTAACTCCTGATGGTCTCTGTTACTCAATGTCCCTGGCCATTAGAGAAATATAAATCAAAACCACAATGAGATATCATCTCACACCCACCAGAATGGCCATTATCAACAAAACAAAAAATGACAAGTGCTGGAGAGAATGTGGAGAAAGAGGCACACTTATCCACTGTTGGTGGGAATGTCAAATGGTGCAACCACTGTGGAAGGCAGTTTGGCGGTTCCTCAAAAAACTGAATGTAGAATTGCCATATGACCCAGCAATACCATTGCTAGGTACCTACTCAAAGGACTTAAGGGCAAAGACACAAACAGACATTTGCACACCAATGTTTATAGCAACATTATTTACAATTGCAAAGAGATGGAAACAGCCAAAATGTCCATCAACAGACAAGTGGCTAAACAAACTGTGGTATATACATACAATGGAATATTATGCAGCTTTAAGACAGAATAAACTTATGAAGCATGTAATAACATGCATGGACCTAGAGAACATTATGCTGAGTGAGTCTAGCCAAAAACTAAAGGACAAATACTGTATGGTCCCACTGATGTGAACCGACATTCGAGAATAAAGTTGGAATATGTCATTGGTAACAGAGACCATCAGGAGTTAGAAACAGGGTAAGACAATGGGTAATTGGAGCTGAAGGGTTACAGACTGTGCAACAGAACTAGATACAAAAACTCAAAAATGGACAGCACAATACTATGTAATTGTAATGTAATTATGTTAAAACACTGAAAGAAGCTGCATCTGAGCTATAGTTTTTTTTTGTTTCTTTGTGTTTTTTGTTTTTTTCCTTTTTTATATTTTTTATTTTTATTATTATTCTTATTTTTTTCTCTATATTATCATTCTATATCTTTTTCTGTTGTTTTGCTAGTTCTTTTCCTAAATCGATGCAAATGTACTAAGAAATGATGATCACACATCTATGTGATGATATTAAGAATTACTGATTGCATATGTAGAATGCAATGATTTCTAAATGTTGTGTTAGTTAATTTTTTTAATTAATAAAAAAATCAAGTCAATGAATTGAGGGAGGATATAAAGAAGGAATGAACAAAAAGAAGAAATCAAAAGTCTGAAAAGACAAATCACAGAACTTATGGGAATGAAAAGCACAGTAGAAGAGATGAAAAAACAATGGAAACCTTTAATGTCAGATTTCAAGAAGAAGAAGATAGGGTTAGTAAACTGGAGGATGGAACATCTGAAATCGAACAAGCAAAAGAAAATATAGGGAAAAGAAAGGAAAAATATGAGCAGGAACTCAGGGAATTGAATGACAACATGAAGTGCATGAATATACATGTTGTGGGTGTCCAGGTGGAGAAGGGAAGGGAAAAGGAGGAGAAAAACTAATGGAGGAAATTATCACTGAAAATTTCCCAACTCTATGAAAGACTTAAAATTACAGATCCAAGTAGTGCAGTCTACCCCAAACAGAATAGATCCAACAGATGTACTCCAAGACACTGATTAGATGTCAGATGTCAAAGAGAAAGAGAGAATCTTGAAAGCAGCAAGAGAAAAGTAATTCATAACATATAAGTGAAGCCCAATAAGACTGTGCATAGATTTCTCAGCAGAAGCCATGGAGGAACGAAGACTGTGGGATGATATATTTAATTACTAAAAGAGAAAAACTAGCAGCCAAGAATTCTATATCCAGCAAAATTGTCCTTCAAAAATGAGGGGGAAATTAAAACATTATCAGACAAAAAAATCTCTGAGATAATTTGTGACCAGGAGACTGGCTCTGCAAGTAATACTAAAGGGAGAACTAGAGGCAGATTTGAAAAGACAAGAGAGAGAGGTGTGGAGAAGAGTGTAGAAATGAAGACGATCAGTAAAAATAAAGAAGAAGAAAAATTAGATGTGATGTATAAAATCCAAAATGGAAAATAGAAGAAAGTACTATGCATACAGTAATAACACTAAATGTTAATGGATTAAATTCCCAATCAAAAGACATAGACTGGCAGAATGGATTAAAAAAACAGGACCCATCTATATGCTGTCTACAGGAAACACTTCTTATACCCAAGGATAAACATAGGTTGAAAGTGAAAGGTTGGGAGAAGATATTTCATACAAATAACAATCAGAAAAGAGCAGGAATAGCTATACTAACATCCAACAAATTAGACTTCAAATGTAAAGCAGTTAAAAGAGGCAAAGAAGGATACTATGTATTAATAAAAGTAACAATTCAATAAGACATAACAATCACAAACATTTATGCACCGAGCCAGAATGCTTGAAAATACATGTGTAAACACTGAAAATACTGGAAAGAGAAGTAGACACATCTACCTTAATAGTTGGAAATTTCAATTCCACATTCTCATCAATGGACAGAACATCTAGACCAAGGATCAATAAAGAAACAGATAATTTGAACAATACATTAAATGAGCTAGACTTAACAGACATTTATAGAATATCACAACCCACAACAGCAGGATACACCTTTTTCTCAAATGCTCATGGATCATTCTCAAGGATAGACCATTTGCTAGGTCACAAAGGAAGTCTCAATAAATTTAAAAAGATTGAAATCATACAAAACACTTTCTCAGATCATAAAGGAATGAATTGGAAATCAGCTGTAGGCAAAGTGCCAGAAAATTCACAAATATATGGACACTCAACAACACATTCTTAATCAACCAGTGGGTCAAGAAAGAAATTACAAGAGAAATTAGTAAATATCTTGAGGCAAATCAAAATGAAAACACAACGTATCAAAATTTATGTGATGCAGCAAAGGCAGTGCTAAGAGGGAAATTTATTGTCTTAAATGCCTTTATCAAAAAAGAAGGAAGGGCAGAAATCGAGGAATTAACTGTTCACTTGGAAGAAGTAGAGAAAGAACAGCAAACTAACCCCAAAGCAAGCAAAAGGAATGAAATGATGAAGATTAGAGCAGAGATAAATGAAATTGAGAGCACAAAAACAATTGAGAAAATTGACAAAACCAGAAGTTGGTTCTATGAGAAATTCAATAAGATTGATGGACCCTTAGTGAGGTTGACAAAAAGAAGAAGAGAGGATGCAAATAAATAAAATCAGAATTGGAAGAGGAGACATAACCACTGACACCACAGAAATAAATAAAGTAATGAGAGGATACTATGAACAACTTTATGCTAATAAACTCGACAATGTAGATGAAATGGATGACTTTCTAGAAAGGCATGAACAACCAACATTGACTCGAGAAGAAACAGACAACCTCAACAAACCAATCACAAGTAAAGAAATTGAATCAGTCATTAGGAAGCTCCCCCAAAAGAAAAGTCCAGGATCAGATGACTTCACCTGTGAATTCTACCAAACATTCAAGAAAGAATTGGTACCAATCGTGCTCAAACTCTTCCAAAAAATTGAAGAGGAGGGAAAGCTACCTAACTCATTCTACAAAGCCAACATCACCCTCATACCAAAGCCAGACAAAGATATTACAAAAAAAGAAAACTACAGACCAATCTCTCTAATGAATATAGATGCAAAAATCCTCAACAAAATTCTAGGAAATTGAATCCAGCAGCACATTAAAAGAATTATACACCCATGACCAAGTAAGATTCATCCCAGGTATGCAAGGATGGTTCAACATAAGAAAATCAATTAATGTAATACATCATATCAACAAATCAAAGCAGAAAAACCACATGATCATCTCTATTGATGCAGAAAAGGCATTTGACAAAATTCAACATCCTTTCCTATTGAGAACACTTCAAAGGATAGGAATAGAAGGGAACTTCTTCAATATGATAAAGGGAATATATGAAAAACCCACAGCTAACATCATCCTCAATGGGGAAAAACTGAAAACTTTCTCCCTAATATCAGGAACAAGACAAGGATGTCCACTATCACCACTGTTATTCAACATTGTGTTGGAAGTTCTAGCCAGAGCAATTAGACAAGAAAAAGAAATACAAGGCATCAAAATTGGAAAGGAAGACGTAAAACTCTCACTGTTTGCAGATGATATGATACTATATGTCGAAAACCCCGAAAAATCCACAGCAAAACTACCAGAGCTAATAAATGAGTACAGCAAAGTGGCAGGTTACAAGATCAACACTCAAAAATCTGTAGCATTTCTATATACTAGTAATGAACAATCTGAAGGAGAAATCAAGAAACGAATTCCATTTACAATTGCAATGAAAATAATAAAATACTTAGGAATAAAGTTAAAGAGACAAAAGACCTGTACAAAGAAAAGTCCAAGAAATTCTTAAAAGAAATCACAGAAGCCCTAAATAAATGAAAGGGCATACCATGTTCATGGATTGGAAGACTAAATATAGTTAAGATGTCAATTCTACCTAAATTGATTTGCAGATTCAACGCAATACCAATTAAAATTCCAACAACTTAGTTTTCAGAAATAGAAAAACCAATAACCAAATTTATCTGGAAGGCAGGGTGCCCCAAACAGCTAAAAGTTTCTGGAGAAAAAGAAATGAAGTCAGAGGTCTCACACTACCTGACTTTAAGGCATATTATGAAGGTACAGTAGTAAAAACAGATGGTACTGGCATAAAGATAGATATATCGACCAATGAAATTGAATAGAGTGTTCAGATATAGACCCTCACATCTGTGGACAATTGCTCTTTGATAAGGCAGTCCAACTAACTCACCTGGGACAGAACAGTCTCTTCAATAAATGGTGCCTAGAGAACTGGATATTCATATGCAAAAGGATGAAAGAGGACCCATATCTCACACCCTATACAAAAATGAACTCAAAATGGATCAATGACCTAAACATTAGATCTAAGACCATAAAACTGTTAGAAGAAAATGTAGGGAAATATCTTATAAATCTTATAATAGCAGGCAGTTTCCTAGACCTTACACCCAAAGCATGAGCATTGAAGAAATAAATAAACAAATGGAAATTCCTCAAAATTAAACACTTTTGTGCATCAAAGAACTTCATCAAGAAAGTAAAAAGACAGCCTACACAATGGGAGACAATATTTGGAAACGATATATCAGATAAAGGTCTAGTATCCAGAATATATTAAGAGATTGTTCAACTCAACAACAAAAAGACAGACACCCCAATTACAAAATGGGTGAAAGACTTGAACAGACACTTCTCAGAAGAGGATATACAAATAGCCAAAATGCACATGAAAAGATGCTCAACTTCCCTGGCTATTCAGGAAATACAAATCAAAACCACAATGAGATATCATGTCACACCCACCAGAATGGCCGTTATCAATAAAACAGAAAAAGACAAATGCTGGAGAGGATGTGGAGAAAGAGGCACACATATCCACTGTTAGTGGGAATGTCAAATGGTACAACCACTCTGGAAGGCAGTTTGACGGGGTCTCAGGAAGCTAAGTATAAAATTGCCATATGACTTGGTAATACAATTGCTAGGTATCTACTCAGAGGACATAAGGGCAAGGACACAAATGGACATTTGCACACCAATGTTTATAGCAGCATTATTTACAACTGTGAAGAGATGGAAACAGCCAAAATGTCCATCAATAGATGAATGACTAAACAAGTTGTGGTATATACATACGATGGAATATTATGCAGCTGTAAGACTGAATAAAGTTATGAAGTATGTAACAACATGGATGGACCTTAAGGACATTATGCTGAGTGAGATTAGCCAGAAACAAAAGGACAAATACTGTATGGTCTCACTGATATGACCTGACATTAGTGAATAAACTGGGAGAATTTCATTGGTAACAGAGACCATCAGGAGATAGAAATAGGGTAAGATACTGGGTAATTGGAGCTGAAGGGATACAGATTGTGCAACAGGACTGATCGTAAAAATTCAGAAATGGATAGCACAATACTACCTAACCGTAATACAATTATGTTACAACACTGAATGAAGCTGAATGTGAGAATGATAGAGGGAGGAGGGCTGGGGGCACAAATGAAACCAGAAAGAAAGATAGATGATAAAGACTGAGATGGTATATTCTAGGAATGACTAGAGTATATAATGATAGTGACTAAATGTACAAATTTAAAAATGTTTTTTCATGAAGAAGAACAAAGGAATGTCAATACTGCAGGGTGTTGAAAATAGGTGGTAATTAATATTTTAAAATTTCAACTTATGTGTGAGACTAAAGCAAAAAATGTTTATTTGGTACAAAATTTATATTTTGACTAGTGCCGTTCCTAATATAACTTATGTGGACAGCTTAATTGAACACCACAAGTACATGGAACCTTGCGTAGGGCATAAGATTTTGTAGGTTTGTCCAGAGTGATGCCCTATAAATCCCAAAGTGAAATATTTGAACAGCGAGTAAAAAAGTAATTGCAAAGTCCCCTTGGGAAAATGGTGAGAAAGGGGGATAATTCACCTTCCCCAAGTGGAGAATTCTTTATATTCTCACAAGCAGTAGGGACAACCAAAGCAATAGGCCGAGTTCCCAATCTTGGGGTTTGTTCATATGAAAATTAACCCCACAAAGGATAGGTCAAGACTGCTTAAAATTAGGCCTAAGAGTCACCCCCAAGAGAACCTTTTTCGTTGCTCAGATGTGGCCTCTCTCTCCAGCCAATACAACAAGCAAACTCAGCTCCAACCCCTCTCTACATGGGACATGACTCCCAGGGGTGTGGACCTTCTTGGCAACATGGGACTGAAATCCTAGGATGAGCTGGGACTCAACATCAAAGGACTGAGAAAACCTTCTCAACCAAAAGGGGGAAGAGTGAAATGAGACAAAATAAAGTGTCAATGGCTGAGAGATTCCTAACAAAGTTGAGAGGTTATCCTGGAGGTTATTCTTATGCATTAAATAGATATCACCTTGTTATTCAAGATGTAATGGAGAGGCTGCAGGGAACTGCCTGAAAATATAGAGCTGAGTTCCAGTAGCCATGTTTCTTGAAGATGATTGTATAATGATATAGCTTTTGCAATGTGACTGTGTGATTGTGAAAACCTGTGTCTGATGCTCCTTTTATGTACCTTATTGACAGACAAGTAAAACATACAGAATAAAAATAAATAATAGAAGGAACAAATGTTAAAATAAATTTAGTAGATTGAAATGCTAGTGATCAATGAAAGGGAGGGGTAAGGGATATGGTATGTATGAATTTTTTTCTGTTGTCTTTTTATTTCTTTTTCTGAATTGATGCAAATGTTCTAAGAAATGATCATGAGAATGAATATGCAACTATGTGATGATATTGTGAATTACTGAGTATATATGTAGAATGGAATGATCATATGTTAAGAATGTTTGTGTTTGTTGTTATATTTTTAAAAAATTAAAAAATTAATTTAAAAAATAAAACAATTCCTGAGACACCAGGTTTCAAAGAGAGAAAGAGTTTATTGCTAGGCATGAAGCGGATCAGATGGCGTATAGGCTTAAAAATCTGTCTCCCTCAACTGCAGTAATTTTGAGAGTTTTATAGTATCAAAAGATGGGTAGGGTTTAGGAGAATGAGCACAATGCCTCCAGGTGATGTAATTAGAAGCGACCTAATTATTGAGCATGCATAGGTTGATTGCATGCTTAGTCACAGAACGCATGTAAGAAAATGGTGGCCTTAATATCATGATGAGCATGATTTTTAGTATTATAATGACGTATATATAGGTGACTTATAGGTAAAGTCTACAGTCTAAGCTACTGCCCATGCCAGATGGTCCCATTTTGGTTAAAGCCAGCTTAGGTTATCAAGATAACGTTGGACTTGGGATGGGCTAGTTCTGGGCTGACCCAAAGTCCTTCATTAATAAACCCTAAGGTCTGTCTTAGTGATCACAAGACTCCACAATCAAAGAGCCAGATACAATGGAAACAAGTGAGGGCTGGTCACATGTTTTACAACCACAACGGCACAAGACAAAGACTATACAATCATTATCAGAGATCAAGGCAATTGGATTACAGGTCAAAGATTTCAGGTATTTCCCTCTGTTCTCTCCAATATACTGGAAAGCAGAAAGGAATATCTATATAATGATTCATCAACCATAACATCCCTTAAATCCTAACATCTTGGTTTCAACTCCTCCTTCTCACTTTATAATTTTCTCAATATTGAGGGATATGTCCCAAACACCTTCTACATAATATGGTAAACTACTATAGCACCTCACTTTAACAAGGTGAAAGAACAAATCCTTTGTAACAGTTTTTTTTTTTTTAAAAAAAAGACATCTTCTGAAATAAAGGTTGATAAGGTCAACATAATATTTGACAAGGATGTTATTCTGATGTAAAATCTTTGTCTTCTAGACAGAGTACTCGGGTGGCTAAGATTGAGGGCTTGGTTTATAAAATCGGGATCCCCTATTGCTTAAAAGAATATTAGGAATTTTCCAGATGGGGAAGTTTAATTGTTCTACTTTTTCTCTAGTCTTTTAAGGGACTTTGTAAATACTTTCTTATTTTCTGTCCCCAAATACTCTGAAAACATCAGGGTAAACATTAGCTTGTTCACAGAATATTAAGATTTTATTCCTTACTCTAGGTTCCATATGAAATAAAACTGAATTAGATTGTTTAAATAAACTGACCAGACAAATTAAATTAAATAGTGTGCTACAGAAAATTTAAGTTTTGAACAAAATAAACATCTCTTCTTTTGGTCTCACACAGAAATTAAGGTTTTAAAATACAGACAATATTGTCTGTTACCTTGTATTCTGATTTACCTTAGATGTAACCAGACCAGCTTCATTCGCATTTCTAATTGAAGTCAGATCTTTCTTTCCACAGTTGCTGTATGGAGTAATGCTGACTTTCAGAGCTGGAGTCTAACTCTGAGTCTCAGGTGTCACACAGATCCTTCAAGTTCCAGAGAACTACCAGGTTATACAAAGAACAAAGCATCTCAGAGTTTAGAAATAACAATTGAACTCTGGAATAAATTTGCCTGCTGTAAGAACTTACAGTCTAAGCCCTAATTTTCTTATAAGCATTTTAAATGAGGTTATTTTCAGAAATTAAAAAAGAATGGCAGTTATTTTATATTGACAAACCATAGCAGAAGTTTGTCTTGTTTCACCTTTACACTTTTACTACTTATATTAATTAACACATAAAGCATAATTCATATATTTGTCTTATCTTTTTATATTCTGGTTGCAGATGAAGTGCTGACCTATGGCTAACTACATATACTATTACAGAGCCATTGGAGGAAAGCAGTGCAACTGACAAGCAAATTTGGAGGTTTGATTTATCTGTAGTCTTTTTCTAAGAATAACTAAAACCATGACTAATAACATTATATCATTCTCCAGCAGATCAGTATTGGGATATAACATGAACAATGAGAATATTGTTAAGTTTTTAGGAATTTTATACAATCTCTAAATATTTGAATAACATTCAACCATACAAATTTAGCTAACAAAAGGATAGAAAATCCCCTTAACCACTGTATTATTTCCCAGACACCACCTATGTAATATGTTAAACTATTCTAGCACTTCATTTTTACAAGTAAAAGAACAAATCTTTTGTAACAGATTTTCTTCAAGAGAACATTTGTCTTCTGAAATAAAGGATAATAAGCTCAACATAAACATTAACAAGAATATCATTCTGATATAAAATCTTTGTCTTCCAGACAGAATACCCAGATGGCTAATAAAAACTTTGTAATTTTTCATTAAGAGCAGATTAACACGGGTGCACAGGTTCAATGGCAGAGGTTTCAACTGCCATGCAGGAGACCCGAGTTCAATTCCTGGTCCATACATGCCCCCACACCCCAAAGAAAAGTGAACAAAATTCCCTATGATACAGATCTATATCTATATCTATAGCATATATCTGCCCGTGTGTGTATAGTTATAGAAATACATACATGTAAGGAGACACATAAAAAAGAGCAGATTAACAATTCACATTATTTTAACAATGAGAAAACTAAATTTTAGTTTTGTATGAGTACATGGTACACTGGTTTGAAGCTGTTATGTACCCCATAAAAGGCCATATTCCTAATCCATCCCTGTGGGCGCAGACCTATTGTTGGGTGGGACATTTGGTTATGATATTTCAATTGAGATGTGACCCAGCCCATTCTAGGTGGTGTTAGTCCTTTACTGGAGTCCTTTGTGAAAAGGATACAAAACAGTAAAGGCCCAGAGAGCTTAGAGTAAAATGCCCTGGAGATGCAAAGAAAGGACCCACAGAGGCTGTGAAGGCCACTGAAACCAGAAGCTGAATCTGGTAGAGAAAACTCAGCAGACTCCAGCCATGTGCCTCCCATGTGACCTAGGAACCCTAGACGCCAGCAGCCTTTCTTCAGAGAAGGTATCTTCTTGTTAATGTCTTAATTTGGACATTTTTATGTCCTTAGAATTGTAACTTGTAACTTAATAAATCCCCATTGTTAAAAGTCAACCCATTTCTGGTATATTGCATTCTGACAACTTCAGCAAACTGAAACATACAGTTTGACACAAAAGCCTCTTTGTCAAAAAAATATGTTATAAACAGGCTTTCAAATTTTTGGTCGGCATTGACTATGACAGAATTTACTTTTATAAATCTTCTAAAATTTTCCATTTTGATTCATGGTTTGTAGTCAGCAATGACTACAACAGACAAAATTCACTTTAATCAGAGAATATGATCATCTAAGTAAGGACAATAATAGAAATGCAATCCATCCCACCTATAGTCTTTATTTATCCAGTTGTATACAATTAGAAATAAATTCAGTAACAAATTTTACAAAGTTCCTTGAATGTGCATACTCCCTCCCAATAACAGTATTCATGAAGGGGAGAAGAGACAGAAATACTACAAAATAATGGAAGAAGGAAGGAGTTTATGCTCAGGTTTGGAACACAGCCAGGAATTTATATACTTTATACTCACAACACACAAAGGGTTATTTTACAATATGCCTGAAATCTCTCAGTCCAATCCAGTACAACCTACAAAGGTCAGAAGAGCCCAAGTTTGGCATATAATGAGCTCTTTAATAATTAAGAGATTTATGTCCAGAAGAAATTCAACTTTTTCTCAACATTATTCCCAAGTATTAAATAATACTAAAAATATATTAGTTCACAAAATTAAGTTATGGTTTTTAGGAAAACTAGTTCAGAGCTCTATTATTCAAATGCTTATAAGCGTTTGAAGAGCTTACAAGCATCATCTCTTCTATGAAGTCTTCTTGGGTCATTCTTTACCTGCTTTTAAAAATTCATCCAGCATTTTTGCTCCTTTATTACTACTGTCTTATACTATGCCCTCATACATGCATATTTTAACTAGAATATAAACTCTTTGAAGCTAAGAATTTTGCCTTATCCATTCATGACAGCACTTACTAGCAAAAATATACTAACTGACATTAAGAAAGCCACTAGAAATTCAAATTATTCCACATTCTGGGGTAACAAATGGCAAAGTAATTAAAAAGCCAGATTCTTTGAAATGCAGGTAATCAAGTTTACAAAACTCTCATTTATATTTCTTACTAAACTTACATGATTTCTTAAATAGGATATATTTGAAGCATAATTTTTTTTATTATATTTTATGTAAGTGTCATCATTACCAGGTACATTGCTCAGCAACTTGCCTAGTTAGACTATTTTAAAGAGGAATTTTGAGAATTTATTTATAATACTAGCTTATTTTATCAGTAAGCATATATAAATTTAGGGAGAACATACCTAAACAGAATTGAATTATATTTGTTCAATTTAAAAATTCATCATAAAAACAGTAATCAGACTAGTCTTTGACATACAATTTTGCAGTTGTATTTTTTATTCCTTCTGTTAGAGGTTAAAAAATCTTTGTTTTCATAATATCCTAAAATTACAAGCAACCTTAAAAGTACATTGACTGCCAAGCTATGGAAAATATACTGCAATTGTCTAATTTGTCCCAAGCCTATATCCAGTAAAACTTTTCCATAGTTCTCGAGGACCTTTCATTTTATTTGAAATCTGACAATTAGATCTCATTCAATTACTCTTATCTCAAGTTTATCTCTATTTTAATAATTATTTGTTTACTATGGTTATCAATGCAAAGGTATTATTGGAAAAAGTAATTTGAACAAAATGGTCTATTCCAAAGCATTTTTTCTATGCTTACCATTTCTAATTTCCAGGCCCAGTAAAAAAGAATTCTAAACTATACCTCTTCCATCTTTCTGCATCCAGGCCTTCCCTCATGGCTGCTTTAGGTGGTTAGGCCCTGGGGGCAGGAATGGGTGAGACAGAAGGAATGAGGCCTGAAGACTTCCGGGAAGATGGCAGAATAGGATAGGTTGAGTTTACCCTGGCAACCTGGAGCAACTAGAGAAGTGATAGAAAAACAACTGAGACAGGATTCCAGGGTATGAGTGACCAGAGAGGGATTTTTACACTATATAGGGAGGACCTGGATGAAAAAGCAGAGAAATTATGATTGAGAAAATGGGGTGAGTTTATCCCCACCTGGCGTGGGCTGCAACACTCAGGCTAGAGTGGAAGCTCTGGAACCCCATGCTCCTGCACTCCCACTGCCATATGAACTTGAGAGATCTTCCCTCTCAGCTCCTTAGCTGGAGCTCCCATGCAGAAACAGGAAGCCAGCAGACTTGGTTTACCTACACATAGAGACTTTGCTGCCAGGGTAGAGTGCCTGCTCCTTACCCCTGAGGCAGGCTGCTATGGGCACCTGGTTTTGGCTGAGACTGGGAGGCCCTTCCCTGGGGAAGAGGGGGGACACAAAGTTGAGCTGATCTGACAAACGGTCAGCAAAAGAGATTCCTTGGGTCACACTGCTTCTATCATTTCACCAGAAAAGCCTGGAGCGCTCAAGGTGTGCATAGGCAGAGAGGCAGTGACTTGGAAATGATCTATGCCACACCACCAGGCACTCCTGTGCTGGCTATGGGCAGGGGCAGTTGAAATACTCATTCTCACAGCCCAAGATCATTCCACACAGAAGCCTGGGGACCACCAGATCCATCGTATCCACAAGCAGATTTTCACTAAGGTGCACACTGCCCACCCACTAGCCCCAGGGTTGGCAGCTTTCAGTGTACATGGAGACCTACAGCCTTGACTGGCTTTGCACCTGGTTGGGTCCCCATGCAGGTGCTGACTTAGTTGGGAAAAGTTGGGCCTGAGGGGAAGAGGTGGCCCAAGAGAGCTATCTGTTGGGAAGATGTAGAAAGTCCAGTCTGGCAAACTGCCTTTCTGCCTAGGTTTTAACAGATCACCAGTTAGAGTTGCACTTCCTAAATGAGGTCCCAGCCTTGGTTTGGTGGGGAATTAGTGACAAACCAAGGGCAAAAGGAGACCTTCAATGCAAACTTAAGTAACTACAAAATCTTAGATGAGCAAGGGAAATAAACTTTCAAAATAACCTTATCAAGATAATCAAATGCCTCAAAGGGAGCAGAAAATCACAAAGCACATGAAGGTGCAAGAAATATGGCCCAGCCAGATGGTCAAATTAAAATATCAGAGGAGACACAGAATTTAGAACAACTAATCAAAGATGTCCATGTGAATATCCTAAATAATGGGTTGGCTAAAGACATAAAGGATATCAAGAAGACACTAGAAGAGCATAAAGAAGAATTTGAAAGAATAAATAGAAAAATAGTAGAACTTACAGAAATGAAAGATACTGTAGGTCAAATTAAAAATATTCTAGAGACACATGATAGCAGATTTGAAGAGGCAGAAGAAAGAATAAGTGAACTAGAGGACAGGACAGCTGAACTCAAACATGCAAAAAGAACACACGGTGACAAAGATGGAAAATTTTGAATTAGATCTCAGAGAAATGATAGACAACATGAAGATCACAAATGTAAGAATCATTGGTGTCCTGGGAGGAGAAGAGAAAAGTAAAGGGCTAGAAAGATTCTTTGAGGACAGAATTGGGAAAAACTTCCCAACCTTTATAAAAGACCTAAATATGCAAATCAAAGAATCCCAATGAACTCCAATAGAATAAATCCAAATAGACCCACTCCAAGACACATACTAATCAGACTGTCAAATGCTGAAGAGAAGCCAAAAGTCCTGAAGGCAGCAAGAGAATAAAGATTCACCTCATACAAGGGAAGCCACCTAAGATTATATATGGGCTACTTAAGAGGCACCAGGGAAATAAGAAGCAGTGGTATGACATATTTAAGATTCTGAAAGAGAAGACTTTCCAGCCAAGAATTCTTTATCCAGCAAAGTTATCTTTCAAACATGTGAGAGAGATTAAAATTTTCACAGACAAATAAACGCTGAGAGACCCACAACCAGCTTCATGCTCAGTGTTGAGAAACTGAAAGCCTTTCCCCTGAGATTGGGTATGAGACAAGGATGTCCACTGTTACCACTATTATTCAGCATTGTGCTGGAAGTTCAGCTAGAGCAATCAGGCAAGAAAAAGAAATGAAAGGCATCCAAATCAGAAAGGAAGTAGTAAAACTTTCATTATTTGCAGATACAGGATCCTGAGTTTGGAAAATCCTGAGAAATCTATGACAAAGCTACCTGAGCCAATAAACAAGTTCAGTGAAGTGGTGGGATGCGAGAATAATGTGCAAAAATCAGTAGTGTTTCTATGCACAAGTAACGACTTAACTAAGGAGACAATTAAAAAAAATTCTATTCACAATAGCAGCTGAAAGAATCTAGTATATAGGAATAAACTTAACCAGGGATGTAAAGGACCTGTATACAGAAAACATTGCTAAAAGAAATCAAAGATCTAAATAGTTGGAAAGATATTCTGTGTTCATAGATAGGAAGGCTAAATATTAAGATGTTATTTCTACCCACACTGGTTTACAGATTCAACACAGCACTAATCAAAATTCCAACAACCTACTTTGCAGACTTGGAAAAACTAGTTATCAAATTTTTTTGGAAGAGAAAGGGGCCCCAAATAACCAAAAATATACAGAAAAAGAAGAATGAACTGGGAGGACCTACGCTTCCTAATTTTAAAGTGTATTATAATGCCATAGTAGTCAAAACAGCGTGCAAAAAAGATAAACATATTGATCAATGAAATTGAATTAAGAGTTTGGAAATAGACCCTCAGCTCTATGGTCAATTCATCTTCAACAAGGCCCCCAAATCCACTGATCTGGGGCAGAATAATCTTTTCAATAAGTAGGGCTGGAAGATTGGATATCCATAGCTAAAAGAATGAAAGAGGACCCTTACCTCACACTTTATACAAAAATTAACTCAAAATGGATCAAAGACCTAAATATAAGAGCCAGTGCTATAAATCTTCTAGAAGAAAATACAGAAAACTTTTCAAGATCTAGTAATAGGAGGTAGCTTCTTGGATGTTACACCTAAAATACAAGCAATGAAAGAGAAAATAAATAAATGGGAATACCTCAAAATCAGATGCTCCCATGCCTCAAAGGACTTTGTCAAAAGAGAATGAGGCCAGGTTGATATTGGATTTTACATGTTTTAAGTGAAGGTAGTGGGGGTTGAGATTTCCTGCACCCTTCTTTTAATTATTTCCAATTATTAAATTATTAGATCTATTTCTCTTAAAGTTGTGGCCTGAACAATTGAAAAGGTCTTTGCGTTTTCCAGAGGCTGTGCTCTGCCAGGCCTCTGCTGCCTTAGGGAAGTTCTACGGGCAGTTTATTTCTAATGTCCTGGTTTGTTTACAGTATTTACAAAATATTTTTTCTTTTTTCCCCTTCTGAGACTCCAGGAGTACTAATTTGTATATGAAGATGCTTATTTATCTTTAAGCCACTCAAATGGAGATCTTTAAGCCATTTTTTTTTTTTTTTTTGCATGGGCAGGCACCAGGAATTGAACTCAGGTCTCTAGCATGGCAGGCAAGAACTCTGCCTGCTAAGCCACTGTGGCCCGCCCAAGAATTTCTTGTTAATTTGTTATTATCATCTGGAGACATGGGAATATATATTGAACAGTCAGACAGATATAAATAGAAGGTTAGTCTCAAGGAACAGAAACACAGAAATGCTTTTGAGAAGGACAAATAAAGGATTAAACATATATTACCTTATCCCATTTCTTCCCTTTTGCAGAAAAAAAATATAGAACCTTTCTTAAGCCATTTCTCCCTTGATTTTAAATCAAATTGGAGCCAGATTGGGCTACAGAAATAAATCTTTTTCTCATAGGTCCATAAACTAAAATCTTTACAATTTTTCAATATAGCCCAAAGGTTCACATTTTAAAGAACTGCTGTAATCAATAACCAATTAAGAACACTTGACAAATATGAATAGGTTATCAACTCACAAAATTAAAGTCATTTAAAACTTACTATATATTTAGATATCACACCAATTAATAACTAGACCAAACACACCAATTAACAATTAAACAGGCATCATTCTAGCTAAGTAACACACTGATTAACAATTAAATGAGCATTAAACACTTACTATAGCTGTACAACACACCTGTTAACAGTTAAATAGGCATACTTAATTTCATTGAACACCAATTAATTGTTGGAGGACATATTTTCTGGGAGTGTACTCAACAAACAAACTCAGGTCAGGGTGTCAAATCCTGTACAGAAGGTATACAGAAAACAGAGAGGTGTAGAGGTCAGGGCAAGGAGGATCATTCTGGAAGTGAGACCTTTAAGCCTAGGTCTAGGGGACTTGAACCACTGAACTAACTTCTCTATTCACTCACACAGCCAGATGTCCAGACATGGAGCTGGAAACAGTTTCTTTCTTTGAAGCTTTTTCATGTGCCAAAAGGTCTGGAGTGCCAGTAGAACAGGGAAAAACCTGATTGCTTCGCCTCTAGACCAAATACAGTCCAGTGGCCGCAAAGAGTTCATTTGTTATGTTTAAGGTCTCCAGAGTCTTGGGCAGCATCCCATCTGTGTCTCCAAATTGTTACCAGACAAAGACGGTGGATTTTCTGCCCGATGCACTCAATGACCAATTCCTGAGACACCAGGGTTTCAAACAGAGAAAGAGCTTATTGCTAGGTCTGAAGCAGATCAGATGGCTTATGGCTCAAAAGTTTGTCTCCCTGAACTGCAGTAATTTTGTGCATTTTATAGTATCAAAAGATGGAAAGTTTTAGGATAATGAGCACAATGGCTCCAGATGATGCAATTAGAAGTGATTTAATTATTAATCATGCACAGATTGATTGCATGCTTAGTCACAGAACGCATGTAAGAAAATGGAGACTTAATATGATGATGGGCATGATTTTTAGTATTATAATGAGGTATAGGTCTCTTATAGGTTAAAGTCTAAAGTCTAAGCTACTGCCCATGTCAGGTGGGCCCATTTTTGTTAGATCCAGGTTAGGTTATCAAGATAACATTGGACTTGGAATGGGCTAGTTCTGGGCTGACCCAAGGGCCTTCATTAATAAACCTTAAGGTCTGTCTTAGTGATCACAAGACTCCACATTCAAAAAGCCAGATAAAATGGGAACAAGGGAGGGCCAGTCACAAGGTTTTTACAACCACAAGGGCACAAGATAAACACTATACAATCATTATCAGAGATCAAGGCAGTGGATTACCGTTCAAAGATTTCAGGTACTTCCCTCTGTCCTCTCCAATACACAAGAAAGCAAAAATAATATCTATATAATGATTCAGCAAGCATAATCATCCCTTATGGCCTAACTTCTCATTTATAGAACCACCAAACTGTTTTCCACAGCAGCTGGACATTTTGCATTCTTTCCAACAATGGACAAGTATTTCTATTTCTCCACATCTTCTCCAACACTTATTTCCCATTTTTAAAATAGTAATGATTCTAGTGGGTAACAAATGGCATCTCATTGTGGCTTTGATTTGTACTTCCCTAATAGCTAATGGTGTCGAACACCTTTTCACATACTTATCAGCCATTTGTATATCTTTTTTGAATAGATATCTAGTCAAGTCTTTGACTTGTTTTTTTCTTTTTCATTGGGCTGTATGTCTTTCTGTTGTTGAGCTGTAGGATTTCTTTATAAGTTCTGGATATTAATTAAACCTTTATCAGATTTGTGGTTTCCAAATATTTTCTCCCGTGGGTGTCTTTCTACTTTCATGATGAAGTCCTCTGATGCATGAAAGTTTTTAATTTCAGTGAAATTTTCTATTTTTCTTTGTTCCTTATGCTTCGGATGAAAAGTCTAAGAAACCATTGCTTAATACAAAGTCCTGTAGAGGCTTCCTGACATTTTATTCTAGGAATTTTATAGTTCTGCTTCTTATATTTAGGTATTTGATCCATTTTGGGTCAATGTTTGTATATGGTGTGAGGTACAGGTCCACTTTCATTCATTTGTGTATGGATATCCAGTTTTCCCAGCACAGTTTGTTAAAGCAACTATTCTGTCCCAATTGCATGGACTTGGCATCTTTGCCAAAAATCAATCAGTCATAAATGTGAGGGTCTATTTCTAAGCTCTTGATCAGAGATCGATCTCTCAGTATATCCCTATACCAGTACCATACTGTTTTGAAGACTGTAGCTTTGTAATATGTATGAATTCCCCAAATTTGTCCTTTTGTAAGATGATTTTGGGTATTCAGGACCCCCTACTCTTTTGCATAAATTTGATGATTAACTTTTTCATCTCTGAAAAGAAGACTGTCAGAATTTTGGTTGGAATTGTATTGACTCTGTAAATCACTGGGTAGAACTGACATTTTGACAATAGTCTTCCAATCTATGAACATGAAATAAACTTCTACTTATTTAGGTCTTCTTTGATTTCTTTTTAGCAATGTTTTGAAGTTTTCTGCATATAAGACCTTTACATCTTTGGTTAAATTTATTCCTAGATATTTGATGCTGTTGGTTACTCTTGTAAATGGAATGTTTTTCTTATTTTCTTCTTCAAGTTGCTTATTAGTAGTTTATAGAAACACTGCTGATTTTTGCAAGTTTATTTTGTAACAGAGTTTCTTGAGTGCCAGGAGGTAATAAAAGCAAACAAACCAAAGCATAAAACACCTTCCACACTCTTGGAGATCGGCTTTGCCTTGGTCAAAGCTCCCCTCCAGAGTTTACCCTTCCCCAGGCAAATACAAAGTGTAGGATTCTCCCAGTCTTCTCTGAGCCTGTGCTTGTGCTGCATCTTGTCTGAGCCTGTGTCTCTGTCCTGGGTTTATGCTTGCTAATGACCTTTGGAATTTCTCTGCTTACAGAAAATTGAATTCTCCCTCTACTCCCTATTAAATGGACTTTCTCCCTCTCCTGGCTGCTCTATTGTAGGACTTAAAGGACTTAAGTTTTTGCTCCATAATACTCAAAACTTAAGTTTTGCCCCATAATGCATCATAATACCCAAGTCAATTGTCTCTTATACTGCTTTGCTATTGCAAGCTGCTTTTGCCTGGAGGGCAAATTCTGGGGACAAGCTTGATGTGAGTTTCCCAGGTCAGTCTTTCCTAGCCAGGGACTCACTATGGGAGCACGGGCTGGCTCCATGCAAAATTAGGAAGGCAGTGGCAGAGGGGCCAGCAAGGACACCAGAGCTTCTCCTATGCCTTTTCAGGCTGGGTTTCTTCATTCAGCATGTGCCCAGTTTCTGCAACCTGTTTTCTTTAGTTTTGAGGAAGTGTAATGTCTTTAAGACTCCTCTGCCACTTTTGCCCGAGGTGGTTTGGAATAAAGGCTGCCTTCTGTGCCATGTCCCCAGCAATCTGAAATAGCTGAACAAAAGCAGTGATCAGGGATTGGACTACACCCTCCTCCCTCCCCACCTCCTGATTTTAGGGAACTAGCTCTTTATATCCCTCCGTGGCACCAGCACACTGCACCAGGAGCTAAGCTGCAGACGTCACTGCTGCCTGCCACTAGGCTGGATGATGGGACATTGTAGCCACCGCATAGAAGATGAAACCACTGGTATTTACCACAATTTACCAGCCTCTTCTTCCTGCTCTTCCCTGGATACTAGACTTTAGAATTTCAAAATAGTTTATTTAGATGGTTCCTGCCATTTCAATAGTTTTTCTGGTGGAGAAACTGATTCTTGGAACTTCCTACTCTGTCATCTTCCCACAATCTCCTACTGTACTTCGTTTTGTAGTGCTTAAAATTAACACACAGGATATAAAGATGGCCAATAAGCACATGAAAAATGCTCAAAATCATTACTCATTAGGGAAATGAAAGTTAATCTACAATGAGATATCACCACACACCCACTAGGATGGCTAAAATGAAGAGATAGGCAATAACAAGCGTTGGGGAGGGGGTGGAGAAATTGGAACCCTCCTACATTGCTGATGGGAATGTAAAATGGTGCAGCTGCTTTGGCAGTTCGGAAGATTCTTAAAATGTTAAATATAGAATTAACATATGACCCAACAGTTGTACTTCTGGATTTATACCCTAGAGAACTGAAAACATATGTCTGTAGAAAACTTGTAGGTGAATGCTCATAGCAGCATTATTCATAATAGCTAAGACGTGAAAATAACCTATATATCCGTTAATCAACGAATGGATATATACATGTCTATATATATGTATATACCACATTTCCTATAATATAAAAATTATATACTTTTGAATATTATTCAAATAAAATAAAATAATACAATAAAAAGAACTTATACATGCTATAACATGGATGAATCTTGAAACATTGTCACAAAAGATCACATGATATATGATTGTATTATATAAAATGTCCTGGAAAGTCAAATCTATAGAGACAAAAAATAAGTTAGAGGTTGCCAGGGGCTGGAAGGAGGAGGGGAAGGGGAAATGTCTGTTAATGGGTATGGAGCTTCTTTTTGGGGTGATGCAATGTTCTAAAGTTAGATACTGGTGATGATTACAAAACTCTGTGAATATACTAACCCCTTCCTGCTTGAATCATACACATTTAAGGAGTAAGTTTTATGGCATGTAAATTACATCACAATAAAATTGCTATTAAAAATGGCACAAATGGATAGTTGTTGCAGAACCCTTGCAAACATTTTTTCTGTTACATAATTTGTAAAGTCTATAGAACATTATTTATTTAGCTAATAATTATCTAACAAATCTTCCATTGGTGAATATTTAGGTTGCTGACAATTTTTAAATAAATGTTTGTGATGAGATGTTTCATTACATACAATTCATCATGAACATCTCAGAAATATAAAAACTTGAGGATAGACTCCTAAACGGAACGTTTTTGAGCCAATGCATACATGTTAATTCTTTTAATATCTATTAGCAAATTGCCTCCCAGAAAAGTTGATCTAGTACATTCTTACACAAGCAGTGAGATCTTTTCTGCACTGTTGTTATCATTTAAAACAGCACTCTGTTGGCCTGACAAAGATGGTACCTGGTAGTTTTAATGGCCACTTCATTGGTCATTGCTGGGTTAGTGAGTGTGGCAGTAATAGAAGCAGAAGCTCTCATTGCAAATTGTCCGTCCTTCCCCCGGTGGCTTCATCTAAGGCTGGAATCTACTTGTGATTTTCCTTCAGCTTCATAAAGCCATGGGAGTCTCAAATTCCTGCCCCTTTTCCATTCTCTCCCACCGTGGGGAAACCTGAACTGAGGGTACAATGAGGGTTCCTGTGCAGATCCTTCAACTGGGGGAACAACTTGTTCTGTGATGATGGCAAATCCTTCCCCTCTCAGGGCCTTTGTTTCCCCATCTGGAGCAGGAGAGGGTTGGTCTCTAGGCAATGTCTGTGGGCAATTCGTAAAGACATTAGATTGTTGTCCATGAACTGAGCTGAGAAGAGCAATACTCATCATAGCCACCAGATGGCAGATTAACTACAGCCAAGAACTGGGCAGAATGTGCTCCCTGGATGAGGAAAGAAGATGGACCCAGGAATTGCAGGGACTGGCCTGGGGTGCAGTGTGCATAAGGGGCTGCTGGAAGGAGGGACTGCTGGTCTGGGTTAGGGGAAGGGTGGACAGGACACTCTCAAGCCCCTCCAGACCCCAGGAGAATGGGTGCTCATTGGAGTTTCTGTGCAGGATTCGGACCAGAATGGTGCTCCCTGGGTCCTTGGCTTTCTTCAGCAAATGCAGGAGTTCCAAACATCCCGCCAACCTTCCTTCCGGCCAGCCTCCCTTCAGAGGGAAGGAAGAAATGCGACTTCCCTCCCATTGTGGCCAGCATGTGTCCCTCTATCTATGAGGTGGGAAAAGCAAGCATAAAAATGAGGGTCTGTTCCCTGTCCTTGGGGAACCCCCAGGAATGCTGGGAAGATCCCCAGAGAGGAGCCCAAACCTGGATGAGATGAAGGGAAGGAGTGTAGGAGATCAGAGGACAGGGTGTGGGCAAGAGCAGGGCAGTCAGGGAAGGCTTCCTGGGGGAGAGAACTGGGGCTGGTGCTGCAGACTCTAGTACTCCCCCAGCCCAAGCTGCCCAGTGCCCTTTCCACCAAATCAGCTTGAGGATGAGTGATTGGAGGATGAGGCTCTGATCTCCTAGGAACTTTCATGCGCATTCCCGTAGGACTTTGGATGTTGCTGGGTCATCCACTCATTCATTTGGTGAGTATTTACTAGAGTCTGGAAATATGGCTGTGAACAGCTCAAGCGGCTTTCAGCTTGGATGGGGAGGAGATGAGTTGGAGCTCTCTGCTGCAGACAGCGGAACGCACAGTGGTGGGTATAAGCAGAAACTCAGCATATAGAGGACATTAAGTGGCTCGTTGGTCTCTGTGAGGGCCAGAGCTCAACCTAGAAGCCAAATGGTCAGGAGCAGCACCCCATCCCCCACCGCTCTGTCAGAGCCAATGTGGCCAATTTCCCATTTCTCCTATTTTGGTGGCAGACGCAGCTGCTCACACCTATAACACCGGGGACAGAATGCCAGAACGCCATATGGCTGTCCTGAAAAGCCAAACTCCTCCACAGCTGTACTTCCTGCATTCTTAACTGCACCCGGTGCTGGCTTCCTCTTATTGCTCCCTTCCAAACCTCAGTCCCACAGGGCCATCACTCACAGGCACAGCCTTGGGGGCAGCCTGCCCCCGGCTGCAAGATGGGTTAGGAAAGCCAATTCTGGCTTCTCCCTTGGAAAGGATCTTACAGCGTGGCAAGTTCCTTAAACACAGGAAGGGGATTCGAGATGGGCTGGTTGAGATAGATGTGCAGTACAGGGGGACCAAGCATGTTACTCGACCACTTGCATAATAATAATGGTAATAGGGTCACAAAGGAGGGGTAGAGTACTAAGAGAACAAATACCTGGACGACCAGATCTAATCTATGGGTGTAAAAAAAGCTTCCTGGAGAAAGTGACATTTGGACTAAGATTAGAACCATAGGTTTGAGTTGGTCAGGGAGAGAGGCGGCCACAACTCCTAAGTAGCAGAAACAGCATGTGTAAAGGTCCTGAGGTAGGAGGGAGGTTGGCACTTGGGAGAACTGTCAGTCATGGCTGATTGTAGTAAGCAAAGGGCAGGGTAGCAGGAGATGATGGTAAAGGTGGACAGTATCCAGATCATGCAGATCAGACAAGCCATCTTAAGGCTAGGTTTTATCTCAAGAACATCAGCAAGTGCATGACGCAATGAGACATATGTTTAAAAAGCAATCCTTCGGGTTGGTATGTGAGGACAATTTTAGGAGGAGGCCTCAATGGGAGAGAGGGAGACTGAAAATAGTGGCTTGGACTAGGGTAATGGTGGTCGAAAAGATAAAGGAAGACTCAAAAGATGTCTAATAGGCGTCTGCACATCTTGGTCATGAATTAATGTGTGAGATGAAGAAGAGGGAGGCTCCTAGGAAGATTCCCCGGTTTCTGGAATGAGCAGAGGTGACGAGACAGGGAACTGGGAGCAGAGCAGGAGCTCCGTGAGGACCCACTGGGTTGGATGCTCCTGAGACATCTGGCCAAGGAGCAGGCTGTGGCTGAGAAGAGGCCAGGGTTGGACGGAGGCTTTGCGAGTTGTCAGAGTCGGGGTGGTGTCCGCCACCGAGGGCCTGGGTGAGAGCACCAGGGTGGGAGTGAGGAGTGAGAAGAGATGAGGACCCAGAATGGCAGAGCCCTGAGGGGCCCAGCGTTCAAAAGTTCTATTGAGGAGCAGGAGCCCCCAAAGGAGGCGGAGAAAGAGCAGTGCGAGATGGGGGAGGAAACCCAGGTGAGTGCTGGCAGGACAAACAGAGCATTTCTGGGAGAGACTGGCAAGTGGTTTGAAGGCTGCCTGACAAGTGTCCGGCTGGATTTGGCAACGCGTTCCCAGTCAGAGCAGTTCTGACAGAGGAGCATGTGGGAGCCACACTAGAGGGTGCTAGGAAGTGAATGGATGTGAGCAAACGGAAGGGGAAGGTGTGGGCAGCCATGGGATGCTCACTTGTGAGGGGAGAGAGGTGGGAAATAGCAGGAAGGGAGCAAGAGGATTGGGGGGACATTGTTTTATTTTACAGGGAGCACCTAGTGCATGAATCAGCCAACGAGATGGGTGTGGGAGCACTGAAGGGGTGAGGGAAGGAGGTCATGCAGCCTCTGAGGAGGAACAGGAGGCCGGGGTCAGGAAGGCGGGTGGGGGACAGCTTGGCGGGGGGATGCCGGCAGATGCGGGTGGCACCCCAGGAAGGGGGGCTGAGGGAGGCCGGGCTGCTGACTCCGCGTTCCCAGTGAAGGTGAGGTTGTCTGTGAGGAGCAGGGATGAGGGGGTGGGGTGCAGTCTTAAGGAGGGTGAGGAGGATTGGAAATAGCAGCTAAAGAAGGTAGCAGAACAAGCCAGTAAGAAAAGTGGGGAAGTTGTCAGGCCGTGTGGCCAGCCCGGTTGGGCCCTGTGTTGTGAATTTGGAGGAATGCAGCTCTCCTGGGTGGGTGAGCCTGCCGCACCACCTGGCGGTGGCACAGCAAGGCACCTTGGGCTTATTTGGGGATGGGGTTCTGTCCAGATGACAGAGGCACAAGAGATTTCATCGAGTTTGCAAGAGAGCAGCTGTGGTGACAACCCAGGAGATATAAGTCAGCGTGGAGGGGTAGTGAAGGCCGGACGGGTCTGTGGGATGGGAGGGGGTATGGAAGTGTCAGTGATTTGGGCGGTGGTGTGTGAGGAAGTGAACCGGAAGGATGCTTTGTGTGGCCACTGCTGTGGTTTCCAGCAATGGAAATGCCCTGTGTTGCAGTGGGAGGGGGTTCAGGAGGAGAACCCGAGAAGAAGGAAGAGGAGGGACTGCAAGGCCTGGGGGCAGCAGGGTGTTGGGGTGGGCACCGAGGGCCCCCAGGATGAAGTCTGGGCTGAGGGGAGAAGGAGGACTTCCAGCCAGAGTGTCCAGTGACGGGGACTACAGACAGGGGTGTGTGGGTCTGCTAAAGCTACCGGAGTGCAGTACACCAAAAATGGGTTGGCTTTTACAAAGGGGATTTGCCAAGTTACAAGTTACAGTTCTAAGGCTGTGAAAATGTCCAAATGAAGGCACCAAAAAGAAGATACCTTCTCAGAGGGGAGGCTGCTCGCATCTGGTTTTCTCCATCCATGGAAAGGCGCAGGGTGACGTTTGCCGTCTTTCTTTCTGGGCTTCTGGTTTCAAAAAGACTCTCTCAGCTCCGGAGGATCCTTCTTGCCTCTCTCCGGGGTGTGTTTTCTTTCTTAGCTTCTCTGGGCTCTTTCTCATAAAGGGCTCCGGGAAAGGATGACGACCCGCCTTGAATGCACAGGAGCCACATCTCTGTGGAAATAACCTAATCAAAGGTCCCACCCATAATAGGTCTGCTCCAAAAAGGTGGATTAAAGGACATGGCTCTTCTCGGGTACTTGACAGATTCGAACCAGCACAGGAGGGGAGGAGGCCCGTCCCTGGGTGAGTAGATGAGGCCAGCTGGAGGGAGGCGAAGGCCCGGCGGGAGGTGGAGGAGACCCAGGCGGTCTGAAAAGGCCCAGACTCTTGCCTCCTGCCCTCTGGAACCCCTGTGAGCCCAGCTCTGAATCCCACAGTGGCCTCACCCTTGGGGCTGCTGGAGGCCCAGATCCCGGATCCGTCAGGACCAGCGCTGCCTCGTGGGGCAGATCCAAGTCTTTGGGAGTCAAGAAGACCCCGCTGATGTTTGCTTTTTGAGTCTGTTCTGTCTCTCTCATCATGTGAAAATTTCTCCTTCTCTCTCTCTCTGCACCTTTTTCTCTTTATGAGGCCCCAGCTTCCAGCTGCAGGGAAGGGGCAGAACAGCCTGTCAGGAAGCTGCCTTGTCTCTATGACATCAAACATCTGGGTCCTGGAGGTGGCTGGAGACCTTCACTTGTATCCAGATGACCAAATACCCCCATGTGTCTGAATCTTGCTTTCTAAGGCCTCTTCCCTCTGTACTCCCCTCCACCCAGCCCCAAACGGTGTCTCCCTCCTCCCTGTACCTCCCTAGACATGTCAGGCCGTGGAATCTGGACTCATCTGCTCTGGACACAGGGTACTTCCAGCTGGCCCCTAGCCCTGCCCTGCTGCCCAGGGAGAGATGTGTGACCTCTCTGGGGTGTGGCAGGTGGGACTTCAAGATCCCAGTTCACAGACCCTCCCTGGACTTGGGCCTGCCGCAGGGCCCCATGAGAAGGGTGGATTGGCAGGCCCAGTCTTCCTCAGAGGCGTTGTATAAGCAGCCGGCAGCCCTGCGCCCATCCCCATGGTTACGGGCTGGGGAAGACTGGCAGTGGTGGCATCGCCATGGCACCGGTGTCGCCCAGTGCAGACCTAGCCCATGGCTCGGCTGGGCCTGGTGCTGGCACAGAGGAGCTCTGGGAGTGCAGTGGACAGTTCCCCACCGGGAGCTGCCTCTGTTCTCTGTATCCATACTGGGCATCCAGTGGCTTTGGGGTCAGGCGTGGGACAAACAGCCCCAGAGCAGCAGTGCTGCCCCTTCTCCAGCCTCTGGGGAAGGTCCGAGGTGCCTCCGTACCTTCGCAGCTCAGCCCCTTGCCCCAGCGGCCGTGGGAGCCAGCCTCTCCCTCATACACCAGCCAGTGCAACACAGAGAGTCCGGACTCGGAGATCTTGGCTGGGCCTCTGCTCGCAGCCCAAGCCATTTCTGCAGCCCCTCGCTCAGCCCTGACCTGCGCCCAGTTGGAGCCCTAAGTGAGCACAGCCCGGGGCCGGCAGGAGCCTTGACCTTGACTGTGACCTCCGCTCAGTCTGGTCTGCACACCCTCCCGACCAGGCTCCCAGGGTGGAGGCGACCTCCAGGACACCCAAGTTCTACTCTTTTTTAAGGGGTGGGGGAGTGGTAGGTATGGATAGAGAGAACAGAGGCAGGTAAGATTCAGACCATAGTGCTGAAGGGCTTCTAAGGTCAGAGGTCCGTGGGGGGTCAGGGCAACTGGGGGAGTCCTCCGGGCAGACATGTGGGTGGGTTGCATCTGGAAGGGTGGGTAGGATTTGAAGAAAGGAAACCCTGGGGAGAGGATGAGCTGGCACAGAGGTGGGGGAGGCCAGGGCATATTACTTATTTGAATGAGACATTTCAAAAATAGAATTATCCACGTGAGTAGACATTCCTCCAGTTTCAGGTCTGCTGGCTGGATGGGGTGAGGGGTGGGGGGTGCAGATGAACAGAGCTCTGTGAAGTCCTGGCCCGGGCTTGTGGGGGGTGAGCTGAGAGGGGGGCCTTGCAGAGGCCCTGAGGCAGCCCCAGAGGGAGGATCTTGCATGCGGTCCACACACCTGTGCAGCCCCATCCAGCTGCCTCTCCTGGCTGGCAGGTGTTACCCACTCCACGGGCCACAAGCCGGCCCCTCTTGCAGCTTTTCCCAGCTCTGGAAACTCCCACCGATTTGCCTGGTAGTTTTAACCCCAAGCCTGTGAGCCATTCTTGACTCCATCAGCCTCCCTACTGTGTCTACACCCACCTTCTCACCACCACCCCCCTTGCTATTAACCTAGCGCAGGCCACCCTCACTCCTCTCCCCAGCTCCTGGGACAGACCCCTCACTGTTGCCCATGCAGCAGCCAGAGTGATCCCCTAAGGCTCTGCTTTCCAATCTAACTAGAAAAAAATAAAATCCAAGTTCCTTTGTGTTGCCTGCACAGCTTCTTTCCCTCTAATCCCCTTTGCTCTGCTCCAGCCACAATGACCTTCTTGCTGTCCCCGGAACCCTGAGCGTGTGCTCATTTCAGCACAGTTGCTGCTGGAACACTCTTCCCCCAGCGCCTCTCATGGCTGGCACCTCCTCAAAGAGGCCCGTCCGACCACCTGGCCACATCGCTCTGTCACCACCATATTTCCTTGCTTTGTTTTCTTCACGGCACTTAACAGTCATCATGTCATCTGGGTTTTCCTGTATGGTGTCTGCCTTTCCTTTCTCTTATTCACTGCTAAACAGGGTCAAGGTCAAGAGTTCTTGTGGGTGTTGAGTACATATTTATTGACTGACTGACCTGTCCCTTCTAGCACCCCCTGTACACACAGACACACACACACACAGAAAATCCTTAGGAGTCTCAAAGCAGAAAAGATGGGGCATCTCTTCATTCCCATTCAAGGTCTGCTGGTCCCTTGGGCACCACAGGTGAAGGAGTGAAGGGACAGTCTGGCAAGAGTCCCTGTCCTGAAACATTCCTTCCCTGTCTTCCATCCGCGCTGTCAAATCTGTTCTCTGCCAGTGAGGATGGCTGCATGCCTGTGAGGCTGTTTACACCCACCCATAGGAGCCAACACAGCCTGGCTGGGCTGGGCCTGGTCCTGAAAGAGTGAGACAGGTGCACGTGCGTGTGCAAGTGTGTGCGGGTGAGTGTGTGCATGTGCGCGCATGCACGTGGGTATGCATGTGAGTGTATATGCCGCCATGTGCATGTGCCCATGGGTGTGTGTGTGTGTGTGCATGCGTGTCTCCTCTGGGGTCGGCACGTGAGTGCACACGTGCCCAGCCCTGCCCTGCGAGGCCCGCCGGCTCCCCAGCAGCTGGAGCGCTTGCTGCACTGACAGGCCTGTAATCATGGGAAATTACCGAGCCTGGAACTAAAATTAAGGCTGCTGCTGCCGCTGCAAGACCTGTTTACCAAGCCAAACGCCCGGAAGAGGCGTCAGGAGGAGGCTCTGCTGAGAGCTGGGACTTCTGGGGAGGCGGGGGGTGGGGAGTGAGCTGGGAGGCCATAGGGAGAGAGAATCTATTAGGCACCTACGAAGAGTCAAACACAGTGCTCATCAGTCCCTATCTTTTATTGTATTTAATCTTCACCATGGCCCTGCAAGGCGGGTATGGTTCCTGTTGAGCAGATAAGGGAGCTGAGTCTCACAAAATTTAACTGATTTGGTTCAGGTTAAGAAGTGTGTGGAGAGGAGGCTGGGATTTTTATTGCAGGGTTGTCTGACTCCAGGGCTAGGATGGCAGAGGGGGAAGGGGACGGTCTCCAGGCCCGGCAGTGTGAGGTGGGAATGGAACCTGCAGGAGCTGTGGTTCTTCGATTTTTGGTATTTGGTGTAAGGCACATCAGAAAGCAGCCCCTGCCTCCACAAACAGCCCTCCCCACCGCCCACCTGCCGCGTGGTCTGCAGCGCGCCTGCAGCGGCTCTCAGATAATACACTGCCCCGTGGGAACCCACAGGGAAGAAACACAAGTGAGTGGAGCAGACACCAGGTCTCTGGGGCCTGCTCCTGCATGGCCCCCCGGATGCCATGGCCCTGGTGGGGGGCCTGGACTTGGATTCCAGCACCCTGTGTCCTGTGCAGATCCCTGTCTCTGGAAGGACCCATCTATATCCCCAAACTCGCCTCCTCCTCCCCCCGGGCTAGCAAGTGAATTCTTCATGAGCTGGGGGGCGTGTGTCTGTCGAGGGCCCCCTGGGGTGTGGCGTGGTTGAATTTCATGGCAGAGCACCCCCTACGGAGGGCGGGGTGGCACCGGCCCACATCCTCACTTCCCCGGGCTGGGCTCCGGGGGCGAGCAACAGCCCTCTCCTGCACCAGTCCTCAAGGAGACCCTGGCTTACTCGCTGGGAGAGTGAAAACCCCACCCGCAGGCCCTTATGACACACAAAACCTGCCTGCCCTTGGGCCGATGAGCTCCTCATCTGATGGAGCACCAGAAATGCCCCTACTGCCAGGCCCTGTTGTAAGTGAGCATACGTGTGTGTCTCTCTATAGTGTGTGCATAAGGGTGAGTGCATGTGGGGTGTATCTATAAAAATATAGTGCATATATATAAATGTGTGCGTGTGTGTATGTGTATGTACATAGAGTATATATACAGATGTGTATATAAATTTGGGTATTTGTACATATATAGAGTATAGGTATATAAATGTGTACACACGTGTGTGTATTTATATGTACATAGTGTATACATAAATGTGTATATGTAGCAATCCTATATATAGTGTATAGATATATAAATATGTGTATATGTGTATAGGTATGTATATGTACATATATATACACACAAATGTGTATATGCATATGTTGTATACGTAAATAAATGTATGCATGCATATATGTGTGCAGAGTTTAAATCTATATATATCTGGGTGTACACACATGTGCATATAAACACACATTTATTAACTCCTTTGGGAAATTATCATCACCCCTGTAAGATCAATGAGGAAACCGAGCCTGGGGAGGTGAAGTGGCTTGCCCGCAGCCCCACAGCTGGGAGGAAAGAGGCCAGTGATTTGGACCGGGGCAGTCTGACCGCAAAGGCTCCGTGCAGACCACTGTGCCACTTTGCTGTTTCCGAGTCTCGTTCTCCTTCCCAGGGCAGAGACGCACTAGCTGGGCTCAGCCTGGAAGGCTCCAGCAGTGGGATGTGCACCCCTCGGCGCTGCTGGGAGGTTCTGAAGGAACGTCTGCCAGCGGGTCCTCCCTGCCCCTGGGTCTGCTGGCCCCAGTTGGCCCCGGCCTGCGCGGACGTGAGGACAGTTACACAGCCCCTGGCGTGTTCACCCAGCAGCCCCTCACGGCCCCGCACCAGTGCAAAGGGCCTGGAAGGAAAATTTCACGAGCCCAATTGTGTTCCTGGTCCCAGCCACAGCTTTATCTTATGAATCATGCTGTGTTTGGGTTGAGACCAGCATTTAAACCTTTTCATAAACTAGAAGAGAAGAGAAAATATCAAAAGGCATCACACATAGTAAGGGTACATATTGTTTCATGGAAATTTTAGTTAAATTATCTTTGTCTAGAGCCTCTATCTTTTACCTATCGTCTATTTTTATCTATCTATAGGCATATATTGGGTAATGATGGAAAGTGTACTTCTCACTGTTTATGAGGGAAAATGCAATCTCTGAAAAGCTCCTGTAGTTTGCCATCTGACTTCCTGTGTCCTGTCTTGGCTCATGCATCAACCTCTGGTCAGCCCAGGGTCTCCCTTACCTACTCCCCTGCCCTCACCTCCACTGCCTAGGCAAGCACAGGTCAAGGAGGCAGGGGATGGGGTCAGCCTTACTGAGCAGTCAGAAGTGGGGCGGTTGGGAACATGCACTCACCTGGGGCCAGGTGCTGGGCAAGTGAAGTGCCGAGCCTAGGTTATTGGAACACAGTTCAACAATTTTAGGTACTCCCTCTAGCCACTCCAATATACCATAAACTAAAAAGGGATAGCTATATAATGCATAAGAATAACCTTCAGGATAACCTCTCGACTCTGAAATCTCTTACCTTCTAAGATTTTATTTTCTCTCGTTTCTCTCTTTCCCCTTTTGGTCAAGAAGGCTTTCTCAATCCCATGATGCCAGGTCCTGGCTCAGACCCATGAGTCCTGACCCATATTGCCAGGGAGATTTACACCCCTGGGGGTCATGTCCCACATACTGGGGAGGGCAGTGAGTTCACCTGCCAAATTGTCTTAGAGAGAGAGGCCACATCTGAGCAACAAAGAGGTTCCCTGGGGGTGGCTCTTAGGCATAATTTGAAGTAGGCTTAGCTTCTCCTTAGTAGGAATAAGTTTCACAGGGGTGAGCCTCAAGATAGAGGGCTCAGCCTATTGAATTTGTTGTCCCCACTGCTTGTGAGACTATCAGGAATTTGCCACATGGGGAAGTTTAATATTTCCTCTGTGGTAGTTTGGTTCAGATGTCAACTTGGCCAGGTGAAGGCACCTAGTTCTACTGCTGTGGACATGAGCCAATGCCATGTGAACCTCATCTGTTGTTGATTACATCTGCAGTCGGCTAGGAGGCATGCCTGCTGTAATGAACGATGTTTGATTTAATTGGCTGGTGCTTAAATGAGAGAGCTCAACATAGCACAGCCCAAGCAGCTCTGCATACCTCATCTCAGCACTGGCAGCTCAGTCCAGGCCTTTGGAGATGCAGAAATAAATCACCTCAGGGAAAGTTGTTGGAACCCACAGGCCTGGAGAGAAGACCAGCGGAGATTGCCCTGTGCCTTCCCATGTGAGAAAGAACCTCAGTTGAAAGTTAGCTGCCTTTCCTCTGAAGAACTATATATTAACTAAATAAATCCCCTTTTACTGAAAGTCAATCTGTCTCTGGTGTGTTGCATTCCAGCAGCTAGCAAACTAGAACATCCTCCTTTCTCCCTAGTTCTCCAAGGGGACTTCGCAAACCCTTTTTTATTCTCTGCTCAAATTACCCTGGGATATATTAGGGACATCACACTGATCTGTAAAAACCAACAGGATTTCATACCTTTGTTAATATTGCATGCAATTAAGGTGTTCAAATAAACTGACCATACAAGATGATGTAGATAATGAGCTACCCACATTATACATTTTGCATCAAATAAACATCTCTCCCTTTGGTCTCACACAGAAGTTGAAGTTTTATGATATGGACCATATCATCCTTTACTCTGTTCTGATTTACCTAGTCCTATCCAAATCATTCATTCATATCTCTAGTTGAATTCTGATCACTTTTTCAACTTTTTAAAGCAGTTGCTGTATGGGGCAATGCTGACTCTCACAGCTTTAGTGCTCTAACTCAGAGTCTCAGGTGTTGCATAAATACTCGAAGTTTCAGAGAATGACTGAGTTATACACAAATAGCTCTGTATCTCAGAATTTAGAAATAACAGTTACAACTCCTGTTGTAAGAACTAACAATCTAAGAACCTTTACAATAGGCCCCAACGTGACAACTCATACTCTCAACTTCAATTCTCCGAGTTTTTATATTATAGCGAGTACATATGAGTGAGGCATGAGATTTGTCTTTTCGTTTCTACTCTTTCATTCAACACACTGCCCTTAAAGTTCATTCACCTACTTGTATGCCTCATAACTTCATTCCTTCTTGCACCATTCAATAGCCCATTGTATGTACACATCACATTTCTCCCTTCTGTCCCTCAGTCATTGTACCCTTAAGCTACCTCCATCCACTGCAAATCATGAGCACTGCCACTGTAAATGCCAGTGTGCAAATGTCCATTCATTTTCTCCACTCTCAGTTCCTCCAGGTAGAAACCTAGCAGACGGGTTGCAGGATCATACAGCAACCCCACCCTTAGCCTCTTCTGGAACCATCACACTGCTCTCTGGAGAGGCTGCACCTCTCAACTTCCTTACCAAGAGTGAAGAGGTACATTTTTTCCAGCACTCGTTTCTCTCTGTTCATTTCTTTTTTCTCTATTCATTTTTAAGCAGCTTTATTTGCACATCATACAATCCAACCTAAGTAAATAGACATGTCTTTTGGCACCATAATGTATATGAAGACATTTTTTTTTCTTTCACAGAGAATCCATGCCCCCCGCCCCATACCTCCCATTGTTGACATTTAGTTTTGCATAATGCCTTTGTTATATTCAGTGGGAGCATATGACAATGTTACTGTTTATTGATTGTACTTTACATTGACTGTACTTTTTCCTGTATACCAGCCCATTTTCAACACCTTGCATATTGACATTCATTTGTTCTCCCTCATGTGAAAATGTTTTTATATTTGTACATTGAAACACCATCATTGTCCACTCTAGGCATTTCTAAGTTGTACCATCTCAGTCTTTATCCTCTATCTTTCCTTCTGGTTTCATATGTGCTCCCAGCCCTTCTCCCTCAATTATACTCACACTCAGCTTCATTCAGTGTACTTATATTATTGTGCTACCGTCAGGTAGTATTGTGCTATCCATTTCTGAATTTTTACAATCAGAAAAGTTCTGTTTGCACATTCTGTATTCCTTCAGCACCAAATGCCCAATCTCCATTGTCTTTCTATCTCCTGATAACCTGTTTCAACTTTAACTCTCAAATTTCACTCATTAATGTTAGTTTATATTAGTAAGACCATACAGTATTTTTTCTGACTAATTTCAGTCAGCATATTGTCCTCAAGTTTCATCCAAGTTGTTACATGCTTCATGACGTTATTCCATTTTATAGCAGCATAATATTCCATTATATGTATATACCACAGCTTGTTTAGTCACTTTTTCATTGATGGACATTTGGGCTATTTCTACTTCTTTCTACATATACTTTTTATTTATCAGTTCACCATCGTCTGAGATGTATCCTGGTATTATATTAAGCTATGCAGAATTACAAGGTCTTGTTCCTGTTCTGGACTCTAGAAGTTTTGGATTGTTTAACTGAGCTATCCAGAGAGGTTGATTTAGATTATGTGTTACAGAGACTTTAGGTTCTAGACATAATAAGCCTCTTTGCCTTTGGTCTCATACAGTAGCTGAAGGTCTAGAGTACATATACATAAACTATTTCAATGGTTTGAAAGTGGACAAAGAGTCAACAGTAGAAGGGTAGAGAGAGAAAACTAAAAATGCATACTATGGCCAATAGCTGACAGGAAGACTACAATGGTACCACAGTACTGCCAGGAGCAACTAATTGGGGGGGAGGGACAAGTGATATGGGGTAGTTTTGATTCGCTATTTGGTGATGCTGTGTTTATTCGTTCTTTATCTTTACCGACCAATGAAAATTGTCTAAAGTTAAGAGTGCTGCTGATTGTACAACCAATAAGTATACTCTAAGACACATTTGTTACATTATCCATGGTGCCCAATAGATGGAGGGAGGCAAAGGGTACAGTGACTGAGAAGCAGAATGGAATGGTGATACATTTATATGATGGAATATGGTGTGGCTACAAAAGGGAAGGATGTTGAGAGGCACACAATGAACTGAATGAATCTTGGGGACAATATGTTGTGAAAAATAAGCCAGAAACAAAAGAACAAATGCTAAGGCCTCTCTCAGAAAGTATTTATAAGAAAATTAGAGCTTAGATTGTAAGCCCTTATAGCAGCTACACTTAGTCTAAAGTTGTAAGTACATTTCCAGATTCTAAGACATCGAGTTATATGTGTATCAGCTGGTATTTCCCTAGAAGTTTGAGTAGCTCTGTGACAGCTAAGACCCAGTAATGAAGTACTGCAGCCCTGAAAGTTAGCATAGCTATATATAACAACAAAGTAACCGAAACAGAGATCAGGCCTCAATTAAAGTTTAAAACGAAGTCATTCTGGCTGGGACTAGGTAAATCAGAATGCAGGGTAAAAGACGTTCATGTACGCATGACCCATGAGCAAAGAACCATGGGTCACTGAGTGGTTCTTTGGGTGACCCATATGCTCACTGAGTCACGCAGCTCAGACACAGCACAAATGGGCTCAACCCGGATCTGAATGCCTCCCTGGTGCCATCCTGCGCCTGTCCGCAGCACCACCTCTGAGCCCCCCATTCTCAGGTAGGCTGTGAGCAGAATCTGTGCCGTCCCATCTCCTAGTCATCTCGGCCCTCCCCCAGCTATATTCCATTTGGTGGCCCTGCAAATTTCCTCCCAAGTCTCACTCTCTCAAGCCCTGGGGAAGCTGTGGGCCTATTTGAATTGCCCAGCCCAAGAGTTCCATTTATCCTGGCTTTTTTCTCCTCACTCATTCCACAGCTGACCACTCAAGGGCAGGCAGCAAACTCTTGTGCCAGGGAGGGTGAATTACAGTGTGGAAACTGTGCCCACTCAAAAAGCCCTGCAGAGCTGGGCACACAGCCCTCCAGCCTGGCTCCCAGGAACTTGTCTGCCCACTTGTCTGCCCTTGACTGTGGCAGGCCTCAGTCGTCAGCGCTAACCACCTCCTCTACCCCTGGCCTCCACCTCCAACCCAGGAAGTGCAGTATTGTCTTCTAGATTGTTTAACAGAGCCTGCCACGGAGTAGGCACTCAAAAAAGTGGTTTTGGAAATTAATTGAAGTAAGATTAAAATATGTGTAAGGAGGGCCAGAATTCTAATTTCTCTCATGACTTCCCTGAAGCTTCCATATCAGATTCTTTGAAACCAAAATCATAAAATGAAATCTGCATTTGATGCTCCTGCTTTGCTCTGGGCATGCCTTGGGATGCAGTCCATCTCTGCTACAGGGCCTGGTTTACCATCACCTGCCACAAATGTGCTCTGAGTAACCCTGGGTGCCTGGGTGCCTGGGTTGGCCTCTGTCAAGGCAAGTTCGAAAGACAGGCAGCACCCTAACCTCCCGGAGCTCCCGGGCTGGTGGGGAGACCAACAAGGCAGCAGTGAGTGTGGAGGGGAAGCACCAGGTGCAGGGAAGCCCACAGGAAAGCGGCGTGTCCCAGAGATAGAGCATCACCTGCTTCCGGTTGGTTCCTCAGGGTGACTCCTAGCTCTGGGTCTGTTTACAGGATACATGAGACGATGAACTTGAGGATACTTTTATGTATGCAAAAGTGATACACATATTTTGACTTTAATCTTGTGCCCCTCTCAAAGAGGCAGGAAGGTAAGGCAGAAATTAGTGAGCCCGCCTCACAAAGTTTCACCGTGGACTCTTATATTTATCTTTCCCTTGGCATCACTTCTTCCTTTTTTCCCAGATGTTCATCACATTGTGAGCTCTTAAAGGGCTGGGTTGATTGGCTTCATCTTGCCTCCCTCCTGCTCTCATCTCAGCAGAGTCCAGCCAAGGCTTGATAAATTAGGACATCAAGGCTCAGAGAGGGAAGGCAATTTGCCCAAGTTCACACAAAGAATCAGAGCTGGACCAGGGGCTGGAACCAGGCCCCTTGCCTCTTGAGGCTCTCCTACGGCCAGATATGTGCTCTCTGGAGTCCCTTCCTCCAGTCTGGCTTCCCCTGGAGGATGCTATGGTCCCTGACCCTGTTAAGCCTCTGTCTATTCTTCCAGCACCCCTGGGGCCATTGGTCTCAGGGCTGAGGGCCTGTGGGTTGGCTAGAGGCCTGGGAGTCAGGGCAGAGCTGGTTCTCACTGCAGCCTTCACATGCCTCCACCAGGGTTCTCCCTGGCTATGGCTCCTCCCTTCTCCCTCGGAGCAGCTCCGAGGAGGACCATGGCCCACGCTTTTGGCTCTCCAAAGGCTCAAGAATACTGATCTGCAGGCTGAAGGAGCTGTCAAGAAATTCACTGTCATCCTTCCTCCTATATGAGGAAACCCAAGACTCATGGGCCAAAGGCAGATCCAGGTGTGAATGCGGAGCCTGGCATCACCATCCAGCCTTTTGCAATCTGCTCTCTCAGGGCCTCTACTGTGTTCCCTTGGGGGCCCCAGCCTGGACCCCTGGGGACCAGCTAACCTTTCCTTTCTCCAGTGGAGGGGCCGTCTCAGTTTCCTGGCTGCTGAAACCAATGCCATGGCTTAAACAATGGGAATTTATTGCTTCCTAGTTGTGAAGCTAGAAGAAGTCCAAAATCAAGGCCCCATCAAGGCAATGCTTTTTCCCAGAATACTGTGGTGTTCTGGGGCTGGCTGCTGGTAGTTCCTGTCCTTCGCCTTTCTGTCACATGGCAGTGCACAGGGTAATTCTCCTGGGTTCTCCAGGCCCCACTGATTTCCAGCTTTCTCCTGTGGCTTTCTCTCTGTGTATCTGAATTTCATTTTATTTATAAAGAACTTCAGTATTAGGATTAAGATGCATCCTGGTTCACTTGGGCCATACCTTAACTGAAGTAAGTTCATCAAGATTCTATTTACAATAGGTTCACACCCACAGGAATGGGCTAAGGGTAACAATGCTTTTGTCTGGGGTACAAAGCTCCAAACCACCATAGTAACTTACTAACTGTGCTTTCTCTTGGTCTCTCTCCATTTCTGTTCTCCTGATCCCTGGATCCAGCCTTAGCTGCTCTGATGCTCCTCCTTTTCCCACCCAGCACTCCCAAGGGCCATCACATGCTCCCTGCCTACCCATGTTTACTGAAGGGCCATCTCTCCTCCTGGACACTTCTCTGTATCTGTGCAGCACACCAGGGGCTCCAGATAAAGTCTGCTCAACTTGTAATGCTCTCATTCATTCATTCACTCGTTCATTCAAAACCTTTTTATTGAACAGCTACTCTGCACTGTGGATACACTAAGGAAAACAAACACAAATCTCAGATAAAAAAACTCATGGAGTCCCTGACTTAGACCCCTCAGGGCCCATTACAGAACCCCTTGCTGTGAGACCAATAAGCAAAGGGCAGACTGTCAAGGCCGTAAAGAGACAGACACAGGGGAAAATATTCAAGACAGAAGTGGGATGAGGCACATGGGAAATTTAGAAACCATTGGGTCCTGCAGTTTGTTGTGCTTCTTCTGTGCCAGGAAATGACAAGGCTGCGCTTTGGCCTTGCTCAGGGCTTGGAGGCCGAAGCGCCCTTGGGAACATCTGGAACATCTGCTAGCCATTCTCTCCCACCGCGGGACGTGGCCAGAGCCTGTCTGGGCAGGGACGGGGGAGGACAAATCGGCCAGGGAGAGGGGGGCTCACAGGCCTCTTCCTACTCCCAAATCCCGGACATGGCTTCCAGAGCAGCCCAACCTGGCACGTCCCCAGCTTCTCACAAGAAGCTCCTCATCCTGCCTCCCTCCCATCTCTGACACAGTCCACACCCCCTGGCAGGCGTAGTGAGGATGTCAGCTTCCCGAAAGGAGCCCCGGGCTGAGGGGCAGCAGGGAGGGCAACCAGGTCATGCCCCCGTCAGACCACTCTCTGGACACATCAGCCAGCCCTCTGCGGGAGATGAGAGGTGGGAAAGTGAATGTGGGCTGGAGCCAGGAGGGGGCTTCCTGAAGGAGAGATCAGGGCTGGAAGCAATAAAATAGCTGGAGACAGTGGAGGAGACCAGTAGAGACCAAGTGGGCTGCTTACATCACATAGTTACTGTGAGATGGGTTAGCACCTGTCCCCAGCTGCTCTGGGGTTGAAGCTTGAGAGTGGGAGGGAAGCCACTGAGTATGTTGTCACTGGGTGTTCCAGGTCATAGCGAGGCCCTGTTGTCTGGATGCTCAGGCAAAAACAGCAGGGTCTGAGGTTTATTCTTTCATATGGCTTAGGGTTATAAGGCGGTCAACTGGAGGAGTTAATAATCTTGGAATCCACAAAACAGAGTGATCCTGGAAGGAAATCAGTCCTCTCCATGGTGAGTTTATTTGCCTTCAGGAAGTTAGGAGAAAACCAGGCACAATATTGCCACTTGCACTTGGTTGAAACTTTTATGTACCCCCAGAAAAACCATGCTCCTTTAATCCAATCTTGTAGAGGCAGATTTATTATTGGGCAGGACGTTTTGATTAGGTTGTTTCTATGAAGATGCGACCCCTCCAATTGTGGATTGGAACTTTTGATTAGATGGGGATGTGACTCTATCCATCAAGTTGGAACTTAATCCATTTACTAGAGCCCTGGATGAAGGCAGAAAACATATTCAAGACAGAAGGCAGAAAACGTAGAGAGAGCCCAGAGCTGACACAGATTGCAAAAAGATGAAACCAGACATAGACATTTGGAGACACTAAGCTAAGAGATGAAACCCAGAATCTGACCTGGAGAAGCTAGGTGAGGACACACAGACACGTAATGAGAAGGTCACTGGAAATGGGAGCTGAGAGAGCCATTTGAAACCAGAAGCTTGCAGAGAAGAAAGCAGACATTACCATGTACATTCCCATGTGTTCTAGTTTGCAAGCTGCTGGAATGCAATGTATAAGAAACAGAACGGCTTTTAAAAAGGGGAATTTATTAAATTGCCAGTTTACAGTTCTAAGGCTGTGCAAATGTCCAAATTAAAGCAAGTCTATAAACATGTCCAATTTAAGGCATCCAGGGAAAGATACCTTGATTCATGAAGGCCAAGGACATCCAGGGTTTTCTCTAGCTGGAAAGGCACATAGTGAGATCTGCTAGCTTTATTTTCAATGGCATCCTCAGGGCTCTGTCCATTCTGTTGGTTCTGGTGGCTCTTTCCGAAATAGTTCATTCTTAAAGGGCTCCAGTAAGCAACACCACCTTGAACGGCTGGAGACACATCTCCATGGAAACCATCTAACCTAAAGTTACCACCCATAATTGGGTGGGTCACATCTCCAGGGAAACAATAAAAATGATACCACCAGCAGTATTGCATGAGGATTAAAGGACATGGCTTTTCTGAAGTATGTAATAGCTTCAAACCAGCATAACATGTGACAGAGGAACCTGGAACACCACCACCACTGGCCTTTCTTCAGAGTCAAGACATTTTTCTCTGGATGTCTTAACTCAAACATTTTCATGGTCTCAGAACTGTAAATATATAACTTTATAAATCCCTTTTTTAAAAAGCCAATCCACTTGTGGTATATTGCATCTTGGCAGCTTTAGCAAACCGTAAAACCACTACAGAGACACAAACCAGAGGTGAAGTACCTGCAGCCTGCCTTGGGCCATTTAAGGGAAAGAGGCGTCTTCTCCCCAGGTACAGTCAGCAAAATCTGCAAAGAAGAGGAATACATAAATGTCTGGAGGCAGCATCATTTTCAAGACTATATGACATGGTGGAGTGCTAAAACGTCTTAATCTTGAGGGCAAACGTTGTGACCTCACAGAAAAATTATTAAAATGATGCCATATGCGCCTTCTTATTTAATTCTCATGACATCCCTACCAGGTAGGCACAATTACGCTCTCCATTTTACAGATGAGAAACCTGAGGCACAGAGAGATCAAATGATTTTCAAAGGTCATCCAGCTAGCAAGAGGAAAGAGTAATAGCAATAGATAGAGAAGAAATTTGAAGAGGAGACTTTTAGGGAAAGGTTAGGGAATGAGGGAGCAGCCACATAGGCTGCCCTCCAAAGCCTTGTCCCCCAATTTGAAATGGCTTTAACACATCCTTGGATCCTTTTTTAAAGAACTTTTTAAATTTCCACTGGAATTCAGGGAGCCTTTAGTCTGAAGCAGATAAGTCCTATACGACTAGGGGTTATTCAGATAAATTTAAAGTTCAGTTAAGGTGGGGGGATAATAAAAAAAGACACCCACATGCCTTAAACATTTGGGAATAACTTTAAAAAATTGTTAATTCATTAGTCACTCTTAATGTACAGCCAAGGTCTCTTCTTTTAGCTGGTTGGCACTCCATGCTGTCTTTTATTGTTTCATAAATCACACCCATGAAACCTAATCTTTGGTTTCATGTTTTGATTTCTTTCAAGAGTACTTAGAGCAAAAATACCTTGTAGAGTCTAGTAAGATGCACATTTTATGGCTCTCTTTCCTTCTGGGCACAGGGTAGGATAGCCTTTTCTTGCCCATTTGAAATTAGTTGTGGACATGTAACTTGCTTTGGCCAGTGAAATTTTAAGTGGAAGTGGTGGTTGTCACTTATGGGCAGAAGCTTTAAGAACCAGTACATGCTTCAGGACACATTCCTTTCCTTCAGCCTCAGTTACTAGAAAAGGTAGAGATATTGGCTGAACCATCAGTTTAGGGTCTGAAGCAGCCCTGGCTAAGCCAGAGTGAATATGTAGCATGAGTACAATAAAAACCTATGTGGTTTTAAACTACAGGGATTTGTGGGGTTATTTGTTATTGCAGCCTGACCTATTTTATTCAAACTGATAGACTCATAGTAATATTAGTACAGTATTACTCTTGGCTTTTAGATAAATTTCTCTGGTATTTTAGTGTGATCTCATCCAGACCTCATTTGCTAATTCTTAGCTATGTGCTTTTTCTGTGAGCTATCCAGGAAACCCAGACTTTATCCATGATACTGCTTCTGTGAAAAAATTTGAAACTCCAAGGAGATACTCAATGTGCATGTGCATGGCCGCACTGCAGAGTGTGGTCATCTGCAGCAAACTGAGGGCAAGACAATGCTTGTCCGTTCCCCAACAGGGGCATCCCTCTTGAGAAGAACAATTTGCCATGGGCCATGACTATCCCTGAACATTCTTGCAAGTTATACCAAGAATCCATGGCTGTATCAAGGGATTGAGAAAACCTTTGCGATCAAAGGGGGAAGAGAGGAATGAGACAAAATAAAGTTCCATTGGCTGAGAGATTTCAAACAGAGTCAAGAGGTTATCATGGAGGTTATTCTTGTGCATTATGTAAATATCCTTTTTTAGTTTATGGTGTGTTGGAGTGGCTAGAGGGAAGTACCTGAAACTGTAGAGCTGTGTTCCAGTAGCTTTGTTTCTTGCAGATGATTGTATTACGATATAACTTTCACAATATGAATGGGTGTTTGTGAAAACCTTGTGTCTGATACTCTTTTTATCTAGGGTATGGACAGAGGAGTAAAAAATATGGATAAAAAATAAACAAATAGTAGGGGGAACAAAGGTTGAATAAATGGAGTAGATTGAAATACTAGTGGTCAGTGAGAGGGAGGGTAAGGGGTATGGTACGTATAAGATTTTCCCCTTTTCTTTATTTTGCTGGAGTGATACAAATGTTCAAAAAATGATCATGGTGATGAATATACAACTATGTAATGATATTGTGAGCCATTGATTGTATACCACATATGGAATGTTTGTGTGTCAAGAATGCTTGTATGTTCCTATGGCAAGTTTTTATAATAAAAATATTAAAATAAAAAAATGAAAAAAAATTAATGGGCTAATTCGGCCAAATAATAAGGTATCTATGGTACTCTGTGTTCCATTATCACTTCCCTCTGTGATCTCTCCAAGCTTGATCTCTGGGTCAAACCCTGTAAGAATTCTGGGTTCAGGAGAACAAAAGCACAGGTAGATGGGCTAAATACAAGAAGGACTCATTTCCAAATCTAAGTTTGTTGCTTGTTGTCCTCTGACTAAGGGGCAGGGTCTGGGAGGAAGGCTAAGAGTCCAAATGACCCAAATGTGACACTCTCCAGGTTCTTAGGGCACCGGGGAAAGAATTGTCTCTTGTCAGTCTGTGTAGCCATCCAAGAGAGGCAGTCATGTGCCTAAACACAGAGGAAGTACCCACTGGCTCACTTCTCGTCTCTCTCTCTCAAATCAGTCTATGCTGCACATGAATAATTAGCCTAGCAAAAACACCATCATTCCCAAGTCCTACTCAGCTCTACATGGTGCTAGGATCTGCTTTAAAGGCTACCTGGAAAAACCAGGTGACCCAGGAAGCTCCACCAAGATGAGGAATGATAGTAGCAGGGAGCCACACTCTACTACGAGGATCACAATATGAACCCCCAGGGAAACACTGTGACCACAGAGAGGAGCATGGAGCACGTTAGCAGGTATTATAGTTACATCATATTTTAAAGGCACCCACTAAAATGTTGACAGATGAAGTGACAGGATGTCTGAGATTTGTTTCAAAACAATCTGGATAGAGAAAATGTGGAGAAAGAGATGTACCTATTCACGATTGGTAGGGAAGCTGAGAGAGGCAGCTCCTCAGGAGGGCCGAGTGGTGGTTCCACAGGAGGCTAGGGTGGGGTTGCCACATGATCCTGCAACCTTGTTGTTGGGTATATACCTGGAGGATCTGAAAGTGGGGACACGAATGGACATTTGCACACTGGTGTTTTATCATGGCAGTGTTTCAGATTTGCAATGGTTGAAGGTGGCCTAAGGGTACAAAAACTGAGGAATAGAAGAGGCAATTGTGGTCTTTACATACAATGGACTACTGAGAGGCTGCAAGAAGGAATGAAGTTGTGGGCACTGAAATTAGGTGAATGAACTTTAAGAACAGTATGTTGAGTGAAATGTCAGAAACAAAAAGACAAATATTATCATGCCTCACTCATATGGACTATAATATACAAACTTGGAGAACTGAAGTCAAGATTATGGGTTACCAGGTTGGGGCATACTGTGAAGGTTCTTAGATTGTAAGCCGTTTCAGCAGTCACATATATTTAGGAGCTGTAACTGTTATTTCTAAATTCTGAGATGCTGAGCTATTTGTATATAACTGGGTCATTCCCTGAATATCCGAAGGGATATTCATGTGCACCTGAGACTCAGAGTTAGAGCTCTGAAGCTATGAAAGTCAGCAGTACCCGATTCAGCAATTATTAGAAAAGCTGAAAAAGTGATCAGATTTCAACTACAGATTTGGATGAAGCTGATCTGGATAGGACTAAGGTAAGTCAGAACACGGGGTAAAGGATGATGTTCTAGTTTGCTAGCTGCCAGAATGCAATATACCAGAGACGGGATGGCTTTTAAAAAAGGGGAATTTAATAATTTGTTAGTTTACAGTTCAAGGCCAAGAAAATGTCCAATTAAAACAAATCTATAGAAATGTCCAATCAAAGGCATCCAGGGAAAGATACCTTGGTTCAAGAAGGCCAATAAAAGTTCAGGGTTTCTCTCTCATGTGAGAAGGCACATGGGGAACAGGGTCAGGGCTTCTCTCTTAGTTAGACGGGCACATGTCGAACACGGCATCATCTGCTAGCTTTCTCTCCTGGCTTCTGGTTTCATGAAGCTCCCCGGGAGGTTTTTCCTTTTTCATCTCCAAAGGTTGCTGGCTAGTGGACTCTCTGCTTCGTGGTGCTGCAGCATTCTCTGCTCTCTCCGAATCTCCCATTCTCCAAAATGTTTCCTCTTTTATAGGACTCCAGTAAACCAATCAAGACCCACCCAAATAGGTGGAGACATGTCATCACCTAATTCAGTTTAACAATCACTCTTGACTAAATCACATCATCCAGGGAGACGATCCAATCACAGTTTCAAACATACAGTATTGAACAGGGATTATTTTACTCTTATGAAATGGGATTTTGATTAAAACATGGCTTTTCTAGGGGGCATACATCCTTTCAAACCAGCACAGATGATATGGTCCATAGTTTCAAACTTCAACTTCTGTGTGAGACCAAGGGGAGAGACATTTATTTGGTACAATATTTATATTTGGGGTAGTCCATTATCTAATTTAACAGGTATAGTCAGTTTACTTAAACACCATAATCACATGGAGTCTTAATAGGGCATGAGATCTTTTTGATTTGTACAAATTGGTGTGATGCCCCAAAATACCTCAGAGTACTTCAGACAGAGAATAAAAGAGTGTTTGCAAAATCCTTTTGGAGGACTGGGGAGAAAGGAAAAAATATTCAACTTCCTCATCTGGGGAATTCTTGATATTTTCACAAACAGTGGGGACAACCAGCTCAATATGCTGAGCCCTCAATCTTGGGGTTTGCCCCTATGAAATTTATTTCTGCAAAGGAGAGGCTGAGTCTACTTAAAATTATGCCTAAGATTCACCCTTAGAAAGAAACTCTTTTGTTGCTCAGGTGTGGCCTCTCTCTCTAAGCCAAGTCGGAATGTGAACTCACTGCCCCCCTACCTACAAGGAACATGACTCCCAGGGATATAAGTCTCCCTGGCAACATGGGGCTGAACTCTCAGGGATGAGCCAGGACCAGGCATCATGGGATTGAGAAAGCCTTCTTAATCAAAAGTGGGAAGAAAGAAATAAGACAAAATAAATTTTCAGTGGCTGAGAGATTTCATACAGAGCTCAGAGGTCATCCTGGAGGTTATTCTTATGCATTACATAGATATCCCTTTTCAGTTTATGGTGCATTGGAATGGCTAGAGGGAAGTAGCTGAAACTGTTGAGCTGTGTTCTAGTAGTCTAGATTCTTGAAGATCATTGTATAACTACATAGCTTTTACAATATGGCTATGTAATTGTGAAAACCTTGTGCCTGATGCTCCTTTTATCCAGGGTATGGGCAGATGAGTAAAAAATAAAGATAAAAAATAAATAATAGGGGGGATATGGGATAAAAAAATTGGCAGACTGAAATAACTAGTGGTCAATGAGAGAGGGGATAAATGGGATGGGACATATGAGTTTTTTCTTTTTCTTTTCTTTCTTTTTCTGAAGTGATGCAAATGTTCTAAAAATGTTCATGGTGATGAATACACAATTATGTGATGATATTGTGAGCCACTGATTGATGTGGATGGATTGTACGTGTGTGAAATTTCTCAATAAAAAAAATATATATACATATATAAAAGAATGGACGGCTGTGATCACTCCGAACCTGAGCCATTTTTCAGGGTTTTGCTTGCCATGTACAACCTTGAGAGATGAGTTAACATTTCCCATCAGACAAAGAGCAGGCTTCCTTTCACTCATCCTGAAAGCAATGAGCCCTCTAATCTCAGAGTTCCTCTCCCTAATGCAATCCCCTGAACAAGCGAGCACCCATCACTGGTCCTTTGCATTGTCCCAATTGTCCCATGGAACTTGGGTGCCATGGGGAACCAAAGAAAACCAACATGGAGCTCTGGTTACTGGTTTTTCTGTGAGTAATAAAGTTTTTTTATCTCTGACCCAGGAGTCTTGTGTCTTCAGCCAGCCTCCATGAAATGGTAACAGGTGAACTTGTTTGCTTATAAATACTGTAAAGTCTCAGACACTTCACTATTCCCAACACCTCCAACCTGAATTCAGCATAGAATTGCCACATGGTGGGCTGACAGTCAGTACATTTCACTCATTGACCTTGAGATTAGGGAGTCACAGGACAGTCTCACTCCATACCTAATTATTCAGCGGTTATTTTACTTCCTGGGGTCTCAGTTTTTCACCCTACAATGGGAAAAACAATTTGGGGCCACCAGGTTAGACTCTGGGCTGTTATTAGATTTGGGAGTTTGAGAGAGGAAGACCAGTGTTCTCTGGAATCATCAGCTGATTCTTGTCTTCCCTCGAGATAATGCCAGCAAACTTGGACTCCTTTCAAAGAGACTTAGGTAAGAGGAAGGAAGAACTTGCTGTCAGTGAGAAAGGAGGAATATGGCCAAATGAGATGCTGCTGGCCGAGGAGTCTTTCCTTCTGGAGGTCTTCAAAGAAACAGGGCTTTAATGTTTTGGGGAGTCAGGGCTGGACTGGAGGTCTTCTGGGGCTCTCTTTGCAATCATACATGACATCCACCTCTACCTCCAAGGAGCTCATGGGAAGAAGGTGCCCTAGTTTCTAGTGGAGGATTTTGGTTTGCTTTCAGAGCATTGTCAATGGCCTTAGTGAAGATAAATAGCAGCCAGGAGCAATGCAATATTCCTGCGTCCTATCTCTGCAGGAAGTATCAGGATCTTCCCTCAAATGACTAAACAGTTGGTGAAGTTAGGGTGCAGTCATACATTTCACATACAATAAATCTAAAAAATGAACTCAGTGCACAATTGGAAACAGAAAAAGGAGGGCACAATTATTTGACTGGCATCTTTGCTACATCCTCAACAACTGTCATCCAGGAGAGTGTATACCCCTGTGCCCTTTCACTCCACGTCACAAGAGGCTGGCTTTCAGAAGACTGACTGGCCTAGGTTTAGAGGTTAGATGGTGTGGTGGATTGAACTGTGCACCCCTGTTTGGACATGCTCTTGGTCTTGACATACATTTGGCGGGGGGTGGGGGGGGTGGACCCATTGTAGATGGGATCTCTTCAGGTTGTTATGTCAGTTAAAGTGTGGCCCAACTCAATCAGGTTGGGCTGTAATCTGGATGACTGGAGTCCTTAGAATGAAATTCAGAAGAGAGAAAGAGAAGCCTGGGGAACATTCAGAAGCCAGAAGTCAACAGAACCTGGAAGAGAAAAAAGAAGATTCTGCCATGTGCATTGCTGTACGATGTAAGAGCCAAAGAATCCCCAGGACCCCAAGCCACCAGCCACAGCATGCCACAGTCTTCAGGGAGGGGGCATCTCTTGCTAATATCTCAATTTTGGGCTTCTAACCTCAAAGCCATGAGCCAATAAATGCCTGTTGTGGTTAAACTGTTGTTTGGTATTTGTTCTAGCAGTTGGGAAGCTAACAGAGCTGGGAAGGGAGGAGAGCGGCAAGGAGGGTGGTTGCAGTAGCCCTAGGGAAATGTGAAGAGGGCTGAACTAGGGAAATGGCAGGAGGGAGGGGCGATGGATGAGGAGCCTCTGACAGGGTGTAATTCTCACTGGAGATGTGGCGGCTCGCTGTCTGTGTGGCTCCAGGGGGCGGCCACCAGGACCTCTGTGTATCCTCATATCCTGCACCTGCCACGATTGTCTTCTTCCACAGAGGATTCTGGGAAAGGCTGCCCATCCCAGTCTTTGGTCCTCAGGAACCCAGCCTGGCCCTCACTGTCCGAGGCCCCCCCCACTCCACCAGGGCCTGTCACCAAGAAGAAGGATCACCCTTCCGTGTCTGTGTCCGAGTCCTCATTTCACTTGCAGCTCGGCGCTAATTCAATTGCTGGCTCTAACCTAATTCTCCATTGTTGCTAGAGTCCTTTGCCTGCTGATATTAAAACTCTTTTCATTTAATTGCACAGAAGATAGATCCTCCTCAGCCATCAGGTGGTAAATATAGAAGAGCTGATGTGCAGCTCTAATTTCTTCCCTGGCAGGCCTCCCGCAGCACTGGGTAATTGGGGACCAAGAGATTCGGGAAGGAGGGAGCCAGCAAGGGAGGGAGAATGGAGAGAAAGGGGTGCAGAGTGGGGAGCTGGGACCTTGCCCTTGTCAGAGGCTGCAGGTCAGAGGGAGCTGGCCAGCGCTTCTGACCTGAACATTGTGCCCATTCCCACAGGACCGGCCTTTGCTCTCCTGAAACTGTCTTTACAGGTGACTGGAGTCCCTAGATGTTGTATGAGAATTGAATGCTTCTGAACCAAGGGTGACCAAGAGGGCACGGTTTCACTGTAAAGAGCATGAGGGTCATGTCTCCCCAGAGGTGGAGACAGGGAGGGGTGGCCTGGAGGGGGCTGCTCAGCCTCAGCACAGTCACAAAGGGGCCTCTGAGAAGCACAGTTTTATGGCACACGAAGCCCCTTTCAGCTGATTAATGGCCACTGCCTTGTTTTGGAGAAGAGAAAACTGACCCTGGTCATACCAAGTCACCGAGGAAGGAAATGAAAGAGTTGCAGCTAGAGGACCAGCTTCTGGATTTCCAGTCCAGGGTGGAAAATGTGTGGAACCCGGTGGTCATCTTGTGGCCCCTTAAGAGGAGAAGGGCAGGGACAGTGCAGAAACACCCCCAGCAGCCACTAGCAGACTCAGGAGGCCTCTTCCGTCCATCCGGGAAAGGCCCCTCAAAGTGGCTCCTGCCCACAGGGGACACAGAGACTGCACAGCCCAGGCAGTGGCTGACCTTGCAACTGTCCACAAAGGAAGAAGGATACATCCCAGGAGGAACCACTGGTTACCCGACATTGTCCTTCTCTGGTGGCCCTCACCAACTGTCACTTTGCTGGAGTTCAGACTCTGCAGAACCTGGAGGCCTACGCAGTCTGCTAGGGGTGGCCTTGCAGCCCCCTCCTGCTGTCTTTTTTGTCCCTTAGAACCTCTGATCAACTCATGCCAGGCCACTGGTGGCCCTGAGCATTCTAGAATTGGCTCTGATTCCCCTGGAAGAGGCTTCCTTGCACTTTGACTCCCTGAACTCTTCTTTCCAACCCTCCCCCCCAGGCTTGGCTCCCTGATGAAGCCATTGCACCTCTCAGAGCAGAGGCCTTGGGCAACTCTACCTGCACTCTTCTCCCTTCTGCCTCAGAGCGAGGCACAGACCCAGCATTTCTGGGGGACTCCTGTCTCCTAAGCACTTGGGGAATTCTTGGGGCTCCATCCCCTCCAGGCCCTGTCAGCCTGGACTTCTCTAGCGAAGCCTGCTCACTCTCTGGTCAGGTCCCAGCTCTACTCTCCAACGACCTGCTTCTCTCAAGCCTGGATTCTGTCCCTACTGCCTGCCCCTTCTCTACCTGCAGTCAAGAGATCCTTGGGGCAAGAGGAGGGGAACCCCAGGGCTTGGGTAGCAGCTGAGTCCTCCAACTGGGATTTCCACTCAGGAGGCTCTAAGGAAGGAAGGGAGGTACCCAAGGCCCAGGCTCAGAAGCCACCACTGTCCTTTCCTTCAGAATTCCAGACCATGCCTGCTGACCAACTGCTTTGCGATTCTCCCCCGTGGTGCCTGCATTTTCAGAATCACAAGGACAGGGTCTGACTGCTGGGAACACCGTCCCGGGATCCCTGCATGCCAGAACCAGAACAGCACCCACCCAAGCTCCTCTGGTCAGATGAGGAGACAGAGGCCCGGAGACAGGGGGTGGGAGGAGTTCATTACCCTTGGTCATGCAGTTATCAGGCTGGGGCCCTGGCTTCCTGCCCCCAGTCTACACTCTAGTTAGCTCTTTTTTTTTTCCTTTCAATATTTTTATTGAGAAAACTTCGCACACATACAGTCCATCCATAGCACACAATCAGTGGCTCACAATGTCATCACACACTTGTGTATTCATCACCATGATCATCCATAGAACATCGCATCACTCCAGAAAAAGAAATAAAAGAAAAGAAAAAAACTCATAAATACCATACCCCTTACCCCTCCCTCTCATTGACTACTGGTATTTTCATCTACCCAGTCTTTTCTACCCTTTATTCCCCCCCCTTATTATTTATTTATTTATTATCCTTAGTTTTTACTCATCTGTCCATACCCTGGACAAAAGGAGCATCAGACACAAGGTTTTCACAATCACATGGTTACATTGCAAAAGCTATATAGTTATACAACCGTCTTCAAGAATCAAGGCTACTGGAAAACAGCTCTACAGTTTCAGGTACTTCTCTCAAGCCACTCCAACACACCATGAGCTAAAAAGGGATATCTAAATAATGCATAAGAATAACCTCTAGGATAACCTCTCAACTCTATTTGAAATCTCTCAGCCACTGAAACTTTACTTTGTCTTATTTCTCTCTTCCCCCCTGTGTAGACTCTAGACATTTTTGCTTAGATGATCATAATGACGGAATGTTTAAGAGCACAGGGGTCAGATTGAAAGGGTGCCCACTCTAGCTCTACCTTTACCAGCTGTGTGATCTCCAGCAAGTTATCCAATGTCTCTGGGCATCCATTTCCTCACCTGTAAAATGAGAATGACAATGGTATAAGGTGCTGTGAGAATCCACTGAGATAATCCATCTAAAGCCCCAGCCTAAGTGCCTGGCACATGGTGAGCAATAATTAGCTATCTACAGAAATTCACCTCCGCTGGATGACAAGCTCGTCCTAAAACCAGTGTGAACTGAAGTGAGCATTATCTATTCAAGGAAGAGCAGGCGTTTAATTTACTCCCTAAGAAAATGGAAGGAAGGGTCTGAAGGGTCAGGGGACTATTTGGAAGGTTTTTCCAGAAAGAGAAGGTTGTACAGATGTCTTTTTTTTATCCCCTCTACCAAAGATTCTTAGCATAGAATGGGGCCAATGGAGGAATTCCATTTATCTTTAGGCAGCTCCCAGGAAGCAGACGTGGCAGCCAAAGTCAGGATGCTGCTGCTTCTTTTCTGAAATGTCTCTGGGAAACTCAGGACTGTGCTGGCCCAAACATGCCCTCATTCTCCTGCTGGGCTGTGGGAGCCCCTGCTCGGCATTAGACGAGGCTTCAGAGCAGTAGTCAGGCTCTATGGCTCGGACCCTGGTAGGGCTTCAAACAAAAGTGCCGATACTAAGCAGGGCTGGGACTACGGGAGGTGGGTGAGGCACTGACAAAGATGCAAAGTGTAAGCGGTGCCCAAAGCTCAGTCATCAAGACAAAAAATATTTTAATGCAATGTTCAAAAAAATTATAATGAACACAATATCAAAATAAAAAGACAGGCTCTGCCGCTGCATTTGCATGACCCTGAGAGTGAGCGCCTCACTCACCTCACCCTCGTCCGAGTCCTAATGCTCAGATACCATTCCTGGACCATGGAATCAGACTTTCTGGGAGCAGGGCCCAGATAGAGATAATATTTGGAAAAAGATCTGCAGGTATTTCCATTAGGCAAAGGGTCAGATGAGTACCCCTTGTCTTTATGAAGTACCAAATGGATGTGAACTTGTCTGAGGACTGCAGAAGGGAGGAAAGAGGGATACTCTGGGGTCCTTTAATGAGGGACTGCCATTCTGAGTTATGTGCACATGGATAAGGGAAGCCTCCCCCCTCCCCCCCACCATCTGCCAAGGTGGTTGGAATTCCGCTCCTCTAGCTTCGTTCCTTTGGGTTTTTTTTTTTGGTAGCTGTCTTTAAAACTCAGGAACTCCTAGAATGATGAACCAATTCAATAAATCAACTTCATCTGTCTTTGAGAACTCTCTGTCCCACTATTTCCCACTGTAGGTAACCAACATTCTTCTCTACTTACTTCTAGTCTTCCCTTTTTTAGGAACTCCTTCTCACCCCCTGCAGCTGCATTCATCCTGTAACAGTCATTTGAGAATCTACTATGTGCCAGGCTGACTCTGGAGATACAGAGATTGAATTTAAAAAAAAAAGGGAGTGTGGCACTATAATAAAAGCATATCAAGTTAAATCATAAATGAAAGGACTCTCATGAAAAGCAGCAACGTCTGGCCCCCCTTTCCCCAAGTTCAGTCCTACCTCTAGTTTCTAATCACCCGTAATTCTTTGGGAACTTCCCTCTAATATTTAGGTCCATTTTTCTAAATATTTGTGTACTCAGCATTTCCTGATTTATTGATTTCAGGCATTGGCTTCTGACTTCTTGTCATAGTAAATAAAGACTTAAATCTCCCATTCACCTCCTGCTCCCTCTCTCTCTACTCTCCCAACATGGTTGTTTTCTAATTTTTTATTGAACAAAGGTATTGCTGAGCCCAGCTGCACACTATGACAGTGCCTTTTACATAATGTGTTACTTTTCTTTTTTCTAGAGCTAATAACTGCCTTTTAAAATTTGCCTGCTCACTATTGTTAATTTTTTCCAAGTGCTCAATGTGTCTGACACTTGCTTGTGAATAATAGTTTCCATCCATTCAAACACACTAGTTACCTTTTCCCGTCTATTTTCTTGATTTAATCTGGACTTGCTGCTTGCGGGCCTGACACCCAGCTATTCTTTTAGGATGTTCTTCACCTTACCCTTGAGATACCCTCACTGTTCATCTCTGTTAAAGAGTCATTTCTCAAATCCCTTCCTTTCTCTTTCTTGGTTTGTCCCCTGTTTTGCTAGTGTACATCCTCCGATAGCGTTTCTGAGAAAGGAGACATGCAAGGTGAAATTTTTAGTCCCTTTGTGTCTGAAAATGTCTTTATCCTCTCCTCATAGTGGATGAATGGTTTTCCAGAGCCCAGCTTTCTAGGTTGGAAATACTTTTCTGTATGGGTTTTAAAAGTATTTCCCATTGTCTTCCAACTTGAGTGCAGCTGTTGAGTAGCCCAGTGCCATTCTGATTCCTGGTCCCTGTCACCTGCTTTGTCTCCTTGGAAACTTCTAAGATCTCTTCATCACCCTCCATATTCTAGTTCGTGAGTCTTTTGTCTTTTTCATCAATTGTGCTGGGCACTGGGTGGCCCCTTTTATACTAAAAACTCATGTGCTTTAGTTCTGGTAAATGTTTGTGTGTGATTTGTTCAATAATTTCCTCTCAATTTTCTCTGTCCTCATTTTCTGGAATTCCCTTTAGCAAAATGGTTTATTTCCTAAAATGGGGCACTAATTAGTTTTATTTTTTTGAGACTATTTTCCTCCTATGTTCATATCTTTAAAGGTTTTTTTTTTCTGGTACGTTCCTTATACATCATCTTCCACCCTTCTATTGAATTTTTAACTTATTATTACTCTTTAAAAAAGAAAAATTACAAGAGCTCTTTTCTTTTTCCCTGTTCCTTTTTCAAAGCTTTCTTGTGTCTGGATGCAATATTTTATTTTTCTCTCACAAAATTTGCTAATCATTGTTTTTTTTAATTTTTATTTTGTTTTTATCTTATTTTGTTTTTGATTGTTGTTGCTGTTGAAGTTTTCTTCTGTTCTCTCCATTATCTTGTTTCTTTTATGTTCCTTTTTTCAATTTCTTTGTTTGGGTCTCATCTTTAGTGCTGGAGGATTTTCTCAAACGTTTGATGTCATGGTCAGGTTCATGTGTCAGCTTGGCCAGGTGGTGGTGCCTGGTTGTCTGGTCAGGCAAGAAGCTGCCCTGTCTGTTGCCATGAGGACATTTCATGGACTTGAAGCATGACCACGTTGGCGGCATCCACAGCTGATTGCATTTGCAATGAGTGATGCTTATAATCACCAGAAGGTTTTTAAGGTGGATTCAGAAGAGACAATCACTCTTCCTGCTTCAGCCAGCTCAGAGTTTGTTGAGGACCTTCACTGGAGCTGCCAGCTTGTGGCCTGCCCTACAGACCCTGGACTCTATATTCCCATGGTTAAGTGAGACACTTTTATAAATTTTATATTTACAGATATCTCCTGCTGATTCCGTTTCTCTGGAGAACTCTAGCTAATACATCCAATGATCCTTGGCTTCTCATTCCTTTTTGTTAATAATATTTTTATTGAGAAATTTCCATACACATACAGTCCAACCACATTGTACAATCAACAGTTCACAATATCATCACATAGTGTGTATTCTTCAGCATTATCAGTTTTAGAACATTTGCATCACACCAGAAAAAGAATTGAAATGAAAAAAAAATTCATACACCCATGTCCCTTACCTCTCCCTCTCATTGACCCACAATATTTTAATCTACCCAATTTTACCCTTTATCTCCTTCTATTATTTATTTATTTTTATCCTTATTATTATTATTATTTTTAACTCATCTGCCTATACCCTGTATAAAAGGAGCATAAGACACAAAGTTTTCACAATTACACAGTCACATTATAAAAAGCTATATAGTTATACAGTCTTCTTGAAGAATCAAGGTTCAACAGTTTCAGGTACATCCCTCTAGCCACTCCAAAACCATAAACTAAAAGGGATATCTACACAATTATGCTAGTTAGATTCAGTTGTCAACTTGGCCAGGTGAGCATACCTAGTTCTGTTGCTGCGGACACAAGCCAATGGTACGTGAACCTCATCTGTTGCTAATTACATCTGCAGTTGGTTAGGAGGCGTGTCTGCTGCAATGAGTGAGGTTTGACTTAATTGGCTGGTGCTTAAATGAGAGAATGCAATGTTGCACAGCCAAGCAGCTTGGCATTCCTCATCTCAGCACTAGCAGCTCAGCCCAGGCCTTTGGAGATGCAGAAAGAAGTCACCCCAGGGAAAGTTGTTGGAACCCAGGGGCCTGGAGAGAAGACCAGCAGAGACCATCTTGTGCCTTCCACATAAGAAAGAACCTCAGTGGAAAGTTAGCTGCCTTTCCTCTGAAGAACCAACAGAATAAATCCCCTTTTATTAAAAGCCAATCCATCTCTGGTGTGTTACATTTGGCAGCTAGCAAACCAGAACAACAATGCATAAGAATAACCTCCAGGATAACCCCATGGCTCTGTTTGAAATCTCTCAGCCATTGAGATGTTATTTTGTCTCATTTCTCTCTTTCCCCTTTTGGTCAAGAAGGTTTTCTCAATCCCATGATGCTGGAACTCAGTTCATTCCCAGGAGTCAGGTCCCACTTTGCAAAGGAGATTTACACCCCTGGGGATCACATCCCACATAGAAGGGAGGGCAGTGAATTCACCTGCTAAGTTGGCTTAGAGAGAGAGGCCACATCTGAGCAACAAAAGAGGTTTTCGGGGGTGACTCTTAGGCATAATTATCAGTAGGTTTAGCTTCTCCTTTGCAGGAATAAGCTTGGGGGGGGCAAACCCCACCCTGAGGTTCAAGATATTGAATTGAATATCAGGAATTTCTCAGATGGGGAAGTTGAATATTTCTTCCTTTTCCCCAGTCTGCCAAGAGGACTTTGCAAATACTTTCTTATTCTCTGCCAAAATTACTTTGGGATATATCAAGGCATCACACTAACCTGCACAAACCAACAAGATCTTCTGTCCTATTCAAGATTCCATGTAATTATGGTGTTCAAGTAACTGACTATACAAGTTAAATTAGATAATGTGCTATCCCAAATATAAATTTTGCACCAAATGCATTTTTCCATTTCATCTCCCACAGAGGTTGAAGTTTGAAAATATGGGGCATATCATCCTTTACCAGTATTCTGATTTACTTAGTCCTATCTGATCAGCTTCATTCATATCTCTAGAAGACATCTGATCACTTTTTCAGCTTTTTTAACAGTTGCTAAATGGGGTAATGCTAACTTTTATAGCTTCAGTGCTCTAACTCTGAGTTTCAAGTGTCACATAAATACCCAAAGTTTCAGGGATGACCAGATTATATACAAATAGCTCAGTATCTCAGAATTTAGAAATATCAGTTACAACTCAATATATGTGCCTGCTGTAAGAGCTTACACCCTAGGAGCATTTACAATAGGCCCCGTCCTGATAACACATGCTACTGACCTCAATTCTCTGAGTTTGTATATTATAGTTAGTCCAGATGAGTGAGGCATGATATTATTTGTCTTTTGGTTTCTGGCATTTCATTAAAAATACAGTCCTTATTCACCTAGTGCATGTCTTACAACGCCATTCCTTCTTGCAGCTCAGTCATCTATTGTATGTAAACATCCACAGTTCCCCCTCTCAATCCTCAGTCATTGTACCCTTAGGCCACCTCCATCCATTGCAAATCAGGAACATTGCCACCATAAACACCAGTGTGCAAACATCCATTTGTTTTCCCCACTCTCAGTTCCTCCAGTTATATATCCAGCAATAAAGTTCAGGATCATATGGCAACCCCATCCCTAGCCTCCTGTGGAACCACCACACTGCCCTCCAGAGGGGCTTTACCTCTCAACTTCCCCACCAACAGTGAATAGGTACATCTCTTTCTCCACATTTTCTTAGCACTTCTTTCTCTTGCTCATTTTTAAACAATTTTCTTTGCACATCATAGAATCCAACCTAAGTAAATAGACATGCCTTCACCACCATAATCTGTATAAAGACATTTACTTTTCTTCTGCAAAGAATCTATAGTCTTCCTCTGTGACCCCACTTGTTGGCATTTAATTTTGGCATAATGCCTATGTTACATCTACTCATTTTTCTTTTTTGGAAGCATGCCCCTTAGAGCTTCCTATTTCTACCTGGATAGCTGTTCCCCACTGTCATTTAAGGACCACCATTTTCCATCATTCTGAGGAATTTTTTTCCCCTTTAATAATTGGCTCCACTGTGTCTTCTTATTTCTTGGATAACTTCCTTGTTTTGGAACAGCACATTCTCCATGAACTTCCTAGGAAAAGTACATGGCAACTGTATATGTGAATCCTTGCATGTCTGAAAATGTACTTATTTTACCCTTTATTTTATTCACTTGGTGGATAGTTTGGCTAGGTATGGAATTCTAGATCACAAATAAATTTCTCTCAAAGATTTTGATGGCATTGCTCTGTTGTCTTTTTGTTTCTAGCAGGTTTGTTGAGAAGTCTGATGGAATTCTGACTTGTGATCCTTTGTGTGAAAACTGTCCACTTCACCCCTTTGATCTATCAGGTTTTGTTGTGTTGTTGTTGCTGTTGCTGTTCCCATTGTAAATTTCATGATAATGTGTCCTGGTACGGCTCTTCTCTGATTCACAGTTGCTGGACACATGTGGGTCCTTTCAACATCGCAACTCATGTCCTTCAGTTCTGTTCTTGAGTCATTTCTTTGAAATTCTCTCCTACATTCTCTCTGTACTCATTTTGTGAACCTCCTATTGGTAGAGATTAAACCTAACTATTTTAAACTCCAATGTCTTATCCTTTCTCTCTTATTTTCTAACTTGTCATTTTGTTCTATTTTCCAAAAGATGTCATGAACTTAATCTTTCAGCCCGTCAACTGATTTTTAAATTTCAGCCATAATATTTTTCTTCTTCCTTTCTAAGAGCTTTTTCATATTCTTTGGGTGTTCTTTTAAAAGGTTACACCCTGTTCTTTATTTTTCACGTATGCAAAATCTTCTCTTAATTCTCCAAGAATATTGGCTGTATTTTTAGTTTTATTCCTCCCTACTTGTGTCTGTCTTTTCTACATTTCTTTCTCTATCTTATCCAATGTCCTATCCAATCCCTTCCTTGCTTACCCCTTTGTGCTTGTTTGCAATGATGCATGTACCCTAGAAAAGCCATGTTTTAATCCTGATCCCATTTTGTAGAGGCACCCGTTTCTGCTAATCCCTATTCAGTATTGTATGTTTGAAGCTATAATTAGATCATCTCCCTGGAGATGTGATTTAAGCAAGAGTGGTTGTTAAACTGGATTAGGTGGAGGCATGTCTCCACCCATTTGGGTGGGTCTTCATTAGTTTTCTGGAATTTTATAAAAGAGGAAACATTTTGGAGAAAGGGAGATTCAGAGAGCACAGAATGATATAACCACAAGAAGAAGAGAGTCCGTCAGCCAGCGACCTTTGGAAATGAAGAAACAAAATGCTTCCTGAGGGAGCTTCGTGAAGGGAAGCCAGGAGAGAAAGCTACCAGATGATGCTGTGCTCACCACATGCCTTTCAAGATGAGAGAGAAACCCTGACCCTGTTTGCCATGTGCCTTCTCACTTGAGAGAGAAACCCTGAACTTCAGTGGCCTTCTTGAACAAGGTATCTTTCCATGGATGCCTTTGATTGGACATTTTTATAGATTTGTTTTAATTGGGACATTTTCTTGTCCAATTAAAACAAATCTAGCAATTTATTAAATCCCTCTTTTTATAAGCCATTTCATTTCTGGTATATTGCATTCCAGCAGCTAGCAAACTAGAACACCTTCCCTTTCTTGTGTATTACATGTTAAAGGTGTTTTCAACTGTTCTTTATCATTTTTTTGGTCATTTTATCTTGGGGCTTTGCAGGGGTGAGGGAAGGAAGTGTAATGAGTTTGGTCAATGCACAGTGTTTATCCAGAAGTCTTTTGAAGGCCATTTTGACAGTGCTGTGCTCGACCTCCTGGGTCACCTATGGCTTTTTTCTTGGAGCCCAGACTCAGATGTTCAGCCTGAGTTCTGGATGCATCCCTTTGCGTGGGTCATGGGCATCTCAAACTCAACACACCTCAAGTTGATTTCCTCATGGCCTCCTCCAAACCTGCTCCTCCTGCTGTGTCCCTGCACTAGTGAATACCCCTACCATTCACCCAGGGACAGGTTTTTCTCCTGCATCCCACCAAGACAATCAACCACCACAGCCCTTGAATTCCGTTTCCTTATCACCTTTTGAATCCACCCACTGCTTTCCATCACTACCTTGACCTATCTAGTGCATACATCCTTTCTCACTTGGACTGTAACACCCTCCTAACTGGCCTCATTCCCCTAGCCTGGTTCAGAGAGATCTCTCCTAGTCTGATCGTGTCACTCACCCTAATACACTCTCAGCCTCTCTGAGAGGTTTCTCGTTGTCCTGGAGATAAAGCCTGAGCTCTAACTTGACTCATCAGGTCTTACCATCTGGCCCTGCTGACCCCTTCAAACTCTTTCCTCCTTTCCTACCCCTGATACTCTATCCTCCAGGCACTGCATGCCATGCTCTTTCCCCTCTTTAGGCCTTGAAATTAGTTGTCTCTTCTCCCTAGTCCTCTGCCCTCTTCTCCTTTGCCTTTTTGGCACTCTTATTTGTCAGATTTCAGCTTATGTGTTACTCCCTCTGGGAAATTGTCTGTGACTCTGCACCCCACCCCTCTTCACCAAGACTCATTAGAAGCTCCTGCTCTATACTTCATCTTGTTGCCAAGTCCTGACCTGTCCACCTGGCCTGTCTTTGCATTAGAGTGTAAGCTCTGTGAAGGCAGGACCCATGGCTGACCCTCCAGGGGTGCACTGTCTGCCCAGTCTCCAGAGTCCAGTTCAGTGCTGAAAGCATACTTGATAAATTAATAAAGTAAGGAAACATTACACAAACGCATGAAGACCCACGGCCTGGACAGGGGTCAGTTTTTGTTTAAGCATGGCTTTCAGGAGCCTGTGATTAGTGAGACCTTCTGGAGAAGTCACTGTAAGTCACTCTCTTCCTGCCTCAGTGGGACCCAGGTCTGTGGATCACCCTGGATCCCAGGAAGAAGGGTTTTTGGCAGGAGAAAAGAGCATTGCTTAGTACCTCACCCCCTCCCTGGGTGAGCAGGGCTGGCATTTCCTCTTTTCAGGTTTAATTTGACTGTACCCACCCGCCCCACTGCTCCTCTCTGCCTTAGCAAGTCCTCCCACCACAGCTCTAATTGGTACCCAGGAGAGGTTGGGAAGCAGATCCAGGTCTGGGAGGTTGGGGGAACCTGTCACTGTGTATGTTGACTGTGCCGCCTCCAGCTTGGGGAGACTCTCAGAGAGGGGGAGCTGGGGAGAAACAGAGTTACTGCCCTGGAGGCTCAGAGTCCTTGGTCATGTCCCAGTCCCTTCCCCATCCTCACCTCTGTCACTCCTCCCTGTGTCTGCATCCCTGTCTGCCACAGGTCAGGCTCATCAAGTCTGTCGGGACAGTGTTCCATGTGTCCCTGGTACCTGTGCTGGGCAGATATGAGACAGGAATGGATGGCTGAGAGCAAAGGCGATGGAGCTGAGCTGCTTCAGTAGAGAAACCACAGTCCTTTCCTCTTTCCATGCCTCAGCATTCTCATCTATAAAATCTGGGTGAAAATGATATGCCTCATAGGAATGTTGTAAGGGTTAAGTGAGTGTGTTGTCTAAAGTATGCAGAATGGGGCCGGGCACACATAAACCTCACAGAAGCACTAGGGATTAGGGCCAAGCAGTGCTCCAGAGAAAGTGTTGAGTGGAAATGTGTTGGGGTGCAGGAGGGTGAGCCGAGCTCTCACTTCTAGACAGTCACAGCCTCCCGCTTCCTGGCTGATTTCTGTTCCCTCTGTCCTCCCTGCTGTCCTGTCTGGATCTCCCATCATGCATGCATAAGGAACACACACACAACACGCATGTGCAAGCACACCCAACACACACATGTGTGCACATACACACACAACATTTTCTGCCTCGTATGGGTTTCCCTGTGTGCCAGACTTTTGCTCAGGGGCTCTCTGTGCTTAGAAGATGCTATTCCTGCTTTTTGCCCCAGGGCGTGCTCATGCCTTCTTCTAAAGGGCATGGCATGGGCAGTGCCCAGGGTCGGCCAGCAGAGATCTGTGCCCCTTCCCTCATCTTGTGAGACTTCAGAGGAGTAGAAAATGCCCCCTCAAGCCCAGCCTGGCTCTGAGACCTGACATGTCCTTGGGGCGAGGTCATATTGAAGGGCTGAGCTCCCTGGGGAAGGCTCCCACTTGAAGCCATCACTCATACCTCAGTGTGGACAAGAAGATACCCCTCATGACTGCAGCTCCGAGGGGCCGGGGCTGAAGGGATGGAGAGCAAGAGCCCCAGGCACCAGGGAGGGAAACGCTTGTCCAAAGCACACAGCTGGGGACAGGAAGAGACGGTGACCAGGGCTCATTCCCAAACTCTGTTGGAGATTGATTCATGTCCCATGCTCAAGTCTTCATTTGCATTCCTGTGGGCATGAGGCCTTGTGTAAACAAGACCTTTGTAGATGTTCTTATTAGCCAAGGTGTGGACTCATTTGTGGTTAGGATCTTATTTAGTTGAGGCCCAATTGAACCAGTGTGGGCTTAATCCATTTGGCTGGAGTCCTTATAAACAAAGCAGATTCGGACACGGTAAGCAGGTAGAAACCAGGAACCAGAATTCAACAGAAATCAGACAAGCAGACGTGAGAGTGAGAGATGTGACCAGCAGGCTACAGACTCCAGGAGAAATCTAGCCCTGTCAATAACTTGATGTTGGATTTCAGCCTCCAAAACTGTGAGACAATAAATTCCTGTAGCTCAAGCCCACCCATTGTGTGGCATCTGTCATAGCAACCCTGGCAAACACAGACAGTCCACATCCCGGGGCCTCAGCTGGTCCTCTGGGCCCCTGCCCCCATGCTGTCCCCTACCACACTCCAGAATGGAGACAGACTTAATGGATTCTGTGGGGAAATTGCTGGGACTGATGTAAGCTGCAAGCGCTTACACAGGAAAACAGGAGGGAGCCCCAGGGAAGAATCCGAAGGTCCCTTCAAACACTATGCCGCTCTGCCTCTGGCCATTTGCATATCCCCAAATCCCCAGCTCTGTACTTCTTTTGGGTGGATGTGGTAGAAAGAGGTAGGACCTGGAGCCCATGTGCCTTCTTTGCTGTTGTGTGATGCCTTTGCCAGCCTCTCCTCCTAGCTGAGGATAGAGTTTTTGTTGTTTCGCGGTGTTTTTGGCATCAAGGGTGAACTCTGGTTGTCATGACAACTCCAGCAGAGAGAAGGAGGGAGAGGGCCTGAGGGGGGTGAATTTATTCCACTGTCAGCTGATTCTCTCTCCAAGTGGGGATCTAAAGAGGATGCAGTCTAAGGGTCCAGAGAAAGGCCTCTTAGAACCTAAGTCTCCCCTACCAAGCCTGGCTCCAAGGTAGATTCTGCACTGTGCAAATGTTCTTCCTTTTGAGACAAGGGATGGGCCTCCCTTGCTGACAGGGAGGTCCTGGAGAAGGATGGCCTAGCGTGGGGTAAAAAGAGGGAAGAGACTGTCCCCCAGAGGAACTTCAGAGGGTTGGTGAGTCGTGCTGCTCCCCTGTCCTGTGGGGGCAGTGGGAAGTCATAGATGGGGCAGGGGCTTGAGCACACAGGCTCAACCCCTACAAATCTGTTGAGAACTCAAGTCAGCACAGACGACTGGGTGCTTGATGGTTAAATGTGCTGCAACCCTTTCCTTTCTGAAGAAATAGTTTTCCTTTGCTATTTTTCTTAAAAAACATATCTTTCTTATCCCCCAATTTATTTTCCTACTTTTGATAGTGACATCGTGACAGATAAATCATTTTCTATTAAAACAGCAGCACATGCCCCATGATAAATGACAGCTGGCATTAGGGTTGGGGGCAATGGGGAACAGTGAGGACTGAGGCCAAGTGGAGAGCATTTTTCTGGCTGGAGGGAGCTGACCCTACCCGCTGACAGTCACCAGCGACTGTGGCAGTGATGGCCCGGTGTTGCCAGATAGTCCAACTGTTCAAGAGAAGTCAGAAACCCAGATCATTTGAACCCCGACCCGCCTTATTTTATACGTTGCCTCTCTATAACCTCAGTTCCATTCCCTATGCTTGGATTCACGTCTTCTCAAATCACAGACAATAAGGTCCCCGTTATCCCTTTGAACAGTTAATATGGGCCCAGCCTTCAGAAGCTGTCTCAATCACCTCATTCTGCTACCGATGGGGAAAGTAAGGCACAGATGGGGAAAGTAAGGTTCAGATGGGGCACAGAGACCTGCCTGGCCAAAGGCACTGAATGGGTTAATGGCAGAGATGCAACTGGAGGTACCTGGGGCAGATAAACAGAAGGACTGCCCAAGAATGCATGTGTTCCTGAGAACGCATGACAAGCACCTTGCCCTTTCAAGGAAGTCAGATGGGACCAATAGGACATGTGGATGATATTAATCTTAGCTCATATTTATTGGGATAGAAACTGGTCTTGACATATTACATGCACATTTGAACTTGGGTTTAAGTCATTATTATTATTTTTTATCCCACAGCTCCTTTAAAATGTATTATCGAGGAACCTTACTTGGTCAGGTTTCATGTCTTTTCTGCATAATCTTTAGTCCAAGATTTTAATTAAAACTCTGAAACCGATTTACGGGTCCATTGTTTTAGCTTGCCCAACTCAAGCTTGGAACCTGCAGTGGGAAAGGGGGACGCAGCTGGCTTTTTTTTTCCCCTTGTGCTTGTCTCCTCCTTCAGCATCCTACAGCTTGCTAGCCAGGTTCTGACCCTTTCAGGCGGGGTGGTGGCCTGGAAGGTGGGGGCACTGGCAAGGGGAGGAAAGGTCCTGCCGGCGCTGGCAGCATTGTGAGCTGGCTTCACACTCTCTGGGCATGGCAGGTAGGTAAAGCTGCTCCTCTTCCCAGGAATCCCTCCCAGGGCCTCTCCTGCTGCAATCCCCGGGTGGGAGGGTGCCATCTACCCTGGGGAGCACTGCCTAGCCCTCAGCCCACACCACCTGTCCCATCTGGGCCATCCTTCGAAACTTTATCAGTGCTACACCCTGACCCTTACCTATTGTGTGCCTTATTTAAGACCTTTAACCTCTCCTCGTCTTAGATCCTCATCTGTAAAACACAGAGGTTAATTATGTTTCAGAAGGTTGTCTTCCTACTGGTCAGGACCAGGTTGGGCCTCTGAAGGGTAGGAGGGAAGAGAGGAAACCTCCTTTTCTCCTGGCTGCTGCCTGCCTCTCCACCTAGATCTCCCTGGGCTGCAGGCAGGAGGACAAGGCCACTTCCCAGCTGCTCTTGTCCCCAGTGCTGAGCTACTGTCCACCGGGGACTTTAGAACTCCTGCTACCTGCCAGAGCTCCCCTCCCAACTCCTGGACTCTACCCTCTCCTGCACCAGGAGGTCAATGGCCAGCTCCAGCCCTCACCCAGAGCAGGGTGGGGCAGGAGGAGTGACTAAGTGCCGCGAGGAAGGCCTGGGGAGGGGAGTGGAAGGGGGTAGTGGCACGCCAGGTGGGATTCTGGCCTTTCTTGTCCTTCTTGTCTTCCGCATCCTGACCCCACCTAGTCATCCAGCAGTCGGCCCTCCTGATGGGAAACTGCCCATGGATGAGGGCGAAGACAAAGGGATTGAGTCAGTGCCCAGATATGGGGTGCAGGGTGAGGACTCAGCTGGGACTTAGTCTAGGGTAGAGCAGAATTTGTTGTGGGAGAAAGGAGAGTGGGTGAACTCCTCCCAGCCGGGAAGGGAAGACCAGACCCTGGGGACCCAGTGTCTTCCTTCTGTCCCTATCAGAGAACCTGGGAGGTGGCCTCTGTCTGTGACTCTGAGCTCCCTGGGAGTCAGGGGGCGGTGGGGGAGGGGGAAAGGGAATGGGGGTGGGATGGAAACTGGGTAGGGGGGTGACCCTATCCCTAGGAAACCCTGATCTCCCTCAAGCCTCAGTATGCCACTGGCAAGTAGGTTGGAAATTCACAACATTCATCCTTAAAGGAGGAAGGCCAGACCAGGTAAATCACGAAAAACTCTAGGAAGCCTCCCCTTATACCTCCACCCCCCACCCCTGAACCCCAGGGAACAGGCCCACTTCCCAGGCTCCCACAAACCTCTCTGCTCAGGGCTCTCATATAGCCCTTTGTACACTATGGAGAAGTGTCCATGAATCCATCCCCCTCCTTTGCAGCCCAAGGCACGGGCTATGCATGTCCTTTTCACCTCTGGATCCCCAGCACCCCACATCATCCTTGGCCCAGAGTAGGAACTGACCCAATGGCTGGTGAATGAAAGAATGACTGAATGCATCGGGAGGAAGGGGAGGTGGGAACAAGGGAGGAGAGAGCGAGAAAGTATGGGGTATTGGGGGAAAGGCCAATGTGGGCTGCCAGAGCCACAAGCCTGGGTTCATCTCTGCCTCTGTCACTGATTCTAAGAAGGAAATGCCCCATGGGGTGAAAATACAAAGCTCTCCTGCCCACTGGCATGGAGGAAGGGGTGCATGCTGCTGGCCTGCAAACCCGGCGGCAAGGGATATTCCCACTCCTCTCGTCCAGTCCTTATTCAGAAGGAAGAGCTGTTTTGGGAGGGGAGAGGCAGGAAGACACACAGGGGCTTGGAGGAAAGCAAAGAGAGAAAACGTGGAGGGACTGAGCTTGGCAGAGGTGGAAGAGAATGGGAGGGAGAGAGGGTAGAGGGCGGAGAGCTGCAGAAAAGAAAGAGACCAAGAGGGGCAGAGACAGAAGCAAGGATGGGAGCTCAAGAGTGCCTCCCTATCCCTGTCCTTTGTCCCTCAGCCCGACAAAACAGAACCAGCCTCCTGTGTACTGAACGCTGAAAGCCTACCTCCTTCAGGAACTGTCTCCTAAGGAACCTGATTTGACCCGCTTCATCTAGAAATGGAGAAAGCCTCAGTCTGTGGGCTCCTGGGGTTCTCCAGCCCAAATACCGGGTCCAGGCTTGACCACAGCCACCTTCTCACTCTCTTTGTCCCTGTGCTTCCAGTCCTTAGAATTGAGGGTCCAGGGATGGGCTTGGCGGTCTGTGGGGGGTGCGACACAGTGCCTATTGGCCAGGCTCAAATCCTTGACAGCTGCTCACTCAGCATCTCTATGGGCAGCTGCTTAAATGCTCTGCCCTCTCTTGGGGTGGTCAGTGAGGCTTGAATGAGAATATCCAAGTGCAGTCTGAACCTGGGATGTTATAAAACCTCCGTGGATATGAGTATATATATACTATTACATGGGTCTCTGAACAGATGCTGCTGCAATTGGCGCATACCTAACTGATGTGCACCTGGCCTGGGAAGAATGATGCCGGCTCAGCCAACCTGTGGAGGATGGGGAGAGCATCCAAGCTAAGCATGGATACTAGCAAGAGTTTCCCATGCCTGGCCCCCTCCTTGGCTTTTTAAAAAAAAATTTCCAATCTTCCTCCAATGTTCTGAGGAAGGTGTTAATGCCCATTGTACAGGAAACCGAGGCTTGGGGGAGTAAACGGTTAGCCCAGGGTCACACAGAGCGGGGAGGCTTGGAGCAGCTGGGAAACTGGGACACCTGGTGCCAAAGGAGGGCTCTGGGGAGGGAGCTGGGGGGTGGGCGTGGAGGGGAGAGGACAGGGAAGAGCTCCCCCTGCTCGGCGCCTGCCCAGCAACCCTCATTATCTGTACTTCTTACTGTTCCTTCTTGATTTTGAACAGGAGGTACCAAGTCTTAATGCCACAATCCGCTGTCTATATGAAAGAAAATTGAACTAAAATGGCCTGGAGCTTTCAGCCCACAATTCAGGAAAAGGGGGTGGCAGTGAGCAGCACAGGGGGTAAGGAGGAAGAGAACAGCTTCTGATTCAAAGCATGTCGGCCCTGTGAGGGCCTCAGGGAGCAGCCTTCCCAGACACCCATAGGTGCTGGGGAGGGGCAAATCACAGGGGGTTGGGGGGCTGAGATCAAGGCTTTCAGCTTCCAAGACCCAGGCTCCTAAACCCCTCCCCCCAATAGGGCATGGTACAAAACTCATCTCCATAATCCCAGGACCACTAGGGTCCCAGAGATTTTCCCACTGAGAAGGATGAAAGTGTTTGCTCGGGTCAGGTAGGAGCCTGATGGCATGAAGCAGTCTTTCCAGGGGTTGAAGCAGGGCCTCATCGGAACTCCCTTCCCTGCATCCTGGTCTTAACTTGCTTGACCTGCAGGAAAGACAGGGACAGGAGACCTGGGCCCAGCACCCTTGGTCATTCTGGGGGGCCAAGCAGGAGACCTGGGCCCTGCTTCTGGGAAACCTCTGTGTGGTGGGGAGACCAACTTCACCCCCATGTCAGTCAGAGGAGAGCCCAGGCGGAGGGGAGAGGCAGGACTGGAGGTAGGGCAGCCTGCTGGGCAGGGGAACTCAGGAAAAGGGGGTCAGTGGGGCAAATGCGGAGGCCCCTAAGGACAGACCTGGACCGTGGGATTGAGGAAGAAGAACCCTCAGGTGGAAGTATGGTCTTACCCTGACTTGGGAAGAGCTGGAAATAAACCAAGACTATATAGAATGGGGAAGGAAACCCTCCCTGGTTGGATCAGGAAAGCTTGGGAGTTAAGTCAGGAAAGAGAGAAGACAGACCTGGAACCAACAAAGAGAGAGAGTTAAGCTGAGGGTTTGAAATATGACACAATGGGTAATAGAGAACCATTGAAGACTCTAGAGCAAGGGAGTGGCTTGGCCAGATTAGCAGTTTGCAAAATTTACTTTACCCCAGTGTGGAGAGTATACGGGAATGGGTGAGAGTAGAGGACTGGCAACCAATTGTGAAGATATTCCAACTGGCAGAAGGTAATGGTGCTTGACCTAGGGCAGCTTCAGTGTGTTTGGAAAGGTGAGTCCAGATAGCTTTCTAAACATAGATGGGGGACAGTCCCGGGTGGAATAGGCTGGGATGGGAGATGATCTGTATCTAAGAGGCTGATTCCTACCTAGTATTCTGGTTTTGCCAAGCGGGGAGCAGGATGGTAGTGACATTTACAAAGACAGGGAACACTGCAGTGAGTCTGATTTTGGACTGACTGACTGCAAAGTATTTGTGAGGTATCAATGTGGAGATGGTTGGATGGATGAGTGTGGGGCTCAAATGAGGAATTTGGGCCCATCAGTACATAGATGGTACTTGAAACCTTCGGAGAGAGGATACAGAATGGTGCTCAATTAATTAGGTGGGTGTAGGGGATGGTGGGAGTATCCGGGACCCCTGAAGGACATCTCTAACCACATAGGACCCCCTCCCTCAGGGATTCTGCTCCAGCCCCAGTATAGAGATGGCTAACATTTACTGAATGAGAAGGGGCCAAGGCCAAAGCTCTGGGTGTCTCCACTATCATTTAAAGGAAGGGAGAGGAAGAATTGGCAAGGGAGGTGTAGCAGGTGTGGCCAGGGAGGCAGGAGAAGAGCGGCAGTGCACAGAGGGAGGACAAGGAGGAGTGGTTCCAGGTGTCCAGAAATGTGGGGAGGTGAGGCATGAGGTAGGGCTGGTCAGGGCCTCTGAGTTGTGACAGCCCTGGAGTTAGCGGATAGAAAACCCTGCTCCCAGAAGTGACAACAGGCACTCATTGGGTGGGCTGGGGTCTCCAAGCTGCCTTAGGGTTGAGCTCTTCTGGGCCCCCTGAGCCTTGTGCCCAGGGGATGGAGAAGTTGACTACAGGCATATCTGACCCACTCAGCCCATTTGCCCTGCATCCTGGCCACCTGCTTCCCTCCCCCCTCTCCTTTCTTCCCCCCACGTTCAGAACCAGAGGGCTAGGTTACTGCAGGCCTGGGTGTGTGAACAGGTCTCTAGGTCCCATTTCCAGAGCCCAGACTTTTCTCTCCAGGGCTGCAGGAGGAGCACACAGACCGAAAATGAATTTTATGCTGCATTTCTGGCCTCCCACTGTGAGATTAACTCATGGCTGGGCTTGGGGGTTAGATTTTGGGAGGAGGTTTGCACTGGGACCAGACTTTGAGGTTTTAAGGTCTACCAGTTATCTCCCATGCAAGCTAGCTATAGGGCCTCTGGACGGGGGAGTGTGGATGGCATTGTGCAGCCTCCTCCACTGCAGTGGTCAAAGACCAGAGCCCACAGCCATCCTGGTGACTGAGGGAGGCTGTCAGCACCCTCTGCAGCAGGGAGCTGATAGTGCAGCTCCCTGAGGTCCATGGAAGAGCATCTGGCCGGCTGGGCAGTGGCTGAGTCATCCTCATGGCCGCTGGGACTGGAACATCCAGTCCTCGCTGGTGAACAGAGCTTATCTGGGCCATCCGCCTGCCTGTCAGTGTCTGATGTGATCTCCTGGAGGAGACTGTGTCCTCTGCTTTCCTGCAGCACCAAAGTCCTGCTGAATTGGCCCAAGCAGGTGGGAGGGAGGACTCCTGGAATTCATGGATCCCTGGACCAACGTGGAAAGCTTGGGTCTTTGAGGCAGAGGGAGAGCTCCTGCCAGGGGAAGAAAGGGGTCCGGACTTCCATTTCAGCATCCCCAGCAGGTGTGAGCCTCAGGTCTGTAGTCCCCTCAAACATCCTTCAGGAATGCCAGATTTTGCCAAGCAGACAAGAAACACGGAGAGAGACAGAGGGCTGTAAATATGGAAACGCTTTTAAGAGAACACTTTGTGTGGTGTGGTTTTGCAAAGGTTTTTAGCAGCAGGGCTAAAGTCGTGCTCAGAAACTCAATGAATAAAACCCAGGAGTCACCCTGATTGCAGTGGGTGGAAGGTAGGCCTGGGGCCACTGTTGACCGCATCCACCCTGGGCACCCCCACCAGCCCCACTGAGCACTAGCCCCTAGGGCTCCAAGGAGCACAGGTGAGAAACTATCCCTCAGCTTCAAACTTTCTGCATTAGATATTCATTCAGCCTTCTGTGTTGCAGATGTGTTAACTGAGACTTCAGAAGAAGTGGCTTATACAAGATGGCTTGTGGCAAAGTTAAGGACATAAACCCAGGTTCCTGCATCTTGGCCTGCTGCCTCCCAGATGCCTGAATAGAACTCTGTCATCCTGCCTGCTGGTTGAATTCGAATGTCTCTACCTTAAAAAAATAATTTTATTGTCTTAATTATACCTTGTAATCTTCTAAACCACCTTAGATCTGGTTTGGAGGCAGGCAGGATAAACATCATGAGTGCATATATAAACTTATTCTACTCCCTTTCGGTCCAGCTCTGGTTTCTGCTCCTCAGTGGGGGGGAAATAAACTAGGGTGAAGCTGGTCACTGCCCTTGAAGGGAGTCGAGGAGGGGGAACAGAGGTTAGTAGACCTGTGGGCCCATCCTCTGGGAGCTGCTGGCAGATTCCAGCACTCACTGGAGGGTTGGGGGAAGACACTGCAGACACCCCAGGACATCGTTCTGTTTAGCTGCAGGGTAGAGGCAGATGACCTTTAGCTCCTGCATCTCCAGGTCTGGCTGTCATTGAAAACATGGATCCCATCACTTAGGAGTTGACAGTTGAGTTTCCTAAACTTTCTGTGCCTCAGTTTCCTCATCTGCAAAATTTAGATCATAAATCAGTAACTTCAAAGAGTTTTTGTGAAAGTTCATGCAAAACCCTTCAAACTGCACCTGCCTTGCGGTCAATGCTGCACAGCATTTTGACGGTGGTAATGATGAGGCTGCAACAAGCTCGGGCATGGTGTCCACCCTGGGATCAGGGTAGGGAGGAGCTACAGTGTGCAGGCTTTCCCAGGTGCAGTCCTTTTTGCCTGCAGTTTGGTCAACGGAAACTCATTTTTGGTTGAAAGGTGTGGCTTATGGCAGAGAGAGCCCTTGGTCCAGGAAGCAAGGGGCTTGGATCATAGATCTGACTCCGCCCCTGAGGATCTCAGACAGGTCTCTCTGCCTCCTCTGAGCCTCGGTTTTTGCATCTGTAAGGTGAGAGCATTGCAATAAATGCACAATGTTGCTGTGAGCGCTAAGTAATGCGCAAAATGCTTATCCCTTACCTGCCATATTGGAAGCATTCAAAGAAAGTTAGCTCCCTCCTTAAGGGATTGGGTGGGGGGCCTTGGCTGATGTATCATGACAAGGATCCATCGTCCTTAAAGTCTGGCAAGACACCAGAAACAGCTGATGGAGATGGAAGCAGCTGAAGAAGCCAGACTCCACAAAGAAGACTTTCAATTTCATTTGTTTAGCTCTTTTCCTGGGCACAACTGTGTCTGGTGTCTGGGCTGGATCCTGGGGGAGACAGAGAGTCTGGAATAGTCCCTGCTCCCAGGAGCTCCCAGGCTGGGGAGAGCAGGTGAAGACAAAGTCAAATAAACGCTATGCCAGGGGAAGGTGTTCACCTTATGTGTGTGCGTCGGGGGTGGCGTGGGGTGGTGAGAAGAAAGGGCCTTTTTAGTTGGGGAAGTGGGGGGTTGATTTTTGCATGGCGTTTGAATCACTGCTAAGAAAGCATCAACTCAGGCATGCTGAACAGGCTGAAGGGCATCCAGGTGGAGGGATTCCCCCCCCCACAAAAAAGGACAGGGGCAGGAAATGATGGGGTATGCATGGTTGAATGAGTGAAGGGCTGTGACTTTTTTCTTCCCAAGCTGAAGATCTTCCTGGAGGAGTGAGGACTTCTAACCTACAACCCTTTCCAAAAGTCTCACAAAGCAACAAATAGTACAACCAGTAGTCCAATTTTGAAATACAGGCCAGAGCTTTCAGCCCACACAGGCAAAAACAGACTGAAAATTCATTGCAAGCCCTGAGAGGATTCAGCGTGCAGCCCGGGATGACCCTTGGCCGGGTGAGGCTAGTCCCAGATGGCTTCCCGAAGGAGGTGATGTTGGCAGAGGCTAGCCCCCTGAGCCCGAGCCCGGTGAGAGCTGGTGAGAGCAAGGTTGAGACGTGTTAGCTCATTCACTTCCTATTGCATGGATCAGAGCTGGGTGTTTCTCAGATTACTTCTCACTAAGAAGAGACACCTCCTCTCAGGCAGGGCTGCTGACATGTTTTGTTTTCCTCAAATGGGGATAATCAGCCTGCCTGGGAGTGGGGCTGACAGTTCAGGCAGCAGGCGGAGGCTGGGGGCGGGAGGCCTGGGGCTGCAGGCAGCTCAAGCTCTTGGCGCCTACGCTGCCGGGATGACAACCTCCAACAGGTGGGGATTTCCGATCTTGCCACAGAGGAGCGGGATATGGAGCAATTCAGCCAGTTATGTGAACCCTGAAAGCCTGTGTGATTCCTCTCCCCATTTAATTTATTCTTGGATGTCAGTGCTGACGGGCATCAAGCCGTCCCCTGGCTCCACTGAAGAGACCCACCAAGACTTGTGCTTGGAGCTGCGCTGGGTATTTCCCGGACTCCCACTATGTGCACGTGCACATGTGCTGGGTCGCCTCTCCCTCTTCCCTTCTGGGAAGACTTCCAGAGGTCTTCATCCCTGAGGGGGCTCCATCCGCACCGCCCTTGAACTCTGAGCCTTGTACTCCAGCTCTGACCCCTGCCGGGTACCGGCTGTTCACTGACCCACGAGTCGGGGAGGAGGTGAGCGTCGCCTGCCAGTGTTGGGGCTCTCTGTGAGCAGGCTGTCAGCGTGCTCCTCTTTGCTCCAAGTGCTGGGACCTGGGGCCCATCCTGAGCAGCATTTCTGAGCATCCGGCTGGAAGACTTGCCTACTCAACACCGCAAGGCTGAATCACCTTCAGCAAAACAGCCACATCCACCTTTAGGTGCCCTCCTGTGGGGCAATGCAGCTCTGAGGGAGGCTGACACCTGCAGGCAGGCTGCATGGCTCTTTTCTGCTCTCTTCTCCTCCCTGCCGTCAGCTTTAAGAAGGAGAACTAGGCCAGAGACAGCTCTTCTGAAATATGCTGCACCCACAACCCCCCCAACAGCACACACACTGTGCTCTCTTCCTGGGTGGGACAGAAGGGGGGATTTCCCCAATGCCAAGGCCCAGCCAGCTCAAGGCCCAGCACCCCAAGATTGGCTCCCCAAAAACTTCACCTGGGGGGATGGTGACAAGGCCCATTGTGCAGCCGGGACTGCCTCCCAGGGTTTGCTCATCACTTGCCACCAGCCAGAGCTCGGAGTTCTCTGTAGACTCTGTGGCTACACATTCCAGCCACTCCTGAGAGCACAGGTTTAACAGGAGCCTTTAATAGTATGTGAGGCTTCTCCAGAGGGAATTTCAGTTCCCTAGAGGGGCCCGGTGGGGGACCGAGAGACCTGGCCACAGAGATCTGTATGCCCCCAGCAGGATTTGCTGGGATGCAGCTAAGCGCAGTGATTAGAGCCCTGGGCCAGTAGGCAGTGGCCACGCCCTCCACCCCTCCACACCTCAGTGTCCCCATCTGCTAGTGGGTGTCTGTGGGACCCTAGTAAGTTGTGTATGAGGGTGTGGGTCCTGGGAGAGGGGCCCTGGGACCACCAGCCACCTGGCCCTCAGTAGCCTTTGGGAGCAGTTTTCCTCCTCCATGGTCTCCCAGGCAACGCTGAGTGGCCTGCCAAGCTCGCTGCTGAGCCCTGGCTCCTGCACAGATCTTTAGTGCCACACAGAGATGGCTGATGGCAGGAGCCAGGGCTGGCCCAGCCTCCCCAGCTGTCACAGGGAGCAAGTCAGACAAAGGCTGAGTGGGGGGTGTGAAGGCCGCCGGAGCCAGGGGGCCTGGGAAAGTAACTCAGAGGCCCTGGCTGCCCCTCCCACCTTGTTTTTCTAGCACTGCCTTCTCAGTGACCCCTGCTTTCCAAAACACCGTCCTTGGTGTTTCACAGCCCTGGGCCTCAGTTTGCCAATCTATCAAAAGGGAAGACGAGTAGAGCTCAGTTCTGAGACTAACACATGAGACAAAAGCCTAGCCAGGCTGTCAGAGGCCTGTGGGATAGGCCTCTTTGGACCACTGCCCAAACTGTCCCGGTAGGAATTTGGTGTGTGCATCTCTCAAGAGCATTTATACCTCAGAGGTCTCCAGGACCATTAATGCCGAAATCCACAAGCCGCCTCTGCTCCTCACTCTGTGCTGGGGTGAGGATTCTTCCGAGGCTGGCCTTGCTCCCAGGAGTCACAGGCTCTGGCAGCCAGGAGTACCCAGTTAGATCACTCTTGCACTAAAACTATTCATTCCATCCCTATCCTGAGGCATGGGGAAGTTGGAGCTGGAAGGTGGAGCCGGCAGAGAGAGAGCAAGTCTTGAGAACGGCTGCTTCTGCAGGTGAATAGCTCCCAGCGCCCACAGGACAAGGACTGGGGACCTCCCACCTCCAGCAGATAGCCAGGTCCAGAGCGAAGATTCAGGCACCCCCCAGAGCAGGGCCACTGCGGTGGGGCCGGGCAGCTGACAGGCAGGATACTATTAGTTCCGATGGCCCCGTGGTGTGAATTAGAGAAAGAAGCCCTCTCTTGGCAGACATAGCCCTGCAATGCAGGCACGGGTTTCAGTCACTCACCACCTCCGCGGGGTGGCATTGTACAGAGCAGAACCTGGACTGCCGCACATGGCAGGCCTGCCAAGGAGAAATTTAGCCAATTCCTGGCCCAGCTGTGTGGGGAGGCTCTGGTGACCTTGAGCCTGAGGTCTGGAGACCAGAGCAGAAAGAGCATCGCTTCCGTCACCAAATACTAATAGCAAGCACCCACTCTGTGCCTGGCTCTCTTTTGGATCCCTGGAAGGCAGCGATAAACTGGAGAGACAGGGTCCCTGTGATCGTGGCGCTTAACCTTAGAGGGAATCGACAGGCAAAAATAACCTAGAAAAATATCAGGTGATACGCAGAGCCTCTGGCTTTGCTGACAGAAGGTGAGTGGAAGGCAATGTTGGATTGGGGTGAAGGCCTCTGGGAAGACCTGCAGAAACCTGGCTGCTAAGAAGGAATCAGCTGAGTGAAGGTCAAGGGGAAAAGCATGGCATATAGAGAGAACAGCTGGGTGAGGGCCCCCAGAGGGAACGAGCTTGGTGTATTCAGAAACTGCAAAGAGACTGGAGAAGGTGTGGTCCGGAAGGTGGAAGGCAGATGAATGGACTCAGCCAGCCACGGTGAGGAGTCTGGAGTCAGTCCTCAGCACAAGAAGCCACTGGAGGAATTCTGACAGAGGAGACTAGAGCAGTAGTGGGCAGCTGGGGTGACTTTACCCTCGGTAACATTCAGACACAGTCTGGGTTATCACAAATGGGGGTCAAGTGGGGCTACTGGCATCCATAAAGAAAGACCAGGGGTGCTGATAAATATGGTACAATAGCCAGTGCAGCCCCCTACAACAAAGAACTATTTGGGCCAAAATGTCACTAGAGCCAAACTCGAGAAGCTTTGTTCCAAATGTTGGTGCTCCCCAGAATAATCTCCGGGCCTGCTTTTCTCATATACCCCAGGGTAACTCTACTCCCAATTCTAGATTTCCCCCTATATCCTTTGGGTTCAAATTCTGCATCACCCCTTGACCAAAATGTCCGTGGTGTGGAAGCTGAGACACTTTGTTGTAGAAAAAGAGTGGAAGCAGCGAGACTAGTGAGACCTGTAGTGGCCAATTAATTAGCCACTAGTAATGTATGGCTTTTGAGCACTTGAAATGTGACTAGTCCAAATTAAGATGTGCTAAAATCCACACTGGGTTTCAGACTATACAACCAAAAAAAGAGTGTGACATATCTCACTGATATTATTTATATTGATTAAACATTGAAATGATAATATTTGGGAATGTAGAATTAAAATACAATATTAACATCAATTTCTCATGCAGCTACTAGGAAATTTAAAATTGCCAATGTGGTCCCCATTTGTCGCTGACATTATGTCTGCACTGGTCAGTGCCAATAGACAGTAAAAATACCAATTGCACTGCTTCTTACATGCCGAGCTCTGTTTTTATATACATGGCTTACATACATCACTTTCCTTAATTTTTGCAACAACTTCATAATAATATGTTGAGGATAGCAACAGTTGTTATTCTTAGTTTTCAGATGAGGAAACTGTGACCCAGAGAGGTTAAGTAACCTGCCCAAAGCCACACAGGGAGTGAATATAGAGCTGACTCTAGTGCCCAGGTGCTGAACCACCTCCTAGGAGGATGGCGACTGGGCTATGGTGCAAATGGTGGAGATGGTGAGATTCGGGATGATTTAGGATTCACTTGGGGCTCAACAGGAGCACTAATGGAGGGGACCTGGGGTTACAGTGAGGGAAGGAGAGGAATCAAGAATGTTCAGTAGGGTTTTGATTAACGGCTGGGTGGAACATGGTGCAATTGATTGAGATGGGGAGCTGGGGCAGGAAAAGGTTCAGAAGAGGAGTTCAGCAGTGTTGTGTTGGTCCTGCTAAGTTTGAGATGACTATAGACACCCATCTGGAGCTGTCAAGAATAAGAATTTTCAGGGAGACACCAGGGGGTGGAGAGACGTTTGGGAGTCAGCAGCATGCAAATGAATTTAAAGCTGTGAGATGACACGCCATCCCCAGAGAGGTGCAGATGTTGGAGAGAAGGTTGCTTGGACGGGGCCCTGGAGCACATTATTTAGAGGGTGAGTCACGCAGAAGGAACGGGTGCAGGAGGCAGCGAAGAGAAGCCAGGAAGGCAAGATGAAAACTATCCAGGAGAAGAAGATTTCTTAAGAAATGGGGCATTCAAAAGATGGAAACAGCCCAAATGTCCATCAACTGAGGAGTGGCTAAACAAGCTGTGGTATATATGTACGATGGAATATTATGCATCTGTAAGGCAGAGTAAAGTTATGAAGTATGTAACAACATGGATGGGCCTTAAGGACATTATGCTGAGTGAGATTAGCCAGAAACAAAAGGACAAATATTGTATGATCTCACTGATATGAACTAACATTAATGAATGAACTTGGGTAATTTCAGTTAAGAACAGAGGTCATCAGGAGATAAAAATAGGGTAGATATTGGGTAATTGGAACTGAAGGGATACAGATTGTGCAATGGGACTGATTGTAAGGGAACTGCCTGAAAATGTAGAGCTGTGTTCCAGCAGCCATGTTTCTTGAAGATGACTGTATAATGATATAGCTTTCACAATGTGACTGTGTGATTGTGAAACCTTGTGTCTGGTGCGTCTTTTATCTATCTTATGGACAGATGAGTAAAACACAAAACATAAAAAATAAATAAATAATGGAGGGAACAAATGTTAAAATAAATTTATTAGATTGAAATGCTAGTGATCAGTGAAGGGGAGGGGTAAGGGGTATGGCATGTATGAATTTTTTTCAGTTTTCTTTTTATTTCTTTTTCTGAATTGATGCGAATGTTCCAAGAAATGATTGTGATTAATATACAACTATGTGATGAAAAAAAGAATGTTCATATTGTATGTTGATTGGTTTTATTAATAAAAATAAAAAAATTAATAAGTTACTTAAGGTCTATCGATAAAGGAATGGATGAGTACGTTTTGATGTAGTCGTAATAAAATGCTTCTCTGCAGTTAAAATGAATGAGCTAGATTTACAGCATTAATGTGGATGATTTTGAAACGTAATGTTGAGAGAAATAAAAACAAGTTGTAAAATGATAAGAAAAAAAAAAAGAAATGGGGCATTGTCAGTTCTCTTCCCTGGATGACTGGGAGCCTCTGGTGGGTTGGAGCAAGAATGTAAGGTGGTTGTCCCTGGCCAAGGCAGGGTGCCTGGGTGGCTGTGCCCACACCTGGGACTGAGCCCTGCTTCTGGCCAGCTTGGTCCTGAATCCCCAGAGCTGAGCATCCCGAGCTCCCAGTCAAAAGTAAGATTTGGTCCAGGGCTCAGAACAGAACTGAACCCTAGGCAGGGGAAGGGACTGTGTCAGATGTCCCAGCTGAGGTGAGAGGAGAATGCCCTGGGGTGTGGGAGGGGTGACCCAGGCAGCTGGCTCCCTTGACAAGGATGTCCTTCTGATGCCTGCTTTGAAGTAAGTCTACAGTTCTCCCTCATAGCTAAGTCAAGAAGACCCCTTCTTACAGTTGAAGTGAGAAAGTGCTTCTTTTTTGGTGCCCTCTTTTCAACCATGAGCCTGGGGTAGACATTTCACCTCCATCTGTCAGCTCAGGGTTCTGACAGAAGTCAGGGTTGGGCTTCGTGGGGACAGATGGGGTGAGACTTTGATCTGAGCTTCTAGTGTCCTGCCTCTGACTCGGGAAGCTTCCGGGTGGCCTTCCCGTCCTCCCTCCTGCTGTCTCTCTCTGCTGATTCAAAAGGCCTCAGGCTACAGGGATCTGCTCTCAAGAGCACTTGTTCCCAGTTTGGAAACCTGCTCACTGCTGCCTGGCCCCTGACCGCAGCCCGGTGTGGCTTCTGTTCTCAGTCTGCCCACTGGGCACCCCTGAGGATGCCCCTGCCGCCGCCCCTGCCCCCGCAGGCCTGGTTTCGGCTCTCCCACCCCCCTGATCTGAGCCGAATCCCAGCTCCCCAGCCCTGCACGTCCAGCTTGCTAATCTCTCCATCAGCAGCTTCTCTTCAACCGCACTGCCCACAGAACCAAGTGCTTTGTCAATGAAAAAGCCCTTTGGGGGCAAACACAGGAAATTAAAGACTCTGAGCGCAGTAAGAAAATCCATTACTTTTCATGGATTTCTGCAATCTGATTGCTTTGGCTTCTGCTGAGGGATCTCCTGGTCATCGCTCTCCTGCGTGTGGGGGCCGGCGGGGGTGATGTTAATGAGGAGACCTTCCCCTGACACGCTGCTGGCCCTGCTCACACCTCTGGCTGGGAGGCTGGCTCCTGGGCTACCGAGAGTCCTCAGCTGGAGCAAGCCTTCAAGCTATCGTCAGAGTCTAATACCTAGAGTGGGTCCGTGGCTGGCCTGCTGGCATGAGCATGTCCTGCTGCAGAGGAAGTGAGCAAGTCCTGCCAGGCTTTATGATTCTGCGTGGCATGTGGTAAGGGCACAGCCTCTGAAAGGACAAGAGGGAACCAGCCATTGTGGGTTCTCTGTGACTCTATTACCTCATCTATGAAATTAGGGGGGTTTGATTTGATGGTGGGTTGAAGGTCTCTACGAGGTATAATATATTCAACAATCATAAGTAGAGCTCCATCATGTGTCAAACTTTCAGGAGCCTCAAATAATAGTGTCCTGGGCTCCAAACCAAACATGTGTCAGCTGCCTCCCAAGGTCAGCCCTGCTTAGAGAACAGGCTCAGGCTGCAGCCCCACAAGTCCACTGGTCCATGTACCTGGAAGCCTTGGCATCACTATTATTTTTCATCTAGGTGAGGCATTTTACAGGTCAGTTCACAACCCTCTGAATTTGGTATAATCCTGGTAATAGCAACAATAGCTAGTGTTAGTTATTTGATCACTACTGTATTCTAGGCATTCTGCTATGTAATTTGTGGTTGATGAAAACAGGCTCAGAAAGAGTAAGACTGTAGTAACTTGTCCAGTAGCGCATAAACACAGAGTGACTAAACTGACAATCAAGTCCAGGTGTGCCCTGATACTCACCACCACCTGCCTTGGACTTCCAGAACAGGCTAGGCAAGGGAGGAAAATATTTGTTCTCAAGGCAATGCTGGGATTGGGGCACAATCCTGGTAGGACTTCCTATGCCCTCCCATTCCTTCTGACTTCTTGCCCTGCTAAACTGTGGACTCCCACCGATCCAATGCTATGTGCTTTTCCTCTTCTAAGGCTTTCACTTGTGTCAGATCTGTTCTTCTATAAGCTCTTGGGGACTTCAAAGTCCTCTTCAACTCCCTGCTTCTATCCCTCTCTCCCTTCTACCCCAATCTGGAGAAGAGCAGGGGTAGGAGAGACAATAGGCATTTAGTGTCTTTCTTCTTCATTAATGACCATTTTTATGTTCACAAAGCAAACCTACCATCTTGGTAAGGTTGAATATAGTCATTCCACTTTACAGCTGAGCAATCAGAAGTCCAGGAAAATAAAGTGACAGGTGACAAAAAAGTAAGTGGTTGCATGCATTCCTGTCCCCAGGTGTTCATTTGTGTGCTTGCTGCATGAGCTGGCCTGGCCTTTGTAGAAGGGGTCCTTGGCTGCAGTGGCAGAGACTCATGGAGTTGCCCTGGGCAAAGGCTCTTGTGGAGCTCACTACATGGCAGCCTCTGGCTGAGTCGGTTGTGGAGGCCAGGGCAGCTTCATGAGTGGCCAGCAGGTGGCCTTGGGATGGAGGGAGGAGAAACAACTGGTCACTACAAAACCCTGTCATATCTGAGTGGACCATTGTGCCTTCTATTTGATTTTGCTTGTCATGCCCCACCTGGGGACTGTGATGGGGATGGCTGGGCAGTTGCAGTGTGTCCTCTGCTCTTTCTGGTCTCCCTGCAGGGCCAAGGAGGTGAGAGGGATCTGCAAGACAGGACCTGAAAATGGATGATTTTCTCACTCCATGCCCCTTCCCTAAACCATCTCACCCACCTTTATGGTTTCATGACAGTCTGGGCCAGTGGGTCTTATCCTTGGATGCAAGTTAGAATCACCTGAGCAGCTTTTTAAAAAATGCCAATGCCAGGCCCCATTCCAGACCCAGCAAATCAGAGTCTCTTTGGGTTGAACCCAGGAATCAGAAATTGTAAAAAACTCTTGTGCAGTCAGGGTTGAGAACCATGGATTCACCTTCTGACCACACTTTCTCTCCAACTCCAATCTCCTTTTTAGTTCCTCACTTGCTCTCTTGACATTTTTCTTTATGCTCCCCCCACAAAGTATCTTCAACCCAACTTGCCTACATCAAGGTCATCATCTGTACACACCTCACTCAACCTCAAAGCCTGTTTCTCTCTCCTGAGTTCCCTGCCTTTTTGAAGGTGTCCACTGCACACTGGTAGCACCCAGAAACCTCAGGGAAAGTTACCTTTCTTTTCCTTTCCATACTCTTTGTGTCTCATCCGTCGCTCTTGGAAGATCTGATTCAGCAGTTGTCAACAAAGAGATCCAAAGTAACAGAGGCTAAATACAATGGAATTTTCTTTATTTCTCATGTAAAAGTTTGAGAAGGCAATTCCCAAATTGGTATGGAGGCTCCATAATCTTAAGGTGCCCAGGCTCCTTTTAAATCTTTGCTCTTCTAATGCTGTGCTCTCCTGAAAAGCAGCTTTTTCTCTCATTGTCCAAGATGGTTACTCTAGTTCCCACCATCATGTCTTTATTCCAGCCAGTGGGAAGGGGGGAAATAGAAGAGGCAGGAAATGGATTAAATTGTATATTCATTCAATTGTAAATAAGATCTCATCAACATGTTACTTCAGTTAAGGTGAGGCCGCACTGTTGGGCTTTACTCTAGATAACTGGAGTCATTTTTAAGCTGAGAGAATGTCAGATGGAAAGAGAAGCCATGGGGAGCATCCAGGAGGCAGAAGTAACGGAACCTGGAGAGGAACTGAGAAGATGCCGCCATTTGCATTGTCACATGATTGAAAAGCCAAGGAATCCCTAAGAATGACCACCAGACAGAAGTTACTGACCCCAAAAGGAAGCAAGCCTTCTAGCTTCTGAAACTGTAAGCCAATAAATTCCTATTGTGAAGACAACCCATTTTACGGTATTTGTTTTTTGTTTGTTTGTCCTTACGGTATTTGTTTTAGCAGCCAGGAAACTAAAACAGTCCCCTCCTTTAGACAAATTGGATGTCATTCACATCACTTCTGCTCATATCCACTGATATGCTTACATCTAGCTGCAAGGGAAGCTAGGAAATGTCTTCCTGTTGATCTTGTTTCTTAAGATGCTTCCCAGTTGCTCTACTTCTCTCTACTTCTTTCTCTCTCTACTTTTCTCTACCCCTCCCAACTCCCTGCCTCCAAAAAATCGCCAAACTGTCATCTACTGCAACAGCCCCTGACGGGTTTCCCCACATCCTCCAATATGGTTTTAACTTAGCATCCTGGGTGATGTTTGGTTTTTTTTTTTTAATGCAAATATGACTTGATCATCTTTTCAACAGCTTTCTCAGCCCTTAGGACATAGCTCAGGAGCCTCGATAAGCCAGCAAAGCCCTTAGGACCTGAAGTGTTCTTCAGATCTCAAATCACACCTCTTTCCTTTGCTATTTGCCTTCCAGCCACACTGGTCTGTTTTAGGGAGTTGAATTCATGATGGCTCCCTCCCTAATTATGGCCTGTGCTCTTGCTGCTTCCTCTGCTGCAGTATACTCCACTCCAGTCCCCTTTACTTGACCTTTGGATCTAAGATAAACTGACCCCTTCCCTGGCAGCCTCCCTGTCTCCCTGGATAAGACCAGTTGACTCTTTTACATAGGGCTGTAATCTTTCATTTCAATATCACAGATTGTATTGCTGATAAGTGTGGTCACATAGATTGTATTGCAGATAAGTGTGGTCATTACTTAAGTTCTTGGTACCCCATCTGATGCTAACCTCCCCAAGGGCAGGGACATTGCCACCCAGTGCCTGGCACTGGCCTGACCCACCATAGGTCCTCTCTAAATACTGGCTGTCTATGTAAATTCTGAGGCCTTCTACAACTGTGACCAGTTTAGCTCAGCAGACACTTACGGAGTGACTACGAATGCCAGGCCTTGTGGGGATTAGTGATGATGGTGGTGATAGAGTAGAGTAGTAGTAGTAATAGTAACAGCTAATGCTTATCAATATTCACTCATACCAGGAACTGTCCTAAGCATTATATATTTAATCATGTTTAATCTTCACAACAATCCTATACACTATTATCATTCACATTTTACAGCTGGGGAAACCGAAGCAATAGGACATTAAAAACAAGATTACAGCAGTGAGTGGCAAAAAGAATAAAGAATATAGCCCCTTTGCTTTAAGAAGCTTAGTGATGTGGATTATCTCATTGGCTCCTCTGGAAATAGTGATTGTGGCTATTGTCCCTTCCTTTGCACATCTGGAGAAACTGAGGTCCATAAGGGGGATTCCAGTAGACATAACAACTCTTTGACTATACTAATTCTTCCTGCCTTTATCTTGTCCTTCCCTTCTTGTACCCACTATGTTTAATCAAATTTTCCTTGGAATTTAAGACTACAGGCAGTTGATGGGCAAAAGGGGAGGAATAATCCATTTTCAGTGTTGACTTTCAGTAACCTGATGGAATAATAACCCTTAACTGAGCTTAACAGTTTAAAAGAGCCTTTACAGAAGTTGATTTCATCAGATAGCTAATTAATTGAATAAATTAAGTGAATTTCTTCAGACCCTACGGCTGGTAGGTTGTAGAACAGAGATTTAAATTCAAACCTTCAGACTCCCAAACCAGAGAAATCTGTTTGACATCTCTTCCTATCTCTGCTCTCTGCTTCACTTCCTCCCAGTAGGTATCTAGATGAATTCCCACCTAAGTCTGTCATTTTCCTGCTGGCACACTTTTCTTTTCCCTTTCTGCACCCAGGCTGTATTAGTTAGGGTTCTCTAGAGGAACAGAATCAACAAGAAATACTCATAAATATAAAATTTATAAAAGTGTCTCACATAACCGTGGAAACATAGAGTCCAAAATCTGTAGGGCAGGCTGTGAAGCTGGCAATTCCAATGGAGGGTCTGGACAAATTCCATAAGGAGAGGCTCACTGGCTGAAGCAAAAAGAGAACCTGTCTCTTCTGAATCCTCCTCAAAAGGCTTCCAGTGATTAGATTAAGCATCACTCATTGCGGAAGACACTCCCCTTGGCTGATTACAAATGGAATCAGCTGTGGATGCAGCCAATGTGATCATGATTTAATTCTGTGAAATGTCCTCATAGCAACAGACAGGCCAGCACTTGCCCAACCAGGCAAACAGGTACCACCACCTGGCCAAGTTGACACATGAACCTGACCATGACACAGGCCCAATTATTTTGAATCCTGTTTCTGCCAAATTTCAATTGCTCTATGACTGATTCAGCTAATTCATGCTAAAGTGTGGATGACTAATAATGACTCAATGTATTCCCCCTTTGTAGGGTTTTACTTTTAAGAATTGAATAATGATAAAAACAAAAACTTCTCTTACAGGTCCTGCCTCTCAGAGTTTTCAGAAACACTTCCCATTCATTATCTTATTGTCTTCCCAGATACAACCTCATCCTCCTGTATTTATCACCACTGCCTTAGTTCAGTTCAGCCCTTCATCATTTGTCCTCTAGATGGTTGTAGCAAGTTCCTAACTGGTTTCCCTGCCTTCAATACATCCTCCATCCTGCAGCCCAAGTGACTCTGTTTAACAACCCCTGCTTTTTCAACTCTTCTCTGGCTCTGCATCCTTCACAAATATATCCAATGTCCTTGGCCTGACATCTGTGATGGCTAATTTTGTATGTCAGTCTAGGTATGGTGCTCAGTTGTTTGGTCCAACATTAGCTTAGATGTTTCTGTGGGGGCATTTTTTAGATGTGACTAGAATCCACAATCAGTCAATTTTCAGTAAAGGTGATGGCCCACCATGATGTAGGGGGCCTCATCCGATCAGTTGGAGGCTTTAAAAGCAAGAACTGTAGTTTACAGAATAAAAAAATTTGCCCCAAAACTATACCCTCTACTTTTCTCTGAGTTTCCAGCCCCCAAAATCAAGGGAGAAATTTCTTAAAACACACACATATGTCCTATTGGTTCTGTTTTTCTGAAGGACCCTGATGGATACATGGCTGTCTGCAACCTGGTGCTGCTCATCTGTTCATCTCGGCTTCACGTTCCTCTACCTCCTGTACTTGACCCAACAGACTGTGCACATTCCCACTTCTCACCAAAAGGAAATTAGTCACAGTAGAGAGACTTGGGGAGGCACTGAAAAGTAGGGATAGCTGCCTGCGGCCCTCACAGTCTATTGATATATGAGTCAAGTGGAATGCGGGCTACAGTTTTTCATTTCTCCATCTGAGAGGTCTTTGGATGGACCTTTCCAGACAGGTGTCCCTTGAACGTTCTGGGAATGAGAGCATGTGTGTCAGCTGTTTTAAGTACCAAAGGGGGGTTGCCTCCAGTTTGGTCATGTAGTTTTATTAATGGGGAGAAGGCAGCTGTCCCTCCATCTCTGACATGTTAAAAGGAGAAGGAGTTGGGAAGGAACAAAGATTCAGATTTACTATTCCAAAAAGCTCCAGGTTCATGAAGGAAAAACTAGACGCTAAAACTAGTCAAGCCAAAGCCCAAATAACAGATGGCAGAAAGGAGGAAAACAGTTTAGTTGCACGAAGGGAAAAAAAGTTGGTAGACCCACTTCCTGTGAGGTTTAGGGACGTGCATCTTTGTCACCATGTCCATTTGCCAAAATCACCAAGATCAATACCTCCACTTCCATCTCTATCTCCTATATCAATAAGGCCACCTCCAGGACGGCTCATCCAGCACTATCACCAAAGTCGGCATCACCTTCTCTGACAATTTCAATCCACCCCTGTGACCAGTGTCTTTGTCACCAAGGCCACCGTCACCATCAGTTCGGGGTAAGGTCTGGAGCAAGGGTGGAAGTCATGCTGGGAACTCTGGGTCAGATCAACTTCCTGGTCCCCTGACCTCTCAGATGTTCCTTCCCATGCTGGAAAGAGCTCACATGGACCTTTGGAGCAAAGCTACTTCTGGGACTGAAGCACACCACTGAGAGTGTGAATCAGCTTGCACTGGATTTTGAGAGTCCAGTTCTGTGTAGCTCTGGGGAAAGTTGACATGTCTCAGTGGGCTCTGTTTTACCATTTTACAGACTGCCCCAGTCTTCTGGATTCTTTGAGTTGCATCCTGTTTGCAGAGATCTATGCATTCACTTAAGCATCATTTGAAGGAATCTGTAGCCAGGGTCAGGGTTTGGTCTTGGGCTAGGGTCAGAGGTCAGTGTAAGGTCAGGTCAGAGGCTTGCTCTGAGGTTAAGATTAGAGGTCAGTTTGAGATGGCTCAGGATTCATCTCCTGGCTGTAGTTGAGCCTGTTCTTGGTGTGGAACTGGGGCCAGAGCCTGATTAGTCGTATTTCCTTCAGATCCAAAATCTCTCACAGCACCTTGCCACTTTACCTTTGACAGTACTTCACAATGCCCATTTCCTTAAGGTACTCCACCACCCTCCTTTTAGTCTTTAGTCCCTTAGGCTCAAGACACAGCTGCAGTCTGCTCTGTGATAGGGACTTCAAAATAAGATGGAGAAACTCCTGAATCCAAAGTCTGCTGTAGCCTGAGCTTGCAAGGGGAGAAGATGAGGGTCTGGTGCTCAGCCAGCCCTGGCAGCTGGATGACGAGCTGTAATGGGATTAGGGTTGGCCATGCCCGCCTTCCTGTGTGTCACCCCGAACCTTCCCTCCCTTCCTACTAGGCATCCTGATTAGGATGCAGCCCTCGGACCTTCCTACCCCGGCCCGGCCTCATTGTCCTCTCCAACCCTGTTCTGCCAGCACTGGTGCTTAGCAACCCTCACTGGGGAGCCTTTTCCCAAAACTGTCCTGGCCCTTCACCCAGCGCTGCGGTTCTGCACACACACTAGCACCACTTATGTTTCTATCCTGCCAAAAAAGAAAAGAAAAAAAACAGTGACACAGAGCCAGCAGGTATCACCAGATTCCACCAATGATCTTATTTTGCGATTCTCTGCTAAAATCCTGGGTTTCCAAGGTCCTATCAGTCATTCTCAGATTGCACTCTAAGATTCCAGAGTTTCAGTCTGAAATTCTCCAGGTCTTGAAGTCTATTCTATGAAGCCATAAATTCTAGAATTCCAGGATGTTATGCCATGGATCCCAGGCCATTTAATTGTATACTAGGATCTGGCTGTTGTCTTCCAGCAGAATCTGTGATTTCAGGAATGGAATCTGTATTCATGAATCAGGTTGAAGCAATTCAAAGATGATGGGGGCCATGGGAAGCACATTTTTATTCTTTTTGAAATTGTAACTTCTGAGGAATACAGAAAGGAATGGACTCGTGGTCTGGGGAGAGGGAAGGTATGATTCATTCACTGATTCAACAGCCATTATTCAACTCTTTTAGGTGCTGGAAATTGGGTAATGAGGAAAAGAGAGCCCCTACTCCCTGCATTCTCTTAGGGGAGACAGAAATTAAACAAGCACAAGCAACGTGCAATATGCCAGATGGTGATAGTGCTATAAAGAAAAAGAGCAATCACAGAGATAATTAATACTTACATTGTACTTCTATGTGCTTGGCACTATTCTAAGTTCTGTGCGGATATTAGCTTATTTAAATTTGATAACAACACTAAAACGTAGATGGCTTTGATTAGTTCCACTTTACAGATCAGGAGGTAGAGGCACAGGTTGAAGAACTTGCCCCAGTGGCAGAACCAGGATTTGAAGAACCCAAGCAGCCTGGCTCCAATTCTTTGCTTCAGCACTGTGCTCTAATGCAAAGTAAGGGGGGTAGAGAATGACGAGGTAGGGCTGCTTTCTCACACAGACACTACAGGGACTTTTGAACAGAGACAAGCAGGTGAGGACATGATGCTCGTGGACATCAGGGGCAGGAGTGCTGGGTGATAAGTCATGCCCCTTTCTTCTAATATTATGAACGTGAATTCTCTTGTGTTCTGGGCTGGAGAAAGATTTCCCTGTGGATCTGGCCGGAAGAGATGCTCGGCTCTGCAGTCATCAAGAGGCCCCTCTGCCTGCCCTGCTCACATTCTCCCAACTCTTCTCCTCCCTGACCACTGAGGGTGGGCCCCTCCCATTCAGGAGAGGTGTCCTCAGAGCACAAAGGAACACACCGAAGGAGACAATCCCCTGTGACAGCACTAATCAGGCTGGCTAATTATGAGTAATTAGAAACATCTCTTCTCCCCTGACAGTGCCTGGGTAGACCAGTGTGAAGCAGGAGTGATGACTTAATTCCCTGGGGAAGGAAGGCAGGACGGTGAGCAGAGGCACGGGAAGGAGGTGGCCAAGCCTTCTTGACCGTCCTGCACCCCTGGCCTCTTGAACTCTGCTCCCAGTCAGCCCTCCCTGTGGACACAGGCAACGGAGCCTGAACAGAGTATCATGGACTTTGGGATCAAGCGGGTTCAGCTTGAGTCTTGCTTTTGTGATTTTGGTAGCAGCGCCTTCAGACAAGTTCTTTAACCTCTCTGAGACTTCATTTATAAACCTGAGACAATCGTAATCCTAAATCACACAGATTTATGCTGATTCAAGGAGAGAGAAATTAATGAAATCTGGTGCCTGGCAGACAGTAAGCGTTCAATAATGGTAGCTCTTATTGCTGTTCTTACTTTGTCATCTTTTGCCTTGGGTGACTTGAAACAGTCCTTTTCCATTTCCAGGCCTTGGTTTTCATACCTGTACAACAGAAGTAGGGGTTGGGGATTTACTTATTTGATCAATAAATATTTTCTGTATACTGACTTTATGCCAACTAATGGAGATGGAATGAGCCTGACACAGGCTCTGACCTCAGTCAGGGAGCTTCAGTCAATGGGTTGTCCCCACTGCACCCCTCACATTCCATATCCCTGAAGACACAGATTGTTTTAGGCAAAATTCTAAGATAGCTTCTACCCCCCCATCCCCCAAGATTCCTGCCCTTGGCATACCAGCCCCTTCCCTTGAGTGTGGCTGGAACCTGTGAATATGACAGGATTTCCCTTTGACAATTAGGTTAATTATGTGTCAAAGAGAAAGGAATTCTGAAGATGTCATTAAGTCCCTAATGATCTGACACTAAGTTTACCAAAAGGGATACTACCCTGAGAAGGCCTGAGCTATTCAGATGAGCCCTTTAAAGAGGGTCTAGAGGTCAGAGATGGAAGAAAGCACAGAGACTCTCCTGTTGGCCTTGAAGAAGCAAAGTGACATGTTGAGGGGGCACACGGCAGGGAACAGTGAGTGGTCTCCAGGAGCTGATGATCTCAGTCCTACAACCACAAGGACCTGAATTCTGCCAACAAGACCCCGAGCCTCAGATGAGATCACAGTCTTGCCTGACACTTTGATTGCAGCTTCCTGTGACCATGCTGGGAGGATCCTGTCTGGTTTTCTGACCCATGGAAATGATGAGATAATAAATGCTCATTGTTTAAAGCTGCTAAATTTGTGTCAATTTGTTATACAGCAATAGAAAGCTAACATAGAGGATCTGTCCCCTGAGTATTAGCAAGGCGTTAGGTTAACCCCACCCTGCCAGGTTCAAACCATCTTCCCAGCTCAGGGCCTAGAGCCTAAGTGCCCCAGTGAATTCCTCACAGAAAGTTCTCCCATCGGCCATGGCAAGTGACTATTTCATCAGCTGCCAATCTGATCCCAAAGTTGCTCGTCAAAGAATATTCTATTTGCCCTACTTTTCATATAATTTCCAGCATTGTTTGCACTACACTGAGTCAAGGCTTAGACTGCTATAGGCTCCATGTTATCCTGAGCTGGCTTTCTGGGAATGACTGCACCAGCTTCAGGCAGGCTGCCTCCTCCCACATGGATTATGTGTAACTTCTACACTCCCATGATTGCCGAGGCTGTGTGCTAAAGCCAGGGCTTATGTTGGGTTTGCAGCTTACTTTTATTTTCATAACAGCCAAGCCAGGCTATGAGAAAGGTGAAGGAACACCAAGTGGGACCTGGCCTTGAGGGGGTGCAGATGTCCAGCGTCCACCCCAATAGGAGCTGGAACAAGACCGAGGGCAGTGAAGAACATGGTCACACACAGTACAGCCCATTCAGGACATCCAGGGAGGGGTCTTCTCTGCACTAGAAAAGTATCCCACACAAACTCCAGCGTGTGCAGAAAAACGCAATTGGGTATAGAGGTAGGGATAAGAAATGAAAGTCCTGTAGATAGAGAAGAGTTGGGGGTGAGAATGGGTAAATGAGTAAATGGTGAGTTTCCAGGGAAGGGATTATGGAAGGTAAATGGAAAATGTCACTGCCTGACGGAAATTGCCTGACAGTGGTGAAGTTATGCTTTGGCAGACAAGCCTGCTGCCTGCGTGAGATTCTGTAGGAGGGAAAACATCTCTAGCTTGGTAGAGAAGATATACTTTCACACTGCAGATCTGTGGATGGTGTCCAAGTGTGCAAATGTGTGTTTGTGCACGTGTGCATACATGGGTCCTATGACATGTGCATATGGGCACATATGTTGGGTATGAATGTTCAATCACACATGTGCAGAGGATACTCATGAACACCAATAAGCATGTACACATGTGTGTGTGCTGATCTAGGCATGGAGGTGCATTCGGACTGGAGTGGTGAGTGTTTATGTGCATGGAGGAGGAAGATCTCACGTCTCTCCTTTTTACTCTGGGCTTCAAGGAAAGCCTTCTCTTCTCTATCCCACTCTCAACATGCTTATGCTTTCCAACTTCTAAGAGGTATGTCTTTTTTCTGGGAGTTATCATGGTTTAGGGAAGAGGGTTCAGAATTAAAAGTCAAGAGACATGGGGCGTGACCTCTGCTCTGCCACTTAGTCTTGTAACTTTGAGCAAATCATTTCTGTTGTTCAAGCCTCAGTTTCTTCATGTATGAAAATGGATGCTAACTGACCAAAATTCCAAGTCCCTCCTCCCTTGCTCCCACCTCCCCCTGCTCCCCAACTGTCCCCTCCCCTTGCTCACCCTCATCTGCTACCATACTTTGTGTGAGGCAGAGAGGATCCAGAGCTATCCCTTGAGATGCTCACAGGCCACTCTGAAGATGGTTCTTTCTTGCTCCTCTCCTCCAGACCTCCTGTGAGGCACCCTCAAAGATTTCTAGGGCTCCTGGAAACACAGTTTGAAAACCATGATCTAGGCAGTTAACCTTCATTCATTCCCTTGGCTTCTCAGAATCCCTGAGGATGAGGGTCATGGAGTAACTGAAAGTGCTCTAGATGGTGTTGGGTCAACCGATGATCGTTTTGCCTCCTGGTTCCTGGCTGTGAGGGAAGGGGATAAGGGTGTAGCTGACCTACAGGGGCCTAGTTTTGGGTGGGGGCCCAGGCCCTGCTACCTGGATATCCCTACAACCTGTGTGTCTAGGGACAATGGGGAGTGTCCCTGGGGTAATGGGCAAGGCTTAAACACCTTTGGGGAGCTAGGCATTCCAAAGCCTCCCTGCTTCTTGTCCTTACTGTGGTTTGGTGGCTTCCAGGCCATTCAGGGGTACTCTCTGAGGCTGCAGAGGCTGCCATACAGCCTCCCTGGCCATCTGGGCCCAGCACAGATGTAGGAAGGGATCAGAGAGCTTTCTGAATGACCTTTTCCCTAAAGGTGCACAGCCCTACCTATCTGTCCGGCTCTCACTGGCTCTAGGGGGATGTGACCCAAGACCTGAGAAGATTCACCAATTGGCATTTTGCTCCTCTGTGGAAAGAAACACACAAAGACCACAGCCTGGTCATTAAGGCCCATGACACTCTCCAAACATGAATTAAATGAGCTAATACACATCTCTACTTCCCACCCTTTTCACCTCTTAAAGGATGTAGAAATGAAAACATCTCTGCAGTTCCTTGGGAAAATGGAAAAGGCTGATGATGTCTGCTGGGCTGAGGGACTTCTAACCCACCCAGATGCACAAGTGTGCCGCACTGGGAAGCTCAGGGTAAAGCACTTAGCATAGGTCCTGCCTCTGTGATTTCAACTCTGGCTATTCATTTGCAACATTAGAATCCTGGGGGAGCTTTACAAAATGCTTATGCCCAAGCCTCCCTCACCCTAGACCAACTGTCTATCTTTGGGGGTGAGGTCTGCTCTTGGGCATTTTTTAAGAGCTCTCCTGGGGATTCTGTAGCCCCAGGAGGGTTGATAACCACTGGCCTGAGATGTAAACGTTCAATAAGTGTCAGCCCTCAGCAGTCTGAGTCCTTACATGCGCTGTTCTTGCCGGAGCAACCAGTAAGGGGCAGGGTGGGGGGCCAGGCATCCACGGAGGGAACTGCAGCTCAGGAGAGATGGATGCTGGGTAGAACAGCCTGGCATCCATCTCCCTCAGCCACGTCTCAGAAAACTCAATTAAAACCCATATTTTTCAGCAGCTGCCTGGCTGGTTGGCTTCTGAAGGGAGCTGAGGAAGGTGAGGCTTGTAGGGAAAGCTGGCGATCAGACCTTCAGCCTCCCTCCCTTGGGGAGATAAGACCCTAGTTCAAGCGGTCTCTGGGAAAAGTCTACCCCCCAGCAGCCTGTAAGCTTCTAGTCTACTGGGAACCAGGCAGGTATGGTGGGGATGGGTTGATTGGCTGGCTTGGAAGATCACCGTCCCAGCCTAAGCCCTGGAGGTAGTGTGGGTTCATTAGGCATAGTTCCTTCATTTGCTGGAGAGGGCACAGAAGAAGAACCTAGCCTTGACCCCAGGGAGGCCCCGTCTGGGGCAATAGAGTGGGTATGGTTCCTACTCCAGGAGAGCCAACATTGTTTGGAGATTTCAGAGTCATACAGTTGAGATAGGCAGAGAACAGGCTAAGACACAAAATCCCTGCCCAGGCCTCCAAAATTATGGGAGCAGCCTACAGGGACTAGACAGCCCTCCTCGACCCCAGCTCTGATGTTTGTTTCCATGCCTTTCCCAGGCCCACACTACCAGAAAGGCTGGGATAAGACTCCAAGTCTACAAGAGCTGCTAGCCTACACAGCCTCTTGGAGAAAATTAGAAAGAGGCCACACTGCAGATGCACCTGGGGCCCCGAGTGACTACAAGGGGTGGTCAGCTAGGAGCTCACCCTATGGCCGTGAGCTCTGAGCCAAAGGGAGAAGAGGTGGAGGGAATGAGTCTGAATGGAGGATGGCTAGGGTCCTACCTTGTTCAACTGGTGGAAGGAACCCCACACTGCTGGCACCATGCCAGCCTACTCAGTGCCCACACCAAGAAATGCATCTGAATGCACCGAGGGAACAGGGAACTGGAACCCAGTGTGGAGTCTGGAAAACATTCAGGGTAGGAAAAAGAATAGACCCGAATTCAGAGCCACAGAACCAAAGGGACCCAGTCTGGGGGCCTGACCAATGACATTTCCAGGGTGAGCCAGCCTGTGGTAGGTGACCCTGGTCTCTAATCTCTACCCTTTGCCATTTTCTGGGGCTGCCACATCCTGAATGCCACATTTCCCTCCACACTCAGAGTCAGGACAGCCTTTTCTTTCCTCTCACCGCATCTCACAGCTTACAGAGCACTTTCACACAAAGCATCTCATTTGATTTTCACAACACCCAAGTTAGAGGCTGACAAAGGAAATGAACTCCAAGGGTTTGGGGGAGAAGCTGGGAAGGAGTGTAGCCAGGTTCAGAGGACACTCCAGAGCAGCACCCAGTCTCTCCTCTCACCAGCCCTCAATGCACCTCTCCTGGGGCCTCACTCTTTCGATTCAGAGAAGATGCCAATTCTCCTCCTCCAAGAAGCTTTCCTGGACAGAAAAAAAGGTGCACCATGCTCATGGCAGTGCTAGTGGGGGCCAGTGCCTACTGTACAGAGAAGTCAACTGACGGGGTGGCCTACAGAACTCCTGCATTTCTCTGGGCCTCACATGCTTCCTTTGAGGGTTTCCATATGGACTCCAGTTCCAACTACAGGCCTTCTCTTTTCTTCCAAAGGAGGGCCCAAGTCCCCTTCTCCTCCTTTCTCTGACCACTCCTTAGGAGTCCTCAACAAGATGGCCACAGCCAGGACTTGGGTCCTTGGGAAGGCTGGCCAAGAACTTAATAGAATGGGGAAGGACACAACCTGCTTGCAGAACTGAGGGGAAGGGGTATGGAGTGAGCTCTTGGGATGCTGATTCCTGGGGCAGTGACCAAAATCTGATACCAAAGATAGGTGGGGCAGATGCGGGAAGTGGAGGGGCCAGTACTAAATCTGGGAGTGGGCAACTGCACCCCCAGCAACTGCCTATCTGACCTTCTCATGGTTAGATAGCCTCTTAAGCCTCAATGGACCCATCTGTATTATGAGGAAATGGAGTAGGACCCTAATAACAAGAGTAATAGTAATTCACAAAAGTAATTTATTCAGCATCAGCGCTGGCTACCTCTGACTGTGGGATGCATGCACCATTCTTGTTTACCGCTCCTGTCAAGAAATTCTGGAGGATGAGGTGAGGAAGCTGAGTCTCAGGGTTCAGGTCACTGGGCGGCTGTAGCCCAGACAATCTGACTCCAGGGCTGTATTATTTTAAGTTGTGTCCCTCCTGTAAGCATCCCTCACCTCCTTTTCTGGGTATAAGGATGTTCTATCAGAGATCACATTTGGGAACATCCAGGTAGTCACCCCAAAACTAGAGTTGATCCTCTCAGGCCTGGACCAGTGAGAAAGGCTTCCTGGAGGAGGAGGGAAAATGGGTTCTGACAGACAAGGAATCATGAGGACACAGAAGGGAAAAGGAAGCCAGTTTCCTTGCTCTGGGTATTTTGGGGACAGCGGAAAAGAGGGCGTTGAGCGCTGGAGAAGGCCGGACGCAGAGCCCCGGAAGTCAGGCGACAAAACGGGGGTCAGTGTGTCGTCGCCTCCGCATCCTTGCCCCCGGGGTCTCCGCACCGCAGCTCTTGCTTGCGTCTCCGGCGAGGCCCAGACGAGCGCTGCGGGCGGGGTGCGGGCCTCCAGCCCGGGGCTCTCCATCCCTGTCCCCTCCGCCTAACCCCGCCCCCGGGCGCTCATTGGCCCGCACCCCCGTCCCCATTCTGAGAGCCCGCGGTAGGAGGCGGTGGTGGGTCTTCTCCTTTCAGCCCCCGGCCTGGTTTCGCGGCGGAGGGGGCCCTTTTTCCGGGTAGGACAGACCCCCGCTGGGCCGCCGCGCGGCGCGGGGTGGGAGACGGTAGACTGGGGCGCCGTGCGCGGGCCTCGGGCGGTGACTGACGGCGGCGGCTGCTGCGAGCGATTGCGGTCTCCGCGTGCGCACACGCACACGCCGCCGCGCACCGACACACGGACACCGGTCGTAAACCGACACACAGACGCGAGGAGTCGGTCTCGGCGTGCGCGCTCCTGGGCGCACAGACTTCCCCTTCTCCTGCAGCGCGGGGCGCGGACTCGCCGGCTGCGCGCACACCCGCGGAATCTGCACTGGACGCTGGACGAGCGGGGAGCGGCGAACCCGGGCTCCAAGCCGACCCTCAGCTCCGCAGCCCCCTGCCGAGGCCGCGCTGTGACCAGGTAAAGGCAAATCCCCGCCGTCCCTTCCCCTCCACGGGCCCCCTTCGCCCTCTCCTGGTGCCAGAATCTTCGTCCCTCGGGGACCTCTGATCCTCTCCTCCCGCTTGACTGTCTCCGCAAGTCTCGTACTCGAGCGACAGAGAACCCGAGAGGGCCAGCGCGGGTAAACGTCTCGGATCCGAATTAAAGCCCACTCCAGTCGCTGCTCCCTTCCTGCGCTTCAGTATGATTCCCGCCCTCCGCCCTCCCCCCTTTCGCCACATGTCTTGAGAGGGTGGCGCGTTTTCCTGGGCGACCGATCCTTGCAGCCCTCAGGGATGGGATCGGCCTAGCTATCTCACTCCTCTCCTGGGGTCAAGAAGAGAGAACTAGGGACAGGGAAGCCGCTGTGGTCGCAGGGACCAGAAGGGACCTGTCTCCTTCCCCAGGACGCACGATGCGCTTAGACGGATTGGGAAGGCTACGCTGGAGGGTCCTGGAGGCTGGATACCGCAGTCCTCAACGGGGTTCGGAGGGTGGGCAGGAGATGTGATGGGTAGGGGGTGAGGTAGTGGCAATCGTAGGATGCCACCGTATGGTATTACATTCGGAAATTGTTCAAAAAAATTGCATCTCTGGGTTTCCTGAGGCTCGGAGGTGCTAGGGTCGGGGATGCCTGGGCTTTGGCGGTCCTAAGAGGAAACGCCCTACGTGGGCCTGCGGGGGAAACGCGCCAGCCTTCCTGAGCTGAAGTGGGCCCGCCTGAGACCCCTGCCGGTCACATTAAAGGCACAGGCTCTTGCGACAGCTGCGGGGGGCTGGGGCCATATCCTTGGCGGACCTTGGCGGGTTGGGGGGGCCAGAAGGGGCCAGGGCACCACTGGATGGAGCTAAACCCTCAGGAGAGAGCCTAGTAGGAAGATGATTGTGTTTCATGTGGAGCTGTGGAGGGATATCCCCGCCCTCCTGCCCCTCTGAAGAGACACACGTGTTCCTGGGGCAGGCTGGATGACCCCTGATATTTCTCCCGACCATTCCTGTGGTTTTAGTGCCTGCACGCAGCTGCCTTTTTTTGCTTCCCTCTCAGCCTTACAGTGTTCCACAAAGCCATCCCCCAAAAAACAGCACACAGGCGTTTGGCTTTTCCTCGGAGCAGTCCTGTGAGTGAGTGTGTGTGGTGGGGGGCGGGCAGTTGGCTTGGCGGATGAGAGGGCACTACATACAGTCTGTGGAGGGCCGCTTGTCTTGGGACTGCGGTTTGGGCAGAGGCAGGCAAACTTCCTGAAGGTCAGATTAGAGGCCTTTGGGTGGCTGTGGGCTTCTGGAAAGGACCAGGCACTATGTTTCTGCCTTTGAGAGAGGCAAAGTGGGGGTGGGGATGGAGTAACAGGCAGAACCCAGAATTTCTCAGGAGGCCTCAGTCTGAGTTTGGTGTTGGGTGCAAGTGGAACTGGTCGATCCCAGGCACAAGCTGATTCTGGGGCTCCTCTCCCCGTTGACCTTGGGGAGGGCAGGGAGAGGCGTGCCTCTGGCCGCAATCTGAAATCTGAACATACAGACTGGAGACAGGACATACTGGGGTTGGCTCTGAGCCAGATCGCTCAACCAAGCTATCAACAAGTGGTGGGGGTGGGGTCGGGGGGAGGACGGGAAGATGGAAGGAGGCTTGGTCCTTTTCCCTCTTCCCCCATCGATGATTTGGTGTCTGGGGCAACAGCACATGTAAGTCTGCTGGCCCATCTGTACAATGAAGGGAGTTGTCTGTGGGGAGCCTCTGGAAGAATCACTCTAAGGACTGATCCAGGCTAAAGGGATGCCATAAGTCCTGTTTTGCATTAGGGTCAGGACTGCAGGGGGGTGATCGGACAAACACTGGGGAACCATCTTTTTTTTTTTGCAAATATCCCCTCTGCATCAGGCTCCTATGTTGGGACACTCCCTCAATTTGTGTTGGATAAATAAACGCACAAAAGAAGTGTTAACAGATCACTATGTGTCTAAGAGATTGGGAAAGACATGAGTTAAAGCTGTAAAATGCCTTTCCTCCTGGGGCCATGTCTTCTGGCTTGAGTGAGTGTTCCCAGTGATTGGCCTCCTAAGGATAAAGATTTCATGGGCTGAAGGTTGGCATGGAGAAAGAGCAGAACACTTTGTCCTGTGCATCTGTCTGCTGGAGTTCAGAACCAATGGGCCAAGAGCAGAAGCACGCACTCAACTCAGTGCAGGGAAGGCCCTGCTTACCTGAGAGCCACTGCCATGCAACTGATACCTAGGGTGAGAGTGAACTCCCTGCCCTGGGGAGATGCGTCAGCAGAGGCCCATATCCTAGTCGGGCACTGCCTCAGAGCTTTTGCATTGATCGGGTTAGGGGTCTAAGGAACTCTCAGCCACCTCTGAGTTGAGGAGTCACGCATTCCAGGGTCAGGATGGGTTGTACCTGGTGGTCCAGCTTCCTGGCAGCAGGGAGGCTGGAAAATGCTCAGCTGCGATGTGTTTGTACTGAGCTGTGGGTGCCGTCAGAGCTACATGGTGACAGCCGCCTCCACTGTGACACAGAGAGGGAATGACACACAGGCGGGGAGGCAGATAGGCTTCCCACGACACCTGCCAGAGAGCCGGAATGGAGATGTACAACACCAGAAAGACAAACAGACAATGAGATTCACCCCCCTCTCACACGTTGGGACACACCTGGGGATTCAGGCATTTGCCCAAGAAAGGCTGCAGGCAGCTTCCTTAGTGCGCGTTGAAGAGGGGGAGTGTGTGTGTGTGTTGCTTGAGGCTAGAATAGGGGTGACAGACTTTTTCTGTAAAGGGTCTGACAGTAAATATTTTAGGCTTTGCTGGACATATGCTTGGCTGCATCTAGTCAACTCTGCTGTTGTAACGTGAAGGCAGCTGTAGATGATGAGTAAACAAATAGGCATGGCTATGTTCCAATAAAACTATTTATGGACACTGAAATTTCAATTTCATGCCATTTTTAAGTGTCATGAAATAAGATTCTTCTTTTGATTTTTTTCCAAACTGTTTAAAAGCATAAAAACCCTTCTTGATTATCCCGTTGTGCAGAAATAGATGATCATCTGTCCTGTAGGAAGGGTTTGCCAACCCCTGGAGTACTGAGTTAGCAAAGGGAAATGTTTAAGGAGGTTGACGAATGGAGCAGCTTAGAGCAGACCATCAGAGTTATCTGTGGTGCCTTGCATGCTTTATCCATTCTACCTGGACTCAGAGTGCCCATCTGTTTAGTGGGTCAGTCCAGGGAGAGGTGCCCAGCCTGGCCTCAGCTCTCTGCCCCAGGACTCTAGAACTGGCCTTCATGGCATCTGTTAGAATAATCCTCCAACATAAGGACACCTAGAAAAAACATTCAGAGTGAAAATGAAGCTGTCACTGTAGCTTCCCAAACAGTTTCTGAGTCCGTCTCCCATTCAGCCTCTGTGTCCAGGTCTGTATCCACCTCCATGGGGTAGGAGACCACAGGGAAAACCTGGGTGGGTCCTAGACAACACTTGAAACTCACAATAGGCGTGACAAGACTTGAAACAGCCCAGGTGGGAATAAGAGGCTTGTATAATACCTGGGGGTGCTCAGCGGACGAGGGTGGCTAGTGTGGGTAGGTGCAACCAGGGAGAGTTTCCTAGAAGGGGGCTGAGGTCTGGTTGGCCTTGAGGGATGGCTTAGATGCTCTCAGTCCAGCTCTCCCCAGACTCCATAGATTGCCTTCCCTATCTCACCTTCCCCCCTGACAAATGGGAACCACAGGGGGTTGTTTGAGAAAACTGTGTGGCTGCTTTGCAGACACCTCTGAATTACCCAGTTTCTGATTTAAGCCATGTGTGCTGAACCAGGCCCCGCCTTTTCTTCCTTCCCCTCCCTGACATTTCTTTCCTACTACTTTCCCGGATGTGGTTTAAGGAGATTTTCCTCTCTCCCATTTTCCCAAGTTTCTGGATTCCATCCTCTTCTTTCCATTCCAGCAGCCGTTGCCCTTCCTAGGGCCTGCAGTGTAGGCTTTCTACCTACTGTTTCCTCTTCCATCTTGCTCACCTGAGGGATAATCCCTAATCAGGAAGCTTATCAATCCACTATTCAGTGCTCCCCCTGCTCTCCCCGACGAACAGCACTCTCACTTCCCTGGCTCCATGGACTGGTGCCTTCCACCCTTCTTCAACTCCTCTCACTTTCCACCCCCTGATATTTTACTGTGTCCCTTGATGCCCCCACATCACCCTCTCAAGCCATCCCCTAGCACTGATCAGAGTTTTCCTGCACTACCATGGCAAGGGATCAAGTGTGAAAAAAGAGATGCTACCCATCCAGCCTCCCTCCCCTCCTGGAATCCCAGTCCCTGCCTGGTAACTGCTCCGAAAGCATCATTTTGTAAGTTGTCAGCAAAACGTGCCTTCTCCTTGCTCTGGCTTCCAATCCCCCTCCCTCTCCTTTCCTCCTCTCTCCATTCCTCCCCACCCTCGTCCATCACTTACTTGCCCACCGTACTCTTTCACCCCCATCTTTTATCCTCTGCTTCCTCCTTCCCTCTCTGCCTGCCCCTCCTTGCCTGGCCCAGGTGAGAGAACTCCACATCCTCCAGAACAGATGCCCAGCGTGTAAGAGGGATTCCTCATAGATCACGTTCTCAGGGAGGAGCTCTGGAAAGTGTCCCAGTCTCCTGGGCCTCCATATTCAGCAGCATGGGATGACTGTGTGTGCTCCATCCCCTGCCCTGAGCCTGGCTCCCCAGGAGTCAAGTGCAGGGCTTGGGCGAGATCATGCCCTGACTCTTGCCACTTGCTGTTGGGGCTCTGATAGGGGGAGGTTTGAATACCTAAGAAGAGTAGCAGCATTAATGCATTTTTTTCTTACCATTCATAATTAATCCTGTGAGCCAGGCATCTTGCTCTGCACTTTTTCAGCTCCTACCTTTTTGAGGAGGAAAGAGGTCCTAGAGGTTCCCCCTTCCTTCCCGAAAGTAATTTCCTTTCTCTCCCCTTCATGGGTGAGCGGTGTTTTCATCTTTTGGCCTTCTCTCTCCGGTTGCCTGTCCTGGGAGGAATAGGAAGAAGGGGGAGGGGGGCATGCTGAGGTTTCATTAATAAAGACAGCACACTGAGAACAGAGGAGATGAGTGATCCATGTCCCCTGCATCCTCTGCCTGGTGTTCAGGCCCAGTAAGGGGAGGAGGGATGCTGAGCAGCCTGTGGATCCCAATGAGGGGTGGCATGGATGGCCCCAGCCCCATAAAGGACACATGAGAAACATGGACTGGGTGGCCCAAAGGAGAGGGAGGGTAAGATCTGGCCTCACATCCTTACGGGGCTTCCAGAAGAAAGCTGGCCTGGAAGGACGTAAAAGGACATTGGCGCTTCCCATGGAGGGCCTTGGGATGAGCTGCCTAAGTGGCCTGAGCCTCCCATGCCAAGAGCGAGGCTACCTTCAGCTGGGGAGGTCCTGCCTGGTTTGGGACAGTGGGGGCTGGAGAACCTCCACATCCCTTCCCACACCAAGATACGGAAAGTCAGCTAACCCAGTGAGTCACTGCTCCGGTGTGCTGACTGGTGACGCTGCCTTCCTGTGTGCGGGAAAACAGCTGCCTGGCCTAGTGGGTGACAGGAGGACATGGACTGTTATTTTCAGTTCTTGCCCTGGCGTCGGGTGCTGGGGGTATAGTGCCTGAGGAGAGCAGGCCTTCCTGAGTCTGGAAAGGGGGGTTGTTATGTTTTGGGGGTACCCCAACTCCCCTCTTCCCTCTAGTTCAAGTATCTGTGACATATCCCATTTCCTTCAGGTGACACTCCAGGGCTCTGCAATGTGTCACCTTGGGAAGTATCTTCCCTTCTCTAGCGTGTGTTTTCTCATCCATACCAAGAGGAGGTGGCCCCTAAAGTTCATTTCAGGTTTAAAGTGCTGTGTCTATAATGAAGTCTTCTTAAAAAGGGTGCTTCAGCATAAAAATCTGAAGGCAGAGAATGGCAGAGGGCCTGACCAGCCCTTGAGAGCACGAGTGGAATCACTAAATGGGGTACCAGTGGGGTCTGTGCTGACCTACCTTACTGGTTACATGGCAGAAGCAGAGTGATGACGTGCACAAAGTCTGCAGCCAGACTGCTTATGTTCATTTCCCTTCTCTCCCATGTACTTGCTGTGTGACATTGGAAAGTTGCTTAGCCTCTCTGTGCCTCAGTTGCCTCCTGAATATAATGAGCATAATGCTACTACCTGGTTCAAACTTTTGAGCAGATTAAATTAGCTAGCACATATTTATTGCTTAGAAGAGTGCCTGGCACATACTGAGTGTTTAATAAATGTTAACTGTTAGCAAGTAAGGGCCTAGCAGGCTTGCTGTTCCTATTTTGAATGCAATACAGGGCTCTGGGGGTAAAGGTGGCAACAAGAGGGTGCAAAAAGGTTGAACCCAAAGTAGTCAGATACTAATGAGTTTACACATGGATGGCCTTAGTGGGTATCATGCTATGCTATATACTCTAAAGTCAAGTTAAATAAATTTGCAATGCCTCACAGTAATATCTGCAAGATAGGTTTTATTGTTATTGCCATTTCACAGACGACGAAATTGAGGCACAGAAAAGTTAGTGGCTTGTTCAGGGTCATAAGACTAAAAACTCTGGCAAGATGGTCTCTAGTCCACTGCGCCATATGCTCAGAGTAGATTTGAATAGTCCAATGGATCTGTAGCCACAGCCATGAGGGGAGAGCGTGGGGATACCGGTGACCAAGCCACTTAAAGCCTAGTGTCCATCCTCAGGGAGCGGAGCATCCGTCCACCCAGAGCTGCAGCGGGTGGGCCCGTTGCTGTCCTGTGAGGGCCTCACTCCCAGCTTGGGGAAGCCCAGAAGAGGGAAGCAGCCAGGTCGGGGAGGAGCAGCAGCCGATAGGGCTAGAGTGGCCGGTCCAGGGAGTGCATCTCAGAGGGCGGCCCCGGGGCACAGGAGTCCTGCATGTGAGGCCCAGAGGAACACTGGATTTGGGCAGGTGGCCTAAGACTGTCAATGCTGAGCACTACCCAGTAGGAGGTGGAGTAGGGTGGCCTCGAGGTGGCGGTGATCTGGACAGGATGGTCCCTACAGTCCCCAGCTGAGGTGGGGGAGCAAAAGGCACAGGCCCAGGAGCTCCCAGGTTCTTGCTCTCAGCCCTGTTGCTGGGGAGTGTCTGTATCCAACTGGGCAGGGTGTGGGTCCCACCATATGGGGGCAGGGTGAGGATAGAGAGGACACCCATGGAGCCAAGAACCCTGAGCCCAGTTCCTGAGGTGGCTGAGAGCACCGCAACCCCTCCACCCTGTGACTCTGCCTGAGCAGGACCTGGGCACAGCTCTCTCCTGGTCCATATCCTTGCCTGGGCAGCCTAGTGGCAAAAGTGAGAATCAGGGGTGGGAGGGGGCTGCGGCCAATGCTCCAGCTTGTTTTGAATCCATCACATTTTGTTGAGGCGCTGCCAAGGCTAGAACAGAGATGAGCATCCTGCAAGCCTAGGCTTCTTGAGTGTGTGTCTGTATTGGAATCTGAACATATCTGATCGTCTCTCTGTATCTGAATGCCTTTGCAGGATGAATGTCAGAAAATGTGTATACTAGTGTAATTTTGTGTGTGTGTGTGTGTGTGTAATCTGACAACTACATCTGAATATCTAAATCGCTGTGTGATTGTATCTGCATCTACTTTTGCTCTTTGAATACGCGTGTGTCTGTGTTTTTGGGTAAGAGGGTGTGTGTGTGTGTCTGTGTGTATGTCTGTGTGTGTGTGGGGGGAGAGACCAGCCTTCAAAATATAAACTACTCTCCCTATCCCCTATTTCCTTCTAGAAACCCAGACCCATTCAAGCCTCTAGCACTGCTATGCCAGCTCCCTCAGTCTTAATAAAGGTTAAACAGAGTTGGTTTATCCTATCTCTACTTAAGAGTCACCTGGAGAGCTTTAAACAGCACTGACACCAGGTTCCCACCTGCGTGACTCCAGTTCAGTTGGACACTGGGGATTTTTTAAAAGCCCCTCAAGTGATTCTAATGCATGGCCCAGTTGGGCATGCTGGGCTAAGGGGTCAGAGCTCATTCTATGAGCAGGGTCAGGCCTGGGGAGGAGGCAATGAATTTCCAATTGGAGGGAGCCCAGTCCTGAGGAGGTCCTGCTATTGACAGGACCGCACCCCCCCCACATACACACACACACATACACAGACATCTCAGGGTGTCTCTGAGAGCAAGGAGTTCTGATTTCTGGCCTGGTCCTCTGGGAAGCTTGCTTTCTGCCCCAGAGCAGCCATCTCTCCCAAGAAATGTACAGTTGGCTTGCACACAAGTCAGGTGGCATCTTGATGGCACCTGAGGGAGCACTGTGTCCATTGTTGTCATTTCTTTCCTTGCTTGTGCACAGTCCTGTTGGCTGTGAGGCAGGACTAATGGAACTGAGATAAGGAGAGAGCATCTTCCTGTGGGCTAAGGAAACAGAACCAAAGAAGCAAAGGGTCTTGACCATGGCCACACATGGGGGCCAAGACCCAGGCGCAGCCTTTGGGTGGATGCTGTTTGCTCCCGCTCTAGAAGAAAGGGCTATTGGACGCCCCAGGGTTTGGGATATTGCTCTGACTGGAAGCTTCCCTGCCCTGAGGCCTCACCAGCCTTTGGCCTGAGGTTGTACAAGGTGTAGGAGACTCATTCCCAGATCTTGGAGGCCTTTTGCTTCATGGTGGCCTCTGAGGGCGTGGCCTCCTGCATCTGCCAGAGGTCCGTGGGGCCAGGACCTCTCCCTGCTCCCAACAGGCAGGTCAGGAGATGGTGGAGTTGCCAAGCCCTCAGACACTCACTGAAGCTGGAATCTACAGGTTATGCCAGAGGTAGCCTGTGGCCACCGAGGCTCTGGAGGACCCTGGGTGAGGCACAGAAACTGAAGCCTGAGTGCCTGGTGTAGCCTGTGCCTTGGGCTGCCCAGGAGTACTTTCCCAGCCTGCTCAGTTCTCCCTGACTGCAGGAGGGAGGCTGGGCTAACATCCACATGGCACCCTGGGCCTCTCAGGCCATCTGCTGGGATATCCAAGTCCACCTTCACCATCTCTGAGTGAGCCCTGACTAGCAGAAGAAGAGACGTATATTAAAAAAAGCCTCTGTTGAGCTTTTCTCCACCTGGTTTTCTTTCTCCATTTTGGGTACTTGCTTATCACCAGCTTGATCATAGAGGGGCTGTGTGGAGGGCAAGGAGAGAGGGAGGGAGGTGTGGTTAGGCAGAGAGCTGGGGCACAGAGGACTCAGGGGTGACAGTAACTCTGCCCACTGGTGGGGTAAGTGCAAGGACTAGTGGTTGGAATGCAAGTGAAGAGGTTTCTCCATCCCGCTGTCCCCATGTGCCTCCTGAACCAGGCCTCTGTGGGCTAGCAGTGTCCCCATATAGGCCTACTCAATCTTTTAACAACTGGTATATGCCATTGGATGGCTATTCATCAGGGCCTGCTTAGTGGATGCTTTGTGATACCAGTTTTTGTCATCATTATAATTTTATACAGTGCTACAGTGAATATCCTTCCATATGCCTCTCTTGTTGTCCAAGTGCAAATATTCCTCTAGGATAGATACCTTTGTTGTGGAATTGTTGGTTGAAGGATATATGCATTAATGATAGACTTTAGGAGCAGACTAGACTCCCCTCCCGGGAAAGTGCCTGGCCTCCCACAGCCTGTTCACTTGATGCCCTGTAACCAGTCTGGTACCCACTGGAGGTTCGACTCTTCATGGGCTCTTCTCCTTTGCCGCTCCTGCAGCTCTGAGGCCTGAGCCCACTCTTCTGTAGTTACTTTGGTTTGTTTCTCACAGCATTAAAGGTTTTATCTTGAAGAACAAGTGAGTCTAGGTAGGGTTAATGGAGTGTGCGTTAGGGTACCAGGCTAGGTAGCTGTAACATAGAGGCCGTCTAGCAGTGAGCTAAGTTAGATAGAAGCCATTGCTTTCTCACCTAGCAGTCTAGAGATAGGTCATCCACCAGGATGGTGGGGTGGCTCAGCTCCACGGGATCACTCAGTGATCTTGATTCCTTTCGAAGTATTTCTCCCCTGCCCCCTCAGGTATTGTCCCTTGTCTGCATGATCAAAGTGGGGCCCAGCATTTGGGAACGTGGAAGAATAGAAATGGAGAGCATGCAGCCCTTGGAAACAAGTGATGCATAAGTGGCACGTGCTGTTTTCACTGCCATTCCATGGGTGAGAAATCCATCATGTGCCCACACCAGAGAGTGAAGGAGGTAGGGAAGTGTCGTCTCCAGGTGGACATGCACGTGCCCAGCTAAAACTGCCACTGTGGAAGAAGGGGAGAATGAAAAGATTTGGAGAGATAGTTTGTCTCCTTCAGAGGAGAAAGCCAGTCTAGTGTGTCCCACAGGCCTGGCAGAGGTCTGAGCCTGCCTTTTATCCCGAGCACAGAGCAGGTGCTCAGCAAATGTTTGCTGCACAGAAGAATCAAAACAGCATGGACTGAAGCATGGAGGTGGGGGAGAATCTGGCTGCAGGTAGGGGAGGAGATAATAAGGAAAGGAGATGGCTGGTCTTGGCTGTCTCTGTCTCTCCCTCTCCTACTAGACTTATGGACTCATGCCTTTTGTTTTTCTCTAGCCCACAGACACTTGGGGTTGACCAGCATCGGTGGTGAGCATAAGGCGCGCAGTGCGGGCTTGAGCCTGCCTCTGGCTGAGACGCATCATGGTTGGCATGGCACAGGTCTGCCTGGCTGCTCTTCTCATGCTGCCTCTGGTAAGGGCCCAGGACCCTCCCCTCCATGATCACCTAAAGCCCCAGGCTCACCTGAGCCCCTACTTCAGTGACGTGTGTGTCTCTGAGTGCTCTCAGCTGAGCTCTGTTCGACTAGCTACTCTCTCTGGGACCCAGGGCGACTGGGGACGGCATCACTGCCAGACCATACAGCACCTTTCTGTGAATTAGGAAAAGCGCTCCATCCTCAAGACTCTGTCCTATTCGATGAAACATTGTCAGAAAATTTACAAATCTATTAAGATGGTGACAAGTGGAACTTTTAAAATTGTGCAGTGCACAACCTGCTCAACTGCATGCAGAGATCCTGATTAGGGCTACAGAAGGCCCTTTTGGATTTCCCTGTTCCCAGCCCATGAGGCCCTGCCAGGTTACAGCTCAAGAAGCCTGCCTTCTGCTTAGGTCTCTTCCTGAGTAGGATCGGGCTCGGACTCCCAGGCACTGGCCCCACCACTCAAACTGGGAGTTCAGACTAGCAGTGGTTAAGTCTGTTCTCAGACCTACTTCTGTCTTGGCTCTCCTGGGTGGCCATGGACAAGCCCCTCTCCTCCATCTGGAAGCTGCCTCCCACATCTGTGAATAGTCTGGACTGTACTTGATCCCTGAACACAGCCCTTGATGGCTCAGCTTGGCAGCACTTGCTGACTTCCCCTACAGAACCATCCCTGCCCTGGAGTTTTGAGTTAACCTGGCAGCATTGGGAGGCCGCTGTCATGAGAGCAGTGCATGGGCTTTGAAGTCATTTAGTTCTGTGTTCCAGTTCCACATCTGCCACTAGCCAACTGTATGGCCTTGAGCAGAGATTTCTTAACTCCTCTGAGCCTCAGTATTCCTGTAATAAAGTGGGGGTAAGAATAAATGAGTGAAGTGAGGAGGCCCTTCATTCACTGAACGCCACCCCTGGACTTCCTTGACTCCTGGTGGATGCACCTTCTCCTTTCTTCTAGAGGAGAGAAAGGCTGCTTTGTCTCAGCCTTTCCTCTACCCCACTCTTTGCTTGCTCCCTTAAAATGCAGTAGTCTCTGACGCCAGACTGGGTTTGAATTTTGGCTCTACTGTCTACTAGCCGTGTGACTTTGGGAAATTTTCTTAACCTCTCTTGCTTAAGTTTCCACATCTGTAAAATGGGAAGTCTACTTCATAGAACCTTAACATATTAATGTAAGACACTTAGTTGCTCACACCTAGTAAAGTACTATATATGTGATTGCTAATATTGTAATAAGAGGTAGAAACTGAGGTCCAGGGGACAGGGCAACCCCCCCAAGGTCACAAACTGAGTTGGTGATTGAGAAGAGCCCTTGTGGTATGTGTGGCATAGTGAATGTCAGAGCGTCTGCTGGCCCTTAGATCTGACACTTTCTTCCTGCTCTCCTTCTCTCCTTGCCTGGGCTTAGGTGGCAGGGCTTGTAAACAGACCTCTCTGCCTTCCTGCTCCCTCCTACCTGCCTGGCTTTTGTGTCCCCTGCAGGCCACCATGATGCACTCTGACTGCATCTTCAAGAAGGAACAAGCCATGTGCCTGGAGAAGATCCAGAGGGCGAATGACCTGATGGGCTTGAACGACTCCTCCCCTGGTGAGAGGGGCAGTAGGGAGGGCACAGCAGCCCCCACACATCCCACACCTGTCTTTAGAACTGGTTCCCAGCCTTCAGCCCAGCGTGTTTAGAGTGATTGAGGCTACAGGCCCCTGGGTCCTTCAGAAAGCCTTTGAAACAACGGGGTCCTGGATCCACTCTGGGTAGTGACACTAGAGTTGTTCCCTTTGGGGCTGCCGTGCCCTGGAAGCCTCACTCTGGCTGGGGCTCATCTGGGTGGCTGAATGGGGACTCCTTTTCTCCCCCCGGGGCTGGGATAAAGCTGGTGCGTGGGCTCAGCAGCAGCTGTCAGAGAGCTTGTTAGCAACAGCCTGGGCCCTGTGGCAGCAGGGACACAGCTGTTGGCAATCGCTGAGATGGAGAGCACCTGGTCAACCCAGGGCAGGAAATGGGGTAATTTCCTATCTCCTTTTCTCACTCTTTCAGCAGCTAGGGAACAGAGTAGCACTGGAATCCCTGCTGGCATTTGGGGAAGGATCTTGCTTCCTTGGGCTGGTCAGAGACATGTTACAGGACATTTATCATCCTTAGCCCTTCCTCCATTAAATGCCAGTAACATGCCCTGGTCCCTATGGCAACTAAAAAGTGCCTCCCAACATTTCCAAATGTCTCAAGGGTGTGGCCCCTGGTTGAGGATCACTGGACTTCTGAAACCGTCTTTCCCTGCTTTCCTCATTGTGCAGGTGGGAACTTTGGCTACTCAGGCAAGGGAACCCTGACTCCCATCTGGGACCAGGGAAGGGATCTGAGTGGGCAGTTGGGCACTTGGGAATGGGGGTGTCCCTGGAGGGCTCCCCAGCCTTACAGATGATGTCTTAGCCACTGGAGGGCTGGCTCCAAGTCAAGCTGGGGATCTCCACTCAGGCCAAAGGGATTCACTTTTCTGTTTGCTGGGAGCTCTTCTGAGCACTGTTTGAATAATTGATTAATCTGCAGGCCAGTTAAATGTAATGGTCCCGCTGGGTACAGCTCCTGGCCAGTTGCTTCTCAGAGAATATCACCTGGTGATGGAGCCTCTCTTGGCCATGCTAGCTTTTCCCACCAACTGTGTTCTAGATCTGCGAGCCCTAAAAGAATGGTGAAACCAAGGCAGGGCCCAGAGGGAAAGAACATATGGTCCAACCCTCTTGTTTGGTGATAGGAAAATGGGACCCTGGGGGCATGGGAACCCAAGCATGGCATCCTACTTCCTGGCCTGGACTGCTTTTTACTGTCTCTGACCAATTTGGTGTTGAGCCAAAAGAAAAGCATCCAAGAGGTGAGAGTTGAGATGGGAGATGGGGTGCAGACAAGGAGAGCTGTCCTGGGCTGGGGAGAGAATATGACACAGGCTGACCAACAGGGCCACCGTGGCAGAAGCATTAGAGTGATGGATGGATAGACAACCATCCATTGACAGGAGAGGCTGCTGCTGGGGGAAGGTCAGAGCTGGATGAGGCTGGTGCTGGGGGATGCTGGTGCTTTCCGCGGTCTGGTGTGCTCAGAAGAGAGAGCAGTGAGGTCTTCGTGGGAAAGATGGGGAAGGATTCATGAAGAAGGTGGCATTTGACCCAGAGCCTTGGTTCTCAAACCTGGATGTACATTAGAATCACCAGGGAAACTTTCGACAGATAACAAGCCATTGGCCGAACCGATTACATCAGAATCTCTGGAATAGGACGATCATGGGTGATTTTTAAAAGCTCCCCAGGTGAACATAATGAGAAGGTAAGTCTGAAAGTCTTTGAGCTAGGCCAGAGGGATGGGTAGACACTGATGGAAAGGTAAGAACTGAGAATGGATCAATACAGAGAATATTCTAGGTAGAGAGAATCATGGGAGCAAGAGGCTGGGAGGCTTGAGCCTGACATTTTTTTGTTAGGGGTGGGGGTGGGGCAGTGAGTAACCCCATACGTCTGGAATCTTGGGTTGGAGTGAGTGAAGGGGGGTCTAGAGAGGGGCAGGGCTCAGGGCACAGTATCTGTGTGTTTCATCTCCATCTGTACTGGAGTTGGAGGTAGAAGGCCAGCAGCAGCCTGCCTGCCCATGGACTCTTCCCACTGGGCTGGCATCCCTGCATCTGTCCCCTAGGATTTCACCTGGTTCTCTTCTAGCTTTGCTTCAGATGCCCTATGAGTCAGGGCCACCCACAGGTTACCCCCAAACCTGAACTTTGGTGGGAGACTGTAAGCCTGAGGAATAAACTCACTCACCCACCCATTCATGCATTTATCCACTCACTCATTCACTCACTTATTCCCTCATCCTCTGACTCTTCAACTCATGTGAGGAGCTGGAATCTAAGGGGCTTGGGCTGGGGAGTGGGGTCAAAGCTAGGGGACTGCAAAGAGAGATTTGCAGTCCAGAGAGGTCTTAGCTGTCAGAAAGAAGAAGAGCTAGTGCAGTGGGAATTCACTGGAATTCCCGTGTAAAGAAGCCTACTTACAGAGGCTTCCTCTGTGCCACTGCAGTGCTTTATTCTACCACCATAGTAACCTGGGGTTGGGGGAGCATCTGTTATTACCCATATTTATAGATGCGACAACTGAGGCATAAGGAGATGATGCAGACTGCTTAACTTAATGACACAACCCTTAAGAGGCAGAGGTGAAACTTAAACCCAGGCTGTCTGTGCCATCGACCAGAAGACCTCTGAAGAATGACAGCTTCTGAGTCCCAGCCTCCCTGACCACCGACCACTGGGCCTCCTGAAAGGCACATAGCACCTTACTCTTCTTTCCTGTAAAATGGTGGAGAAAATTATAGCTACTGCATAGGATTATTGCATTAAATGAAAAAACCCGTGGAAAGTTCCAGGGATGGTGTGTAGTGTTTGCTGAGTTCTTGAGAGATACGTTATGCTTAGTGAGTGTAGTCATCCGTGGTGTTGAATCCTCTTGGTGTTTCGCATCATGGGCTACATCCCAGTTCTTCTGAGAAAGGATGGAGACATCTGTAGGAAACAGACTGGTGCAGTTTGGGACAATCTGGGAAGGCTTCTGGAAAAGCAGGGCTGGGGTTCCAGATCTGGGTTCTAGAGGGCAGATGGAGAAGCTTGGGAAGGAAGAAGGGGAAGCTCCAGGTGAGGGTGACATGGGTAAAGTCAGAAAGGGGACCTGAGTCTAGTGTCTGGTGGGTAGGAACTGTAATAGCAAGCACTCTTGCACCACAGGTACCAGGTTCTTTAGCCAATGGAGTTCATCTAAACCTTATCCCAACTGTGGGCTAGGTAGGGTCCTGACACCTATTTTGCAGATGAGGCAACTCAGACCCAGAGAGGTTACTTGTAGTAACCTCTTTCACCCTAGTAAGTCACACAGCCAGGAAGTGGGACCACTGGGACGGTCCTCGAGTGTGTGCTTTTAACCGCTATCCTGTATCGCTGCTCAGAAGAGGCGGGAGGAGACAAACCCCTGCCTCCCACCCTCAATGGAGGGAGAGGCCATCAGCAGAGAAAGTTGAAACGCAGCTAGACAGATGCCGGGAGAGGAGGGCCTTGAAAGAAGTTCAGAGGCCTGCAGTTTTCTTAGCTATGAAACGGCCAAAGGGTGTTTATTTTCCTGAGGGTCAGGAGCTCCTAAGCCCTCACCAGTACCGATCTGCTTGGCCCATTGTGGCTCGGGTGGAATGGGAGGGCTGACCCCAGAGAGAGCCGTCCAGCCTTCCCTGCTCACGTCAGGCCTGTGCTTCCCAGGGGCTTTTCCCTGTAAGCCGAGGTTGGAGGAACCCCTCCTAAGGGGCCCAGGAGCAGGTGGCCTCTGGGCTCCTTTCCAGTGCAAAAGTTCTGGGAGAGCTTTGACCTTGCTGTCAGCCTCCAGGGAAGGATTTGCCAGGGTCTGGGTTTTTTCTGTGCTGCCTGCTCAGAGCCCCAGACCTACTCCTTGGGGCATCTACGGGGCTGTCGTTCAGCTGAGCTGTGCTTCTTGACCTCAAATTAAACATGCTTGTGAAATGTGGGTGACACTTCATCTCATTGCACCGTTCAGCATACTGGAACCCCTTGAGGAGCATTTGACTAGTGTCCAGTCCCAACCCAAACCAACATCAATGTGGTCAGCATTTGGGTGGGGGGCCAGATGTGGTATGGTTTAAAAGTTTCCAGATGATTCTAAAGTGTATCTCGGGGGTGCAGGACCACTGATTTGGAGAGAACAGCCTCCACCATGCTCATATGATCTCAGGGCAGCAGTCTCGGAGGCCTGGAAGCTCACCCTAACCCAAGGGTCAGATTTGAGTGTGGCAAAGAATTGACAGTCTGTGCAGTATGTTATGTGTGCGTGGGCTGGGCTGGGAGAGGCCAGTCCTCCCGTGGCTTCCTTCCCTGCACCTTCCGCACCACCAAGACCTCAGCACAGAACACTGGCCACAGGTCAGCGCATGTCCCTGAAACGCACTTGAAAATGGAAATGAGAACCAATGTTTATTCCAATGATTTGCATGTGAACTCACAACAAAAAGTTTTTATATCCTTTTCTACTTTTATATATTTTTGTGTATGTTACGTGTCTCCCCATAATTTTAAAAATCCAAATAAGTGAGTCAGTTGAAAGGGGGACGCTGACTTGTGAGAGGTGAGGTGTGTCCATGGTAGGACGTGTGGAAAAGGATAGAGGTCTCCTGGGAAGGCATGTGAAGTCATTTCTCCTCACTGACCCTGCAACCTCTTTCCCAAAGAGAATGTGGGATAAAACCACATAGAGGGACCTCGAGAGCAGGAGCAAGAGACAGAGGCATGCGGAGAAGAAGGTACCCAGGCTCTAGGAGGCAGCTGGAAGGGGGTGTAAAAGGAAGGAAGGCAGGTGGCCATGGGGAGTGAAAGCAAAGTGTTCTGCCTGGGCTGTTTTGCCTGCAACACGCTTGGCATGCTTTAACGATGTTTATTGGGACCTGTGGTTTTGTCCCTCATTCCAAACCCCTGAGAGCCAAATGGGACTTGAGACAGCACTGAGTCCAGCTCTGTCACGTGGTGCACAGAGGGGCTGAAGGCCAGAGGAGCTGTAACTGGCCCGAGTCACACCAAGGGCCAGAGCCAGCCCTGGGACAGGGCCCAGGTCCCTTTCTACTGCAGTGCTCTTGTGCCCAGAGGAGGAGGAGAAAGGAACCCTGTGCGTGGGAACAGGCTTCGCTGCCTTCCAGCCTCTGCGTGCCGTTCATCCCAGGGGATTCAGGGCGGGGTGGGGGGTGGGAGGGTTACCCAGCCAGCACCTTCTCTTGGCATCAGCCTAGAAGCTGTCCCTACCTTTGAATAGAGGTGGTTGGGTGTTGTCCTCCACGGGATCCCCACATTCTGGAGAAGATAGAGGAGGGAGGCCTGAGGCAGCCTTGGCAAGGGCAGGAGGAAGAGAGGCCGAAAGCCCGCTCATCCCTGTTTTGACCTGGTATCCGCAGCCTGTCCAGTGTGTTAAGTGCCTTGTCCCAGCCCCACCTCCACCCTGGGCTCTTCTGGGGAGAAGAAGAGGCCTGCAGGAGGGGCACCCATGTGAGGGCTAGGCCCAGGCTCCCCTGTCCAGGGAGCAAGATGAGCTTCTGGACAGGCCTGGGGCCGTGGGCACCAGGCTGGGGAAGGCTTGGGGCCCGCGGGGACCCTCACTCTGATGAGGGTATCCCTCGTGGGGCTTGGTGTCACATCTGACAGAGAGTTCCGTTTCTGTCCTTACGGTGTTTTCCTTTAGTTCAGCAGTTGTCAAACTTCAGTGTGTATCACAACTCCCTGCAAGGCTTGTTAAAGCGCAGATGGCGGGGTCCTATCCCCGGAGTGTCTGACTCAGGAGGTCTCAGGTAAGGCCTGAGCAGCTGTATTTCTGACAGATTCCCAGGAGGCGTTGCTGGGATCGGGAGCACACGTTGAGAGCCAATGCTCTAGTCTTTTCAGGCTTCCAAAGGCCAGGACTCCACTGCATCTCTAGTGCCTCCCCTCCATCGCCAGCACTGAGCTCACAGGTGGTCCTCATTTTATGAAACAGCAACATTGACTGCAAATTTCAGTAAATTGAATGATTTTTAAAATGAGCTACTTGTTCTAACAATACCTCAGCATCCTCAGGTAGCTTCTTAAAGGAAGGACCACGGCTTTGTCTGAGTCCCTTTGGTGCCACTGGTCTCACGAGTTTTGAACGCTGTGGGGGAGCCTGACAATTTCATCTCCATGACAACCCCAAGATTAGCTCTTATTTTGTTCCAGCCTTGGGCCTAATAGCTTTTGCATTCTCTCTGAGTGCAACCGTGCTAAATGGACTATCTCCCTCCCTGCTGGCACAAATTGCAGCCCCTCCTTGGCTATTTTATGGATAATGTCTTAGGTGGGAGCCAGCCCCAGAGATTGTCCATAGGCATCTCCCACCTGAGGCAGGAAGCCCCCCAGTGCCTGGATTCCTGTGACAAAGTTCCATAATTGAGGTATGTATAGTAGACTTAGGGGACAGAAAGGTTGAGGACTCAGGCTTAGGACTAGTGTGGACGTAGAAAAAAGGGTACAAATAAATGGGGCGTGTGTGTGTGTGTATGGGGTAAGTGCATGGAGAGGTCTCCCAGGGAACAGGACCTGATCTGATATTTGACCTCCTCTGGAGCAGCAGGAGGAGGAGGAGGATGGAGAAGGAAGAGGAGGGGGTGGGGAGGAGAGAGCTTTCTCAGCTGCTCAAAAGCATTTGGTGCACTCGACTACATTGTCCTTGTAACATGCTTTCCTGACTGCTGTCACTAGCCTTTCCTGGTTGTCCTTGTAGCCTTGACCATCCCTTCTCTGTCTTCTTTGCCAGCTCCTCTTCCAAATGTTGGCATTCCTTAGAACTTGGGGCCAGGCTATACTCTCTTCTTCCTCCTCTAATGTGTACGCTCACTAGACTACCTCTCTGGTTCCATGTCCTTGAATAGCATCCCCATGCTCACCACTCCCAGCCGGCTCTCTCCACATCTGACCTCCTCCTCTGACCTCAAGACTTTTAATCCAAATTCCTGTTTGACATCTGGTTCCACTTGGCTCTTCACATCATCTCAAACGAAGTATATCCCAAATTGAATTCTTGATTCCCAACTCGCCTAATTCTCTTCCCGCTGCTTCCCACCATCTGCTCTTCAGACAGTCTTCCCCACTGTGATAAAAGGTGCATCAGTCCATCCTGCCAGACACTCAAGCCATAGACGTGGGTGACATCCTTGGTACCTCTTTCTACTTCACTATATTAGGGTAGTCTAGATGATGCTGAAATAGCAAATAAGCCTTAAAATCTCAGAGATTTAACACAAAAACATTTGTTGCTTGTACATGCCACAGGCCAATGGGGTCAGCAGAGGTGGGAGGCGGAGCTCCACTTCACACAGTCATTCAGGAATCCAGGCTCCCTCCACTGTGGAATACGGCCACACTCCACATTTAACTCCAAGGCTCCTACAGCAGGGGAAGAGAGAGATAGGGTGTGGAAGCCTGTGAGGCATGTTTTAGAGGCCAAGTCATCCTTCTCATCCACTTGCCATTGGCCAGAATGCAGTCGCACAACACAGGTGAGCACTGTGCCCAGCCAGCCTGTCACCAAGCCCTGCCAGTTCTGCTTAGATTCTGTCCTATACAAGGCTCCAACTCTGTAGCCATCACACCAAATCGAGCCCCGTCAAGTCTCTCCTGGACCACTGCCATGTCCTCATGGGTCTCCCATGTCTCCTTTTCTGCCCTTTAAATATATTATCTTCCACACACAACCAAATCAGAGCACATTGGCACCTTTTCTTAAAACCCATCTGTGATTGGCAGATTAATGGCACCCCAAAGACATCAATACCCTGATCTCCCAAATCCGTGCATATTATGATACATAGCAAAAAGGACTTTGGAGACGTGATTCAGTTAAGGATCTTGAAATGGGGAGATTTTCCTACATTATCCATATAGGCTCAATATAATCACAAAAGTCCTTGTAAGTGGCAGTAGGAGGACCAGAGGAGGAGACAGATTTCAGGATGCTATGCTGCTGATTTTAAAAGTAGAGGAAGATGCCATGAGCCAAGGAATGCAGTCAGCCTCTAAAGATGGAAAAGACAATGAATCAGATCCTCTCCTGAAGCCTCCAGAAGGAACCAGCCCTGTTGACACCTTAACTTTAGCCCAGTGAGACCTATGTCAGACTTTTGACCTCAAGAACTGTGAGAACTACTTGGTGTTAAGTCACTAAGTTTACTTTGTTACAGTAGCAACAGGAAACTCATACACCATCCAGTGACTTCTCTTAGCATTTGGCATGCAATCCCAAATCTTTTAACACTACCCATCTCTGCAGTCATCTAACTCTCCCACTGCACCAGCTCCATCTGTGTCACTGTCCCTCTGACTCACTCAGTTTTGGTCCCTTTTTTCTTCTTAGAGTGTTTCTGATAGAACAAGTGTCATTCTGCCTTGGGGCTTTTGTATAGAGCATTTCCTCTGCCTGGAGCTCCCTTCCCTTGGCCAATTAATATTCCCTTGGCTTAAGCCTCCCCTGACCCACCATGCCCACCCTTGCCCCCAATCTAAATAAAATATACCTGTAATTTTCTCTCATACCTTATGCCTTTTTCATAGTATGTATCTACACTGCAATATCTGTATCTGTTGGACTGTTTATTTGTTTAATCTGGGTCTTCCCCACCCCCCACCCCCACCCTGCGTCTATAAGCTCTATGCAGGCAGGAACTGTGTATCCTTTCCATATTGCCTTGCAGTGTCTGGCTTACTATGGTGCTTAGTATTTCTTGAATAACTAAATGAATTAGGAGGAGAGTAGGAAAATGGAAGGAAAAATGTTTGAAGATGAGGGAGAGGGAAGAAGAGAAGAAAGAGCAGGAGGAAGAGAAAGAGAAAACGTTATCTTAAAATCTTCCAGCACCAACTACAGTTGGCATGGAATGCAGGATATAGAAGCCAGATTTGTTCTGGGTGAGGGGAAAGAAAAAGTTGCTGCCCTTTGGTTTAGAAAAACCCAAGACTTGCTCAGTAGCCCAACTCCCACCCTTTTAGGCTCTAGGGGAAGGGCCCCAAGAAAACAGTTCTGGGAGGGTTCAGCTCCAGGGCTCTTGAGGCCAGAGCTGGTACCATTAAGAAGCAGGGAGGAAATGAAAGCTTCTAGCTCCTCTGATCTGGGTCAGGCTAGGAGGTGATAACTGCAGGAGAAATCGTTGGGCAGGATATTTTGGGAAACCTGAGGAGGTGGCTGTGAGCCTCCTGTGGCCCAGTGATGCAGGCCAGAGGGGTAGATGGAGGGTTATGAGCTCCTGGCAGACTCAGGGTCATTGTCCCCTAAAGCCAGACACTAGGATTTGGGCTCCTGATGATAGGGTCTGGTTCTAGGCTTCCCATACCCTGGTGCTGCAGGAGATGCTCCTAGGACACTTAGTCTCTGAAGAAAACCCAGGCTGGAAACCCAAGGAGGCACAAGGTGGGCTTGGAGAGGTGTGAGAGATGGAACCTGACAGTCTCAGGCCGGGGTGGGCTGCAGAAACTTTGGCAGGGGTGACGGAAGCATCCCCAACCTCCCCCAAGCCACCCTTCTAGCAGAGTGAATCTCTGCTCCAGAATTCAGGTCTTCTTACTCAGTGTTGGGAGGATCCTTGGAGACACCCAGCCCTTGCTTTTGCAGACAGGGAACTGAGTCATGAGTAGGGTGGGTGGAGACTTGCCCAAAGTCATGTAGCGCTTGGCAAGGAGACCCTGTCCTTTGCCCTTTCTCTATTTTTAAATATTGATTTCCCAGCATTGCCTGTTTCCTTCCCCCGAAGAGCCCTGGTGCCTGAACAGGGCCAGGTGGACTCTAGGTCCTCAGTAAATAGTTGAAGAAAGACATGGCTCCCAATCTGCTTCTGCACCAACAACCATCCTGGAAGCACCCTGCTCCCCTCGGTCCATCCCTGCCTTACCCTTCATCCCTCCTTCATCCCTTACCCTTCATCCCTCCTTGCTCCTCGGCCTTTGAGACTCTGCCTGCTCCATCCAAGGTGCCTCGTGACCTCAAGGAACATTGGCTGGCAGGAGCATCTGGCCATGCCAGGGCTTAGTGCTCTGTGTTATGGGAACATCTGTTGGCTGGGGCTTCCGGGTCGTGGGCATTGACCACACTTCACAGCAAACCACAGTCAGCACTGGGCACGCAGCTGAGGATGTACCGTCACCCATCTGTGTGCTGGCTGGACGGCCTGCTGCAACGGGTGATCCGGAATAACTGAGGATGGGCCTACTGCTGAGACCTGGGACCGGCTTCCTGTGTCTGGCCCTCAGCTTCTTCATGTTCCTCGTTGGTTGTCTCACAACCCTCTGTGGAGTGTCTGGCTCCCACGTTCTGCCATTCTATGAGGTGCTATTAGCCAACCTGAGTGGATGTGAATTATAGAAGGTCTGGATCCTGAGGGCCAGGGTTTTATGCACCCAGAAGCTGTCTAGCTCCTGCCTAGGATACCTTGGCGACCCATTAGTGGACTTCCACTGGGGCTTCCTTCTCACCTCACAGGGCTCTATTTCACCTCCCGGCCGGGGCTTCTTCCGGGGGAATGATTCCCAGGGACACCTAATGGAAACAGTGGAATTAATAGTAACAATAGGGAACATGCATGGAATGCAGAGAGCTTGGTGCTGTTCTGAGAGTTTCACGTGTGTGAGCTCATCACTCCTCCTAACAGCCCTTAACTGGCACAGAAGCAGTCCCCGCCGTCCTACTCCCTCCACCCAGAGCACAAGTTGTGTCCGTTCCTTGGAGCGCTGTACTCTCTGCTGTCTGACACGCCACACTTGGGCTTCCCTTGCCATGCCTTTGGCTACTGGCTCTTGATGGGCTTCCTGGGTCCACTGCATAAATATGGGCGTTCCCTGGCGTTCTGTCCTTGGTGCTCTTTTGCATCCTTTCCCTGGGGGAGCTCTTCTGTCTGAGGGCCTCAACCACTGCCCAGGTGCTGGAGTGAAAAGGGAGAGGTGGGGCAGGGCAGAGCAGGGCAGGGGTGGGGTGGCAAGGGCCTTAGTACCACAGGGCCTTAGAACGACTTTATGGTCTATGATGGAGACCGGAAGCTCCTGAAAGGTTGTAATTGTTGGCTCAATATTCATTTGAAAAGATCGTTGTCATAGTTGAGGGGTGGTGGTGGTGCAGGGCAGGCCACTCAGAAGTCTGTAACAGGGTCCAAGTGAAAGGTGATTAGCACATTAGGTGGGGGAGGGTGGTAGAGAGTAGGAATGGGTTCCGTACACATCTGGAGGTGAAACCAGCAGGACTTGGTGACTGGTTGGAGATGTACCATGAAGGAGAAGGAGATGCAATGGGAATGACTCCCAGAATCCCAGCTGTTGTCTGAAGCAGGAAACCAGGTGTGAGGAGGCAGGTGCCATGTGGAGTCGTGGGCCCTTCACGGTGGGCTCTCCAGAAGGCATAAGGTGGGCCTTAGGGAGTGGATGGAGATGGAAGATTGGGAGTTGTCCGCATATAATTGTTAAAAGCGTAAACTCCATGATCTCATTCAAAGTGCGTGGGGCATGCACTCCGAGGAGGGGCAGGGCAGGTGCCTGCATTTGTGTACTGGCAGAGGAAGAGGCCCAGAGGGCTGGCGGTCATGAGACAGGTGCACATGGCATGGTCCAGTCTCAGACGGGTGACCTTGGCAAGAGCTGTTGTAGTGGGAGGAGAAATGTAACATGAAGGGAGGTGAGGAGGGAAGGAAGTGCAGAGAACACCACTGACAGGCTTACAGGGGCCAGCAGGAAGGAGGGAAGTGGCCAGAGGGTTTGGGGAACCTGCTTAGTCCCTGAAGCCCCCAAATATGGTTGTCAACTTTGCGTCTTCCTCACTCCCATAGCTCATGTCCAATGAGACGCTGTGATTTGTTGATTCCTAAGTACCTCTCAGATCTGCCCTTTCCTTCCTCTCTATCCCTCTGCCATTAGCCTGGTCCCTATTTTCTCTTCCTGCAACTTTGCTGTGGCCTCCACAGTGGTCCCTGCCTCTTCCCACTCCAGGTCCTGTTGTTATTCCGGGCCATCCTTGGCACACTGACAAGTGTGTGCTCATCCTTTAAGCCCCAGCTCCTTGCCAGCTCCCCTGGAAAAGGTGCCCCTGCTCCAAGGTTGCCCTCCTGGAAGGCAGATGGGGTCTGGGAGCAGCATCCTCCTGCTGCCCGTCCAGACCAGCCAGGCCCTTCCCTCCCCCATAGGGCCCCGGGAGGAGACTGCTGTGGAGCTGGACCACACAGTATGGCCCATGGCCCAGTTATGGGGCAAGGAAGAGGAGCTGGTGCGGGCGGTTGTGGGTGGAGGGACCACAGAGACCTCTGTGTCTCATGCTTAGGGATCCAGTCCTATCCTGGTGTTGGGCCTGTTTCCTTCTCTCCATAATTCATTGGGGCATCGAACTGTGGGGATGTGTAAAATCAAATGGGGGCTCTCTAGGGCGACAGGGTTGGTCTATCTCTACCCCAGGAGCCCCTGAAATGGGCTTGTGTCACAGTTCCTCTTTGGGGCATCCTCCAGGGACAGGCTGAGCTGTCTGTCTCTCTCTCTCTGTAAACCGCCTCCTCCCCCTTGGGCCTGCTCCTGTGCTGTGTGTGGGGGGGTGGGGAGGCCTGTACTCACCGTGGTTCCCTTCCCCACAGGATGCCCCGGCATGTGGGACAACATTACCTGCTGGAAACCTTCTCATGTGGGTGAGATGGTCCTTGTCAGCTGCCCCGAACTCTTCCGAATCTTCAACCCAGACCAAGGTAGGTTCAGTCCTGGGGGATCTTTTGACCACACACACATTTTTGCCAGATCCGCGAAACTCGGGCACAAGGACAGCAAAGCTACCCCGCAGGGAATGATCCCTGCTCCTGAGCCCACATGCTGGTGGGGAGGATGGAACCACAGACTCGCACGCCCATGTGAGAACCCAGAAGCAGCCCCCGTCCCAGGTGCCCAGGCCCCGTGGTGGTAGAAGGCTTCGTCATGGATAAGAGCAGAGCTGAGCTCCCAGACTCAGGCTCCATCCTGGCTGTCACTCATCCCCACCCCCGCCCCTGTGGGGACCTGGAGCAAGGCCATTTTCCTCTCATTACCAGCCTCCCTGCGCTGTAAAATGAGAACAGTGTGTGGCTACCCCACTGGGTGGCTTCGTGAGGCATGAAGTGGAGTAATGCACGTGGAAATCGCTTGGCATGCGGCCTGGCACGTTTTGTATGTTCAATAATAAATGCTAGCACTCATACCATCACAGAGGTCCAGCGAGACACACAGACATGGGTGCACAATTGGCTCCCACCCCCGCCCCCAAGAGAATGCGATGTGTGGGGAAGGTAGCTGCACAACAAAGACACTCCCCCGCACACACGCTCAGGCCCCTGAAGAGCCAGGCACAGCACCCCAGACCTTCACATTGGGTCCGTGCACACTCACGCTTATGAGCAGAGTGTTTTCTCTCTGTCCTCACTGTCCTTGGCCTAGGTACTGGGCTCTGCTGGGAGGGCTTAGGGGAAGAAGAGCTGGGCATCCCGCCCTACGGGACCCCTGGGCTTCTGGGGAGACTCAGTCACCACATGGAGAGCAGTGCAGCCGGTGACTTGGGGGGCCCTGCTGGATAGGGGCTGGGGTGGGTGTGAGCGGTGTGAAGAGTTCCATTTTGGACAGGAATGTGTTGAGGTCTCTGGGGGCCGTTCGGGTGGTGTGGAGATACTCAGAGGCTCCGCTGACTTGAGGCAGAGACCCTGGAGGTGGCAGAGCAGCTGAACTTTGCCATCTTTGGATGTGGGGTGTGGAGCTGGGGCAATAGAGCATACTGTGGCCAAAGGTACAAAATTCTAGCGACTGGATCCTGTAGGAGGGATCTGGGGGCAAGGGCTGGCTGTGGATCCCTCCTTTAGGGGTGAGTCCAGTGGATCCTGGGGCCAGTTCCAGCCATTTGGCTGAGGCATCATGGATGCCCAAAGAAGGCTGATGACCAGGCCGTCCACTCTGGCTGAGAGCCGGACCCTGGCCCTCCTCACTACCCCTCATGGAGTCAGGGGAGGCCAGGCAGGAGGCTGAGGGCATGCGTTGGACTGGGCAGTGAGAGGTGATGGACTTGCCTGTGCCCTGAGCCCTGGGTTGGAGCCTTGGCTCGTGGAGCACAGACAGCGGGGACTCCTGAGGGACTGAGGGGTTCTGAGTCACTTCCCACCTGAACTTCATCTTGCTGTCACCTATCTAAGGTTGAGACTGATGTCCTTCTAGAAGTGGAGAGCTTCCAAGGTCTGCTCCACCAGCGAGCCCTGGCTGGCTCAGCTAGCAGGCTCTCTTTGTCCTGTTTCTGAGAGGCAAATGGCACATTTTCTTTTAAACCATGAAATTGACCCATCTTGATTCTGCCCTGGTGGGGAAGGTGCTTGCAGGCGGTTGCAACAGGAGAGAGAGTCAGGACTCTGAGTCCGGGACCCCGTCTCCACCTCCCACCTAAGACCAGAGAAGGCACCTGACCTCGCCTGCCCCACACCCCCTCCTGGAGCCACTCAGCCACACCTCCCACCTGAAGACCTCCTGCCAGCACAGAAGGAGGTGACAATGACAGTCTCCCATCGTAGGGGCCTGAGGACTGTGTGTGACCCCGTGCAGGAATGGGAATGGGTTTTGGCAGAGGGAACATGGGACATGCTGAGCGGAGTGGTGCAGGCTGAACGGTGGAACATCAGGCCCTGGGCAGCCCATGACTCAGCCCAATTTCTAATGCACTCCTACAGAAACCAACTTAATCACTTCCTTCTCTGTGTATTCCTTTCATTCAGTCGTTTATTTAAAGTTTATTGAATGTCTACCATGTGTCAGGGTCCGTGCCAAGACTGCTTCTTTTCAATAACAACAAAAAATGCAAAATGAATCAACAGTAAAACAAGATTTGCTTAAGATAAACCTCCCTCCAGATTGTAGCCTGCTTCCTCCCCTCAGGAAAAGGCACAATGAACCTGTTACTTGCACCTGATTCTGAAAGGCTCATTAAGGCTGGCCTTTTCACAGAGTCATTCACAAAGCTGAACCGGTGAGACTTTCCCCTAAATGGAGAGAATGGAATTTCTCATTTTCTTATTTGGTTCCCAGGTAGCTCAGGACTGGATTTCAGGTTCATTGTAGGAGTTGTCTCTTTGCAGGGTGCTGGAGGGTCCACCTCTCCCCTCCTCCCAAATGCCACTACTACTTTCTCTTTAACTCTGCTTTTTCCTGCTCTGGAGGGAGAGGTAGAAGCTTTCAGTGCCTGACTGGCCTCCAGCTTTTAATCTCATCCTTCTGGGTCCCCAGTAGGACCAGTCCCCAGAGGCTGAGGGTGGGACAGGGAGAATGTGGTCAGTGGGAGACTGGTGATAGAGAACTGACACCAGCCCCCTTGCTTATCTCTGCTTTCTCTCTCTCTCTCTCTCTCTCTCTCTCTCTCTCTTTTTCAGTCTGGGAGACCGAAACCATTGGTAAGAGGAACTCACTGCTGTCTATCTGTCTATCCCATGGGAACCCAATATCAGGAGATCCTAGTGTCTGGTTGCTGGGATCCAATGGGGGTGGAATGGAGGCCCAGCAGGGATCTGGTTCTTCCCTCCTGTCCCCTCCCCCAGGCCACCCACCATTAGCCATGCTGGAGGTGAGCATGAGCAGAGAAAGATAGAGGACACAACCCTTGCCTTCAGGTCACTCTTAGGGTCATTTGGGAGAATGAGACTCACAATTGGTTGGAAAATAAGCCTACACAATTTGCATCAACCCATGCATGTGCATAGGTATAAGCTTGAACCTGTGCATGAGTCCAGGCAGATAGTGACATTACCAGTGGCTGAGGAATTGGAATGTACAGCAAGTGAGAGAATGGAAGAGACTTAACCATGGAGTTTGCTGACAGAATAGTGAAACAGTCAGGGAAGGCTTCCTGGAAGAGGTGGCATATCAGCTGGACTTTGGAAACAGGATTTTGATAAGTGGAGGGTAAATGGGGTTTCATTGAGAACAGGCGATTTGGCATAAGAAAAGAGAAGTGAGAACAAAGAAAGAGAGAGAAGGAGAAAAATTGTCTGAAGATACCATCCTTGGAGTTCTGAGTTCCCTTTAATGAGAGAGGTTTGGAAACTAAGATGGAGGTTTGAGCACTAAAGAAGATATGGCAGCCATGGGCCCCCATGTTTCTGTTCCTTGTCCCCTTTTTTAAAAAAGGCTCAATTATTTTTACCCAATTTTCCCCATTCTGCTCCCTACTCTGAAGGCCCTCCAACATCCCAGTCCCCTGATAGTGCCACATTCCCTGTAGTCCCCGGGGAGAGAATTTAGTAATGAGCCATTCTTAATATCAGAGAAATATAAACCAAATGGGATTGGCTGTGTCAGAAAGTGTAGTGCAGCTACTCAGTATGATGCTGCCTCCTGGCCACGACTCCCCCTCCCCCTACCCCTCCAGCCCCTGCCCTGGTCTCTCAGACCTGGGGGGCAGCCTTGTCCTTCCCGGGTGAAGAGCAGACAGTGAAGCACCCTGGCAAGCCGATGCATCATGCTCACATCCATGTTTTGCAGGAGAGCTTGGTTTTGCTGACAGTAGCACCCTGGATCTCTCAGGTAACAGGATAAGCTGGAGGTGGCTGGGGGTGGCCGGGCTGGCTGGAGGGAGGGCATCTATTGACCTGCGATCTTGGAAACCCAACACCCCAAGCCGGGTTTGACCCTCTGTGGCCGTATAAGTTTTGGCAAGTTGCTTCTCTAATAAAGCCACTGATTTCTTCTTCCCCCAAATTGAAAATCATGTTTCAGTACGCCCACAGAATATTTGGCGCACAGCTTCAGGGGAGTAACAGATCTCTTGAAGCCCCTTCACAGGCTCCTAGGAAAGAACTCCTGAATTAGGTGGTTCCTGATAGTTGTTGGACAGCTAGAGCAGTGATTCTCAAATTTTAATTGTGCATCTCACCTGTGGGCTTGTGTAAACCCAGATTCCTGGGTTCCACCCCCAGAGTTCCTGATTGGAAGGCCTGGGGTGGGGTTGAGAATTTGCGCTTCCAGCCAGTCTCCCAGGTGAGGCTGATGCAGCTGGTCTGGGGTTCACACTGAGGACCACTGGACTAAACTGTGCTTCCCTGCTATCACAGGAATACATAGCCCAGGATGATTCTCGTGGAGTAGGCTCAGTCACTGCGGGGTCTCAGCCTGGTGAGGCCCCCGTCTCCCAGAGATTTCTGTCAAAACGGTCGAATTGTGAATTCATGGAACGGTCCTGAACAAAAAGGTTATACTCTTCTGAGCCTGTGCTGTATGTGTTACAAAAGGAAGAAAAGAAGAAAGAAAGGAAAGAAAAGAAAGGAACCAATTTTTACCTCCAGGACATTTATTTTAGCACTTTTTTATTGTGAAATATAACATGTATACAAAAAAGTGATAGATTTCAAAGTACGTTGTAACAGTGTTATAGAACAGATTTCAAAGTTTGGTATGGGTTACTGATCCACAGTTTTAGGTTTTTCTTCTAGCTACTCCAAGACACTGGAGACTAAAAGAAATGTCAATGTAATGATTTAACAGTCATACTCATTGTTAAATCCTATCTTTTCTGTTACAACCCCACCTTCTTTGATCTTGCTCCCGATCTTTAGGGCTATTTGGGCTCTGCCCTTTCTTATTTTTTCACGTTGGAAAGGGCTGCGGATTATATGGAATGGGGGATGGAACAGTTGATGTTCACAAGAGGCTGGCCCCTCAGTGTTTCGGGACTCACCTGGCTTAGGAACCTGTCTGGAGGTTGTAGGTTTCTGGAAAGTAATCATGTGCATGGGACTTCTGCAGATTCTCAGATGGAGCCCAAGTATTCTTCAGGGATGGCAGGAAAGATTTTGGTTGGGGTTTGACAAACCATAGAATAGCAATATTTAGCTGAAGCTTGCATAAGAGTAGCTTCCAGAATAACCTTTCAATGCTATTTGAACTCTCTCAGCCTTATTTTGTTACATTCCTTTGCTCCCTTTTGGTCAGAAAGGTGTTGTTGATCCCATGGTGCCAGGGTCACACTCCTCCTGGGAACCATGTCCGTATGTTGCCAGAGAGACATTCACCCCTGGATGTCATTCCCACATAAGGAGGAGGGGGCATGCTTATTATTGTTTTTCAAAGTGGCTTCCCTTCCCTCTTCCCATCACCCTGCTGGGGACAAAGCAGAGGAGAGAGGAGGCCCAAGGCGGTCCTTGGCCATGGCCATGATTTCCCAGAGGATCCAGACTCTTTCAAAGAAGTGTTCAGTGCAGCTTGGAAGGAGGTTTGCCAGTAGCAGCCTGAGACAGATTGGCAGGAAGAAGGCATGGATTGGCGTTAAACTGTGGGACAGCAGTGAGCTCCTTTTCTCCCCCTGGACCTGCCAAACCTTCTCCTTATCCTGAGTCAGAGAGCACAGCGTCAGAGAAGTGGTAGAGACCAGTGTCTCCACTATGGGCTCAGCATGCTCCTCTATGGCAGCTTCCCAGAGACCTCAGGAGGGTGTTTCTGACTTGAGAATTTGGCTGAAGATATCTTCCAACTCAGTGCAGAAGACGCAAAGGTTGGAAAACTGGAGGAGTCTCCTTTCTTGGCCTCTGCCTTCAGCCCAAGCAGACCCTCGTCCTGTTGACCTCCACGCCTCCTTCCTGAGCTACTCCGAGGTGGCCCTCCCTGCAGAGGGGGAGAATTCTGCCTAGCAATGTGGGTGCTGAAGCCCCTTTTCTGCAGCTGTCTGTTGTTTTACAGTTTCTTGGTTCCTGAAACCTGTAAATGAGAGAACCTTCCCCATATAACTGCTTATGAAGTGAGCTCTCCTCATATCCTCATATACCAGACAATCTCCTGGGAAGCCAGGCTGGGAACAGGTCGCAGTCTGAAGCCACACTTGAATGCTGGGTGACAGGGAAAAGGGTATACTTGCCTTCTGCCCTTCCCTGGATGTTAGTGACCCACCTTTACAGGCCACTGGGAGAGGGGGTATGAAAGGAGCATCATTAAAGGCTAAAACAGCCCCAGACAGGGCGAACAGCAGCCTAGAGTCCAGGGTAGAGGTAGCAAACAGCTCTTAATGGCTCGATTGGCCCTGCCCCTTGGGTGTCCTATAAAATGACCCTTAAACTCCATCAAAAGAACATTAAAGTACACTCATGACAGGAAACAGAACTCTGAAAGGCAAAACTTTTTTTTTTCAAAGCCTAATCATACATCTTAATGAGATCTGGTACTAGGTTGATGGTGGTCTGGTCTTTGTTAGTGAAGCAGGCTCTCTCTCCTGGGGCTGCAGCTGCAGAGAGGCCACGGGTTCTGGACAAAAGCTGGGCTGCTCAAGGTGCAGCGAGGACCACTCGGGCTTCCTGGACTCACCCCAGAGCTCCTGAACCAGAATCCCTGGGGTGGTGGGCCTGGAATCTGCATTTGTGTTTGGCCTCCCAGGTGGCTCTCCTGCACCCTAGAGTTGGACAAATGCTGACCAAGGGTCCAGGGGAGGGCCTCAGGGCTCTCCCTGGCAAGCCTTTGTAGCTCCAGAAGGGAAGCATGCAGGGATGCTAGATCCAGCCAGGCTCAGTCCCCTCACCTCTTCCTACCCCCTTCCCCAACCTCTGTGGTGTTCTTAGAAAGGAGTGAGCTTCAGGTCATCAGAAATCTGTTTTCCCCAGACAGTAGAGAATTTCTCAACCTTCTGTTCTTATGCTTTTCATATGAGCATATGGGTTTGTAGGAATTCCCACTTAAGAAATAATTTTTTAATAAGAATTTTAAGGCCCTCTAGAGTCATTTCCATGCCTTGCTGATTTCTTTTCTCACTGCAGACATGGGAGTGGTGAGCCGCAACTGCACGGAGGATGGCTGGTCAGAGCCCTTCCCTCATTATTTTGATGCTTGTGGGTTTGATGAATATGAATCTGAGAGTGGGGACCAGGTGAGCTTCTTATCTGCTCTGAGGTGGTGGTGGGCTAAGGGTGTTCCCCTGGGGGGAATGCAGGCCACGCAGTTCTCTAGGTGGTGTGTACAATTCTGCCAGCATTCTCATGGGCACCTATTGTGTACCCAGTCCGGATGCACTGAGGGCAAGCCAATCATTCATTCAGCCTGGGCTGAGAATCAGCTTGTGTACTACCTAAGCCCCCCATCCGTGTATGTCCCCCAACCCACCAACTGCTCTTCCAAGGCATCAGGAAACTTAAAAGGTTCACGCTGGGCCCAGTGGGGGCCTCCTGGACCCTTCTCTAAGGCTGGTGCCTGTTCTGATTGGTCACACTTGCATTCAACATATGTTTATTAAATACCAGCAGAATGCCCAGTGCTGAACAGAAGGGAGCAAGAAGCTCAGCTAGGGGTTGGGGCCAGGTACAGGCTCTGATGAGATGGAGGAGGTGAGAGCAGTAAGAGAAGAGAGGGAGGAGGTGAAGGGGGTGGAAGGCTCAAGGGTGCCCAGGCCCTACCTCTAGCACCAGGAGACTGGGTATAGCTCCAAGGAGGGCTGGAGGCCGGGGCCAGCACCACATGGAGCCCTGTGGGTCCTGTGTCTACCCCAGGACTACTACTACCTGTCGGTGAAGGCCCTGTATACCGTCGGCTACAGCACGTCCCTCGTCACCCTCACCACTGCCATGGTCATCCTGTGTCGCTTCCGGTGAGACCCCTGGCAGCACTGGAGTGAGCGCCGCCCCACCTCTGCCCAGGCTCCACCCCCATTCCTCCCTCTGGAGGTCAGCCCTGGAAGACATCCCTAGGATAACAGATGGGAAACTTGACCTCAGAGAGGGTGACTGACCTGTCCAGGCCACACAGCAAGGCAGAACCTGGGTGTGGAGATCTACACTTTTCTTTCATCCTCCTAGACTAGACAGAGAGAGGCCACGGGTGGAGAAAGTCTGGCCCCATGGAGGAGTGGGGCCTGATGTCAGGGGCTCAGATGTAAGAATATAGAGAGGTGGGAAAGAGGGGTGGTCAAGTTGGACACCCGTTGGAGACAGAGCCATGGAGTTGGCCCAGAGCACACCCAGGTTGATTTTGAGGCACTTTGGGGTTTATTGCTTCACCACCTCCTCCTCCCCCGACCCACTCTCGTAGGAAGCTACACTGCACTCGCAACTTCATTCACATGAACCTGTTTGTGTCGTTCATGCTGAGGGCGATCTCCGTCTTCATCAAAGACTGGATCCTGTATGCAGAGCAGGACAACAACCACTGCTTCATTTCCACCGTGAGTGAGCTGAGCCCCCTGCCAGGAAGGCCCCACCACCTCCCACCGCCCATTCCACAACTCTTCCGCCCTGCCTGCCACCCTGCCATCTGAGCATTTGCCTGCAGGGTTAAGACATTGCCCTCCCTGGTTATCATCGAAGTCCTGGAATTACCAGTGAGGTTTTGAGCAGTTAGCAATCCCTCTGTGTGATGTCACCTCTAGCCAAAATGTGAGTTCTAGTCATTTCTTCCTGTTGTGGTACTTGGCAGAGAAATTGAGGAAGTTCAGGTGGGAAGGCCAAGTCCCAATTGATAGATGAGGAAACAGGCTTGGCGAGATGGCCAGATCAGACCATGGTCCTATAACAAGCCCATGATGGAGCCGAGGTCCTGAGGTCTCCTATCCTCCTTTTGAGGAGACAGTACAACGAGAAGAAAGGCTGTGATGAGATAGCATAGAAAGAACAGTTCAGAGTATGGGTCCTTGTCTTGGAAAGGCACACCTGGAGGAGGTCTGTGAAAAGGAATTGTGTCCCCCGTCCTGTGTGCTGTCTGAAATCCTCATTGTACCAAGGAAGGGTTCTCCCCTGGCCCTGTTGGGCTGGGTTTTCAGGGCTCTCCTGGGGGCTGGGGAAGAGACGCCTGTTCTTCCCTGGTCTTTGGTTCTCTTCCAGGTGGAATGCAAGGCCATCATGGTTTTCTTCCACTACTGCGTGGTGTCCAACTACTTCTGGCTCTTCATCGAGGGCCTGTACCTCTTCACCCTGCTGGTGGAGACCTTCTTCCCTGAGAGGAGATACTTCTACTGGTACACCCTCATCGGCTGGGGTAGGTGATTGGCTGGCTCACAGCCTCGACAACAGAAGACCGCACATCCAGCTGTATCCTTGGCTCCACCTTCAGAGGGGGCAGGCTGAGGAGGGAGGCACTGCCCCACCCCTGGGCTGATGGGAGGCGGATGCTTCTTGGGCCCTCTCTGGCTCTTCCTGCCCCCAGGAAGCCCACCATCTGAGGGAAAAGATATGCCCCTGAGTCTGTCTGGGGCATGGGATTGGCCCTGCTCACAGGAACCCCGGGTCTAAGGAGGAGGGGGATCTGAGGGACAGTCAGGGCCCCGGGAACACCAGGTCTCATAGGGAATCATGCCTCCATCTGTCAGAGCCCCAACTCTGAGGGGGATGGTGACCCACCCCAGGGGCCCCAAGTCTGAGGGGGACGTTCAGGCATGTTGGTTTTCCTGCTACGCTGAGGCTGCTTTGCTTGCTCTCCCAGGGACCCCCACTGTGTGTGTGACGGTGTGGGCTATGCTGAGACTCTACTTCGATGACACAGGGTGAGTATACTCCATGCGTAGGACCCCAAGCAGAGGTTAGATTCTTGCGAGGAATTCGCAGTGGCTGACCTGACTTCAGGTCAACTGTCCCAGACAAGCATCCGAATCTGGGCTCAGGCTAAATCCTAATCCTGGTCCATGATGGAGCCCTAACCCCACTGGAAAGGGACGCCCTAACCAGGTCTCAGTTGGGAACCCAGTGAGAAAATGAGGAAAGTTTTGGAGGACTTCTCTGCTCCTGCAGCCAGCTCAGAGTGTCTGTTTTCCTTTTAGGGAAGGGAGGAAGACTGTTTCAGGTGAAGTTGCACTCCCTAGTGCCCTAGGTCTGAAAAGGAAGCGAGGTCCCTTCCCAGGAGCTCGGTTGATTCCTGACTCTTGGGCTTCGGTCGCCCTTTCCCTCTGCTGTGGAGAGCAGAGCCTTCTGGTCGATCTTGGCCAGTGCCTGTGTGGGCGGGCAGCATGCCAGGGATGCCTTGGCAGGGGAGCAGAGAGGAAGACCGAGGCTCAGAGCAAGGGCACCTGAGGAACCAGGGCTCCTGTCTGCAGTGTGCTCGGGAACCCTCCTTGGAGCCTACAGGTGCTGCAGGGGCTACAGGGGCTTTGTCCAGCGGGCATCCCTGCCCCGGGCACCAGCTTTCTTCTCTCTGCGTCTGTATCTCCTTTGTCTGTCTGCCTTTCAGCTGCTGGGATATGAATGACAACACGGCTCTGTGGTGGGTGATCAAAGGACCTGTGATTGGCTCCATAATGGTGAGTGTCCTCGGGATGGAGGGAGGGGAGGCGGCAGGGGCCTGGGCAGAACGCCAGGGCGAAGGGGAAAGCAGGGCTCATCATGCAAACCAGCATGCTCCTTTTCTCTTGGCTGTTGTGTATTCTGTGATATGGATGCATCAGTTATTTAACTATTCCTCTAGTGTTGGGCATTTATAGTATTCCATTTTTCTTCATTACAGAAGAGGCTACTATGAACCCTTTTATGCATGATTTTGAGCATGAATGAATATTTCTTTAGAATAAATATCTAGATTCAGAAGAGGTATGTGCATTTATAATTTCAGATGCCAAATTGTCTTTTACAAAGCCTGTAACAGTTTAATCCCTGCGAAAAGGTGGAGTGCTTATCTGCACGTTTAATATCAATCATTTAATTTTTTTTTGCACAGTGTGATGGGAGATAATGGTAACTGATTGTTTTAATGTACATTTCTCCATATTGCTAATAATGCTGAGCATTTTTTTCCAAACACTTGCTTTTATTCTGGATATCTTTTGTGCTCATTTTTCTAGCAGTTGTCTTTCTTACTGTTTGAAAGATAGTAACCCTTCATCTCCTAGACGTGCTGTAAGGGGTTTTCCAAGACTATGAAGATTTTATACAAACTTGTCAGTCTTTCCCTTTATGAATTCTGAGCTTTCCTTTTTTATTTATGTGGAGGCCTTTCCAAATCTAAAATAGAAAAATGTTCTCCTTAATTGTCTTATAACACTTTTGTGGATTGGATTGTTGCAGGGATAGCTTTAACCCAATTGAACATTTATTTTACTTTTTGTCTTGTCTGAAGTGATACCTAATTTATTTTATTTTTGTGACTAGAGAGTGTCCACCCTCTCAACTCTTTTTATCGAATAGTCCATCCTTTCCCCATTATGTTGAAATGTCATTTTATCATAAACTGCACTTGTGTTTGGTTCCAGACTCTCTAGTCTATGTCACTAATCTGTTTGCCTGTTCCCATGACAAATGCCCAGTTGTGCTAGCTGCTATAACCGTGTAGCATGTTTTGATATCCAGCATGCTAATTTCCTCTTCATTATTCTTGTTTTTCTTTTTCCAAAATTTTCTTGCACATTTTCTCTTTCAGAATTTTCAAATAACCTTGTTTAGTTTCAAAGAACTCTGGTTGAGATTTCTTTTTATAGGAACTGCCTTTAATTTATACATTATTTACAGGACAATTGGTTTTCTTTAAAATATTGAGTATTCTTCTCTAAGAACATGGCCTGATTCTCCATTTATTAAATCGTCCTTCATGGAGTTCTTTTAGACTTCAGTTTTCCCCCTTGTTCTTGCTAAGTGTACTCTAAGGTATTTTGTGGTTTGTTTTTGTTGGATCTACGGATTATTTTTTCGTTGTATTTCTAAGGGACACTGCTAATGTGTAGGGAAGCTATTGGTTTTTGTGTGGCTATTCTTTTCTTGGTTGCCTTTCTGAAGTCTTTTATTAGTTCTAATCCCTTTTGTGACGGTTCTTATGGATTTTCCAGGTAGAAAATGAAATAATTTGAGAGCATTTCTTTTTATTTACTTTTATTCCTTGTTCTTATTGAGAATGATTTTGCTATAGTTTGGGGGCAGTTGTTCTTCTTTGAGTTAGGAGACTTTCCATTCCTAGCTTTTTTCAGTGTGTATTTTCTTTTTTAATCGGAAATTGGTGTTGAATTTTATCAAATGTGTTTTGGAGACATTGAAATGGTCATTCCCCTTATGGTGGACATTTATAGTATTCCATTTTTTCCTCATTCTGGACAATGCTACAATGCATATACTTGTGCATTAAGCAGGTGCGAATATTCCTTTAGAATAAGTCTCCAGTAATGGAATTGCTGGGACAAAGGGTGTGCACATACAACATTCTCGTGAATATCAAATTACCTTCCATAGACAGGGATGGGAGTGCTCATTTTCCATGTCTTTTTCTGTATCTGCACACTGACCGTTTTATTTTTGCCACTCTTATGGGGGATAATGGTAACTTATTATTTTAACCTGTTAATGTAACAAATACTAGTAGGTTTTTTTTCATTTCTGGAATAAAACATTTTAAATATTTTATTTAGAGTTTTGCATTTCTTTTCATAAGTTCTGTGATTGTATTTGTGTACCTGTGTGTGGGTACATTACATGTTTTCAGTCCTTGTCAAGTTCATGTAAAAGGGTTCTGTTAGCCTCTTAGGTAATTTGAGGGAGTTTCTTTTTTTTTATTTTGGAAAGGCTAAATAGCATGTAATTATATCATTCTGGAAGGTCATAAAACTGGTCTGTAAAATCAGCTATGCCTGGTGCTTTTTAAGTCATACATCTGATTACTTTTCAGTTTCTTCCAGAATTATTCATCTACTCAGATTGTACACATCTTGAGATGATTTTGTTAATTTGTATTTTTTCATTTTGTTTGATTTTCTTTTCAAATTTAAAAATATTCTATACAACTGCTCTTTCCTCTTTCTCATCCCTAAATTTCTTTGTCTGCATTTCCCCCTTTGTGGTTGATACATGGATTTAGCAGCATCTTATTGAGCTGTATTCCAGATACTGCACACATCTAGAAAGCTTTATCTTTCGAATTGATCTGTAAAGCAAACAAGCAAAACAAAAACAAACTTTATTGATCAAACCTATTATTTTTCCTCTTTCTTTATTACAAATTTCTGTCTTTATTAATACTTACCTTCTTCTATAAGTTAACTTTGCAATAATTATTTCCTAGCTGTTTGATTTGAATGCTTCATTATTTAGTTTTCAGTCTACTATTTTGTAATGTTTTGTAGGCGCTCCATTTTTTTTCTCTCTGAGTAATTATTTGGCCACATCCCAAAGATGTTGATGTTTAATTCTCTCATTTCTATTAATTTATTCCTCTTCGTCTTCCTTTCTCCCACTCTACACACAGCTTCCCGTTTTGTTTAGAGCACTTTTGTCCCTGATCTTTGTCTGAAGGGAAATACTGCCACCACTATTCTCCAGGCAGTTCTTTAATTAGTAATGCTAATGGTTGACCATTTGGGTTCCCCATATTCAGTGGCTCTGAACTTGGTGTTTCTCCAAAGAATAGCTCTTACCTCTGCAGTAGCCTCTTCTCTATCTGTTTGGGGACATACTTTTGCCATCACCCTGTTACCATTTTCTCTTTCTCTTCCAAAAATTGCTCAATTTTCTGGCTCATTGATGGAACACTATCCTATTTCCCAGCACAACTCTGGAATCATTTTTTTCATCTCTATTTTATGTCATTTCAGTGACACTGTGGGAAGTTGGGGGAGATAAACAAGCATGCTCAGACTGCCATCTTGACTCTAAAGAGGATCTTGGCAGGTTTTGGGGAGGATGTGGCACTGATGAGGGGACAACAGCCTGTGCAGAGGCAGGGGTATGGAAAGTCCTTCCTGGAATCATTTCCATGGTTTTTTTCTTTGCTCCTCAGATTAACTTTGTGCTTTTCATTGGCATCATCGTCATACTTGTGCAGAAACTTCAATCTCCAGACATGGGAGGCAACGAGTCCAGCATCTACTTGTAAGTACCATTGTGCAGATGCCACAGCCACTCCCAGCAGCCTCATGAGTCCTGCATTCAGTTCTCAGGCAAGGGAAGGCCTGGGCTTTGCCAGGGTGACTGAGCATGGGCCATTTGCAAGATTTTCTTCTGATTAAAGTGGTTTCAAAATAGAGATGTCTTTCCATCTTCAGCCCATGCAGGAGCTCCTAATCTGCATAGTCGTTCTATGGAAGGGACGAAAGATAGAGAAAGAGACCAACAGATCCTGTGTGACGCTAGGAAAATCAAGATGGAAAATACCAGATTCCCTAGCGTAGTCAAGATCTTGATTGTTGTAGGGCAGTTCACGGTGGCTCAGCCGGCGGAGTTCTCACCTGCCATGACGGAGACCCGGGTTCGATTCCCGGTACCTGCCCATGCGAAAAAAAAAAGATCTTGATTGTTTGCAACCTGGACTTCTTTGGGGATCTTGGTTCTGTGGGGAGCTAGTGAACACCACTGAATACACGCTTGTTTGATCTCCCACCCCCAATCCAGCCTGTGTAAGTTGTTTAATCCCCACTAGGAAATCAGGTGGACATTCTCACTGGTCTGGGTATAGGAAAGGGGTAATTCTTTCTCTTCAACACCTTCGCTCAAGATAGCTCTACTCCTGTGTCTGGTCCTACTTCCACAGCTCCCTCCTCCCTGCACAGAGGAAGATCTGATTTGTTTGGATCTGATGGACCTTGCAGGCAGCCTTTTAGCATTGAATCTAGGGATTTCTCCACTGTGCAGCCATTTGGTTTCCTAGGTGTATTTTTCCAGTCTTATCCTTAACAGTTTATCCTGGGGAATTTCTTGCTTTATACACTCTTCTCCCATCCCTGCCGCATTCTGAGATCACACGGGGTATCTTACACCTCAGCTTTCTTGCCTTAGGCGCAGGATTATGACCAGCTGGGTATTTGAGGCCTGGGGGCGTATTTCTGAGGAGGAAAGTTTATTGCCTGTGGTTGGCCAAAGGGGCCAGATGGGCCAGATGGGCCCAGTACAATTCTGAGGGCAGTCCCTAGGGATCTGTCCATGGATGAAGCCATGTGCTCCTTAGTTCCTTTGAAAGACAGCAGGTTAGAGGCAGCCAAGGGATTTGCATGGCCTATAGCAGATACTTGGTCCTGACTGCATCAGAGACCCCAACCCAAGGTTCAGAATCTTGACGGCTTTCCAGTGGGATAAGAAGTAGGACAGGAGAGAGATCCCAAGAGGGGCCTCTCACTACCCAGCCATTCTCCTAGAAGGAGGGAGAGACAGGAACTTCTGAGAGACCAGATCCCAGGTCCTTCACTAAGGCTCCTAGGGCCTCCCCTAGGGAAAGAGAGCTTGTTCTAGGTCTGTCTATGTGTTCAGCCCAGGTACCTCCCCTAGTGGAAACCCTAGTGGGTGGGAGACTGGCCCAGGACCTGGATTGTTCAGTGATTTTTTTTCCCTACTTGTACCATGATTCCATTGCATTGGCAGCAAATACATTTTTTTGTTTTTTTTTGCTATCCATTTATTGTTATTTTTTTTGTCCATGTTTTTGCAAGTTTTACCAACCTCTCTGCATAAAATGTTTATCCATACGGTTAAAAGATCCCAGAGGCCCAGCTCTGGGAGGCCAGTGAGGCCAGCCCTCTGCCACCCATTAACTTTCCCAGGAGACGCCATTTCTGACTTCTTCTTGAGGATTTGCAAAACAGGGCCCCACTACTATGCGCTTTCCTGTTTGATCCCTGTAAGAGTCCTTGTGTGACACCAGTTTCTCTCCTTGATCATGAAGCAGAGATTTGGATTTGGATTTCATCCCTCACTCATGGTTGCCTCTGACACTGGAAGACAGCGGGTAGCTGTCAGCCACATTTCTAGCAGCTTTTGCCCACCCTCCCCCCTGTTTCTACTTCTGCGCTTCCCTGGGTCCTCTTCTCTGGGAACCCTCCAAGCATTCCTTCACCTTACCACTTCACATGCAAGGAACACACGCAAGGGCTCAGCCTCAGCCTAAATAAGGACACTGCTGAACCCCATACCAGCTTCACCAGCTTAGCAAGAGCTCTCAGGGGGCTAGTGGGAGAAAACTGTGCCATGACTTTCAAGTTATTTATGTACTGGGAGTCATAGAGTCCTGTTTGGCCTTCCTAATGCATAGACAAGAACCGTTTATAATTAGCACATGGTTTATAGAGGGGAGGGCTAGGTAAATCCTAGGATATTTACAAAAACAGCTGTTTGGTTTGCTTCTACATTCTACAAAAATCTCCTTACAATCTCAGCAAATATTTTATTTACAGAGAGCAAACCTGTGCTAGTGTCAAGCCCCAAAGATTAAAAACTCAGGTGGATGTGATCTGCAAGTCAGGTAGGAGGGCTGATGCAGGCCAAGAGATCAGCTTGATCCCATTAGATTTGGCAACATGTGTGAATGTTTCCAGTGTCAAAAAGACCTTTCTGGCAGAACGCAGGTGATCATGAACATGACAGTGCTGCCAAGCAGTGTTCATGCACATTTAATTCTCTCACCCACCCAGGGAATCTGGTGGGATAGGTAATGAAGTGTTAATACAATCCCCATTTTACAGCTGAGGGGCTGATTATCAGGGACCTGAAATGAATCTAGTAGGAAGGCGTGAAGCCATAGCTAAAATGTAGACAGATCCTCGACTCCAGGCTTGACTGACTATGCTGTCAGTCCTGCCTTAAGGAGCTCAAAGATGGTGTAAAATAAAGTTTTCTGGAAGAAGAGAGCACTGGCGGGCTCCAGCTTGTGTCAAACAGCTGCATTCCCCCAAGTGCTTGGAAGAGGAATTGGCTTTGAGCTGGGAGGTGTCTGTGTGGTGAAAGTGTGGGGGCTTGGAGAGGGCAGGGCACGCCGGGAGAGGGGGATTCCCTCTGGGGCACCAGACTTGTATGTTGGGCTGAGAATCCCCTTTAGATCTGCCCCCAACAGCTCTCCGATTTTTTTCCTCTTGTTTCCAGAACAAATTTAAACCCGGGAGTCCTCAAGAAAGCCCGAGAGGATCCCCTGCCTCTGCCCTCAGACCGGCATTCACTCCCTTTCTTGTAGGTTGGTTCCAGCTGCTCAGATGATAAAGGGTTTTTCCTCTGTGTACAAGACAGTGTGCTTCACCCAGCCTCAGAAGGACCCCTTGGGGGCTGGGGTCCCTTCAGGGGTGTGGTGGCACTGAGCCATCCACACTCACCTGAACCCGATGCTTCTGGTCCTGACTGAGCCAGTGCTCTGTCTAAGGCTGGGGTCAAGCCTTGGGCAGTGGCCAGGCACCAAGCCAGGAGCTGGTTCAGAACACGGTCTGGGAGGCAGCGGTCAGGGCTCAGCTGGAGGCTGGAGTTAGTGTTTATTGTGGGGTCAGGAGCAGGGTTAGCCTGCCTTCTCCTGGGGCCAGAATTTACATCTGTGAGATGCCAACCGGCTCAGAAAGGAGAGGGGGAAGACACCAATTGTGCAGGGCACACCTCAGCCCCGGCACTGGAGTGAACTGGGTTCGTTCCCAGTGGTTTTTCTCCACAGGAAGATGGGCTGTTGAAAGATGTGTCTGGTGTCCAGGGTGGAGGAGGGGAAAGCCCATCTGTTTCCCTGTCCCCTGCAGGGACTCCATAGCAGGGCCTCCCTGGGCCTTGGGGGGAGAGGAAGGAGACGAGAACAGACGGTGGCTCTGTGGACTGTTCAGCAGGGTTGAGACAGTATCCAGTGCTTGAAAGGATGGCATTGCCTACGAAGGGCAGGCTTGCCCTAGACTAGGAAGGAGAAAGGCAGCAGGGACTTTCAGTCCAAGAACTCAGCCCACAGCCAAGGCATCCGGTTCACATGAAGCCCCATCTCCCTCTTCCAAAGCACCCCTTCTCCCCCAGGCTGGGAGTGCCCCATCCTCACGATCTTTATTAGAGGTCAGCAGCAGGGAATTGTTCCCCCATTTGGCAGATAGAGAAACTGAACTCAGAGAAGGAAAGTAGCACCATCTAAGATCACTCAGCAAGTCAGTGGTCAAAAAAGGCCTTGAGCCCAGGTGTCCCACCTCCCTGGCTGAGACCGTTCCAGGCTGGCAGGGAGCTCAGAGGTCTCAGTGGTCCTAAGGAGCATGGGAGGAGAGGAGGTGTGGGTAGGGAGCTCCCAGCATCTGCTGAACTGTGCTTCTGGCTGTGGTACTGGTGTGCTGGGAAGCGCTTTCCTAGGATCTGGGCTGGGGTGCTGGGAGTGCACAGCTTCTCGGCAACAGGAGGAATAGAATGGAGCACATTTAGCTCAGACCACATGTTCTGTGGAGCTGTACTGGGTGTCTGGCCCACACTGATCACAGAGGTATCTTTGTACAGGTATCTCTGTCTAGGGCTGGGTGTTTCCTGAAATTGCAGCCATGGCAGTTCTTCACACAAAGGGCACTGAAGCATGCATGGAGTTTGGCCTTAGACATAGACAAGTAGGGGCCCATAGAAACTGCCCATCGGATCCCAGGGTTTGGATGGGAGCACTAAGGCAATGGCCTTGGCCTTCTTGCAAACACACAGCAAAGCTACAGCTGAGTTAGGCCTGAAAGCCAGGGCCCCCAGACTTCCAGATGCGGGTGCAGGCCCCAGACCTGCTATGGGGTCTCCAGCCTCTGATTCAGGCTGATGCTGCTCTCCAGGAGGACCCAGCCTCAACATGCTCATCTGAGTTTCTTAATCTCTTCCCTGGGATCCCAATTCAGAATTTGTCTCATCAGCCAACCTAGGTTTGTCTCATCCTTTGATTAAATTCCTTTCCCCTCTTCACTAATTGTCTTGATATCAGAGATTCTGGTGACTCTTTCTCATGTCCTATTCTTGGCTTTTCTGCTATCATCTTGTTTTGTTTCGTTTCAGTGAGTCATGTGGCTTTTGCACAGAGGCATTAAAGGTTTGGGGGGTGGGGAATGTTTGGCTTCTTCCTCTTTTTGCCCTAGATCCAGCTCCCTGAGAGCCTCCCAGGTTTCAGCCTCTGCCTGCTTCTTCTGTCCTCTCTTCACCATTAGAGATACACATTCTTTACCAAGGGGCAGGACTTCCCAGCACACTCATTGCCAAATAGTCTTTAGAATACTCTTAAGAAATCAGAGGAGTCTGTGTTTATCACAGAAGTATCCAGCTTCCAGGAAGGACAGGGACAACTTTGGATCAAGGAAGAGAAGTCTGAGGAGAATAGCTTTCATGTTTGATCTTGGGATTAAGCCTGGCACGTAGGAGGCAACATCTGAGGTTTGGGGTCTCAGGCTTCTGGTCCATGATTTCAGGTTGCTCAGGCCAAGGCTGTGCAAGTCGTGCTACTTGCTTTCAGAGAGGCTATCCAAACTTTCAGTTTCTGGGCAAAATAGATAATACATCTGAAAAATGAAGTAGCTTTCATTCCAGAGTACCCAATTAGTAGGCATTTTAAAATTATTGAACGTGGCCTACTCATCTGTGTCTGTGCCACTTTGTAGGTGTATAAAACAGACCTTTGACATTCATTGGAATGTCACATGAAGGAACTTCTCAGATCTGTGCATACCTTACTCAGTGCTTCTCAAGCTTTCATGTGCATATAGGAGTCACCTGGGAATCTTGCTAGTGTGCAGATTCCGAGTCAGTAGGGCTCAGAGATTTGCTTTCTGTACTCTCTAGGTCTTTTAGGTGTTTCCAGTTCATGCCCACAGCCTGGTAGCCCGGGGCAGAGTGCTGTGGCACAGTTCACGTTCCTCTTCTATAAAATGGGGGTGTAGTGCCCACATCCCAGTGTGATGTGAAATGGACGATGTCATTTATGAATGGCCTCACTGAGGCTCAGGTGCTGCGCAGACCCTTGGCTTGCTCCCCAATCAGGGACCAGCAGCCACTCCCCAACTTTGAAGTGTGTGATTCAAATTCTTGCCACGCGTCAGTCTTCAGGGTGACTCCCCACGGGCTGTGGTCAGAAATATAAAATCCATGAATGCCAAAGCTCTGTTCTCTTTGTGCAAATGCATTCTCAGTGGTGTTGGATCCACATGGCTCCATCCATCCACCTACAAGTTCCAGGAGCTTCAGCAGCACGTGATGCCCAAGCGGAGTTTGTAAAGTAGATGGCTGTTTTGCCATTGAACGAGCGGCATAGCTCTTAAGCCAACACTTAGCACGTGCTTGTTAGAAAAGTGAAAGAAGGGGTCATGGTTTGTGTCAGCCTGATATGAATTGGGCTCTGAAGGGCTGGAAAGGGTGGACATTCGAAGTGAGAGTTCTCTGAGGAGATGGAAGTGCTGTGTTCACCCGATAGAATGTGGAATGAGACCGGCTCCCTGGGCCTTCCTGTTTCTGTGGGCTGTGGGGAAGGACCCAAAAGGCTCTGCTCTTGGCCTTCATTCCCACCCATTGAACTTTTATCAGCAAGTTCCAGCCCAGCGCTGGTGGGAATGTCCACGCTCTGTGCCCTCTGATATGGCAGCTGGTAACTCCATGGGGCTGTTGAACCTTTGGCATGTGACTTTGGCAACTGAAGAAATGGATTTTTAATTTTAATGAGCTTAAACTCAAAGAGCCATAGATGGTTAGTGGCTACCATATTGGAGAGCATAGGACCGGACTGATAAGCACCAGTTCCAGGCCTGGACCTACCTCTCTTCCCCCTGTGCTCTAATGCCAAGGGCCCAGAGGCTCAGGGAGAGGATGGCATGGGCAGAAGAGTGAGACCAAAGTGCAGACAAGAAGACCAGTGGACACCCAAACCTACTTCCACAACCATGCCCAGACTAACCTGGCTCAGCGTGTCCGTGTTAGGTGGGCCCTGAGGTCCAGCTGCCCTACTCGCTGAGAAAGCTCCGGGGAGGCCATGCTGAGGCTGGAGCTTCTGTCTCTGGCTCCCCTACAGGAGGCCAGCCCAGGTCCTACCTTTCATGCACATGCCTTTACTCTGGACCCACCCCCTGCCATGGTTGCTGTGTGTATGCTCAAGTGTGTGCAGGTGTCTGTGCACACACATATATATGGATGGATGTGCATTTCTGTGTTTGGAGCTGGCCGTATCTTGGCCCGCAGCTTCCTCCTTCTCCTCCACATGACTGCCCTGGTCCATTCCCACCCTCTCCTCCACCCCTCTGCCCTGCCTGTGAACTGCGTTGACCTCAGTTTCTTCACTGCTGGGATATCCCCAGCTGACAGAAGTGCTAATCTTGTCACACCCAGCAGCTGCGTGCAGAAATGCTACTGCAAGCCACAGCGGGCTCAGCAGCACTCTTGCAAGATGTCAGAACTGTCCACCATTACTCTGTAAGTGTGCGTGGCCGTGGCTGTGGCCGGGGTCTCCCAGAGGGGTGGGGGACGCATGCTGCCACCGCGGCCATGAGCTTGCATACTGTTGGGCTGCAGGTGAGCCGAGAGCAAGCCTGAGCCTCCCCGTCCCAGCCCGTTCCCCAGCTGTTGCATGTTGACGTTCTTTGTGTCTTGTGAGTTCTCTGTGGCCCTGGATGGGAGGTGAGGGTGTGGGGATGAAGCTGTGGCCATCGTGGGAGCTTCCCAGGCTCGGAAGCTGAGGAGGGAGCCATTCTCCAGCCCCTGCTGCTTCTGACAGCATGTGTGGCCTTCCGACAAAGCCTAGCACTTCTCTGGGCTTCAGCCTTCCAACTAAAAAATTATTTTAAAAGTCTTAGAGCTTGAATGCATCTATCGTGTCTCTCTGCGCAGGACAGGGAGCACCACTTCTGTGATGAAAGCATTTTCATGTGCCAAGTTGGTATTAACTCTTTCATCCCCATGACAGTGCTATGGGGTGGATACTTATGTTATTTCTATTTGACAGCTGAGGAAACAGACATAGAGAGGCCACACACATGGCAGGGCCAGGGTTGGAGCCCAAGGAGTCCTAACTATTAGGCAACACTGCCTCTCTGTCAAGGAGCACCAGCCTTCATCTGAACACCCCTTTCCTTGGGTGGCACAATCTCTGCCTGGGCACCCCGCCGTAACTTGGGCATTCCTCTTGATAATTTGGGGATATGTCTGGCCTTAAGGACTCCTTGGGGCAGGAGGACCAAAGCCACGGCTCTGTGCCACTGTCTATCTCGGCTGACCAGATGGCAGGTGGTTCTGTGACCGGTCAAAGACCACACATATCAGCGAGGCTCATCGCAGGCTCTCCCACTGCAGGGCCTCCGGTTGGCTCTGAAGTAATGATGTCAGACACCCAGGCCCCAGAGACCTCCTTGTCTGCCCCGGGTCCACCTGCCATGGGGACACCCTGGGCTCTGGAAGGCTGGGGCAAGCTGCTGCAGGGCCACTGCAGGGGGGTGCTGCTCTTGAGCTACACTATGGGGCCCGTCGCTGTGGTTGCCACACCTGTCCCGTGGCCGAGAGAGTCACTTCTCACACACTGAGCCCTCCCTGTTGAATGCCACATGCAAGTGGGAGATGTTTCAGCGTTTGGTCTCCAGAGCCCTATTCAAACCACAGGGGCGAATACCTGGTAATGTTCCCTTTTATGGGAGTGGAGGAAGGACAGGGAAGGCAGGGGCCGCTGCCCCAGGGGTGCCCAAAGGCCGGTTGTACTTCCTGAGTGCCTTAAATTCAGTTTTTCTTTGGAAGTTACCCCATTGGAATGCATCCCAGAGGAGCCCCCAAAATATCTTCTTTCTGGGGATTTCATTGCTTCCTCAAACACTCCCTGCTGCCTTCCTGGTGCCAGCAGTGAGCCAGATGCGAGCTGCCTTTAGGAACGCACAGGCCTTCTGCCGGTTTATGAATTCCAAGGTTTTAGTTCCATGCCCCTGGGGTCCATGGATTCCTTCCATGATGGACCAGGCATTTTCCAAATCACTTGCCAGGCGAGTGCTTGTCAGCAAAGACCACAGGGATATGTGAGGCCTCTCTCTGCCTATAAGGAGTCACTGTCCGAAAGAGAGACAACAGGAGGGAGACTTAGAAAGGCAGAGCACTTCAGGATTGCCTCTGGGCTCAGAGCAGGGCATGGTCAGATGTACCGGCCCTTGCTCTGGCCCTGGGACCCCCAAATCCTGCAGAATGTGCCACCTGTGAGCAGGAGAGAATGGATGGGGCACCCAGGAATGAGGGGCTTATTCTTTTCAAGCCGCTCCTATCCCCTCCCTTCCTTTCTTCTTCCCTCCATTTCTTTTTTACCTCTTCCATCCCTTCTTCTCTTCTCCCTTCTTGCTAGAAACTAGGAAGCCAAGGGCCTCAACCAGACTGCATGGATTCGGCTTATCTGGAAATCCAGTCATCCCCACATTCCAGAGCCATGTTATAGGATCATTCTTTAGCCCCACCCCCACTCCTGAAATGCTGGGATGGGGGAGGAAGGAGGGGGTGTGGGGTAACTGCCCCAAATCAGACAGCTGCCCCCCATGCTGTCCGTCCCATGGAACCAGCTCTGCAGGGAGATGAAACTGAACCTCCGCTCCCACTTCACCCCCAGGAGGGCCGGGGTTGGAGCGGCTTTCGGAGAAGGGTGGGGGGCAGAGAAGGACTCTCTGGAGAGACCCAGAGAGGGGCCAGATGATGCTGGGTGGGTGAAGATGGGCTCCCAGCCTTGGCGTGCCTCTGGGGGCACCCCTTGTCCATCACAATAGAGCAGGACACACAAGGCACACGGTCACGCATGAACTCTTGAAGTCCTAACCTTGAACTTCTCTGCCCGGCACCCTGAGAACAGAGCCCTACCTGCTGTCAGCCCTGGAGTCAGTTGCAGGTCAGGGACCCCAGAGGAGCTGCCTCAGAAGGCACAAGGTCCCTCCCGGAGCCTTCTGCCCCCAGTCTGCCCCCAGTCTGCCCCCAGCCCGCCCTACCTCCCACATTCTTCTCTTCCTCCAGCTCTATTTCCAGCAGTAGATCCCTCCTACTCAGTTGGTTATTATTTTTGATCAGAAACATAAGTCCTTCCTAGGCTCTGTCCCAAGTCTCCCTCTCTGGCCCACTCCCATGCCCTCTCTCTCTTTTTTTTTTTTTTTAAATTTTTAAATTTTATTTTTTTAAATACCGAAAAACACCAAGCAAATGCAAACATTCTTATTTTGATCATTCCGTTCTACATATACAATCAGTAATTCACAATATCATTACATAGTTGAATATTCATCATCATGATCATTTCTTGGAAGATTTGCATCTATTCAGAAAAAGAAATAAAACGAAAACAGAAAAAAAACTTATACATACCTTATCCCTTACCCCTCACTTTCATTGATCACGAGCATTTCACACTAAATTTATTTTAACATTTGTTCCCTGTATTATTTTTATTCCATATGTTCTACATGTCTGTTGACAAGGTAGATAAAAGAAGCATCAGACACAAGGTTTTCACAATCACACACTCACATTGTGAAAGCTGTATCATCATACAATCATCTTCAAGAAACATGGCTACTGGAACACAACTCTACATTTTCAGGCAGTTCCCTCCAGCCTCTCCGCTACATCTTGACTAACAAGATGATATCTACTTAATGTGTAAGAATAACCTCCAGGATAACCTCTTGACTCTGTTTGGAATCTCTCAGCCATTGACAGTTTGTCTCATTTCACTCTTCCCCCTTGTGGTGGAGAAGGTTTTCTCAATCCCTTGATGTTGAGTCTCAGATCTTTCTAGGATTTCTGTCCCACGTTGCCAGGAAGGTCCACACTCCTGGGAGTCATGTCCCACGTAGAGAGGGGGAGGGTGGTGAGACTGCTCGTTGTGTTGGCTGGAGAGAGGGGCCACATCTGAGCAACAAAAGAGGCTCTCTTGGGGGTGACTCTTAGCCCTAAATTTTAAGTAGACTTGACCTATCCTTTGCGGGGTTAAGTTTCATGTGAACGAACCCCAAGACTGGGGGCTCAGCCTATAGCTTTGGTTGTCCACACCGCTTGTGAGGATATTAAGAATTCAACTTAGGGAAGCTGAATTTTCCCCCTTTCTCACCATTCCCTAAAGGGGACTTTTCAAATATTTTTTAATTCACTGTTCAAATCACTCTGGGATTTATAGGGACATCACTCTGGACAAACCAACAAAATCTCATGTCCTACTCAAGGTTCCATGTACTTATAGTGTTCAATTAAGCTGTCTACATAAGTTATACTAGGAAATGCACCAGTCAAAATATAAATTTTGTACCAAATAAACATTTTTTTGCTTTAGTCTCACACATAAGTTGAAATTTTAAAATATTAATTACCATCTATTTTTAGCACCCTGCAGTGATGACATTCCTTTGTTCTTCCTCATGCAAAAACATTTTTAAATTTGTACATTTAGTCACTATCATTATACACTCTAAGCATTCCTAGATTATACCATCTAAATCTTTATCATCTATCTTTCTGATTTCATTTATGCCTCCAGCCCTCCTCCCTCTATCATTCTCACATTCAGCTTCATTCAGTGTTGAAACATAATAAACAGTTAGGTAGTATTGTTCTATCCATTTCTGAGTTTTTACGGTCAGTCCTGTTGCACAATCTGTATCCCTTCAGCTCCAGTTACCCAATATTTTACCTCCTGATGTTCTCTGTTACCAATTAAATTCTCCAAGTTTATTCACTAATGTCAGTTCATATCAGTGAGACCATACAGTATTTGTCTTTTTGTTTCTGGTTAATCTCACTCAGCATAATGTCCTTAAGGTCCATCCATGTTGTTACATACTTCATTCTCATTTTCACATTCAGCTTCATTCAGTGTTTTAACATAATTGTGTTATAGTTAGGTAGTATTGTGCTGTCCATTTCTGAGTTTTTACATTCAGTCCTGTTGCACAATCTGTATTCCTTCAGCTCCAATTACCCAATATCTTACCTTATTTCTGCCTCCTGATGGTCTCTGTTACCAACGAAATTCTCCAAGTTTATTCACTAATGTCAGTTCATATCACTGAGACCATACAGTATTTGTCCTTTTGTTTCTGGCCAATCTCACTCAGCATAATGTCTCATGCCCTCTCTCTTGTCCTGCCTTCGGCACCCCATCTCTGTCACCTTGGCATATGTCCCATGTAGCTCCAGACTTGGAAAAGCTTATGATCCCTGTGGTAGACCTGCTGGGGCTGCTCTCTTGATGTTCACAAAGCTTCTTTCCTGAACAGGAGAATGTGTGCTTTGCTTGAGGCCCCATCACTTCCCCTTGAGCCTTCTGAATTCTGTCCCTGTATTTGGCCTGACTTCACTTTGCCCAGGGCTTTGCACATCATGCAGGGGTGTCTGTAAATCGCAAACTTGCGTGTGCACTTCTAGTGGCTCTATAGGAAATTGACACAGCCACGAGGACAGGGCACCCTGCACACAGAGGGATGCCCCTGCAGCACCAATTTGGCTCTTGTCAGCCACCGTCTCTCCCAGGGTCCTGGCTAGGCCAGAATAACCTTGGGCCTCCCTTAGCAGAGTTGATAGACAGGGGCTTCGGCTCTGGGGGAGGCTGGTGGGCTGGGGCTGGGTTCTGGGGTTCCACAGAGACATGGCAGCCCCCAGAGCATGTGTCTCACTCTCTCCCAACAGACGGCTAGCCCGGTCCACCCTGCTGCTCATCCCACTCTTCGGCATCCACTACACGGTGTTTGCCTTCTCCCCAGAGAATGTCAGCAAGAGGGAGAGACTCGTGTTTGAGCTGGGGCTGGGCTCCTTCCAGGTAGGTGCCTTGTGTCTGGAGGGCAGAACTCACAGGGGGCCGGGGGCCGGGGGCCTGGACTTTGACTTGCTGGTGGTTCTAGAAACTACTTTAACTGGACTCTGGGCCTCAGAAATAAGAAGACAAGAATGGAAGTGAGCTGTGGGAGCCCATTTCGCCCTCTACTCTCTTTAAGAGGACACATGAACATCTGCTGTCACCGCATCAGATGCTCTGAGTCAGGCCGCCCTGGGGCAGTCTAGGATGGCAGCTCTTCATCCCTCCCCTTGGCCCAGGGTGCCGAGTGGAGTCGCCCCCAAGAGACCTGAACTGGCTTGCCAGACCATGCACCCCGGGAAGCCTGGAGTTTGGTCTTGTCCCCAGCCAGGGTTCCCAGAACAGGAGACCTGAATGGACTGAACAGGTAGATGAGCACACAAACAAGTGAATGAAATAATGACTCAGTGAGCAGAGAAGTGAATGGATTAAGGTGAGGATGCTTTGATGAGTAAATAAATGGATGGGAGAATGAATGAGTCCATGCAGGCAGGAGTAACTCTTGAGTGTGCCTGGGAGAGAACATCTTTTCTGAGCCCAACTATGTAAATTGTCACCTGATTAATTATTTGTTTGATTGTTTATTTAAAATTTTTTCAACCCCCCACCTCACCCTGGCTGTATTTTTCCTGCTGTCCATCCCTCACCCCGGGGATCCTTCTTTTTTTTTATTTGTCCAAACACTTCCCCTTCCCCCATCCCCCAGTAACCTCTAATTACTTTCTGTGAATTTGCTGTTTTTAGCCATCTCTTACAAGTGATATCATACAATGTGTGTCCTTGTGTGCCTTGCTTACTTCACTGAACATCATGTCTTCAAGATTCTTCCATGCTGCCCCATGTCTGAGAACTTCATTCTTTCCTATGGCTGAATAACCTTCCATTGTATGTACCTATCACATTTTGTTTATCCATTCATTTGTTGATAGATACTTGGGTTGTTCCCACCTTTTGGCAATCGTAAATTAAGATGCTCTGAATATTGGTGTGCAAGTATCTGTTTGAGATCTTGTTTTCACTTTGTAAGGGTATATGCCTGAAGAATAATCGCTGGGTCATATGGTAATTCTGTATTTAACTTTTTGAGGAATTGCCCTATTGCTTCCCATAGTGGCCACACCGTTTTACATTCCACCTACAAAATCACTAGAGTTTCAATTTCTCTGCGTCCTTTCCAACACTTATTTTCTGTTTTATTGTGTTTTTTTTTAATAGCCATTCTTGTGGGTGTGCAATTTCTCATTGTGTTTTTTATTTGCTTTTCCCTGATGGCTAATGATATGTCTTACTTTAACCTCTGCCATCCTAAGTAGACCATTTTACCTGCCAGGGTTCTTAGCCCTGGGAGCTTTATAGACAACACCTGGCCTGGGAGCCAGAGCCCAGGCTCCCCTCTCTGCTCTCACTGACTGCTGGGGCCTTGAGTCATCTTTCTTCTCACATCTCCAAGTAACAGCCCAAGAGACAGGGATTGAGAGGTGCTAGTTTGCAGCATTCAGGAAAATTCTATCACTTTGTTAATGGGGAAAGAATTCTGCAATAAAAAATACACATAGGATAGCTAAATACCTGCTGTGTGCCAGGTCCCGATTTGAGTGTGCTGCGTACGAGAATGTCGGGGAGGGGGTGGTAGTTAAGTTGATGAAAGTCCTGCTGTGTTCCAGAGGGACAAAGGAGGAGACACGATGCTGCCCTGGTGAGGGGTCTGGTGTGTGAGCTCAGTCTCTGAGGGCGGGGGCATTTGGGGACGGCTTCTTGTAAAAAGCCGGCCTTGGGGAATGGGAAGGATTTGACCAGGGGGACATGAGCTCCAAGGCTGGGGTGTGGGAGTGGGAGGGGCCTCTCACCAGCCAGTTGGCTTCTCGGGTGCCCTCCTGGGTGGAGCAGAACTGGTCCCATCTTATCCAGGATCCCTGGGCAGTGACCCACCCGGACCATCCCAAGACTATTACTTTTCTGCTTCTGGCCTCATCTCTGCACACACACAACCCACCTATCCCACACACAGCATTTTGGAATGTGTTCTCAGGTTTACTTTTGCTCTCTCCCTAGGGCTTTGTGGTGGCTGTTCTCTACTGTTTTCTGAATGGGGAGGTAAGACCTGGGCCTTTGGCTTCTTAGCAGTGGAGGTGGGCTGGGTGGAGAGCAGGCAGGGGAGTGGGCTGCTGGCCTCTTGGGGCTTTATTCCCCAGGCCAGACCTCTGCCAGCCTCCCAGCACTGAGAGGAAGGGGATGATTGGTGAACAGAAGAGGCAGCTGCTGGCATCATGTGGTGCCAGGGCTCTGGACACCCTCCAATCTGTGCCAGAACCTCTCCTGCTTTGTCTGCTGAGCATCTAAGGCCCAGCCTCTGCAGCAGAACTACATCCAGTAAAGGCATCTCCTCTGCTGAGTGCAGATCTCCCTGGGCAGGCTCACAAATAAGTGCTTATCAAACATACCTTAGTGAGGAAGAGTTGACAGCAAGGAAGAGCCAGGCTCTGAAGGATATGTGTGTTCATGAGGCTGGAAAGGGTAGGTTCCCCTCAAGCCAGGTCCCCAGCTCCATGCTGAGTGGGGAGCTGCCCAAAGTTCAGAGCTGTCCCCTGCAGGCCAGCCAGCCTGGCCCAGACCCACAAACAAGTCCCCTGACAGAATAGGCACTGTGGGAAATTGGAAGAGGTCCTAGGGAGAGGTCTAGAACCCTCTAATAAGGTTCCATTTCCAGATCTATGGTTTGGGGGTTCCCTCTCTTCTGAGAGGAGCTCAGTATAGAGGAGCTTGATGGGTGGGATTGATTTGGAAAGTTGCATTGTATCCTACCAATACTTGGGTTTTAGTTGTGTGACCTGTGACTTCGGGGAGCTCCTCCCATTGTGTGCATTTGAGAAACAAAAAGGTTGGGCTCAGTGATCTCTAAGACAACTTGTAGAAGAATGAGCTTAAGATAGATGGGGAGAGGCAGGAAGGGCCTTCCAGAGAGTGGCTGGTGAGATCCAAGACAGAAGTAGGAATAAGTGTCAAGGGCCTGCACTGGAAGTGGGAGGTAGAACTGGGGGGCTGGGGGGACACATGGAGTGCCACCTACAGTTGTGCAGTTTGTGCGCTGCAAAAAGGTACTTGGCTGAGGGGGCATGTGTGGGGCTGACATTCAGCATGCACTGAACTCCCCATACTAAAGTTACGTAGGGGTGCATTATTTAGTGGTTCTTCTAACTTCACTTTAAAACATATGAATACTTGGGTCTTAGTCCCAGAGATCTTGATGTAGTTTTCTGGGATATGGTGTATAGAGTGTTGAACACTAGGAGTAGGGGTCCACAGACAACAGGAAGCCATTAGGGACCTTGCTCAGACAAAGACTTGGTAAAGGGGGATCTTAAGGCTAACTCTGCAGTGGTTTTCCTTTAAACAGCAGGTAGAGGCCCCAACTGGTGACCTCAAGGGCTGCAGGCTGCACTTCAGAAGTCAGCAGGGACTGGGTGGGGCTCTGGGGGGTGGTGGTGCCTGACTGGGAAGGTTCTAGACCAGGGCCCAGCGGGCAGAGAGGCTTTCCACCCAGAAGTGACCGCCCAGGGTTTCACTTGCAGGTGCAGGCAGAGATCAAGCGGAAGTGGCGGAGCTGGAAGGTGAACCGCTACTTTGCCATGGACTTCAAGCACAGGCACCCGTCCTTGGCCAGCAGCGGGGTGAACGGGGGCACCCAGCTCTCCATCCTGAGCAAGAGCAGCTCCCAGATCCGCATGTCCGGCCTCCCGGCCGACAACCTGGCCACTTGAGTTCTGCCTCTCCTCCTCCTCTCCTTTCCTCCATAGCACAGGCTGGGGCTGCTGGCAGGCAGTGGCCCACGCATGTTTGCGCCTCTTCTCTCCTCTCAGGCAGGCCCTGGGCTGGAAGCTGGGCTCCCCGAGGGGGAAGGAGGATGTGGGGTGCAGACTGGATTTCCCTTCCCCATTCTTAGCACTGGCCACCACCTACCATGGTCTCCTGGGTCCTGAGCCGGTCATGTAAATACTCCTCAAATTTGGAACAAGTTTCCACGTTCCCTCCCCTTTGGCTCCAGTGCTCCTGTTCACCTCAAGCCAGGTCCCCAGCTCCATCCTACCACGTCTCCATCAGCCTCAGTGATGACCTGACCAACGGTGAGGCCTTGTGAGCTAAGGCTGAAGAGTCCTTGCTTTTGGGGGGTGAGGGCGGTGCCTGTCCCTACAGCCTCCATTAGTGCTGTCTTTGGAGGTGGATTTCCTGCGAGTGTGCTCACCACCCTGGGCCACCCTTTCCTTCCCAGTCCCCAGGGCTGCCAGAACATCCTCCCAGACCAGACCAGAGACTCTCCCTCACACTCACCCAGCCTCTTGGCATCCACAGGGGCCTGGCTCCTGGACATCAGGGCAGTGGGGCAGCTCCAGGGCTTTTCCATTTGGAAATACTTCAGCTTGGTGGGGGCAGGTGTGCATGAAGTGAGGGAAAGTTCTGGTGCTTTTCATTTGGCCTAAGAAGAAGAACTGACAGCCAGAAATGTGGATCTGATTGAAAAGGAGATAGAATTTGGGGGAATCCATGGAAGAAGAGCTCCACTATCTCTATTATTTCAATCATTTCACACACAAACCCCCTACTCGGGATGGGCAGAGGTCCATCTGGTAGTCTTCCTTCTGCCCCTCTCGACCCTGGGCATCAGGTTAAGAGGTGAAAGATCGATGCCTCCCAACCAGGCCCACCACAGAGAGCCCCTGAGCTTTCCTTTCTCTCAAGTCAAAGCCATGACCAGGATGAACCAGTCTCTGTTCTGTGATGTCAGCAAATCCTGAAGCATCTTAACAGCTCCACATGCCCAAATCCAGGGCCCAAGGCTCCCCCCTTCCATGGGTGACAAGGAGCTCCAGACACCAGCTCCTTGGGCCTGGACTCAACAACTGAAATCTCTCTAAGACTTATGCAAAGACTTCCTTCTTGTGTGCCCTTGGCATTGAATTGCCACAGGGGTAGGAATTGGGGTCACCAGGGCGTTAGGGGAGGAAGTCATGCCCATGGAACAGAGCCTGGTCCTGGCTCCCCAACTGCAAAGTGTATAGCCATAACCTGAGAATTTAAAATGATGTTCAACAGGTTTAGGGGAGGTGGAGGCAATTGTTTAGGGAGTTCCGGTAGAGGGGAATGTTGCTTGGTCTGGGAGGCCTGGGAGACCTGTGGAAATGTTCCTGGAGAGGCCTTTAGGGTGTCTGAAGAAGGGCTCTACTTCTCTGATAGTCCCATGCTTGTGGCCAGGGAAGCTCTGTTGGATCCCTGGGTCTTTGGCAGAACCAGAGGGAGAAGGGAGCTACCTGCCCTTTCTCGAGTGTACATGGTGACTCAGGCTGGCCATGGGGTGTGCAGTAGCCCACCTATCCTGCGCCTGACCTCACGATCCAGCACCACCACAAACCACCCTTGCTTCCCACCACCAGCCCCTTGTAGAGCCATGTATGTTGCTAAACCCGTTGCACATTTATTGCACACTGTTAGTGGGTCTGGACAGCTCGGAAGGTGCCATGGCCTGAGAGTCAGAGATCTGTTATCTGCCCCAGTCAGGCTCAAACTGATGTGACCGTGGACACCACACTCCTTGTTTGGGACCTCAGTTTCACCATCTGTGAATAAGGCACTGACCTCTAGTGCTTCTCCAGGCTCTGTGACTCTCCAGTTCAAAACTAAGGCAGGTAAAATGTCAAGCATCATTGTTGTGTGTATCATCTAAGGTTCCAATGTATATATGTTTCAGGGGGCAGGAAAGGGATTGTTTATTGTCCATTTCTTAGAAATGGAACTTCTGTCTCTTCCATTTGGATGACCACAAGGGAAGCTGGTGGACCAAGCTGTGTTTGAGAGGGAAAGATCATACTGTGGACAGGTGCCGTAGACATGATACAGAGACACTGCATCTGCCCTGCTGGGGTGGGGTGCCATGACTGGTGGGAGTGGCCACCGTCCCATCACAGGAGCAGTCCCCCAAGTATGGACCCCAGTCCTTCATCATCTGCCCCCACCAGCAACTCTGCTTCACTGTGGAAGAAGGAACTTTGACTTTATAGATACATCATCACAAAATGGCAAAAGCAAAATGAACCCTAGACCCTGTGTACTGTGCTGCTGCCTGAGCCCTCAGCCTGTGTCCTCATAGAAGGTCCGGGTTCCTGTTGGTTTGTTTTCCTGTCTGTATGAATTGTTACCAGTCTTGTGAGCACATGAATCGGATGTACTCTGAATGTTCCAGTGGTTTAGGCCCCCACAATCACAAGCAGTGGGGTAAAATGAGGTCTGGGTAAGACTCTTTCCTCTCTGACTCTCTGTTTTCACATCTGTAAAATGGGCAATAAGACTGCATCTCTGAAATTCTCTGATTAAACACCAGCCATCTACTCAGAATAGGTCCCAGATGGGATGGATATATTGGCTTGAACTGGGAAAGGGTAGGAAATCATGTCCTTGAAGGGGCCATTGAGGGACATGGGACATGGAATGGTCAGACTAGGGAGGAGCAGACCCAGAATCACTGCTTGCTCTATGCAATCCTAAAGGACAAAACTCAGGTCCATCAGGGAGGCTGTAGGAGGTGAAGAACTCTCATACCTGTTATGTCTGTCCAGCCATGGGGTAGGCAGTGTCAAGAGAGTGACTCCAGCCCGAGTGGAGGTGGGATTCCTGTGAGGGTCTGAGAGATTCAGTGGCTTTCATGATTCCCCAATGTGCTTGAGGCTGGCCATATTCTCTGTCTAATTGAGCAGCTCCACAATCCTCTTTGACACTCATCCTGTGGCCTCAAGTGATTCCTTCTCTGAACACCCCCGAACTGGCTTCCAGGGGAATAAGGCCAGGGACCTAGAGCCAAGAACAAGGCTTAAAATACCCCTTAGTCCATCATCACTAACCAAAGGCCACTGACTCACCTTCCTGGCAAAGGAGAGCTAGAAGAGGGTTTCTTCGAAATTCTCTGAGTACGTTGCCCTGTTCAGGGCCACTCCAAAATGATAGCAGTGAGTACTTTGTCATCATAAAATTCCTGTTTGAACACAGGATCGTAAAAGCTATCTGGAAGAGCCCTTAGGAGCAATGGACCCGGGCTGCTCCTACCATTGACACATTGACCTGCTTTTTTTTTGTACCTCATTTCATTCCCCATATATCTCTGGAGAGACTCATAAGATACTAGACCTGGGAAGAAACTTGGGAGGTCTTCAGGTCAAACCACCCTCTTAGACTGATGAGAAAACACAGATGGGCCCAAAGCTACATACTCAGGCCTGCACCAAGCCAGAGTGGGACACCCAATAAAGCATCCATTCCATTGACATTCAGTCTTGCATGGGAGAAAGGCTCCAGCTAAAGAAAGTTGTTCAGGACTCCCAGCTGCCAGTGAAGCAGTGGAGTTCAAAGTGGGTGGGAAAGACCTGTTTTCTAATATGGACTCCACTGCCTGACCTGGGTTCAATGCCTAACGTTTTTGGTCCTCTGCTTCCTAATTGGAGAAGTGGGCAGGTCATGGGTAGTGTGGTCTGTCCCACAGACTGAGAATGAGGTTAAAGTGAGATGTCCTTGAGTGTGAAAGTGCTTTGGAGACTGTACTCAGGTGTAGACTGGTTATTAGGGTAACACCTATATGAAAGGGACCCATTGCTGTTTGTCTACTGTTTTGAGCCCTCTTGGGTTAACTTTTGCCCTATTTGTAAAACCACCAGCATCGGGGTTAAGAGGAAGGCCAGGGGCTCTGGTGAACATAGAATTATTTGTCAGCTGACTTAAGTTTGCTCTTAGGGTTAGGATGGAGGAACTTCTCTGTCACCCCATGGGAATCCTCCAGGGATTTGGGACATCCTCAAATGGCTATGAGCCTCTTCCTTTTCCTTTCTCTGAACTTGAGGTCCTGGGTTTTGCCCATGTGTGGCCATGTATTTCTTGTTTGATGTCTCTCTTCTGTAGCTTTGCTTCTGTGAGGGTGTGAGTAGTGCAGTACCTAGCCATCCCAGATTGGCTCTAAGCTCACTTGTGGGAGCTGGATAGCCTGGGTTTCATCTCCCACAATAAAGATAAGCCCCATAGACCTCACTGCTGCTGCTGTTGCTGCTGTCATCAATGCTGTGCTCACAAGCTGGTCCCGGATTTTAAGGATGTCAAACTGCTGTAGATGACTTAATAAATGTCTTCTCTTTTTTTCCTGGTGGCTGTAACTTGGCAGAAGTGGAGGGAGCGTGGGTGGGTGGAAGGGGAGAGGGGAACTCATCCAAAATCTGATCACCACAGAGTAACTCAGTCTACAAAGTCTTGGGTCCTTTGAAATTCCAAGCAAGTGGCATGAGAATGAGCTTGAATGAGCTTAGAGTGGACTTGGAAATGTAAAGAAGTATTGGCCTGGAAAGATCATGCAACGTGAAAGGAATCAAGGTCACTTGGAAGTCCTGGACTCCTAAAAATGAAAGCTGCTCACCCTCCAGCACTGAATGCCTTGTGGCCTTCTTACTATTCTATGGGAGTGGACGTCCTGTCTCCCAAAGCTTTGTTTGCATAGGTACTTCATTTCAGGTAGTTACAGGTGTGTTTTGGGTTGCCAAAGTCCAATCTGCTAATGCTGCTGGATGTTCAGAACCATCAGCCCCACCAGACCACATAACCAGTCCAGGTAATCTCCATTTCATTGGGGTTTAGTTGATTGCCATAAACTGCAGTACCCATTTTTATATTGGACTTTTTAGTTGATAGGAACAGAAGATATTTCTGGCTGATAAATCAGAAAATGAGTTCATAAAAAGGATATTGGGCAGCTCGTAGAACTCCTGTAAAGGTGAGAAAACTGAGGATGTCTACCAAACCATATTATGTCACAAAACTGATGAGAAGTCTGCTAACATTCCTGGGGCTGCAGACCCAGTGATATCTCTCCTGTGTCAGAGATCCAGGCTTGCAGTTACCACCATCTCTGGGCGGAGAGAGCTTTGCTGTCATTCTTACCAGCAGACTAGTTTATCTTTGAGGACTACTTCAAGCTTCTCACTTTTGAATCAAAGTCTTACATGAGTCCATCACTCTGGCTATGCTCTAGCTTCAAAGGAGGATGGAAATTGAACTTTTCTGGATTATACTTTGGGGAGGTGGGACTCACAAATCTGGACACTTTCTAAACATGCAGTAGTATTAAAAAGTTCTGATATCAAATGCCCACCACAGCAGGCCTAGGGTTTACAGCAATTGCAGAGCCAGCTCCCTCCAGCAATCAGGGAGGCCACTCCAAAGAAGTCAAGTCAATGAAAATAGAAATCTGCAGGCAGATAGGCCACTTACCAAATGCACTCAGGTGTCTAGTGAGATGTTCCCAAGTTGAGAGACCGGTTAGTTCTGTTTCCTGAGTTTTACCCTGCTTTTTCCTCTTTCGGTCCACTTCTTTCAATCCCAAAGTAGATTACCAGGCTATGTCATAGGCCCCATTTAGCAAATGTCTTGAACTACTTCCAAAATGGAATCTACCATCCAGTGGTGAAAATGAATCTCCTTGGGTGTCAGGCTCTGCTAGGTACTCCAATTGAGCAGTTTTTTAGTGTTGAGAACAATCTTTTTCTATCTGATATGACCACATAAACTTATGATCAATAGGTTTCATTCTTAGAGAGGGATGGCATTCCAGGAGCAAAGGTAAACAGCCAAAAGTAAATTAAAAGGCATTTATTCCATATCAGGCTTGAGTTTCTTGGCAACTGTGATGATCATAAACTACTTAGTCTGTATGAATACTTATTAAATCATTAAATCCTGTTTTCCCTGCCCATTCCCCAGTATCCATTTCTAGCAAGTTCCCTGGTCATGTTGATATTACTGGCCTGGTGACAATACTTCAAGAACCATTGTAGAGGTTCTATCCAAAGAGATTGGCTAGACATTACAGTCCATTTTTGTGAACTTTGGGTTGGGGTAATGAGTAACTTTCCAGGAGGCACAGGACAAACATGGGGACAGGAGCAGCATGAGCTTTAATTTACTTTTCTCTCAAGTCAATGTCTCAGGGATAGGAAGGAGAAACATACAAGAGGAAATAAGCCTGTAGATGTCCACTGAGCCTTAATTAAAGTAAGTATAAGACCATCTCTGAATTAACTAGGATTCAATTCAGCTGACTACAACAGCAAACCCAGTAAAAAGTGTCTTAAAGAAGATAGTTTAGTTCTCTCATACTAGAGAAGTTCAGAGGTACACAATCAGGACTGATATGTGACTCCATGGTCTGTTTAGGGAGTCAAGTTTCTATCTTCCGTCCTCAAGCCCACCTCATGTCCAAGATGGCTCCTAGAGCTCTGGATGCCACCAGACCCGGGGTGGAAATGGGAGAGTGCAAACAGGCCCATCTCTTCATTAAGTCATATTCTCTTAAGAAGCCTTACATCTCAGTGATCAACATTTAGTCACATGGCCACGCCTAGCCACAAGGCAGTCTGGGCAATGTAATTCACCCCCAATAAAATTGAAGGAGAGTGAGGATATTGGCTGGTAACCTGCAGCCAGTGTGCTATCTTAAATCCCCAAATCTTTGGGCAGATCTGGTGGTCACTGTGCTCATTCTAACCCCCTGAAAAGCCAGGAAGTAAGTGGCTGTATGACCATGGTGATCCCATTTACTATATTGGGAGCGAACTACAGGGTGCTTACTCCAATCTGAACAATAGAACAGCTCTGGCAGATCCCCTGATCAGAATTGAGGAAACTGCTTATACCCACCTGTTCAAACTTAGTCTGGTTTCAAGGGGTGAGAGGTAAGGTGTTGGTCTGCATCTCTTCTAGCTCCCTCCAGCCTCTGCACCCTCTCATGACTGCATTTTGTGGGTGGAGTCTGCTCCCTGGTGGCTTCTTCTTTAATTCATGTCTTTTTAATTTGGGCACATCATATGTTTGTGGTATGGTTCATCATTTTTGGTTTGTAAATTCTTGACTGTGAGTTGCCCTTAAGTGAACTCAACTTGGGTGCTTCTGAGCCTTCCAACCTTGTTAGACTGTTCCTTGTAGAAAGTTTATTGCATCTGTTCTTCGGAATTGAAAATAAGATGGTTTTTATTCCCCCCTCTCCAAGATGCAAAATTATGAATTCAGCTTGTGAAACTCAGTCACTAAGAGTTCTTCCCTAAACTCATTCTAGGTCACAGAGAAAGGCCAAAGCACATGATAGTTTGTGGCTTTGAGTCTGGAAACAACCTGTGCAATGAAGTCTTGTAGTTGTTCATATAGAGCTACTATTTCTTGGCCTTTGAAATAGTTCTTCCCCAAATTTCCATAAGAGGAGACTTGGGTGTTGATCTTATTGACAGGAGGATGGTGGCAAGGGTATGAGGCTTTCATTAAGTCAAAAAATATTTATTGATCATATACTCATTTAACAAATATTTCTTGAGTGCCTACTATGTGTCAGGAACAGTTCTCAGGCACTGGTGAGCATCACAGTTAAGGCCCCTGATTTCATGGGTCTACATTTGACTGGGGAGAGTCAGATGGTAAGTAAGGAAATAAATAAATAAGGTAATTTCAGATAGATGTAAGTGTCACAAAGGCAATAAAACAGTTAATAAATAGAGAGTACTGGGTAGGCTATTTTGAGCACCTAAGCATTCAGAGCCTCCCAGTCTCATTAGACCACCTCTTGATGGATTTCCGCAAACATCTAATGAGAGAGCATTCCAGGTAGAGGGACCAGCAAGGGCAGATGCAGTGATGTGCTGAGTTATGAGATGAACTAATATGATCAAGGAGGGGGAAAAAACTTGACACTACACTGGTTGAGTGGGCATAGCACTTTTACTTAGATTGTTTATTTGGAATGGGTTTGGAGTTGATGATGTAATAGAGAGGGTTAAAGCTCCTTGCCACCACCAATACATTTTAGTAAAACAAAACATGTGTCAGCCCTGATTTCAAACCCTCCCAACCCTGACCCTGGTATGGTCTTTTCTAAGCGATTCTCATGACTTTGGTGGCAATTATCTGGCTCCTGAGATTCTATTACCTTCCAGAGCACAAATCACATATAAGTGTCCAAATGGGGACCCAGTCTCATCTGGTGAACCTGGAGGAGATTCTTCAGCTCTTCCAGACAGGCTGGACACTGACCTCTTTTCACTGTCCAAACCAACCCCAATTTTCAAAGAAATTGTGTGCTTGTTTCAAAGCAAAATAAAGAATAATTCTGATGGTCAGTGAAGCATTTTCATGAATGCCATAAGATTGGTACAAAACTATCCTTTACATTTACTCTAGTCATGTAGACACTCACATGAATGGAGATTTGGGAGTGACAGCTTAGCTTTGGTAATCTTATTTTCCAACAATTCAATGGGAGGGGACTTTGTTTTAGCTCTCACAGATTTCTTTCAGGGTCACCCTTCTCAGTCCCTCTCTTCTCTTGCCCCCTCCAGAGAGCCCCCACCCCAGTCCCTTCTATTCTAATTACTTTCCACTCACTGAGACCAGATTTTCCTCTTTCCCCTGATCTAGACTTGGGCATGGCATAACAGTCAATAACCTTGAGATAACACTCTTGAGGCCCCCATCTTTGGACTTCTCCCACACTTGGGAACCATTTGTGGTCTTTGCTTCAACCCTTTTATCTTTAGACACACTCTTCAAAGGAAAAAAGCATCTGTTCCCAGGACATTAACAATGCTCAGTTCATAACCATGACTCTTTGCCTCTGTGCACAATCCATTGACACGGGCAGGAGCTAGTCTAGGTTAGACTGGAGAGAGGCGAGTAACTTTGGGTTCAGCACCACAGACAGTTCCAGGACACTATGCCTATTTGAGAGTCTACTATTTCTCTGGCCTAGTCATCTGATGTGAGCAATGGCTCATCTAGGTTTCATGGGTCTTGAAGCTCATATAATTTTGTGGGCTTTCTTTAAAAAAATTCAAAATTTTAAATCCAAAGTTAGGTGCAAAATGCGTGCTTATTTTTAGAATGAGAAAAGGAAAATTGACTACCATAAGCATTACAAAATCAGAAAAATAAGAACATTTGCATTAATTACTGCTATGATACTGTTAACGATTCTTTTGCTGCATACTCTTTGGTTACCTTTGTTGGACAGTTTTTGATATTTTCTATTCAGATAATTGAAATATTTAATCATGTGATTAAAAAAAGCATGTATTTATTATTGATCACTTGGACTCAGCACCAGTGAGAACAGAATACTATACTTATAAGTTTGTAGATATTATGACTGGAAGTGTTTCCCACAGACTAACTTCTGGCTCCATACATTTTAAACTTTGTTTCTCCACCTCTACTCACAGTGCCAGGCGCTATGAATGTGGCCATGTACTTATGTACATAATGGTAAGTGGACAATAAGAGTGTTCCTGGATATACGGTAATAATCTAAACATATAATGAAGGAACTGCACACCACTTATATGTAGTCCTTTAAATTCAAACTGAGTATATCTGTAATGTAACTTTCTTTTAGTTGGACCTCCAAAATGCTCATGGCCAGCTCACCACTTCTCTACATGGAAGAAATTGTGATGGAGGAGAAGTTGGGGTTGAGAGTAACAGAATTCTTAACCTGTTGGGGATAAATAATTTATCTTTGAAAACCATAAAAACATAAAACCTGGTGAACACATTTCTGAGGCCCATGCAAGCAAGGGACCCTGAAACTACTCCCTGAATGTCAATCAGGTTTACCTGTTTGTCAGTCTAGAGAGAACTTTCTCAGTTTTAAAGGATGAAAGCCTAAAATGCAGAGAACCAGAAACTACTGAAGTCCCTGTCTTCGAATAATGTCATGTGCACCCTGAGGCATTGTCACCAATGCAGGCTGTAGGTGGTTACCAGTCCTGTTGGGGAAGTCACAGATACACACTCAGCGGCCATCTCCTTGTCCTCGCATACCACCTTCTCCACCACCTCTGTTTCATGTACAGAGGTTTCAGTCTGCTTCCACTCTGCAGCTTGGGGAAGATAAGGCCTGGTCATACCTTACACTTGGAACAAGCATCCCCACTTGCTTATCAAGGAGGATAAGCTTCCTAGGATACGCTATTAAGCTCAATGGCAGATCCCCTCTCCCAGGATGTATAAATAACTCAATACTCAAGCAGCACAGGGCATGCAGAGCTGCCATACGTGGACCCTAACCCAAGCAGTTGGCCTCCCAGGAGACTGACTATGATGGGATTTCTTCCCCTACCGTTTTGGACACTTTATGCTGTATGAGTAATAAATCAGTCATTTGTTGAAAGTTTCTGTTCTGCCTGAGCCTATGTCCCCATGTCACACCATGTAGCAACTTGCTCCACGACTCCATTCAAAAACTTCTTATTAAGAACTATGTGTTAGTTGCTTTGAGGGGGCTGGCATTGGGGATGAAAGAGAAACACTTTACCTTCACAGTCAGGTGAAGAAAATGAAAAAGAAAATCAGCTAGGTATTTCTGGTGATAATGCCATAATTAAGGTATTAAGGGGTCCCAGGAGTGGGTCAATAAAGTGAGTATTTATAATTGCCACCTCAGACTCCACCACATACTACCTGCACCATTCTGTTTTATGATAATCACTGTTCCTTTGTTCTCAGACACCAGGTTTGGGAGGAGTTGACCACACGCTTAGGCTCAGAGGTGGGTCCAGATTCAGGACACACGGCCCATGGGACCCACTGCTCTGGCTAGAGTGATTGAATTGGGAGTGAGCACACAATCCATGAGAGAAGTCAATTTCTAGAGTTTCTGGGAAAGATACAGTCAGTCCTCTTTTGTGAGGAAGCCAATGGAAATATGGCCTCTCTTCCCCTGGATAGTATGATGTGAGAATTTGAGGGTCTCAGATGTCACAGTCATTTGCAATCATGAGGGAACAGCAGAAGCTGTTGAAGAATATGCTGGGGATCCTGAAGTTAAAACATCAAGGAGGGCAGAGTGGAATAATAAAGACAAACAGGTCCCTTGGCCCTGCCATTTGGTCCTTTGGATCAGCTTATGTACTTACAGAGTTAATAGTGATAAAGGGAGGGTTTTTGAATGGTGTTTTGGCATGTTAAAGCTGCTGGAAATGGAACAGTTTTAAAAAGGGAATTTATTAAATTACAAATTTATAGTTCTAAGGTCATAAAAATCTCCAAACTAGGACATTCAGAGGAAGATACCTTGACTCAAGAAAGGCTGATGTCTATCTCACAGGAAGGCATGTGGCTGGCGTCTGCATGTCCTTGTTCCCAGTTCCGTTGCTTCCAGCTTCTGAAGCCGGTGGTTTCCTATATAAATATCTGCAGGCCTTCACTTAGCCCCGCTGGGATACAACTCTGGGTTCTGGTTTGCTTAGCATCTGATGGAAGGTACATGGTGATGTCTGCTGGGCTCTGCATCTCCAAACGTCTGTGTCTGGGCTTCTGCTCCCTCTATCAGCACTCCAACCATCTCCAAATGTCTGCGTCTTTGTTGGCTCTGAAGCAATTATGTTTTCTGCAAAATATTCCCCCTTTTAAAAGGCTCCAATAAACTAATCAAGACCCACCTTGAATGGGCGGGTCATATCTCCATTTAATCAAAAGGCAACACCCAGATTGGGTGTATCACATCTCCGTGGAAGCAATCTAATCAAAAGATCATGCCCTAAGCAGTAGATCTGGCCCCACAAGATTGGATTAGGAAAAGGACATGGCTTGTCTGAAGTATATAACAGCTTCAAATTGTCACAAATGGCCTAGGTACAAAGAAGGAAAATTACTATTATTATTTTTAAATAAATGCACTAAAGAACAAAGAACAAAACAATTTCTCATGTGTCAACTCAGGAACTAACACATACGAGATTCTGTCATTCTTGAGTGTGACATTTTTTTCTTCTTAAAGAAAACCAAACAATATATAGACAATTTGAAGTCACCTTCGAGTTATTTCTAGCTTTCATTCTCCTCCTTTTCTCCTAAAGGCAGCCACTAACATGAACTTAGTGTGCATCCTTCCCATTCATGTTTACTTATTTATGCTAAATATCCATCAACATTATTTAGCTGTGTGCTTTTAAAGTTACACAAATGGTAGCAAGTCATTTTGCATTTGTTTCTTTACACAACTTTACATGTCTGAGCTCTATTCATGTTTGTACTATAAAACTAGATTGCTTCATTTTAACTGTTGAATCATATTACATTGCCATTCATTTGCCTTAAAATTCTCTGCATCTTTATTTTTTGGGCTGTATCTTTTATAAATAAAATGTAGCTAATAATGTTCACTTTTAATCCAAATGGAAAGAGGGTGTAATCAGTATCAAGTTTCACTGAGGATGAAACCCAGCAGGTTGCCAGTCTTTTCTGAAAAGCTTCTTGACTCTGTGCTTTTCTTATCTTTTCCAGGAGGCGGCACTTGTCAACCCAGCTTCCCAGTGGTGTAAAGTGGTGTGGTACATTTAATTTTCAGCATACCCTGTCTCTTTTAGAAGGGGCATGGTTGAAACAGAGGCTGAGGTAGAAAGCTAGCTTAAGCTGTTTCTGTTTTCCAGCCCCTGGGGTCTGAATTCTCTGAATGAAGGCCACCACTTGAGCTGGGATGACCTTCCTTTTCTTTAGGAAGATAAATCCTTTAGGAAATTCTCTCCTTCACCTGACTAGTTCCTTTGTCTTTCAGACCTGTCTTAACTCTGCCTTTGCCTGGTTCAGTGCCCAAGGTTTTCTCTAATGAGCTACTTAGAATAGCTAAAATATATTCATATATATATATATATAAATCCCTTTTTAGAGCCAGTTCTTAACTCTCAAATTTTGGCAGTCAAGAGCAGAAGTTGGTGCTTGGCTCTGTGTGCCCCCCTTTTTGGGGACACAGCTGTTTTCTAATATTCTGAGGTTGGCTGACTCCAAAAGCCTCAGTTTTGTTTTTTTTCCTTCAGCCCCACCTCCTCTCTGCTGGAAGAGACCTCAGGGTTCCTTTCCTGCTTGTGGGTTTATCTGTGCTTGGGGCTTATATTCAGCAGTCCAAATTTGTTACTTAAAACTGCAATTGGAGCTTGGTTGACTACTTATCTTGCTCCCAGTAAAGATTGCTTTCGTTTCCCATACAGAAGTGTCTACAACACATCCTGCTGTGCTAGTGGGGGAGAGGTGCCACCCTCTGCAATTTGGGGACATTACTTACAGTTCTGCACTGTGATCTCAGCCCTCCCACCCATTTGGTGTACTGTGAGTGTTTGGTTCTGGATGTCTCCTGAACAGTTGTTTCACAGTTCCTAGCTTTTTAGTTGCTACTCTAGAGGACTAACATGATTCCACACCTTTCTATGCTGCCATCTTGTCCCACCTCCTTGGATCATGTTCTTTTTCTCCCATGTCTCTCTTTTTAAAAATAGTTTTATTGTAAATAACAATAAACATACAAACGTTCTTGATATACAAACATTCTTGTCATGGTGTGCAATTAATGGCTCACAGTATCATCAAATAGTTGTGTATTCATCACCATGATCATTTTTTTTAACATCTGCATCTCTCCAGCAAAAGAAAGAAAAAAGAAAAAACTCATACATGCCATACTCTTTACCCCTCTCACTCATTGACCACTAGTTCTCAATCTACTCAATTTATTTTAATCTTTGTTCTCCCTATTATTTGTTTATTTCCTATCCATACTTTTTACTCATCTGTTCACACCATAGATAAAAGGAACATCAGACACAAGGTTTTCACAATCACACAGTCATATTGTAAAAGCTGTATCATCATACAATCATCTTCAAGAAACATGGCTACTGGGAGGCAAAATGGTGGCTTAGCAATGTGCACGATTTAGTTCATCCTCCAGAACAGCTGCTAAATAACCAGGAACAGTATAGAACAGCTCCTAGGGCCACGTGACCGGACACACAGTGTACCCCAAAGTGGACCAGTTTGACTGGCTGCAAGCTCCCCCAGAACTGTGAGTTCCCCAAGCCTTGGCAGCCAGAGATCCTCCCACAGGGGCTGTTTCCCAGAGGGGAAAGGAAAGAGACTTTAATGCCAATTGTGGAATTAATTAACAAATTCTGACAACTAAAAATAGGTTCCCAGCTCAGGTGAACCCGGTCAAAGTGGAGGTTGCTCATTTTTGCCCTGGCGCCAAGGGGGCAGGGCTGATGGAAAAAGGAAAAAAAAAAACAGAGGTTTTTGTGGCTGTGTTCCTACAAAGGCTTGGCTGCCTTTGGATACAGCGGTAGGAATTCTCAGGCTGCAACTGCCCCAGGCATAGGCAGAAACATGCTCACTTGAGGTCTTGTCTAGAGACTGTGCCTTCCCCAGGGGAGGGGTGAAGCCCAACTCAGGTGGAATCCCTCCCTTAAGGAATTCAGACACCAGGGCTTGGTAATTTGAAGCCATTAAAACCAGTCTACAACCTCTCCTCTGTCTCCACCACACCCACAACACGGAGAGTCTACCAAAGTTAAAGGTACCATATCATCTTATGCTGGTGGGACCTGCAGGCAGACAAATGCCACATACTGGGCAGGATAAGAAAAACTAAGTCCAGAGACTTCATAGGAAAGTCTTTCAACTTGCTGGGTCTCACCCTCAGGGAAAACTGACATGGGTGACTCTTCCTCCTGATAGGAGGCCAATTTGGTCTGGGAAAATCCGGCTGGAGTCTAAAATACCTAAGTAGACCCTCCTAAGTGTGTGTGGGGAGGGGAGGGGGGAAGGAACCATACAGGCAGGGCAAGAAACAAGAAAACAAGAACTGAAAAATTCTCCTCTGTTAAACAAAACCTAAGTAGAGGTCCAGAAAAAGCTGAACTGAATGTCAAAGAACAGATAGACAACAAATTCATCCAGCAAGAAAACCCTAGGTAAAATAAGTGAAAGCGGTCTCCAGAATGAACTAATTAAGATAATTAAATGTCTAGATGCCAGCAAAAAATAACAAATCACATTAGGAAAATTGAAGATATGTCCCAGTCAAAGGAACAAACCAACAATTCAAATGAGATACAGGAGTTGAAACAATTAATTCAGAATGTTCAAACAGACATGGAAAACCTCATCAAAAATCAAATCAATGAATTGAGGGAGGATATAAAGAAGGGAAGGAATGAACAAAAAGAAGCAATCGAAAGTCTGAAAAAACAAACCATAGAACTTATGGGAATGAAAGGCACAGCAGAAGAGATGAAAAAGACAGTGGAAACCTACAATGGTAGATTTCGAGAGGCAGAAGATAGGATTAGTGAACTGGAGGGCAGAACATCTGAAATCCAACGAGAAAAAAAAATATTGGGGAAAAAGTGGAAAAATATGAGCAGGGACTCAGGGAACTGAATGACAATATGAAGTGCATGAATATACATGTTGTGAGTGTCCCAGAAGGAGAAGAGAAGGGAAATGGAGAAGAAAAACTAATGAAGGAAATTATCACTGAAAGTTTCCCAACTCTTATGAAAGACTTAAAATTACAGATCCAAGAAATGCAGCATACCCCAAAGAGAATAGATCCAAATAGACGTACTCCAAAACACTTACTAATCAGAATGTCAAGGTCAAACAGAAAAATAATCTTGAGAGCAGCAAGAGAAAAGCAATCCATCACATACAAGGGAAGCCCAATAAAACTATGCGTAGATTTCTCAGCAGAAACAATGGAGGCGAGAAGACAGTAGGATGATATATTTAAATTGCAAAAAGGTAAAAACTGCCAACCAAGAATTCTATATCCAGCAAAATTGTCCTTCAAAAATGAGGGAGAAATTAAAACATTTTCAGACAAAAAAATCACTGAGAGAATTTGTTACCAAGAGACTGGCTCTGCAAGAAATACTAAAGGGAGCACTAGAGACAGACACCAAAAGACAGAAGAGAGAGGTGTGGATAAGAGTGTAGAAAGGAAGACTAGGAGTAAAGGTAAAAAGAAGGAAAATTAGATATGACATGTAAAATCCAAAAAGCAAAATGGAAGAAGAAAGTACTACCAATACAGTAATAACACTAAATGTTAATGGATTAAATGCCCCAATCAAAAGACATAGACTGGTAGAATGGATTAAAAAACAGGACCCATCTATATGCTCTCTACAGGAAACACATCTTAGACCCAAGGATAAACATAGGTTGAAAGTGAAAGGTTGGGAAAAGATATTTCATGCAAATAACAATCAGAAAAGAGCAGGAGTAGCTATACTAATATCCAACAAATTATGCTTCAAATGTAAAGCAGTCAAAAGAGGCAAAGAAGGATATTATGTATTAATAAAAGGAACAATTCAGCACGAAGACATAACAATCATAAATATTTATGCACCAAACCAGAATGCTCCAAAATACATGTGGGAAACACTGAAAACATTGAAAAGAGAAATAGACACATCTACCATAACAGTTGGAGACTTCAATTCACCACTGTCACCAATGGAAAGAACATCTAGACAGAGGATCAATAAAGAAACATAGAATTTGAATAATACAGTAAATGAGCTAGACTTAACAGACATTTATAGAACATTACACCCCACAACAGTAGGAATCACCTTTTTTTTCCCAAATGCTTATGGATCATTCTCAAGGATAGACCATATGCTGGGTCACAAAGCAAGTCTCAATAAATTTAAAAAGATTGAAATCATACAAAACATTTTCTCAGATCATAAAGGAATGAACTTGGAAATCAATAATAGGCAAAGTGCCAGAAAATTCACAAATATGTGGGGGCTAAACAACACACTCTTAAACAACCAGTGGGTCAAGGAAGAGATTACAAGAGAAATCAGTAAATATTTCGAGGCAAATGAAAATGAAAACACAACATATCAAAACTTATGGGACATGAAAAGGCAGTGCTGAGAGGGAAATTTACTGCCCTAAATGTGCCTGTATCAAAAAAGAAGAAAGGGCAAAAATCAAGGAATTAACCGTCCACTTGGAAGAAGTAGAGAAAGAACAGCAAACTAACCCCAAAACAATCAAAAGGAAAGAAATAATGAAGATTAGAGCAGAAATAAATGAAATTGAGAACATGAAAACAATTGAGAAAATCAATAAAACCAGAAGCCAGTTTTTTTGAGAAAATCAATAAGATTGATGTACCCTTAGCAAGATTGACAGAAAGAAGAAGAGAGAGGATGCAAAAAAATAAGATCAGAAGTGGAAGAGGAGACATAACCACTGACCTCACAGAAATAAAGGAAGTAATGACAGGATACTATGAACAACTTTATGCTAATAAATACAACAATGTGGATGAAAAGGACAACTTCCTAGAAAGGCATGAACAACCAACTTTGACTTGAGAAGAAATAGAGGACCCAACAAACCAATCACAAGTAAAGAAACTGAATCAGTCATTAAGAAGCTCCCAAAAAAGAAAAGTCCAGGACCAGATAGCTTCACATGTAAATTTTAACAAACATACCAGAAAGAATTAGTACCAATCCTGCTCAACTCTTCCAAAAAAATTGAAGAGGAGGGAAAGCTACCTAACTCATTCTACGAAGCCAACATCATCCTCATACCAAAACCAGACAAAGATATTACAAAAAAAGAAAACTACAGACCAATCTCTCTAATGAATATAGATGCAAAAATCCTTCACAAAATTCTAGCAGATCAAATGCAGCACCACATTAAAAGAATTATACACCATGACCAAGTAGGATTCATCCCAGGTATGCAAGGATGGTTCAACATAAGAAAATCAATTAATGTAATACACCATATCAACAATTCAAAGCAGAAAAGCCACATCATCATCTTGATTGATGCAGAAAAGGCATTTGACAAAATTCAACATTGTTTCCTTTTGAAAACACTTCAAAGGATAGGAATAGAAGGGAACATTCTCAACATGATAAAGGGAATATATGAAAAACCCACAGCTAACATCATCCTCAATGGGGAAAAACTGAAAACTTTCCCCCTAAGATCAGGAACAAGACAAGGATGTCCACTATCACCACTTTTACTCAACATTGTGTTGCAAGTTCTAGCCAGAGCAATTAGACAAGAAAAAGAAATACAAGGCATCAAAATTGGAAAGGAAGATGTAAAATTCTCACTGTTTGCAGATGATATGATACTATATGTCAAGACCCCAAAAAATCCACAGCAAAACTACTAGAGCTAATAAATGAGTACAGCAAAGTGGCAGGTTACAAGATCAACACTCAAAAATCTGTAGCGTTTCTATATACTAGTAATGAACGATCTGAGGGAGAAATCAAGAAACTAATTCCATTTACAATTGCAATGAAAAGAATAAAATATTTAGGAATAAATTTAACTAAGGATACAAAAGACCTATACAAAGAAAAATTCAAAAAATTGTTAAAAGAAATCACAGAAGACCTAAATAGATGGAAGGATATACTGTGTTCATGGATTGGCAGACTAAATATAGTTAAGCTGTCAATTCTACCTAAGTTGATTTACAGATTCGATGCAATACCAATTAAAATCCCAACAACTTACTTTTCAGAAATAGAAAAACCAATAACTAAATTTATCTGAAAGGGCAGGGTGCCCCAAATAGCTAAAAGTATCCTGAAAAAAAAAATGAAGTCAGAAGTCTCACGCTACCTGACTTTAAGGCATATTATGAAGCTACAGTGGTCAAAAGAGCTTGGTACTGGCATAAAGATAGATATGCTGACCAATGGAATTGGATAGAGTGTTCAGATACAGATCCTCTCATCTATGGACAACTGATCTTTGATAAGGCAGTTAAGCCAACTCACCTGGGACAGAACAGTCTCTTCAATAAATGGTGCCTAGAGAACTGGATGTCCATATGCAAAAGAATGAAAGAGGACCCATATCTCACACCCTATACAAAAGTTAACTCAAAATGGATCAAAGACTTAAACATTAGGTCTTAGACCATAAAACTATTAGAAGAAAATGTAGGGAAATATCTTATAAATTTTATTCTTTGAGGCGGTGTTATAGACCTTATACCCAAAGCAAGAGCATTGAAGAAATAAATAAATAAATGGGAACTCCTCAAAATTAAACACTTCCACCATCAAAGAACTTCATCAAGAAAGTAAAAAGAGGACTTCCTGGAAGATGGCGGCTTAGTAAGATGCACGGATCTTAGTTTCTTCTCCAGGACAGCTACTAGGGGTGTAGAAACGATACAGAAAGCGCCCAAAGCCACAACAGAGATAAAAAAGACAGCGTACCCCATCCTGGAATGGCTGGCTGGCTGAGAGAAGCAGCTCGGGTGAGATCGCCGAGGCGCACGGGCCTCACCGGGCGGGGCGGCAAGCGGCCGGAGTTACTCCCTTCCCCCTTCCCGGGCCAGCTGGGAGAATTGGAGAGGTGGTCCCCTGAAACTAAGGCGGCTGGTGCCCACACCACACGCAGCCCCCCGGACCAACTGAGAGAATTGGATCGGAAATCCCCAGGTCGTGGAGAACGGTGACGGGTGGGGGAGGCCCCTTCCAAACCCGTGACTCCCTGGGAACGTGCACTCTCTCGGGCGGGCCGCTGCCGCTGGCGCCCTCCCGCCATGCTTGTCACCCAGGGCCAACTAGGAAATTCGGACGGGCTCTTTCCCGGGCTGCGGCAACCAGCAACCCTCCCTGCGTTCGGACCCCGGGCCGGCTCAAGCCGCTTCGGCTAGCGAACCCCCCGGACGGCGAGAGTTTTCCAAAGTTTAAGGTCCCACAGCACCTTTTACTGGTGGGACCCGCTGACAAACGTGTGCCACAAGCACCACCTACTGGGCAGGATAAGAAAAACAGAACCCAGAGATTTCACAGAAAAATCTTCCAAACTTTTGGATCCAATACCCAGGGAAATCTGTCTAAATGCGCAGACGCCAACAGAAGATAATGGATCACGCTCAAATAATTGAAAATATGGCCCAGTCAAAGGAACAAACCAATAGTTCAAATGAGATACAGGAGCTGAGACAACTAATGCTGAATATACGAACAGAAATGGAAAACCTCTTCAAAAACGAAATCGATAAATTGAGGGAGGACATGAAGAAGACATGGGCTGAACATAAAGAAGAAATAGAAAAACTGAAAAAACAAATCACAGAACTTATGGAAGTGAAGGACAAAGAAGAAAAGATAGAAAAAACAATGGATACCTACAATGATAGATTCAAAGAGACAGAAGATAGAATTAGTGATTTGGAGGATGGAACATCTGAATTCCAAAAACAAACAGAAACTATCGGGAAAAGAATGGAAAAATTTGAACAGGGTATCAGGGAACTCAAGGACAATATGAAGCGCACAAATATATGTGTTGTGGGTGTCCCAGAAGGAGAAGAGAAGGGAAAAGGAGGAGAAAAACTAATGGAAGAAATTATCACTGAAAATTTCCCAACTCTTATGAAAGACCTAAAATTACAGATCCAAGAAGTGCAGCGCACCCCAAAGAGATTAGACCCAAATACGCGTTCTCCAAGACACTTACTAGTTAGAATGTCAGAGGTCAAAGAGAAAGAGAGGATCTTGAAAGCAGCAAGAGAAAAACAATCCATCACATACAAGGGAAACCCAATAAGACTATGTGTAGATTTCTCAGCAGAAACCATGGAGGCTAGAAGACAGTGGGATGATATATTTAAATTACTAAAAGAGAAAAACTACCAACCAAGACTCCTATATCCAGCAAAATTGTCCTTCAAAAATGAGGGAGAAATTAAAACATTCTCAGACAAAAAGTCACTGAGAGAATTTGTGACCAAGAGACCAGCTCTGCAAGAAATACTAAAGGGAGCACTAGAGTCAGAACCGAAAAGACAGAAGAGAGAGGTATGGAGAAGAGTGTAGAAAGAAGGAAAGTCAGATATGATATATATAATAGAAAAGACAAAATGGCAGAGGAAAATATTATCCAAACAGTAATAACACTAAATGTTAATGGACTGAATTCCCCAATCAAAAGACATAGATTGGCAGAATGGATTAAAAAACAGGATCCTTCTGTATGCTGTCTACAGGAAACACATCTTAGACCCAAAGATAAACATAGGCTGAAAGTGAAAGGTTGGGAAAAGATATTTCATGCAAATAACAACCAGAAAATAGCAGGAGTGGCTATACTAATATCCAAAAAGTTAGACTTCAAATGTAAAACAGTTAAAAGAGACAAAGAAGGACACTATATACTAATAAAAGGAACAATTAAACAAGAAGACATAACAATCATAAATATTTATGCACCGAACCAGAATGCCCCAAAATACGTGAGAAATACACTGCAAACACTGAAAAGGGAAATAGACACAAATACCATAATAGTTGGAGACTTCAATTCCCCACTCTCATCAATGGACAGAACATCTAGACAGAGGATCAATAAAGAAATAGAGAATCTGAATATTACTATAAAGGAGCTAGACTTAACAGACATTTATAGGACATTACATCCCACAACAGCAGGATACACCTTTTTCCCAAGTGCTCATGGATCATTCTCAAAGATAGACCATATGCTGGGTCACAAAGCAAGTCTTAACAAATTTAAAAAGATTGAAATCATACACAACACTTTCTCGGATCATAAAGGAATGAAGTTGGAAATCAATAATAGGCGGAATGCCAGAAAATTCACAAATACGTGGAGGCTCAACAACACACTCTTAAACAACGAGTGGGTCAAAGAAGAAATTGCAAGAGAAATTAGTAAATACCTCGAGACAAATGAAAATGAAAACACAACATATCAAAACTTATGGGATGCAGCAAAGGCAGTGCTAAGGGGGGGATTTATTGCCCTAAATGCCTATATCAGAAAAGAAGAAAAGGCAAAAATGCAGGAATTAACTGTTCAATTGGAGGAGCTGGAGAGAGAACAGCAAACTCATCCCAAGGCAAGCAAAAGGAAAGAAATAACAAAGATCAGAGCCGAAATAAATGAAATTGAAAATATGAAAACAGTAGAGAAAATCAATAAGACCAGAAGTTGGTTCTATGAGAAAATCAATAAGATTGATGGGCCCCTATCAAGACTGACAAAAAGAAGAAGAGAGAGGATGCAAATAAATAAGATCAGAAATGGAAGAGGAGACATAACTACTGACCTCACAGAAATAAAGGAGGTAATAACAGGATACTATGAACAACTTTACGCTAATAAATACAACAATTTAGATGAAATGGACGGGTTCCTGGAAAGACATGAACAACCAACTTTGACTCAAGAAGAAATAGATGACCTCAACAAACCAATCACAAGTAAAGAAATTGAATTAGTCATTCAAAAGCTTCATAAAAAAAAAAAGTCCAGGACCAGATGGCTTCACATGTGAATTCTACCAAACGTTCCAGAAAGAATTAGTACCAATTCTCCTCAAACTCTTCAAAAAAATCGAAGTGGAGGGAAAACTGCCTAATTCATTCTATGAAGCCAACATCACCCTCATACCAAAACCAGGCAAAGATATTACAAAAAAAGAAAACTACAGACCAATCTCTCTAATGAATACAGATGCAAAAATCCTCAATAAAATTCTAGCAAATCGTATCCAACAACACATTAAAAGAATTATACATCATGACCAAGTAGGATTCATCCCAGGTATGCAAGGATGTTTCAACATAAGAAAATCAATTAATGTAATACACCATATCAACAAATCAAAGCAGAAAAATCACATGATCATCTCAATTGATGCAGAGAAGGCATTCGACAAGATTCAACATCCTTTCCTGTTGAAAACACTTCAAAAGATAGGAATACAAGGGAACTTCCTTAAAATGATGGAGGGAATATATGAAAAACCCACAGCTAATATCATCCTCAATGGGGAAAAATTGAAAACTTTCCCCCTAAGATCAGGAACAAGACAAGGATGTCCACTGTCACCACTATTATTCAACATTGTGTTGGAGGTTCTAGCCAGAGCAATTAGACAAGAAAAAGAAATACAAGGCATCAAAATTAGAAAGGAAGAAGTAAAACTATCACTGTTTGCAGACAATATGATACTATACATCGAAAACCCGGAAAAATCCACAACAAAACTACTAGAGCTAATAAATGAGTACAGCAAAGTAGCAGGTTACAAGATCAACATTCAAAAATCTGCAGCATTTCTATACACTAGCAATGAACAAGCTGAGGGGGAAATCAAGAAACGAATCCCATTTACAATTGCAACTAAAAGAATAAAATACCTAGGAATAAATTTAACTAAAGAGACAAAAAACCTATATAAAGGAAACTACAAAAAACTGCTAAAAGAAATCACAGAAGACCTAAATAGATGGAAGGGCATACCGTGTTCATGGATTGGAAGACTAAATATAGTTAAGATGTCAATCCTACCTAAATTGATTTACAGATTCAATGCAATACCAATCAAAATCCCAACAACTTATTTTTCAGAAATAGAAAAACCAATAAGCAAATTTATCTGGAAGGGCAGGGTGTCCCGAATTGCTAAAAACATCTTGAGGAAAAAAAACGAAGCTGAAGGTCTCGCGCTGCCTGACTTTAAGGCATATTATGAAGCCACAGTGGTCAAAACAGCATGGTATTGGCATAAAGATAGATATATCGACCAATGGAATCGAATAGAGTGCTCAGATATAGACCCTCTCATCTATGGACATTTGATCTTTGATAAGGCAGTCAAGCCAACTCACCTGGGACAGAGCAGTCTCTTCAATAAATGGTGCCTAGAGAACTGGATATCCATATGCAAAAGAATGAAAGGAGACCCATCTCTCACACCCTATACAAAAGTTAACTCAAAATGGATCAAAGATCTAAACATTAGGTCTAAGACCATAAAACAGTTAGAGGAAAATGTTGGGAGATATCTTATGGATCTTACAACTGGAGGCGGTTTTATGGACCTTAAACCTAAAGCAAGAGCACTGAAGAAGGAAATAAATAAATGGGAACTCCTCAAAATTAAACACTTTTGTGCATCAAAGAACTTCATCAAGAAAGTAGAAAGACAGCCTTCACAATGGGAGACAATATTTGGAAATGATATATCAGATAAAGGTCTAGTATCCAGAATTTATAAAGAGATTGTTCATCTCAACAACAAAAAGACAGCCAACCCAATTACAAAATGGGAAAAAGACTTGAACAGACACCTATCAGAAGAGGAAATACAAATGGCCAAAAGGTACATGAAGAGATGCTCAATGTCCCTGGCCATTAGAGAAATGCAAATCAAAACCACAATGAGATATCATCTCACACCCACCAGAATGGCCATTATCAACAAAACAGAAAATGACAAGTGCTGGAGAGGATGTGGAGAAAGAGGCACACTTATCCACTGTTGGTGGGAATGTCAAATGGTGCAACCACTGTGGAAGGCAGTTTGGCGGTTCCTCAAAAAGCTGAATATAGAATTGCCATACGACCCAGCAATACCATTGCTGGGAATATACTCAAAGGACTTAAGGGCAAAGACACAAACGGACATTTGCACACCAATGTTTATAGCAGCGTTATTTACAATTGCAAAGAGATGGAAACAGCCGAAATCTCCATCAACAGAAGAGTGGCTAAACAAACTGTGGTATGTACATACGATGGAATACTATGCAGCTTTAAGACAGGATAAACTTATGAAGCATGTAATAATATGGATGGACCTAGAGAACATTATGCTGAGTGAGTCTAGCCAAAAACTAAAGGACAAATACTGTATGGTCCCACTGATGTGAACAGACATTCGAGAATAAATTTGGAATATGTCCTTGATAACAGAGTCCAGCAGGGGGTAGAAACAGGGTAAGATAATGGCCAATTGGAGTTGAAGGGATACAGATGGTGTAACAGGACTAGATACAAAAACTCAAAAATGGACAGCACAATAATACCTAATTGTAAAGTAATCATGTTAAAACACTGAATGAAGCTGCATCTGAGCTATAGGTTTTTGTTATGTTTTGTTGTGTTTTGTTTTGATTTTACTATTATTACTTTTATTTTTTTCTCTATATTAACATTCTATATCTTTTTCGGTTATGTTGCTAGTTCTTCTAAACCAATGTATATGTACTAAGAAATGATGATCATGCATCTATGTGATAATGTTAAGAATTAATGATTGCATATGTAGAATGGTATGATCTCTAAATGTTGGGTCAATTTCTTTTTTTCCGTTAATTAAAAAAAAAAAAAGAAAAAAAAAGAGAAGGGATAATTGGAGCTGAAGGGATACAGACTGTACAACGGGACTGGATATAAAAACTCAGAAATGGACAGCACAATACTACCCAATTGTAATGCAATTATGTTAAAACACTGAATGAAGCTGCATGTGAGGTATAGGTTTTTTGTTTTTGTTTTTGTTTTTTTTTGTTTGTTTGTTTTACTTTCTATTATTGTTTTAATTCTTATTCTGTTGTCTTTTTATTTCTTTTTCTAAATCGATGCAAATGTACTAAGAAATGATGAATATGCAACTATGTGATATTATTAAGAATTACTGATTGTACATGTAGATTGGAATGATTTCTAATTGTTTTGTTAATTCTTTTTTTAATTAATAAAAAAAAAAAAGAAAGTAAAAAGACAGCCTACAACAATGGGAGATAATATTTGGAAATGACATATCAAATAAAGGTCTAGTATCTAGAATTTATAAAGAGATTGTTCAACAACAACAAAAAGACAGCCGATCCAATTACAAAATGGGCAAAAGACTTGAACAGAAACTTCTCAGAAGAGGAAATACAAATGGCTAAAAGGCCCATGAAGAGATGCTCAACTTTCCTGGCCATTAGAGAAATGCAAATCAAAACCACAATGAGATATCATCTGACACCCACCAGAATGGCCATTATCAATAAAAAAGAAAATGACAAGTGCTGGAGAGGATGTGGAGAAAGAGGCACACTTATCCACTGTTGGTGGGAATGTCAAATGGTGTAACGGCTGTGGAAGGCAGTTTGGTAGTTCCTCAAAAAGCTGAATATAGAATTGTCATATGACCCGGCAATACCATTGCTAGGTATCTACTCAAAGGACATAAGGGCAAGGACACAAATGGACATTTGCACACCAATGTTTATAGCAGCATTATTTATAATTGCCAAGAGATGGAAACAGCCAAAATGTCCATCACCAGATGAGTGGCTAAACTGTGGTGTATACATACGATGGAATATTATGCAGCTGTAAGACAGAATAAAGTTATGAAGTATGTAACAACATGGGTGGACCTTGAGGGCATTATGCTGAGTGAGATTAGTGAAAAACAAAAGGAAAAATACTGTATAGTCTCACTGATATGAACTGACATTAGTGAATAAACTTGGAATATTTCATTGATGACAGAGACCATCAGGAGATAGAAATAGGCTAAGATATTGGGTATTTGGAGCTGAAGGGATACAGACTGTGCAACAGGACTCAATATAAAAACTCAGAAATGGATAGCACAATACTACCTAACTGTAATACAATTATGTTTAAACACTGAATGAAGCTAAATGTGAGAATGAGAGAGGGAGGAGGGCTGAGGGCATAAATGAAATCAGAAAGAAAGATAAATGATAAAGATTGAGATGGAATAATCTAGGAATGCCTAGAGTGTATAATAATAGTGACTAAATGTACAAACTTTAAAAAATGTTTTTGCATGAGGAAGAACAAAGGAATGTCATTACTGTAGGGTACTGAAAATAGACGGTAATTAATATTTCAAAATTTCAACTTATGTTTGAGACTAAAGCAAAAAAATGTTTATTTGCTAAAAAAAATATATTTTGACTAGTGCATTTCCTAATACAGCTTACGCAGATAGCTTGATTGAACACCATAAGTACTTGGAATCTCGGGTAGGACATGAGATTTTGTTGGTTTGTCCAGAGTGATGCCCCAATGAATCCCAGAGTGATTTGATCAGTGAGTCTAAAAGTATTCGCACTCCCCTTCTGGGAATGGTGAAAACGGGGAGAAATTCAACTACCCCAATTTGAATTCTTGATATTCTCACAAGAAGTGTGGACAACCAAAGCTATTGGCTGAGCCCCCAGAATTGGGGTTTGTTCATATGAAACTTAACCCCACAGGGGATAGGTCAAGCCTACTTAAAATTAGGCCTAAAAGTCACTCCCAAGAGAGCCTCTTTTCTTGCTCAGATGTGGCCTCTCTCTCCAGGCAACACAACAAGCAGACTCACCACCCTCCCCCGTCTATGTGGGACATGACTCCCAGGGGTGTGGATCTTCCTGGCAACATGGGACAGAAATCCTAGAATGAGCTGAGACTTAGCATCAAGGGATTAAGAAAAACCCTAGAATGAGCTGAGACTCAGCATCAAGGGATTGAGAAAACCTTCTTGACCAAAAGGGGGAAGAGTGAAATGAGACAAAGTGTCAATGGTTGAGAGATTCCAAACAGAGTCAAGAGGTTATCTTAGAGGTTATTCTTATGCATTAAGTAGATATCACCTTGTTATTCAAGAGGTAATGGAGAGGCCGGAGGGAACTGCCTGAAAATGTAGAGTTGTGTTCCAGTAGCCATGTTTCTTTATGATGATTGAATAATGATACAGCTTTCACAATGTGACTGTGTGATTGTGAAAACCTTGTGTCTGATGCTCCTTTTATCTACCTTGTCAACAGACAAGTGGAACATATGGAATAAAAATAAATAATAGGGGGAACAAATGTTAAAATAAATTTAGTTTGAAATGCTAGTGATCAATGAATGGGAAAGGTAAGGGGTATGGAATGTATAATTTTTTTTCTGTTTTTGTTTTATTTCTTTTTCTGAAATTGATGCAAATGTTCTAAGAAATGATCATGATGATGAATATGCAACTATGTGATGGTACTGTAAATTACTGATTGTATATATAGAACAACAAAAAAAAGAAACATGGCTACTGGAATGCAGCTGTACAATTTCAGGTACTTCCCTCTAGGCACTCTAATACACCATATACTAAAAAAGGGATATCTATATAATGTATAAGAATAGACTTTGTTAGAAATCTCTCAGCCATTGACACTTTATTTTGTTTCATTTCTCTCTTTCCCCTTTTGGTCAAGAAGGTTTCCTCAATACCTTGATGCCAAGTCCCAGCTCATCTTAGGATTTCTGTCCCACTTTGCCAGGAAGGTTTACACCCCATCCCCCATGTCTCTTAACTGTCCTTTCTTATTTTTATCCTCGTCCCACCTACTCTGCTGCATCCTAGATGATTTCCCCAACTCTGTCTTCCAATACATTAATTCTTTCAATTTTGTCTAGTTTACTATTTAACCCAACTAGTGGGTACTTTATATTGAAAACTATATATAACTACATACTTCATCTTAAAATTATCTATATTTTTGAATCCAACTATTTAAAATAGTTATCCAATTCTTTTGTTATAGCTCTTATCCCTTTCTATTTTAAATAATAATAAAACATCCTTAGTTCAAAGTACTTTAGAGCTTGGTTCTACTGTCTCTTTTCTTTGACTGTGAAATCTCCAATAGTTGCATCTGTTGACTCTCTAATTGGGGTGAATTTCCATACATGCTTTAAAAATTTGGACTGGGAGTTCATCTTTAACAGGTATAGTATTTCATGGGAATCTCTCAAGATTGTATTGAGGTATGACGGTGTTCCTATTTTTTTTTTTTTTTTACATGGGCAGGCATCGGGAATCGAACCCAGGTCCTCTGGCATGGCAGGCAAGCATTCTTGCCTCCTGAGCCACCGTGGCCTGCCCGGTGTTCCTATTTTGTAATTTAAAGTTTTCCTCTACTTGATGCCTCTTTGCCTCAGAGTAAGTCTTAGACAAGTTTATTGGCTTAAATTCTTGCATCATGAAGGTAGAGCAAATTCAGCTTCATGCCAAGTGATGGTGCAAGATTGGGATTCCTGTTTCTGGAGATTTACTCTTTGATATCCACTATCCAGGGCGGTGGCTGGAGGTTTTCAGTCTCACCCTCACTGATGGGACTCCTGCTCCCCAACATGCATCCTTATTCTGCCTTTAATATCAAGTCTTTAAACTATATTGGATTCCATTATACCTATAGATTCTTGAGTCTTCATTTAGGTTCATTTCTTCATCTTTGAGACCTCACTCCCATCACCTGAAAAGTTCTTTTTTTTTCACTTTAATTTAGCTACATTCCTAAAACATATATTAATATTTTCCATAATTTTCCTAGCATTTCTATGTATTTTGGAGTTGAAGGTTGCTTACCAGCCATGTTGACCAGAAGTTCCCATAAATTTATGAAGAATTGATGTGAATTAGGTTTTCAGTCTCTTGCAACATAAAATAACTTGACAAATAAAGGCATCTGCTTGAGCTGGGGAGGTGGTTTATTAATTAAACATTTGCAAGAGAATTTGCTCTTGAGCCTGAGTGCTGATGAGGAAAAAGGATAGGAATAGAGGAAAGCAACAACATTGAGGGAAGAGAAATAAGACTGGCCAATCCCTCTGTTGGAAAATCATAGACAGTTCTATATGATTTGAACTGGGTATTGTTGCTCTATATTCCTTGATATTTAGTGCATTCATACATGCATCCAGAATTCAACCCCATGACAAAATCCTCAGTTTCATGAGGTAGAGTCAAGCAATGTTATGCCCCATGCATTATCTTAGCTAATCTTAACAAGACCCCTGTGAGCAAAATGGTATTAATGAAGAAACTGAGGTTTAACAAGGCTAAGTGATTTCCCAAAGCTCACAGCCTAACAAGTGGCTGAGTAAGTTCAGAAAGTGCCACTACGGAGCATGAACATTTAATGCCATTTTCCTCTCCTGAAACTCACTAGGGCCACTATATGTTGTTGCTCTGTGCAATAGAAAGGTTCTGAGAGTAGGTGCTATATTTTTTACTGTTTGGTAGAATTGTTACATTAGCATTCATCAGTTTTAAGCATCACTTTAAATACTCACTTTAATGAATAACTTCCAGCATTTTTTTCTCTTTTTAAACTAAACACACTAAATGGAATTAGTGTGGATTCTTCACTGTTCAGTAGCCTTATAATACATACGTTCATGAATTGGGAATGCCGTTTCATTCAAAATATTCCACTGAGTAATGTTTTCTTCTTGAGATAGTGGTGCTTTATGATGGTGTGAATTCCTCCTTGTTTAAAAACGGATGTCTCACATACACACAAGTAAACAAGCAGGTTTCCAAACTCTTAGTTGCACGAGACACACATTTAAAGAATGCTCTGTTCTCTCTGTTGTTCACATTCTCTTTAAAAACTTTCTGTGAGCCTGCATCTGGTGTTTTCTCATAAGCTCCTTTAGTGACGCCACACTGAGTTTTCCGTATAAAAGATCATGTCATTACAAACAGGGATAGTTTCACTTCATCCTTTCCAATATGGATGTCTTTTATCTATTTTTTTTCTTGCCTAATTGCTCTGACAAGTACTTCCGGTACAATGTTGAATAGCAATGGCGACAGTGGGCACCCTGATCTTGTTTCTGACCTCAGGGGGACGCTTTCTGTCCTTCACCACTGAGTGTACTGTGAACTGTGGGGTTTACATACATGTGTTGAGGAAATTCCTTTCTCTTCCTATTTTTTTTCTGAGTGTTTTTATCATAAAAGTGTGTTGGATTTTGTCAAATGCCTTTTCTGCTTCAATTGAGATGACCATGTGATTTTTTTCCCTTCATTCCATTAATGTGGTATATGATATTGATTGATGTTTAGTATTTTTTTTATTAATTAAAGAGAAAAAAGAAATTAACACAACATTTAGAAATCATTCCATTCTACATATGCAATCGGTAATTCTTAACATCATCACATAGATGCATGATCATCATTTCTTAGTACATTTGCATCGATTTAGGAAAAGAACTAGCAAAACAACAGAAAAAGATATAGAATGTTAATATAGAGAAAAAAAATAATAATAAAAAGAAAAGGAAAATGAAAAAAAACAAAAGACACAAACAAACAAACAAAAAAAGACTATAGCTCAGATGCAGCTTCATTCAGTGTTTTAACATAATTACATTACAATTAGGTATTATTGTGCTGTCCATTTTTGAGTTTTTGTATCTAGTCCTGTTGCACAGTCTGTATCCCTTCAGCTCCAATTACCCATTATCTTACCCTGTTTCTACTCCTGCTGGTCTCTGTTACCAATGACATATTCCAAGTTTATTCTCGAATGTCGGTTCACATCAGTGGGACCATACAGTATTTGTCCTTTAGTTTTTGGCTGGACTCACTCAGCATAATGTTCTCTAGGTCCATCCATATTATTACATGCTTCATAAGTTTATTCAGTCTTAAAGCTGCATAATATTCCATCGTATGTACATACCACAGTTTGTTTAGCCACTCTTCTGTTGATGGACATTTTGGCTGTTTCCATCTCTTTGCAATTGTAAATAACGCTGCTATAAACATTGGTGTGCAAATGTCCATTTGTGTCTTTGCCCTTAAGTCCTTTGAGTAGATTCCCAGCAATGGTATTGCTGGGTCGTATGGCAACTCTATATTCAGTTTTTTGAGGAACCGCCAAACTGCCTTCCACAGTGGTTGCACCATTTGACATTCCCACCAACAGTGGATAAGTGTGCCTCTTTCTCCACATCCTCTCCAGCACTTGTCATTTTCTGTTTTGTTGATAATGGCCATTCTGGTGGGTGTGAGATGATATCTCATTGTGGTTTTGATTTGCATTTCTCTAATGGCCAGGGACATTGAACATCTCTTCATGGGCCTTTTGGCCATTTGTATTTCCTCTTCTGAGAGGTGTCTGTTCAAGTCTCTTTCCCATTTTGTAATTGGGGTGTCTGTCTTTTTGTTGTTGAGTTGAACAATCTCTTTATAAATTCTGGATACTAGACCTTTATCTGATATGTTGTTTCCAAATATTGTCTCCCATTGTGTAGGCTGTTTTTCTACTTTCTTTTTTTTTTTTTTTTTTTTTTTTTTTTTTTTTTTTTTTTTAAGGAAAGACAGAGAGAAGGAAGGAAGGATAGAAGGAAGGAAAGAAGGAAGAAAGGGAAACATCTTTTAAACATTTTCTTGTTTTATTGTATTTTGTTTTTCCGTTTTTTGTTACATGGGCTGGGGCCGGGAATCGAACCGAGGTCCTCCGGCATAGCAGGCAAGCACTTTGCCCGCTGAGCCACCGCGGCCCGCCCTGTTTTTCTACTTTCTTGATGAAGTTCTTTGATGCACAAAAGTGTTTAATTTTGAGGAGCTCCCATTTATTTATTTCCTTCTTCAGTGCTCTTGCTTTAGGTTTAAGGTCCATAAGACCGCCTCCAATTGTAAGTTTCATAAGATATCTCCCTACATTTTCCTCTAACTGTTTTATGATCTTAGACCTAATGTTTAGATCTTTGATCCATTTTGAGTTAACTTTTGTATAGGGTGTGAGATACAGGTCCTCTTTCATTCTTTTGCATATGGATATCCAGTTCTCTAGGCACCATTTATTGAAGAGACTGTTCTGTGCCAGGTGAGTTGGCTTGACTGCCTTATCAAAGATCAAATGTCCATAGATGAGAGGGTCTATATCTGAGCACTCTATTCGATTCCATTGGTTGATATATCTATCTTTATGCCAATACCATGCTATTTTGACCACTGTGGCTTCATAATATGCCTTAAAGTCCGGCAGCATGAGACCTCCAGCTTTGTTTTTTTTCCTCAAGATACTTTTAGCAATTCGGGCCACCCTGCCCTTCCAGATAAATTTGTTTATTGGTTTTTCTATTTCTGAAAAATAAGTTGTTGGGATTTTGATTGGTATTGCATTGAATCTGTAAATTAATTTAGGTAGGATTGACATCTTAACTATATTTAGTCTTCCAATCCATGAACATGGTATGCCCTTCCATCTATTTAGGTCTTCTGTGATTTCTTTTAACAGTTTTTTGTAGTTTTCTTTGTATAGGTTTTTTGTCTCTTTAGTTAAATTTATTCCTAGGTATTTTATTCTTTTAGTTGCAATTGTAAATGGGATTCGTTTCTTGATTTCCCCCTCAGCTTGTTCATTGCTAGTGTATAGAAATGCTGCAGATTTTTTAATGTTGATCTTGTAACCTGCTACTTTGCTGTACTCATTTATTAGCTCTAGTAGTTTTGTTGTGGATTTTTCTGGGTTTTTGACGTATAATATCATATCGTCTGCAAACAGTGATAGTTTTACTTCTTCCTTTCCAATTTTGATGACTTGTATTTCTTTTTCTTGTCTAATTGCTCTGGCTAGAACCTCCAACACAATGTTGAATAATAGTGGTGACAGTGGACATCCTTGTCTTGTTCCTGATCTTAGGGGGAAAGTTTTCAATTTTTCCCCATTGAGGATGATATTAGCTGTGGGTTTTTCATATATTCCCTTTATCATTTTTTTTTCATTTTTTTAACAAATATTTATTGAGAATTTTCTACATCCTCCATCATGTTATCTCTATGACTTTGAGCAAGTTACATAATCTCCTTCTCCATGACTCAGTTTCCACATCTACAAAATGAGATGACAATAAGACTGATCCAATAGGTTACAGTGGTGACTAAATATATTAGTCCATGTGCAGCACCTAGAGTAGTGTTCAGTGAAATGGGGGTGTTTTCATTGTTGTTGTTTTGCCTTGCCTTTGCCGGGTGTGCTACCCAGTTGAGAGGATGAAATGCTGAATAAGAACAACCACAATCTCTGTCGCTCTGAGGCTGATGGTCTTCTTGACTGTGAAGAAACACCATCAGCTTTGAACACCTTTTGTCAGATGGAAAGGCACATGGCTGATGTCTGCTTGTCCCTGCACTCAGTTCTCTTGACTTTAGCTTCTGATTCCAGTAACTTTCTCTCAAAGCATCTGTGGGTCCTCACTTAGCTTCTCTGGGCAAACTCTGGGTTTCATCTCTTAGCTTAGCATCTCCAAATATCTGTGTCTTGGTTTCATCTCTTGCTCTCTGAGTCAGCTCTTGGTTCTCTCTCCCTCTATCATTTTAAGGAAGTTCCCTTGTATTCCTATCTTTTGAAGTGTTTTCAACAGGAAAGGATGTTGAATCATGTCAAATGCCTTCTCTGCATGAATTGAGATGATCATGTGATTTTTCTGCTTTGATTTGTTGATATAGTGTATTACATTAATTGATTTTCTTATGTTGAACCACCCTTGCATCCCTGGGATGAATCCTACTTGGTCATGATGTATAATTCTTTTAATGTGTTGCTGGATTCGATTTGCTAGAATTTTGTAGAAGATTTTTGCATCTATATTCATTAGAGAGATTGGTCTGTAGTTTTCGTTTTTCTTAATATCTTTGCCTGGTTTTGGTATGAGGGTGATGTTGGCTTCATGGAATGAATTAGGTAGCTTTCCCTCCACTTCAATTTTTTTGAAGAGTTTGAGCAGAGTTGGTACTAATTCTTTCTGGACTGTTTGGTAGAATTCACATGTGAAGCCATCTGGTCCTGGACTTTTCTTTTTAGGGAGCTTTTGAATGACTGATTCAATTTCTTTACTTGTGATTGGTTTGTTGAGGTCATCTATTTCTTCTTGAGTCAAAGTTGGTTGTTCATGTCTTTCCAGGAACCCGTCCATTTCATCTAAATTGTTTTATTTATTAGCGTAAAGTTGTTCATAGTATCCTGTTATTACCTCCTTTATTTCTGTGAGGTCAGTGGTTATGTCTCCTCTTCCATTTCTGATCTTATTTATTTGCATCCTCTCACTTCTTCTTTTTGTCAATCTTGCTAAAGGCCCATCAATCTCATTGATTTTCTCATAGAACCAACTTCTGGTCTTATTGGTTTTCTCTATTGTTTTCAATTTCATTTATTTCTGCTCTAATCTTTGTTATTTCTTTCCTTTTACTTGCTTTGGGGTTAGGTTGCTGTTCTTTCTCCAGTTCTTCCAAGTGGACAGTTAATTCCTGCATTTTTGCCTTTTCTTCTTTTCTGATATAGGCATTTAGGGCAATAAATTTCCCTCTTAGCACTGCCTTTGCTGCATCCCATAGGTTTTGATATGTTGTGTTTTCATTTTCATTCACCTCGAGATATTTACTAACTTCTCTTGTAATTTCTTCCTTGACCCAGTCGTTGTTTAAGAGTGTGTTGTTGAGCCTCCACGTATTTGTGAATTTTCTGGCACTTTGCCTATTATTGATTTCCAACTTCATTCCTTTATGATCCGAGAAAGTGTTGTGTATGATTTCAATCTTTTTAAATTTGTTAAGACTTGCTTTGTGACCCAGCATATGGTCTATCTTTGAGAATGATCCATGAGCACTTGAGAAAAAGGTGTGTCCTGCTGTTGTGGGATGTAATGTCCTATAAATGTCTGTTAAGTCTAGCTCCTTTATAGTAATATTCAGATTCTCTATTTCTTTATTGATCCTCTGTCTAGATGTTCTGTCCATTGATGAGAGTGGTGAATTGAAGTCTCCAACTATTATGGTATATGTGTCTATTTCCCTTTTCAGTGTTTGCAGTGTATTCCTCACATATTTTGGGGCATTCTGGTTCGGTGCATAAATATTTATGATTGTTATGTCTTCTTGTTTAATTGTTCCTTTTATTAGTATATAGTGTCCTTCTTTGTCTCTTTTAACTGTTTTACATTTCAAGTCTAATTTGTTGGATATTAGTATAGCTACTCCTGCTCTTTTCTGGTTGTTATTTGCATGAAATATCTTTTCCCAACCTTTCACTTTCAACCTATGTTTATCTTTGGGTCTAAGATGTGTTTCCTGTAGACAGCATACACAAGGATCCTGTTTTTTAATCCATTCTGCCAGTCTATGCCTTTTGATTGGGGAATTCAGTCCATTAACATTTAGTGTTATTACTGTTTGGATAATATTTTCCTCTAACATTTTGCCTTTTGTATTTTATATATCATATCTGATTTTCCTTCTTTCTACACTCTTCTCCATACCTCTCTCTTCTGTCTTTTCATATCTGACTCTAGTGCTCCCTTTAGTATTTCTTGCAGATCTGGTCTCTTGGTCACAAATTCTTTCAGTGACTTTTGTCTGAAAATGTTTTAATTTCTCCCTCTTTTTTGAAGGACAATTTTGCTGGATATAGGAGTCTTGGTTGGCAGTTTTTCTCTTTTAGTAATTTAAATATATCATCCCACTGTCTTCTTGCTTCCATGGTTTCTCCTGAGAAATCTACACATAGTCTTATTGGGTTTCCCTTGTATGTGATGGATTGTTTTTCTCTTGCTGCTTTCAAGATCCTCTCTTTCTCTTTGACCTCTGACATTCTAACTAGTAAGTGTCTTGGAGAACACCTGTTTGGGTCTATTCTCTTTGGGGTGCGCTGCACTTCTTGGATCTGTAATTTTAGGTCTTTCATAAGAGTTGGGAAATTTTCAGTGATAATTTCTTCCATTAGTTTTTCTCCTCCTTTTCCCTTCTCTTCTCCTTCTGGGACACCCACAACACGTATATTTGTGTGCTGCATATTGTCCTTGAGTTCCCTGATACCCTGTTCAAATTTTTCCATTTTTTTCCGTATAGTTTCTGTTTCTTTTTGGAATTCAGATGTTCCATCCTCCAATTCACTAATTCTATCTTCTGTCTCTTTAAATCTACCATTGTAGGTATCCATTGTTGTTTCCAACTTTTCTTCTTTGTCCTTCACTCCCATAAGTTCTGTGATTTGTTTTTTCAGTTCTTCCATTTCTTCTTTTTGTTCATCCCATGCCTTCTTCATGTCCTCCCTCAATTTATTGATTTGGTTTTTGAAGAGGTTTTCCATTTCTGTTCGTATATTCAGCATTAGTTGTCTCAGCTCCTGTATCTCATTTGAACTATTGGTTTGTTCCTTTGACTGGGCCATATCTTCAATTTTCCTGGTGTGATTTGTTATTTTTTGCTGGCATCTGGGCATTTAATCCGATTTTCCTGGGTGTGGGACCCAGCAGGTTGAAATATTTTTCTGTGAAATCTCTGGGCTCTGTTTTTCTTATCCTGCCCAGTAGGTGGCACTCGTGGCGCTTGTCTGTCTGCGGGTTCCACCAGTAAAAGATGCTGTGGCTCCTTTAACTTTGGAAAACTCTCGCTGTAGGGGAGGGTCACCAGCCAAGCGGCTTGGGGGAGTGCCAATCCGAATCTCCCAGCTGGCCCGGGAATCCGCACGTGGGGAGGTTCTCCGGCCTCCGCGGCTTGGGGGAGCGCCTGTCCAAATTTCCCAGCTGGCCCAGGGTGCCAAGCGTGGTGGGGGGGCGCCGGCCTCCGCGGCTTGGGGGAGCACCTGTCCAAATTTCCCAGCTGGCCCGGGGCGCCAAGCATGACGGGGGGGCGCTGGCCGCAGCGGCTTGGGGGTGTGTCTATCCACCATTCCCAGTTGGACCGGGAAGCCACGTGTTTGGAAAGGACCCTGGTCGCCAGTCTCCGCGACTTTGGGGATCTCTGATCCAATTCTCCCAGCTGGTCCGGGGGACCACGCGTGGGGGAAGGCTGCCAGCCGCCGCGGCTTGAGGGGATCGCCTGTCCAATTCTCCCAGCCGGCCCGGGAAGGAGGGAGGGAGGGACTCTGGCCGCCTGCTGCCCCAGCCCGGGGAAGCGTGCACCCCTTGGTGATCTCACCGCAGCAGATTCTCCCAGCCAGTCAGCCGTTCCAGAATGGGGTACACTGTCTTCTTGGTCTCTGTCGTGGCTCCAGGAGCTGTTCTGTTCTGTTTCTACTTCCCTAGTAACTGTTCTGGAGGAGGAACTAAGACCCGCATGTCTTACTAAGCCGCCATCTTCTCCGGAAGTCCGATGTTTAGTATTTTAAACAACCCTTTCATTCTTGGGATAAATCCCACTTGGTCATGGTGTATAGAATTTTTAGGAAGCCAGTATTTGGTTGAAGATTTTTGCATTCATATTCATAAAGGAAATGGGCCTGTAATTTTTTTTTTCTTGTGATGTCTTTATCGTGCTTTGTTTTCAGAGTAATTCTAGCCTCACAACGTGAGTGAGAAAGAGTTTCCTCCTCTTCAGTTTTTTGGAAGAGCTTGAGAAGAATTGGTTCTAAATCTTCTTTGACTGTTTGGGAGGATTCACCACTGAAGCCATTTGGTCTTGGGAGGGTTTTAAGTCGGGGAGTGATATATTGCAATTTATATGTTAAGAACGTTCGGGTTGTTGAAGCTATCCAAGCCAGAGAGGAAGCTCTCAAAGATTATAGCTGCAGCTGCAGCTATAGCAGTGGAGATGCTAAGAAATGGTTGGATTTAGGTATTCGGAGTTAGAGTTCATCAGGACTGGCTCTGGGATTGGGTGTGGTGAGGGAAGGAAGATGATAATCAGGTTCTTGGCTTGAGCGAAGGGGTGGTGATAGTACCATTAGCAGCAAGCAGAGGACTGGGGAGCAGATTAGGGGAGGGGAGCAGGAGGAGTCCTGCTACAGAAAGGTCAGTGTTTAATGCCAGGGACTTCATAGTTAAGGATGGGTCAGGAAAAGAGAAACCTTTTGGGGGTATTGCAAGTCTGAAGGGTTTTAGCAGAGATTTAGTGGTTTATAGGACTACAGGAGACTCTCTTACTCAGTCTGCTGCAAAGACATGGGGATTCCCAGGAAGTGGCTGCTGGCTGTTTTCAGTGGTCGATTTCACAGAATCAGATTTTTCACAGGAGCTGTATAGGAAGATGAGCTCTGCATTATAACTCTGCACCTCACCACCCACCCCCACCCCCATCTACCTGCAAAGGCTTCTGGAGAGTGATGGAATAATGGTCTTTCTCCTCCTGCTTCTGGATCTCATCCAGGTGCCCCTCATTCCTCTCTCTGGTGTGTTCTCGCCCAGCACCTTAGGGGGAAATGGGAGGGAAGTTCATGGCTTCTCTGTGGGGTGGAAGAGACCACTGAAGAGGTAGTAATGATGCTGCTTGAGAACAGAAACCCATCACCTCAACGTAGGAGGATAACCAGGACAGAGTAGGAAGAAAGCCAAAATAGTGTTCCAAGAAGGAGGAAATACACATCTGTATCAAAGCTGTTAATGGCTTACAAAGATGAGGACAGAAACCAGCAGCTGCCTGGGAGGAGGTGGGTCAGTTAGGAGTCCTCTCTCGCCCCTAGGCTCAAAAGACCAAGTCTTAGTGCATGTAGAAACCAGAATGGATTCCCCCATGAAAGCCCAGGCATTATCCTGGCCTCCCCAGAGGTTCCAAGCTTGGAAGTCACCTATTGGCAGCAGGACAGTCGGCTGTCTAAAATGGCATTGGCCATTTTGCAGGCCTTTACCCCTGCTTTTCCCAGTGCCCATAGGAAACTTGAGGTCTCTCAAGCCCAGGATTCATCTCAGCCAGTCTCATGTTTCCAGGGATGAGGATCAGGTCACAGAAGGACTGGGCAGGTAAGAGCTATGGGCTTAGAGGAGGATGAATCAATTAGGAGTTGTCTCTTGCCTCCAGGATTGACTGTTCCAAGCTCCAGTTTCGGTAGAAACCAGAGGAAGTCCTACCCTGAGAGCCCAAGCCTCATCTTTACCTTTCTGGGAGAAGGAGGGGGTAGATTCCAGGCCTGAAAACCAGGCTTGGTGGTAGAACAGACCCCTGCTTGGTAAAAGGCCTATCATTTTGCAGTCCTTATTTGCCCCCAGAGAAAGGACTATGATGGAAAATGCTCCTTTCAGTGGAGTGGAAGACACTGAGCGGGAAGGGATTAGGTTGAGGATGGAATGATTTCAATCATTAGGCAAGTTTAAGGAAACGCTCCCAAAGTGGTTCATTCAGGCAATCAGAATGTCAGACCCAGCCCTAGCCCCCCAAATGCCCACTTCCTCAGCTTTGACTTGACCGGGGCCCTTTTCCTCACTGGGTCTACACACTCAGTCCATAAGAGGCCTGCACACTGCATGGGCCTGAGGGAGAACCCAGGCTGTCCTGAGTCTCCTGGGGATACTGAGGCCGGACCCTGGGCCCTGGCCCACGGAGCAGAAACATGCAAGCACACGGCGGAGGCCTGCTGGTGACTCCTGCCTTGTGACTCCTTGGGGTCACAAGCAGAGAATTACTTAAAGCAGGTCACAACACGACCACAGACATTTACCCTAAGCAGCGATCAGGTCAAGTCGCAGATGCCAGGATCTGAGCATCACTTCCTTCCCCAGCCAAGATTTCTATCAGGCAGGTCCCTGACTGCGATGTCTGTGGGGTGAGAATCAGCGTGCGGGTCTGCTCTGCCCTCTGGCGGTTACTTGGTTGTTAACAAGAGAAGCCCAGCTCTGCCTTTTCGAAATTGCAGCTCTTTTCGAGCACCGATTTTCTGCCATCAGGCTTGTTTCCACACAATGACTCATACATGAGGAAATGATGGGCAACAGCAAGTTAAAATATTTACCATAATTAACATCAGTGGAAAGACTTATATCTTAAATTGCTTGTAAAAAGAATGTGACCTATTGAGGATTTTGCAGTGGTTTAACCTTTTGTATTTCCTGCTGATGAAGCACACATTTAAATTTTTTTCTTGCTCTTACAAGAAATTTGGTTCCAAAGCCCATATAAATATAAGAAACATATTTTTGGTGTCATTTAGGAAGTGAACATACGCCTAAGAATTTTCACACTGAATTGTAAGCACTAATTGCTCATCTATCTATTCACTCACTGAGCTATTACTATTTCCCCCTCTACCACGCTATAGGGAAACAAAAGTGAAAGAGATAAGGTCCTGATCTCTAGGAGCTCCTTGTCTATAGGGAAGTTAAGAAACATGCTTAAGAAGAGGCAAACATCGAGAGGTGTTGCAGCAGATGCTGTTGCTGCCCCACCTGGGGCTCCTTTACCAGTTCGGCTGTGGCAGGTGTGAGTTGCTAATGGCTTCCACCTGCCCCTGTCTCCAGACACTTGCTGCTGTCTGATGGAAGCTGCCAGCTGAGAGATGCCTGAGAGGTAAAGCTGCCCACCCCTCCCCCCTTCCCATCCGGCCTGGCCTGTGGCCACCGACTGCTGGAACAAGAGTAGACCGCCCTGCCCTGGCCTCTGGGTGGGACAGCCTCATGGCACAATGAATGTCCCAGTGCTCCCTGTGAGACTGGGGTGAGGCTTGACTTCTCCTAAACCAACCTCTTTGCCTACCTCTTTTACTGGAAAAACGTAGTGTATTCTTGCCGGATGCACTCAATGACCAATTCTTGAGATGTTGGGGTTTCAATGAGAGAAAGAATTTATCGCCAGGTTTAAAGCAGGAGATCAGATGGTCAAATAGCCCAAAAATCTGCCTCCCAGGGTCTAGGGTTTCAAGGTTGTTATGGATTCTAACAAGGGGGGACATGAAGTCATTACAGTTCCAAATAGCAAGTCTAAGCAGAAAGGAAGGCAGAGTTATCTTTCAATAGAAAGAGTAAGGGAAATGTAGTAAAGGAGTGAAACTGGTGCTAGACTCAATTAATGGCTGACTTAAGTTCTTCATTAGCATTAGGGCCTTTGCCCTTACAAGTTAATTTGAGGAAAAGACTGAATAAAGGGAGTTACGGCACCTAGAATCACAAAGGCACAAGGTAAGGGCTTCTACAATCATTATCAGATAGGACAGCTGAATTACAGCTCAGAGATTTCAAGTGTTTTTCTTTTTCTTCTCTAATATACCAGAAAGGAAAAAAATAAAATATTTATATAATGATTTAGTAGTCATAATCATCCCTTAAATCCTAACTTCTTGGGTTACACCTACTTCTCTGCCCTTCTCTGGTTTCCTCACTCCTCTACAGGTTTCTGCTGAGGGCACTCCGTGGATAAGTTATTTGCTCAAGAATCTCCAGTTCAGGCTGTACTTCTAGGGAATGCAGATTAAAAAAAAACAGGTGCTATAGAAGAGGGCCAGGAAAGATGACATCCAGTTTCACGTCTGTGAGAACTTGTGTTGAAAGTAAGCTAGATTTGGGCAAGTAAGAGACACGTATTCATTCATTCCACAAACTCATATTGACTGAAGGCTTTCTATGAACCAGGTATTCTACCAGGCCCTGGGGACACATCAGCAAATATGAAAAATTCTTTTTATTACTGACACTTACATTCCAGGGGGAGACAAGGCAATTAACAAGAAAACAAATAAATGATAAGGAGATGAATTTAGATGAGAGCAAATAAAACATGGCAATGAGTTAATTTCATCAGTTTTCCAAGAATTCTCCCAGAATTTACCCTTGGGGAGTCATCTCAACCTCTCTTTCAATACCTGCAGTTCTTTACATCCAATGGTTAAGATTCCAGTGAGCATCGACGCCCATTGGGTTCCTATTGTGGACAATCATTTTAAACCATGGCATCGGCCACCAAACATTTTACATACACTTCCAAAGCCTGAATTTGGGATATTTGAACATTCTCCAATCTTTCTAAATAACATTTAAAACATGTTTCATTTCCTTAGCGTCTGTGTTCAGAGCAGTGAAGTCTTCTAGAAGATGAGGGATGCTGAAAACATGCAGGGGGCAAGCCCCTGACCTTGCTGACAGCAAATATCTGTGGCTGCCAGATGGAGGTGCGAAGCGGGGCTTTCTGAGAGCCCAGGTCTGCTCTCCATGCCAGAGCCCTGGGTTCATAAACTCCTTTAATCCAATAATCCTTCCCAAGGCCTGGGGCCTTAGGAGGTGATGTCTTCTCTTTCTTGCAGGCAGGGCTGTGTTTTATACATCTTCCTATGCTCCATGGGAACAGGAAAACAAAGCAAAACTCTGTTACACACAGGATTGATCAGTGAGGTTTATGGAGATAAGTGAATTTGGGGGCTCTCTAAAATCCTTATTTGCCTACCTTGCTTCTCCTGAGCCCAGCAGCCAGGCCAGAGTACTCTCTCCATGGACAAGCATCACATCCCTTCCAGCTGCCATGCCTTCAGTTCAGCCTGTTCTGCTCTGTGGCTGCCTGGTCTGCATTTAAAAGCCAGAGTGGATGAATGCTCCAGCCCAGCTCAACCCTGAGGCCAAAGAATGCATCAGGCAAAGCGTTCCCCTTGAGTTTAATTTGGGAGTCATGAACAAGAGGAAAACCTTCCAATGGCACCTGGTCGGACATGAAGGTCAGCACTCCACACCAAAAAGCGAAAGGGAAGGTGCATGTCAAGACAGCGGCTTTTAACATTTAACAGTCTGAGGAGATTTGGTGACAACGTGATTTCAGCAGACTCTCCTGAGATTTGGTTACCGACAGTGATGGGGGTGGGGGCAGAGTTTCACATTGTTTGACCTTTAACGTCTGCCCGGGTCAGGTAGGCAGCTGTGTGCAGTGACTTGCTCTCAAAACAGAGGCAGGGGCCGGTCCCGGGCCCTGGGCCCTTACAATCCACCCCTCACAGCAGATTACACTGACCACAGGACAGATGTTGCATTCATTAACAGTATAAGAGACAATGGAACATAAGGGCTCCCCGAGCAGAGATAACTCTACAAAGTGAGGCCGCCATGGTCAAGAAAAGGCATCAAGCCATTTTACTGATAATTGATAAAACCTGTGATTTCAACCCTAAATGAGATGATTTTCCAGACTTTCTGATGTGCTGAGCTCTGCCAGGCCAGCAGGGTATTCCGTGCATTCTAAGTCACAGGGGTCATGGTCCAAGGTAGGCTGGTGACACCTGACAATGGCAGAGACCTATGGCAAAAATGTATTTGTTGTGATACTCAGGGTGGGAAAAAAGATGTTTACAGGGAATTATGAGAGGCAAATCTTGTTGAAATAATGGAATATAAACTAAATTTCCATTAGTAGACAGAAATGTTCCTGGAGAAGAGGTGCTATAATGGGGGTTTAGATACCAAACCTGCCCCCCTTGCAATTGCAGGGAGGCTTCTGGAGTCAAATCCACAGTTTGTCTGAGCAATATAAGTATTCACAGAGTCATACATACTGTGCCTTGAGGTATGGGGTGGGGGTGGGGAGTCTGGTTGATTACATATACAACTTTCGGCATTTTGTGTACGAACCGTGGTCTAATACTCAAATTTTGGGCAGCCCTGACACCCTAAGGACCTAGGATTCCTGTGTTGGTTTGAAAGGATTATGTACTCTAGAAAAGCCATAATTTAATCCTGGTCCAGTCTTGTAGGAGCAAGCATTTCCTTTAAACCCTATTCGATACTGGAGCTTTGAAACTTGATTAGATTATCTCCACAGAGTGGTGACTCGCCCAGTTGTGGGTATTTACATTTGATTAGAGGGAGATGTGACTCCGCCTATTCCAGGTGGGTCTTGATTACTTTACTGGAATCCTTTAAAAGAGGAGGCATTTTGGAGAGAGCCACGGCAGAGCTACAAGAACCACAGAGCCCACACAGCCAGAGACCTTTGGAGATGAAGAAGGAAAACCCTGGGAACTTCATGAAACAAGAATCCAGGAGAGAAAGCCGGCAGACTCTTCCATGTGCCCTTCCAGCTGAAAGAGAAACCCCGAACATCACCGGTCTTCTTAAGTCAAGGTATCTTTCCCTGGATGTGTTGGATTGGACATTTCTATGGCCTTGCTTTAATTTGGACATTATCATGGGCCTAGAACTATAAACTTGCAACTGAATAAACTTCCCCTTTAAAAGCTGTTCCATTTCTGGTATATTGCATTCCAGCAGCTAGCAAACTAGAACAATTCTCAACCAGCAAAACTGCATTAGCCAAGATCATGGCCAATCGACCTTATTTTCCCTAATTTCTAAAGCTTGGGCACAGGCAAGAGCAAGCTATGTTCATTACCTCATTGTGGCTGTAGCATTACTGTTTCTTTCTTTTTACGTGAATTCACTGTGCCTGCATGGGCCCCATGTGCTGACCTATCAATATACCAAACAAAGTCAGGTATACTTTCACACCTGTCAGCAGTGCCATGGGGCAGCCACCTTGGGTGGATCAGTAGGGTAAGGTGCACTCTTCCACATGAGAAATTGGCCCTAAAATGCCATGCATTTCTGAGCTTAGAGAGTTGTTATTAAGGACACTGCATTGCGGGAGGTAAGCTTCTGATTTGTCAGTGTGCTAAGCTGAGAATTTCCCAAGTGGGGCTTGTTAGCAAGGTCACCTACCTACTCCTGTATGGGGATGGCTGTAAAGTCACAAGGCTTTTCTGAGTCAGCCCTTCAACTTGTAACAGGGCATTATAGGTTGCATGTAACTGCTTTTTCAGGGTACTATATCTTAGTTCTGCCCCTTTCCATAGCTGAAACCAGAAGACAAGCTGAGACCTGTTGTCTTTGCCACAAATACCACCCAAAGCCAAATAGGTACTGGCCATATCCAATTCACAAAGCACATCTGGGTCTACCTCCCTTAGAGCTTTTGTTCATGTTATAGCTCCTTTGGACTTTGCAAAAGCAGGCTGTTGTGGGATATCCCACTCCCTAGCTTTCTCCTTATGTACCAGGGAATACAAAGATTTAAAAATTTGTGCCAAATGGGGTGTAAACAGCCTCTAAAAGCCCAATAAACCAAGAGAACAGAAGGAATGCATGGAGTAGGGTAGTTCTGTACTTGCCAATGACAGCAGAAGGGACAGTTTTAGTCTTACCCAACCAGACAATACCCAGAAATTTGACAGAGCATCCACACCCCTATAATTTGTCTTGATTTACTGCCATCCCCAGCTTTCAAGGGGGGTCACCACTGTGTTAGCAGTGGTTTCTAGTTTTGAAAGAGTTAGCATAACATCACTCATGCAGTGGAAAAGAGTGACATTTTGGAATGGGGGGCTCCACATTTCCAGGGACTAAGAACTAAGCTATGGCAAATAGTGGGACTATGAAGATACCCTTGGGGCAACATGGCAAATGTCCATTGTTATCCTTCGCACATGAAGTCTAATTCAAATTTGCTGGAGGGATTTGAAGAAATACTGAAGATGGTAGCAAGGTCTAATACAAAATGATGTTGGCCTGAGTGAGTACTTATATCTTGTAACAAAGTAGCAATGTCTGGCATCGCTACAAATAAAGGAGTTACTTTATTTAGTTCTCTCTGGTCAATCATCATTCTCCAAGTTGCCTCAGGTTTCATCACTTCAGACAAGGCTATTAAAAGAACAATAGGTGGGAATAATAATACCTACTCTTGCTAATTCCTTAATAGTGGCAGTGATATCTTGGTGCCCTCCAGGCAACTTATACTGACGCAGTGCCACAGAACATCTTGGGGAAGGTATTTCTAACGGTGACCATTTAGCATGTCTTCTCAGGATGGTTTTGACCACTCAGCACCAGAGGCAGAATTCACCTATGGTAGTTTGCAAAGTAACATATTGCAAGATATCAATTCCTAATATATACTCTGGGATAGGAGATATATATACTGCATATGTTTGAGGTGACAATCGACCAATTTGCATTAATAACTGCTGCTGTGTCACTTTAATGCCTTGGCCCATGTACCTAACAATGGTTAGCATGGGGCCCCTAGTTTGCAACCATTCCCATTTTTATGGTGCATTTTGCACCATTGTCTACTAAGATTAAAACCCTATGTTCATTAGTGGAGAACAAAAGATAGTTAGTTCTATATGTGGCCTCCAATCTCTAGTGTCCCAACATACTGTTCTTATTTGAGGATTTCTAACTCCCCCTATGCTAGGGGGAAGTGGGGGTCTCCCAGAACTCTTCAGCTGGGTGGGGCAGAGGGTTCTTTTTGTGGTGCCGGCCGAGTCTTCTGGCTAGAATCCATGTCTTCCTCTAGTGATTTGGCTTCAAACTTAATAAACCTCTGCTCCTTGGGAAGCTTGCTCCACTGTTTAACTAATATTGCATTTGGCTGCTGTGCTGGTTTAAAATGATGTATGTCCCCTAGAAAAGCCATGTTTTGATCAAAATCCCATTTCATAAAGGCAGAATAATCCCTATTCAATACTGCATGTTTGAAACTGTAATCAGATCATCTTCCTGGAGATGTGATTTAATCAAGAGTGGTTGTTAAGCTGGATTAGGTGACAACATGTCTCCACCCATTTGGGTGGGTCTTGATAAGTTTCTGGGGTCCTATAAAAGAGGAAACATTTTGGAGAATGAAAAAGAGATTCGGAGAAAGCAGAGCAGAATGACATAGTCACAAAAAGCAGAGAGCCCACTAGTCAGTGACCTTTGGAGAGGAAGAAGGTAAACACCTCCCAGGGAGCTTCATGAAGCAGGAGGCCAGGAGAGAAAGCTAGCAGATGATGCCATGCTCGCCATGTGCCCTTCCAGCCGAGAGAGAAACCATGACTGTGTTCGCCATGTGCCTTCTCACTTGAGAAACCCTGAACTTCATCGGCCTTCTTGAACCAATGTATCTTTCCCTGGATGTCTTTGATTGGACATTTCTATAGACTTGTTTTAATTGGGACATTTTCTTGGCCTTAGAACTGTAAACTAGCAACTTATTAAATTCCCCTTTCAAAAGCCATTTTGTTTCTGGTATATTGCATTCAGCAGCTAGCAAACTAGAATAGCTGCCCATCAGTATCCTTAATTTTTGTTCCAGCAGCTATTAGATCTGTCCACATTTGTCTGTGTGACACCTGGCTTGTACCATCAATCCCCTTGGGACATGACCTGTAGCTCCAACTCCAGCTCCCCTTTGCCTTAGGTGATCTGTCTCTCTCAGGTGTGCAATCATCTGGGCAGTCCGTGAGATGGACTGTCTTATAAGTGGGCAGGAAATGGGCATGAAAGTCCCACAGTACTGATTGGGAGCAATATGTGGAATGGTCTCATTAATTCCCGTGGTGAAAGTTACATTGCCTGGTCTAGTGGCATTTGGCATATAAGTCACATGTTTCATCCCTAGTCCCCTTAATGTAACTTGTAGTGCATCACTGGTGTTCCAATGAGGGGTTTGATGGGACAAACCCCCCTCACTGGGCCACACCTCCTTACACTGGAATATGAGCCAATTAAGTAGTGAATTTATTTCCGTTTTGGAGGCTAGTGAATATATGTGTTGACACAGAGAATAATGGGTGGTGAGAGAGGACAATTTACTCATCTCATGCCCTGGGAACAGTATACTATCTGCACCAGTGTCCCACATCACAGAAGTCAATTTGATAAAAGTTCTTTAGGTTTTTGCCTATACCGGGTCCCAATTTCTTGTAATTCAGAGATGGTGAAATCTTACATTGGAACATATTTTTTGCTCAGCTGGCACTGCTGAGCCTGGGGCCACATTAACGGTCTGCCTGGGCCCACCTGGGTGGGGACATACTCTGACTTAATCTTATGTTGGACCAGGAGGTGAACAAATGTATACCCTTCATCCTCCTTCTCCTGGTCAGACTGGGAATCTTCATCATCTGAAGAAAAATCCACTGGGGGATTCCCCCAATTGAGGAAAGTTAGAATACATCTTACCTGAGCCTTAGTAACTTCTGCCCCCTTACCCTAGCATAACAAGTTGTTAATATTTCCAATTTCTCATCTACCTGGCATAGCCTCTCATGTAAAACATCTTCCAACTTCACTTGGGCTACCTGCACAGCCTTTTTAACTTAAGTTCCTCTTTCAGGGAGCAAACTGCCACTTTGCTACCTAAAGGAGGTCAAAGCCTCTTCTGTAGCTGATCACACAGCTTCCAAAAGAGCCCAAGCTACAGCGGTGGCAGCCCGGTGGCTTTCCTTTTTCTTATGAAATCCCAGCTGTCATGCAGTCTGTTGCAGAAGGGCTCTTAGTCCAGCCAGGAGTTATAAGCATCTCCATACCCTCTTGGTGTCCCCGTTTGTCTAGGAGGGTAGCCACCCCTCCTCACATGGACATTGCGGGCCATACTGGGATTCCCCCTGGGGAGTCTCCCTTCCCAACACCCATACCTTTTATGGCTGGTGGCTCTTTGGTCTCCTGGCTGGCTCTGTAGCCCAGATCAACCCAGAGACCTGAAAACATGCCAGGCAAAAAGTTCCCCATGAGCTTAATTTGAGACTTACCAACAGGATGAAAATTTTCCAGTGGCAGCTGGTGGGGACACGAATGTCAGCACTCCCTGCCAGAAACCAAAAGCAAAGGGGCATGTCAAGCGGGCAGCTGATAAAGTTTAAAAGTCCGGTGAGATTTGGTTACAAAGGAGTTTCAGCAGATTCTCATGAGATTTGGTTATCAACAGTGATTGGGGGCCAGAGTTTACCTTCTTTGACCTTTAATGTCCTGTCCCCAGTCATGAAGGCAGCGGTGTGCAGTGACTAGCTCTCAGAATGGAGGAGGGGCCGGTCCCGGGCCCTGGGGCCTTACAGTGACCCTGAGCAGATGGCTTCCACATGGGAGAGATCTCGCATTGCCTGCACAGCTCCTGCCTGTTCATAGTAAACACTCAAGATACTAAGTCCTCACTCTCTCCCCATCTTCTACCTGTTCCAGTCACAAAATCTCCTCTTCTGTTCCCATAACCAAACAGCACCCAACTTTCAAATGTCACTTCCCCTACAAAGGCTCACACAATCACTCTGGAGCAGATGGACCTTTGACTCCAAGTTCTTTTTCTCTTATTTGTGTGTGATGGGAAATTTCCAAGGCATGGGTGAACAGCCCTATGAAATACAAACATTCATTTTTAAATTTTTAATAATACTCTGTGTTGCCATTAGGGCTTTTCATTAATAATCTGGTCTTTTCTTTCTGGAAGCAGAGTAGGATGGCATTGACCCAAGGTCCTAGAAGCAAGACATGCTCAGGCAACACACATTGGCCATTGATCTGTGAACACTTTCCTGCTGATGCATTAAAAAGCCCACGTAAGATTTGCCAAATTCTCCCTGCCTCTGTCCTGGGAAAGAACAATGTGGATATGGTATTTGAGCCAGAAGGAAACCTTTGTTGTTTTATGTCATAGAGATTAGCACAGAGTTGTTACTTTCTGCCACATAATCTTATTTTAGTGTGACTGGTAGACTCGTTTTAGTAGAATATTCATTATTGCAGGATCTCAGGGCCTTATAAATAAAGCACAATTAGGATCTAAAGTAGTAATCCCAGTTCTTGTTATTTGCCTCCCACATGAATAAGAAACAACTGCATTATTAAGTGCTATACTTTGCTACAAATATTAACCAACCACAATTGACCCTCTCTGGGATTTTTCCTTTAGTTATTTACTGGATCAGTTCCCATAAATTTCAGCAGTGCTATTATCTGTGAGACTACCTTTCTTTTAGCTGTGTTGGGTTTTCAGATGCATTAATATAGCTTAATATCATGTCCCGTTGCTTCTCTAATTGAAAGCATGTAGGATTTCCAAATAAGTAATAATATATCCAAGTACTGGTAATGAAGACTGTTAATAATTGGGAAAAAGCATCAGTAAAGGGTGCCATCGACCATCCAAGAGGGATCTTCTGACATGGTAAAGAAAATATCCTTGGGTGTTGGAGAGCAGGGGTGGGGAGGGCTGCAGGGCAATGGTCTGGCTCTGAGAAGCCGACCTCCCAGGGAGGGCTGCTGCAGACGGAGGACTCCAATGAGCAGCCTAAATACAGTTCATCTGTCCTGTTCCAAGAAGGACATGTGAGCCCTGGGTCCCAGAAGAACAGGTCGTGTTTGCCTTTCCCATCACTTCCTGTCTCCTTTTTTGCTTCCCTACCACCTTCCTGGCTGTCTCTGTCCCTTTGGGTCCTCACAGCAGACAAGGGTTCCAATGTTTATGAGAAACCACTAGATGGCACCAGGCACACGGATTAAAGTGCTTTACTGTGCTCACTAAGCTTTGAGTGAGTGAAGGCAGGGTGTGAAGACAGCAGCTTTTCTCCATCACTATCACTGTCATTCTTATTTATTTTCTCTCTCCCACTTTGCCCCACCTCTCATTCCTTACTGCATTTAAAAATTAGCTCTTTTTTCTCCAGCAGTAGTTTTAGCATAATTTTGAAAGTAGAGGAAACAAGTGTGTGTGTGTGTGTGTGTGTGTGTGTGTGTACGTTTGTGTTTGGTATGGGGTAGGAGGGGGAGAGTTTGTGGGTACCGCAAGAATTTTGGATGGCTCCTCTAAGGGCACAGCTGTAATTCTGGTCAAGAAACAATGTACTGCAACTGTTTTCTATTCTCACACCTTGAGACCTAGCGCCTCTGGAGCACTCCTGCTGGACTGTGCTATAGGTACCTCAAACCTCCTTTTCCATCACTTCCTTCTCTTCATCCTCTCTCACCCCAATCTAATCTTCCTATTATAGTCCCTATCCTTGTTTATAACCCACTTATGATCCTATTCATCTCAGTAATGTAGGAGCCATCTTATTTTCTCATGCAACTCTCATCCCTTATCCAGTCTGCTACCAATTAATCTGCTCCACCTTGTTCTAACTCTTCAATCTATCTTCTACTCCATTTGCACTGGATGATGCTGCCACTTGTTTGATCACCTATTTGACACTGGGATACAACAGTGACATCTGATCTGAAACCTTATATCTAAGGCTGAAACCTGAAACCTAAGCAAACCAATGGGGGTAAAGCATTCTTGAAAGAGGAGTGACTTCTCAACTGGCAGTGATTTTGCTCCCTAGGGAATATTTGGCAATGTCTGGGGACAATTTGTCTATCATCACAGGGGCAGCAGGGTGGGGGAGTTGTTTGCTATCTAGTGGTTAGAGGAGAGGGATGTTGTTAAAAATCCTACAATGCACAGGGCAGAGTCCCATAACAAAGAAGTGTCTTGCCTCAAATGTCTATAGTGATGAGGTTGAGAGACTTAGTGAAAGAGGGAACAGCAAAGGTGAGAAAACATGGCTTTCTTTGAGGAACTGGAATAATTTTGTTATGGTGGGAAGGAGTTGAGGGAGATATGGCTAGAACTGTAAGCAGAGGCCAGAGAGCACAGAGTGTGATGGAGAGCCAGTGTAGAACTTACAGATACTAAGTGTCACTGAGAGCCATTGTTGAGGGTTGTGGAACCTTTTACATATTTATTGAATGAATGAGGCACCACTTTAGTCATTGATTTTAACAAGACCTTCTTCACCTTCTTCTTCACACCTCCATAAAAAACATTGGCGTGCTATGATCCTTCTAAAATAGATTAGCAGTAATCATATTTCATTTCACAAATAAACAGAGTGACTTGCACTTAGTTGGTGCTAAGCACTATCCTAAGTTTTTAAACCTTTTTTTTTTTACATGGGCATTCACCGGGAATCGAACCCGGGTCCTCTGGCATGGCAGGCAAGCATTCTTGCCTGCTGAGCTACCGTGGCCCGCCCACTATCCTAAGTTTTTAATAAAAAATTTCACTTTTATTATTTCCAACAACCTGTGTAATAGGGACCTTTTCTGATAAAGGGACCTTTTCTGATAAAGAAACAGAAGTTCAGAGAGTATAAGTAATCAAGAAAAGAGTCAGGTAAGTAGCAAGGTTTAACCTAGAGCTGCCAGGCAGCAGAGCCCAGTTCTTAAACATAAGCTCTCCCATATTTCTAAAGAGTAATGGGAAGTCAATAATCATTCACTTTTAACAATGGCCAGTAACCTTGAAAATGGGTCATGGATTTCATCTATAGGAAGACTTGTTTTGTGTGTATTTATTTTTAAATAGTATAATCCAATAATATTTTGGAAAAATATAACCCTCTCCAAATATTTATGGTCACAAAACATAAATAATGAAAACAAGCTAGTTAGGCACCAAACTTATAAGTTAGAAAAATAGCCATAAAGTAAACCTATGAACAGCAGAGTAGAAGAGTAAAAGCAGAAATTAGTAGACTGGAAAACTGAAAAGCTTGTAAAAACTCTGAATAAATATGTTTGTTGTTTGAAAAATTAGAGAAATGGATAAACTGTTAGGTTAACCAATTGGAAGAAAAAGGGAAAAGCATGAAATAAGTAGAAAAAAGGGAAAAATTTTAAAACCAGAGGAAATTAAAAGAATCAGAAAAACACTATTTTTGCTCAATGCTATGTATCTATATGAAATTGATTGGTGTTCTAGGAAAATATGAAGTACCAAACTGATCCTAGAAGAGGTATAAAATATATAGACTAAATACTATAGAAGAAATGGGGAAATTTGCTAAAGAGCTACCACCCATTACCACAAAAGGCACCAGGCCCAGACGGTTTCATGGAAATAAGTTGTTATCTCTTTGATGAACATGTAACTTCAATGCTGCTTAAACTTTTAGAACACAGAAAGGAAAAGAAAAGGAAATCTATAAGTAGATATTATCTTCTCCCACTATATGACTTCTGTTATAACCATCAGAATTCTTCATATGCTGTCTCAGCATCCATCTCACTTTGGCCATTTGCCTCAACACTGACCTCTGGCCTAGATAATAAGCAGTTTTCTTGCCCTGGACCATAAACTTACCTACAGCCCAAACCTGCATCTGTGGCCACCACACTCCTCATCCAAAATCCACTGCAGGTCTCAAATGATAAACTATGCATCCTTACAACCCTGAGGAGTCTCCTTCCCTTTTCACATGCATTTGTTTTATAGCAACCAATTCTTGGTTCCCATGGGAAATCTACTAACCTCCACCCCTGGACCATAATAAAGGCACAACTCTCTCGCTCTGTCTGTGTGCTCACCAACTGCTGGTTAATCCACCAGAGCTGATCATGCTCCCTGAGAGTCCCTCAGGGTCCCCCTCTCCTGCTGGGACCTGTAAGTAATAAGGGATCTTTTCTTATGCATCCTTGCCTCAGTTTACCATTGTATTGCACCTCACCTCCACCAGAAGCCAAGTTTAAAATCCAACTTCATCAACTTGGAACTTCCATTTTCTGTCTCTTAGTGGTATTTTTTGATGAATAAAAGTTCTTAATGTAGTACAACTTATCAAAATCTGCTTTCATGGTTAATACTTTTGGGATTCTATTTAAGAAATCTTTGTCTACCAGAAGTTCATTAATATGCTATCCTATGCTATCTTCCTGATGCTCATTTTAAAAAGAATTTACATTTAGAGTTTTGATCCATCTTGAATTCATACTTGCTCATGATATGAAGTAGAGGCCAATGATCTTTGTTTTCTATATGGTTATCAGTTGACCTAGCCCCATTTATTGAACAAACCATTCTTTCCTCAATTTTCACAGTGCCACTGTCTTAGTTTCCTGGGTCTCCTGTAACAAATTACCAGAAACCTGGTTGTTTAAATCAGCAGTAATTGTTGTTTCCTTTCACAGCTTTGAAAGCCAGAAGTCCAGAATCAGTATCACTAGGCTGAACTCAAGGAGTTAAGAGGGCTGTACTCTTTCCAGAAGCTTGAGGGGAGAATCTATTTCTTGTCTCTTCCAGCTTCAGGTGGCTGCCAGCCTTCCTGGGCTTATAGCTGCATCACTCCCATATTTACATCTGTCTTCATGTAGCCTCCTCTTCTGTATGTCTGATCGCTTCTCTCTTATGTGGCATTCAAGGCCACCAAGATAACCCAGGATAATCTCTTCATCTCAAAATCTTCATGCTTAATCACATCTGCAAAAAAATTCATCATATAGTATAACAATCACAGGTTCCAAGGATTGGGACCTGACATCTTTGAGGGTCCATTTTTCAGCCTACTGCATTCATCATTGTCATAAATCAAGCATCCACCTATATGTAATGGTTAATTTTATGGCTATTTGATGAGGTTGAATGAAAATAAAGCAAGCTCTAAATGGAGCTGAAAAAAGGTCAGAAATTATTATAGATGCTCTTGTGATATGCCCACAACAGTGATTTTCATTCATTCTAACATTTGTCTATATAGGTAAAACTAACAGAGTTGTTGCTCTTCAAATATATGTACAGTGAAAATTGAACTCATAGGAAATAGTGCACTTAAAGAATCATTAATTATTACCTAATTAGTCGCACCACTGTGGCATGGACAGAAAAGAGCTTTGAGATGATGAAGTTGTCAATTATAGTTGATAATTAAGGGGCCAGGTGCATGTTTAACTCAACAAGACAAATATCTGTCCAGATGTTGTTTGTCTGCCGCTTCATTACCAGGTAGGTTAGAAGATTTTCATAAACTAGAAAGACTATTAAATGAATAACCTTGCTACATCAAGAAACCTTTAACAAATCTCTCACTGCAGCCAATATTCATTTAAGAAGAATGTTCATCAGACTTCTTAGAGAGATGAAGAAGTAAACACAATCATATAATACTTTCTTTGCAGATCCTCAGTGAAATGGCTATTCAGATATAAAATAGGGAAAAAATACAATAGTCCTGGAAACTAAGGAAGATGCCCTCAGGTACTGGAAGCATAAAGTTTTTTTAAGCAAGGTTTAAAATGCCAGATCTAAAGAAGACAACAAAGAATCAATTTGACCATTCTAAGGAATCCAAAGTCCTCGGATTTAAGAGATGAAGATTATGACAGAATTATACCCAAATATCCTAAGGTGAAGGGGAGAGCCCTGGAAGAAAAGAATGGCCGCAGGAAAACTGGAAATCAGATTATGTTATTCCTTCATTTAAAATTCTCCAAAATTCTTAACAGAATGTACAAGGCCCCATGTGGTCTGACCCAACACTGCCTCTCCAACATGCCTCCTGACACCCGGCCCCTTCACTCTGGCCTCATTGACTTTGTAAGGCATCTTCAGATAAACAAAAACAAAGGAAGTTACCCTCGGCGATCATCATTAAGGGACGTTGGGTCAGGTAGCAGGCAAAGGTCAGGTGGGAGTTCTTTTTAATTCAAGATGTAAGAAAGAAAAGTGAGCAGATAAGATGATATGTTTAGAAATAGAAATAGATATTCCTTAAATTAACAATAATAATGTCTAATTTATGGATTTCAGAAGTGGATGGAAGCAAAATAGTGTGCAATAATAACACGTAGGTAAGGAAGTGAGTAACCCAAAGTCTTTATATGAGTCTGAGTGTGGTTAAGAAATTCTTTACATTTATCTTAAATTAAGCACGGGTGCCAATTTTTCATGAATAATGGTACAAATTGGAGTGAGAAAATCCAAACTAGTGGGGAAGAAAAATGAAATTTAAAAAGAGGGAAAAAAGGGTGGGAAAGAGGCATACAAAAAGTGGGGTAAATATAGACCAATAAATAAGATTGTAAAAACAAGTCAAAATATACCAAGAATTTTTTTAAAAAATAGATTAAATCCACCAGTCAAAAGATGAAGTTTGTCATACTGGATTAAAAGAGAAAAATATAGCTGTTTGTCCTATCAGAAAAAAAACAGAATAAACTGGAAATGTTGACAGTGAAAGGATAGAAAAGTACATACTCCTGCAACAACAGCTAAAAGAAAGCTACAGTAGCTCTATTAAATTTAGACAAGATGGAATTTAAGACAACAAGGATAATTTGGAACAAGGAAGGTCTCTGCATAATGTAAAAAATTTAATTCATCAGGAATTCATAACCATTCAAAATATCTATGCACCTAAGAAAATCCAGGGAAATATAAAAATATAAATGTTAATTTACAAATTTGTGATACAACTATAAGGAGAAATTGACAAAGTTACCATTAAAATGAGAGATTTCAACACAGTTCTTTCAAGTATCCAGGACAGAAAAAAGACATTTGTGGAAAAACTGGTGAAATTAGAATAAGGGCTATACTTTAGTTCATAGTATTGCACCAATATTAATTTTCTGTTTTGATCATTTTCACTGTGGCCTTGGAATATGTGAACATTAGGGAAACCTGGGGGAAGGGTATACCAGAACTCTCTGTAATAGATACTGCAATTGTTCATAATAGTGAAATTAATTAAAAATTTAAAGTTAAAATTTCTATGTTCTCTACTCCTGAGGTCAGTTTTGCTGGACATAAAATCTTTGATTCATATATGTTGTTCAATTTATTAAAACTGATACATAATTGCTTCCTAACATTATCAATTACTGTCAAAAATCAAATGACCATCTAATATTTTTTCCTTATCAATGACTTTGCCTTCTTGCCTGATGTTCAAAAGATGTCTTTTTCCCCCAAAGTTTGATAAATTTGTTTTCCCAGCATTTGGTATGTCCTTTCAATATGGTATTTTACATCTTTTTATTTATGGTGTCAGTAAAATTTTCAGCAACTACTCATTTTAGGCAATTTCAGATATACATAAAAATTGAAAGAATATTAAACTGAACATCCATATATGCTTCATCTATATTTATCAGTTGACATTTTACCACATTTAATCCATACCTCTGTTTATAAGTCGATGTGCATTATTTAATTATGTCAAAAATTTTGAGATTTAGTTGCTGATATGATGGCACCTCGCCCTTAACTATTTCAGTATGTAGCTCCTAAGAATGAGGACATTCTCTTACATTAGCATAATTACATTTACTATTTATGATATTGATAATACGTTGTTACATAATATAATCATACTAGAATTTCATTAATTTTCAAAACAATATCCTTAGCTCCTTTTCTTTTGCAATCTAAGTTCCAATAAAGGACCACACAGGGCATTATTTAATCTAGAACAGTTCCTGTGGCCGTTACCCAAGGTGAAATATTTAAAGGACTTACAAGAGTTCATGGAGAATATTCTTGTAAGTTTTTATTAAAGGTAAGGGATGTGGTAGAGAACAGGTGGTTTGAGGCTTCCAGGCTTCTTTCTTAATCACACAGGAGCAGTTTTGACTCATCACCAAGATACTTGCAAGATACCTGGTGTCAGGTGAGCTACAGTCTACACAGCTCTATGACCACACAGCCAGGCATAGACCATCACATTTCCTATAAGCAGTGATGCCAAGCTGAGAAAGAACCCTTCCACCCCCCACCCCCACCCCCAGGTCTGCCTTGGACCCTGTCATGGAACCACTGCTCTAGGTATTTCTGGAGATGAGCACAGACTTCCAACAGCCTAGCTGAGCTGAGATTTACTCTATATTCACACTGTTGCTTAACTTAATTTTCTCTTTAATAACACTGATGTTGCTCAAGAGGCCAGGCCACTTGTTTTTTAGTGCTTCAATTTGGATTTGTTAAATCGTTCCTCATGAGTTGATTGAAATATTTTTGGCAAAAATATTGTACAGATGATTTTATTACCTCCCATGTGCATCGCCTCATGAGTCACGTGACGTAATTTGACCAGCATTGGCAATGTCAGTTGTGATCTTGGTTAAAGGGGCGTCTCTCAGATCTTTTCATTGTCAAAGCACTTCCCTCACCTTCATCATGAATTATGAACTAGAGAAATGATGCTTAGTCTTATGAATATCTTGCTCCTAACACACTTCCACTGAATGGGTTTCACAGCCATTGATGGTCCTCATGCGAATTGGTTATTATAATGGTGGGTGCAAAATGGTGTTTTAAAAATCTGTCATTCTTTCTACATTAGTTTGAATTCGTTTGTAAGGGAGAGCTTACTTTTGTCTCTTCTTCCACTTTTTCCTCTCTGTTTTTGAGTGTCACTATGGATTTATTGGAATTATTATTATTTAAAAAACTAAATATGTCGTATGTCATTATTACTCTCCTTTTTGATGTTCAAATTGTTCCAGGTTTGACCAGTGGAATCCCTTTCCAGCTATCCCATGGCCTTCTGACAATGCCCTCACCCATTTGTGAGCGTTTTTCTTATTGAATAGCACAACAAGCTCTTACATTCTTATCTTCTACTTTTCTTACCCCAGACCTGAAGAAGCTATTTCTTCAAGGATCCCTGATAGTAGAATCCAAGATTTGGGTGACTAAGTGTGCTCATTGCTTCTAGGCCCTTACAATGGCCAGAGCTAGGAAATATAGTTAAGAATGGTTAAGAGTTCTACAATGAACATGGGGTGTTCCACTCGGAGCCTTTTTTCAGACCTCACTTTTGTCTTGAATTATTATTTATGAACATGTAGTTCTCCACCACTGAATTATAATAAACTATGTGAGAACGTGCCTTATATCTTGTTTATGCTTGGAATTCTTCTGATCCTAGCAAAATGTTGGACACATAGAAAGATATCCGTTAAGTTGAAAAGATTCCTTTTTCCTCTTTCATCTTCATCCATGGGAGATAGCTTCTGTCTACATAATGATGTTTGTTAGGAAGTAAATTTGCTGGTGGTAAGAAAAAGAAGCAATTAGGGCATTTTATTTTCATCATTTTTGCTGAAGTAGTCCATGTACAAAAAATATTTGAAAGCTCCTATTTATCTGATCCTTTGAAAGAAGAAATACAAAACAGGTTTTTCTTCTTTTTGTGAAAGGAGAAATAAACATAAAGTCCATATAAAAAGTCTAAATAAGTTAAGCCAGCAGTTCTTACTTATCAGTGGTTATTATCTAGGAGCCATAAAATACCCACACTGAGTATTTTCTTCATACTGCTATCTTCAGACTTAATTCACACAACAAAATTTAAGTAGAGATTGGGCAAATTTCTAATCATATTTGACTTATCAAATAGTCATAATCCAGAAAACCGGGCAGTAGTAGTAACAGCCACCATTTATTGGGCATTCACTATGTAAATGACATTAGAGATTCCATAGACTGATAGTTCATTTATTAATTGCAAGGCATTTGCAAGATAAGAAGTATTATCTCTATTTTTACAACCAGGATTTGGAAGCAAAGTAGGTAAGGAAATGGAGAGGATCGTATATTAGTAAGTGATAGAAATAGTATTTGAAGTCAAGTCTATCTGGATCTAAGCCCTACTATTTCCCCTACAGGACACAGAGTATTTGGATAGTTCAAATACACAGCACAGCGTGAACAACAATGGCTGAAGGTCGAAACGGATCACATGGGCCAGTCTGTACTGTTCAGGTTGAAAGGCTGTGTTCTGACATCCAACCATCCTTATTCTGAACAGACTTCCCCTTTATGCCCAGTTCTATGGGGATCAGAAAGGAGGAAATTTTCTGCTCAAGGAAACTTCTGGGCAAAAAGTCTCCCTGCTCTTGACCTTCCAGAGGGTGCCCGCTTGACCCTGGCAGGCTCTGTGTGTGGCAGGCACCCCTGCCGGGGTGACGATGGTCACAGCCTTCATGCAGCTCCATGGGTGCTGACTGGGGGGATGCTTGAGTCCTGCCTGTCCTCTGGGTGAAAGAAGGTGGTTGCAGATAACGCTGTCTTTATTCTTGGCATCAGTATCTCAAACACTTCCTTATCTTTAAAAAGTCATTTTTATTGAAGATTAATTTCCATATTTCTTTGTATTTTGCTAAGTCCCTTTTCCCTCCTTTTTTTCTGATTGTCATAATACATATTTATTGTAAAAATACAAGTAACACAGAAACATATGACAGACAATAAAAGTTTCAGTCATTCTTTTAAAATCACTATTTGTTGGATATTTACTATGTCCCACATATTTTATAAATATAGCCACATTTTTTTTTCTTGAAACTACTTTATGAATGGGCATTGTTATTTCTATTTTGCAGATAACAAACACGAGGCATACAGAGATTAAATGATTTATCCAGAAGATCTACCAGACACCAAAACTCACTCTCTTAGTCATTACCTTGTACACCATTTAATGCCTGCTCAGCTGACTCCAAAGCTTTCTCACATGGGCTCTGTCCACTGTGGTCTTTTTTCCCCATGACCTTTATTAAAAAATTCCCCTTGTCTTTGACTTCAATTGTGTCTTTCTGAAATGGCGTATGTTATATAGAAGCTCACTAGCCAACAAGCATTTTAGGAGCAGGAAGTAATTATCTTTACTTGCATAGCTGTGGTGTCTAGGACAGGTTCTGTGTGATCAGCACAGTGGCTTAGCAGCAAATCTTTATGAATCAACAAATGAATAGAATTTTAACTGACAGGTCTTGCATATGCATTATCTCATTTGGTCCTATCAAAAAATAATAGGAATGGGCATTTGGAATGAACAGCATAAGGTCAGTATTCTGCTGAATTCAAGTCAGGAGATTCATACTATCCATGTTCTATGCAAGGGTATCCTACTACAACTTCTAATCATCATCATCATAATAAAAGTTTAGTTTTTTTTAACATGTTCTCTGAAGAAGCCAAATGCTCTTCTTTTATCCAGGAGTATCTTGTGAGAAATTTCTTCTCCATTCTCACTGGATGCCTTCTGCCCTTTACCAGTAGTCAACTTGCTGACATTGTAAAATGCATCTTAAAAATCTAAACCAGCTGATCACTTCCTCTAGCATCCTTTCTCTTTCAGATTTCAAAATCTTTACCTTAAAGAAGAGATTAAAGTACCACCTGAACTTGACTCTAGTTACACTCCACTTTATTCTGGCTTTGGAGTCTACCCATACACTATGATCTTGTCTGACTCATCCACAACCACTTAAAGGCAGCCAAGTGTCAAGTCTCCCATATTTGTAGTATGACCTTGGAGAAGTTAGGAGTCCTTGCCTGTTCATCTGGGAAACAGAAAGAGAATTCGCAAATTGAGAGTTGTGGAGTCATGAGTTTAAAATAAAAAATCAGCAGTTAAAAGAGTCATTCTAGTGTTTCTCCACTTATTTTATTGATGAAAGAGTTTCCAAGTCAATGCCTGTCAATCAGACCCTTCAGATAAAAGACTCTCCTTTTGAAAACAAGCATCATATGCAAGTCTGGAAGCCAGTATCAATATTTATTAGAGGAGGCACACCCCTCCTGTCCTATTAGATCATGGATTTATAGGACAGCCAGTTATCCTAGAATCCCTAGGCTCCTTTAAGGATTGTGCTAAAATTAAACCTGTCGGCTATTCCTTGGGAGGAGGATAAAAGTTTCAGACATTCACATAGCTGACTTCCCTTCAGAAGAACAGGAGAGGCTTTTCATGCCCCCCCTCACCCTGACCCAACCCCAATTTCTTCATGGCTAAGCAAATTTCTTCTTTTAATTTCCCTGCCACTGTGATTCCTGGTGATTGGCATCTGAAGGCCAAGGTTCCTCTGGGAATGGCTGACATGTTCTTCTGAAACTACATATGTCAAAAGGGAGGAGGAGATGTATGCTGCACACAGAGTGATGGGAGAAACAAAGACTAACAATCACCAGAAGCTGTGCCATAAGGAGTAAGAAATTTATGACAGCAAGAAGGGGGAAAGTGAAACTTTCTTTTTAAAATTAATTTTAGAGGAAGATTAGGGCAACTGGGAAATTAACAGAAGCTCAGTGTCCAAAGTGAGAAGGAGAAAATGGTCTGCTAGTCCATGTGAGTTGAAATAAGTGTCAGAACAGATTTAGAAGGAAACAGTATGGCTTTTAGCTAAAGAGAAATTTAGTAATTAGTCAGCAGCCAAATATGTTAAACTGTGTATAAGATATAATTACCATTTTGGAATCTCCAAGAATTTTCTAAGAACAAGAATAGGAGATATGGTTTGTTGAATGAGTTAATGAGTGAACGAATGAATGAGTGAAATGGACAAGGATGACAATGCTCCCTCTCCAATGTGGAATATTGTGCTCAAACCAAGGACCACTTAGATGGTGAATGGTACAGAAAATGGATTATATGAGGACTTTTAGAAAAACAGAAGGAAATCAGCTTTCCAGAAGGGATGGGCACTTTTAAGGCTGTGGGGGGGTGTACCTCATAGATGCCTTCATATATTTGAAGCCTTAGTGAATTGAATAAAAAACTGAGCACCAATATGGCACCAGGTATATGGTGCCAGGATGTGCCTGCCTTCTGGACCCTTCTCATGTGGGAAATAAAACGGGGCTGGTTCTGCATGTTTTTAAAGAGCAAATTAGGAATAACAGTGGAAGATTAAGAGCTGAAGATTTCAGTTTGTTAAAAGAAAGAGGTTCTTCAGAAATAGACCTGTCTTCAAATTGGAAGGGACTGTCTTAAGAGACCGCAGGGAGAAGAAAGAGCACAGGGCAGCTAAATAATAAAAGACACATAGCTTGAGCTAATTTAAACATTAGTGATAACTGCTAACTTGTACTGAGTGCTGGCAGTGTTGGAAAGTGCCTATTGTATGAAGTAAGCCCTATTGCCTCACCTCCCCAGATCTTCCTTCACTTCTTAACTCAGATCTGCTCTAAGGCTTGAATACTGCCAAGAGTCCTGGGAATGCTTCTGTTTTTGCTACAACTTGAGTATGTTTGTTTGAATGTATACCAAATGTTATAAAATAGAGACAGTGTGAGGAACTGGGGAAATTAACTAGAGCAGAGGTTCTGTGTATGTTTATGTCTGTGTGGGCACATGTGCCTGGGTGCGTGCATAAGTACATGCTATTTTGGGGAGGGATCCTATGATTTTAATTAGGTTCTCAAAAAGACTATAACCTCAAGAAAATCAAAGAAATACTGATTTAAGTTCTTCTACAGCTTCTCTGTCAAGATGAAGACCTGCCCAGACACAAATTTTTCATCCAGAAATAGGAATCTGTTTTTTTGTAAAAAAGAAAAACAGCAAAAGAAAACATACTTGAAGTTATTAAACCAATTCATTTTGATTATAGGAGCCATCCAGATTTAACCTTTTGGGATTCACTTTACTAGGTACTTCAGACCCTGTGTTAAAAGATATTTAATGGATGTTTCTTTTCCCTAAAGGACGTTGGAAGACACAGGAAGAGCACAGGAACACGTGGATGGGGAAATGAGGATTACTCATTGGCTTTTCTTAAGCACTCTTCCCCAAGGCTTCTGCAATATTCCGCAGCAGAGTCTCCCAGTGATCATTTTCTTCCCACAGAACTTCATTGCCCCAGTCTAACGTTGTTGAGCATCACGTGCCAGCAGAAACATAGGCAACAAAATGGAAACCATATGGATTAAAAGCAGTCAAACTTCCAAGTAGAAAAATTCATCTCTATTTCTGAGCTTTCAAAGAAGACTCTCATTATTTTTGCTTAGTTCTTTTGATGCCAAATAAATGCTGGAGAACAAACCTGTCCTTGCATAATAACCACTTGTTATCTGTTGAGATTCTTCTTTGGCAAAACAAACAAACAAACAAATAAACAAAAAGAAACAACTTTTGCAAAAACTACTGGGAGAAGAGAAAGTTTTGTTTATTTGTTTGTTTGTTTTTACCCTAGCCTTATATTAAGCATTTAATGATTAAATTTCTTAGTTTGTACTACCATCACATAAAATACCAGTACCATTTTTTGCCTTTTTTTTTTAGATAGTCCATTCTCTTGCAAGAAATCACCCAGAATAAAAAGAAGTAAAATCAAATACATTTAATTAGTGAAAAAGTTTCCTTCTATTATGACTCAGCTTTCCTTTTCCTTGCTTAATTTTTTTTTTTTTTTGTATACTATATGTCTGGGGTCACATTTCATTCTTTTTCCATGTGAGTATCCTGTTATGCACCATTTGTTGAATTTTTTATTTGTTTGCTTTTTCTTTCTTTCTTTGCTTGTTTATTTTTGGGAAATGCATGGGCTGGGAACTGAACCAGGGTCTCTCACGTGGCAGGTGAGAATTCTACCACCGAACTACTCTTGTACCCACTCCTTGCTTAATTTTTGCATCTGCTTTGGAAAGATGATCCCTTTCCTTAAGTGTCCATGACCATTCTATGTCAACTTGCTGAAATCTTTCTTATGTAACCTGCTTTGGACTTCCCAGTGTAGCACTTACAAATTGGGTTCCTTAGTGGTTATTAGCTATATTTCTTGATTTGTTAGCCATGAGGCTGGCTCTAGGTCAGTGTGTTTAGATCGAATATCTCTAGGTGCTAACAAGGTAAAATAATATAAATAATATAACTGATATATATATATATATATAAACTATACAGTTTATCACAGGCTTTCGTATGCACACCTTTTGGAATCCTGACGAATCATATGTTCCCCAGTAAAAACCTCATTTTCTCCAAGAAATATTGCATTTGGGGGTTGTCTTGCAAAAATGTGTGAAAAACAAGTAGGTAGTCCACACTCATCAGGATAAGATGGTTAATCAGCATGCCTGTAAGGATGCAGGACCCAGATCCCTCCCCTCCTCCATTTTGAGAGTAAGTCACATAGCCACCTACGTGACTGAGACAGAGGTTAAAGGTCAAGGATGTAAATGTCCCCCTCCCCTAATAACAAAATCTCATAAGAGTCTGCTAAAACACCATTGTAACTAAATCTCACCAGACTATTAAACTCTATAAGCCATTCCTGGGCATGTCTCTCTCTCTCTTTTTCTCTCTTTGCTTTGAACAGAGTGCAGACTTTCATCTCCCAATTGGCTGCCATTGGGACAATCTTCCACCTGTGCATAGGTCCTTAATTAAACTCATAGTAATTGTCTGTCTAATGTGTTCCTTGCTCTCAGGGTTGTGCTGGGCTGGAACATTTGGCAAGCCAGCCAGGAGACCAAAGAGCCATCAGCTGAAGACAGCATGAGTCCGGGGAACAGAAACTCTGTGGGGGTAATCCTGGTATGGAAAGGGGTCACCCACTTGCTTGACTGTGCTGCAGTCATTTGGCTATTATGTGTGGTGTGGCTCACTATGGCAGGCTATATTAAGGAAGCAGAGAAATCCACAAGTTTGCGGGGGCATTGCAGCAGACTGTTTCAGAAAGATAGAGGAATCAGCAGATTTGGAGGATGCACTGAATGAGAGGCTATACCTTGTAGATAAGAGTTTAGAGATATTAGCATGCCAGTATGCTAGAGTGAAAGGACATATCCTAATTTCCCCAGACTGGGATCCAAAGGTTTGGGGCCCTTAGATTTTTTATCTGATACTGAAAAAGAGAAAAAAGAAGAAATTTGGAAAGAAAAGGTGGAGTGGTGCCAACTTCGTATGCCATATTTCAAAAGGTTGCTTCTTTACTACAAGGAATTAACACCCAGTTCTTTGGTTTTCCCTTAAATAGAGCCAGCCAACCTAGTTTTGCCCTCACCTGGGAAGGAGAACGAAAGATTTTCATCAAGCTCCCAGGAGGCTATTCATATAGCCTGACCATCTGCCTTGGCCTCAAAGGATTTGGCTATATGGAAAAATACCATTCTATTTCATTATATTGATGATGTCATGTTAGCCAGTAACTCTCTTCTGGAACTAAAAATGAGCCTCAGGCTCATTGCTATTTCATCCTAGCAGCCAGGGATGGACAATTGATCATAGTGGACTGCAATGCCCTGGCTGCCCTGTTAAATTTTGGGGTATTGTATGATTAGGAAAGGCAAAATGTATTCCTTTGGTAGTAACTGATAAGGTACAATGTTTTCCTATGCTGCATATGCCAAAACAACTAATGGCTTTCTTGGGATTGTTAGGGTATTAGAAACATTTTGTTCTTCACTCAGCCCAAATGTTGAAATCTGTGTATGTTTTAATTAGGAAAATCTATCCCTTGGAATGGGATACTCATAGCAGGCTGCTTTTGAAAGAGCCAGATGTGCCATCACACTGGCTCAGACTTTATGGAGGGTGGACACAGATATGCCTTATGAATTTGATATGGCCAGCTTTGGGTGGAGTTTGTGGCAAAGACAACAGGCAAAATGAGTTAAAAGAGCTGAACTACAGTACAGTCCCTTGGGAAAGCAATGTGTGCTGCCTATAATGCCTTACTGCAAGTTTTAAGACTATCCCAGAAATGCCCTGTGAAATTAAGAATAGCCATCCCCATTCAGGAGTGGATATGGGACACTGACAGTAAGCCCCACTCTGGCAATGCGTAATTGAGCACTTTAATGAAATGGAAAGCTTATCTGATGCAGTGCAGCATTTTCTACATCAGTCCCTTAAGTGCAAAAATGCATAATATCCTGAGACTAGTTTCCTGTGTAGAAGAACAATGCTTGCCCCTCCCTGCTGATCCTCCTGAGGTAGCTGTCTCTGTGCCCACCATTGATGGATGTGGCTGTATACCTAAATCTTCCTAGTATACCAATGGATTAGCACATGGGCAGACTGCCACCTGGATGGCAGTAGCCATTGTACCTAGTATGGACATTAAATGGTGACAAACTGGATCATGCAAAGCAGTCAAGGGTTGAATTAAGAGTTATATGGATGATCATTGTTCATAAACTGGGAGATACACTATTTGTGCTGATAATTGGGCAGTGTACTGGAGCCTGACAGTGTGGATGGCCACGTGGAATCAAGAGCAGTAGACTGTTGTCTGCCACCCCTTATGGGGAAAAGAAATGTGGGAAGATATCTGGACTAGCTGTCAAAAGGGAGAGGTAATCATGTCTTATGTCCTTGCCCATAACACTGATTCATTACCTGATATTGAAAGAGATGCTTTAACAAAAATTTATAGCCTAAAGCCAATATCTCATGAGGCTGCTGAATGGTTGCATAGAAAAACAGGACACCAAAGGTAACCAACTCTGGAGACTGGCACAGAAATTCCAGCTGCCCATCACCAGGAACAACTGACAGAAGTAGTAGACACCTGCTCCTCCTCTTTGCTGCAATGCCCAAAGATGCTTCCTCATCAACTTGGTCACATTGGCTGCAAGAAAATTCCAGTCACCAGGTGGCAGGTAAATTATGTTGGGCCCTTCCTTTATCTGAAGGTACAAAATATACAACCGTAGATATGACTCCTGGACTGTGCTGGGCTTCCAGTAGGGAAAGCTAACCAAAGAGCTATAACACATAGCTTAGAAAAGTTCAGTGTATTCTTTGGGATTTCCACACATATGGACATTGATGGGGGCTGCCTTTACCAGACAACTAACCCAAGCCTGGGCTACTGAACATGACATCTTATGGGCATTTTATTTGCCTTACAAACCCACAGCAATGGGGTTAATTGAGGAGATGAATAGGCTTTAAAAGAGCAATTAAAAGGTGATAATTAATCTCTGTAGCAATGGACCTGCCAGTTTTATCTGGCCCCTTACCAGCCTCAGTTCATAGCCCTGAACAACTGCTTCCACCCTGGTTGAACCGGTAAGGCACTGTAAATTCAGGTAAAATAACCAGTAATGCTACAGCCACAGGAGGTAATGAACACCTTCTAGCCTGTGCCACAGGTATTACAAACTGGGGAAAAATAAGGTCGATTGGTTATGATCTTGGTTAATGCTGCTTTGCTGGTTAGGAATCCTTGGTCCCTAGGGTATTGAAGTCACCCAAAATTTAAGTATTAAACCACCATTTATACATAAAATGTCAAAAGTTGTATATGTAACTTCTGGTTTGAAAGGATTTATGTACCCTAGAAAAGCCATGCTTAATCCTAACCCACCCAATCTTGCAGGAGCAATCTTTTCTTTTAAAGCCTATTCAGTACTGTTTGTTGGAAATTTGACTAGATTATCTCCATAGAGGTGTGACTTGCTGAATTGTGGGTATTAATTAGAGGGAGATGTGACTTCACCCATTCCAGTTGGGTCTTGATTACTTTACTGGAAAAGAGGAAGCATTTTTGGAGAGAGAGACAGTGACCCAAGAGAGTCCTGAGGACCCTGAGAACCAGGAGGGCCCACACAGTCAGAGACATTTGGAGCTGCAGAAAGAAATATCCCCTGGGGAGCTTCATGAAACAAGAAGCCTGGGGGAAAACTAGCAGACATCGCCACGTTCGCCATTTGCTTTTCCAGTTGAGAGAGAAATCTTGAACTTCATTGGCCTTTCTTGAGTGAAGGTAACCTCTTGTTGGTGCCGTTATTTGGACATTTTTATAGATTTGCCTTAATTGGGACATTTTCATGGCCTTAGAACTATAAACTTTTAACTCATTAAATTTCCCTTTTTTAAAAGCTGTACTTTTAAAAGTATATAGGAGTCCAGCAGCTAGCAAACTAGAACAGTAACCAACCTGGAACCCCCATACCCCAAGGCACATATGTACAACTCTGTGGATACTTACTATGCCCAGGATAACTGTGAACTTGACTCCAGAAATCTCCCTGCAATTGCAAGGGAAAAAAGTGTGGTATTTGTCTACTAATGGAAATTTAGCTTATATTCTTTTTGCTCTTACCATTGTAGCCATTACCTTTCTGCAGTAGTGTCTGTGGTAACTTACATGCACAATACATCTCAATGCTTGGTGTGCACTGAACTGCCCTGGTCAGCCTGCCTTGGCCTGTGACCCCTGTGAATTGGACTGTGTAGAATACCCTGCAGAATTCAACACATTAGAAGGGTCTGGGAGAGAATCTTCTCATGTAGGACTGAAATCACAGGTTTCATGAATTATCAGTAGAATGATTTAATTCTGTTTCTTAGACATGGTGACCTCACTTTGTGGAGTTTTCATCTCTGTGTAGGTGACTCGTAATGTTCTGTTGTCTCTTATACTGTTAATGAATGCAATGTCTGTCCTATGGCCAATGTAGCCTGTTGTGTGTGGGTGGATTGTGAAGACCCAGGGCCTGGGACACACCCACTACTCCATCTCAAGAGCAAGTCACATAGCTGCCTACATGAGCTGGACAGACGTTAAAGGTCAAAGAATCTAAAACACCCTCTCCTCTAATAAGCAAATCTCATGAGAGTCTGCTGAAATTCCATTGTAACCAAAACTCACCAGACTGTTTATCTCCGTAAGACATTCCTGGGCACACATCTCTCCCTCTTGGCTTTGGATGGAGTATAGACTTTCATCTCCCAACTGCCCAGCATTGGGGCAATCTTCCTCCTGTCTGTAAGCCCTTCATTAAACTCATGGCTAATCTTCTGTGTAGCCTATTCTTTGGTCTTATGGTTGTGCTGGGCTGTAATAGTGCTGCCCTGGACATGCCACAGGACAGACAGGGAGGATAAGTCCACTACCATTATCAACACTCAAGACAAACACCATGAAAAATCTTTGGGAAGATGGGGCTGATGAAAGTAGGCCCTACTGTGTGTGGACAGATGGCAGCAGTATCAACAGCAGCTGGGAGGGGGAGAGGGCAGGAGCTGCAGAGGGGCAGGGTCTGCAGAGAGCTTCTCTCCCTTGTACTGCAAATACCATCATTTGTCCTGCCACTATTACCATCTCATAGGATATTCTCTTACAAATGATGTGCTATGATTGTGTACATCTTAACTTAGAAAAGCAAAGTGGCAGAAGAAACAAGTACAGAGGTCCTATGATCAGGTGGGGTTGACAGGCTGGAGGATTTACATGGGGGTCAATGGGGCTGAAACAGTGATGGGGGATAATGGCGGGGAAGGTAGGAAATGAAGGCAGGGTCACAATCAAGTGTGAGTTCCTATAAAGCAATAAAGCCATAATAAATAATTTTCTTTTATTCCGAGGTACTTGGAAGCCACTTGTGAATTTTAAGCAGAGCAGTCACATTATCTGACATATTTTAACAGAAATTCTTTGGCTGCTATGTAGGAAATGGACTGGGACAGGACAAGAGGAAGCAAAGAGCAGAGTGCCAAGATGGTGGCTTAGCCAGGTGTGGAGTTTAGTTTGTCCTCCAGAACAGCTACTAAATAGCCAGGAAGAGTACAGAACAACTTCTGGGGCCACGTCAGTGACCAGACACACAGCATACTCCAGTCTGGACCAGCTGGACCAGCTGTTAGCCCCCCCAGAACCGTTAGTTCCCCAAACCATGGTGGCCGGCACCCCTTCCCCATAGGCTGCTTCCCAGAGGGGAAAGGAAAGGGACTTTACCAGCAGCAGGGGCTGAGCACAACAAAACTCCAAATGTGGAATTAATTCACAAATTTTGACTACTGAAAATAGGCTCCCAGCTCAGTTGAACCTCAAGTCAAAGTGGAAGTTGCTGATTCTTGCCCCAGTGAGCAGTGGGCAGGGCTGATGGGAAAAGAAGAAAGAAAAAAAGAAACAGAAGTTTTTTGGATTAGATAGCACATAATTCTTAAAAGGGTCTGGACCCTGAAGGAAAGGAGGGGACACACAGGATCTGAAGGCACACAGAGCAACACACCAACTTATGCTCTTGATTGACAACCTTGAGGAAGGGGGTCCTGCTAAGAGAAGAATTTTTTCTCTTTATTTTTTGTGGCTGTGTTTCTACAAAGGCTGGACTGCCTTTGGATACAGAGGCAGGGCTTCTCAGGCTGCAATTGCCCCAGACATAGGCAGAAACAAGCTTGTGCGAGTGTTTGTTTGGGGCCTGTGCCTTCCCCAGGAGAGAGGTGGGGCCCAACTCAGGTGGATTTCCTCCTTTAAGGAATTCAGACCCCAGGGTTTGGAAATTTGAAGCAATTAAAGTCAGCCTACAACCTTTCCTCTGTCTTGACCATGTCCCCAGCAGGGAGAGTCTGCTGAAGTTAAAGGTACCACATCACCTTATGCTGGTGGGACCTGAAAGCAGAAAAGTGCCACATACTGGGCAGGATAGGAAAAACACAGAGTCCAGAGACTTCACAAGAAAGTCTTTCAACCTGCTGGGTCTCACCCTCAGGGAAAACCGACACAGGTGACTCTTTCCTCCTGACAGGAGGCCAGTTTTGTCTGGAAAAAACTGGCTGGGGTCTATAATACCTAAGTAGACCCTCCTAAGGGTGGGGGGAAAAAGGCACCATACAGGTAGGGCAAGAAACAACTAAATGAGAACTGAAAAATTCCGGTCTGTTAAACAAAACCTACGTGAGTGATCCAGAATAAGCTGAACTGAATGTCAAAGAACAGATAGATAACAAAGTCATCCAGCAAGAAAATACTAGATAAAACAAGTGAAAACAATCCAGAATGAACTAATTAAGGTAATTAAATGCCTAGAGGCCAGCAAAAAATAACAAATCACACTAGGAAAATTGAAGATATGGCCCAGTCAAAGGAACAAACAAACAATTCAAATGAGATACAAGAGTTGAAACAATTAATTCAGAATATTCAAACAGACATGGAAAACCTCATCAAAAATCAAATCAATGAATTGAGGGAAGATATAAAGAAGGCAAGGAATAAACCAAAAGAAGAAATTGAAAGTCTGAAAAAACAAATCACAGAACTTATGGAAATGAAAGGCATGGTAGAAGAAATAAGAAAAACAATGGAAACCTACAATATCAGATTTCAAGAGGCAGAAGATAGGATTAGTGCACTGGAGGATGGAACATCTGAAATCCAACAAGCAAAAGAAAATATAGGGAAAAGAATGGAAAAATATGAGCAGGAACTCAGGGAATTGAATGACAACATGAAGTGCATGAATATATGTGTTGTGAGTGTCCCAGAAGAAGAAGAGAAGAGGAAAGGAGGAGAAAAACTAGTGGAGGAAATTATCACTGAAAATTTCCCAACTCTTATGAAAAACTTAAAATTACAGATCCAAGAAGTGTAGCATACTCCATATAGAATAGATCCAAATAGACATACTCCAAGACACTTACTAATCAGAATGTCAGATCTCAAAGAGAAAGAAAGAATCTTGAAAGCAGCAAGAGAAAAGCAATCCATCACATGCAAGGAAAGCCCAATAAGTCTATGCATAGATCTCTCAGCAGAAACCATGGAGGCAAAAAGACAGTGAGATGGTATATTTAAATTACTAAAAGAGAAAAACTGCCAACCAAGAATTCTATATCCAGCAAAATTGTCCTTCAAAAATGAGGGAGAAATTAAAACATTTAGTCAAAAAGTCACTGAGAAACTTGTGACCAAGAGACTGGCTCTGTAAGAAATACTAAAGGGAGCACTAGAGACAGACACCAAAAGACAGAAGAGAGAGGTGTGGATAAGAGTGTAGAAAGGAAGACTAGGAGTAAAGGTAAAAAGAAGGAAAATTAGATGTGCCATATAAAATGAAAAAGTCAAAATAGTAGAAGAAAGTACTACCCATAGAGTAATAACACTAAATGTTAATGGGATTAAACTCCCCAATAAAATGACATAGCCTAGCAGAATGGATTAAAAAACAAGACCCATTTATATGCTGGTTACAGGAAACACATCTTAGACCCAAGGATAAACAGGTTGAAAGTGAAAGATTGGGAAAAGATATTTCATGCAAGAAACAATCAGAAAAGAGCAGGAGTAGCTATACTAATATTCAACAATTTAGACTTCAAATGTAAAACAGTTAAAAGAGACAAAAAGGCACTATTTTTAGTGTATTAATAAAAGGAATAATTCAACAAGAAGATATAACAATCATAAATATTTAGGCACCAAACCAGAATACTCCAAAATACATGAGGCAAACACTAAAAACACTGAAAAGAAAATAGACACATCTACCATAATAGCTGGAGATTTCAATTCCACACTCTCATCAATGGACAGAACATCTAGACAGAGGATCAATAAAGAAACAGAGAATTTGAATAAAACAATAAATAAGCTAGACTTAACACACATTTATAGAACCTTACACCCCACAACAGCAGGATACACCTTTTTCTCAAGTGCTCATGGATCATTCTCAAGGATAGACCATGGGCTGGGTCACAAAGCAAGTCTCAATAAATTTAAAAAGATTGAAATCATACAAAATACTTTCTTAGATCATAAAGGAAAGAAGCTGGAAATCAATAATAAGAGGAGTGCCAGAAAGTTCACAAATATGTGGAGGCTCAACAGCATGCTCTTGAACAACCAGTGGGTCAAGGAAGAGATTACAAGAGAAATCAGTAAATAACTCAAGGCAAATGAAAATGAAAACACAACATATCAAAACTTATGGGACATGCAAAGGCAGTGCTGAGAGGGAAATTTATTGCCCTAAATGCCTATATCAAAAAAGAAGAAAGGGCAAAAATCAAGGAATTAACTGTCCACTTGGAAGAAGTAGAGAAAGAACAGCAAACTAACCCCAGAGCAAGTGAATGGAAAGAAATAATGAAGATTAGAGCAGAAATAAATGAAACTGAGAACATGAAAACAGTTGAGAAAATCGACAAAACCAGAAGTTGGTTCTATGAGAAAATCAACGAGATTGATGGACCCTTAGTGAGGTTGGCAAAAAGAAGAAGAGCGAGGATGCAAATAAATAAGATCAGAAATGGAAGAGGAGACATAAGCACTGACCCCACAGAAATAAAGGAAGTAATGAGAGGATACTATAAACAACTTTATGCTAATAAATTCGACAATGTAGATGAAATGGACAATTTCTAGAAAGGCATGAACAACCAACATTGACTGAGAAGAAATAGATGACCTGAACAAACCAATCACAAGTAAAGAAATTGAACCAGTCATTAAGAAGCTCCCCAACAAGAAAAGTCCAGGACCAGATGACTTCACATGTGAATTCTACCAAATTCCAGAAAGAATTCATACCAATCCTGCTCAAACTCTTCAAAGAAATTGAAAAGGATTTTGTTGATTTTCTCATTCTACAAAGTCAACATCACCCTCATACCAAAGCCAGACAAAGATATTACAAGAAAAGAAAACTATAGACCAATATCTCTAATGAATGTAGGTGCAAAAATCCTCAACCAAATTCTAGCAAAAAGAATCCAGCAACACAATAAAAGAATTATACACCATGACCAAGTAGGATTCATCCCAGGTATGCAAGGATGGTTCAACATAAAAATCAAATTAATGTAATACACCATATCAACAAATCAAAGTAGAAAAACTACATGATCATCTCAATTGATGCAGAAAAAGCATTTGACAAAATTCAACTTCCTTTCCTATTGAAAACACTTCAAAGGATAGGAATAGAAGGGAATTTCCTCAAAATGATAAAGGGAATATGTGAAAACCCCACAGCTAACATCATCCTCAATGGGGAAAATCTGAAAATTTTCCCCTAAGATCAGGAACAAGACAAGGATGTCCACTATCACCATTGTTATTCAACATTGTGTTGGAAGTTCTAGCCAGAAGAATTAGAAGAGAAAAAAATACAAGGACATCAAATTTAGAAAAGAAGAAGTAAAACTCTCACTGTTTGCAGATGATATGATAGTATATGTTGAACCCCCCAAAAAATCCACAGCAAAACTATTAGAGCTAATAAATGAGTACAGCAAAGTGGCAGGTTACAAGAGCAACACTCAAAAATCTGTAGTGTTTTTATACACTAGTAATGAATAATCTGAGGGGAAAAGCAAGAAAAAATTCCATTTACAATTGTAACAAAAAGAATGAAATATTTAGGAATAAATTTAACTAAAGAGACAAAAGACTTATACAAAGAAAACTTCAATAAATTGTTAAAAGAAATCACAGAAGACCTAAATAGATGGAAGGGCATACCGTGTTCATGGATTAGAAGACTAAATATAGTTAAGATGTCAATTCTACCTAAATTGATTTGTGGATTCAATGCAATACCAATTAAAATCTCAACAACTTACTTTTCAGAAATAGAAAAACCAATAACCAAATTTATCTGGAAGGGCAGGGTGCCCCGAATAGCTAAAAGTATCCTGAGGGAAAAAAATGAAGTTGGAGGTTTCATGCTACCTGACTTTAAGGTGTTTAATGAAGCTACAATGGTCAAAACAGTATGGTACTGGCATAAAGATAGATATACTGATGAATGGAATTGAATAGAGTGTTCAGATATAGACCACCTCATCTATGAACAATTGATCTTTGATAAGGCAGTCAAGCCAACTCACCTAGGACAGAACAGTCTCTTCAATAAATGGTGCCTAGAGAACTGGATATCCATATGCAAAAGAATGAAAGAGGATCCTTATTTCACACTCTATACAAAAATTAACTGAAAATGGATTGAAGGCCTAAACATTAGATCCAAGGCCATAAAACTTTTAGAAGAAAATGTAGGGAAATATCTTATAAATCTTATACTTGGAGGCAGTTTCCTAGACCTTACACCCAAAGCATGAACATTGAAGAAATAAATAAATAAATGGGAACTTCTCAAAATTAGACACTTTTGTGCATCAAAGAACTTTGCCAAGAAAGTAAAAAGACAGCCTACACAATGGGAAACAATACTTGGAACGATATAGCAGATAAAGGTCTAGTATCCAGAATATATAAAGAGATTGCTCAACTTAAACACAAAAAGACAGCCAACCGAGTTACAAAATGGGCAAAAGACTTAAACAGATACTTCTCAGAAGAGGAAATACAAATGGCCAAAAGGCACATGAAAAGATGCTCAAGTTCCCTGGCTATTAGGGAAATGCAAATCAAAACCACAATGAGATATCATCTCATGCCCACCAGAATGGCCATTACTAATAAAATAGAAAACAACAAGTGCTGGAGAGGAGGCGGCGAAAGAGGCACGCTTATCCACTGTTGGTGGGAATGTCAAATGGTACCACCGCTGGCCAAGATGGTGGCTTAGTAAGGTACGTGCGTCTTAGTTCCTCCTCCAGAGCAACTACTAGGTGAACAGAAACAGTGCAGAACAGCTCCCGGGGCCACGGCAGGGAATGGACACACAGCGTACCCCAGTCTGGACTGGCTAGTCTGACTGTGAGACTCGGCTGCGGTGAGATCCCTGAGCGGTGCGCGATCCCCCGAGCAGTGGCAGCTGTGGCGGCTGGAGCTCCTCCCTCCCTCCTTCCCAGGCTGGCTGAGAGTCTCAGAGAGGCAAGTTTCCCAAGCCGCGGTGGCCGGCGCCCCTCTTTTGCGGGTGGCCTCCTGGACCGGCTATGAGTCTCGGATCAGAGGGCTACCCAACCCGCGGTGGCCCTCCCCTGCGGGCGGCTTCCTGGTCTGAGGCGAATTCCCCAGGCCGCGGCGGCCTGCGACCGACACCCCTCCCCCACGGGCAGCTTCCTGGTCCGGTGTGAATTCCCCGGGCCCACTGCGGCTGGCGACCGACACCCCTCCAGGGAGAGGAGGGAATTTCCGACAGTGGCAGGGACTGGGTCCAACCAAACACCAATAGGGAAATTAATAAAGGAGCCACAGGGTCCCCTCAAGCCATGGCGGCTGACGCCCCCACCACGCGCGGCCCCCCTAACCAACTGAGAGAATTGGATTGGAAATCCCCAGGCCATGGAGAACGGTGACCGGGGGGGATCCCTTCCAAACACGTGAGACAAACGTGTGCCATGAGTGCCACCTACTGGGCAGGATAAGAAAAACAGAACCCAGAGATTTCACAGAAAAATCTTACAACCTTGTTGGGTCCGACACCCAGGGAAATCTGACTAAATGCCCAGACGCCAGCAGCAGAAGATAACGGTCCACACTCAGAAGATTGTGAATATGGCCCAGTCAAAGGAACAAACCAATAGTTCAAATGAGATACAAGAGCTGAGACAACTAATGCTGAATATACGAACAGAAATGGAGAACCTCTTCAAAAATGAAATCGATAAATTGAGGGAGGACATGAAGAGGACATGGGCTGAACATAAAGAAGAAATAGAAAAATTGAAAAAACAAATCACAGAACTTATGGAAGTGAAGGATAAAGTAGAAAAGATGGAAAAAACAATGGATACCTACAATGATAGATTTAAAGAGACAGAATATAGAATTAGTGATTTGGAGGATGGAACATCTGAATTCCAAAAAGAAACAGAAACTATCGGGAAAAGAATGGAAAAATTTGAACAGGGTAACAGGGAACTCAAGGACAATATGAACCGCACAAATATATGTGTTGTGGGTGTCCCAGAAGGAGAAGAGAAGGGAAAAGGAGGAGAAAAACTAATGGAAGAATTATCACTGAAAATTTCCCAACTCTTATGAAAGACCTAAAATTACAGATCCAAGAAGTGCAGCACACCCCAAAGAGATTAGACCCAAATAGGCGTTCTCCAAGACACTTACTAGTTAGAATGTCAGAGGTCAAAGAGAAAGAGACGATCTTGAAAGCAGCAAGAGAAAAACAATCCATCACATATAAGGGAAACCCAATAAGACTATGTGTAGATTTCTCAGCAGAAACCATGGAAGCTAGAAGACAGTGGGATGATATATTTAAATTACTAAAAGAGAAAAACTGCCAACCAAGACTCCTATATCCAGCAAAATTATCCTTCAAAAATGAGGGAGAAATTAAAACATTCTCAGACAAAAAGTCACTGAGAGAATTTGTGACCAAGAGACCAGCTCTGCAAGAAATACTAAAGGGAGCACTAGAGTCAGATACAAAAAGACAGAAGAGAGAGGTATGGAGAAGAGTGTAGAAAGAAGGAAAATCAGATATGATATATATAATACAAAAGGCAAAATGGTAGAGGAAAATATTATCCAAACAGTAATAACACTAAATGTTAATGGACTGAATTCCCCAATCAAAAGACATAGATTGGCAGAATGGATTAAAAAACAGGATCCTTCTATATGCTGTCTACAGGAAACACATCTTAGACCCAAAGATAAACATAGGTTGAAAGTGAAAGGTTGGGAAAAGATATTTCATGCAAATAACAACCAGAAAAGAGCAGGAGTAGCTATACTAATATCCAACAAATTAGACATCAGATGTAAAACAGTTAAAAGAGACAAAGAAGGACACTATATACTAATAAAAGGAACAATTAAACAAGAAGACATAACAATCATAAATATTTATGCACCGAACCAGAATGCCCCAAAATACATGAGGAATACACTGCAAACACTGAAAAGGGAAATAGACTCATATACCATAATAGTTGGAGACTTCAATTCACCACTCTCATCAATGGACGGAACATCTAGACAGAGAATCAATAAAGAAATAGAGAATCTGAATATTACAATAAATGAGCTAGACTTAACAGACATTTATAGGACATTACATCCCACAACAGCAGGATACACCTTTTTCTCAAGTGCTCATGGATCATTCTCAAAGATAGACCATATGCTGGGTCACAAAGCAAGTTTTAACAAATTTAAAAAGATTGAAATCATACACAACACTTTCTCGGATCATAAAGGAATGAAGTTGGAAATCAATAATAGGCAGAGTGCCAGAAAATTCACAAATACATGGACGCTCAACAACACACTCTTAAACAACGACTGGGTCAAAGAAGAAATTGCTAGCGAAATTAGCAAATACCTCGAGGCGAATGAAAATGAAAACACAACATTTCAAAACTTATGGGCCGCAGCAAAGGCAGTGCTAAGAGGGAAATTTATTGCCCTAAATGCCTATATCAGAAAAGAAGAAAAGGCAAAAATGCAGGAATTAACTGTTCAATCGGAAGAACTGGAGAAAGAACAGCAAACTAATCCCAAAGCAAGCAAAAGGAAAGAAATAACAAAGATTAGAGCAGAAATAAATGAAATTGAGAACATGAAAACAATAGAGAAAATCAATAAGACCAGAAGTTGGTTCTATGAGAAAATCAATAAGATTGATGGGCCCTTAGCAAGATTGACAAAAAGAAGAAGAGAGAGGATGCAAATAAATAAGATCAGAAATGGAAGAGGAGACATAACTACTGACCTCACAGAAATAAAGGAGGTAATAACAGGATACTATGAACAACTTTATGCTAATAAATACAACAATTTAGATGAAATGGACGGGTTCCTGGAAAGACATGAACAACCAACTTTGACTCAAGAAGACATAGATGACCTCAACAAACCAATCACAAGTAAAGAAATTGAATTAGTCATTCAAAAGCTTCCTAAAAAGAAAAGTCCAGGACCAGACGGCTTCACATGTGAATTCTATCAAACATTCCAGAAAGAATTAGTACCAACTCTCCTCAAACTCTTCAAAAAAATCGAAGCGGAGGGAAAACTACCTAATTCATTCTATGAAGCCAACATCACCCTCATACCAAAACCAGGCAAAGATATTACAAAAAAAGAAAACTACAGACCAATCTCTCTAATGAATATAGATGCAAAAATCCTCAATAAAATTCTAGCAAATCGTATCCAACAACACATTAAAAGAATTATACCTCATGACCAAGTAGGATTCATCCCAGGTATGCAAGGATGGTTCAGCATAAGAAAATCAATTAATGTAATACACCATATCAACAAATCAAAGCAGAAAAATCACATGATCATCTCAATTGATGCAGAGAAGGCATTTGACAAGATTCAACATCCTTTCCTGTTGAAAACACTTCAAAAGATAGGAATACAAGGGAACTTCCTTAAAATGATAGAGCAAATATATGAAAAACCCACAGCTAATATCATCCTCAATGGGGAACAATTGAAAACTTTCCCCCTAAGATCAGGAACAAGGCAAGGATGTCCACTATCACCACTATTATTCAACATTGTGTTGGAGGTTCTAGCCAGAGCAATTAGACAAGAAAAAGAAATACAAGGCATCAAAATTGGAAAGGAAGACGTAAAACTATCACTGTTTGCAGACGATATGATACTATACGTCGAAAACCCGGAAAAATCCACAACAAAAGTACTAGAGCTAATAAATGAGTACAGCAAAGTAGCAGGTTACAAGATCAACATTCAAAAATCTGTAGCATTTCTATACACTAGCAATGAACAAGCTGAGGGAGAAATCCAGAAATGAATCCCATTTACAATTGCAACTAAAAGAATAAAATACCTAGGAATAAATTTAACTTTAAATTTAAAGAGACAAAAAACCTATATAAAGAAAACTACAAAAAACTGCTAAAAGAAATCACAGAAGACCTAAATAGATGGAAGGGCATACCGTGTTCATGGATTGGAAGACTAAATATAGTTAAGATGTCAATCCTACCTAAATTGATTTACAGATTCAATGCAATATCAATCAAAATCCCAACAACTTATTTTTCAGAAATAGAAAAACCAATAAGCAAATTTATCTGGAAGGGCAGGGTGCCCCGAATTGCTAAAAACATCTTGAGGAAAAAAAACGAAGCTGGAGGTCTTGCACTGCCTGACTTTAAGGCATATTATGTAGCCACAGTGGTCAAAACAGCATGGTATTGGCATAAAGATAGATATATCGACCAATGGAATCGAATAGAGTGCTCAGATATAGACCCTCTCATCTATGGACATTTGATCTTTGATAAGGCAGTCAAGCCAACTCACCTGGGACAGAACAGTCTCTTCAATAAATGGTGCCTAGAGAACTGGATATCCATAGGGAAAAGAATGAAAGAAGACCCATATCTCACACCCTACACAAAAGTTAACTCAAAATGGATCAAAGATCTAAACATTAGGTCTAAGACCATAAAACAGTTAGAGGAAAATGTAGGGAGATATCTTATGAATCTTACAATTGGAGGCGGTTTTATGGACCTTAAACCTAAAGCAAGAGCACTGAAGAAGGAAATAAATAAATGGGAGCTCCTCAAAATTAAACACTTTTGTGCATCAAAGAACTTCATCAAGAAAGTAGAAAGACAGCCTACACAATGGGAGACAATATTTGGAAATGAAATATCAGATAAAGGTCTAGTATCCAGAATTTATAAAGAGATTGTTCAACTCAACAACAAAAACACAACCAACCCAATTGCAAAATGGGAAAAAGACTTGAATAGACACCTCTCAGAAGAGGAAATACAAATGGCCAAAAGGCACATGAAGAGATGCTCAATGTCCCTGGCCATTAGAGAAATGCAAATCAAAACCACAATGAGATATCATCTCACACCCACCAGAATGGCCATTATCAACAAAACTGAAAATGACAAGTGCTGGAGAGGATGCGGTGAAAGAGGCACATTTATCCACTGTTGGTGGGAATGTCAAATGGTGCAACCACTCTGGAAGGCAGTTTGGCAGCTCTTCAAAAAGCTGAATATAGAATTGCCATATGACCCAGCAATACCATTGCTGGGAATCTACTCAAAGGAATTAAGGGCAAAAACTCAAACGGACATTTGCACACCAATGTTTATAGTAGCGTTATTTACAATTGCAAAGAGATGGAACAGCCAAAATCTCCATCAACAGACGAGTGGCTAAACAAACTGTGGGATATACATACGATGGAATATTATGCAGCTTTAAGAGTGAATAAACTTATGAAGCATGTAATAATATGGATGGACCTAGAGAACATTATGCTGAGTGAGTCTAGCCAAAAACTAAAAGACAAATACTGTATGGTCCCAATGATGTGAATCGACATTCGAGAATAAACTTGGAATATGTCATTGGTAACAGAGTCCAGCAGGAGTTAGAAACAGGGTAAGATGATGGGTAATTGGAGCTGAAGGGATACAGACTGTGCAACAGGACTAGATACAAAAACTCAAAAATGGACAGCACAATAATACCTAATTGTAAAGTAATCATGTTAAAACACTGAATGAAACTGCATCCGAGCTAAAAAAAAAGGTACCACCACTGTAGAAGGCAGTTTGGCAGTTCCTCAGAAAGCTAAATATAGAATTGCCATATGACCCAGCAATACCATTGCTAGGTATCTACTGAAAGCACATGAGGGCAAGGACCCAAGCGGACATTTGCACACCAGTGTTTAAAGCAGCATTATTGACAATTGCAAGGGATGGAAACAGCCAAAATGTCCATCAACAGATGAGTGGCTAAACAAATTGTGGTGTATTCATATGATGGAATATTATGCAGTTGTAAGACAGAATAAAATTATGAAGTATGTAAGAACATGAATGGATCTTAAGGACATTATGCTGAGCGAGATTAGCCAGAAACAAAAGGATAAATAATGTATGGTCTCCATATTATGAACTGACAATAGTGAATAAACTTGCAGAATTTTTTTGGTAACAGAGACCATCAGGAGATAGAAATAGGGTAAGATATTGGGCAATTGGAGCTGAAGGTATACAGATTGTGTGACAAGACTGAATATAAAAACTCAGAAATACTACCTAACTGTAATACAGTTATGTTAAAACACTGAATGAAGTTGAATGTGAGAATGATAGAGGGAGGAGGGCTGGGGGCATAATTGAAATCACAAAGAAAGATAGACAATAAAAATTGAGATGGTATAATCTAGGAATGCCTAGAGTGTATAATGATAGTGACTAAATGTACAAATTTAAAAAATGTTTTTGCATGAGGAAGAACAAAAGAATGTCATTATTGCAGGGTGCTGAAAATAGATGGTAATTAATATTTTAAAATTTCAACTTATGTGTGAGAGTAAAGCAAAAAATGTTTATTTGGTACACATTTATATTTTCACTAGTGCATCTCCTAATATAACTTATGTAGATAGTTGTTTGAACACCTTAAGTACATGGAACTTTGGGTAGGACATGGGATTTTGTTGATTGTCCAGGTGATGCCTTGATGAATCCCAGAGTGATATGATCAGTGAGTTGGAAATGTATTTGCAAAGTCCCCTTTGGAGAATGGTAAGAATGGGGGAAAATTCAACCTCCCCAAGTTGAATTCTTGATATTCTCACAAGCAGTGTGGACAACCAAAGCTATAGGCTGAGCCCCCAGTCTTGGGGTTTGTTCATATGAAACTTAACCCCACAGGGGATAGGTCAAGCTTACTTAAAATTAGGCCTAAGAGTCACCCCCAAGAGAACCTCTTTTGTTGCTCAGATGTGGCCTCTCTCTCCAACCAACACGATGAGCAGTCTCACCACCTTCCCCCTCTCTACGTGGGACATGACTCCCAGGGGTGTGGATCTTCCTGGCAACGTGGGACAGAAATCCCAGAATGAGCTGAGACTCAGCATCAAGGGATTGAGAGAAACTCTAGAATGAGCTGAGACCCAGCATCAAGGGATTGAGAAAACCTTCTCGACCAAAAGGGCGAAGAGTGAAATGAGACAAAGTGTCAACGGCTGAGAGATTTCAAACAGAGTCAAGCGGTTATCCTGGAGGTTATTCTTACGCATTAAGTAGATATCGCCTTGTTATTCAAGATGTAGTGGAGCAGCTGGAGGGAACTGCCTGAAAATGTAGAGCTGTGTTCCAGTAGCCATGTTTCTTGATGATGATTGTATAATGATATAGCTTTCACAATGTGACTGTGTGATTGTGAAAACCTTGTGTCTGATGCTCCTTTTATCTACCTTGTTGACAGATGAGTAGAACATATGGAATAAAAATAAATAATAGGGGGAACAAATGTTAAAATAAATTTAGTTTGAAATGCTAGTGATCAATGAAAGGGAGGGTTATGGGGTATGGTGTGATTTTTTTTCTATTGTCTTTTCATTTCTTTTTCTGAATTGATGCAAATGTTCTAAGAAATGATCATGACGATGAATATGCAACTATGTGATGATATTATGAATTACTGATTATATATGCAGAACAGAATGATGGTAAGTTAAGAATGTTTATGTTTGTTGTTATATTTAAAAAAATTTAAAATTAATAAAAAAATAAAGAAAAAAGTGGAAGCAACGAAATGTCAGCAATTACTCCAATCACTTTGGAAAGAAATGATGTAACTCAGATAGGGTGGTGTAATTAGATGGGGAGAAGAGGTTGGGCTGTTTAAGTGTTAAATTATGCTCCAAATGGTATGTTGAGCTCTAATCTCTGGTGCCTGTGAATGTGAACTTGGAAGTAGGGTCTTCAAAGAGGCAATCAATTTAACCTGAGGTCATAGTTAGGATGGGCCCTAAATCCAATATGACTGGTGTTCTTATAAAAAGAAGAAACACAGGGGCAAATATGGGGAAGGCAATGCCATATGACGATATAGAGAGCAGAGATGGTGGCAGTGCGCTGCCACAAACCAAGGCACACTTAGGGCTACAGAAGCTTGGAAGGGGCAAGGATAAGAATACTCTGGAGGAAAATCATAAGTTTAATCGTAGGCATGTTAAGTTTAAGATGTCGGATCTTCAAATTGAATACTGTTAGCAGCTAGCTTTATCAGTATTGAGTTTTGGGCAAAGGTCAGGACTGGACATATATATTTGGTGGCAACAATGTAGACATGGCATTAAAAGCAGTTCCAGTGCCGCATATAAATAATGGAGAGAAGGGCTCTAAAACAAGTTTCTGGAGCTGACTCTATTAGAGGTCAGAAAAAGGATATGCCATCAAAGGAGAGTAAGAGGCCAGCGAGGTAGGGGAAAACCAGATAGTTCTATGGAACTAAAATGAAAAACAAAACAAAACAAAATGAAGGGCATGATAACTCTGAAGAATGCTGCTGAGAAGTAATTTAGGATGAGCACTGAGAATGGACATTTGTATTTGGCAACATGGTCAATGGTGACCCCAAGGACAGCAATCTGATAGTACTCAATGAAGTTTGGTCTTCATATACGGTAAGTCCCAGCAAGTCCCCTCATATGAATATAACCCAGAGAAACTCTCTCATGGTCATTTGGAGACATTTACTAGAATTTTCATTGCAGCAAAGTTTTTGGGAACAAGAAGTTGAAAGACACCCAGAGGTTTACAGCTAGGAAAATGGATAAAGTATCACTTATGCAAGGAATTGAGTTTAATACAGCTGTCAGACACACTAAATTTACATATAGAAATTTGGAAAGATTTAGAGGTAATAGTGAGTGAAAATAAAGTAAGAAAAAAAATTTTTAAAAAGTGAGAAAAGTGAATTTTATAACATAATGTTACTATTGCATAACTCTTAAATGATGAACACTTGAAAACAACACTATGTATTTTTCAAGAATATTGGGAAGGTAGATTGGGAGGCCATGGCTTGAATAAACTAAAACATGGGGTAAGGAGAACAAGACTGGGAGAAAGACAAATTGGTGGATAAAATAAAATAAAACCAAACAAATGAGGGCCTTGCATGGACTAATAGTGTTCATTGCCATCAACTGAGGAGTATGATTGACTCAATTCTGTCCACCTGAGGTCATTAAACCAATAAGAGACAGAAGCTAAGAAACAAAAGGCAGAATGAGAGGGTGGATAGTTTGTCACCAAGTTTTTCTCTTCATAGGCCTCACCACTGCCATCATCTCATTTCATCTTCCTTCTGTTCAAGAGGAAGTTTATTTTTATGAAAGGACGTCTGGGTCAACTCTACTATCTGATGTGTCCATCCACCTTTTGTCCATTTAGGGCCTCCTTTGATGTCTCCAAGGGAAAGTTACTTTCTCTCTTTTTCTCTTTCTCTCCTTAGCCCCCAAGAGCACTCTCTGAACACTATATTTGTAAGTCAGTTTTTCTCACATGATGTGTGATTATCTGTTTAATCCTCTTACTTCTCTACCTGTCTGTTTTAGGGATGCCCTACAGGCTTCAGATCCAATTTCAGGATTTCCCCAAGGATTCCCTTAATATTTCTTTGCTAACTGGGAACTGCATATGCAATTTATCCTTCAGCTTTTTTCACAATGGCTGGTACATCTGTAGGCACAATTGAATTTTAGATTTATGGAATGAATGATTCAAAATTTGTCTTAAATGCACAGATTAGTAACACTGTGGACAAATGACATTGTATATTCTTTTCAAAAACCTTTATATTATTTTGTGTTTAATATCTTTTGAATAGTAATTTCTGAGAGAGAAGAGATGACTCTCCCATGCAGAAGAAATCCAAATAATTTAACTAGAGACTCTGCCCTTGAAAAGGTGGAACCTAACGCCCCACTCCTTCAGTGTAGACAGCACATTAAAAAATACCTGGCCAGTATTCCTCAATGCTGTCAAAAGGAATATGACAGCGTTCATATTCCTTTTGACATATGACAACGCTCATCCCAAGTAAGGGAAGGCTGAGAACAGTCACAGCCAAGAGGAGACTAAGGAGACATAACGCTTAAATTAAATTTGGTTTCCTGCAACAGAAAAAGACATTGGATCAGAACAAAGGAAAACAGAATAAACTATGGACTTAGGTTAATAATAATAATATACTCATATTGGTTCATTAATTATAACAATTTTTCCACCACCAATGTAAGGTGCTAATAATAGGGAAAAATGGGTGTGGGATATATGGGAATTCTGTATTACCTTTTCAATTTTTCTGTTAATCTAAAACTTCTAAAAATAGTCTATTAAAAATAAATGGAAAATTAAAACAAGTGATTTCTGATATTTTAAGAGCAGTGGTGCATCTGATTTCAGTTATTATTGATATTGTTAGCCTATTGAGCAAGTCACAGGCTGAACAAATCACATCATCCCACTTCCACTCTCCACATAAAGCTAGTTACACTAATATGTAATGGGTGAAGTCGCTCGTCTGTAAAACTGACCCATCCTAGACAAGAGTTAAGTTGTAAGTCCTGAGAAGACAAGGCAACCCTCTGACTCAAAGAGAGCTGAATAGAACAAGGAATAATAGTTTAAAAAGGCAGAATAATGTCTAGTAAGTATTGAGATGAGTCTCTTCACCATGGAAAAGATGTCCTAGATACTTCACTGTACTTGTGGCAAGAAAGGAGTCACTAGAGCAAAGAAAGAGAGAAGCATAAAGAAGGCAAACTTAACACCTTTACTTTCCTTACTGGAAGTCTGTTGTCTGAGAAAATGGCTGAATTTGTCCTTGGTCTTGATCAGCATGAAGCACTTCTCCTGGGATCTGGTGTGTGCAAACCTTGAGTGCCCTGTGGGGGCACGATTTGCTTCCATCAGCTAAGTCTCATGAAGACTCTACACATGCATCTCCAACTGTGGGCAAACAAGAGCTAGAGAGCACTAGAGATTCTTGTCCTTGATCTCACCCAAACTGAAGCACCAGCTTCATCTCTGGGGCAGTATTGTGTGGGAGCACAATCTCAAGATTAAGGCAAAAGGAAGAAGATCTACACAGAGCTTCGAGAAGGGATTATTTGAACACTGTGGTGTCTTTGGCAATGTTATCTCTATTAGTAGATGGAAATGTGTTGAGCCACATTAACCACAAGACTCTTGTTAGAATCACCTGAATTGTTATGCTCTGACTTTATGCTCACTGCAGAACATGTTTTTATTTTACTATGATTTTTCCACAGGTATGAACCTTCTGATTGTCTGACTGGCTATAGTCAAAACACCATTATTTCTGACTGCTGCATAAATGATACTTTATTTTTCCTTTTCCTTGTGAAGAACCTTGGAGTGGCTTTCTAATTCCTTGTTCCCCTAAACCTTGCTCTAATGAAAATCCTAATAAATTTCCCAGTATGATCATAAGAGCATTTCTTTGGGTTATATACATATAAATGGGATTGCTGGGTCTTAACTGTATGTGTGTGTGTATATATATATATATATATATATATATATATATACTAATTTCATCAAGTACCACCAGATTGCTCTCACTAATGATTATGTTGCCAAATCCAAATGTCAATTTTCAGTCCTCATCCAAAGTGTTAATGAATCTCTCAGTGTTAATGAATCAACTGGCATTCCAATGGCTGATACCTGTCACTTCTAAATTTGTGTGCATGGTACAGCCTCTCTAACAAAATTGAATTCCTGAGGCAGTATTCATAGAGGTGACAAAAGTTCCATGGGCCTGCAAATTACAATGATATTTATTGATAAAAAATGATCCTTCTTCTTAAATATACTCTTTTGGAATTAAATAACACAATAGTGTTTATTATTACTGGAGAAGTTCAGGAATTCCAATAGTTTTTGGCAATCCTTTGGAGTGGTTAAAGAAAAGAGAAAAGTAAGCTTTAAGACCCTTGAAATACTTGTTCTTCTTTCTGTGGTGAACTTTAGTTTCCATTGCATTCAAATGCATAACATTATTTATAATGTTATAAATGTAATGTAGTGATGCATATAATATAAATTAATCAATTAATTTAAAAAATACACACATACATGCACATTTTTATAATTAAATGTACTGTCTTGAGAGATAAAAGTACCCAATTTTACTTAAAACAAAGACCAAGCTATTACATGATAACATTCAGCCTTCAGAGGTTCCAAGCTTGGATAGGACCAAACCGGAGAACAACTATGGCTGTGGAGAGTGATGAAAGTAATTAATCAAAAGACTATATTTGGAGCAGCAGCTGGGCCCAATCTCCCAGTTCCCGCCCCACGCCCTTGTATTTACAGAGGCCCCAGGTCCAAACTAAAAGATTGCTCTCAAATGAAATTAGACTATTTATGTAGGTAGGACATTGGCTCCTATTGTGAGGGTTGGATTCCTAGAAGCACTTTACAACTCCTTGTATGAGGGGAGTAGGTGGAGGCAGGGGTGGACTGGCTTAGCCTACCTGCCTACTGAATGTTCTTACATAGGGGAGACCCTACCTTTGGGTATAGTCTGTTTATGTGCACAGAGGTCTCATTCAGAGGAGAAGTCTGTCAAGAAATACTTCTTCCTGAGACCCATGGGACTACATTCCAGCTACCAAACTAGTCCTTCATTCATGAATATGAAAAATAAAGGATAACCAAATTGTTGAGAAAAAAATTAGTAGCATAAAAAGAGGACCAAGAGAAACAAATAGGAAAACGTACCCCAGAGAACATGCATATCATTCAGGAAACGTTAAAGAAAAGAGCCTTAAAAAGTATAATTATAACCCTTAAAGAGGATTATAATAAAAATAAGGCAAAACCAAACAAAAAGCAAACAAACAAAAGACCCCAAGAATTAGCTGCTATGAATGAGAATCAGAACTAGAAAGAATTATTGGAGACTAAAAGCATGATTGCTTTAGTAAAACATCTAATAGAATGTTTTGAAAATAAAATTGAAATAATCTCTCAGAATATCAAACAAAGACAGAAGATGAGAAACATAAGGTAAAGTTAAGAGACATGGTGAATTTATCCATGTCACTCAACATCCATCTAATATAAAGTATAGAGAGAAGAGAAGAAGTGGAGGGGTAAAATTTTTCAAAGGAATAATAAAAAAAAATCTTAGCTATAAGAAAAATTTGAGTCTTCATACTTCCCTTAGTATACAATCAAATCAGAGAAAACAAGATATAGACACAAAATAGTGAAAGTTCAAAACACCAGAGATAATTTCCCAAGAGTTTCAAAAGAGAAAAACAAAACAAAATAGGACACCCTCAAAGGTATGAGAGTCAGGCTAACATCAGACATATCATCAGTAGCACTGGATGCTAAAAGAAAATGGGAAGTACATTAAAATTCTGAGAAAAAAGTAACTTTGATCCTAGAATTTTATACCCAACCAAAATGTCAATCCAAAGGGAAAGTTGAACTAAGACATTTCTAGACATGGAAGGATTAAGAATGTGTGCCTATCATAGGCCTTTCATATAGATTTATTTGAAGAAACAATAAAGGAATAAACAAAAGAACAAAACAAAAAATAAGGGAAATAAGAAGAGAAAGACAGGTGAGACTTGTATGGTAGATGCAGGGTCGAAAAAGAAGATCTCTATGCAAAAGATGGCATAAAAGAGAGGAGAGAAAAGCCTGAGGAGATGATAAAGGCTCATCATATATGAATGAAAAATGTGAAACTCTAAGCTTAATTAAAGACTGTAGAAGAAATGCATATTCCAAATATGAAGCAAATAAAAATGTGATATGATTGTAAGCAAGCAATTGAGAGAAGAAAGAAAACTAGAAAGGTAGAGACAGGGAGAGGGAGGAAGGTAAAGAGAGAGAGAGAGAGAGGAGAGAGAGAGAGAGAGAGGATGGAGGGAAAGAAGGAAGGAAGAATGGAAGAAAGGAAGAGTGAAAGAAAGAAGGGAAGAAAAGAAGAAAGATGGTTCATTTGATCGTATTCCATGAAAGCTCTCTTTTGAGTGTCAGAAATTAGGACATTGGGTTTATGGGCAATTTAATTCAAGCATTATATGTAGCCTAGTTGTAAACAATATTAAATTTAAATGAATCATACTTATTTTCAACTTTTAGAGTTAACTAATTAACCAAGAACGGATGATTTACTTGTAATTGCAGAAATTAATGTAAATGGTAATGAAATTAACAATGGTCAAATGGAAGTACCTTACAGGGTAGAAGATAGAAGGCGAGTATGTTAGTCAGAAGGAACAGAAAATGTGCTAAAATCTTTTTTTTTTATTTAGAAGAAAATTAAGACACTGGCTTATAGAGACTTGATGTTGGATAAAGACCAATTTATTCTCTCTCTTTCTTGAGACCTCAGTGAAATGGTAATATATAGGAATAATTCCATACAGTAAAAAGAAGAATAGAGATTAGCAACAAATAGTGCTTCAGTAAATTTTTGGATAAAGAAAGGATGGAGGCCTTTTGATGGTTAAAATAGAGCAAGGAAGCTATAGCCCAGAATAGCCAGGAAGGGCCTATCACACCAGAGAATTTCAGAGACTCCAGGATCAGAAGTCTACAAGTACAAGTGTTGGTATAAATAAGAAAGGAAGCTGGAAAATGGTAGTGGGGAGAAGGCCATGGGTAATTGAAAGGATGTAGTCTCCGGTTTCTCAGTGAAGGCATCATTATCATTTTGTGATAGATAAATCTTTATTATATGGGACATTCCTATATATTAGCAGATCACTTGACATTCCTGGCCCTTCTCATTAAATGTCCCCCATCATTAGGAAAACTAAAAATGCCCCCAGTTGTTTCCAGATTAAGGATGGTACTTGCCTTCATTTAAGAAACATTGGAAGGAATGACTGAACTGGTCTCACAATCCCTTTTTCTTATCTACAGAGGGCAAATAGCCTAAAATTTACACCCCTCCCCCCCGCACCCAGAAAAAATGTCAGAAGTCTCTAGAGAAATTGAGCAAGTGTTTGAGAGAGACTTAAGGATGCAAGGTGGAGATGCAAGTGGCAGCTTATTACCTTCTCCTAGTAGGAATCTGCTGGGTAGCAAGCCCATCCGTATGCATAGAGTGAGTCAGCCTTCCTATTCTCAGAAAAAACCTGGTGATGGGATGATGGAAAGGGAAATGTAGAAATAGAACTACAAAGAATATATCACTGGCAACACTGAAAAATCAACCCAGTTGTACAACAGCTATCAATGGAAATAAAGAAAAACATCAATATAAAAATAAATACAATAAACCAAATGGAACAATAATCTAAGAAGAAAATATATCAGGCAGTAGTAGAAAAGTTTTAAAATCCTTTAATTAATATCATTGGAGAGATTCAAGAAGTAAAATTCTTTACTTAAAATCCTTGGAGAGAGCCATAAAATAAGAACTGTGTGCTATGAAAAAGGAACAACCATAGAATAAGAAAGAGGAGCTCTTGGAAATTAAACATTCATTTATCAAAAGTAAATGATTGAAGGATAAAGTTGAAGACATTTCTGGCAACATGAAAATAAAGAACAAAGAGATGGAAAACTTAAGAGAAAAGGTATGCAAAGAGGATCATTCTGGTAAGTCCAACATTTGACTAAGATTACTTCATAAAGTGATTCTGTAAAATAGATGAGTTATCATATGCTTATCTTATTGATAAAAATAAATTAATGCAGTTTTATTTGTATTAAAAGAAATTCTCCATGTCTTTGTTTTGAATTTGTACACATTCTCCTTTCACCTGTGAAGAATAGGGGTGTTAGGATCTTGGCTTCCTCCCGTTTTGGTTTCTCCAGTGCTGGGAACATACTGCTCTTAACCACTAGCAGCCAAAACAACAGCGCCTCGGCCCCCAGCCTTTTTGAGTGCAGATGGGGAGGGCTTATGGGGCTGGGAGGCATTTCCAATGGGATCTTGATCCCACCTTCACTCTACCACTTAGGGTCCAGACACTTAGATGCTTCTCTCCCTAGAAAATGATCTAGTAACATCTCTCAGATTTTCATCTGACGTATTCCTCACTTCAGTCAGATCTCTGCTCAAATATTATCCCTTAAAAGAGGCCTTCCCCTGATCATTTGAACAAAAATAGATGTACCCATTCCATTGTTCTCTGCCTTTGCAGCCAGGTTTGTCTTTCTTATACAGAAAGGCTGGGCACCTGCCTGGTATTATGGTCTATATGATTTGTCTTCCCCACAGGATTATATGTTCCAGGAGGCCCAGGAGTTCATTTTGTTCACTTTGGTATTCTTAGCATTTAGCACACAGTAAATGATCATAAATGTTATTATTTGGCAGATTTATGCAAGGATACTTTGGGGGAAACTTCCACAGTATTTTAATATTTTGGAGCACCTTACTCTCTATTTTCCACTTCTTCCTTGAGCTCCTTTCCTGATGGAGTGGCTGTGAGAACCAGAATGGCTGGTGAGGGCAGTAAAAATGCAGATAGAAGGGCAGGAGGCACGTGCCCCAATTGTGAGTGTGAAACTATTTTAGCCCCAAATGCTATTCTTATGGAAATGTTTACCCTTTGCCCTCCAACAAACCATGTGGCTGTTTAAAGTGCCAGAGTTCAAACTCTTAGGAGTGGACGTCTTTGAAGGTAGGAGAAAAATTTATAGAATTTGGATCACATGCTATTTGTTCAGCTTCAGTTACAAATGAGTTAGCAAAACAAAGTTTAAAGTTCCCAATTGAGCATTTAAAATAAAAATAGAATTTCGCAAGGAGCATAACACCTTTCACTGCAAGAAGGGATAAGCAAGCAATGAGCCTTTTCTGAAAACGGCATGACACAACAATTCAAAGTGGTTGTCCAAGGTGACTGGAAATTTGTGTGGGGAACTGGAAAACTCTAGCTACCAATAACCTTTCTCTTGCAATTCTGGGAGAGACAGTGAACAAGTTATGTACGGCTATAAACGCTTCTTGAGTTCTAATGTGTCTAAGGGGCTGAGTGGGAGGAAATTGTTTAATAGTGGCTATTTTAACTGCATCTCTTTAAAGATTACTTCCTTTTACCCTTATTTTTCTACCATCTTGCTGATTCACTCAACTGGCCTCAAACTAGGAAATTACATGAGTCAGCACTAACAAAACTAATCACGCAAGTGACTTAAAGGATACATTTGGCACAGACAGCCATCAGAGCTATCCATCTGATAGGGCAGGTGGTAAAATCATAGCAACAGGCAGGAAATTCCTGCTGTTTTCAAACTTGTTGTGCCTGTGCACATGCTGTTCTTCTTCCTGGGAATGGCATTTCTCCCAACCTGGTGAACTCAGATGTCACTGCCATGTACAGCCTCCCTTGATTGCCCCTCACCCCCTGAGGAAGTTAGTTGCATTCTCCTCTAAGCCCCCACAGCACTCTTCTCATACCCCTATGGTAGACACCATCACACTGAAATTAATGTTTATCTCTTGTACCCTTCATTACATCACTGAGTCCTTAGGGGTAGGGGCTTTGTCCTCTTCATTATTGTGTCCCTAGGGTTCACCCAGTGGCTGGTCCAGTGAGTGAATAAATGAGTAAAGCCAGTCATCTGTATTGTAAATGGATCAGCTCTGCATGTTGATTGAGGTCCTTGGAACAGAGCTCCTCCTCTGCAAGTTTCCAGGACGCACTGAGCTCAGCAGCCAAGGTGGCAGAGGCTGCACTGACTCCAAGCGGTACGATTGATCATTGCTACTAGGTGCTCTGCTGTGTGCATCCATCCCATTAGATTTCCGGCAGACCCCAAAGGCTTAATATTCAACCTGTTCCAGATGCAAAACCATGACTTTGACAGGAGGCTTGGATCCTTTTCCTGGTGCTCTCTGCCTGACTTTAATAACACGCACACATTGTGCTGGGCATGGAGCAGCTCCTTCAAGTGAATTTTTCCTGCTGTTTTGAGTCTCTGTTTTCTCAAAAAAAATTGACCAGATGTCTTTCAGGGCCTCTGGCCGGCTTGGCACGAGAAGACACTGTCATCTCTCCCAGCACTTCTCCATCAGGATATCAGGCCAAGATGGTGGAGCCAGCTCTCCTGCCTGCCCTGAGTAGGGGGATTTTCTTTTAAACATGATCTGCATTCTCAGACTTCTTTATAAGAAGTCTCATAAATCTAGACTTGTTAATTTATCCACAAACTCTTCAAATACACTAACTAGCAAAACTCCTCCAAGATCATCTTGAAATGGGGTGGAGATAATATGAAGTCAAGTCATTATTTCAGAACCCAGCATCATATTTATGTTGAGCTAGTGTTGTACTTGGAGCTAAGGGGACAAGCCTCCACAGTAAAGAAAGCTAATCAATCGCATTGATTCCTGTTAAAATTGGTGTGTGGATCTTTGTAAAGTCCAATGATCTGTCAGCCAGGTCAGCAGACTTGTACCTTGACACATGTGGATTTGGGTTTTTACTCCGAAAAATGTAAGAATTCGCAGTTTTCTGGTAGAATTCTTAAAAACACTGTGAACCTTCCCCAGATGCTATAATTTAGGGATCTTGGGGTATTGAGGATAGATAGTGGGGTACATATTGCACAAAACATGGCAGCAGGGCCCCTGGGTTCCAGACCTGCTCTGCCAACATCTAACCATGGGACTTCATGTTTTTCTCACTTTTCTGGGTTTCACACTCATATAAGGTGAGGCCCCTCCATGCCTTACAAATGAAAGCCTGGGGAGATTCCTGGGTAGTGCCAGGGATTCAAGTATCCGCCTACACAAGATGATTCTCCCTCTCGCACGGGACTTTGTTAACCTCTTAATCAGCTCTGGCTCTGCTTTGTCCAGACCTGTCAAGAAGGGCCTGTGCTATTTTCACAGACTAGAATCAAATGGTGCCCTTGGAATTGTGAGACACAAAAGAACATCAAAGCTTGCCTTTATTAAAATGGGAAAGACATTCATTTTCAATTTCACTACTGAAATGAAATAGAAACTGGTGTATAACTCAGGCAGCAGAGCATCATCTGATAAATAGAATATGAATATATCCCAAAGCAAATAATGTGGACCCAACAGTTCTATCAAATGAAACAGTATATATATATATCCTTCTCCCTCAGAACTGGGATGCCAAGGGATTCTTTCTAAATATTCTCCTTAGTAGATCACCTTATTTTCTTAGTCACGGCCATTTCTTCTGTTCACACCTTCACCATTTCCTATTTGGACTGCTCCAAAAACTTCTGGTTTCCCCACCTCTGGTCTCTTTCCTTTCCAAGTCATTTCACATGCCACTGCCAGATTAAGTCAGGTTGTGCAGTTGACTCTTGGGTCCTCATCTTGCTAACTTGGAGTCCTTGCAGAAGTTACATCTGTGCAGTGGGATGAATTGTTGATCCATCACTAAATAAGAGTGTTTGTAGGGCTGAAATGAAAAAAATTGATATGCTTGACAGTATATAACAACTGTCAAAAAATATTAACTGCTCTTTTTATTATTGGTGCTCATGGTTCTTTATAATCAGGCCCAAACATTTGTGCCCTACCCCTTCATAGAACATGTGTTCCAGCTAGTCTGGACTGTTCCTTGTTCTTCACAGTACACCTGTGTACTTATGTGCTGTAAGCCCTTTCACCTGGTTCCCTACCTACCCATGGTCAAATCAGCCATTCAGGAAAAAGGAGAAGATAACATGGAAAATTTCATCTACATACAAATATAGAAGAAATAATATAATGAACCCTCATGAACCCATCACCCAACTTCAATCATTAACAATACAAAGCCAATCTTGCTTCAACTCTACTCCCAAATGGTTTATTTTGAAGCAGATACCAGATGTCATGTCATTTCATCTGTGAGTACTTCAGGAAGTATCTCTAAATTGTAAGGACGCTTTAAAAAAAAACAGAACTGCAATACAGCGATCACACCTAAACATTGAATCACCATTCTTTCATATGAAGCATGAAGTCTGTTTAAATTTTCCCCATTGTCTCATAAAAATTTTATTTTAAAAGTGTTTTTACATTTGGTTATTTAAATCAGGAACCAAACAAGGCCACCCATTGTATGTCTTTTAATCTATATGTTCTTCGTGATTTAGTTTCCTTTGGCTGCTCAAGCAAATACCATGCAATGGGTAGGCTAAACAATGGGAGTTTATTATTTTCCAGTTTTGAGGTTAAGGTAAAGTCCACATCCAAGTGTCATCTAGGTGATGTTTTCCCTCAGAAGACTGTGGCATTCTGGGGCTGGCTGCTAACCATCCTTGGTCCTTAGCTTGTCACATGGCAAGGTATATGGCGGCACCTCCTGGTTTCTCCCTTCTCTTCTGGGTTCCCTTGCTGTTCAGCTTCTGGCTGCTCCAGAAGAAGGTCTATGGCCTTCTCTCTGTGTGTGTATGAATTTCAGTCTCCTTATGAAGGACTCCAGTAATGGGATTTCGGTCTATCCTGATTGAGGCGGGCCATGCCTTACCTGAAGTAACGTCATCAGAAGGTCCTACTTACGATGGGTTCACACCCACAGGAATGGATCACAGTGAAGAACATGTTTTTCTGGGGTACACACAGCTTCAAACCACCACACCTCTCCCTTGCTTTTTTTTTTTTTCCCTGGAATTTATTTATTGAAGAAACTGGGTCATTTGTCCGGTAGAATTTCCCACATTCTTTCTGCTTTTAGCAGCCTGCATACTCATGGAGCAGTTTAACTTGGTCTTCTGGCTTACTGATCAATTGGTAATTGGGTCTATTGACTTGATCAGATCTATGCTTGACATTTTTGGCAAAAATACCTCAAAGGTGATGTCGAGAAACATTTTACAACTGGTCAGGTTTGGTCATGGCTTTGGGTGTGCCAAGGGGACTTAGACACATTTCTCTACCAGCTTACTCCTTTGGCGTCTCCCTCCCTGACACTTTCTTCTTTTTTTTTTTTGGCGTCCCTGACGCTTTTTTGCTAAAGGTTTTTTGCCTGGTGTCAGGTGTGCATTTTCCTTTCTCCTTCTCTGTAGTGGGCTTCCCAAGGGAGTCTTCCATACTAAGGGTAACTTCATGCAATTCTCTGTTCTCCATTATCCTGAACCTGCATAGACAGGTTTCATGTAATGAACAATATTAGCAGCAATAATAAAAAACCTTTTTTGAGTGCTTTTTCTTTTCAGGCACTGTGCAAAACCCTGAGCATGTAATTTCACAATAACCCCTGACAAATGTGCTTTACTATTTTCTCACCCTAGAGATGAAGAAACCAAGGCAGAGAGTTTAAGAACGTCATTCAAAAGAGCTACTAAGTGATGCCCCAAATGACTGGATGAACCTTTAGTGTTGGGTCCTTAACCAGTGGCAGTGATCCAGTCCTGCAGATAACCCTGCTTCCTTTCTTTGTGAACTGGGGTGCTAGGTTACCTAAGTGTTAATCATACTTTCTTTATTCATGGGTAAAGATGTTGAGTATGAAAACTCAGATTTGAAATGTGCCTTGAGAGTTGTAGCTTAAAGGAAATAAAAAAACAGTAATAAAGAGAGGAAGCATTTTAGTGTGACTCTTTGGGGTCAAATAGGCTATCTGGCAGCTGTGTGATTTTGGGCAACTCGCCTAACCTCTCTGTGCCTTGGTTGCTTCATAGTAAAATATGTATAACAAATGCAAAGTAATTAGAACAGTGCCTAGCATATATTGAGCACTCAGAAAAGGTTTCCTGCTATTATATTATCTTCATCATTAGCCAAATGTTTACACAATTGACAGAAGCAAGCAAATGCTTTAAAGTAGCTTATTTTGCATCTTGGGCTGTAAAAAGTTCATTTCTTCCTGCCTTTATTATTTTTTTAAATTTATCTCCCTTTTCATAGAGGAATTAGGAATATGAGCGCTTTCCCCACCCTCCTTCATCCACATACATTTTAATTAAGGTATCTTTTAATAAGGATTATTTTAATCCAATATGATCACTTTGATACTCAAAGAGACACATTTGGAGGCTAGTTGGGGAGGAGGAATTAAAGACAGAGAAGCTGAATAAATAGCAAGCAAAATGTTAATGTTTTGGCTTTGTGGTGTCTGCATCTGAGAACACTCAAAGCAGATTTTTTGGCCAGCTCCAGCTGAAGGCCTCCCGTGGCCCCCTTTTGTGTGTGCGGGACGCCTGCCTGCCGATCGCCGCGCTGCCTCTAGAGGGCAGTCTCATCCAGGGATTGCACCGAATCCTCGCATCTCTGGAGGAACGAGAAGAGGCTCCAGGCGGGGGACAAGTGGGTTCCCAGAGCCGCTGGCCTGGCCGCCGCGAGAATCCGCGAGCTGCGCGCGGCGCCCCCACCCCGCCCTGCTTTTGCTGCCTTCAAGGCAAGTTTCCTTCTTCCTGAATCCGGTTTCTGCCAGAATCAGAAGAGGTCGAATTTTTCTTCAACTTTATATGCGGCTGACGTTAGCCTCAGTTCGTAATGTTAAAAGAGTAAGAGAGAGAGAAAAAAAGATGAATACAGATGGCTTAATAATATTTTCTAATAACCTATAATTTTTGTTTGTGTTTCCTACAACCTATTGCATCTGGGAGCCATGGCATGCTAGCGCTGTGAGAAGCCTCAACACCTTACACAGAAACTGAGGCCCAAGGAAGAAAAAGAGAAAAGAAGACACTCACTGGTTATCACGCTAGAAGTCTTAACTCAGGGATATTTTTCACTCTACGTAATCTACATAGTTATGTTTTTCCCCCAATATCATGAATGTTATTAGTTTTAAAGGCCTTGAATTGATTTAAAAAAGTTACGTGGTTGGACGGCAAGCTAGCAGAGTTGTAGATTCATGGTCTCATAGAATCCGACTGTCTTTCACATGGGCTGGAGGGGTAAAGGGTTGTCACAAACGAGTTGTGAGGTTCTAGGCAGGACTTCATGTTTTTGTGCCTCAGTTTACAACCACATGGCCGGGGCTGGAGAGGAAAAGCTTGCCCCAGAGGACATTTTCAAGGAAGAGTTCTCAGGTTTTAACACCTCTTAAATTCAAATTCCAAAGGAACAGAGCCTTCTTTGGGACTTTGATTATTCTATTCCTTGTTTGTGATTCAATCAGTGGTGCATTATTCACACTCAGGTCATCCACTAGCAGCTTCCTAGAGGGCAAAGCTTCCACCCACCTCGTTGGCTTTTGTGCAGGGGATGCGTGTGAAAATGCTTCCCTTTGGTGCGGATTACTGGAGAGGGTGCCTACCACGTCCTCCTAGAAGGCTATCCTGGGTACCATTCTTTAAATGCAGAACCCCCTGTACAAGATAAGCAATAAGGAACTAATCCAACGATAGACTCCTACCTTTGGACTTTTCTGTCTCTTTTCCATTGACTTTGACATTTTTGGAGGTATTTAAATATCTTGCTGTGAACCTTCATCCAACCCCCACCCCAACCCTCCATTCGTCCTTTGCCTGCTCTTGGGATAAGGGCCAACATCCAATCCTCCTTTCACCCAGTGTGTCTCGACATATTTGAAGATAGCTTTCAAGGCTCCTTGAATTATGTTCAGCAGGTCTGCAACCATTCCTCATGGGGCATGATTTTCTGGTTCAACCTTACCTTGGTCACCATTAGCTTCTAGAGCTTCTCTAGTTTGTAAAGGTCCCTCATCCTCTCTTAGATTGTGGTACCCTGGAAGTGGATCACAGATGCTGTGGCTAGGGACAGATCGCCCACAGTATTAGTTTATTATCCGCTTTATTCCAAATGCTGTCATCAATACATTCTGGGAATATATTAGTGTCTATGATAGCGACATTTTGCTCTGGAATCAAGGAGCATGCAGCAAAAGAAACCCCGGTATCTTTTTTATATCAGCCCCATTGAACCACATCATTTCCCATCCTGCATTTGATCGGTTAATTGTTTGAATCCCAAAACTGGATTCTGTATTTTTTCCATCTGATGCTAGCCTGTTAATCTTTCAGACTGTTTGTCTTTTTACCCTATGAATTCCGTGAGGTCAGAGACTGTTTCTCAGCCACATTTCTAGTGCCCATCCCAATGCCTGGCATTTCAAAGGTGCTTAACAGATGATTGTGGAATAAATGAATGAACCTATTGAGGGTCTTAGAATCTTGAGTTTCTTATTCAATGAAAGTTTTCTCCTATTTGAAAATATGTGTGTTCCGTGTTTTCATCCCAAGTCAGTAATATTTTAAGATGGAGTTATGCAGGACCTAACTGGATGCCATCCTTCATAAGATTTAATAAAAAATAAGAAACACTCTCTTATCCTAATCAATACTGCTGGACCATGGCTATTGAATGGATTATACATTTACTTCATTTTGCTAATATCTATCTTAAATTTTTGGATTGGCTACAAGGATTTCAGGAAGCTTTGCCGAATGCTTTGTTAAAATTAAGATGCCTGATGTCCATGACATTCCTGATTCTCAAATGTAATTTCCAAGCATAGGAAATGAGGTCAGTGTATCTTGACTTTTAGATTTTTATTGCTTCCTTCGATAAGTTGCTTAACCTGTCAGTGTTACAGCTGCCTGGTCTGTGAAATGTAGATAAAATAGTACAGTGTTCTTGGGTTGTTCTGTTGGTAACATAAGATAATAAATATAAAGTATTTAGCATAATGCCTGGCATATAGTAGATGCTTAACAAATGCTAAGTACTTATTATTCCTTTTATTTGGTCATTTATGAACCCACTCCCTTGGGTTAGAATCCAGTGAATTGTGCATCCATCCCGACAAGTCTGTTTTGATTTTTAAAATTCGTTTAGCCAGTTTGGTGTCCTCTAGCCAAAACCCTAGTTGGCTCAGTTTTTATCATATAAACCTTTTTTGTTTACTTGTTTGTTTTGTTTCTTTGCCTGAAAGAGACAAAGACCTGAGTGTGTTTCTTGTGAGCAGATGCATGTGTTTGCTGAAGCTGGTGGCACAGTGCTCGGAAGAGAACGAGGATACATGGTTAGTGAGGACTTTGTAAATATGTGTCAGGCCAATGCAAAGAAAAATTTTTGGCTACATTAGTTGTGCCTTGGTAGTTTGTGGAAACTAAATGCAGGGAATTTTTGCCACCTATCAACAAGTCAGCTTAAACATTTGACCAAATGTCCAGAATTTTCAATGCAATTGTATATAAATTGATAAACCTGAAATCCAATATCAGCTAGGGTTATTGTCACTTGCCTCCATGTGGTTCCATTTTTAAAGTTTTATCATGTGCAGCTTTTTGCTGCTTCAGCTGAAGGTGTGTTTTGCCATCCTCATTTGTCACAGAGGATGATTAAGACTTGTTAAGATGTACTGGTCCCAAGCATGCCCTAGAACTAGATTTTTCTAAATTGACTTAATGGTCTTTAAATTGTTTAATTCTCAAAATCTTCTGATAGTTAGATACTATTATCCCGACTTTGCAGAGAGTCTGAGTAATTTATCCAAGGTCACACAGCTAGTACGTGACAAAGCAAGGTCTGTTTGACTCCAGAATCCATGGTTTTTATCATTATGTTGTTTTGGCCTTTCCATGACATGCTTTTGTCTTTTAGGTGATCTTGATGGCCTCATTCGATAAGTTTTAGGAATTCTTTATGGAAGCAGGATAGTGCATGTATTATTAAAAGTGTCAAATTTAAAACATTCTATTTTAGTCTCTGGGAGAACCATAACCAAAAAAGAGGTTGGATAGAAATGATTCATAAGCAGCCATTAATTAACTTTCTTTGAATTTTGAAATTTGATGTGCAGTTATTCAATTCAGAATTGATGGATTAATAATTTAATTAGCTCAGCAAATATTAATGAAGGACTTATTTGCCTGTCACTGCCAGATTCAAAGATTCTCTGTAGGTTGGATATTGGTTGAAACTGAGTAGCTACTTTTCAGAAAATTGAGATTCTAACCATAGTTATAACTTAAGATCCCATTAGAATGGAAGACTCTTTATTGCTCTAACATAATGTATATGTGCCTCTCTCTAGCTCCAAGCCCTGCCCCATCCTTAGCCCCCATCATCCTGTAGCCAAAGCCTACACATCCTTCAAGGACCCAAGGACCACCTGCTCCTTAAAGCCTTCCCTAACCACAGGGCCACCATTTCCTCCTTCTCCTCTAAACTTGTACGTGCTTAACATCTGTCATACCCTTTTGTTCCTTAAGAGCACGGCTGTTGGAATCTCATATTTCAAAAGTCTTAATTTGAGGTTGGCTCAGAATCACCTAAGAAGTTTTATCAAACTGACACGTGCCTGGCTGATCCCTTGCCAGATAGTTTTTGATTCAGTATTTCCAGCGATGAAGTTTGATTATGAATAGCTTGCAAAACTTCCTGAGTGACTCTGAAGCCTAAAACAGATTAAGAAACCATGGTCTCATATTGTTGTCATGCATTATTACTGGCTCCCTATTTTTTATATGCAATTTTGCATGCTAAGTATTACCCTTTCAATGAAATTTAAGTACCTGGAAGCATTGTGATTATGCTTCTTTGTATTTTTCTCGTCTCCTTGCACATTGCTGAACACAAATACTGGTTAGTTGCTGAATGAAATATTAGTTAATGGGATTGATCCTATTTCCTCTTTTCTCACAAGACACTCAGGAAATTTCAGGAGTGAATTTTGCAGGCTAATCTCTATGGATTTAGAGGGAGGGAAACTCTCTGGCCTGAGTTTGGGTGCTTATTGACTCATTTATTTCTTTATTTTTGACCTGGGAAAGCTTTAAGGAAGTGGGTGTGCTGAAATCAGGACACAAAGGACCCTATAACTATCCCCAGGCTTGAGCAGAAATGGGTGTCCTTGCTAGTGTTTCAACCTGCAGGCCAGCAGATGAGCAGGAGGTGCCACCAAGACAGCAGCCACCTGGAATCCTGGTCTCCCAGCCCCGACCCCTGTATGTCCGTCTCCTTTTACTGCTTAAGCTCCAGGGTCTGAGTATGTGTCTGGAACGCCAAGGACAGTAAGAGTGGGTGTGTGACATTTCCAGAACCTAGTGTCTTAATTCCTTAAAGCTACCTTAATAAAGTACCTCAAATCAGGTGGCTCAAACCAAGAGAAATTTATAGTCTTACTGTTCTGGAAGCTATAAGGTCAAAACTCATTTGTCACCAGGGCCAGCATCATTTGAAACCTTCAGAGGAGAACACTTCTTTGCCTCTTCTAGCTTCTGGTGTTTGTCAGCGATCCTTGTGTTCCTTGGCATACAGACGCATCACTCTGCCTCCTCCATCTTCACATGCTTTCTCCAGATATCTGTGTCCAAATTTCCTCTTCCTATAAGGATACTCATTATAGTGCACTAAGGCCCACACTTAATTCAGTTTGAGCTCATTTCTTTAATTAATCCTATCTTCAAAGACCTTATTTCCAAATAAGCTCACAATTCATGGGATAGGGGCTTAGAAACTGAATGCATCTTTTTGAGGGATATAATTCAAACCACAAAACCAGGGACTTTCATTTTCAAGAATAGGCCTCTCTTTGCTATTCCTTTCCTTTTTCTAATCCCCCTTCCCTTTCCTGGCTTCCCTGGAGCAGTGGTTGGGTGGGCCACTGCAGTAGCGACAGCAACTGCTGAGACCCTGACTCCCAGGCTCCCCCAGGAACTGCCAGCAGCTTGTGCAGCACCAAGGTCCCTAAAGCATCTCTGCAGGGGGGTACAGGCTCACTCACACCTCCTCCTGACCTTGCAGAAGGTCACATTCCACAGCAGCTCTGGCTCTCCCTCCTCTCCATTTCCACCTCAGCTCAGGCTACTTCCATCTTCTTCTACATTCTCTTCTGCCCTTCCATCACCTGGTGTCCATGGGATTTTTAAATTCTTATCTTACCTCCTCCATACCCCCAGGGCCCCATCACCTGTAAAGCAGACCAAGATCCTTGGCTCAGCCTACCTGGTCCTTGGACATCTGACCAGGCAGTTGATGAGAAGTAGCCGTATACCTAGAGGGAGAGCTTGAGGCCAGATCCCAATGAGCCTCATGTGTGCAGCTGAAGAGTTTAAAGAATGTTTTAGGCATGAGGGAAACAGTGCAAGTGAGTAGGTTATGATCAGAGATGTGGTTTATGGTGAAGGCAGTAAAGGAGGCGGGGGGGAGGGGTGGACATTGAGTCCTATTTTGTAAACAACACTGACAAGAAGCAAGTGGTTGTCTTCTTGCTTTGGGGCCCCAAATTCACTTTATTAGGTGGGGCCCTGAATCCTATTTCTGCAGAATCTACTGGGGAGAAGTGGCAAGGAGAACTTTGGCTCTTATGGAATTTAAGTTTCTCGCAAAAAAGGAAAGATAAAGCCTTCCTCTGACCTCAAAGGGAAACGTCCTGTTAGGTGGGGACTTTGCCTTCCTGTGGGAAAGAGAGTGAGGAAAGTAGCGCTTTGTCCTAGGACAACTGAGGTGGAGTCACTGCGGGGAGCTCTTTTGAGTACACCGTGGATGACATTTCCCAACTGTCCCTTTGCCTGAGGCAATTTAATAAACTTTCTCCTGAAAGAGGAACATGAGGAGATCAGGTTATTTGTACTTATAAGAGCTGGAATGCTGTGGTGTTACCTTATCATGGTAATAAGCACTGGCCAGTGGCATAAGGTGCAAGAGCAGTGACTGCGCTTTCAAAGCCCCCTAGTGACATGAATGAGCAGGCCAGGGCCCTGCCAAACCAAGAGAAAGGACTTGGAGGACTGGGGGGTCCAGTGATTCCTTAGAAGAGGGGCTCAGGTTCAGAGGTAATCAAGGTTGCTTCCAGATCCATGGTTGTCTTCAGCATTCCCCACATCCAGAGAGGATTCTGGCAGAAAAGAGAACATCCAAAATGAGTAATTTGAAAAGTGTTGAATGTGAGCCCCTTTGCAAAGTTAGGGCAGGGTGTGGGGAAATCCAAAGGGAAAATGCAGCATCCAGGGGCCATTTAGTACGCATTACTTCCCTTTGACCAAAAGGAGCAAAGAAAGGGGGAAATTATCAGAAGTTGAGCCAGAGAAGCTGCATGAAGGGAGCTATTTTGCAGGAGGTAAGACTTTGAGTTGAGGGCCACAGCCCATGGTGACCCCACAGCAGTGGCAGATCCAGGGGAATAACCACCACGACCTAATTCTTATCTGTGTTTGAGCTCCTGCTGATGCTCTTCATTGGGCAAACCCAGCTAGAAACAAGAGGACAAGCGCATCCATTGATGCTGTCCTTATGTGTAAGTCTCCCCAGGCAGAGCAGGGAAGAAAATGGTGGAGAGTAGGACTGGAGGGGCAAATAGGAGACACCCACCACATGCTTACCCCTCCAAAGACAGCATGGCCTGTAGCAGCCTGTAGGGTGACCAAAGTTTCCTCTTCCCAGGACTACCACATCTGAGGGAGCTAAAGCAGTGAGCTTCCTACAAGGCTGGGCAGGCTTCTTTGAAGAACTCTGAAAAGATGATGCCTCCAGGCTCTTCTGCACAGAGAACCAAGCAGCTTCACCTGATAGCCATGAGTTCTAGAAGTGCCGTCCTGCCCAATCATAGGCTGTCTGGGGCATGGCTAAAGGGCATTCATTGTTCACGAGCTCTCATGGAGCCTTCCCTGTGCTGGAAAGTCAGTGTCCCAATTATCTTGGAACTTCAGGAAATGTTACTGCTTCTAGACCAGGTTCTGGCCAGAACAAAGAATTCCAGATCCTGGCATCACATGACCTTGCTTTCCTCAGAGTTTGGGGAGCTTGCAGAATCCTTTGGAGCATTCTAAGAGAAGACTATGTATAATTATAAAAGTTTTGGGAGTTTAAGAAGAAAGTGACTTCCCAAGTTTGTGTATGTATGTGTTTTCCAGATGGGAGGAAGGGTAAAATAGATAAGGTGGTAAAATTTCCATTGTTAGATGCCTCTTGTTTGTCTGTGAAATACACAAGAAGGAACTATACTGAGCCATGAATACAGAAAACACTTGAGTGTGAAAACGTTACCCTTTAAAAAAATCCAAGGCCCACCCTGGGCCACACATGTTTAATCCGGAGTCAGCTGTCGTGAAGCTCCTCACCTGTGTCAACAGTGAAAGCAAAAGTGGGGCAGCACAGACATTGTTTAAAATGGGTGCGTTAAAAATACCATCTTGGCTTCACAGATTTCTGAAACTGTGAGGAGGCATCCTCATTTATGTACTCTGACGAAGGTGAGTCTGGGAGAAACATACAATCTGGTTAAAAGTGGTTCTCTAATTGGATTATGCAACAGTTTTGAATCTGGATGCTTTGAACTTCAAAGTACCAGCAATCTCTCTGAGCCCAAAAGTCCCTTGGGACCCTGAGCAAGGCTACAGGGAGTTGAAATGGGAGGGGCCAGAAACCAGGTCCCCCGTGTGACACTGGCCATGGTTGCATTGGTAAGACAGAGTAACAGGACTGTTGTGTGGAATGAATGAGGTATGTTTATGAGCAAGGCTTTCCTAAGCACTGAGGAGAAATGAAACTACTGGCATGTTGAAGGAAAGAATGTAAGGAGTTGGAAAGACCTGACTCTAGGGAATCCTTTTCCTGTTAAGGCAGTTGGCGATACCTTGGTTCTGGTTTAATTTAGAAGCCATGCGATCTTTGCCATGTTCTAAGGTTGAGACTGGAGAACCTAAGTCAGGTTCATGAGCTTGGCCTTCCTTTTCAGAACACGTCCATTTTCTGTAACCAAGCAAATATTTTACCCAGAACCTCTCACCCCTGTTAAATGTATCCTTAAGTGTTTACAAGCCGACCAGCTCATCTGCCTCTTTCTTCAACCAGAGTTTGCTTGGCCAGGTCCCATTCCAGTGAGCCAAGCCTAGGACTCATAGACCTTCTGCAAAGGAAGGCTATCTGGCTTCCAACCAAACTCTCTGTTGTTTCCCTTTCTTATTTCTTCTACTATTTGCGATTTCATTCTCCAACTGGCTTTTGAGGTATAGTAAAAAGCCATTAATGTTTCTGAAGCTCCTGTCTCCAGAAATGGCAAGATGAGAGAAAAGAAGTGGGGGTTAAGGAAAATGTCAATATAGTGGCTCCATGAAAAGATGACCCCTCATATTTACTCTAGAAAAGTAGAACAGTTGGCAAATCACCTGGAAGTTAGGAGAAAGGTTTGTAATAGCAAAAGAGAGACAAAAAATACACAACATGTGTTGATTATGAATTTTAATTACTGAGTTATCTGTTCAGTCAAACAGGCTGGGAAAGCAATGTGGGCAATAAGAGCTCTATGAATGTTACAGATGATGCAATTCTGTTTTTAGGAAATGCACAATTAGACTGTGTCTATACAACCCAAAGTAAAAGCAGATGTATCCGTCATCAGACTATTTTGATTAATGGAGAAATTTGGAGCTTAAATTTTCTGGTTCCACCAGCTAGGTTGATGAAATGAACTGGATCATTGCCAGATCTCCATTTCAATCAGTGGGGTATAGACATAAGTTTTTTGGTGAGGCTGCTTCAGGGACAGGATTCAGCAGGTGAAGGAGCAGAATCTAGGTTCAAGGGGAAAATGCATCACAGTGCAAGTAAGTGACAAGGACATCCTTACATTTGGATAACCTGTAGGAGAAGTTCCGGGCTTAGTTCACTTCCAAATCACATAATCAGCTCAGCAGGTCCCCTCATCTCTGGTTTGGAGCCATATACCTCATTCTTTTCCTGGGAGCAGGTTATTCAACGAGAGAGGAGGTCCTCATACTTGTGGTCTGATGAGGGAACTGAATGACTGGAAGGAAGTAGGAGGGTGGTGGAAGCCCTTTTGTTACCAAGGTTAAACCTTTTCTAGGACAGCTCCCTCCTCCACAGAGGTGAGTGCCATGAAAATGGACCACTTCTGCATCTTAATGACTCGACTCAAATTCTCTTCCAATATGATATGTCAGATCTATCATAATTTTATTGCAAAATAGCAGAGGCAAATTAAAGATAAAAAAGAACAACCACATTAGAAATCATTAACAGTAAAGGATGAGTAAGAAGTGGCTAGAAAGCAAGTATGTTTGAGTCATGCTACTTTCACGTTCATTCCCTTTTTATAACAAAAAAGTACAGAATTTAGGACCATTTGAAAATATTTCCTAGAGCCAAGAAACCTTTAAAGGGCCTTTGAGACCATCTCCTATCTTCTCATTTTTGCAGAGAAGAAGTGATACAGGGGGTCTCTGGGTGTCTTAGGATGGCTACAGGTTGGTATCTACATTGTTTGATCCTTAGATCCATACCTAGTTCAGGGAATCATGCTGAGATGACGCATTCTGAGGTGCCCACCTAACGTGGTGCCGAAAATTTGTGATACCTTATTTTCTGCTATGTTGGACCAATGTTGTAATAGTTGTAACAGTAATGATACTAATTAACCGATAATAATTTAAGATGTTGAGTTTTAGGTGCCAGAAAGTAGATGAAGCACTTTCTATGCCACACTTAATTTATTTTGCCCCCAAGTCCTGTGGTATGGGCTGAATTGTGCCCCCCTCCCCAAAAAGGACGTATTCAAATCTTAGTCCCCAATCCTGGGAATATGACTTTATTTGGAAACAGGCTCTCTAAACAGGTTATTAGTTAAGATGAGGCCAAACTGCATTTGGTGGACCTTAAACTAATATGACTGGTGTCCTTACACGAAGAGGAAGTTTGGACACAGACAGAGACAGAGGAGGGGAGAACACTATGTGAAAACTAAAGCATAGAACTCTATGATTGGTGGAAGCCACTGTCAAAAGCCAGGAGAGAGGCATGGAGCACATCCTCTCCTACAGACTACAGAGATAACATGGACTTGCAGAGACTTCAAGTCTCCTGAACTGTGAGACAATAAATTTCTGTTATTTTAACCCACCTTGTTTGTGGTTCTTGGCTGTAGCAACCCTAGGCAACTAAGACAAGCTATGAGAACATTGAGGAAATGGAGACAAAAAAAGGATTAAGTAAAATTCCAAAATCACAGTTACTTAGTAGTGGAGTTGTGGTTGGAATCTGTCTGTCTTCAAAGACTACAATGCTTTTAACCAATATGTCAGCAGTTTTTAGACCTTTGAATTTCACAAACTAAACATTTTCAGAAACAAAAATAGGGTAGCAGCATTTTACTTGCCAGTGGAGACACTGAGTAACAAACACAAAAAAGAAACACACCCTGCTATTTTTTTTTACCATCATCATATAATCAAATAAAACATATTTTTCCGTCTAAAAATAGGAAGGAACTCTAAACTCAGATTAGAGAACAGTTCTTTAAATTGGATCTTCTTAGCTTTATGAAAAATTTCTTACTCATTTTGCTTCCTAGAAATGTGTCATATTGGTGCTCAGAATTGTCTTTGCCAGAGGGCAGGTTAGGGCTGCAACAGAGGTAGCCAGGTCATAGTGACATGGTCCAGGAAAGTCCATGTCCTTGTAACCATGCATAGTGTCTGTCTCTGCCACCTCGACTGCTCTGTATCAGGAGCCATTGGACAAGTATTGGGGTGGCTGGAGAAAGACACTGATGACATCACCTCTGGCTATCTTGTCTACCTGATTATGGAGAACCTCTTCCTTAGTGGATGCCCCTCAGTGGAAAGAAGCTTATATGGAACACAAATATCTTCACATTCGGTGCCAATTCCTAGAAGCTACCCACTACCTCTCCTTTATATCTCCTTATCACCATGTTTCCAATCTTGTTCTTCCCAAATACTTCACCTGCTGGCCAACCCTTTGTGCATTGCTCGTGAATCTGGGCAGAATCATATGAAAGCATCTCTCCTTGCTCATAAAGTGAACAGCTATATATATCTCCCATCATTTGGCTTACTGGGAGAGTTTTCTCCCCCACAATCCTTCATGGACATCCATAACTAGGGCTATAATCCACTTCTCACTGGTGTCAGCAGATAGGAAGACTGGTAAACCTGATCAGGCTTCCTTTTCCTCTCCAAGAAGCTACAAGTTGGACTGGGGAAAAGGTAGCACAACAGGAGGAGCAGGTGGCATGGGAGTCTGAGCCACCTGTGTTTGTTCTACACTCGTCCCTTCCAAACTTGTTTAGGCCCAGTCTCATGTGTACCATTTCCATTTAACAACAGAATGCTGCTGTGCACATCTCTCATGACTTGGCCGATCAAATGACCCCAGTTCATTAAAGGAAATTCTAATTATACAGCTACTTGGTGTTCCATGGTCAGGTGTTCAGGCCCTATGAGGCTGGGAAGGAAACCTGGATCCGTCTTTCTAATGGAGAATTGCTTTTGGCAGAAATTGGCATGGCCATACTCTGAACCTGTATGGGTAGGTTCTATGATTCTCCTGCTGGGGCTCGCTAGAGTCTCCGTTCAGCATTCCCATTTGCCACAGACACTTCCATTACTATTGGTTATGATCATAATGCCCAAATGACTAAGCAGTTCAAATGGCAGCGTAGCTTTGTTGCAGAGTCTTTTTTTTTCTTTTTGCATGGGCAGGCATCAGGAATCGAACCTGGGTCTCTGGCATGGCAGGTGAGAATTCTGCCACTGAGCCACCATTCTGCTTTGCAGAGTCTTTTTAATCATCAAAACTGGTAACCTCACAGGTGACCCCAAACTTGGGTCAGAGTAGCACACCTATGCTATTTCCAAAATTAAAAGAATTCACCAATCCACAGAACTCTCTGTGGAAAGTGGGTCAAGGTGAAACATTTGCTCCACTCTTAGAAGGGATATACTAGACTGTGGGACCCTTAAAAATTTCACCAATGTGGCAGGCCCCTGAAATATTATGGGCTTTTTCGTCCCATAGTCTGGCATATATCTTTCTAACTAAGGCATCTGAAATTCTTGACATTCCCTGTTTTCCAGATGCAACTATCATGATGTCAGCAATGAGCTGAACTAGAATGATATTCTGGGGAGATATGAAGGCCTTCAAGTTCCCTCTGGACTGTGATGTGACAGAGGACAAGAGAGGTGACAGAACCCTTTATAAAGTACACAATTGTCCCTGCCACATGAGGGCAACCTGTTTCTACTTATTTTTTCTGATTCTTTTCTTGTTCCTGAGGTTTATTGGGGTAGGCACATCAGAAGACAAAATACTGCCACCTGAGTTCTACCACCCTGAGATTTCATTATTTCCACTGAAATCAGGGAGTCAACTCCAACTTCCATCATTTTCTCTTGCCTAACATAGCCCCTCTCAGGAACTTTCCCCTCCTAAAGCATTTCTAAATGCCTTGCATTTGGTTTGCTAAAGCTGCCAGAATGTAATATACAAGAAATTGGTTGGCTTTTACAATGGAGATGTATTAACTTACAGTTTATAGTTCTTAGGCCATGAACATGTCCAGCTCAAGGCGTCCACACTTCTATCACATGGGAAGGTACATAGCTGGTGTCTCCTGGTCCTTCACTCTCAGGTTTTGTTGCTTTCAGCTTCTGGCTTCGGTGGCTTCCTCTCTGAGCTTCTGTGGTTCTCTCTTATCTTCTCTAGGGCTTTTTTCTATGAGCTTCTCTCAATTTCATCTCTTTTATTCTCTTAAAAGGTCTCCAGTAAGACGATTAAGACCAGTCTTGAATGAGGTGGGTCACATCTCAATTGAAGTAACCTAACCAAAAAGTCCCACCTACAACAGGTCTACACCCCTAGGAATGGATTAAATGAACATGGCCTTTTCTGAGGTACAAAACAGCTTCAAACCAACACACCTGGGTATAAGCATCATCTGGGTCTTCCTAGGGGAGTGGTTAGGGGATGAAGATGATTTAAGTGATTGTGATGATAGCACATATCAGTGTCTTATTTTCCCCTGGCAAGGAGTTTGTTTGTATTTTCATGAAATATGTGGTCAACTCAACCCCAGAACCCCATTTTAGGGCCTATTTCCTAGAACAACTCTATATTTGTTAGGGTCCTGTCAAGAAACACAAGGGGATAAAATTGAAGAGTTGAATGAAGGAAGTTATTGTCACACGTAGGCCTGCATAGGCAAGAAAAGTTACCAGGAACAGGAACCAGCAGCAACCGTGGGAGAAAGACCACCTGGAAGGAACTGAAGCCTGAAATAGGGAAATGCAATCACTTTCAATATCATATTCTGTCAGGAAAGGATAAAGTAGCTCTCTCTTTTCCCACACCTCTGTCAAAGTCCTGATACTTCCCTTTAGTTAAACCCAACAGGAAGGCAGAGCACAAGGGCTCCCAGGTGTGTTCACCCAGAGGCCAACCTCCGGGTACCGAGCCAATGGATCTGGAGAGGCCGGGGGAGAAGATCCAGCACTTAAGCTAAGGATTTGCTTCAACATTCTGGAGTCGCTGGGGAGTCCTGGCAACTCTAGAGTGAAGACAGTATTTCTGGAGCTGTGTTTTAGGGTAATGGTGACGTGAATTGAAGTTTGGGTAATTTAGAGGAGGGAGATATGAGAGGGGAGAATTGCAACAGACTGAATACTTATGACAGTCTGCACCAGCTGTCACAGCGGTCCCAGAGAGGATGGGACAGAGCCTTGTGAGGAGAATAGTTGGTGTGTACACGAATACATGACTTTTCTTTCAATAAAGCGGTAGAGAGTTGCTGTTTGAATACTAAAGCTTCCATCTGATGCTGTATTAGTGAATCCAGTCAGGAGGCTGTGAAGTCTGTGTATTGATTGCTTTGGACTTCTGCTTTTGAAGTAAGAAGGACAAAGAGATGTGAAGAGCATTTAGCTATCCTCATTTCCATGCACATGGATATTTCACATTAATATCAAAGGAGGTCAGTTGTGTATGTGAAGGAGAAAGAATTTACTTTGGGGTCCTTATTTGTCAAACTCCATCAGGATATTCTTCTTGCCCCCAAAATGACAGAATCCGCTTTAAAAGCTTTGACAGTATGGTGAAATCTGATGCTAAGTGTGGTAGCAATACTAACAGCTAAAATTTACTAAGCACTTACAATGATCAGTTGATATGCTTTAATTTATGTCATTGCCTTATTAATCACCACCAACCTGATGAGATGGTATTCTTTACTATACCCACACTACAGATGGGGAAACAGAGCTAAAGAAGATAAGGCAAAACTCACACAGAGAGAAAGAGACAGAGTTGGTTCTGAAACTCAGTACTGTCTTGTTCTAAAACTTAGACTCTGAACCTCTATTCTCTATTGTATGTCAGTGGAGAATAATTTCAGGAGAAAATTTACTTTGAAAACTGCTTATTGACTTTTACATATGTGTTTGCAAGTGTATTAAAATGCATTAAAAGCTTTGGCTATATCCACTGCTGCCATCAGCTCCAGGATTTTAGCCATATTTATAATTGTCTAGTGGATAGGAATTGATCAAGCTAAGGTTCATTTATTTGGGTCATATATAAAAGTGGACAAAATAATCATAACAAATGTTTACTGAGCATGTACTATGGACCAGGCATGATTTTAAGAGTTTTACATATGTTATCTCATTTTATCCTTACGATACTCCTATTAGTGGAGATATTAACAAGGTTTGTTTGAGATTTAGCAATAATTGACAAAGTAGGAACATTGCCCTCAGACTGAAAGGCTATGTTAGCACTTGCTTTAAAACTCATACATATAGTGACTTTTTGAAAGCAGAATTTTGTCAGGACCAACCAAATACCAGTCCACATCTTCAGGTTCATTCATTCATTCAACAAACCCTTACTGAGCAGATAATTTTGTCAGGTTATGGCCAGTAATGGGGCATACCTATGCTTAGTTAAGCCCATCCATATCCAACAAACCCTCCTAGCCTTGGTAGAAGTGGGTAAAAGTACCCAGGTGAATCCAACTTTGAATCAGAAAAAGATAGAGTAATGACAGCTAAGATTTTGCTAAATTTGAGACTGAATTGTGAATTCAGTTGTGGTTGACAGCATGGCACTCCGATTACATATCTTCAGTATAGAAATTTGCTTCTCTTAACCTTTAAGCCTAATAAAATTCCTGCCTTTTTGCTCCATTCAGAGGTCCAGAGAACAAGCCCCATTCAAATCTGTTTTCTTGAAATGGAACTATTTTTACTAGGAACATGTATTTGTTCTGTGGGCAGAAAACGGTATCATCATTTACCAATGTCTATTCTCCCATTTAATGTAAGAACTAAACAAAAGTCCTTAAATAATCATTAAGAAACAGTGAATGCTATAGAACAAGGACAGTCGGTTTTAGCACTATGAAAATACTTCTGATGTTCTTCCCCTTTATAAAAAGAGAAAGAAAAAAATTACTATATCTCAGTGAAATCCTCTTCTAGACATTGAACTAATATTTTTTCAGTTCTCAGCCTGCATCAAGTAGAGTGGTGTAATGCATCATGAAAAATAATCCTCAGGAAGAGTTTAGCCAGGAACACATGCTAGATCTGTAGTGAGCACTGCAAACCATTGCTTTGACACAGTACCAAACTTATCCAGGGAGAAGAAATCACATTTTGGCAGAGAACAGGTTTTTCATCTGATTTGTGCCCAGAACATGTAAAAAACATAGCAGATTGTATGCTGCATTGACTAAGGAACATACATATGCATTTAAATCACTTATGTTTCACTTTTTTTATGATGCATTGGTGAATTATATTCCTTTTGCATTTGTAATTAGGAGGCAGAACAGATGTGATGGCTTCATTTAAAGTGATATGTCCATTAAAATAACCTCTACTATCAAGTAATTGTTTCCTTTAACAAGAGAGTCTGTCCATTGTGATAGTTTTTTTAAAGCTATTTAAATAGACTATGAAGAAAAAACATGTGTTTTCAGGAAATGTTGATTGATTATGGAAGTAAGAAATTTTATAGGGATTCAACTGTGCTTATATATTTTAGTCTGCTTTTATTTTCTTCTTTTGGAGGTGGGACCACATCAACCTTTCATTCCTTCAACATCAATTTCTGTTCTCAAATTGAGATAAATCAATTGAGCCCATTTGTGTATCTAAAGAGACCAAGACTTGTATTTTTAGAAGTTGTGATACAATAAAATTGAATTTTCAACAATCACACAATTGGTGATCAAATACGTAGTTGATATTAGCACTGGCTCTTTGTTTTGAACCTAAATAGAATACGGATTTCTATTTTGACCAGTAACAGCTGTCTGGAGATAAGAAGTTATACATGATTGAGACTGGCTTTGACAGCCAACACCATAGCCGGCAGTCAATTCTTTAATATATGAACCCAACTGACCCAATTATCCACCCCCACTCCCCAACCCCTGTGAAAATAGCATTCTCAGCAACCTTTTCACCAATTTCTTCTTGTAATATCAATGCATTCATGATGAAAATTCAACTAAAACTAGTCTCTGTTGAACAGATGTATATTAAGCCCTTGCACTGCTATAATTAAATACCTTCATCTTTCTGACCCTGATGCTTATAGACACATTCTCAAATTCAAAGTTGCGATTATTTTAAGGAAAATTAAACACCAGGAACACTACATGGCCTATACACAGCTTGAAAAAATAGTATGATTCTCCATACAAATTCCATCTAGGATATTCCAGCCTCACCTCGTTTATATGAAGATATTCAGAAAGGCTTTATATGGGAAGAAACATTGAGCTGGATGATGTTATGATGATTACAAAGTTCAATCTAAAAATTTATGCTTCTGTCTAATAGAAATCTGCTTTAAGACCAGGGATGCCAGTATTAGACCTTATGAGGCATGTGGAGAGAAAATACTTTCAACATCCCTTAAACCAGATCCCTGGTTACTAAAACAGTAATCTGTTTTAGTTTGCTAAGTCTGCCATATGCAATACACCTGAGGTGGTCAACACTGGTTTGATAATTGAGCCGTATGAAATGTGTTTGGGGGCTTGCTCTTATTGAAATACAGAAGAATAGCTAGCTTTCTGTTTTTGTTGGAGAGGTTTATCTGTGTTTCATCTTTTCCTTGTTTCACTAGTCATGGCTCTGATTTTTCTACTTCTGTAATAATAAACTTACAGAATGTACACTTTCTGTTGATAGCTTCAAATGTTTTTTGGAAGGAAATGTATAGACACATTCAGGTTGACCAATCATTATGAATTGATTTGATCAATCAAGCCATTCCCTCCTATACTTGCAAACAAAACCTTTCATTTTTTCCTAGCCGTTGTTTGTCCATTTGCAAGAGAGAAAAAATGACAAATCTTCCTCAATTATATTATATGTTCTGTGTTTCCTATAAATACATATTTTTAAAATTCTTTCAGGTTATGTAAAATGTCAGTGATGCAACTATTGATAAACTTTTGGTAGACATAAATAGTAAAGGCATTGCAATAGAATAATAAACTCGATTTATTAAATTGATAGTCAGCTATTTCTGGATACCATATAAACAGGCATGCAGGAAGTGTGTTAGGAAACCTTTTGGTGGAGTGCCTTGGGTAGAAATGCATCTTTGAGGTTAGATATAATCTTCTCCGAAAGCTTGAATTTTAAGGATTGTTTCCAGGGCTTTGATTTGATTGTTTATCTGAACAACTTTCACTTTAAAATGTAACATTCATTACAAAGTAAAATAGATTTTTCACTCTAGTCTTAAAAGTAAAAAAATGAACTCTCCTGATCTGCAAGTCCAAATTCAACTTTGTAAGTTATCAACAAATTAATATCAAGTATACATTAATGCCTTTATTCCACAATAGCCAAAATTGCACAGAAAGCTCAGTGCCACACAAGACTAAAACTGTTCATAAACCCACCTGTATAACAGCATTGTCTCTTCCATATTGAGGGGTTTGAGGAATGAAAAGTACGAGTTTAAAGGCAATCTCCCTAATGAATGAGATGGTCTCTTTTGGGGGACCTTCTCAGCCCATCGTTTCTATGAGCCTTAACTTTTGTACAGTCACAATTGTGGGCTCCTGGCAACTAAGTCTTAGCCTGGGACATATTCTGCCTTTCTGCCCAAGGCAGATCAGGTGGGCGCTGGTCAGATACTGCCTATGGTTATAATTGAGGATTTCTTAACACAGGTGCCTTAGGGCAGCCTGTGCAGAGAAAAGCACAGAGAAGAGAGTATGCAATGAACCTGAGAGAGAAGTGTTTTAAACATCGGTGAAACGAACATCTAAAAGGCCAATGTTTAGTCACGTAACCTGTTTCAGTTGGCTAAGGCTGCCAGAATGCAATGCACCAGAAACGGACTGGCTTTTATAAAGGGGATTTATTTAGTTACAAATCTACAGTTCTTCAGAGGAAAGGCAGCTGACTTTCCTCTGGATTTCTCTGTCCCATGGGAAGGCACACAACAATGTCTACTGGCCATCCATCCCAGCTTCTGGGTTCAAATGGCTTTCTTTGGGGCAGTTCCTTTCTGTTTCTCCAAACATCTGGGTCTGAGCTGGCTCTGAGCTCTGAGCTGCATTGTGCTGGGTTGTACTGAGCTCTTCCTCTCTTTTGACCTCTCCTTTTAAGCCTCATTCATTGTGGAAGGCACTCCCCCTAGCTGAGTGGATGTAATCAGCCATAGATGAATTTTATATGTGATGATTTAAGTCCACAGCAACAGAACCAGGCACCATCACCTTGACAAGTTGCCACCTGAACCTAACTATCACATAACCTCCACTGAGTTCTTTGATTTAAATTCTGCCTCTTTGAAGAAAGATTAGATTGGATCACTTTGGGACCAATACTCTATGAGGCTGTATTTAATATATTTCTTCCTTAAAAATTTATGAAAACATATTTATTCTCCCTAAAGGAAATGTAGAGTAACAGCTGGCTGACACTAGGTTTTTTGATTTTGTGTCCTTCCATGTAGATTTAGTGCAGCTAAGAATAGATTTAGATTCTATTGTTTTCTTTTCTGACAATTCAAGTAAAAGTGAACCTACTTTACTATTTAACTGTGACATCCTTTCACTTGCTCCATTGAACACTTGTATCATTTGAATGGATACCCTAAAGGAAATTGTTTCTAAAGTTCTGGAGCCGTTGTAGTGGCTGAATGGGGGCTTTTCTGACCAGTATGCGCTCTCTTCCTACATTTCAAGGAATGCACCACTTAATTCTCTTTTGACTCCAGGCTCCTAAATGATCACTACGTCCTTTACCTAAACTTCTCTTCTATTTCTCTATTATTTCTCTTGGCAATTTAATTCTCTCTCATGACTTTGAAAATGGTCCCAAATCTGCATATCCACCCTTACTTCTAAGACTGGAAATTTCATAAGCAGATATAAACAAAACAATGTATATACACACATGCATGCTTATATATGTGTGTGTGTATATATATATGTGTGTGTGTATATTGAAATAAAAAAAATATATATATATTTAAATTCTCTCCAGATCTATAATGCTGCAGTTCTACATTTCTAACACATTTAAGGTTGTCAGTTCTCAGCTTCTCTAAAACCATGCTTCATCTTCTATTCTCAACCAATTTTCCCACTATCTTCCTATTTCTGTAATTAGTGCCATAATCCCATCCTCCTGGGCCACAAAGTCAGAACCTTCAGGTGTACTCATCTCTTCTTCTTTCCCCTGCCTTCCATAGCAAAGCCGTCTGCCAGGTCCCAATATGTCTTCAGTATCTTTCTTTTCTGAACGTTCTTCTTCATTTGCTATAATCTACCCTCGCTTCCAGACTATTGCATTGGCTTGCCAGCTGTTTTTCCCAACTCATATTGCTTCTCTCCTCCAACTGGCCATCACAAGACTTCCTAATTAATCTTTTTAAAGTCCAGCTCTGATTTTATCGTGGTGCTACCAAAAAGCTTTCAATGGCTTTTCATTGCCTTCAGCCTAAAATCCAGACCTGTTATTTTGGCCCATCACCTACACTTTTGCCCTTTTCTCCTAAACCGTCAAACTAAAGAGCTAGTTCCTGGGTTTTTCTGCAGCCATGTGCTTGACATGCCCTTCCCACGGTGAAAAACACCCAGTTCCTCCAGCTCCATGGAGCTGTCTTTTCCTCAAAAGACCATTATGAAAGCTACCCTAGATAAAGTTCTTCCCAGCATTCCCAGGTGGAAGGTCATTTCCAATTCTTTGAACCAATGCTGCACTTTGTGTTCTAATATTTTTGTGTATGTACATGTCATAAATTTCCCATCTTATTCTAAGTCCAAGAGAGCAAGGTTCATATTTTATCCATGACATATGCTTATGTAAACCCTATAAACACTCAGTATGGAACCTTGTACTTTGGAGACATGTAATGCTCCTTTAAAGGATGATGAGAAAATTAATGCGGACTTTTACAAAATAGACCAGACATGAAATCAATAAAGGCCACATTTAGACAAATAGATTTGGGTGGGAGTCAGTTTGGAGAATTTTTGCAAATACATAGCTACTAAGAAATGTGGAGCGTTTTAGCCAGAATTTTGCACACTGCTAGCACTGACTACTCGAACTAACTGCTATGTATCCTGCTAATGGTGTTGAAAGGAGCTCCCTGAAGAAGACTATTCCATTAGTAAATTAAAAACTCAATAATAGTAAGAGCTCACATTTCCTGAGCTCTGCTTATGGCTCAGGGACTGTTTTAGACACTTTATACTTACTAACTCATTTAATAATCATGGCAGCTCTCTGAGGTAGAAACTACTATTATTCCAATTTGGATGACAAAACTGAGGTACAGACAGCTGATGTGATGTGCACAGGATCTTTCCAGATACCAGTGAGTGACAGAGCCAAGCTCTGAAGCAGTATACTCTGACTCCCGACTCTAAGCCCCTCTACTTTTTATATTGCTTGCAAAATATCAATTCTCTGGTGATAAATTATAAGATTTCACAATTATTACAAAATATGGTTTAAATATCTCTGGTCAAATAGACCAACATTGACTCCTATGGTTACTGTAAAGCTCTAGATCCTTTTTTGAACTTTATAAATAGAGAGCATAAAGTAATAAAGTCATCAGCATAGACAAGCAAATTAAACAGTTCAGGCCACAAAGTGGATTCTTCAGTCTGAATTATCTGGCTAGCAGTCCACAATGATCATTGCCAAATGTCATACTCAAAGTGTTGCTGAGCAGCCATGGACTGTAAAAAGACTCAATTTTGTCTCATGGCCAATCTCTTTAGTCTAGAAACTCAACTCTGGCATCTAACTACAAACTGATACACTGCTATGATGGGTGGATGACTCATCTTGGCTATAAGAAGGCTTGGAAAATACAGATCAATGACTAGAAATGACATTGATAATTAAACATGGGTAAGCAAAGTGCCCTTCAAAATCAGCACGTAGGGAACTTTTTAGATATTGATCCACTTTTCCTTTTAGGAAATTCAAAAATTCTACAGAATTTCCCCCTTTATCCACATTCAAATATACAACTCAGTGCTGCTAATTACATGCATAATGTTATGCTAACACTATATTAGGTTGTATATATGTTACTAGAATAAAAATTAAAGAAAAAAATCACATGGGAGTGTACAACACAATGAACTCTATTGTAAAAGATGGGCTAAGTTAATGGTACAATTATAAAAAATTCTTTCATAAATTGTAACACATGTGCCACATTAAATGCAAGGTTTAATAATAGGGTGGTATATGGCAACTCTATTTTACACACAATTTTTCTGTAAACCTACACCTTCTCTAATAAAAATAAAATGGTGACAGTCACTACCGAATTAAGAAATATAACTTAGTATATAATATTTCTCCTGATTTTTGCGTGATGCCTGTTAGGACAATTATCCAACTCAAAGCAGCTTAAATAAAAAAGTGCAAATAAAGCAAAAGGCAAAGGGGGAAAGAGAGCAATATTGACAGAGGTAGTGAAAAGAAAGGAAGCAAGAAAGAGAGAGAAAGGGAAGGAGGGAGGGGAAAACAGAGAGGGAGGAAGGGAAGGAAAGAGAAAGAGAGAGAGAGAATTTTTAGGTTCTTGTCACTGAACAGTTCTGGGCCAATTGCACTGACAGCATCTTTTCTCTTTTGCTCTCAGTTCTTCTTTCCTCTATGTAGGTTTTATCAGGAAGGATCTTTGTCATCACAGCAGAAAGATGGCCCCCAGGAGCTCCATGGACCCTTATTATACCTCATTTGAGAAGGAGAAAGACCTTTTTCCCCTGATGGATATGTCAGTCCCCCTATTCAGGACTCTGCATAGCCCACCCCTGAAAAGGGCTGGGTGGAGAGAGGCCTCCTGTTGACAGCTCCATGGGAGGCGAGGAGAAAGTGCAGATCCAGGGAAAGAGTGGTGCTAGTGAGGCAGAAAGGAGCAGATGCCTACTGCAACTCTGAACATTTACAAACAAAATGTGCATAACCTTCCACCTGGGGAAAGTCATTATTTAAAAAAAAAATTCAGGGGCTGCAAGGGTAACTCAGTGGTAGAATTCTCACCTGCCATGCTGGAGATCCAGGTTCGGTTCCCAGCCCATGTGCTTCCCAAAAAAACAAGTAAACAAACCAACAAAAATACAAAAAATTGAGCAAATGGTGCTGTAATAACGGGATATTCACATGGAAAAAGAATGAAATGTGAGCCCGCCATACAGCATACAATAAATAAATAAATAAATAAAACTCAAAACACACCAAAGTAGAAGAGAGAGAGTCTTTTTAGAAAGATAACAAGTCCATTACAGAGTAAAAATTAATAAAATATGATAAAATAAAGACATTACAATAAAATAAAGACTGGAAACACAGGTAGTATTTTGTAGCTCTACTAGATGCTATTATAAAATAAAGATACTAAGTCTCGGACATGTCATGGCCTCCTAAAAAGTAGGTTTTTAAATATAGCACCCAGGCACATTAGAATATTTAAGAGCTTTGGAGTTAAACACACAATCTGGGTTTGTTTTCTGACTCCAAATCTTGCTTCTGCTGCCTGTCGGAGTTTTTCATTTCTTTGTTTTTCATTAGTTGGGCAAAGGACTCAATCTCTTTGGGTTTTGCTTTCTTCATTTGTAAAATGAGGATAATTGTACCTTTTTTGGATGGTTGATGAAAGGATTAAAAGAGATGATGCCCATTAAACACATGCCATATAGTAGATACTTAATAAATGTTCCTTTCCCAGCTTGATGGATGCATTTAACAGAATCAGGTTTGATTTCTCCTTTTCTTTATTTGCCATTGTTTCCCACTTGATGTTATTCAATACAAATGGAAACAAAAGTAGTTTGTTCAAGTAGTATGGAATATGAGCAGAATTAATAATAAATTATGTTCACTGTATTGCTGGTAATGAAAAAGACAAGCATATAAAAAAATTAATTACACCTTGTTCTGTGCCATCAATCCAGTCTAGAGAGGAAAGACAATGCTGGACTCCCACTGAGTCACCATCGTGGCATGGCAGGCACTTTGATAAGAGAGAACATTATACGTCACGTTGTCACCACCATCCTGTCAGTCACTGGTGACTGTGGCCATATGAGGCCCGGAATTGTGCACAGCTGCTCAGCAGAACATCCAAAGCGAAGGGCAAGGTGTGATATCATATTTGACCCAATTTATTTTTAATATAAAAGAATATCTCCCTTTAATAGTGGAGAAATAGGTTGAATTTTTAGCTTTGTAGCTTTAGATTGTTTGTTCAAATTTTAAGGATGACATAACCTCTATGCACTGTTATTTCTGAAAAATGGGTTGCTGGAATATCTAAAAAATATTTCTTTTCGACTTGCAACATGGGAAACCTCTCTAAAATAAAAGCACACACACATTTAAGGGAGAGGGTACAATCACATTAGTTTTATGCAGTTGTCACTCCTTTGAGCCCACAATTAAGATAAATTATCAGCTATGAGATTTGCACTAAGAGAAATCTCTGGAAGTTTGATGAAAAACAGAAAAAAAAATCCTAAATTAATTTATACAATCGAACATATGCTCATATTTTCCCTTGGTTATAGTTTATTGCTGGTAAGATTTAGAAAAATCTGTGTGTATCATTTTAATCTAAAGTATATTCTTGCAAAATGTACCTGGCTGTGTGGTTAAATGTTAATGGGAACTTTTCATTTTTTGCTGTTAGGCCTGCTTTCAAAATATTCAAATATATTTGGCTTTTGCAACTTCACTAATTAAACCTTCTAAAACAGATGGAATTATAGAAATTACAGGGTTTAAAATATCATCTTAATTGGTTTACGATCTATGTGACACATAGTGCCATTCATACTGTATAAAATACATACGGGGGCTTGAAAGAGATAACATGCCAATTAATTTTTCTTTAACTCTTTCAATTAAATTTTGTTTTCTTCATTATTGAGTGCCCTTCCCAGGTTTGAGGCAAGTTTGGTCAACCTAAACAGTGAAGAGAAAGATGGAGACCTGAAATCATATCGAAGAATTGCTTTTATGATGGCTGGGGGTAGGGGGGGAGAATCCAAATTTACGTTTATAATAAAGAAAATAAATGGCCTTAAGAAAGGGCCTTTAAGATGCATATGGCTGTCCAGTGGGGTGATATATAAATTAATCTTTCTTCTTGTAATAGTGATTGTCTAATGTATGTAAGCTGCCAAATATCTCTGATTTTCTGGAATAGTCTTTACTTCAAATATTATTCTGCCTGTCCCACTTAGAATACTTGCCTTTATCGGACCACGTGTGCAGAATTTTGAACTGGAATGGGATGCTATGATCACTGCCCAAAGGTTTATGGGAAATTTATGTGGGCTACTTCAGTGCTTTTGTGTGCCTTAAAATCAAGAATCTGCTTGAATAAAACTCACTGTCACCCTCCAAAGATACCAGTTTTAAGGTCCACAGCGAAGGCCTCAATTAAAACGGTCTTACCAAGCAAAATGCCTTGCATTTCTAAAAACAAACATACTACAGGTTTTGGCTACTGTTGGCTACCTGCGCTAAACTCGGTTGCTTCTTTCAAATATCTCAATTTGCCATGTAGATGTGATTTTAAACACGCGGTTCCCCTCTGTTGCCATGGTAACGGGTTGGGGCCCTCCTGGGTGACAGAGAAGTATCACAGGACCGGTTCCTGTTGGAACACACATGTTCGCAGGGTATCGCCTTGCCGCGGGAGGAGAAAGAGAGGAGGCTGGGATCACCGCTTACCCAGAGTAAGGTAGATACGTGTATCAAATAACACTCAGAGCCTGGGACATCGTCCACAGCAGGGACAGATTACCTCTTACAGTCACTATGGAGAATGATACAAATTCTAGCTTTAATGATCCCAGATAGAGCTCTTCTCCTCCCCACCAATGTGACATTCTGCAGACACTTTATATATCAAGGAAATATTTAATTGAAACGTGCTTCTGAGAATGCCTACCGAGCTGGCTGTAGGCATCTTCCAACATTGCAGGGGTCAATTAAAAGAACCAATCGGGCGGGCCGCGGTGGCTCAGCGGGCAAAGTGCTTGCCTGCTATGCCGGAGGACCTCGGTTCGATTCCCGGCCCCAGCCCATGTAACAAAAACGGAGAAACAGAATACAATAAAACAAGAAAATGTTTAAAGATGTTTCCCTTTCTTCCTTCCTTCCTTCTCTCTGTCTTTCCTTTAAAAAAAAAAAAAAAAAAAAAGAACCAATCAACTGTTTTTAAAACTTAAAAAAAAAAAAAAAAATATATATATATATATATGTATCAAAAGGGTTGGGGGAGGAAAGTGGACAAAAAGTAATGTTAAATAGCATGGAGCATGACTAATGGCGCTAGCATGTTAAAATCATTGGGAAAATGTCCTTGGAAGACAAATGAATTTTCAGCAGAATAATTAACTTAATTAACAAATTTGCATGCATATTCATCAGGCTATTGAAGTCTTTCCAGCCCAGCTTGATGAGCATTGGTGTAATAATTGTCTCATTTACATTCTGCAATCTACTACAATTTAGGGCATGCAAAAAAAAAGCCGACCTCTTCCCTTTGACTTTCTTTAGGACCCATATTCTCCTAAAAGCGCTGCCATTGCCCACACAGTGGCCTGAAGTTCGGGCCTTTTGAGAGAGCCCCTGGTGAGAGTTGACTATGGGTTCCCCATCCCCCAGCCTGACTCTTCTTTCTTCTTCTCTCTCTGTTTTTTTTTTTTCTTTTGGCCCAGGTTCTGTGTTTTTGCCTCTGCTTGCTCTCCTGGGTAAATCTTGGCACCAGTTCTGACTTCAAATCTCTAGGGTCGCCAGACTGCATCATGTAAAAATTGCCATTTCCCTCTATCTCTGCAGGGCAATCTTTAAAGGCAGTAAGGTGTGACGCTCCCAGACTGGCAGCTTGGCAAGATGGAGCCCACGGATACCAGCACACAGAATCTGGACGGCTCTCTCTGACAGCAGTCAGCACTGGGAACAAAAGGAATGGAGGAAAAAACGCACAAATGTATTTTTACATATTGTGGGCATATGGCCACAAGACCAGCAGAAATATATTTAATTACCAATTGCATGCACTGAGGAGAAAAACATTGGGAAGGAAAAAAAAATACAACAAAAACCTTGTACACAGCAATATTATTCTACTTTAACTTTTCACCTCTGTTTTTTTTTTTTTTTAATTGAGGATGAAAGGGATATGTATTAGCATCCAGAAGGGTTACGTTTTGGAATTCTTTTAAAGCGATACACGTCTTTGACATGACTTCCTCAATAGGGTAATATATAAGGAAATTTTAATTGCAAAATAATTTTATTAAGGCGGTTTTTGGAGGTGGGGTAGGGACCGAATTTGAAATTTAACAATTAAGTAATCTTATTGTCTTGTTAAAACTGTGCTTCTGAGGCAGCCTTAACAATGACCAAAAAACCTTTGAAAAATTGCGGTCTCTTCTTATCCTATGAATTTAGAAACATATATTGCATGCTTCTTGTGTGTCAAGGACTGTGCTGGCCAAAGGATGGACAAGGATGAATCAGAAAAGTCCTATTCGCTGCACTCAATGCACACATATCCTAGGACAGGAGACACATGCACACACGTGTAACTCTAAGTTAATGAGGTGGGGATATTGATCCCGAGTTCCTAGTTCAGCTTGGGTGTCACACAGGAGGCCCGGGAAGCCTTTCTGGAGCAGGTGATGAAGAGGATGGAGACAGGAAAACACAAAACAAAACAAGGAAAGAGACTGATCCTTCAGTACTTAGCAGGGTAGAGGGGTTCAGGCGGATGGGTCATCTCCCTTCCTGGGGTGCAGGTAATGGACAATGGACTCGCTCAGGTAGCAGGCAGCGAGAAACACGTGTGTTCATTGAGTTGGAAACAGAGAGGGGCCTGTACCTCCATCTTTGGCAAGAAAGAAAGTCACACCCCTGTGACCCTGGGTCTCCTGTTCTCATCCTGCTTTTTTAGTTCCTGTGTAGCCAGTGCTGCATGTACAGATGACCTCTGCACCCTGACCCGTGTTGATGCAGGAACTGCCATCTGCTTGGCCATACAGCCCTGGGTTTACAACCCAGATAATGATTCAGGACCATAATAGCGTGTGCTTTGCATTATGTAGCAAATATGGCCTTGAAAAGTGTTTTTGTTTTTGTTTTTTACTTTTTTGGTAAATCGACCTACATAATAAAAACATCAGGGGAGCTGGCTATTTAAAGGAGCCCTGGAGTGAATCTTTCATAATGAAGAAGCCACTCCTTAATTAATTGTTTTTAAAAAAGTTTTTTTTTTCTTTTGCATTAGATATAGCTGTGCCTCTGTGCATCTCTTTCCTAGAGGAAGCAGTGGACTAGGATGAGAAGTGCACAAGGCGGGGAGCCAGGGTTCCAGAAGGAGTGTTGAGACCCTGCTGGGTTGGCCAGATGAGCATGTGCCCCAGGTTGTTCTGCCAAAGGCAGAGTCAGGCAGACCTGGCCTGGAATCTTGGTTTTGCAACTCACCAGCTTCATTTGATAACTCACTTGTCCTTATCCATTTACTGGTTGTTATAAAAAACAAATAAAAATGTCTGGTGGGCCTGGCATGCCAGCTACTGTGGATTAGGTTGTCCCATGCTGACTCTCTTTTCTGCCACTCCTGAGCACCACTTGCAGCAGAAACAGTGGCTGCAGCATGATGGCCGCAAGGTCAACAGCTGGAAATACTCATTCATCCTGGGCCACACCCCTACTGCCATGTTTCCTCCTAGGGGAGGGAATGTCCACTGTATTTCCCAGAAGGAAGGTGGGTTAAAGTTGATGTTTTATATGCATCCTTTGCCTTAGCCCATGGGAAGTAGTGATTTATCTGATATGTGAAGTTGGAGATTTGGCCATTTGGGAGGGGGGCGGGGTCTAAACATTCAGATGTAGTAGCATGGGGCCATCTCCACCTAACACATGCCTGCATGCTTCTTTGGTCTGAGCATGGATGTGGGGAAAAGGTCCCACAGTTTCACCAATGACAAATCTGTTGGAAAGTTATGTCTGTCTCAATTTGTTAGAACTGACCACTCCTTTATTCTCCAGAAGCTGGGGAGGACTTGACCCACATGTATTGTTACTATACAGGCACGTGGGTCATCTGGTCACTAGTAACCTGGTAACAGTGGCGAGACCTGTGGTCAACTGTGTCATTCGCCCCCTCTGAGAGGTGCTGCAGCAGTGGAGGTAGTGATCCCAGCATCAAGGTTGGGGCTTGGCTTTGGCAGCATATCCAAGGAGGTGGCCATGGACGCCAGTCAGGAAAAGGAGTCCCCTGGATCAGGAAGGTTTCACAGCTCTAACTGATGGTACCTGGCAGGTATGCCTCTGGGGTTGGCATTTTTGACAATTGTGTGGGCAGCTGTGATGTCCTCTTTTCTTCCTGGACTTGGAAGAACTTAAATGGAAAGAGATATGGAGAGGCTTCCAACTCTGAGTAGAGTATGTAATTTTAATAATCACCAGAAGCTAATCCCACCTTCATAGGAGTATGTTTGGCCCGTTTGGAGGCTTGGCTTTGGCATTCAACATTTAAGGGAGAGGCCAAGATCATGGCAGGGCTCAAATAGATCCTATTTCTTGCACATGAGTTGAGAGCTCAGAGTTTGAAATGTTGAAATTGGTTCCCTCCTATAATCCAAATTTAATGTGCATCTGGAAAATAAATACACAGAAGGTATGTAAAGTCTTTCATTCATTTATTCATCAGATCTATTGAGCACATACTATGCATCAGATACTGTGTCACCTGTTGGAATTACAAAGGTGAATGAAGTAGACACCGCCCTTGCCTTTACAAGGTTTTTAGTTGGGTAAGAGGGAGAGATGATTCCACAGGAAAGACAAGTAACTGTGGAAGATGTTTAAAAGATGGAGGGGCACACACATGTAGTAAGAATACCAACCCCTGTACAGAAGGACTTGGAAATATTTCTGGAGAAAATCATGCCTAATTTTGGATGTTGTAGTCTGGAAAAGGCTGAGGGATGAGCAACTACAAACATTTATTAAAGTTCACACTGTAAACAACACAGGAAGTTGGATTTATCCCCATATAAGGGATGGGGAAAAGCAGAGGCTCAAAAGGTCAAGCAACTTGCCCAAGGATACTCTATTTGTAAGGATACTCTATTTGAAGCTCAATATTTCAGAAACCAAACTCTCTAAGCATAATCATTTTACTCTGCTGTCAACATTAAAATTACTACTTAAGAGGCCCAAATACTTAAGCACATCATGTAGCAGACTACAGCTTTGGCTCTCATTGGCCACATGGGGTTTGGTGCTTTGGCCCCCTAGCTGGTGGGCAAAACTTCAACCAAGCTATTAGGCCTTCCTGGGACCTGGTGCATACCAGCACTCGGGCAGAAACTACAGCATAGGCGATGTCTATATACTGAGTAGCATGATCCCAAAGACTTTCCCAATTTTTAAGTAGGTCCATCACTAATGCTTTCTAATTTGGTGGAAACATTCAAGTTTGGTTCACTTCATGAGCCCTAAAGTAAAGAATTATGCTCTTTGCACACTCCATGTGGTGACATTAAAAGTATGCAGAGTAGGTTAAGGATGATACTTACTACCACAGTTAAAGAATAATGCCTTGATAAACTAGATAGCTATTTTTAAATTTATAAATTATGTAAAACCAAATGTATGTATTTTATAAACTGTCTTCAAGGAATATATGAATTATCTTAAAAGAAAAGTGATTTTTAAAAAAATCAAGTTTAAAAGAAATAAAAAGAAGTAGTGCAATTTGAGACTATGTATATAATTTGTCTCTGGGCTTCCTGTAAGCCAAAGGGAAAAGGGAAACATGGAAAAATTGCATATTCATGTTTTTCATTATCAAAGAGGGAGAAACACTCCAGTTCTTCAGAAAGACACAGGTTTGTTACCTAAGACACATACAGATTTGACCTTTGGAAGGAGAGAACAAATCAAAGCATTTGCAATGTAGTAGATTAAAGTGCAATTAAAGACCTATAACGAAATAAATTGTTCCTTTAAACCTGGAATAGAGTAGGCATCCCTACTGGCACCCAATTAGTGAGAAGTCAAACCTGCTAAGCCCTAATGCACAGGTCTGGATTCAGAATGCTGCACTAATTTGCATACTTTTTTATGTACTCATGAGGCAAACATTTGTTGATTATCTAGAATGTACCATTCACCTTACTAGGGCTGGGATTGTGTGATGCAATGGAAAATGCCCCTGCTTACAAACCAACTTAAAATGATTCCAGCATGGTAATATAAGATTTTAAAGTTTTGATCGTCACAGCGATATGTGCTGCATGAACTATGGTCAACCAACTTACATAATGCTTTCTGGTTTGCAAAATGTTTCCATGCATCACTACAACCCAAATTTCCTTGTGGAAGCATTGGAACACCCCAGGTGTAACCCAACATTCAGATTTGGACTGATGTTCCTGCTTACAGAGTCTACATAGATCATCAAGCACAGTGCTTGCACTCATATTTTTCCATTAGAAGGCATACACTTGAGAACCCATTTCAGAAGGTAGTGAGAAAATCAGCTGGTTAGTGCCACAAGAGAGCTTGACATACATTGATGTACTGAAGAGTTGAATATTTGAATATTGTACTGAGTGACACATGTTTAATAGGTATCAGAATTTTCTTCACATCCCTGACGTGCTGCAGGACTTTTGACAAAATCTGAGACCCTTATGTGAGGCACAGCTGGGCAATATTAATAGCAGTTAAATGATAACCACTTGCCCCACCTCAAGGCAGTGATTGCCAGACATAATTCCCTCAAACTCTCAGACCCTGTATTCTCCTTCCTCAGCAATCTCATTGTGCACAATGGGTGAGGAATTCTGTTTCTTTTCCAGTTAATTAACCCACATGCTAATGATTCTGTTTTGTCCTTGGTTGATTCAGAGCAACCTCCAGCTGGCTGCTTCCTTTCTGTATAGAAGGTTTTGGTGATGAAGGTAGAATCTAAAGCAAACAGCAACTTACATTCACCATTGCAGACAGACAAAGTGCAGGTAGCATGGCCGTCTCATCCCGATTTGCCCAGGAGCTTCCTGATTTTAGTGCTGAAAAGTCCCAAATCCCAGGAACGTCCTCAGTCCTAGGTAATCCAGGACAGTTGGTCACCCTAAGTATAAATGATCATCTGTGTAATCAAAAGCCAATAAATGAACCCTGAGTAACATACAAGGAGGTGGGCAGCTTCTTAGTTTGCCAGAGCTGTTAAAAAGTACCACAGACTGGTTGGCTTGACCAACAGGAACTTAATGTTTCATAGTATTGGAGACTAGAAGCCTAAAATCAAGGTGTTGTCAGGGCCATGCTCTCTCTGATGTTCGTAGTGTCCTGGTGGTGGCTTCCAGCATCCATAATTCATTCTCTGCCTCCATCACATGGCCAGCTCTCTTCCCGTTTGCCTACTCTTGTGTCCTGCTTACTATCTCCAAATTCCCTCTGCTTATAAGGACTACAGGTTTCTTGGATTAAGGCCCACTCTGATTCAGTTTGGCCTCAGTTTATCTAAGATCCTGTTTACAAATGAGTTCACATTCATGGGACTGGGTTCATGATTCAACCCATAAGAGGAAGTAACATTGTATGTTTTAGTTTGGACTATCTTGGAGGCAGACCCTGATTCAAGTATTCCAGTGCAAGTGGTTCACTGGGAAGTGATTTCAGAAAACAGTAGTAGAGGAGTGTGGGGATGAGATGAGAAGGTAGGTTCCCACTGTGGACATCAGGAGCCTAAACCTACTGGGAAATGTGGGGAAAAGATGCAGAACAGGTGCTTCAGCATCATTACACCTGAGGGTCAGAGGAGCTCAGGTAAGCATTGGTCATTGGTAGAAGTCTGTTCTCAATGGTGCTGGGTGAGGTTGTTAATTCGGTCTGCTGGGCTTATGGGCAGAATGGACCACAGCAGCTAAGGAAAGCAGAGATGCAAGTGCTGGAGGTGGAAGCTCTGTTGTCATGCCCTGAAATGGTAAGGGCCAATGGATACAGGTTGAGACTGGCAGCAGTGTGACAAACAGGGTCTACATGGACCTGCTGTCAGGAGAAAGGGTGTGTGTGCTGGGCATGGACAAAGTATGGGGGTGGGTGTGCTACCATGAAAGGAAGATGAGCTTGATACCTGTGGTTAATTACTGGTACCTGTTCTTTGCATTAATAATTATCGTATAGTCAAATTATAGATATGTTGGATTTGTTGGCATCTTCCAAGTAAACTTCAATAACGCCACTTCAGAGATATATTCTATGAATTTGATATTTAAGGAGGAGACTTCTGAACATGATTTAGAGTCTCATTTTATGTCTTAACAGGCCTCATTATAATAGTTTACTTGTTTTTACTTATACCTTGCCCTTAGCCATTGAGAGAACCATTTCATTTTTTCTATTTTTAATCTAGACAGTTTGCCTCTCAAGAGTCCCATAAAAATACATAGAACATGAGCTCCCTCTGCAACTTGTAAAGCATTGAGAGCAGTATGTGAAGGCTCTGTGTCCAGGTATCCCGGCCAGGGATGTGGGACTAGTGACTGTTCCACAGTCCACCAAAGAGGTGACATGACAAATGCCTCTGCCAAATGAAGATGCTCAAATCTGGATAGAGACCGAAAGATTCAGTCAGATCCTTGTTCAAGGAGTTTAACAAAGATAATAGGTGAGCAGAACCCGTAAGTGATCAAAAACCTTGAAGGAGGGAGGAGAGGAGAGAGACTGGAATATTTGTCAGTTGGGGGTGGTAGAAGAAGTATTAGCACAAAGACAAGGAGCAGTCTTGGGGTTGGCCATGATGGCGGATCACTGGCATGGGGAGAAATGTTTGCCAGCCATTGAGAAGATAAGGAAACCAGGTAGCTAGACCTGGCTTGTGTCTTAAAAGTCAAGATATTCCAGTTATAAGGTTTTTGGAAGGTTTTCTGTATTCTTCGGTTTTCCCATGCAGCCTTGTAAGAAACTTTGTCAATTGAAGTAATCTGGACGTTTGTCTCTATCAACCTGAAATAACCCAACATCTTCTCTATGTTTGGAATCCTCTCTCACTTTTCTTTGATTCAGGCTAAAATTTTTTTATTCCATTAGTTTTTTTCAGTCTTATGACTGAAATAGTATTAAAGAGGCATAGCATCCAATTCAAGCTCTCCAGTGGAGTAGGAACTGGGGGGGTTAAAATAGTGTGGGACCTGAGATCAGAAAGATGTAGGCTTCAATCTCAGCCCTGCCATTCACCATGGACGTGCCCATCGGCAAGTTACTTAACTTCTCTGAATTTTTAGTAAGGATAATATTTATTAATAACAGTAATTATTAGCTTTACTCTACAAAAAAATCAGATAAGTGAAAATCTTTCTCTCCATCCATCCTTACCCCAACTACTTTCCATAGAATATTGAAGTCTATTATATCTAAAAACACAATCTAATAATTCAAATAAAAGAATAAGAATAAAAAATATGGAAAAGGGAGAGGAGATAAGCTAAGAAAGCCTTTTATAATTGAGCTAAATAGTTAGTACTTAGCTCCCTGGGAACAAAGACAAAAAACAAAATATGTTAGTTTTATCCTATTCTAATAAAATAAAGCATAAAGTTCTATAAGGTAAGAAATTTGTTTTTGGTTTAACTCTAGATATAAATTATTATACGGTTTTGTCTATAAGAGACACAGGAACACACTGTGGATATTTTATAGTGGACAGAGAAACAAACTCTATATTCTGTTTCTTACTATGAGTACAAATTAGAAGCAATGGATTTAGAATTGTGATGCAGGTTCCTTGAAGACATTTATATAAGGAACTGAGAGAAGAGAGCCACACTGTTTATTTTCTAGTGAAATAACTTAGTGCAGTTGTAGAACTTAAAAGAGCTAGAAAAAATATTTGATTTATGTTCTTCCTCTAACCTTACTCAAATGAGTTGTCATTTAAGTAATGAGTTGTCTTGTTTTTTTTTTGTGTGTGATGTTGTGTCAGTTTCCTAATTGGTCTCCTGTTAGGAGTTGGCTGTAATTTTGCCAGTCTTCAGTCTTTTCTCTCTGCTGCAGTTAGGATGATATTCTGAAAACACAATTCTCATTATGTCACTCCCTGACATTAAGCTCTGTCTACTGCCGATTCCTAAATTCTCACAGTTCCTCAAATATGCACCTTCTCTTTTGTCTACTGTCCCTATTCTCTATCCTATTGTCAAGCTCCACTTCCTCCTAACCTCCCATCCCCACAAACTGCCAACTCCATCTTTTAGAAGTCAGCTCAGACATCCCTACATCTAGAAAAACTTCCTTGGCAGCTACATTCTCTCATCTGAGTTAGTTTCCCCTCCTCTGTGTTCTAAGCACTCGACTACACATCATGGCTATTATATAGTTTTGTTTTTGATTTGTCTCCCATCAGACTGAAGTTCTCTAAATCAGGGTATTACTGTTAGACCTTCACTGCTCCTACAGGGCTTAGCAGATTGCTGGCGCACAGTTGGGCTTACGACACATTTGCTGAATAAATGAATGAATGAGTCCGCAAGAGCTGGCTTTCAAACCTGCAGGCAATGTCATCCTAATAACAGACATTTTTCCAAAGTGTGTTTCATAAAATACTGCTTCAGAGAAATATTATAAGTGTCCTGGGTAAATCCATATGAAATAAGCGGAAAACACCACATATCCCTTTCAAAAATTCACTATTTTCGTTAGCATATTAAAGTCTCTGGTATATTTTTCATTTAATAAACTTATTTCCTATATGTTCCTCATACTTTTTGGTGGTGGTGGTGGTGGTGTGTGTGTGTAATACGTGATGGAACTAATCTCTTGTGACAATACCAGTTTAGGAAACACTGTAATACAGATATTCATATTAAATGAAGACATGAATTAAGGATCCATTTATCTTTGTGATTATTTTCATTGTTTTGTAAAATTCGAGCCAGTACAGTAGGACCAAAAAAAAAAAAGTGGCATGAAAATGAGGAGATAAAATGACCCTTTTCCAGGTAATATAAGTTGACTTTGTATACATAAGAAAATAAACTGGGCAAAACTATTAAGCCAACAAGAAGTAAAAGTGATGTTAAAAATAAATATAATGAAACTAATATAGGAGAGAAGCTCCATTTACTATATTGATGAAAATATAAACAGTAAACTACATACACAAAATATACATGATTAAATAACCCATATTTTAAAAATTATTATAAGATCCATCAGTTAGGAAATCTATCATATTTCTGAATGAGAGTTCGTTTAGTTTTGTAAAATATAACAAGATATTGATTAAACACAAGGTTATTCAAAGAAAGGTAGAATTTGATAAAGAGTTTCTAAAGTTCTTTTGGAAGATAAAGGGAAAGATAAATTCCTTAATCTGTCTTTTAATGATCTGCATTATCTGGTCTTCACTTGCTTCTATTCATTTCTTACACGAATCCTCTACACAAACTCTCTTCTCCAGCTAAAATGATCTTGCAATAATTGTTCTCCAAATATGACATGTCCTTAGAGTCAATAGTTGCATAACCCAGAGGGCATCATTCGCAGCGAATATAACATGAATGTTGTTTCCTGGAGTTGTGCAATGACTCTACTTTATTTACACTTCCATTCGGATGCCTTTTTCTTGCTGTTCCTCCTCTAGAATGACCTCCTTTTGACTATGTCTTAAATCTTTCTTCAAGACTCAACTAAAGTCTACCAGCTCCACAAACTCTTCACCAACTTACCTAGTCATTGATATCACCCCCTTCCCTTAACTCCTACGCTACTAATCTGTACACACTGTAGAGTGACCATATAATTTATCACGCAAACTGAGACTTTTGAGAGTAATGGTAACACTATAAAAAATTATTCTGGAAAAACAAACATATAATGGGACTGTCCTGGACAAATTGTTCCATATGGTCACCCTATTCATACATTACCATTCAGAACCCATTATCTTTTATCTGTTAGTTTTATTTGTTTGCTTGTTTAAATGTCTGTATATATTAAAATTGTATGGCTTACATCCTGTTTTAGTTTGCTAAGGCCTCCAGAATGCAATATATCAGAAATGGATCCGCTTTTATATACAGGATTTATTAAATTACAAGTTCACAAAACTAAGGCATCCAGAGAAAGATACCTTGACTCCAAAGAAAGGCTGAATGACACCACGTTTCTTCTGTCATGGGGGAAGGCATGTGGTAACATCTGCTGGACTCCTCTCCAAGCTTCTAACTTCAAACAGCTCCTGCAGATCCTGTGGGTTCTTCTGGCATTTTCCTCTGCATCTCCTAGCACCTGCGTCTCAGTTTTCTCCTAAATGTTTCCCTGTGTCGCTCTTTAAAGGACTCCAGTAAACTAATCAAGACCCACTTTGAACGGTCAGAGTCACATCTCCATATGATCAAAAGGTCATACCCACAATTGGGGGTGCCACATCTCCATGGAACTAATCTAATCAGGGGTAAGGATGACATTGTCTGTGTTTTAGAACCTCACCTACACTTTGAGACCAAAGGAAGAAAGGTTTATTTTGTCCAGAACCTAATTTTTCTGTAACACATAATCTAATTCAACCTGTCTGGATAGATCATTTAGACAATCCAAACACAGGCAGCCCAGAATAAGAATGAGGGCCTTTAATCCTTATAGCTTAATATAATGCCTGGATACCTCCCAGAGTATATTAAGCAGGCTATCAAAAAGTATTGGCAAAGTCTCTTGAGGGATGGGAGCAAAAATATGGAACTATTAAACTTTACTACTGGGGAAACCCCAGGTACTGTGTCAGACATTAGGGACACCCAAATCAATAAACCAAGCTCTTGATCTTGAGGCTTGCTCTTGTGAAGCTTATGTATATAGAGGAGATGCTTAACCTACCTATTGGTATGCCTCAGAGTTACCTCTGGAGGACCTCTTTTGTTGTTCATATATGGTCTTTCTCTCTTTAAGCCCAACTCTGCAAGTGAAACCATTGCCCTCCCCCCTACATGGGATATGACATCCAGGGATTAAAGTCTCCTTGGTGGTATGGGAGATGACTCCCAGAGATGAGCTTGGCCCTGGCACCGTGGGATCAACAATGTCATTCTGACCAAAACGGGGAAAATAAGTATAACAAATGAAGTATCAGTGGCTGAGAGATTTCAAATAGAGTCAAGAGGCTACTCCAGAGGTCACTCTTATGCAAGCTTCAGTTTGACATTGTTACCTATCATAACTTGCAAACCCCAACCAAAACCATTCCTGTTGGTCCTAAAGAATACCTAGGGCATTATATAAGATTCTACAAAGTTTCCATGTATTAGGGTAACTTTCCAGAACCTTACAACCTCCAGATAGGTCCCAGGACCACCTAAGTCCTGAAATGTAGAGGGCCAGCCTCTCCAGAACATGAACTAGTTCCATTTCCTTGTCCCATATTATCGTAGCCCCTTCCAATACGAAGAAGTTAGAATGGGCATAGCCCAAATATCCCTAAAGAGTGGGATAAAGATCAAAGGTGATAGTAGAGTTATAAAGAGAAGATAGGGTTTAATAAATAAGAATGAGTACTGAGTCACTGATATTTCTTTTAGTCTCCAGTACCTTAGGGCAGCTAGAAGTAAAAACCTAAAATTGTAGAATTGTACCACAATTCTAAACTCTGAAATCTGTTTTACAATTAATTGTTTCGATGTACTTTGAAATTTATTGCATTTTTGTATATGTTATTTTTCACAAAAAAAAAGAAGAAAAGAGAGAAGAATGAGTATAACAGAGAAGATAGGATTTAACAAATGAGTATGACTGCCGAATCATTATAGTGATATTTCTTTTGGTCTCCAGTATGTTGGAGCAGCTAGAAGGAAAAATGAAAAATTGTGGAACTGCAACCCATACCAAACTTTAAAATCTGTTCTATAATTGTTTATTAAAATGTACTTGGAAATTAAAAAAAACATGTTATATCATGCAAGAATAATCCAATAAATATGAGAATATAAAAAGATACTTTTATACATAAAGACAATGTGAAATAAAGGTAAAGTCACAAATAAATGTAGGAATGTGCTGCTGAAACTGGACAACAATTTGAAGAATATTAATTTAGTTTTCCATTTCATGCTATATGAAACTTCCAGACATAAAGCTTTACATGTAAAGAAACAAAACATGAAAGAACTAGGAGAGCTATACTTTTTAAACTCCTGTAATATTAATCAAAACAAAACATTTATAGCAAGCCTACCATGGCGCACCATCAACGAACAAAATATGCAATCATCTCTACTTCTAGGAAGGCTACATTTTACTGGGAGGAGATAGACACAAAAAATTTAAAAAATAGAAACAATAAGTCAGTAAATTATAAAGTATACTTGCCACGGTAAAGAAAAGTGAAGACACAGGTAAAGGGAACTGGAGGTGTGGCGGATAGATGAGGTGAGGCAGATGGCAATTCTGAATAAAGCTGGTGAAACCTCATGAGATGAAACCCCCAGATTTGGTGGGCTTTTCTGAGGTCAGAAAAAAACAGATCACCTGTAAGTGCAAAATTTTAAAACATACTGTTGCAGAAAGCAAAAAAGCAAATTCAAACAACACTGTATTTTTCACTGTAGAAATTGGTATAGATGTTTAAAAATACCGGGTTGGTGGAGTTATGTGGTGACTTTATGCCATTGGAGAAAGTATTAACTTGTGTAGTTGTTCTTGAATGCAATGGGGTGATATTTTATGATAGTCTCAACAATGTTAAACACAGATCTTACACATCTGTGAATGCATGGTAAAGAAGTAATCAGAAATGCTTCCAAAGTTCACATAAAATTATTTAATTATAATTTTGAAATTTGGAAATAGCATACACTTTTCATAATGAAGACAAACAGAAATTATTACAGTACATTCCATTAATGTGATTCTCTGCAATCTTTAAAAATGATGAAATAAGTTTTTGAAGAATATTTAGTGATTTGGAGAAGTGCTTTTGCATAGAAAATGTTCTAAAGGAAATATACCAAATGCTAACAGTAGCTAATAAACCTTAGGTGGTAGGATTATGGATGTTTTAAAACAACTCTCTTTCTGATATTTATGTATAATTAATTCATGAAAAATGCATATATATTATAAAATGTTTTATAAAGAAGGAAAATTATGAAAAATAAGAAGAAAACAAACAAATAAAAAACCCTTATGGTTTACTTCTACTGATTCCATTCAGGTTATTTTACTTTATTCTTTACCTGCCACCCCCTGCTCCAGCTGCTTTCGCTTCTACCTTCCCTCCCCCCTTGCAGCTCCTTCCGATATTCCTGACACAGAGAGTATTCCCATTTTCACGGATTCACCCCTAGATTACACTCTAGAAATGCATCTAAAACCGCACATTTCCCCCTATCCACCCCAGCACTTTTTATTACCTAACTTTCCCATTTTGGCGATTCAGATGAGTGAAGATTGATATCTTATTTTAAATTGCATTTTTATTACTTCCAGGAGGTTGAGTGTCTTTTCATATACTTATAAGCCACTTGGGTTTCTTGTTCTGTGAATTCAGTCTACAACTCCTTTGCCATTTTCCATTTTTGTCTCTCTCTCTCTATCTTTCTATCATCACCTATCTATTCATCCGTGCTGATTTAGAGACATTCCCTGCTGTTCTGGGTGTTAAAGGCTTGCCCGTTTTAAGCATCGCAAATATCTTCACACAGCATATCTCCTCTCTGTTAACTTTGCTGAATGCGGTCCTCTGTAATATAAATTCTTCAATTTTGATGCATCAGTTTTTTAATTGACCTACCAGCATTCCCACCTAGAACATCATTTAGATCGTAAATGAGATCTTTGTTTTGAGTTTCTATATCCATTGTTTTTTTCTCTTACCATTTGCGCCTTTGTCTTTTCCCTCTGTTCTATATAATTCTTAAGTTTGTCCTCCACATTACTTATTCAGTATCTCAGTGCCAATTCAACAATTTCTGCCTTAAATGAGAGCTAATTCTGCATTTTGAAATTTCTGTTTCCTTACAGCTTTTTATATTTCGATCTGCTCCCCTTTCTTCTCATCTTACTGCTTTTAGGTCTATTTTCTCACTGTCCTTTTTTTTTCTTTCTATTATATGGCGTCCCTCTTTCATCATCTATTTAGAAACAACTTATAATTTTTTCTCTGTTTCCTTGAGCAAACATTTCTATAGGTATTCTTTTTCTGAATTTTCCAGAAAGTGTTAACTTCCTTTTAAAGTCAATTTGCCCCATCCTCCAAGAGGCGGCAGGTGTGTGATTATCTGGCCTCTTGGCTCTGGTCACTTCTGCAGTGGCTGAATTTCCTTCCTAGAGTTACAGATGGATGGTAGGTTGGTGAGCTCACCACCTCACACATTTCCTGTCTGGTTCTGTCTCTCAGACAGAAATGGGATCCACTCCTACGTCCATCTCCGGCTCTCCAGCACAGCGAACAGATGGAAGACATGAAAAAACTCTAGCCCCTGGTTTTTACTGCTTCTATTTCTATCTTCTCCCAGGCCCATAGTCTTTTATTTCTGGAGACTACTATGCTGTTAGCCCACAACGTAAGTCTTGCCCAGGTGTTTTCTGAAAAGTTTCAGTCTCTGGATGTAGAAATAGATGAAATGGGATAAATGAGAAATTATGGTCTGGCTGTCCTAAAAAAATGCCATGAGTCTAGTGAAGGGCTGGCCAATTCATTCCCTAGTGGGTGTAGTCCATATGTTTCTCAACTAACCATCGTATAGTGAAGGAAAAACAAAGGATTGTCTCCCTTCCTTCAGGTGTGAAGGAATTTTTTTTTGTTTCTCTTAGAAACAGGGTGTGTGAGCTCCCTCATTGTGACATTGTGCTTCTGAGTCTGGTTCTAGTGGCTTTAGGGTCATATTCTCCCAGATTTTGCAAACAAGCTTATCAATCTAGTCTTCACTGGCATTATGAGTTTTCATCTTTATATATGTGCATAGTTATTTTAGCGAGAAATTGAGAAAGGCCAGGTGCCATTTAAAGCTGATCCACTTATTTAAGAGGCCACCACTTCATCCCTCCCGCTGGAGAGGCAGTGATCTCTGAACTGGGGGCCAGTCCAGAGCATCAGAGGGATTGGATTGTTCCGAATATTTGGATGAGCAATATCCAAATATCCAGTGAAAGAGGAGAATTTGCTGGGGAGATCGTGAAGGCTGGTGTTACTTATGCTCTTCTCCACCACATGCAAGGTTATGTGGCTCCCCTTGAGGGTTTGAATTTTAGGAAAATTGCATCTTGAGGAGCCTATTCTAATAGATGAAAAAGAAAAACAAATAAAATGTCATGCTTTTATAGCATTCATAGTATGGTTGCATGAATATAGGGTAGGAGGAGAACAGAGAATGCCATAGATGAGTTAAATGGTAATATTCGGAGAGGCTACATGATTTAATATCTTGTCCAATGGTTACACTTCTTTGGTATTATTACCAGGTGCTAAAATGAAACTCTTTGTTTGAAGTCCAAAGCCCAAGGATAAAGCAAAGCCAGAGGTGACTAGAGACCGTTATTGCAACACGAGGACTTAACTGCCTGTACATAAGGTTGCCAGATAAAATATAGACAGGATGCCCAATTCATTTCAATTTCAGATAAATGATAAATAACATTTTAGTGCGAGTATGTCTTAAAGGAAGAGGACTTGCAAAAGGAGGTGTTTAAACATTTTTAGTGACACCTTAAAGGTATGAAAGAGCAGAGGCTGAGGAGGCCAGGTGATAGGATATCTTTGGAGACATTTGTTAAGAATTTTGTGTCATTCCCATTGTCCCCATGTGGGAGAGGCCAATGTGTTTCCTTCCATGAACTCCTCCTGAGAAAGGCCTGAAGAGCTCAGTGCTTGCCAGGGTAGAGCTGGAGTTAGCGAGAGGAGGTATTGTTACATGTCTGGAAAACTTACGTTGAAAGACTGGCTAAAGCCATCTGCCCTGCTGTGGATCAAGGAGAAGAGGCTGTATTGAAAGCAAGTAGCACTTCCTCTGAAAGCGTATCAGAGGAGCCTACTTCCTGTGGTCCAGCCTCAGGTCTACAAGGGAGGGGCCTGAAGGCCATTAGAAAAAGAACTCCACTCAAGAAGGCTTCCTTCCAGAATGAGATGATTTGGGTGGAAAGGGAACAGAGTTCTACAGTCAATTGCCAGGTCTGAGGACATTGCTGCATGGTGCTAGATGGAAAATTGAGGGTGATAGAGACAGATGCTCCCAGAGAAGGACTTTCTACGGGATTTGTGAAAGAGCTCCAGAGAATGAGCCATATAAATGAATCAGGGAGCACAAGTGCAGACCATTCATTCATTCATCCATTCATTTCTCATCGATATTTGAGTGTATGCTAGGCACAAATTGTACTGCACACTAGTAGGCACTGCTCTTGGTGTTTAGAATACATCAGAGCACACAACAGACACAGGTGACAAACTAAACATGATAAGCACATAACTTTAGAGTGTCTTGGAAGGTAACAATTGTTATGGAAAAAGAAAGCTGAGTCAGGAGCTTTGGGAGTGCTAGAAGAGGTGGAGTACAGGTACACTGGAGTACATTGGAGAGGTTTTGATTAGATGTTCAAGGTCTCCTTGCCTAGAGACACATTACCTTATGCAATATGTCAAGTGGGCATGCGTCCAGTTTATATAAAATCACCAAGATTAAAGTCATGGATATGACCGAGAGTCATATTGTTCATAAATATCTTCTCAACTGGCTGAAAGAGAGAACAGTAGTAATGAACAGCAAACTTCCCCACTGTCAATACTGTCACTTACTATGCAGAAAGAAGCAGAGAGGTTAAAAAATTGTTGCTGAGGATAAAGGTGAATAAAGGAGTTTGTCAGTCTTTTCCCCTTTTGTTTCTCTACCTAATGGGATCTTGGCTGCGATGGTGTCAGTAGGGAGAACAGTGGAGAACAGCAGACTGACATGAAATGGCTTTTTCTATTGGAAATAGAAAAAATTACTAGAGGGAGGAAAGGATGGTCCAGGAAAGGGGGAAGGGCAACAGAGAGAAATAACAAAATTTCCAATGGCAGGGTTTAAGGGAGAGTTTTAAGGAGATTTAAACAGAGAAAGGAATGCATTTAAAGCTACTTAGTAGTGTTTCAAGGTGAGTAGTTAGGTTCAGTTGTCACCTTGGCCAGGTGAAGATGCCTAGTTCTGTTGCTGTGGACATGAGTCAATGGTATGTGAACCTCATCTGTTGCTCATTACATCTTCAGTCAGCTAGGAGGTGTGCCTGCTGCAGTGAATGATGTTTGATTTAATCAGCTGGTGCTTAAATGAGAGAGCTCAACGTAGCACAGCTCAAGCAGCTCAACACACCTTATCTCAGTACTCGGAGCTCAGCCCAGGCCTTTGAAGATGCAGAAAGGAATCACCCTGGGGGAAAGTTGTTGGAACCCAGAGGCTTGGAGAGAAGGCCAGCAGAGATCACCCTGTGCCTTCCCACATCAGAAAGAACCTCAGTTGAAAGTTAGCTGCCTTTCCTGTGAAGAACTAATGAAATAAATCCCCTTTTATTAAAAGCCAATCCATCTCTGGTGTGTTACATTCTGGCAGCTAGCAGACTAGAACAGAATTTTCGTACCTGAGGAGTGGGGTGCTGCTGCAGTTTGCAAATTCCAGGTATGTTGGAATGGTTTTTTGGATGACTAAGGGGGAGATTTTGGAGGAACTGTGAAGAGAATGATGGAGAAGTCCTGGAGTGCTTGAAGAGACTGTTGGTGTAAACAGAACCACTGCCAATCTGGACAAAGGGGAGAACAAAAGGGACAAATTGGAGTTTGCAGAGTGAGAATCATGGAAGTTCGGGTCTGAAGCCAAGAAACCACGGCCAGGGGAGTGGACCCACCCAAGCATGTGGAAAGGGTGAGTTTGCCTGAAAGGCAGAGGATGGGCCTTTCACCTTTTTGCAGTGGAAGAGTCATGCCACCTCAGGCCCTGGAGAGAGTGAAGCACATTCTTTGGGGTTTGGGGAGAGTCTGGCTGCCACCACATGGAGGGGTTGAGCATGTACCCCAGAGATGGTAGAGAGCCTGGGTGTAGCCCCGATGCTTGGAGAGGGTAGAGCCAAGTAAAAGGTGGTCTCCCCCAAATCCCCCAAGTTTGCATTCGAAGAGAGGCAGGCCTCTGCATAGGCCCTTGGAAAGGGTGGGACTGCAACTTTCTAAAGCTGAAGGATAAATGACTTTCAGACTTTGAAATTCAATGGTGTTTGCCCTGCAGGTTTTCCTTCCAGTTTCTCCCTATGAATCCTGTGACTGTCCCTCCTTTGCATATTGGCACAAGATAACTTTTTTTGAGATTCATAGGTCCACAGCCAGAAGAGAATTTTTGCAACTTTAATATTGTTTAAGGCGATGCATACAGTTCCCAAGTTGACAAGGAGTGGACATGTGGTAGTTAGGTTCAGTTGTCAGCTTGGCCAGGTGAAGGTGCCTAGTTGCTGTGGACATGAGCCAGTGGTATGTGAACCTCATCTGTTGCTCATTACATCTGCACTTGGCTAGGAGGTGTGCCTGCTGCAGTGAATGATGTTTGATTTAATTGGCTGGTGCTTAAATGAGAGAGCTCAACATAGCACAGCCCAAGCAGTTCAACACACCTTATCTCAGCACTCGCAGCTCAACCCAGGCCTTTGAAGATGCAGAAAGGAATCACCCTGGGGGAAAGTTGTTGGAACCCAGAGGCTTGGAGAGAAGGCCAGCAGAGATCACGCTGTGCCTTCCCACATAAGAAAGAACCTCAGTTGAAAGTTAGCTGCCTTTCCTGTGAAGAACTAATGAAATAAATCCCCTTTTATTAAAAGCCAATCCATCTCTGGTGTGTTACATTCCAGCAGCTAGCAGACTAGAACATTCAATTATTTTCGCTTGCCAACCAGTGCTTCTCTGAATAAGAATCTATGCTAAAGTTGACTTCAAAGTTAGGCAGCCAACACAGCGTCTTGCAGGTTACAAAGTTTATGTTCACAGCAGCATGGTTCATGGAAACAAGGAGTTGATGCATGCTGGGGGAATGGCAAAATAAAATAAAATTGGTATATACTGTCAACAATAACTGACTAAATTTGCATATAGCAATATGCATAGATTTCAAAATATGGGCTAGTATGGTACAGCAGCATGGATGTAAATGGAAATACATACATGCATTCAAAGTAACCACTCATTTTAATATTGAAATTTATTTTATAGTGCACAATGTCTAAATAGACATGTGGAATATAGGTACAAAAGCTAAATAATAAATGCATCAGAGTGGTTGGCAATGGAAAGAGGGGGATCAAGAGTGGGAATGGGTAGGGAACAGCATAGAACAGGCACCCACGGACCTTGTCATATGTGAGGAGTGTAACCAGTCATATCTCACAAGATTGGGCCACTGCACGTGCCACTGCAGTGCTCCAGTATTCCGTATGCTTTAGGATGACCCTTCTTTGTATTAATAAGTCTGAGTACTAGTGAGACCTCATATAATCTTATGTACCAAAGAAAGAACAGTGAGGTCTGGGTTGCCAGTGAAATTCTCTGAAAGCAGCAATGTGAGTCCAAGAACATGGTAGTATAAGCGAAAAGGGGTGTGCTAACTGCTGATATTTCATTGGTGCCCTCTTCATTGTAACAGGATCCCCTTTCTCTGGTGATGAAAGCTGTCAGGACCATCAGAGGGTCTCTGGAAGGCACTGCCAGCCCCTAGATGCCTGGAACTGATAACAGCCTTATGTTTCTCCTCGTTGTTGTCCTAAAGGGAGTCTGCAGCTGCCCCCCGCTGGGCTTCTGTACAAGGCTGCAGGTATCATGCGAAGTCCAAATTGCCTCCTGATCCCAGTCCACGGGACACCAGGACAGGAGAGCAACCTGACTTTTGGGAAGACCACCAGATCCCTCCTGCTGGTGAGCCTTGGCTTTTGAACCTTACCCACATATTTTGTCCTCTATACAACTCACTAATGGTAGAGATGATGGGCTGAAGGAGAAATCCTCTTCCTGAATGTGGGGAGGGTATTTCTACTGGCCCTTTTTCTATACAGCTGATTTTTTTAACAAGCCAGCATGCTACTAGCTATCTTGTCAGCTTTTGCTTGACCTTAATCTTAACGACATCTCCTAACACTGCGCATGAAACCTAGATAGAGATGGGGATTGTTTGTTTTCTGCCCTCTATAGGAAAATCAAATTGCTTGCATTCAAATACTATTTGGTTTATATTGCTTGCATTCTCAAGTAGTAAAGAAAGCACAATTTAGTTGTGATACCTTGCAGTCCATTCTGTTTTCCAAATATAATATCTTTTCATATAGAAATTGGATTCATTCTTTTATTAAACATAATCTTTAATAAGTATCCATGATGTGTTAGGACCTTAGAAAAAGTCATGGTTCCTGCCCTCAGTGAACATACCCACAGTCTGCTAGGGAGAGCGTTATAATACATTAAGATAATTGCTAAAACGAGGGTTTGTTCAAGAGATAGTGGCAGCATTGAAGAGTTTACAGAGGAGAAACTTTTAGTTGAGTCTAGAAGGATAGTTGGACAAAAGGTAGGGACAGGAAAGAAGAGCTGTGAAAGTATTCTTGCTAGAAAGAATACCATTTCTATTCCAGTGACACTGAGAAGTGGGATTGAGAATGCAGGGATGGAGTGCCCTTCCCTGGTTGACAGCATAGCCTTTGCAAATCACCTAGGGTCTTGAGGAACTTTGCAGAATCCTTGAGGGGTCCTATAGATCATTGGCTCCAGTAGCCCTGAATACAGTTTTTATTTGTTTCAAAAAGAAGCATGAATTTGGGGACCAGTATACATTGCAAAAATTCCAACTAATGTATCACAATTATAAAAACACCTGTTCTAGACATGGAATTATTTTTTCTGATTCATTAGGCTGAGCGCATCAAAACCAACTTCCTCATTTAAAAAAATTAATGAGTAAATGATAGCCCTGGCTTTGTTTTCTTCCCCCTGAAGCTTAAAAACCAGTTAGGTTGAAAAAAAAAATGAACTTTTGTAGTTCCAGAAAATCTCCCAGTGAACACTGACCCCTAATCTTTTTCTTGTAGAAGTTTCATTTGCTTCAAATATATGTAGTTGTTCATGCAAAACAAGTATGTTTAGACTTCACCTCACAGATCCAAGTTTCTTGTGTGGAACTAAAAATTGAACAATATTTTTGAATCCTGAAAACACTAGTCAACTTTCTTTGGTAGCTGGTAGAATAAGCAGAGGCCATTTATCTGGCTTGAATCTGCAGAAAATGACGCCCCACAATGGAATATGAGACCACTTGCTGCTCAGTGATATTATCCCTTAGGTTTTAAATATTTGTCAAATGTTATTTTAAATTGCAATTATGATCTACTTTGCACAGACACCTAGAGGGTACAGAAATGAACGATGTGAAATTTTTAAAACGTGAATTTCTTTCACTTGCTCATTAAATCGGAGCAATTACCTCTTGGATTCAGTGCCATGCATATGCTCTACAGAAACCACCTGCCTGAAGAGGAGTATGGTGAGAAAATACGCTCTGGGTTTCAACTCCAAAACTGTTCAGGGAAGCACAAGGCCAAGACTATATAGCTGAAGCAAAGAGCAAGATTCAACAACTATATGGCTTTCTTTTTTTTAATTGGCAGCTTAGGGAGTCTAAGCTGAATATCTCAAATGAAACACATGCTCTGAAATTTTTCTGTGATTTGAAGAAATCCCATCTCCACCAAGTTTTTACCTAATCCACTAAAGCGGAGTGGCTAATGTGTCGATAATTTCTCAGTCCTCATGCACAGGAAGCAAGAGAGTGCAGGAACGAAATGTGAAGGCTTGGATGGTCATCTAGATTGGAATCGTTAACATTTTCCCTTCATGGCTGTGTGTCCCTGGGCAACCTAAACTCTATGTGCTAGTTTGAAACTGTTCTGCACCCCAGAAAAACCATGTTTTTTTCATCCTAATCCAATCCTGTGGGGGCAGACCTATTGTAGGGTGGGATCTTTTGATTAATTGTTTCCATGGAATTGGGATCTAGCCTATTCAAGGTGGGTCTTTTTTTTTTAAACAATTTTTTTAACTGTGAAAAAAGCACATATGTACAAAAAAAGCAATAAATTTCCATGTACATCTTAACAAGTAGTTATACAACAGATTTTAAAGTTTGGTATGCGTTAACGTTCCACGATTTTTCATCTTTTTCTTGTAGTTGCTCTAAGGCACTGGAGACCAAAAGAAATAGTTATATATTGATTCAGTAGTCATGTTCATTTTAAAATCTTATCTTCTTTATTATACTCTTCCTTCTCTCTTTTTTCATTTTTTTGTGAAAAATAACATATATACAAAAAGCAATAAATTTCAGATTATATTATAACAATTTGTTGTAGAACAGATATCATAGCTTGGTGTGAGTTATAATTTCACAATTTAAGGTTTCCATCTCTAGCCTCTCTAAGGCACTGGAGACAAAAGAAATATCAATATGCTGATTCAGCAGTCATACTCATTTGTCAAGCCTAAACCTCTCTGCACAACTCCACCATCACCTCTGATTCTTATCTCACTCCTCAGGGGTATCTGGGCAATGGCCAGGCCGACTCCTTCATGTTGGAAGGGGTCGTTGACAACATAGGATAAAGGGATGGAACTAGTCAATGTTCTGGAAAGGCTGGCCCCTCTGCGTTTCAGGACTTGCCTGGTACAGGGACCCATCTGGAGGCTGTAGGTTTCTGGAAAGTTACGCTTGTGCATGAAATCTTTATAGAATCTTATATAATGCCCTAGGTATTCTTTAGGATTGGCAGGAACGGTTTTGGTGAAGTTTGGCAAGTTATGATAGTAGCAATGTCTGAATGAAGCCTGTATAAGAGTGACCTCCAGAGTAGCCTCTAGACTCTATTTGAAATCTCTCAGCCACTGACAGCTTATTTGTTGTACTTCTTTTCTGCTTTTTGATCAGGATGGCATTGTTGATCACATGGTGGCCCCAGGGCTATACTTATACCTGGGGTCATCTTCCATGCCATCCAGAAGACTTTCATCCCTGGATGCTATGGCCCATGTATGGGGAAGAGCAATGTTTTCACTTGCAGATTTGGGCTTAGAGAAACATAGAGGCCACATCTGAGCAACAAAAGAGGTCCTCCAGAAGTAGCTCTTAGGCATACCTACAGGTAGGCTAAGCTTCTCTGCTACATACCTAAGGTTCATGAGAACAGGCTTAGCCTATTGATTTGGGTGTCCCTAATATTTGACACAGTATCTGGGGTTTCCCTGGTGGTAAAGTTTAAAAGTTCCATTTTGTTTCTCCCGTACCTCAAGGGACTTTGCCAATACTTTTTGGTTATCTGCTTAGTATGCTCTGGGATGTGTCTAGGCATTACATTAAACTATACAGGATTAAAGACTCTCTCATTCTTATTATAGGCTTCCTGTGTTTGGGTTGTTTAAATGATCTATCCAGACAGGTTGAATTAGATTATGTCCTACTGAAAATTTAGATTCTGCACAAAATAAGCCTTTCTTATTTTGGTCTCATAGACTAGGTAAAGTTCTAAAATACAGGCAATGTCTTCCTTACCCCTGTATTTTTTTTTTAATTAATTAATGGAAAAAAAGAAATTAACCCAACATTTAGAAATCATACCATTCTACATATGCAATCAGTAATTCTTAACATCATCACATAGATGCATGATCATCGTTTCTTAGTACATTTGCATCGGTTTAGAAGAACTAGCAACACAACTGAAAAAGATATAGAATGTTAATATAGAGAAAAAATAAAAGTAATAATAGTAAAACAAAACAAAAATCTATAGCTCGGATGCAGCTTCATTCAGTGTTTTAACATGATTACTTTACAATTAGGTATTATTGTGCTGTCCATTTTTGAGTTTTTGTATCTAGTCCTGTTGCACAGTCTGTATCCCATCAGCTCCAAATACCCATTATCTTACCCTGTTTCTAACTCCTGATGGACTCTGTTACCAATGACATATTCCAAGTTTATTCTTGAATGTCGATTCACATCATTGGGACCATACAGTATTTGTCTTTTAGTTTTTGGCTAGACTCACTCAGCATAATGTTCTCTAGGTCCATCCATGTTATTACATGCTTCATAAGTACATCCTGTCTTAAAGCTGCATAATATTCCATCGTATGTATATACCACAGTTTGTTTAGCCACTCGTCTGTTGATGGACATTTTGGCTGTTTCGATCTCTTTGCAATTGTAAATAACGCTGCTATAAACATTGGTGTGCAAATGTCCGTTTGAGTTTTTGCCCTTAATTCCTTTGAGTAGATTCCCAGCAGTGGTATTGCTGGGTCGTATGGCAATTCTATATTCAGCTTTTTGAGGAACCACCAAACTGCCTTCCACAGTGGTTGCACCATTTGACATTCCCACCAACAGTGGATAAGTGTGCCTCTTTCACCGCATCCTCTCCAGTACTTGTCATTTTCTGTTTTGTTGATAATGGCCATTCTGGTGGGTGTGAGATGATATCTCATTGTGGTTTTGATTTGCATTTCTCTAATGGCCAGGGACACTGAGCATCTCTTCATGTGCCTTTTGGCCATTTGTATTTCCTCTTCTGGTAGGTGTCTGTTCAAGTCTTTTTCCCATTTTGTAATTGGGTTGGCTGTCTTTTTGTTGTTGAGTTGAACAATCTCTTTATAAATTCTGGATACTAGACCTTTATCTGATATGTCGTTTCCAAATATTGTCTCCCATTGTGTATGCTGTCTTTCTACTTTCTTGATGCACAAAAGTGTTTAATTTTGAGGAGTTCCCATTTATTTATTTCCTTCTTCAGTGCTCTTGCTTTAGGTTTAAGGTCCATAAAACCGCCTCCAATTGTAAGATTCATAAGATATCTCCCTACATTTTTCTCTAACTGTTTTATGGTCTTAGACCTAATGTTTAGATCTTTGATCCATTTTGAGCTAACTTTTGTGTAGGGTGTGAGATATGGGTCTTCTTTCATTCTTTTGCATATGGATATCCAGTTCTCTAGGCACCATTTATTGAAGAGACTGTTCTGTCCCAGGTGAGTTGGCTTGACTGCCTTATCAAAGATCAAATGTCTGTAATGAGAGGGTCTATATCTGAGCACTCTATTCGATTCCATTGGTCGATATATCTATCTTTATGCCAATACCATGCTGTTTTGACCACTGTGGCTTCATAATATCCCTTAAAGTCAGGCAGTGCAAGACCTCTAGTTTCGTTTTTTTTCCTCAAGATGTTTTTAGCAATTCGGGGCACCCTGCCCTTCCAGATAAATTTGCTTATTGGTTTTTCTATTTCTGAAAAATAAGTTGTTGGGATTTTGATTGGTATTGCATTGAATCTGTAAATCAATTTAGGTAGGATTGACATCTTAACTATATTTAGTCTTCCAATCCATGAACACGGTATGCCCTTCCATCTATTTAGGTCTTCTGTGATTTCTTTTAGCAGTTTTTTGTAGTTTTCTTTATATAGGTTTTTTGTCTCTTTAGTTAAATTTATTCCTAGGTATTTTATTCTTTTAGTTGCAATTGTAAATGGGATTCGTTTCTTGATTTCTCCCTCAGCTTGTTCATTGCTAGTGTATAGAAATGCTACAGATTTTTGAATGTTGATCTTGTAACCTGCTACTTTGCTGTACTCATTTATTAGCTCTAGTAGTTTTGTTGTGGATTTTTCTGGGTTTTCGACATATAGTATCATATCGTCTGCAAACAGTGATAGTTTTACTTCTTCCTTTCCAATTTTGATGCCTTGTATTTCTTTTTCTTGTCTAATTGCTCTGGCTAGAACCTCCAACACAATGTTGAATAATAGTGGTGATAGTGGACATCCTTGTCTTGTTCCTGATCATAGGGGGAAAGTTTTCTATTTTTCCCCATTGAGGATGATATTAGCTGTGGGTTTTTCATATATTCCCTTTATCATTTTAAGGAAGTTCCCTTGTATTCCTATCCTTTGAAGTGTTTTCAACAGGAAAGGATGTTGAATCTTGTCAAATACCTTCTCTGCATCAATTGAGATGATCATGTGATTTTTCTGCTTTGATTTGTTGATATGGTGTATTACATTAATTGATTTTCTTATGTTGAACCATCCTTGCATACCTGGGATGAATCCTACTTGGTCATGATGTATAATTCTTTTAATGTGTTGTTGGATACGATTTGCTAGAATTTTATTGAGGATTTTGCATTTATATTCATTAGAGAGATTGGCCTGTAGTTTTCTTTTTTTGTAATATCTTTGCCTGGTTTTGTTATGAGGGTGATGTTGGCTTCATAAAATGAATTAGGTAGTTTTCCCTCCACTTCGACTTTTTTTGAAGAGTTTGAGGAGAGTTGGTACTAATTCTTTCTGGAATGTTTGATAGAATTCACATGTGAAGCTGTCTGGTCCTGGACTTTTCTTTTTAGGAAGCTTTTGAATGACTAATTCAATTTCTTTACTTGTGATTGGTTTGTTGCGGTCATCTATGTCTTCTTGAGTCAAAGTTGGTTGTTCATGTCTTTCCAGGAACCCGTCCATTTCATCTAAATTGTTGTATTTATTAGTGTAAAGTTGTTCATAGTATCCTGTTATTAACTCCTTTATTTCTGTGAGGTCAGTAGTTATGTCTCCTCTTCCATTTCTGATCTTATTTGTTTGCATCCTCTCTCTTCTTCTTTTTGTCAATCTTGCTAAGGGCCCATCAATCTTATTACCCCTGTATTTTGAATTACTTTCATCCTGACCTGATTGACTTTGTTCATATCTCTAAACACCAGGTTATATAAACATTAAAACGGCTCCTCAAAATCTAGATAACTATCACCACTCTAGCCTAAATGTGATTGCTTTGAAAGCTTCTAGTCTATGCTCCAGTTTTCTTATAACTATTTTCTAAATGAGATCATATAAAATTTGCTCTTTATTTTTGGCTTATTTTGTCTCGTCAAGTGTCCGACAGGTTCACTCACATCATTGCCTGCCTCACAACTTCGTTCCTTTCTGTAGCAGCACAATATTCGATCATATGTATATACCACCGTTCGCTGATCTACTTCTCAGTCAGTGCATCTTTCAGCCACTCCATCTGCTGGGCCTCATGTAACTGTCCAAAGCCAACAGTCCATCAATTTTAAATAATTTCCTTGTTCTCAAGAGGAATATAGCCAATAAATATACCCTCACCAAATAGAAAATCCAAATCTCTCCCTAACTCTTGTCCCTCCCCCCATTATGTACCCCTGGTATTCCTGTGGTACTGTTGATGTTTTCCTGTTAAACATAACCCTTAGAATGCAATAATACTTTTCCCTCTACACCCTGAAATGATACACTCTTGTATAAGATTCATACCTTTACAGTAGTTCATGCAAGAACTTATTTATATTTGTAGTGTTAATCACTGAGACACATGAATCTATACAACCCCTTTCAGTCATGTTCACCTTCAATACAATAATATTACTTATAGATCCACTAGTGAAGTGTCTTCACTTCTATCTATTTGCTTACAATTAAGTTCAACCTCATTAGCTAACTGTTTACCCATCTCAAGCCCCTGTGTATTTCTATGTCTTCTATATTCTGTATTATAAGCCTCTGATTTTACCTTTACCATGGTCATAACAGTGGATTCATAGTCTCTGTCCTTTTGTGTCTGATTTAGTTCACTCAGTATTGTGTCCTCAAGGCTCATCCATCTTGTCATGTGGTTCAGGACGTCATTTCATATGACTGCTGCATAATATTTCATTGTATGTACACATTCTGTTGATCTGGTTTTCTGTTGATGAGCACTTGGATTGTTTCCACCTTTTGGCAAATGTAAATAGTGCTGCTATTCACATCAGTGCGTGACTTCCTGTTTCTGTCACTGCTTTCAGCTCTTCTGGGTATATATCGAGTAGTGGTATTGCCAGGTCATAGAGCAACTCAATGTTCAGTTTCTTAAGGAATCACCAGCCTGTCTTCCATAGTGGCCATTATGTATTCTGACCAGTAGTGTATAAGTGTCACAATTTCTCCACATCCTCTCCAACATTTGTAGTTTCCTGTGTGTTTAATAGCAGCCATTCTTATAGGTGTGAGGTGGTATCTCATTGTAGAAGTGATCTCATTTCCCTTAAAGCTAATAAGAGTGAGCATCTCTTCTTGTACTTTTGAGCCATATGTATATGCTCTTCAGAAAAATACCTATTCATATCTTTAGCCACTTTAAGATTGGGTTGCTTGGTCTTTTGTTGTTGAGTTGTATGATTTCTTTATGAATAAAGGCCATGTGAGGGGGGCAGCTCAAGCAGGCCTTGGAGTACAGGAGCAGGGTGCAGTGTGGGGGACACAGACATAGGGTACAGTAGAAGGCAGATCAGAGGCTGAGTGGATGCATGGGAGCTGGTGCACAGGCAAGATGTGGGAGGGTGTAAGGACCGTGGGGCTTATTGGTCTCAGGGTGTGAGGTAAGTGGCACAGAGGTCGGAGCACAGGGAGGACAGGTTGTGGGTGTGTCCTTGTGCAGGTGGAGGGTTCAGGGGGCCTGGAATGCGGATATGCGAGTGTGTAGTGGCAGGGTACAGGTTGCCAGGGTAATGGGACATGGGTCAGGGGTAGGTGATGTTGGCTGGGTGGAGTGGCTCACATGTGTAGCAGCAGGGGCGAGGGTTTGGGGCAGGGGTTCACGTGTGTGCAGGGCGGCTATGCAGCACAGATGCACACCTGGACACCTGCCAAGTGTGGAAGCAGGGCGCTTGTGCCAGGGGTGGGACAAGAGTGTGCTCAAGTGCGGGGCAGTTGGTTGGGGTACAGGGCTCAAGATGTTGGTTCACAGATGCATTGGTGCCTGGCGGAGAGCATGTGGCTGTGAGCATGTGGATCTGTGGGGCAGGTGTGTGCATGCACAGAGCTCAGGGGCAGTGGTCTGGGGTTGTGCCTGCTTGGGCTGGGGATGGGTGTGGCCCAGATACATAGGCCAGCACTTGCCCAGGGCTGGGGGACATCACTTGAGTGTGCCTGTGCACGTGCACGTATCTGGGAGGCCCTTACACTGATGTACACAGGTACAGACCTCAGGGGGTGTGGGCTGGGGTTGTGGACTGTATAGGCTGGGTGTGGATGTGGCCTAGGTATGAAGGTGAGTGGCTATGGCCTGGATGCTCAGATGACCACCTGTAGGCGGCAGGGAAGGGGAGGTCACGGGGCTGGGCGCAGCTGCATGAGTCTCTGGAAGGGTGTGGCGAGACTATGCGCTTGTGTGGGAAAGGTGGGTCCAGCTGGGACAGGTGTGTGTGCACACATAGGGCAAGGACATGCTCGGGGGTGGGGGTGGAGTAGTGGCGTTTGGGGCAGGAGTGCTTGGAGCATGGTGGGGGGGCGGGTGATGGGGTTCAGGTACATGGGTGTGGGGGGATTGCAGATCATGAGGAGGGGGTGGTACACGTGAGGGTAGCACATTCAAAGAATGTGGCTTGGCTTACTCCCTAGTCCCTGTCTCCCTGTCCATGCACTCCTGAGAGTTCCAGGCCTCTGTTTTGAAATGGACATGTCAGGCTGTTTGCACTAGCTGGACTGTCTCTGGTTCTCTGCATCTCAATTCTTCAGCTGTTGCAACCAGGTCTTCCCCAAGTGGTGTAGAAGATCCTCCCAGTTCACCTATACATGGGAATCACCATCTTAGTGGCCCTCTTGTCCCTTCTCTAGCTGTTCCCTGGAGCAGGGGTGAACTTGACCTATCCTGTTCCATCATCTTCCTGGAACTCCTCAAGGTGGGTCTTAATTAACTTACTGGAGTCCTTTAAGAGGGGGACATTTTTGAGAAAGCACAGATGCAGATGTTTGGAGATGCTTGGAGAACTGACATGGAGAGTGGACAAATGAAACCAAGACACAGACATCTGGATATGCTAAGCTGAGATGAAATCCAGATTTTGTGCTGGAGAAGCTAAGTGAAAGCCCACAGAAGCTCAGGGAGGAGGCCCCTGGAACCAGGAGCTGAAAGCAACAAAACCCAGGAGCAAAGGGCCAGCAGATGTTGCCATGTGCTTCTATGTGACAGAGAAACCTTGGAAGTGATCAGCCTTTCTAGACTGAAGGTATACTCTTGTTGGTGCCTTAATTTGGGCATTTTCATGGCCTTGGAACTGTAAATTTGTAACCTAAAAAATTTTCTTTGTAAAAGCCAATCCATTTCTGGTTTACTGCATTCTGGCAGCATTAGCAACCAAAACATTTTATATGCCTCAGTTTCTACATCAGTAAATGGGAATATTAATAGTACCTGTCTCACAGGGTTACTGTGAGGGTGAAACCATTAGTGATTTGTTTTCCCAAACTTTAGTAAGTTAGTGCCCATCAAATATCCAGGTACCCCCTGCATATCCTAGCTTGCTTTGCAATTAAAGTGGAACTGCATGACTAGTTCCAGCCAATCAACTATAGGCAGAAATGATGTGTCACTTCTGTGCCAAGGTGGGTAAGCACCAGTGAACTTCCCTTGCTCCTCCTTCCCTCCCTCCCCCTGCCGTGGTGACTTTGGAGACCACATGATTTTGATGATGTAGTTTGATATGGTAAAAGCCTGGACCCCTGAGCATAGCTCATGCAGGACAGCTCCCTCACCCATATTGAACTTTGCATAAATGAAAAATAAACCATTTATTGTGCGACATAACCTAACACTACCCTTTCTATTATAAGTCATAAGCAACTCAATGTATATTTAAATAACCTTGCCCCTTCCCTTTAATAATCCTTTCTTTTTCACATATTTTAAAATAATGAAAGTAGAACATTAAACCATAAAGCTTTTTAAGAAGTAAACATGTACATTGAGTTTTAGTAAATGAATTCTATGCTTTTGCATAAAATTAGTCCACTCGGATCTCTAATGGGTATCAGGCTAATTAGGTAATAAGAGTCAGAGAACCACTCGGAGGACTTCTGGTGCAACTACCTAGGAAAGAGCGTGTTTTGCTGTCAAAAAACAGAGATTAAGAGGAGTTCAGAATGTGAAATTCTCCCCTGTTCTTAATGATGTCCTCTAAAGTGTTCTAGTTTTCTAGCTTCTGGAATGCAATATACCAGAAATAGAATGGCTTTTAAAAAGGGGAATTTAATAAGTTGCTAGTTTACAGTTCTACGTCCAAGAAAATGCCCCAATTAAGCAAGTCTATAAAAATGTCCAGCTAAGGCATCCAGGGAAAGATACCTTGGTTCAAGAAGACTGATGAAGTTCACGGTTTCTCTCTCATCTGGAAAGGCACATGGTGAACACGGGATCTGCTAGCTTCCTCTCCAGGCTTCCTGCTTTATGAAGCTCCCCAGGAGGCATTTTCCTTCTTCATCTCCAAAGCTCACTGGCTGGTGGACTCTCTGGTTTGTAGTTCTGCAGCATTCTCTTCTATCTCAGAATCTGTGGCTTTCTCATGGCTCTAAAAGGGGACTCTCCCCAAAAACTGTCTCCTCTTTTATAGGATCCCAGTGAACTAATCAAGACCCACCTGGAATGGGTGGAGACATATCTCCACCTAATCAAGTTTAGTACCCACACTTCATTGAGTCACATCTCCATGGAGATAATCTAATTAAAGTTTCCACATACAGTACTGAATAGGGATTAAAAGAAACAGCTGTCTTTACAAAATGGGATTAGGGTTAAAACTTGGCTTTTCTAGGGTACGTAAATCCTTTCAAACCAACACATTAAGGGAGGGGTTAATATATTCAAAAAGCAATAAAAAGTTGGACAGTGCAGTATGAGGGATCTCTGCCCTTGGAAACAGTTCAGGTTTCAAGGAAGTAGAGACCCCAGCAAAGGCTAGGGTTCAGTATTGTGGTAGCAGTAGAAGCGATTGTTAAAGAAAAAGGAGAATAAACTCAAGATAACAAGGGTGGCACTGCTTGGTGCTCTCATACAACAAAATTCTCCTTCCAGAATTAACGAAGGATATAAATGATTTTTTTTTCTATGTTGAAAAAATTTGGTGACTTTTCTGCTACTCCTTAGAGACTTCTACTATACTCCATTTTATGCATGAGCACCAATTAGAATCTCTCTTTGAATATTCTACTTCTAATATGGAATCTCAAACTTTTCTTTTATCAACTTTTACAAGAGTCAGTGCTCTAGATTCTAAGCATTATTATTCCATTGGGTGAAGGTAAATCCATTACACCTTCATATAAAACAATTGAAATACCATGTCTGTCTTTGACTGAAGATTTGGATGAAAGGTAATAGCTATGAAAGTAATATATATATATATTACATATACACATATAGGTGGCTGTTGTTGTTTGTTTCCCATACCAAATCCTACCTCATGCCCTCATAAAACCAAATGTTTTTTTGTAGCATCTCTCACAGCTTTTGCTACCTCCAATTTTTCTTATTGTCTTTTATAAGAGACAATCCAAGACAGTGGTATTTTAAAGCTATAATTTTAGTATTAAATTAAGAAATAGAGGTAATAAATTCAAGAGGTTCAAAATTCAAAAGGTATAAAATGGTATGCACTGAAAATTTCTCTCTATTCCCACCCCTAATTACCCATTTCCTTATTGGATGCAGTGCTACTAGTTTCTTATGTATATTTAAATATATAAACTGTGCACGTTACAAGTAAGTACAGAAACACATGGTCACATACATATGTACACACATATATTCTTAATTTTTTTATTCAAATGATAGCTACCACATGTACTCTTCTGAGCTCTCATTTTCTTCCCTGGCAATGTAGTTAGAAGATCAACCCCTATGAATATATAAAATTTAAAAATTTTAATGTCTTACATTTTTAATATTTTCTTTATATAAACATATATAGAGAAAAGAGCACATGTACCATAATTATACTGCTCAATAAATGTGGATGGTTTGAACACATCTGTGAGCTCACCACTTGTAACCGGAAATAAACCATTATTAACACACCTTAAGTCCCCATCAGCAGATCTCCCAATCCCTTCTAGTCCTTCCACTGGCGTAGCAGTGAGCTTGTGCTGCATAACCAACCACTCCCAAACTAGGTGGCTTAAGACAACAGCCATTTACGATTCATTGGATTGGTGATTGTACTCAGCTCTGCTGGGCAGTTCTGTTGACCTTGATTAGGCTCAGCTAATCTCTGGGATTTACTCAGACATCTGTATTGGATGCTGGGTTGCCCAGGGGCTGGCTGACTTTTGGCTGGAGTGTTCCTATTCCCCACATAATCCCTTCAGCAAACAGGCCCAGGTTTGTTCACAGGAGAGGCAGATTGCAACTGCAACAAGAACCGAAGCCTCAAGGCTCCTCAAGACCTAGGCTCGGAACTTACACCCCTTCCCTCCTGTCACATTCTTCTTGTCAAATCAAGTCACATGACTGGTGCAGTAGAGCAATAGGTTCCACCTCTTACTGGAAGGCATTGCAAAGTATCGTGACCGTTTTGCAATCTACCACAATCACCATCAATTGTTTTTTCCATTCGACTTTATGTCTGCAGTTGTGCATAGCATTGTTGTATACCACTCTCCAAGAAAATACCCTAGTTTATGTATTTACTCTATCATTGTTTATATTTTTGGGTTATCATGAGTAGTGCCACTATAAACATTTTTCTCCATGTCTTTTGGTGAACACAGATATACATGTCTGCTTGATATAAAGTCTAGAAATGAAATTTCTGGGTCATAGGTGTGTGTGTGTATATATATTTATATATACATATTTGTAATTAGCAGATAGTGCAAAATAGTTTTCCAACACGGTTTGGACAATTTGCCCTCCTACCAGTAGTTCAGGAGAGTTCAAGTTGTTACACATTTGTGCCTATATGTACATATATCATCCAATTTAGTTTGCATGTCCTTGATGATTAATGATGTTGAGTTTTTTTCGTATCTTTATGGCTATTTTGATATGAACTATTTTGATATCCCACTTAGTGATGTGTCTATTTAAGATTTTTGCCAACTCTTTTCTATTCAGTATCTGTCTTTTCCAAAAGTTGATTTATAGGAGCTATTTACAGGTACTTGATATGAGTCCTTTGTTAACTATGTCTATTGCAAATGTGTTCTCCCAGTCTATGGTTAATCTTTTCACTCCCTTGATGGTGTCTTTAATGATTGGATGTTGTAATATTTTATATAGTCCAATTTATCAATCTTCTCCATAACGGTTGGTGCTTCTTGGGTCCACTTAAAATAATCTTTGTACAACCCCATATTTCCTGAATATGTTTTCATATGTTAGTTTCTAGAACATTTATTGTTCTATATTTCACATTTAGATAAACAACCCTCCTTAAATTGACTTTTGTAATGAGGTGAGGTAGGAATAAAAATGTAATTTTTCCAAATAGATATCCAATTTACTCAGCATCATTTATTGAAAAAACCATCTATATAAAGACCTACTACAGTTTTACCCTTGTAAAGTTGAGTGTTTGTATAAGGATGAGTGTGTGCTTTTGCGTCCTCTCTTTGCTTCTATTGATCTGTGTGTCCTTGTACCAATACTGCACTGTCTTAATTGTTGTGGCTAAATCATGCCATCCAGCACTAAAAGTGCTCCAGTTTTGCTCTTCATCATCAAATTTGTCTTTGCTGGTTTTGGCCATTACAGTTCCATTTGAGCTTTACATACATACAAGTAAACACCCTATTTGGGTACTGGCTAGGAGTGTATTGAATGTATTGATCGTTTTAGGAAGAATTGACACTTTTACACTGTTGAGTCTTCCAATCTGTAAATATATTTTTCCATTTATTCAGGTTTTAAAAAATGTTTTTCAATAAATGATGTAGTTTTCATTAGATTTATTGTTCATTATATTACATATATTAATGGTTGATTTTTCATATTGATGCAATTAACTAGCTAAATTCACTTATTAATTCTAATAAATTTTCTCCATATTCTATTGGATTTCCTACACACACAACTATGATATCTGTGTATAATGTCAGTTTTATTTTTTCTTCTATTCCTTTTCCAGTATTGCCTTTATTGTCTCATTGAATGAACTGGGACCTTCAATTCATTGCCAAATAGAAATAAGTAGTAATAGCAAGCATCTTACCTTGTTTCTGACCTCAAGGGGAAGTCTTTGAGTATTCTATCACTGTATATAATATTAGCTGTAGGTTTTCTGTATATTCTTGTATTAATAGGTTTTATGTAGTCTTCTTGTATCAATAAAGTTACCTTCTATTTCTAGTTCTCTAAGATTTTTTGAATCTTGAGTGATTATTGAATTTTATCAAATACTTTGCTGTATTTATTGAGGTGATCATATGATTTTCTAATTTATTCTAAAAATGTGAACTACTTTTTGAATAGTAAACCAGCGATTCCTGGAATAAGCCCCTCTTGGATTAAATTTGCAAATTTGTTGTCAACTTTTTTCCATCCATGTTTTGTAGAAAATATTGGATTATGGTTTTTTCTTTCTTATAATATCCTTGATAGGATTTGGTGTTAAAATTATGCTGCCTTATAAAACAAGTTGGGAAGTGTTTTCCTTTTCACTAGTCTCTGGAATTGCTTGTATTATATTGGTGTAATTTCTTCCTTAAGTGTTCTAAAGAATTTATGAAAAAATCTTACTTGATCTAGAGATTTCTTTATAGGCTAATTATTTGTCATGAATTTATTTTCTGTAATTGATATAGCATTTTTAAATATTTTTCATTTTTTTCTGGTGTCAATTTTAGTAAATTGTGTTTCTGTAGTAATTTGTTTTTTCATATAAGTTTTCTAATTTATTTCTATTGAGTTGTTCAAAGTATGCACTTTTATGTAGTAAGGTGTAGGAAATAACTTTTTTATTTATTATTGCTAATTGAGACTTCTCTCTCTCTTTACTCAAAAATCAGTGTTACATAGGATCTTAACAATTTTATTAGAGTTTCCAAAGATCTAATATTTGGCCTTGCTGATTTTCTCTCTCTTTCTTTTTTACTTTTATTTCATTAATACATGCTCCATATGCTATGTTTTCCTTTTTTAGTCTTGGATTTAATGTACTGTTCTTCTATAATTTCTTGAAGATAATATTTCAATAATTGATTTTCATGTTTTCTTGTATTCTAAAGTGTGCATTTAAGGTGATACATTTCCCTTCAATTGTGATTAAACCTGTATCCCACGGGATTTAATATGTCATATTTTCATCAGTCTTTATTCTAAAATCATGTCTATTTCCACTGAGATTTCTTCATTAACTCTGGGTTATTAATAAGATTATTCCTTAATTTCCGTAGGTCAGGATATTTTATAGTTACATTTTTGTCATTTATTTCTGGCTTACTTTCACAGCTGTCAGAGAACATACTTTGCTTGATTGTGCTACAGCAAATGGTCAATTTAGTAACTGTTCCAAATACAATTTTGAAATAATGTATACCCTAAAGTGTTCTATATATGATATCTATGTCAAATTTGTTAATCATACTTGAATTTTCTATATATCACTCTCTCTTTTTTTACTTTCAATCAGTTACTAAGTGAAGTAAACTAAGAATATAATGTGAATTTGTTTTTGCATAATTTTAGTTCTATCAATTTTTGCTGTATATATATATTTTTGCTGTATATATAATTTGCTGTACATATATATATATTTGCTGTATGTATAATTTTGCTATATTTTATATATATAAAAATATATATATATATATATATATATTTTTTTTTTGCATGTGCAGGCTGAGGGAATCAAATCCGGGTCTCCAGGATGTCAGGTGAGAATTCTACCAGTGAGCAACCCTTGCGCTGCACTGCTGTATGTATTTTTAAAGCTTATATTTCTATGCTTATTATTTTTCTTGTTGAATTAGCGCATTTTATGATTATGATATTTTTTATCCCTGGTATTACTTTTTTTTACTTAAATTTTACTAATCTGATATTGGTATAACAATGTCAGTTCTCTTTTGGTTAATATTTGCATGATACACCCTCTTCCATCTTTTTACTCTCCAACTTTCTGTGGTCTTATATTTGAAGCGTGTCACTATTATTCAACATATAGTTGGATTTGTTTCTTCTAATCTAGTCTCTTTTGCTTTAATTGGAGTAGCTTATTCATAATAAATGTAACTACTGATTTTTTTTAGTTTAAATCTTCTATATTATTATCTTTTCGATTCTGTCTTTTCAATGGTCCTTTTTCCTTTTTTTTTTGATTTATCAAGTAATTTTCTATTTTCCTCTTCATACTAGGCTGTTTTTACATATTATTTTACCCTTTTAAGTAATTATCTTGAGAAACAAAATATGTGATCTTGGTTTATCAACCATTAATAACTGTAATAAATTGATAAAATAGTAGTAGTTTTATCACTTCCCAGATAACATAAAGACTTCTAAAAATTAATGCCATTTATCTTTATCAAGCTTTGTCATATTATTGAAATATATTTTAGTTTAACATATAAGACCCATATGACATTATTACTATTTTATATAGCTTCCCTTACATTTTTTTTATTTAGCTACATATTTATTCTTTCCAGTACTTTTTCATGTTTTCCTGCATTTTCATTCTGTCTGACATAATGATCCTTCTTAAAAAACTATGATTGGTATTTCCTTTGTGTGGGTACATAGCTAACAATCGTTTTTCTTATTTTTAAGGAAGGTTAATTTTATTGTCCAGTTACCTTCATCCTGAAGGATATTTTTCTTGTAAAGAATGCTAGTTTGGTAGTTATTTTCTGTCAGCCCTTTAAAATATCTCATTGTCTTCCATCTTCCATTATTTTTGTTCAAAAGTCATCTGTAAGTCTTATTTTATTTTGTTTTTTTGAAAGTGAAATGTGCTTTTTCTCTGTTCGTAAAACTTTTCTTTTTGTGTTCAGCTATTTACCATGATGAACCTAGGTGTGATTTTATTTATATTTCCTTATATTTATCCTGTTTTGAATTTATACTGACTTAAAGCCTTTCATCAGTTTGGAAAATTCTCAACTACTAACTTTTTTGAATATTGAATATCCATTTTCTATCTCTTTCTCTACAATTCCAATTACATATATCTTAGACACATTCACTATATTCCATAAAAAAACTGAATAAATACATTCAAATAATAGAATAATATATGGAGCTTTAGCAAACCAAAACCTAACCCCACCTTTGCCCCAAATAACACAAAATCAAAAGAATAAATATAAGTGTCCCATTTTCAATAATGAAGAGTTAATGTGTTGCTGACCTAGCCTTCTGCTGAAAGTAATAAGAAAAGCTGAATAAAACTCAAATGAACCACAAGCAAAATGTACAGCCACTTGAAGTTCTTAGAGATTACCCAAGAAGCCAGGTCTTGAAGAGCCAATATCCCCGAATGAAGGAGGCTCATGTATGTGCATATGCTCTGCCCTGTAATTTTCAAGGATTTTTCTTTATGTACTTTAATAGGAATATTTTCTACTAACCTACCTTCCAGATTACTAATCCTATGTATAGTGGTGACAACTTTACTATTGAATTCATCTATTGGGTTCTCAGTTTCAATAAGTTTATTTTTATGTTCTGGAATTTCAATTTGATTTTCAAAATATATATTTCAATTATTTACAATTCACCATCCTGCTTTCTATTTTCTTGAACTTGTTTTCTTAAAAGCAGTTTTATTGAGATATATTAATTCACAATACAATCCACCCCAAGTATATAATCAATGGGTCATGGTATCATCACATAGTTGTGTATTTACCACTACAATCAATTTCAGAACATTTTCATTACTCAAAAAAAAAAGCCCCAAACAAATATAAGAAAACCCCAAATATCTCACATCCCTCTACACCACTCCATTGCTGATCCTTAGTATTGATGTGGTACATTTGTTGCTGTTGCTGAACAAATATCAAGATATCACTGTTAACAATAGTCCATAGTTGCAATAGGAACATTTTTTCCCCATATACCACTGTATTACTAATTCCTTGTAATAGTGTCAGACATTTGTTCTAGTTAATGAAATAACTTTTTTTTATGTTGGTACTGTTAATGGCAATCTTCATTCACCATAACATTCAGTGTATTATACATCCCCATAGTTTAACCCCTAGATTTTCCTTTTTTTTAAAAAATTAGGAAAAGCACTAGCCAAAATATAAATTTTATACCAAATAAACATTTTCTGCTTTAGTCTCACACATAAGCTAAAGTTTTAAAATATGAATTACCATCTATTTTCAACACCCTGCAATATTACATTCTTTTGTTCTTCCTCATGCAAAAACATTTTTAAATTTGTAAATTTAGTCATTATCATTGTATACTCTAGGCATTCCTAGATTATACCTCTCAGTCTTTATCATCTATCTTTCTTTCTAATTTCATTTGTGCCCCCAGCCCTCCTCCATCACTCTCACATTCAGCTTTATTCAGTGTACTAACATTATTGTATGACAGATAGATATTGTTGTGCTATCCATTTCTGAATTTTTACAATAAGTCCTGTTGCACAATCTGTATCCCTTCAGTCCCTATTACCCAATATCTATCTTATTTCTATCTCTTGATGGTCTCTGTTCTTAGCTGAAATTCTCCAAGTTCATTCACTAATGTTAGTTCATATCCGTGAGACCATGCAGTATTTGTCCTTTTGTTTCTGGCTAATCTCACTCCATATAACGTCCTCAAGGTCCAACCATGTTGTTACATACTTCATAACTTTATTTTGTCTTACAGCTGCATAATATTCCATCATATGTATATACCACAGCTTGTTTAGCTACTCGTCTGTTGATGGACATTTTGGATGTTTCCATCTCTTCACAATCGTAAATAATTCTGATATAAACATTGGTGTGCAAACGTCCATTTGCATCCTTGTCCTCATGTCCTCTGAGTAGATACCTAGCAATGGCATTGCTGGATCAAATGGCAGTTCTATACTTAGCTTCCTGAGGAACCATCAAACTGCCTTCCACAGCGGTTGTACCATTTTACATTCCCATCAACAGTGAATAAGTGTGCCTCTTTCTCCACATCCTCTCCAGCACTTGTCATTTTCTGTTTTGTTGATAATGGCCATTCTGGTGGATGTGAGATGATATCTCATTGTGGTTTTGATTTGCATTTCCCTAATAGCCAGGGAAGTTGAGCGTCTCATATGCCTTTTGGCCATTTGTATTTCCTCTTCTGAAAAGTGTCTGTTCATGTCTGTTAATGTAGTTTTCTTTGTATATACAAAACCCATTTTGTAATTGGGTTGTTTGTCTTTTTGTTGTTGAGTTGAAAACAATCTTTTTATACATTCTGGATACCAGACCTTTATCTGGTGTATCATTTCTGAATATTGTCTCCCATTGTGTAGGCTATCTTTTTACTTTCATGACAAAGTTCTTTGATGCACAAAAGTGTTTAATTTTGAGAAGTTCCCATTTCTTTCTTTCTTTCTTTCTTGAATGCTCACACTTTGGATGTAAGATCTAGGAAACCCACCTCCTATTATCAGATTTATAAGATATTTCCCTATATTTTCTTCTAAAAGTTTTATGGTCTTAGAACTAATGTTTAGGTCTTTGATCCATTTTGAGTTAATTTCTGTATAGGGTGTGAGATATAGATCCTCTTTCATTCTTTTGCATATGGATATCCAGTTCTCTAGGTGCCATTTATTGAAGAGACTGTTCTGTCCTAGGTGAGTTGGCTTGACTGCTTTATCAAAGATCAATTGTCTTTAGATGAGAGGGTCTATATCTGAACACTCTATTCAATTCCATTGGTCAGTATATCTATCTTTATGCCAGTACCATGCTGTTTTGACCACTGTAGCTTCATAATACACCTTAAAGTCAGGTGGTGTGAGACCTCCAACTTCATTTTTCTTTCTCAGGATATTTTTTAGCTATTTGAGGCACCCTGTCCTTCCAGATAAATTTGGTTATTGGTTTTTCTATTTTTGAAAAGTAAGTTTTGGGGATTTTAATTGGTATTGCATTGAATCTATAAATAAATTTAGGTAGAATTGACATCTTAACTATATTTAGTTTTCCAATCCATGAACACGGTATGTCCTTCCATTTATTTAAGTCTTCTGTAATTTCTTTGCACCATTTCTTGTAGTTTTCTTTGTATAGGTCTTTGTATCCTTAGTTAAGTTTTTTCCTAAACATTTTATTCTTTTGGTTGCAATTGTAAATGGATTTTTTTCTTGATTTCCCCCTCAGATTGCTCATTATTAGTGTATAGGCACACTACAGATTTTGAGTGTTGATCTTGTAACCTACCACTTTGCTGTACTCTTTTATTAGCTCTAGTAATTTTGCTGTGGATTTTTCAGGGTTTTCGACATACAATATCATATAATCTGCAAACAGTGAGAGTTTTACTTCTTCTTTTCCAGTTTTGGTGTCCTTGTATTTCTTTTTCTTGTCAAATTGTTCTGGCTAGAACTACCAACACAATGTTGAATAACAGTGGTGATAGTGGACGTCCTTGTCTTGTTCCTGATCTTAGGGGGAAAGTTTTCAGTTTTTCCCCATTGAGGATGATATTAGCTGTGGGTTTTTTCATATATTCCCTTTATCATGTTGAGGAAGTTTCCTACTATTCCTATCCTTTGAAATGTTTTCAACAAGGAATGATATTGAATTTTGTCAAATGCCTTTTCTGCATCAATCAAGATGATTTTTTTTGCTTTGATTTGTTGATATGGTGTATTACATCAGTTGATTTTCTTATGTTGAACCATTCTTGCATATCTGGGATGAATCCTACTTGGTCATGGCGTATAATTCTTTTAATGTGGTGCTGGATTAGATTTGCAAGAATTTTGTTGATGATTTTTGCATCTACATTCATTAGAGAGACTGTTCTGTAGTTTTATTTTCTAGTAATATCTTTGTCTGACTTTGGTATGAGGGTGATCTTAGCTTCATAGAATGAGTTAGGTAGCCTTCCCTCCTCTTCAATATTTTTGAAGATTTTGAGCAGGATTGGTACTCATTTTTTCTTCAATGTTTATTAGAATTCACATGTGAAGCCATCTGGTGCTGGACTTTTCTTTTTGGGGAGCTTCTTCATGACTAATTCAATTTCTTTGTTTGTGATTGGTTTGTTGAGGTCATCTATTTCTTCTCGGTTCAATATTGGTTGTTCATACCTTTCTAGGAAGTTGTTCATTTCATCTACATTGTCTATTTTATTAGCATAAAGTTATTCATAGTATCCTTTCATTACCTCCTTTATTTCTGCAGGGCCAGTGGTTATGTCTCCTCTTCCATTTCCGATTTTATTTATTTGTATCCTCTCTCTTCTTTTTTCCAATCTCGCTAAAGGTCCATCAATCTTACTAATTTTCTCTAGAATCAACTTCTGGTTTTTTTGATTTTCTCAATTGTTTTCATGTTCTCAATTTTTTATGGCATACATGAATCTAAACTACTCCTTTTTGACCACATTCACATACAATCCAGCACTATTAACTACATTCATAATAATGAGTGAGCAACCATTAACACTGTCCATTTCTAAACATTTAAGTTCAACCTAGTTTAATATTCTGCACATATTAAACAACTGCTCTTCCTTCTCTACCTTCATTCCATCTGCAGGAACCTATGTCCTGTATTTTATGTCTATGGCTGTCAGACTTATTTCACTCAACATAATGTCCTCAAGTTCATCTATGTTGTCATGTGCTTCAGGACTTCATTCCTTGTTATACTGCTGAATAATATTCCATCCTATGTATATGCCACATTTTGTGTATCTATTCATCAGCTGATGGACACTTGAGTTGTTTCCATCTTTTGGAAATTGTGAATAATGCCGCTATGAACATGGGTGTGCAAGTGTTTGCTTATGTCCGTGCTTTCATACCTTCTGGATATATACCAAGTAGCAGGATTACCAGATAATATGACAACTGTATACTTAGCTTTATGAGGAACTACCAAAGCATCTTCCACAGAAGCTGTACCATTTAACATTCCCACCAGCAGTGAATAAGTGTTCCTATTTCTCCACATCCTCTCCAACACTTGTAGTTTCTTGTTTGTTTAATTACAGCCAGTCTAGTAATGTGAAATGATATTTCATTTTGGTTTTGATTTGCATTTCCCTAATAGCTACTGAAGATAAGCATCTTTTATATGCTTTAGCCATTTGTATTTCCTCTTTGGAAAAATGTCTACATGACTTTTGTCCATTTTTAAATTGTGTTGTTTGTCTTTTTATTGTTGAGTTATAGGATTTCTTTATATATTCTGGATGTCAAATCCTTCTCAGATATGTGGTTTCCAAACATTATCTCTCAGTGAGTCAACTCACCCTTTTGACAAAGTCCTTTGAAGCATAGAAGTATTCCATTTTAAGGAGGTTCCATTTATCTACTTTTTCTTTTGTTGCTTGTAAATTGAGTATAAGGTCTAAGAAATTACCTCCTATCATTTGATCTTGAAGATGTTTCCCTGTATTTTCTTCTAGGAGTTTTATCGTACTGGCTCTGATATTCAGGTCTTTAATCCATTATGAGTTTATTTTTGTATAGAGTGTAAGGTAAGGGTCCTCTTTCATTCTTTTGTATATGGGTAACCAGTTCTCCCAGCACCATTTATTGAAGAGACTGTTCTGTCCCAGCTGAGTGGATTTGGGATCCTTGTCAAAAGTCAATTGACCATAGATCTAAGGATCTATTCATGAACCCTCAGTTCTATTTCATAGACCAATATGTCTATCTTTATGCCTGTCGCATGCTATTTTGATCACTGTGTCTTTATAATATGCTTGAAAGTCAGGATGCATGAGTCCTCCCATTTCATTCTTTTTTATCAAGATGTTTTTGACTATTTGTGTCCCCTTACCCTTCCATTTAAATTTGATAATTAGTTTTTCCAAATCTGCAAAGTAGGCTGTTGGAGTTTTTATTGGTATTTCATTGAGTCTATAGATCAGTTTGGGTAGAATCGATATCTTAACAACATTCAGCCTTCCAATCCATAAACGCAGAATGCCTTCCATTTATTTAGGTCTTCTTTGACTTCTTTTAGCAATGTTTTGTAGTTTTCTATGAAAGGGTCCTCTACAATCTTGGTTAAGCGTATTCCTAGATGTTTGATTCTTTTAGTTGCTATTGTAAATCAAATTTTTTCTTGATTACCACTTCAGATAGCTCATTACTAGTGTATAGAAACCCTACTGATTTTTGCTTGTTGATTCCATGTCCCATCAATTTTCTGAATTTGTTTATTAGCTTAAGTAGCTTTGTCATGGTTTGCTCCACACTTTTTAAACATAGGATCATGTCATCTGAAAATGTGGAAAAATTTACTTCTTCCTTTCTGATTGAATGTCCTTGTTTGAATGTGTTTTTAATAGTTATTTTAAAGTCTGTGTATGAAAGCTCAATTGTCTGAAATCTTTAGGTCTATTTCTTTTGTCTGTTTTCTGTTTATTTTTTTCTGGTATTTTTTCCCTGTTGGTTCTGTTCTTGGTATGCCTAGTAATTTTTATTGCATGGCAGACATTGTATATGAAAATATAAGCCCTTACCTTCCAAAAGGTAGTTACATAGGGCAGATATCCTTAGTTCAATTGAATAGTTTTAAGGTTGTGTTTCAGACTTTGCAATGCCTGGTTTCTAGCTGCTTTCCATTAATTCTTGGCAGGCTCTGAAGTCCATTTCTTAAAATCTCCTCAGCATCATGAGACTTCCAAAAGCTCTAAATCTCTTGCCTGCTACTTTCTCCTTAGCATCTCTTGGTCTAACCATACTAGCAATCAGTGAATTCTTCAAGGGTAAAAGCTGCTTACACCATTAGCCTTACTTCTCTCGCTTCCTTTCATTTATCCTCTCAAATACTGGTTGTCTTAGCAGCCCTGAATTCTATTTTTTTTTCCCTCACCATATCTTGAGATTGCTGGAAGCTGCTCAGGTTCTTTGTCTCTTCATCTCTTTATGCCTAATTTCTAAGCTTCTTTGCTTTTACTTCTTGCAAAATGGTAAATGCCTTGAGTCAGCTCAAAAAGTTTTTCTTCTCTCCGAGATCCTGGCCTTTCAGTTCTGGATGTTTGGAAGCTCTCTGTTGGCTTCAAACTTTTTTACATCTAGCTGTTCTAACTGTCCTTGGTGGGACAAGGACAAAAGTCATTATTACCTTACATTTTTTGAATTGAGCTGAAATATGCAAGCTCATTATTCCTTCATTATCAAAAGTGGAATTCCTTTATCTATTTTTTTTTTTTGCTCTTACCTATATAGTATAACATTGTGTGGATATTTTAAAATTTCTTTATATGTTCTCTATTTATGGACATTGAGGTTGATTTTAATCTTTTTCTATTGCAAACCATAAAGCAATGAATAGTTTTGTATGTGCACTATTCCTGACATTTGCAAGAATATCTGTTGTATAAATTCCTAGAAATGGAATTGCTTGGTCAAAGGGAGCATTCATTTGTATTCCTATACACCTTGCCATATTGTCCTCTACAGAACTTTTACTAGTTTATATCCCAAATATTTCATGAGCATGCCTATTTTCTCACAGACTAACAATACAGGGCATCATCTTAATTTTGATATTTGTCAATATAGTAGCTACAAATGGTATTTTATGAAGAAGATTGAACATCTTTACATACATTTGAAAATATCAGGTTTAAAACTCCTCTATAATCCTCTCTTTTTTTTTTGCTCAGATGTGACCTCTCTCTCTAAGCCAAACTCTCCAAATAAACCCACTACCCTCTCCTCTACATGGGAAAGTACTCCAAGGAGTGTTAGTCACCCTGCTAATGTGGGATTGATAATGCCTTCTTGTCCAAAAGGGGGAGAAGAAATGAAACAAAACAAAGTTTCGGTGGTTAAGAGGTTTCAAACAAAGTCAAGAGGTCATTCTGGAGGTTGTTCCTATGCAAGCTTCAGCCTGATATTGGAAATTGCCACGGTATGCCAAGCCCCAAGCAAGAGTATTCCTGAAACCCCTAAAGAATGGCATGGGCTCTATTTAAAACTCTATAAAAGTTATTTTTTCAGAAACTTAAAGCCTCCAGATTGCTCCCACCCCACATAAGTTCTGAAACCCAGACGTACCAGTCTGTCCGCGAACATCAACAAATTTTATTCCTCTACCCTATCATGTCAACACCTCTTTCCATCACAAAGAAGTTAGAATGGTGATTGCTCAGATATCTCTGAAGATTGAGAGAATGATCAAATGAGAAGGAGGAGTTGTAACTGAGAAGTTAGAATTTGACAAATGATTGTAACTCCTCACTCATTATATAGACATTTATTTTTAGTTTCTGGAGAATTAGAATAAACAGAAGAAAATACCTGAAATTGTTGAACTGTAATCCAGTAGCCTTGATCTTTGATAATGATTGTAAAACTATATAGCTCTTATCTTGTGACCATGTGATTGTAAAAACCTTGTGACTGACACCCCTTTTATCCAGTGCATTGGTAGATGAGTAATGAAATAAAGATACGTGTGAAAAAAATAATAGGTTGGTAATACAGGGAAAATTACCCTTATGTAAACTATGGAACATAGTTAATAGTACTACTTTAATAATCTTTCATCAGTTATAACAAATGTAAATGCTGTTAAAAATAGAATTGCAAAACAGTGCTATCATTAATTGTAACAAAATTTCCACACCAATGCAAATGTTGCTGGAGAGGTGTATGGGAATCCTGTATTTTATGCATGATTGTCCTATAAAAACTACAACTTCTCTAACAAAAATTTTTAATTGAAAAACTCCTCTATAATTTGTCACCAACAAGCAACATTTTCAAGAGGATATTCCAAAATTCACAGGAAATTTTCTGTAAAAATATTAAAAATCTTCTATCTTTTGGCTATTCATAACTCATATAAAAGCCTTTGAGAAAAGAAATCAACTCAACCTTGATTTAACTCAATGCTTTCTAAACAGTTTTCACTGAGGAGCAAGTTATTCATATTGGAAAATCATTTTCCAGATGATTAAGATCAAGTAATGCCTTGTGCATAATATTTGATAATTGAGATCAAATTCTCATATTCAGAAGAATGCATGGCATTTAGACTCCAATTTTTGTCTCAGATATTTTGACTCCACTTTTTAGGTAGCCATTTTATCTGCTTAATCAACTTTTCTGCATACTGCAGCTCAATTCAAAAAATTTAAAATATATATCCTTAATTGATTAAGCAGAATGTTACTACATAGTAAAATACAAAGAGTGAGTTGTATTTGGCACTATAATAGAGTGAGGATTCTGTCATACACATGGCTTAATGCTCTGTATTGGTATACTGTTGGTGGTTTTGGAACTCAGCAGGAATAGCAAACAGCTAAAAGTTTTACAATTTGTTTTTAGGGAGAAAGGTGTGAAGTTGATAAGAAAATATTGGGTATTTTGTCCACTTGCCAAAAAATTCTTGATTGTATCTTCTTCACTGCAATTGACACCCATTAATTTTCACCAAGGACCATAACTATACATGCAGACTTTATCTCAAAAAAACACCAAGCATGACGTCCCTCATCTGAGTGCATTCTTACACTTTATAGGTAACTTGGAGAAAGGTCAGAAACCAAAATGGTGACTAAATGAATTGGTTGTAAAAGTGGCAGCCACAAGATTGCCAAGCAGCATGCAGGTAGTGGTTAAATAATCACACAGTGGTGCCAAAGGTGTGGGGTCAAAATGGCCTCTTTGAAACTTCCAGCCTTGTGGTCCAAATCAGATAAAGGGTACTTCTTGCAGGATTTAGTCATAAAATTAACTCAACAAAAGTTTTACTTCTTTCTGGATGAACTGCTCATTAAATGAAAGGCAGTATTTATGTTCAGAGATCTATTTGTTTCGTGAATTACTTTCAGTGTGTTTTGTCTTGGCATAAGTTCTCTCTATAGTTTTAATAGCACTAACTGGTTTAACCTGTGGTGAAAGCTGGAGAAAGCTGGATCAATGGTCAGTCAGAAAGTCACCAAAAGAAATATTGTCATTCCTTGTGTCAGCCACTCAACATTGGCCTCAAACACACAAAGCACTTTCCCTTTTTCATTTGAACTTTCTCTCCCTCTGGCTAAAATTATCTTACCCCCAATATGTCAATGGATTTTTACCCCTCACTTCTTCAGGCTCAGAAGGACATTCCCTGACTCCCCCTTCTAAACTATGTCCCATCATTTACTAGTCCATTATCACGTCTTATTTTTCTTCATGGGTCTCATGAATTCCTGGAACTATATTAAATGTTTATTGATATATTTGTTTATCTCTTTTACCATTATAAGCTCTATGAGGGCAGGATTTTGTCGATGTTGTTCACTGCTCCATTGTTAACACTTAAAACAAAAACTTGCCCACATGTTAGGTACTTAAAAATATTTGTTGTTGAATAAATGAACTAATAAATATATTTTCAGAAAACTTAATAAGGAGAATGCAGTATAAATAAAAAATAAAAAAGTCTAGTCAGACATAGCTAGCTTAAGCACTTATGCAATGTTACCCGAGTATCTCCTTGCACTCTTCACTGTGGCTTTCTTCCCAGTTAGCTTCTTTCTCTAGTGGAGTCTTCCTTCTGACAACACATGCTATGGCAGTTAGAGTCAGGTGTCAGCTTGGCCAGGTGAAGGTGCCTAGTTCTATTGCTGTGGACATGAGCCAATGGTATGTGAACCTCATCTGTTGCTGATTACATCTGCAGTCAGCTAGGAGGCGTGTCGCTGCAATGAGTGATGTTTGACTTAATTGGCTGGTGCTTAAATGAGAGAGCTCAACGTAGCACAGCCCAAGCAACTCAGCATGCCTCATCTCAGCACTTGCAGCTCAGCCCAGACCTTTGGAGATGCAGAAAGAAGTCACCTCAGGGAAGGTAGTTGGAACCCAGAGACTTTGAGAGAAGGCCAGCAGAGATCATCCTGTGCCTTCCCATGTAAGAAAGAACCTCAGTTGAAATTTGGCTGCCTTTACTCTGAAGAACTAATGAAATAAATCCCCTTTTATGAAAAGCCAAACTGTCTCTGGTGCGTTGCATTCTGGCAGCTAGCGAACTAGAACACATGGCTTGCATCATACCAGGTTAAAAAATCCAGGGAGGTAGACGTTCCTGTTTCCCAGTAGCACTGGCAGAAGCTGAGGACTCCTAGGTTCCACTCAGTCACACCCCTGATCCAAACACTCTTACCCAGAAGATTATAATAGAGGGAGGGGGGGCTGTAGAAGAGAATGAAAGGGAGGAACAATATAGGAAGGGAGAGAAAGAGAGGAGAGGGGCTAGCAAAAGGGAAGAAGGGTTTCTTCCCTGATATGACTCCTTCCTTTTGATCTCCCCCTATCTACCCACAAATTTCATTAACATTTAGTGAACATACTAATGCCTGATGCAAGTGAATTTTGATTGTGAAAATGAAAGAAGGAGGGTGGGCCACGGTGCCTCAGCATACAGAGTTCTCACCTGCCATGCTGGAGACTCGGGATCGATTCCTGATGCCTGCTCATGCAGAAAAAAAAGAAAGAAAGAAGGAGATAAGTTTGATGTTGATTTGGCATGGTCAACATCTAAGGTGAAGATATCATCTCACATCTGCTAGAATAGTCATTATAAAAAAAAACAGAAACTACAAGTGCTGGAGAGGATGTGGAGAAAGAGACATATATTTATTCACTGTTAGTGGGAATGGAGAATGGTGCAACTGCTCTGGAAGGCAGTTTGGTGGTTCCTCAGGAAGCTAAGTGTAGAATTGCTGTATGATTCAGCATTCCCGTTACTATGTATATACTTGGAGAAGCTGAAGGCATGGACATGAATGGGCATTTGCACTCTGATGTTTATGGTGCCATTATTCACACCTGCCAGGACATGGAAACAGCCCAAATGTCCATCAATGGATGAGTGGATAAATAAACTGTGGTATATACATTCAATGGAATATACCCAGCTGTAAGACAGAATAAAATCATGACACATGTAACAATGGATGAACCTTGAGGACATTATGCTAAGTGAAATTTGCCAGAAACAAAAGGACAAATACTGTATGGTCTAACCAATATGAGCTAACTATAATGAGCGAACTCTGAGAGTTAAAGTTAAAAACATAGGTTTTCAGGAGATAGAAAGAGTGTAGAGATTGGGCATTTGATGCTAAAGGAGTGCAGAATGTTCAATAAGACTAATTATAAAGATCCAGAAATGGATAACACAACATTATTTGATCATAGCACAAAATTGTAAGTACACTGAACAAAGCTGAATGTGAGTATAGTTGAAAGACAAAGGCTGCGGCATGTATGACACCAGAAGATAGGATAGAGGATAAAACCTGGGACTGTATACATTAGTGAAACCTTGAGTGGTCAATGATGATGTTTCAATGTACAAATAAAAGAATGTTTTTACATGAGGGAGAACAAATGAATGTTGTCATTGCAAAGTGTTGAAAATCGATGGTATATGGAAAAAATACACTCAGTGCAAACTGGGGTCTATAGTTAACTGTATCATTATAATATTCTTCCATTAAGTGTAACAAAGACAATATACCAAAGCTAATTGTCAGTAAGAGGGTGATAAAAGGGAGGAATATGGAATTCTTATTGTTGTTTCTCCTTTATATTTTTTATTCTTTCTTTTTCTTTTTTCTATTATTTTTTATTTTTTCCTCTTCTTTCTTTGTGGAAGAAACAGAAATGTTCTCATATAGATTGTGGTGGTGAATGCATAACTATATGATTGTACCAGGAGCCATTGATTTTTCACTTAGGATGGATTATACGGTGTGTGAATACAACTGCTTAAAAATAAACAGAAATATACAAGTTCTGTAGAAGGTGTGAAGAGAAAGACAAAGCTGTTTGTTTGTGGTAGGGAAGTAGAATGGTGCAGCCCCCCTGGAAGACAGTGTGGTGGCTCCACAGGAGGCTAAATATGGGGTTGCTATGTGATTCTGCAACCCTGCTATTTGGTATATATTTGGAAGAACTGAAAGCAGGGACACGAGCAAACATTTCCATGCTTGTGTTTTTGGTGACATTGTTCATGATTTGCAATGTATGGAAGTGGCCTAAGGGTACGTCGAAGGCTGAACAGAAGGCTGAACAGTGGTTTATACGTAAAAATGGAATATTGAGCAGCTGCAAGAAGAAATGAAGTTGTAAAGCATACAACTAGGTGAATGCATCTTGAGGACATTATTACATTATTATGTTGAGTGAAATAAATCAGAAATGAAAGGACAATATTGTAAGACTTCACTAATATAAACTAACTATAACAAGCAAATGGTGAGAATTGACTTCAAGAGTCTAAGTTATCAGGGGATGGAATGTGGGCAGAGGTCGGAAAATCGATTATTCAGGGGTGCAGAATGTTCAATAAGGCTTACTGTCAAAGTTCCTAGATTATGAGCTCTTACAGCAGTCACCGCTACTTCTGAGTTTTTTTTTTCTATCCTCATAACTTTTTGTTTTTATTTGTGTTGCTTCCTAGATTTACAATTTTTATTCCTTCTAATAGTTTTTGTCTTAATAATTACATGTATAACTATAACTTTACATAATCTGCTAAATTTTCTATTTCCTTAAAAGGGTCAATTGAGACCCTACTACAAGCACAAATGGCATTATGCCGTTATTATATTTCCTATTCTCTTGTCTCCTCCTTCCTTTCTATCACCCAATTTTAGCATATAGTATTATTAGTTTCTTTGTTTTTTTATTAATTAAAAAAATTAACTAACACAACATTTAGAAATCATTCCATTCTACATATGCAATCAGTAATTCTTAATATCATCACATAGATGTATGATCATCATCTCTTAGTACATTTGCATCGATTTAGAAAAAGAAATAAAATGATAATATAGAGAAAAAAATAAAAATAAAAATACAAAAAAATATATAAACAAACAAACAAACAAACTATAGCTCAGATGCAGCTTCATTCAGTGTTTTAACATAATTATATTACAATTAGGTAGTATTGTGCTGTCCATTTCTGAGTTTTTGTATCTAGTCCTGTTGCACAGTCTGTATCCCTTCAGCTCCAATTACCCATTATCTTACCCTGTTTCTAACTCCTGATGGTCTCTGTTACCAATGACATGTTCCAAGTTTATTCTCTAATGTTGGTTCACATCAGTGGGACCATACAGTATTTGTCCTTTAGTTTTTGGCTAGTCTCACTCAGCATAATGTTCTCTAGGTCCATCCATGTTATTACATGCTTCATAAGTTTATTCTGTCTTAAAGCTGCATAATATTCCATTGTATGTATATACCACAGTTTGTTTAGCCACTCATCTGTTGATGGACATTTTGGCTGTTTCCATCTCTTTGCAATTGTAAATAACGCTGCTATAAACATTGGTGTGCAAATGTCCGTTTGAGTTTTTGCCCTTAATTCCTTTGAGTAGATTCCCAGCAATGGTATTGCTGGGTCGTATGGCAATTCTATATTCAGCTTTTTGAGGAACCGCCAAACTGCCTTCCACAGTGGTTGCACCATTTGACATTCCCACCAACAGTGGATAAGTGTGCCTCTTTCACCGCATCCTCTCCAGCACTTGTCATTTTCTGTTTTGTTGATAATGGCCATTCTGGTGGGTGTGAGATGATATCTCATTATGGTTTTGATTTGCATTTCTCTAATGGCCAGGGACATTGAGCATCTCTTCATGTGCCTTTTGATCATTTGTATTTCCTCTTCTGAGAGGTGTCTGTTCAAGCCTTTTTCCCATTTTGTAATTGGGTTGACTGTCTTTTTGTTGTTGAGTTGAACAATCTCTTTATAAATTCTGGATACTAGACCTTTATCTGATATGTCGTTTCCAAATATTGTCTCCCATTGTGTAGGCTGTCTTTCTACTTTCTTGATGAAGTTCTTTGATGCACAAAAGTGTTTAATTTTGAGGAGCTCCCATTTCTTTCTTTCTTTCTTCAGTGCTCTTGCTTTAGGCTTAAGGTCCATAAAACCACCTCCAATTGTAAGTTTCATAAGATATCTCCCTACATTTTCCTCTAACTGTTTTATGGTCTTAGACCTAATGTTCAGATCTTTGATCCATTTTGAGCTAACTTTTGTGTAGGGTGTGAGATATGGGTCCTCTTTCATTCTTTTGTATATGGATATCCAGTTCTCTAGGCACCATTTATTGAAGAGACTGTTCTGTCCCAGGTGAATTGACTTGACTGCCTTATCAAAGATCAAATGTCCATAGATGAGAGGGTCTATATCTGAGCACTCTATTCGATTCCATTGGTCGATATATCTATCTTTATGCCAATACCATGCTGCTTTGACCACTGTGGCTTCATAATATGACTTAAAGTCAGGCAGCATGAGACCTCCAGCTTCATTTTTTTTCCTCAAGATGTTTTTAGCAATTCGGGGCACCCTACCCTTCCAGATAAATTTGCTTATTGGTTTTTCTATTTCTGAAAAATAAGTTGTTGGGATTTTGATTGGTATTGCATTGAATCTGTAAATCAATTTAGGTAGGATTGACATCTTAACTATATTTAGTCTTACAATCCATGAACACGGTATGCCCTTCCATCTATTTAGGTCTTCTGTGATTTCTTTTAACAGTTTTTTGTAGTTTTCTTTGTATAGGTTTTTTGTCTCTTTAGTTAAATTTATTCCTAAGTACTTTATTCTCTTAGTTGCAATTGTAAATGGAATTCATTTCTTGATTTCCCCCTCAGCTTATTCATTGCTAGTGTATAGAAATGCTACAGATTTTTGAATGTTGATCTTGTAACCTGCTACTTTGCTGTACTCATTTATTAGCTCTAGTAGTTTTGTTGTGGATTTTACTGGGTTTTCGATGTATAGTATCATATCGTCTGTAAACAGTGATAGTTTTACTTCTTGCTTTCCAATTTTGATGCTTTGTATTTCTTTTTCTTGTCTAATTGCTCTGGCTAGAACCTCCAACACAATGTTGAATAATAGTGGTGATAATGGACATCCTTGTCTTGTTCCTGATCTTAGGGGGAAAGTTTTCAATTGTTCCCCATTGAGGATGATATTAGCTATGGGTTTTCCATCTAATCCCTTGATCATTTTAAGGAAGTTCCCTTGTATTCCTATCTTTTGAAGTGTTTTCAACAGGAAAGGATGTTGAATCTTTTCAAATGCCTTCTCTGCATCAATTGAGATGATCATGTGATTTTTTTGCTTTGATTTGTTGATATGGTGTATTACATTAATTGATTTTCTTATGTTGAACCATCCTTGCATACCTGGGATGAATCCTACTTGGTCATGATGTATAATTCTTTTAATGTGTTGCTGGATTCGATTTGCTAGAATTTTGTTGAGGATTTTTGCATCTATATTCATTAGAGAGATTGGTCTGTAGTTTTCTTTTTTTGTAATATCTTTGCCTGGTTTTGGTATGAGGGTGATGTTGGCTTCATAGAATCAATTAGGTAGCTTTCCCTCCACTTCAATTTTTTTTGAAGAGTTTGAGCAGAGTTGGTACTAATTCTTTCTGGAATGTTTGGTAGAATTCACATGTGAAGCCGTCTGGTCCTGGACTTTTCTTTTTGGGACGCTTTTGAATGACTGATTCAATTTCTTTACTTGTGATTGGTTTGTTGAGGTCATCTATTTCTTCTTGAGTCAGAGTTGTTTGTTCATGCCCTTCTAGGAACATGTCCATTTCATCTACATTGTTGTATTTATTAGCATAAAGTTGTTCATAGTATCCTGTTATTACTTCCTTTATTTCTGTGAGGTCAGTAGTTATGTCTCCTCTTCCATTTCTGATCTTATTTATTTGCATCCTCTCTCTTATTCTTTTTGTCAGTCTTGCTAAGGGCCCATCAATCTTATTGATTTTCTCATAGAACCAACTTCTGGTCTTATTGATTTTCTCTATTGTTTTCATGTTCTCAATTTCATTTATTTCTGCTGTAATCTTTGTTATTTCTTTCCTTTTGCTTGCTTTGGGGTTAGTTTGCTGTTCTTTCTCCAGTTCTTTCAAGTGGACAGTTAATTCCCGAGTTTTTGCCCTTTCTTCTTTTTTGATATAGGCATTTAGGGCAATAAATTTTCCTCTTAGCACTGCCTTTGCTGCGTCCCATAGGTTTTGATATGTTGTGTTTTCATTTTCATTCACCTCGAGATATTTACTAATTTCTCCTATAATTTCTTCCTTGACCCACTGGTTGTTTAAGAGTGTGTTGATGAGCCTCCACGTATTTGTGAATTTTCTGGCACTCCGCCTATTATTGATTTCCAACTTCATTCCTTTATGATCCAAGAAAGTGTTGTGTATGATTCCAATCTTTTTAAATTTGTTAAGACTTGCTTTGTGACCCAGCATATGGTCTATCTTTGAGAATGATCCATGAGCACTTGAGAAAAAGGTGTATCCTGCTGTTGTGGGGTGTAATGTCCTATAAATGTCTGTTAAGTCTAGCTCATTTATTGTAATACTCAAATTCTCTATTTCTTTATTGATCCTCTGTCTAGATGTTCTGTCCATTAATGAGAGTGGGGAATTGAAGTCTCCAACTTTTATGGTAGATGTGTCTATTTCCCTTTTCAGTATTTGCAGTGTATTCCTCACATATTTTGGGGCATTCTGATTTGGTGCATAAATATTTATGATTGTTATGTCTTCTTGTTTAATTGTTCCTTTTATTAGTAGATAGTATCCTTCTTTGTCTCTTTTAACTGTTTTACATTTGAAGTCTAATTTGTTGGATATTAGTATAGCTACTCCTGCTCTTTTCTGGTTGTTATTTGCATGAAATATCTTTTCCCAACCTTTCACTTTCAACCTATGTTTATCTTTGTGTCTAAGATGTGTTTCCTGTAGACAGCATATAGAAGGATCCTGTTTTTTAATCCATTCTGCCAGTCTATGTCTTTTGATTGGGGAATTCAGTCCATTAACATTTAGTGTTATTACTGTTTGGGAAATACTTTCCTCTACCATTTTGCCTTTTGTATTATATATGTCATATCTAGTTTTCCTTTTTCTACACTCTTCTCCACACCTCTCTCTTCTGTCTTTTCGTATCTGACTAGTGCTCCCTTTAGTATTTCTTGCAGAAATTTGTGTCTCTTGGTCACAAATTCTCTCAGTGACTTTTTGTCTGAGAATGTTTTAATTTCTCCCTCATTTTTGAAGGACAATTTTGCTGGATATAGGAGTCTTGTTTGGAGTTTTTCTCTTTTAGTAATTTAAATATATCATCCCACTGTCTTCTAGCTTCCATGGTTTCTGCTGAGAAATCTACACATAGTCTTATTGGGTTTCCCTTGTATGTGATGGATTGTTTTTCTCTTGCTGCTTTCAAGATCCTCTCTTTCTCTTTGACCTCTGACATTCTAACTAGTAAGTGTCTTGGAGAACGCCTATTTGGGTCTTTTCTCTTTGGGGTGCGCTGCAGTTCTTGGATCTGTAATTTTAGGTCTTTCATAAGAGTTGAGAAATTTTCAGTGATAATTTCTTCCATTAGTTTTTCTCCTCCTTTTCCCTTCTCTTCTCCTTCTGGGACACCCACAACACGTATATTTGTGCACTTCATATTATCATTCAATTCCCTGAGCCCCTGCTCATATTTTCCAATTCTTTTCCCTATAGTTTCTGTTTCTTTTTGGATTTCAGATGTTCCATCCTCCAGTTCACTAATTCTAAGCCTCTGTCTCTTTAAATCTGCCATTGTAGGTTTCCATTGTTTTTTTCATCTCTTCTACTGTGTCTTTCAATCCCATAAGTTCTGTAATTTGCTTTTTCAGACTTTCCATTTCTTCTTTTTGTTGATCCCATGCCTTCCTCATGTCCTCCCTCAATTTATTGATATGGTTTTTGAAGAAGTTTTCCATTTCTGTTCGTATATTCAGAATTAGTTGTCTCAGCTCCTGTATCTCATTTGAGCTATTGGTTTGTTCCTTTGAGTGGGCCATATCTTCAATTTTCCTGGTGTGATTTGTTATTTTTTGCTGTCATCTGGGCATTTAATCAGATTTCCCTGAGTGTAGAACCCAGTAGGTTGAAAGAGTTTCCTGTGAAGTCTCTGGGCTCTGTTTTTCTTATCCTGCCCAGTATGTGGTGCTTGTCTGTCTGCGGGTCCCACCAGCAAAAGATGTTGTGGTTCCTTTAACTTTGGAAGACTCTCGCTGCTGGGTGTGTGGTGGAGAGAGAGGAAAGGTTGTAGGTTGGTTTTAATGGCTTCAAATTGTGAAGTCTGGGATCTGAATTCCTTGAGAGAGGGATTCCACCTGAGTTGCATTTCACCCCTCTTGCAGGGAATGTTCAGGTGGTAGAGAGCCCTGAAAGCAGCCTATTTCTGCATTCAGGGCAATTGCAACCTGTGTAGTCCCAGCGCTGAGCCCAGCAGCAATGAAGCCTCTGTAGAAACAGTCACAGAAGACTCTGTTTCGCCCCCTTTCCTCTTTTTCAGTTAGCCCAATTGGCGACTTCTGCCTTGATCAGTTTTACTTGAGCTGAGGGCCTATTTTTAGTTGTCAGAAGTTGTGCATTAATGCCACTATTGGTGTTAGGTTGGGCTCAGTCTCTACTACTGTTGGAGACTCTTTCCTTTCCCTCCGGGAAGTCGCCTGTGGGGGAGGGTCGCCAGCCGCCACGGCTTGGGGAGCCGCTGTTCCTAGGCTCCCAGCCAGCCCGGGAAGCTGCGTGTGTGGAACGGGCTCTGGTCGCCGGCCACCGCGGTTTGGGGAACCGCCACTCCGAGGCTCCCAGCTGGCCCAGGAAGCCGTGCGTGGGGGAGGGGCGCCGGCTGCCATGGTTTGGGGAACCGGCGATCCAAAGCTCCCAACCAGCCCGGGAAGCCGTGGGTGGGAGGGCCACCGAGGCTTGGGGAACCGCCGATCCAAGATTCCCAGCTGGCCTGGGAAGCCGCGTGTGTGGAAGGGGCTCTGGTTGCCAGCCACCGTGGCTTGGGGAACCGCCAGTCCGAGGCTCCCAGTTGGCCCGGGAAGCCGCGTGTGGGGGAGGGGCGCCGGCCACCACGGCTTGGGGAACCCGATCCACAGCTGCCAGCTGGCCTGAGAAGGAGGGAGGGAGGGGCTCCGGTCACCAGCCGCCGCGGCCCGAGGAAGCACGCACCTCTTGGGGACCTCACCGCAGCGGAGTCTCTTAGCCGTTCCAGAATGGGGTACGCTGTGTGTCTGGTCTCTGTCGTGGCTCCGGGAGCTGTTCTGTACTGTTTCTAGTTCTTTAGTAGTTGCTCTGGAGGAGGAACTAAGACCCGCGTGCCTTACTAAGCCGCCATCTTCTTCGGAAGTCCAGTATTATTAGTTTCAACCCTTATATTTTGAATGTTTCTGTAATCTGTTGAACTGTGAATGCTAACTTTTGACCACTAGTAAAATATATAAGGAAATAAGAGTACAGATTTCCTCCCACCTTCTTGTCCATTTTCCTTCAAATTGTATTTATTATATTTCTACATTGTCATTCTGCTTTTCAACCATAATCTTTACAATTGTTTTAGTCACTACATCCATTAAATTCATTGAAAATGCAATGCCAGCGTTTTTTTTTGTCATACTCCATCTTTTAGTTGGCTGAACTTCTTATTCATATATATGTATATATATATGCGCATATATATATATATTGGCATGGGCAGGCTCTGGGAATCAAACGCGGGTCTCCAGCATTGCAGGTAAGAACTCTGCCACTGAGCTGCCATTGCCTGCCCTATTCCAATATTTTTATTTTTTTAATTTTTTTATTAATTAAAAAAAAATTAACACAACATTTAGAAATCATTCCATTCTACATATGCAATCAGTAATTCTTAATATCATCACATAGATGTATGATCATCATTTCTTAACTGTTATTTCTAAATTCTGAGACGCTGAGCTCTTTATGTAGAACCTGGCATTTCCTTGGAACTTTGGGTATCTGTGTGACATCTCAGACTCAGAGTTAGAGAGTTCTGCAACTGTGAAAGTCAGCATTACCCCATAGAGCAATTATTAAAGAAGCTGAAAAAGAGATTAGACTTCAGTTAGAGATATGAATGAAACAGACTTGGTTAGAACCAAGGTAAATCAGAATACAGGATAATGGACCATATTGACTACTTTAAAACTTCAAGTTCTGTGTGAGACCAAAGAAAGAGATGTTTATTTGGTGCAAAATTTATATTTTCTGCAGCACGCTATCTACTTTAACCTCCATGGTTAGTTTATTTAAGCAACATAATTGCATGGAACCTAGAATAGGGAATGAAATCTTGTTCTTCTGTACAGGTTAATGTGATGCTCTAATACATCCCAGAGTATTTGGGGCAGAAAATAAAAGTATTTGCAAAGGCTCCTTCAGGGACTGGGGAAAAATGTGGAAATATTAAACATCTCCACCTCAGGAATTCCTGATATTCCCGCAAGCATTAAGGACTCCCAATATAATAAATCAAGCCCTTGATCCTGGGACCTATCCTTATGAAACTTATTCCTGTGAAGGAGAAGCTAATACTTATAATTATGCCTAAGAGGCACTCCCAGAGAACCTCTTTTGTTGCTCAGATGTGGCAGGAAGGTCATTCTGGAAATTATCCTTATGCATTATATAGATATTCCTTTTTAGTTTCTAGTATATTAGAAAAGATCAAAAGAAATACCTGAAACTGTTGAACTTTAACCCAGTAGACTGGATTCTTTGTGATGGTTGTATAACTATATAGCTTTTATCATGTGACTGTGTGATTGCGAAAACCTTGTAATGGACACTCCCTTTATCCAGTGTATGGGCAGATAAGACAATAAACAAACGAACAAGCAAATAAATAAAAGTTGTGGGTGTTCTTTTTTATTTTTGTTTTTTTAATTCTTGGAGGAATGAACATGTTAGAACATTTTAGAAAATTGATTTTGGTGCTGAATGCACAGCTATATGATGATAGTGTGAGCCACTGATTGTATTCCATGGGTGAATTATTTGGTGTGTGAATATATCTCCGTGAAATTGCATTAAAGAAAAAAGTCTAAGTTGGCGTGTAAGGATTCAGGTACTTCAAGGCAGAAATGGACTAGAAAATGCAAGCTGCTCAGAAACACACAGAAGGCTTGGAGAAGGCCTTCGGTGGCCACAGGCTACAAATTGTCAATTTTAAATAACTCTTGAAAGCTTCCAATTGACATTTTTGTTAAAGAGTACTGTTATTGCTAATCAATATTATTTAAAAATATACTTAATTAATTTGTGCATTGATTAATTCATTTAACAATATTCATTGAGGACATTTGTTGAAGGACATTATAGAGAAGGTCCCTGTCACCCATGGAACTTATCATCGCCCAAGAAAGGAGGAAATTAAGCAAATACATATGAAAATAAATTGATATTATTTGTTCTACCTGCAACAATGCTTGATGGTTACAGATTAATGGAACCCCTTGCCCCGTGCACTATGTTATCTAGAGTATGTGGATTGGGGATGTTGGTACCAGAAGTTTAGGTCATTCTTCAACAGACTTGATATGGAAAGGCCTAAGAAAACCTACACCAAATTGTATGCTTTTCTTTTTCTGACTGTTCCCGGAGGGATTTCTTAATTGCCAATGGCATGATGACCCATAATAGACAGTCAGCAGATACAATAAGGAGGAGAAATTATATTTGCGGAACAAAAGATGTTAAATCAGATAGAAAGAGATTTTTAAATAAATTAAAATATTCAAAAAGTTAATGGAATTCATAAGCAACATTTGGATGCATGAGGAAAGAACAGGCAGGTTTGAATAAGAATCAGTTGGAAATTCTAACAATAAAAAACAATAGTCGGGCGGGCCATGGTGGCTCAGCAGGCAGAGTTCTTACCTGCCATGCCAGAGACCCGGGTTTGATTCCCGGTGCCTGCCCATGCAAAAAATTCACAACAATAGTCATTGAAAAAATACTCAATAAAGAAATGAAAAGTAAGCTTAAATACAGTTGAATGTGGAATTGGTTAATTAATATATGGTTCTGAGGAAATAATTGTATACAATAGAGAAAGGAAGCAAAAGAGCTAAACATAAAAGAGAAAGTATTTTAAATCCGATCATTATCCATAGAGAAATGAAAGAGTGTTTAACTTAGTAAGAGTTACATAAAACAAGACTCTAAAATATAGATAGAAGCAATATTGAAAGAAACTATAGTTGAAAGTGTTTTCAACTTTTTCTATCTTATATAACACAGAAGCTTAGTATCTCCTTATTTGTCCAAGTATCGGATTTAAAACACCTTTTAAAGAATAAATAACAAGGTCAAGCTTTATGTGGAAGAGAACTGACTTCTGCCTGGGCAAGAATTCCAGTCAATATCTTAGATTTTCACAAGTTACTTCTATACCACCAGGTATAACACCAAAAAGACAGGATCCTTCTTTAATTCATAACGAAAAACATCTCAAAATAGTAAACCTCTGTGGTAAATTGATTACACACCCAAAACCACTTGGACTCCTCTGATGTTGAGACCTCCTGGTAATTTAAGCTCTATCTGTGAAGCTCATCAGACAGAAGAAACGCACCTTCTTAGGACTGTTCTGTATCTCAGGGACATCGACCAACAGATTGCATTTTGCCCCCTCGTTTCAAATGATGCCCAGCGGGGTTCAGCCGAAGGGAGACAGAGGTAGTAGATTGGAGGGTGGAAGGAAGGAGGAGCAAGGGTATGTCCCTCCCTCCTTCTCTGCATTGAGTGGCAGCTTTGGCAGCTCTCCTGGGGCTCCAGCCTCTGCTGACTGATCACTTTCTTCCTTTGTCTCTTTGGCTTTGGGGCACTAAAGTCCTCCTATTTTTGTTAATGCCAGGTCTGCTTTGCTGCTGGGCCTCTCATCTCTCCCATGGCCTGTGAACCATCCTCCTATTTTCTTTGTTTTAAATCAACACACTGGTTTCTGTTTTCCTGGCTTGACTCTGATTGATTTATGCACTTTATTACAAAAGCTCAATGCCTAAAATTTTTTATGATTCTAAGATTTCATGATATAATTGTCATAATTTTTAGACGGGCAATCTACAATGAGTTAACATTTTCATAAAGGTTTAATTTCAGGGTGGGCCACGGTGGCTCAGCAGGCAAGTATGCTCTCCTGCCATGCCAGAGGACCTGGGTTCGATTCCCGGTGCCTGCCCATGTAAAAAAAAAAAAAAAAAAAACAAAGTTTAATTTCATTTGGAAAACCTTGTTTGAACATTCTATCCTTGATGTTATCCAATGTCTTTGATGTCATCAACATCTCTCCCGTATGGATTCCTGTAATCAGTTCATCCTGTCATTCAGAGCCGGGAATGTACTGCCAATCATGAGCTCTTTGACGCCAACACTAGATGCTTCATGTCCCTGGTACCAAGAGTAGTGTGGGATGAGCATGCAAGTAACGCTTCTAAATAAAGGGCCGAATCAATAGAGGAACCTGCATGCTTTTTTTTTTTTTAATCACACATGGGCACTGTGCAACTCAAGTTTTTTTTTCAATCAGTGGCTGCCAGGTAGCTCAGAGACCACTTTCATAGTCTACCAGAGCAATCAAGTCACTTCAGGAGCTTGAGACATATCTGTTTCTAGCTGGAAGTTTTACATAATTGAAGAAATGTATGAGTTCACAGGGTGAAGAAACATACAGAGTCAACAGCCCATAGAGTATATCTTGTCTTTAAACATCTTATTCCTAAATTATTTATCTATTCCAGATCAAATGGAAAGACGGGAAGGTTCCTAATTCATTTTAAGAAACCAACATGACACTAATATCAAAGCCTGTGTAAAAGTCCAAAATGAAAACTAGAAAATGATTACACCTATGAATATTAATGCAAGCAATTATAAATAATTTCCTAAGTGAATATACCACTCTGTCAATATAATAGTACACTTAGGCTTTATTCCAGAAGGGTTAGTTTAGTGTTAGGATATCTATTAAAAGCAATGGTTCAAAAAAAGAAGCAACACAAAATAATCATAGAAGTGCCCTATATAAGCTTTTGATAATACTTAAAATATACCATTGATAAAAAAAAACTTCTAGAAAATTAGAAATAGTGGGAAATTTCCTTTACTTAATAAAGAATACTTATTCAAACCACTAGTTAATAGTCCATTAAAATTGAGAAAAAGACAAAAATTTCCCCTATTATTGAGCATTTTTGTGAAGTCTAGCCAATGCAATAAGATATGAAACAGGAAAAATATGTAATTAACATAAGGAATGATCAGGAATAATAATATGAACTTCTATCAAGAAAATTGACAAGATCATTCTAAATTAATATGATGCTTAAATTATGTAACAAGCTAAAAAATAGATACAATAGTTCTCCTCTAATTTTATCACTGGTTGATTATCAGTAGAAAATATATGGGAGAAATGATTCTGTTTAAAATGGAAAAATTACGTAGTGAAATCAATAACAAGAAATATTTAGTATTTATATGGAAAAAATAATGAGTTGAGTCTACTTCTCCAAGTATATAAGGAACTTCTTGAAGTATTTGTCATGTACATAATGGGAAGATTGAATAATATAATGATGGACAATATCGTTCATACTTAGAAGTTTACTACAACTCTGAATAAAAATCCACATGGGAGAATTTGGGGGGGAGAGAGGTGGGCAGGATCAATAACATGATTTTAAAATTAGGACAGAAGATTAAATAAGTGCTAATTGCTGGTAGAATTTCAGGGAGTAAACACTTAAAGTGCGTTATCTCATGTAATCTTCATAAAATATTAACTCCAAATTAAGGATCAGAAAGATTAAACAATTTTCCAAGCGTTGCAGAGTTGGGTGGAATTGGGACTCCAATATAAGTCTGACTGTCTCATTTCAGAAATTGATATTTCAATAACTATACTATATATTGAAAGAAAAACAGCCATTTAAATTTCCTGTATTAAGAGACATGTCTATTTGGGGAAGAAACAATTTCCACTAAATGGTATTACTCACATTCCATTTAAAGCCTATTCCCAAAAGGATACTCAGAGTCTTTGTTTACCTACACTTAAAATAGTAATCTTATGGAAAGCAGTTCGTAATATATGGTTAAGTGAAAAAAGCACACTGCAAAGCAGAATGATCCCCTTTTTGTACAAAAATTAAATGTGTTAAAAATGAAAAAATGGCAGGATATTAATATACAAAAATGTTGACAGGCTGATTCAGAATAATTTGCATTCTTTTTGCTTGTCTGTATTTTCTACAGCCAGTTCTTTCATTGTTATAATATCCAAAAAGGACAGCTCTTTTTAAGCTGAAAAACACAGGAAGCTAAATTTGTTTCCCAAATTTAGGTCCATGATGAAAAATTAAGCCAGTACTTTTTATCTGAAGCCTGAAAAATAGTAGTCGTATCAATAAAGTTACTTTTGGAATTTAATTTGGGGAAACTGTCAAATATAATTAGCTTGATTTTAAGCAGTTATGCACGTGTAAGGTGAAAATAAACAGCGATTTTAGTATGGCAATCAGGTGAGATTATAACATGCCTTTATTTTAGAAATGGGTCATGTCATCTGCCGAGATTATTAGAACAAATTCTGATTTTTGTGCTAACATCACACTTGTCCTGTTTGGCTGTAGGTTTCCTAGTCGTTCCCTTTTGCAATGCCTGCTGACTAGTTCACTAAGGGGTGCTGAAATACTCCACTGTAAAGCACGTTCCCTCCATAGTAGTGTTCTGCTTGGTTGTTTGAAAATGTCCAGCCATTCTCTTCTCACCATGTAACTCTACATGTCAACGTCCATCTTAGCAAGACCTTAAATATTGACTTCCAAACAGCCACATTTCAGCTATAGTCTCAGCATTTCCTTTTCGTTCGCTAACTATAAAACTGAACAAATGGGACTGAGGGGTTTTGGCAAGGCTCCAAATCAGAGTGAAATGCATCCCAAATTGGCCCTTTGCCCAAAGGTATAATTTTCAGCTGTGAGTTGCCCTTAATTTTGAAAATCATCTTTGTAGCTTCAGATTTTTCAGGAGAGTAGACGGCTATGTCTGCTCTCCAGGCAGCCAGCATTTAACACACACACTCAATGTTTTGCTTTCTCTTTGCATCAGATCAAGATTCTTTAGCAAGAGGATTTAGCATATTAGAAAAATTCAAGTGTAAATGATATCAAGACCTTGTGCTTGTTGGCCCCAGAGACATCAACTGTATAGATTTCTTTAGGTCATTTTACCTTGGAACAGAGCTTCCTTTTGAACTTCAGACCTGAGATAGTTTTAAAACGGATTTCTCTGCTTTTATAAATAAAGTACTTTGTATCAGTTTCAATTACATTTGTATAAGTAAAAAATTATTCTGTGAATAAGGATATCAATTGATGATACATATATTTAGTAAACATGAGTGCCAGTGTGTATAAAACTTCAATAAGCTAATTACTCGTATTTTATAAGACTACTGAGCATAGGGACATTCTAAACAGCAAATGGATATTTTGCTTTTATTGTTCTTTGAATAAAGTCTTTTAATATGTCTTCAACTCCATCAGGCAAGTGATTTGCATTCCTAATCAAGATTTGTTTTTCTTTGAGAAGATAATGCTGGAAAAACTTGAAGAATTTTTTATAGATGTCATTTTGCTTTTTGTATTTGTAACAAGTAAGATGTACTATTTTATATTTTACCTAGTTTGGTTTACATATGGCAATTCGATTTTTAAAAAAAAGCTAATTCAATGACATTAGCTAATCCCATAAATCTTTTATCCCCCAAATTGAAAAACAAATGTACACGAAGAGAATCACATACCTTTTCATATTTCATATTACTAATTCTGTGAAAAATATATACTGTGGAATTTGGAATCAGACATACCTGGTTTCCGATTCCCAGGTTTAATTAAATCTATGCAAAGGGTAAAAGTAACAGGCGACAATCTGACATTGATTAGCTGCATGAGTCAAGACATATAATCTCTGAGCCTCAATTTTCTTATCTATAAGCACAGGAAAATATTCCTTTCTTGCTGAGTTCTTACAGAGAATAATTAGATAGCACAGGGTCCAGCACAGACCTGACATAATTTAAGTGTTTGATTACTAAATTTTTCAGATTATTAAAGTAACATAAACTTATTATAGAAAATAGAATAAAAACAAAGTAGGGAACAAACCACCATTGTAACACCAACCAATTTTTTCAGATCTTTTTCCTATCTTGGTTTTGGTAGTTGTAGTAATGCTCAATATAAAATTTTATATTTTGCCGTAATTCAATTTATTTTATAACACATACATTTTCTCATGTTACTGCATGCCTTTCATAAACATTAGTTTTAGTGTCTGCGTAGTATTCTATCACATCATTTACTATTTCTCTACCATTGGATAGTTGTTTTCAATAGTTTTTTTTTTTTTTTTGCTTTATATAGGATTCCATAATAAACACCTTTGTTTCTAATTTTTGTATTTCAGATTATTCCCTCAGAATAGATTATTTTCATCCATTCTCTTCTTTGTTTCTCTTTCCCAGCTTTCTTTTCATAAGATTCTCACCCTTCTTTCGGATTTTTTTTTTATGATTCCATATCACCTCCTTTATTGGCCCATTTCATATAGCTCTGTTTGTTCATTACTTTTAATGGTTACTTTAGTGTTTAGAGTATCCATCTTTAACTTATCACAGCTCACTTTCAAGTACTACTGTATCACTTCACATATAGAGTATAAGGACATTACAATACTATAATTCTATCACTCCCTCCTGGCCTGTTGTCATTTATTTTATTTCTATATATGTTATAAATGCAACAATACATTGTTTTTACTTTTGCTTCAAACAATCAAACAAGTAATTGTCTTTTGAATATATTTCCAAAGTCAAAATAGGTCTTTTATATTTAGTAACGTATTTACCATTTCCAAAGTTCTTCACTCCTTTTTGTAGCCCCGGGTTTCCATCTGTGTCACTTTCCATATGCTCTAAAGGATATCTTTTAACAGTCCTCGTAGTGAGGGTCTGTTGGTGGTGAATTTGTTCAATTTTCGTATGTCTGAAAAACTCTTTTCTCTGCCTTCAATTTTTTAAAGATTTTTTTTTGGCTAGAATTCTAGGTTGGAGTTTTTTCTTTCTGTACATTAAAGACGTTGTTTACTGGCTGCTGTCTTACATTGTTTCTGATAAGAAGTCTGTTATTCTTATCTTTGTTCCTCTAGGTTATATGAGTCTTTTCTCTGGCTGCACTTTAGATTTTCTCTTTATCAGTTGCTTTGAGAATTTGAAAATGATGTTGTTTGATGTAATTTCCTTCATATTTCTTGTGCTGGGGTTTGTTGAGTTTCTTGGGTCTGTGGGTTTGTAGATTTCATCAAATGTATAGAAAATTCAGCCATTGTTTCTTCAAATGTTTTTCCTTCCCCCTCATCCTGTTCTCCAGAGACTCCAAATACATGAACATCAGGCTTTTTGAAGTTGTCCCACAACTTACTGATGCGCTGTTAATTTACTTGAGTCTTTTTCTGTCTCTGTGTTTCATTTTGGATAGTTTCCATTTCTATGTCTTCAAGTTCACTAGTCTTTTTTTTTCCTGCAGTCTGAACTGCTGTTAATGTAACCCAATGGAATTTTCTTCTTAGATATTTTAATTTTCATCTCTAGAAGTTCAATATGGGTCTAGCTATGTCTTCTATGTCACTAATTAAATGAACAATCTTTTCTTACATATGTAATCTAATTTTAATAATTGTTTTGATGTCTTTTTCTAGTAATTATAACATGTCATTTTTGGGTCATAATTTTCCTGTTCTTTGCATTCCTAGTAATTTTGTATTGGATGTGAGACAGTGTGTATTTTATCTTGATGAGGGCTCAACATTATTGTACTCCCATAAATATTCTCGAGCTTTGTTTTATAAGGCAGTTAAGTTACTGGGAAGGCTTGATTTTAAGCTTGTTTTAGATGGGACTACAGCAGCACTGAATCTAGGGCAATTTTTTCCTCCATTGCTAAGGCAATATATTTCTGAGCACTCTATGCAATGTCTCACAAATTACATTATTTCTCCAATCTGGATGGTGAAAACGTGACTTTTCTGAGCCCTGTGTTAATTTTTTTTTGTTCTAAAGCTCTCTATATGTGCAGCTCTCCCCTCTCCACCACTGTCTTAAGAATTCTGGCCACCTGGGATTCCCAGACTCCCAACAATGGCTTCTCATTGCAATGAGACTTTTGGTTTCTGCCTACGTTCCCTCTCCCTGTCTCATGTCCCAGAAACTATCTCTGGACTATGAGCTGAGGTCATCATATAGCAGAAAACAATTGTTTCTCCTTTCTTGGGGATTACTCTCTGGCACTGTCTGATGTTCAGTGTTCACAATCATTGTTTCATATACTTTAACCATGTATATAATTGCTTCAGGTGTGTGTGTTGGGGTGGAGTATAAATTTGGTTCCTTTTATGCAGCTTGGCTGGAAAAGAAAGTCCTCTCAGAAGATAAGAATTATATCTTACCTTTAGATACAGATATATGCATCAGAAGTTCTATGAATAAAATCAAGACAAAGAAGAGAAATAATAAAAATTCATTTTTTCCCTCAGTTTATTTGGTTAAGAAAGTAAGTCTATCTGTGATCTACTAATGGCTACCAACAAGTTTATTTTAAACATCAAAACTAGTTTGTTATGGGCTATGGTATATGTTGTGGTTTTATTCTGAGCTTTTCCTTTTCATTGTATGCTCTCAAGACATATACTCAAATCATTTATTTGGGAGAAAAGAGAATTAATTTCACCAGCCTTTTGCCTAGCACAGTAGCTGGCACCTGATAGGCATTCAATAAGAAATAATAGAAAGAATAATGAATAAATAAGATTCTAACTAATATTGATAATTATATGATGAAGGCAATATTACCAGACACAAATACACACAGATGGAGTTCAAATTCAAAAGCTAATGCTAGAAAATTTAAGTGTTTTAGTTAATAATACTGGGTGTTTTGGGGTTAATGGAACACCAATTATATTGGAAAAGGGAAGTAAAATGTGTTTAGTTGGAAGAAATGGAATAAGTTGAGTCATGGGTGCATTGAAGACATTAAGAGGACAATGTTAGCTAAGTGTTAGTGTTTACATTATTCAAACTATGAGTTTCAAATGAGCCCAGAATACAATGAAGTCCAAACTAGTAGAGCAGATGCAGCTAATACTGAACTCTGTAGGCACCACTTCCCATTTCCTCTATTTTAGAACCCTGACTCATGGCCCTGACATTATAATGGACAAAATCCATACACAAATGAATTAACAGTAGTAAGTGATAGAGAAACACATGTTCTCACTTGTTCTACCTTGGGAAAATGCTGGCAGGTGTGGTGATATGCATTGGAGAAAAACCATGAGTTAGAGGATAGTTTTGGAATGCAAATAAAAGTGATTTCATAGAGGGCAGGCAATGGTGGCTCTGTGCCAGAATTCTCTTCTGCTGTGTTGGAGACCCAGGTTCGATTCCCGGAGCCTGCCCATGCAAAAAAAAAAAAGTGATTTCATAGAACAGGCAAGCAAGTGAACACCTTGCTTCTGCAGTGCTATGTTCTTCTTAATGATAGTGCTATCATCAGTGCAAATAATAATGTTTTCACGAATTCATGTTGCCTTCTCTGTTCTCTAGGTGGTCCTAACTGATGACAGTACAATACCAGGACTGGAGATAGTAGAGCTCATTCTCCTGGTATGGTGGATGTTTAGATTCCTAATGCTGCCGGAATGCAATATACCAGAAATGAGTTGGTTTTTATAAAGGGAATTTATTAAGTTACAAGTTTACAGTTGTAAGGCTATAAAAATATCCAAACTAAGGTTTTCAGAGAAATATATTTTCACTCAAGAAAGGTCAGTGGCATCCGGAACACCTCATCAGCTGCCAAGCCACGTAGCTGGTGCCTGCTGGTTCCTTGGCTTTCCTGGGGTCCTTTTCTTTCTGTACCTCTAATCCTCTCAGTCTATGTCAGCTCTGATCTTTTTACCAAAATGGAGAGGACTCCAGTAAGCGGATTAAGACCCACCTTGAGTGGGCAGAGACACATCTCCATGGAAACCATTTAATCAATAGATCCCACCCAAACAATAGTTCTGCCCCACAGTAAGGATTAGGATGGAAAGATCATGGCCTTTCCGTGGTACACAACAGTTTCAAAGCAAAAGCCGTGTTCTTTTCATATACAAAATACATTCATTCCATTACGATGTCACAAAGCCTTAAACCATTTCAGTAACAATACAAATACAATACAAAGTCAAAATCAGTACCCGATCTGAAAAAAGTCAGTTTTCTACTTATTAGAGAAGTTGTAGATTTATAGAAAAATCATGCAGAAAATACAAGTCCCCACACCTTGCATTAGTGTGGCACATTTGTTACAATTGATGAAAGAATATTATTGTAGTTGTACTATTAATTATACTCCATGGTTTATATTGGGGTTCTTTGCTTGTGGTGTAGAGTCCTATGGACTTTTAAAAATGTATTCTAGTAACATATATAGCACCTAAATAATTCCCCTTTAACCACATTCAAATATGATTCAGTACTGTTAATTATGATTTGATTTTTAATGTATTAAGATTTGATAAATCTTACTATACAATGAAAGACTTGCTGTTATATTGTTACATCATTATGAGAACTGTTATTTGATGCACATCCTCAAAAAATGCTTTTATAAAAGTTAAAGAAAGAACTATTTTCTTTAAAACACCTAGTTCTTTAATATCATATTTTAAACATTCACACAGCACCTGACTTCAGTCTAACCCGGTGATCAGAGGGGTTATCTTTCTTGTTCATGAAGTCTCAAATTCTGCCGTGCACATCTAGCTTTAAAGGAGTCTGCTAAATTATATTTATGTAAATCTCTACACCTAATAAAACATAAGTTGGTATACATGCAACAGATTGGATGAAAGATAAAGGTTTTAGCCACACACACACACACACACACACACACACACCCCACAACAACTCCTAAACATGTAGTCCTGTAGGAAGGAGTGTGACTCTTAGTTGGCTCACAGTAAAACTCTGCTATGTATTGGACAGTGATAAACTAATTATGTTAAAAACATAAGCAAACATCTAGAAATTGCAAAGAAATTCAGGTTACTTTGTACCTGAATAATCGTACGTGAATAATGTTGCAATATGTTTCCAAGTCCTTCTGATATCTGCTTTCCATCCCAGGCTGGGAAGCATTTGGGTGTCAGGCGAAGGCCTTGACCCATGCTTCTTCACATTCCTAGATACCTTTAATATAATCCCCTATTGTCCAAGATAATCTAGATATATCTCCTGAAACTTAAGAAGTGACCAATCAACCTAATGATCAATACAGCTGTCCCTCTTGCCACACCCTCTCTAGCATTCCTTGCGTAAACTTTTCAAACAGCAAGTGGCCATTTGTGAGTTAAAGTAAATATTGAATTTATAATTATTATAAAGCATATAAGGAACATTTTAAGCAGCATGCAAGTAATTTACCCGAAAACAAGAGCAATAATTAAAATGATAAAGATGTTCCCCATTAGAGTAATAAACAATGAGATACCCATTATCATCATTATTTTGCAAACATTCTGAAGGCTCAAGCAAATGTGACAATACAGGAAAACAAAATATTGAAATAAACAAGGAACTATTATTATTTACTGTTGATTGGATTTACGATTCTGTGGTTGTACACTTACGAAATACAAGAGTATCTGTTTTAAAGCAAACAGAATTCATTAAAGTAGTGGAGTACAAAATAAAAAACAAGAATCAATAGCTTTTCCACCTGCTGGTTGCATCCAGCAAAAAAGTTGAAATGAAAAAATAAGATCTCATTCAAAATGGCAACAGAAACTATCAACTTCTTTGGAATAAATTTAATATGACAAACAAAATTTACATAAAGAGCAATATACTGGAGTCACATCATATGCTTGTTTATCATATGCAATTAAATTGTATGGCCTTCATGCTGCACGTGTTTCTTTTTTTGTTGTTGTTAATATGTTTATTTCATGTATTGCAGCTCCAAACACAAGCCAACTAACTTCATTTGGTGTTCAAGTTAAGAAACAGTAATCTGTTTAAACACTGGAGAAAAACTGGGTGTGTTGAACTTATTGTGAGACATTACACCTGCTTCCTGTTCTTCTGGGCCAATTTAAAAGATTTTCAAGGATAATTTTGATTATAAGCAATTGTCACCTTGAATGCTGATTTTGGAAACCAGACCTACATTACGATGAGACTGTACTGTGGTATTTTTCTGAAAGGCATAAGGTAGGACCAGAATAAATGGAGTTTGGGGTTATAATATTATGATAAAATGTGCGGTAGATGCAAAAGCAGCAGAAAACTGTCAAACTCTGCCCCTCCCCCCACTCATTACTGGAGGCATCCTAAGGCAGAATGCTCAGAACTGCCCGACATCTGCCTTGCCTTGATTGCTTTTCTTCCTGACTAATTGAGTTAGAGCATCTCCATTATTAAGGAAACGTGCCTGCCTCCAGACATCAGACTGGTTATAGCCCTCTGTAAACAAGGCTTCAGGTGGGAAAGGTGAAGTAGGTCTCTTTCCCTCTAACCAGTCTGTACATTTTGTGATATCAGAGACTAGGCTTGAGCTCCAAGATGCTGCTAATGCTCAGATTCTTTGGAGTGTGAAAGATGGGACAGATCATGTAAGGTGAATGAGCTCACAAAGATGGGACAAAATTAGAGAACTCCTGGGACAGAGTGTGACTTGAAGTGAAGCTTTCCTGAGAGAGGGCTCCACGAGCCACCCCCCACCCTTTTGTGGGATGTTTGTGAACTGTGCGGGGAGAGGATGTGATCTGACTCTCTGGATCTAACTCTAAAGGATGCCCTAAGTATAATAAAAACCCCTAAAATGTGTCAACCAACTGACTGTTCTGCATGTACCCTGGGGATACCTTTACAGGGGAAAATGCAACTGGTTGGCTAAGACAGGACACACTATAATGCAAATGTTGATTTTTCCCAGAGCGATATAGACAAACAATGCAATTACAAATCAGAATCCCAACTGCCCTTTCTGTTTGCTTGTCTTTGAAACTGGACAAACTGTTCCTAAATATGTGATGGTTCTCAAGAGTATTTAAAAAAAAGAACTAGTAGGAAGTATTTATCCTATCAGCTATAAATACATACTAAAAAGTATTGTAATAAAAATCACATGGTACTTATTGGAACAGGAATGGCAAGTAAGGGTGAAAAAGAGATCATAAACAACTAATGCAGTCATTCAATAACAGATCATATATTGGACACAACCCTGGGTCAGATCCTATGTGAATCCCCAGTTAAAAAGCTGCGAACAATACACAGCCCTGCCCTCATGAAACTTACACTCTGCAAGTGAGCTCTAGACTGAACGGTAACAAAGTATGGAAAATGTCATGGAGGAAGACTTAAAAGGCGGTATGGGACCTGGAGCAGAGTGGTCTAAATTAGGGTGGGACACCAGGGCAGCCTCCCTGGGACTGCAATATCTCAGCTGAGCCCTGAAGGGTCACTGGAGTGAGCGCGGTCAGGGAGGGTAACAGGACCAGTGAAGGCATTGGCAGAAGGACATAGTCCTGGTAGTGGGAGGGGGACAGCCGGACATGGGAGCTGCTTGGCACATTGGCCAAAGGGAAGGGCCGGTGGCTAGTATGGAACAGGGGCTCAAAAGGAGTGTGTTTAGGGGTAGGTCATGCAGGACCATGGAGAGGCTGCAAGATGTTTAATTTTATCATAAGACCAATGAGAAATCCTCAAATATTTTATCTAAATTTCCTTTTCTTCCTACTATGGTTGGTTTATAAATTTCAACACAATATTCCTTGGTAAATAGAAGTTAATGACTTATGTCTCTTTATACAGAATAAAGTTTTGATTATGTCAATGATTACTGCTTTGCAAGGAGAAAAATACTAATATCTATATTGTCAATGGAGAAGATCCCTTTTGTTGTATTAATATTTTCCTTTCCCTCAGCTTATTATTTCCCTTCTATCTTTTCAGCTTTTACATGGCACATTTTCACCTCAATTCAATTTTATTTGGTATGTTTTCCTAATGAATCTTCCTAGTTGTGTGTGTGTGTATGTGTGTGGTCACATTGTTTCCTTTATTCTCTCTAGTAATTTTTTTTTAAGGATTAGCCATGTTTCTGCATTTCATTTATTTCTTTTAATAGTTTTGATGCAGCATGAAGTATATACTTGGGTACAAAATTTAAGGGAGAACCAAATAACTCCGTAATCAAGATAAATACTACATTAATGCAATATTTTAAAAAATTAAAATCAATGCAAAAAAATCCATAATGAACCGAATATTTAATTTTTAAATAAACACAGCATCTGACTCTGTACTTCACAACTCTCCTCCACTTGGTTCACCTTTATCCCAGCCCCAGGAACAATAAAACTTTGTTTACAGCAACAGTCAGCCAACCTGTAAGTGATAATTTTCCATTTTGATTTTAGTTTTATACCAAGTGTATTAGAATGTCTCTTTCACTCTGGTAAAAAAGAAAACAGAATTTAATAATGTTTGTAAGTCCATTCCTTCTACCCTCCCACTTCCCATTTTTTAGTAACTCAGAATTTTAGTTTTAGTATATTTTTTAATTAAAGCTTTTTTAATTTAAAGTTCCTCTCTCAATAATAGCATTAAACTTCATAATTCCATTAACAATAATTGTTTAGGCTTACTTATATGTTTACTGGTTACACTGCCAATCATTCTACCTTTACTTTTCATCTCTTGAGTTCTGTATTGTCTTTCTTGTTGTTGCTGTTTGAATAAGTGATGGAATGATTATCCCTAGTATTTAAAAGTTTTCAGTAAACACATATGAGTGATAGATTTTCAGTCATTTTTTTCTTTTGCATAGGCAGACACCGGGAAATGAACCCAGGTCTCCAGCATGGCAGGCGAGAACTCTGCCTGCTGAACCACCATGGCCTGCCCTTTTTCAGAATGTTTGAACATCTAAAACTGCTGTACTTTCCCCCTCTGGTATGAACAGTACTTCTGAGTGTGGAATTCTAAGATAAAAATTCCTGTTTCTTTAGAACTCTGGAAACATTTTCCCATCTTCTAGTAATTAGTCCAAAGACCTTTTGGTTCATTTATCATTTTTGCTTGGAATTTGTAGATGCCATTATGATATAACTAAAAGGTCCTACCTAGGATCCAATTTTTTTTTTAATATTTCTCTTTATTTCCAGACTTTGTTTTCCCTCTCTTCACTCAAATTCAGCCTTCTGGGACTCCAGTTACATGGATGCATAGCTCCAAAGTGGGGTCAAGTCCCCTAATATGGGCTTTCCATGGCCATGCCTGTGCTTTCTGACCTTGACCCCTACTGGCCATCCAGGGCTGTCATCTGACCCATTTTGGTCCTTCCCCAGGATTTGTCTTCTAACTGGAACCAAAGGAAGCAAGTCAGTTCTCTTGAATGGGGAAACGAGAGCTGAAATGTTTTTGGCTTCTCACTGACCATTCTTTCTGCCATGTGGAATATCTCTATCTGCAGTGAGTATAAATAAACTGCATGAAGAAAGGAAATGAGATGGTAGTATTTGAAAATCTTGTTCTGCATGTACTTGCTTTTAAATCAAGAAAAATGGGGAGAGAATCAAATTTTCATTTTAAATAAACAAAGTAGCACCACAGGGGCGGGACCAAAAGAGTGGAGGTAAAAAGCCAGTTGGGAGAATACCTTAATAGTTCTCACAAGAGGTGATCAGAGCATTTTCCAAGGCTGTGATTATAAGGATGGGTTGAAAATAGATAGCAGTTAAAATTTATAGACCTGGTCATAGATTGGATACTAGAGTGGGGGAAAGGAAGAGTCTAGAATGCACATGAGTTTTCTTGTTGTATGACTGACAGAACACAAATGGGGATGAGATGAACCATCATATTAAATAAGGTTGAGTGGAGGAAGCCAGGCACAAAGAAGTTCATATTGTATGATTCCATTGATATCAACATGGCACTAGGTCAAACCAACTTGTGGAGCTAGAAATCAGATGGGCACAGCAACTTCAATGGACTGTGAGGTAGCTTTTGGGGTGCTGGAAATACTCTGATTCTTGACCTAGGTGTTGATCATCTGTGAACGTTTACTTTATGAAAAATGCACAATATGGACACTTTTCTATATGCGTTTGCATTTCAGCAGAAATGTTAAAATTAAGCATGAAAGGCTTTTAATTACTATTCAGAATATTTTGAATGAGGGGTGTCTGCAGGACAGTGGTTCTCAAAGTGTGGTGTCAAGACCATGTTAGCACCACCTAGGAACTTGTTAGGAAGACAAATCCTTGGGCTCCACCTCAAACCCACTGAATCAACATTTCTGGGAGCAGTCCCCAATAATCTTTGTTTTAGTAAGCTCTAAAACAAAGAGCTTTACATGTGATTCTGATACATGCTAACATTTGAGAGCCTGTGCTAAAGGATATCTAGATAGATATATTAGATATATGGCTAAGTATGAGTCTGAAGTTAGAGTAGCATCCGGTTTGGGCTAAAAGCATAGTTTTGTGGTTTCACCAACCATATTAAGTGATCCTGAGGGCATGAGATTAGACGAACTACCTCAAGTACCTTTCTTACAGTACCAAGAGTAAACGCCAAAGAACAGACCCCTGAGAGCAGCAGCATTTCAGGGCTGTGTAGGAAAAGAAGTTGAAATGATACATAGGCATGTAATGAAATATTATTCAACTTTAAAAGGTATTGGAAATGAACATAAATATGGAAAGATTTTTTGATGGATTTTAAATGAAAGATGTCGGACAAAAAAGAGCATGAAACTTACCATCACCTATGTATACACTGATTATCCTTGCTGTATGCGATTAAAACTATACTTTTATTTTCTGCTTTTTGCTTAACTGTGCTTTCTTCCTTCTTCCTAATGTAAACAAGTATTGCATTTTGTAAATAAGGACTGTTTTTAAAAGATACAATTGTTTCTGAAAGATATGTTGCATCCACGAAACTAGGCAAAACAGACATGAAGAAACCGCAATTTCGAGATTTGAAAAGTTTATGGTAAGTTGAAGTGCACTGTTGCAGAATTTAAAACTGTAATAGAGACGGAGAAGTGTGTACTTCAGGAAATTGAATTAGCACATTAGAAGATGGCTTCAGTAAATTCTTTCAGAATGTGGAAGAAAAGAATAAGGAAAGGAGCGTAATGGGAGTAAAGAGAAGATTTATAAGGTACAGATCCAAGAGATGGAATGTGTGGATGTAATGCAGACAGAGGTCAGACCCTGCTTCCTCTGCTGTTTCTCCAAACTACGTCCCATGCAGTGGCTAGTGTGAGCTATTAAAGATATAAATCAGACCAGGTCACCCCCATGTTTAACTCCTTTCAGAGGCTTCCCGTTGCATTTCGAATGAAATAGAAAATTCTGGACCGGCTACAGAACTCTGCCTGACACACAATAGGTGCTCAGTGCATGTTTATTAGTTAATGATTGTTGAAGATGTTCTCCTGTGTGTGCATTTTCGTGGTTATTTTAAAGAGAAGTTGGAAGATGGCTTCCCCTGCGTCGATGCGTACGCTACCATCTTATACAGACATGGCCAGATGTGGGTGTTTAATTGCTGCTCCTTCTATTATATAAACTAATTTCTAGAAATAAGCTAACCAAATTTTAGAAGCTGTGTTGTCCATTTGGAGTTTCCATGTGAAGTATCCAGATGGCCTGGAAAAATGAAAATGGCTTCAAAATCTGCCTTGCTTAATCTCGGTGAGCAGTTTATGCATCAATAGACTCTAGTTCAATGAACGGCAGGGCCTATCTTTTAATTATGTTGTTTTTATTCTGTCATCTAAAACATTGCTGCACAAATTGTAGGTGTCTTATAAATGCTGATTGATTTAATTAAAAGGTAGTAGATGTGTTTCCTTGCAGAATGGTAGCTTAGCTTTCCTGAATTTTTAGCGATCATCTCTTATTGCCAAACAGACCTCCCTTTCCCACCAAACGGATTAACTCCTGAGATAGAAGGAGTTGTCTCCTCATTGAACACAGTAATTTGAAGTCATGATGTTTCAAAATGTCTTGAGTAATGTCACATGTTTAGCCTATTCTTCCTTGTAATGTTTGTATTAGTTGTCTATTGCTGCGTTACAAATTACACCCAAATTTAGCATCTTAAAACAATCAAACATGCACTATAACACAGTTTCTATAGTACAGTACTGTAACACATTTTTGGGTCAGGAACCCAAGACTGGCTCAGCCGGGTCCTCTGGCTCAGGGTCTCTCACAGGCTGTGGTCACCTCCACTCGTGACCGAGGGAGGGTCTTCTTTCCAGCTCACTCGCCGGCAGTCAGCAGGGCTCGGCTACTCCCTGCTGCTGGACAGAGGCGTCCGTTCCCTGCCTTTGGGCCCCTCCCAGGGAAGCTCACACCATGGCAGCTGGCTTTCCCCAAAGCGAGGGCAGAGAGAAACAGAGACACAGAGAGATGGAGGGAAAGGGCTGACAGACAGATATAAGCAGAGAGACACACAGGGTCAGATAGAAAAAGACAGAGAGAGAGACAGACAGATACACACACACAGAGATAGAGAGAGAGAGAGAGAGAGAGTGTGTCTTCAGGTTCCCTAATCTTGGAAGTGAAATACCATCACCTTGGTATATTCTGTTTATTAGAAGTGAGACACACTCAAGGAGAGAGGGTTGCACAGGGGTGTACAAGGAGGTGGAGATCTTTGGGGCTATCTCAGGTGTTGCCTGTGACAGCAGTTGACCTCATTACTTCATACCTAAATCCTTGCCATAAACTCTTTCCTGGGAAACTGCAAGCATATGGAGAAATTATAAACAGTCATATATTCAGCCCCTAACTTTAGTCATTATAAAAATTTGCAATATTCACTTCAATTTTCTTGTTTCTGTTTGGGTATGTTAGTTTGGGACACATATGTTAGTTATGGGCATCATGACACTTTCACCTTAAAAACTTTAATAGGCATCTCTGATAAGGAAGGCCATGCTCCTACATAATCATAAAACTGTTATCACTTTTGACAAAATTAACAATAATTCCCAATACCATATAACAACCATCCCATTTTAAAAATTTCTAGATGGTTTCCAAAATGTCTTTTGTAGCTGGTTTATCTCAACCCGGTTGTTGGGACTCTTAGGTCTCTTTTACTGAGAAGACACTTTGTCTGTAGCTCTATATTGACTTAGTTTTCTACCCCAAATTGTAACTTGTCTGTGCCTTGATGAGAAAAAAAAAGATTGGAAAGAATTCAAATAGAAAGTAATTCTGTGATTCCTAAGTATGTGGTTTAAGTGATCAGTTTTGCTAAAACTCTTTCAAGTCTTACATATTATAGAATTTAAATACTTCAGATCCCAAGCCCTTTTGGAGTAACTGGGGGCAGCTTTGACCCCAGCTGATGCTGCACATTTAAGAACATAACACAAGAGAATCCCAGAGAGTAAATGACTTCTAAATAAGGGGGGGGGGGGTAGCATCTTTGAGGGGGAGTAGGTCAAAAGATAGGCTTGTCCCTCTCTGCATGGGACATGACTCCCAGGGGTGTGGACCTTCCTGGCAACGTGGGACAGAGATCCTGGAATGAGCTGAGATTCAGCATCAAGGGATTGAGAAAAACTCTAGAATGAGCTGAGAATTAACATCAAGGGATTGAGAGAACCTTCTCGACCAAAAGTGGGAAGAGTGAAATGAGACTAACTGTCAATGGCTGAGAGAGTCCAAACAGAGTCGAGAGGTTATCCTGGAGGTTATTCTTATGCATTAAGTAGATATCACCTTGTTGTTCAAGATGTAGCGGAGAGGCTGGAGGGAAATGCCTGAAAAGGTAGAGCTGTGTTCCAGTAGCCATGTTTCTTGATGGTGATTGAACAATGATATAGCTTTCACAATGTGACTCTGTGAATGTGAAAACCTTGTGTCTGATGCTCCTTTTATCTACCATATCAACAGAAGAGTAGAACATATGGAATAAAATAAATAATAGAGGGAACAAATGTTAAAAAATTTAGTTTGAAATGCTAGTGATAAATGAAAGTGAGGGGTAAGGGGTATGGTATGTATAATCTTTTTTTCTCTGTTATCGTTTTATTTCTTTTTCTGTTGTCTTTTTATTTCTTTTTCTAAATCGATGCAAATGTTCTAAGAAATGATGAATATGCAACTATGTGATGATATTAGGAATTACTGATTATATATGTAGAATGGAATGATATCTTAATGTTTTGTTTGTGGTTAATTTTTTTTATTAATAAATAAAAAAAGATAGGCTTGTGCTTATCAGAAACCAGTATTATTTGTACTAATCAAGACAAGTAGGAGGAAATATACTTTTAAGAAGCAAGTGTGCTGGGAATCCAATCTCCAGAGTTCTCATTGTTTAATATCTAACTAGAAAACTCTAATATCTTAACTCCTTTTCCAAAAAATTAAAAGGACCTTTGAACCCTTTCATTTTATTTCTACCTCACATTGAATGTGATAGTTTAGTACTTTAGATGTTTCAGTTTTATGAATTAGAATCATTATTATTATTATTCTATCATTTTTAATATAGCAGACCTAAAATTATCATAATTCACCACATTAACGTATTAAAATAGTAAAAATATGATAATCTTAACAAAATGTGTACAAGACCTGTATGAAGAAAATTATAAAACTTTGATCTTTTTTTCAGAATTTAAGATTCAGAAAAGATGTATGTTTCTTGAGAAATGTCTGGAAAGAAATCCTGCCTGGAAGTATTATTTAAGACTATATACAGTAAAATACCAGTTTTGCATATTTCACAAATATAGAAAAGGAAGTACCTAATAATTGCAAAATTTAAGATAGTGGTTGCATCTTAGAGGACGGTTGCGATGGGAGAGGAGAGAAAAAGAGACTCATTGGTAGGTATCAGAGGTTGACCAACCTCTTATTCTTGGGGTGGAAAGTAGAGTCACAGGTGTTAATATGATTTTTCTATATAATTTACATATTGGTTACAGATATTCTTTAGCATTTATCAAATACTATATTAAAAAGTTACTTAAGGAAAAAAATTGAAATATAACCAAAAACAGGACCAGACCAAAAACAGTCTTCTTTTTCTAGATAAGGTTTTAACTTTAGAGTGAAAGGGAAACAGTTCATTCCAGACCTGTGCTGAAGTTACAATTGTATATCATTTATATCATGGCCATATGTGTATTTAGTTATGGAATCCATTCCATCATTTGGGTTTAGTCCATCTTCTATATCCCTCTTTTGTTTTTCTAAAGCAGTGGTTCTCAAAGTATGGCCTTTGGACCAATTGCATCAGCATCTGCCCTCCTACTGGTTAGAAATGCATATTGCAGCCCCTCCCCCACCCCCACCTACTTAATTAGAAACACCTGATTGGTGGAAGCTAGCGGCTCCATCCCATACAAACTTTCTGGATAATTCAGATACATGGAAATGTTTGAGAATCACTGTTCCAAAACTTCAAGTCAAAGAACCCCTCCATAAATTCCTAGAGAAGGAAAGGTATCTAAATGAGGTGGGCCTAATTAGTGTTATTGCCAAAATTCTTTACCCAAAGTGTGCAAAACAGGTAAACAGCTTTCCTCATAGAATGCACAATGATTTTTAAAAATGTTTTTCATTGAATAATATAACATACATACAAAGCAAAGAAAGGAAAAAGCAATAGTTTCCAAAGCACCCTTCAATAAGTAGTTACAGGACAGATCCCAGAGTTTGTCATGAGCCACCATACATTATCTCAGATTTTTTCTCTATCTGCTCCAGAACATTGGAGGCTAGAAGGAATATATATATATATATATATACATTTATTATCACTTCCTTATGAAAAATAACATATATAATAAAAAACAATAAATTTCAAAGCACAGTACAACAATTAGTTGCAGAATAGATTTCAGAGTTTGATATGGGTTACAATTCCACAATTCTAGGTTTTTACTCCTAGCTGCTGTAAGATTCTGGAGACTAAAGGAAATATCAGTACAATGATTCAGCAATCATACTTGTTTGTTAAACCCTACCTTCTCTTAATAACTCCACCATTACCTTTGATCTTTCTATTCCACTCTTTGGGGTATTTGGGCTATGGCAGAATGGGTAATGATTTTTAAGGGCTAGAAGTATGTGCCTCAGGTGGAAAGTCTAAACTTCCTCAAAATTCAGAATTTCTCTCCCAAACCCCAGTAATGAAATACATTGGAAGTGAGAATGAGTGGGAAGAAAACATTTTCCTGGACATACTATTTTTTTCTAGTTGGCTTTCACTGGGGGTGAGATGAGCTTCCATCATTGATCAAAATCAAAATATTTTTGCTTCTCTTTTTTACATTGAAAGAGGTGCAATGTAATTTCTCATAGACTTCCCTCATCTTCTTATATAGCTTGAATGTTCTTATTTCTAGCTTCATCTTTGAAGAGTTGAGAAATTTATAGACAAAATTCCCTGTTGTATTGAAACCTTTTACTTTTTACCCTATGTTATTTCTTAATGCTTTGCTAGAATTTGCATTAAAATATATAACACAACTTTAAACTCTAGATGATTTAGGAATATCTTTATGTGTCACCCCATGTGATTTTTAGAAATAAACCATGATATATAAAGATTAGGTTTCACCTATAGGTAAAAAGCAATAGTTAAATGGAAAGCGAAACCATGAGACACTAAAGGATTTGTTGTGGTTTTCCTCTTGTTTGGCGGACTTTTTAGTAAACTGTAAGCATTGCTGGCACAAGCTCCTTTGTCAGTAGGTAATGTGAAAATTGAATTTGTTGTTAGTGATAAAGTTCACGTCTCTTTCTTTGGGGGGACATTGATTTGGGATTTTAGTTTACTGTAACCTGGTAATTTCAGTAATGCAAATGCAACAAAATGTTACTTAAAAACAAAACATAAATTCAAACGGGGGTGGCAAGGTAATTAAGGGGGACTCTCTCCATTTGGTTGTCCTTCTGGGGTATTACGGCAGCTGCAGCCAATATTGAACAGGGAGATGCAGCTGTTTACGGATGCATTAGGAAGGAGAGGCTTTGGAACTCAGTCGCAGAATTTCTCCTGTGCAAAAAAAAAAGGTCAGAATTGTTGGAGAGAGAGGAAATCGAAAGGAGATAAGTAAATTTAATTTTCAGCAAGAGCTCAAGGTGGTAATATCGAGCCTTACTTTTTCAGTAAGTCAGAATCTAGGTTTTGACTGATCACAAGAAAGGGGGTTTCAATCAGAAGAGGCAAGTCATTCCTTTATTTCCCAATATTGTTACCCTTACTTGCACAAATGTGATGTGGACCAATCTATCTTCATTCCAAATATTTATTAAGTTCATTATTGCCGAAGAATGGCTAGGGTTTTTAATTGTCCATGGGTTGCAAGACTGTTGTTGTCAGAAGCATGCAGTGACAAATTCACTGGTATTTGATTTATAGTCAGCATGTAGCTTTAGTAGTAAAACCGTCTTTGTTGAAAAGGGTACAACTTCAAACTGGAAGCACGAGAATTAAACGGGTGATATTCACAAACTCTGAGCTCTTGGCCTGGACTTGTGGCTGGATGCTTAGCAGGTGGTCTGCCACTTGCCTTAAACTCTGGTGACATCATCTCTTTGCCAAGATGCTGAAGCTGAACACGCACCCAGCAGAACAGGAGCTACCTCAGTAATTCAACAAATTATATTTATTGCCTCATCTGGCTATATCCAGTTGCCCAGGAGTAGGTCTTTCGGTCATTACTCTTCACCATATATGTGGTTGTCATGTAAAAAAGCCAAACAAAACAGTGACAAAATCAATTTGTTGCCAGGGAAGAAAGGAGGCTTCAAGGCAAGGAGGATGACCCCAGTTCCCTTGGGAAAAAAAGCAGAAAGGTCAATTTGGTTTATTAAAGAGCTGATCCTTTTAGGATCAGGATATAATATTGTTTCTTTAAGGCCATCTAATAGGAAATCAGAAACAGTCCAAAAGCACACTATTCCCTTAGGAGGAGTCAACACAAAATTAGTACCACCAGGCCAAACTCTAGTGCTGTGCTGCCTTAAGCACAGAATCCTGCAATGCAAATGTCATTTTAACTTCTTGGAATCAAATTTAAGACCTGGTATAGGGAGGTGTTCTGGTAGGCACATACACATAAAAGAAGAGCAAACCAAGTGTACTTTAGAATGGTCTGGTGGATTTGTACTGTGGCCTTAAGAACACAGAGAAATATATTTTCCCAATAAACCATACATCAATGAACACATATTCACTAGCACTAATCAGGATGGATCAACTGAGCAGGTTCCTCAAAGGGGAGAGAGTGGTGGTACCAAAATAGAGGTCCCAGGGCCAAGCTGAGTCCAAAGGGGGCACCAAGTCAGAAGTATAAAGAAGGCAGGATTTTCCAGAGAAAACCCTAGATGTAAATAAGTGGCAGAACAATCTGAATCCAGGGTGATAAGGTGATCAGACAGGGGATAAGGCTATGAAGAGTGAGTGCTAGACAGCTTCTGTGGGTAGTACCTGTGGCACAATAATAAAGCAAATACGAGGGTTTAAAGGCACCACCCAGTGTTTGCCAACGGGGATAGGCGCAGAATGTGTAACATGTGATCCCTTATCTCAAAGAACTTCAGGGTAGCTGGGCAGACTCAATGACCACATGTGAGACAACCAGAGAGCAGTTCAAAGTGGCAAACAATTAAATACAACATGGTGGGTCCCTCTGCGTGCTTCAGAGAGGGAAGTCTGGGAAATACTCAGAGAAGGAGGATTAAGTAGACCTCAATAACATTAGGGGAAGGAAGAGGAATTGGAGGGCATTCCAAGCAAGGGGACACGCAGGATGTAGGCTCCAGGGCCAGAATGAGCATCACGTGGCCCAAGGAAGATTGATTGGAATTGGGCAAATAGTTTGCAGCGAGAACCAGTGGGAAATAAATTTGCTGAAATCACCTGAGGGACAGCAAAGGATTGGATGAGGTAGGAAAGAGCGAGCCTGAAAGTAGTTGTTTCAGTTTGTAAGCTGCTGGAATACAATATAACAGAACTGGAATGGCTTCTAGAATGGAAATTTAATAAGTTACAAGTTTATAGTTCTAAGCCTATAAAAATGTCCAAACTAAGGCATCTAAGGAAAGATAACTTAGTTCAAGGAAGGCCGATGGGTCAGGAACACCTCTCTCAGCTGGGTAATTGCATGGCTGGCATCTGGTGTCCCTTGCTCCTAATACTTTCAAGCCAGCCCACAGCAGTGTTGAGGGAAGGTTCGCCTGGCAGGTGTGCACGGAGGACTGGAGATGTAAGAGAAAGGCTGAGGAAACCTTAGAGAAGGCCGACGAAGTGATCCGACCCTAATGCCCAGCCTAGAACTCAGACACAGCACTGTGGAGGAGATGATAAACGCTTGGACATTTTAGGAAGAACTTTACATCTTTTATATTTTGACCACATACGAAGTATGAAGAAGAGAGAAGAGTCAATGATAACTGGAGAATTTCAAGGCTGAGTGAAAGGGAGGTGAGAGCAAGGAGGCATTCGTTGTGGACTTGGTTTTAGAGAGGATGACTGTTAGTGTAATCTTGGGTATACTGATGTTAAGGTGGCATCTATACATCCAAGTAGAAATGTCCACTTATAATAGCTGTTAGAAATATTGGAAATAAACATGAGGCATTACAGTAGGTACAGTATGATAAAGGACTGGAAATGTGGATTTGCACATGTATAAGACAACTCTCAGGGAGCTGCTTCCTTGCCTGTTTTGCTCCTGCATGGAATTCTTCTCTGTATTCCTCATGGGATGTAAGTATGTATCCTTGAATTGGCTTAGTAAAGTCTTCCCTTTATCAAAAGAAGCAGCAAGAGAGATGAATTTCATTGGTACCGGAATAGGAAGGAGACAAAGCAGTTCACAACCTATGGCTCTAACAGATAACTTGGATCAGCTTTGACTTTGAGTGTTCTGACTCTGTAACCATTCCTTGAAGGTGAAAGGAAACCCATTCTATTGTCCACTCTTTTTTAAAGACAGGATTAGAAAACTCAGCAAAGGTGTGCCAGAAGTAATTCTTCTCCGCTGAAGTCTAGCCTCTTGGTCTAAAAATCACTTCTCTTACTGAATGGAACTTCTTTCCTCTAAATCAGTTGCGTTGTTTCCTTAGAGTGGTCTTCGTACCAGAGAAATCTGCTGTTTAATGTATGCAGGTTGATTTGGTGGAATGATATGTGTGCACGGTTTATGTAAATAAAGGTATAGCTCACCTTTTTGGTGGTATCATAGGCTGTGATGAGGACGCATTTGTGTGTAAAGAGGGGTGTGTGTGTACATGTGTGTGCAGAGGACCGGGGGTGGTGGCATGTGCAAACAGGCCTGTGTTTAAGTTGTGATGTAAAGAAAGTAGCCAATTCACAAAGGAATTTGATTACCTCTATCCATTATACACACACAGTGAGCGAGCGTGCTACCCACCATCTGTCATCGATTTCATTTGCATCACCAGCACCTGGCCTGTTTATCTGCTACATTCGTTTCTTCCTTGAATTCTTATGCTGCTTTAATAAAATACAGAAATGTTATTGTTAAAAACCAATTAATTTACAATCCTCCACAGAGATAGTATTACTTATAATTCAATTTGGCTCCTAATGATCTGCTTTCTTGCAAAATGACTTAATTCTTGTGTCAAAGATTAGTTATTAGATATTACCCTGCCGCACCAGTCATGTACTGCTGAGGTAGGCCAGGCAGCTTGGCGTGTCCCTCGCCATTAATCAGGAGTCTGCAACATTTCCTCGTTTCACTCGTTCAAGTACCCGGTTGCATGCATGGCCCCATTAACCTCTTCCCAGAACAAATGCCCTGGCGTGTGGCCCCTTAACTTAATCCAGTCAGGATCAAAGAGATTTGGTGCTTTCCAAGAAAGCTTTCTTCTTTAAGAACTTGAATAAAGACGTACAACTTGAGGTTCTGTACAGCTCCATATACCCATACGCACCTTTTATCTGAGCCTCTCCTGTAGCAGTTCCTTCCCAGTCCAGCCATTTTGTGAAGGGGGAAGGAAAAGATGACCCCCTTTTAAGTCGGGTCTTTGGAAGTGAACGTGGTAGGAGGTCCCACGCAATGACAGGGCTGGGTGTCGCTCTCCTTGTTTTTACTGTCTTAGCAAAAACACCCATCCTGCAGGTCAAGCTGCTCCAGACAGTGGCGGTCTGGCAACCCCCATTCCCCCCAGCCCCCACGTCCTCACATTTCACAAATGCAATCACTAAACATATGGCGATAGCCCGCACGTCCTAGGAACATCAGCTTGGGCCAGCCATATCTGAAAGGAAATTTTTTCTTACACAGTAAAAATTCTTAAATACCTTTTGTAAAAAAACATTTCAATACAGCCTTCTCAAGCTGCACATCTCTCCTTGTAACTTTCCATGGTAATTTACCTTGAATTTAGTGTAGAAACTATTTCTCTTTTTTTTCAATTTAATTTTATTATTCACATGGAAATGACACATTTGAATCCTAACGCTGGGTCATAGATATGTATATTTATTTATGAAGCATAAGAATATAAATATATTTATAAAATACATGTTTAGTATCTGTCCTAGAAAACTAATTGCCGTGGAAAATATGAAGCCACGAATATAATCATTGGAGATTAGTAATAACTGAGCGAAGATACCTCTTAAACCTTGGAATGACTCAATTAGCTGAACCTGAAGGGGCCAGAGAATTAAATAATAGAAAGCAGAGCACCATTTTGGTGTGAAAGGGGGAAAATATCCTTTTTGTTGTCTCAATCATCTAAAAAGCCAGGATTCTACAATTACAAAATCTATTTTTTTAAAAAAATGATACATTAGTGCTGCTTATACTTTTTATTTGTATGTAAAATGCAGTGGCTTCCAGCTCAGAAACATGTGCAGCATGTTAAAACTGCAGGGTGCCACGAAGGTAGCACCAGTTCAGTTTGACTTCTTCTCTGAATTGAGCCACATTCAAAGTATGAGGCACTTGCTCATTATTTCACAAAAGCAGAGAAACCAGCTTTGTGACTGGGGAAGATGTAACTTGAGCAGCTGTCCTATGAGAAGCATTTGGTTTTTCTCTCTTTCTTTCTTTTCTTAACATGATAATATCAAGGAAACTGAGACTAGAACCACAGGATCCATCCTACATAACAGGTTTTCTAAAAATGATCAAATTCTTTAGATATTACTCTAAATAGCCTAGCTGTTCATACCCATCCTTATACTTTTTATTATTGCTAGTAAAACTGAATACACACAATTGTATTCAAAAGGAGGCTTTCCCAGAACATGAACGATTTAAAAGTTAAGTCGAAAGTGGCCAAAGAGAGAAACATATCGTAATAAAGGACAAATGGTCCCCAAATCTGTTCCTTAGCGGTTTGGGCTCAGATTGATTTGATTTAAACTTCATTTGGAAGGACAAATAATTCGCATTCCTGAGTCACTTCTCTATGTGCAAAGTAGGGATGGAAACCAAATGCCAAAATATGTCCCCAAAAAGAATAATCCCCAAATACCCTTATTTTACAGAGTTTATTCTTCAAATTCAGACAATGCATCATCAACCTCAGAAATAGGAGTTGAGCCAAACAAGCTGCAATCTAATATGGAAATGTGGTTCTGGCCAGCATACTGTGTCATTCTTCTGAATGGGATCACCTGCACCCATCTCTCCTAGGAGGAAATTTCAAACAGAGTTAGCTCCTTAAACCTTCTAATTAAAATGAGAAATCCCCAGGCTTCCATGACTCAGCCTCAGAAAAAGATTATTAGGAATTTAATAGGGAAAATATAGCAGCTCAGACCATCTGTGACCCAGTGCTCTGTGAGAATTCAAAGAAAACTGGAGGGAGGCTGCACACACTCCAATGCACGCTCGAGGAGTACTTTGTTGGAGCTGCAATAAATCAACATAGTTAGAGTACAGCCTTTTTCAGATTTAATTACTGTTACATAATTATTAGCAAAGCATTCTCCTCTGAAACTGTAAAACTCATTACATCAAAAATCCCCAAGCTCCTGATGGAATTTATGAACTAGTTACTTTCTTTCTAGCTCTGGGAAAGCAGTGGAATATAGTCCAGACTTGTCTCCAGCTTTTTAGAAGCTCAGAGGGATTTTTTCCCCCTGTTTTGCATCATTTTAGTAGATTTTGGAATTGAGTTATCTATGGATCGTTCTCTTAGACATCTATCTATATTCTTGCTAAAATATCTGTTTAAATGGCTGAGTTCTATTCCAATGATAGGAGATATTAAGCAAGTAAATTTCAAAAGATGCTGACAAGAAGCTAGTTAATTTTTGAAACAGTGAAGGAAAAACCATTCCTAAGGGTCTCTGATTTTTTTTTGAGGATTCAGGTAGAATCAGAGGAATCACATCAAATAGTAGGGCTTGTAGGCGGTTGAAGGACAAATGACAACACTGGAAATCATCAGCAGACAGCGGTGGAAGAAATCTGACTGGGTGTCTCTTCCGACGACCACATTCAGTGGTGTCTCATTGGTAGTTTAAAATTGGCCACAGTGAGACAATTTATATAAAAATTGTCAAGGGCTACAATCAGAGCTTTTCCCCTGGAGAGCCCATTGTTAAACATTTACTAGCACAGCATCGTTACTGTGTTTACCAATGACACAAGTGTAAATGTCATCTCTATTGTCTACAAAGCTCCAGCGGACTCCATAGATAAATCTCCCTCACTGATGTACTATGTCTGCTGAACCTTTAACAAAAACAGATTGATCTTAAGACTGGCATGGGTAGAATGTTTGTCCCTGGAAGCAAGAATAATTCCTTTGGAAGACAGGTGAGTGTCCTTGCCTATGGATAATTGGCTCCTTACCACAAAGTGGCACATAGGCCAAGTTGGGAGCATTCCTCCCAGTGTGGGTTAGGCCGCTTCCCTGGATGCACAGCCCTTTACCTGCAGAGAACTGCAGCTGCTAGAAAACAGTCTGCTCTTGCTCCTGCACTCAGAATATCCAGCCAGATGTTTTCTGTTGTACTTGTAGGCTCTCCTGGGACTAGCTCTTATCAGAGTGAGAGGAAGATAAAGGCAGCTGAAGCTTAAACCATCAGCTGCCGTCCTCCCACTCCCTCTGTGGCTGTTTCCCAGTTACTGACTCTTTGTGAGCCCAGAGACAACCTGAGTCTCCCCCCGGCTCCCTTAAGCCACCCTTCCTGCAGTATGTCTCACCACTCTGTCTGCACTTCATTTCCAATCCAGCCAAACTAAATGGCTCATTATTCTGAACTTACCCCCAGCCTTTTTTATTTTTTTTATTTTTATTTTTTGCTAGACAGGAAGAGATCACTACCCCTACTTGAACTCTGTTTTAAAGTTCTGTTTCAGTATTCAGTGCTATACATTTCAGACTTCTCATCTATTGATTTTTTTAGTGCTTTACCTTTATTTATGAGTTCTAATTGCTAATAGTAGCTTGATCTTTCTTTTTAAATATATGAATGTGATAGCTTTCCAAGTTTCTTTGAGAGTAATGTATTTAATGTGAAGTTTTCTTTTGTTTTCTGTATTAATTTTATGTTCTTTGGGTAGAATTCTTCTGTTTGCCAAGTGTGGTGGTTTGAAGCTGTATGTATGCCAGAAAAAAACATTTTCTTAAACTTAATCCATTCCTGTGGCTATGAACTCACTAGAATGAGAATCTTTTGATGAGGTTACTTCAGTCAAGATGTGTGCGGCCCCAGCCCAATCAGGATGGGTCTTAATCCTATTACTGGAGTCCTTTATAAGAAGAATGAATTCAGGTAGAGAGAGAGAGAGAGAGAGAGAAAAGAGCAGGCAGGAGTGAAACATCAACCTGGAGGAGAAGGAAGAGACCAGGAGATGCCACCATGTTCTTTGCCATGTGACAAACTAAGGACGAAGAATTGCCAGCAGCCAGGCCAGAATGACACGATCTTCAGGGAGAAAATATTGCTTTGATGATGTCTTGATTTGAACTTTCTTTTAGCCTCAAAACTGTAAGCAAAGACATACCCATTGTTTAACCTGACCAATTTCTTGGTATTTGCTTGAGCAGCCTAGGAAACTAAAATGCTAAGTATTATGTCTCGTTACACTGGAATTTTGCTCAGATATTTAGTGATTCTTTGGTTTCTGTTTATATTACAGATGAGGGACCAATTTAATCAATAAGTTACTTCCTCAGCCTAAGGGAAACTTCCTGTTTGCCTTGGAATTCAAGTTCTGATTTAGAAAGCCCTGCTTCTGCTGGTTGGGTGGAGGGAAAGGAAATGCAGCAGGCTGGGACACACAGGCTTTATTTCAAGAGTATGGCTGGTTTTTCTTCTGGATATGGAGATCAAATTCTTAGTTATTATAAGTTTCTTGGAGTGCCCCATAGCAACTGTTAGGTCTCTCATGTTAGAATTTTGAATACAGAGAGGTGTACTCCAGAATTCAATCTATAGCCAGATTCTAAATCTGGAAGCTCAGAAATTATGGGACAACCCTTACATTTTTTTATTGCTAGTTAATTCCCTAACTTGCCAGTCACCCTTTTCTGCCTGCTCCTAGACTTGACTGCCTTTGATCTTGGAGTTTTTAGAGTTGCTGCTGAAGAAACTTACCTGGATATGGAAGTAGAAGTTCTCTCTTTTATTTGAAGTGGTTTCAGTTACATTCCATCTCTTTCTGTTATATACTAGAGGAATTATTCCCTGTTCTTACTGCCAGTGGTATACTTCCAGCTTTCCAATGTTGCTGTGCATTTAATCTTTTTTTTTTTGCATGGACAGGAACTGGGAATTGAACCCTGGTCTCCATCATGGCAGGCGAGAATTCTGCCTGCTGAGCCGCTGTGGCCTTCCCTGTGCATTTAATTTTAATTTTAAATAAAAAAAAATTTAACTTTAGTTTTCCTTTTAATGGAATTTTTTGGAGAGAGTGCTGTGTGTAACACATTTTCTTAGCCATTTTGAACTACAAGACTTCCTCTGTTTTGTTTGTTTTTCAGTATTTTTTTCTTGGCTTAATTGTATCTATTTATACCTGTAACTTAATTTAACTGTAACATTGTTCACACTTTTGTGCCAGGTGGTCTGCAAATAAATGTTTGATGAAAGAGAATTAACTGCGTAAAATACTAGTGGTTTGTACCTTAACTAGGAAATGTAACAGTGGACTTGCCCATCCATTCCACATTTCCTGACTTAGTATTGAGGAAAATGCTAGTTTTATATGAGTTTGTAATGATGTATGAAGCACATTAAGAAAAATTATCCAGTTCTTATCTATCCTTTAAATTGGAATATGGTTTAAATTACTTCTATTAATTTCTTTTGTCTTTTCATAGGAAATTGCTATTTTTAAAAAAATTCCTGAAAGCTTATGGTGCTAATAGTCTTTTTACAAACCTCTATGCAATGAGTATCACAGTTTCTAAACAGTCATCAAGTCTAGGCCTTAAAAATATCAAGCATTTTGCTTAATACTAGCATCCATTGTTTCTTTTTCTAAAATACTATTATAGTAGGCCCTAAGCTAAGTTTTCAAGTGATGGAATATGATGTAAAGATTAAGAGAAAATAGTAATATTTTCTTACTACAACCTGCTAATTCACAATAGAATTGCCGTAGAGCAGAAAATTCTTAAATCTGTATTTGTGATTATCAGTTACAGTTCTTGGAATCTTGTACTATGATCATATGACAAATATATTTCAGTTTTATTGCCGTGACAATTAGCCACTTAAAGATTCATTCTGTTTGCAATTCTTTTCTGTGTTTTGTCAGGTAGGTTAAAGTTGCTCAGTGTAAATCTAGTTTCTCAACATCTGACAGAGAGAATGAATGCAGTGCTTCAAATTGGTCAGCATGGCAATGCGGAGAAGTCCTAGAGGGTTCCAGATGATATCAATCACTTGCTACTCTCATGACTGATTTAATATCCTTTTTGCCATGTTCCCCTTTCAGTGAAACACTACATGACCTGTCAGAGTTTTTGCCACAGTGTGACTGGGTTAGAGACAAAGCAATTTGTACAGCCAAATAACTATCTATTTGGCTTCCAGGGAATTGGTTTTCTAATCACGCAACCTGGCTTAGTGGAACTTCATTTAATATGCTCTGTAAGAAAGGTGTTTAGCAAGTAAGAGTAACATGATTTGAGCACTTATCTGTTATACATAAGTGTTACAGTTGTTTCACATGTATTATCTCATTTTACCCTCAGTCCAATGCTATAAGGCAGGTGCTACTTTTAGACTAAATGTACAAGCAAGAAAACAGGCATCGAGAGAATAAATCACCTGCCTAAGGTCATACACATGGAAGGAGTGAGAATTTGCTTCCAAGTAGAGCAGACTTAGATTTCATGCTTTTATACCCCATTGCTTTAAAGAAATAAACCACTCAGTTTTAGTTCAGAATTTTGAAGCTTCATATTAATTATTTTTATGCAACTATATTAAATAGCCTAGCTAGCAAATGAACTGTAGATTCCTCATTAACCTAAGGAAATGTATACCCAAATATTTTATTGACCAATTCAGCTTATTTATGGGCTTGAAAGAAAATAAAGCATATGTCCATCAAAAATATTTATAAGTCAAATATTTTCTAACACATTGACTTTTTCCTTCAGTTAGTCTGAATATATTGGATTTTACTCGGTTTTCATGCATTCTAATCTAATTTTCAAAATATCCTCCCTATTTCTTTAAACTCTCTGGGCTTAACTCTTTCTATCTAGCTCTTAATCCTGCAAGGTTCCTGTACCAGGAGAGAGAACCAGGCTTGTGGAGCTGGATCATATATGATTTTGAGGGACATCTTTAACAAACAAAAAGAAAAATACAAAGTTAGGTCCAAAGTAAATATTTATTTAAAGTGAAAATCACAGTACATTTTTTTTTAAAAAAAAAGGTGGAAAATTGCACAAATACAAATAAATCTAGATGTATATGTGTGTCTATGTGTATTAAATATTCTAAGCAATTAACTGCTTGACACACTTTAAAATATTCTTTTCCCTACTTTTGTCTGCATAAATGCTGATCATCTCTTCATACGACACCAGATTGGTAATACACCTTTTAATGAGTAGAAAGCTAAGGCAGTCTTTTGTCTACCAGAGTTGTTCACAATATCACTTTTGTTTAATAGCCCATAATTTTTCTCTGAATTTTCTGCATGTGTATGTGTTTACAAATAAATTTAACAATTAGCAGAGAAGATATACTTCTCATATGTTCAAATCAAGATTCAGTAATTTCTCACTTACTTTATTGAACAATCCAAAATGTCTTTATAAATGGCACTTAAAATGGTAGTTTTGAGGTTTTTCAAATGTGTCCATGCATCAGAACAGGAATAAATATGCATGTGCAGTTATGCTTGTATACACTGCACTTTCATGTGCATTTCTGATGGGAGGAAACTTTCCCTTTGACCAGGCAAGGATGAGACTGGATCCTCCACTTACCAACTACATGTCTAATATTCGGGGGAACCTTGCACAGACTAGCTGCTGGCTCCTTAGTTTTCCTTCATTACCCCGTATGCTGGACATCATCGGAAACCCTCAAAGCACAACATCATCTCAGGCTTTCTGCACCTTGAAGTCTCGGTACCAGGTTCCATTGGTGCAGTGGGCAGTGAGGCTATTCTGGGAACCCAACCCTTCGCCAAAACAGGCATCAATGACACGAACTAATGAGAACTCCATAAATATACCCCAGTGAGCCCAAATCAATTATATCCCCATGCAACTTCCCTTAGCCAGGTCCCCAAAAGTCCATCTACCAGGAACAGACCTGTGATAGAAAGAAAGTCAGAGGGCAGAGGGCCAAGGGCAGGTGCCCACCCTGAGCCAGAGCATACCCTCTCTGACCACATTCCAGGAGCCATCATGCTAAGTGGCCTTGAGTCCGCTTTCAAGGCTTGAGCAGGGCTCTTCCGGGGTCAGTCCTCACAGTGGACCAAGCTTACTAGGATCGAGTGACAGCTGAGTGGAGGCAGTGGTGGGAAGGAAAGGGGTGCAGGCTGGCACTTGGGGGGCTGGCTCCCTCCCACTCTCCCCTTACCACCAGGTACCAGGGAGACACAACAAGGAGTCAGATTACACTCAGTGTGAATCTGGCCTTCCCAGTCATTATAAAGGTTTATTTGTCAAAACAGGGGGGTGGTATGTATTTTAGTTTATAGTTTGTTGGCTAGAATTATAATGTAAATGGCCCCAAATGAACATGCAATAGTTTAGGCATCAGTACTAATAATGACAAATTCAGTGTTCAAAGGAATAAACAAAACTGGGCAGCCAATTTAGGGACTCTGTTTCGTGTGTTGGGAAGGCCCACTTAGTCTTCCCAATTGGCAAAGGGACCAACAGCCGGGCTTCCTCAAAGTCCCCAGCCTCTACAACACAGAGGGTCCTCGGAATGCTGGTCCGGCTTCTGAAGAAGGCCCCCACTGACAGCAAATCTAGCAGGGGGTGTAAAACGAGTAGAAGCACACACCCTCGCTGCTTGCAATGATAGGGGTTAGTCAGCGCAGCTGAAACTGGAACACCTACTAGGCCAAGAACACAGCAAACCAGGAGCTCGGAGCAAGGCTACCTCTAACTGGTGGCTGGTGCCCTCCAAATGCTTCTGATCACCTAGCCAGGATCTATGATGTTTGTAAAAAGAAATCATTCTTGGAAGGAAAAAAAAAAATCATTCTGTCTGGAAAGAGAGAAACTCAGCAGAATGGCAAGTTTATTAGAAAACTTTTTGTTTTTGTTTTTTTTGGCATGGGCAGGCCCCAGGAACCGAACCTGGGTCTTCGGCATGGCAGGTGAGAACTCTGCCACTGAGCCCCTGTGGCCTGCCCTAGAAAGCTTTTTAAAACTCTAGGAACGACTGGGTTATAGAGAACTTTGGAAAAGATAGAATCAGGACACATTTTTAAAATATAACCATGTAAACGGTCAGGCACTTTCTCACCATTCCTCAACTGTTGTCCACCAATAGCGGGGGGGGGGGGTCCCCTCTTACTCTAACCCGGATTCCCGTGACCCCACAGGGGTCTGAGCAGGAAGAGAGTACCGCATACCCTGAAGGAGTTGGGGGCCTGGTGTTAACTACGAAGAGGTTGTCTTGAGATCAGATGAGAAATCCTTGCAGATGGTGGGGAACTTCCGCCTCTGGCCTTCTCTGTCTTTATTTGCTTTTCAGCACTCTGTCTCCAACCACGTGGCCCTACCTCTCTGCTAAAAGACAGAGACAGCTTTGGGTTGGTTCAGCTCACGGTTCCAGGCGGTTTTCTGCCCCACATTGCTTTGGAAAAGCTGGAAGGGGGAGAGCAGGACCCCACCAGGGCTTCTCAGTGTGATTCCCTCCTAATGACCCTTTTCCAATCAGACGGGAGCAATTTTCCTCCACCTCATTATTTTCCTTCCTAGCTTTCTGCCCTTTGAAGCTGAGTTTTTCCTTCCATTAACAAATAACTAGGAAAACATACTCTCTAGACCTTCTCACTAATCTCGTAGTTTTATAGACCAAACTTGAACCAACCTTTTGACATAAATGGTTTCTTTAAGGGTGATGCTGCTTTTCTTGAATGTGTTAAAAAAGATTCTACTTTTTTCTGGAATCCCCTGGAGAAAATAACACATAAAATAGAGTTATCCTTCATTCATGAGGTGGGTGCTTTTTCACACTATCTATATGTCAGGCTCCACCTGGTGGCCTGAATACTTGGTCTTCATAAACCAAGTAAGAAATTAGCATTTCAAACTAAAAAGCTTTACCCAAAATCTCATCCCATCTTCCACAACAAAAACACACTACTTGGTAAATGGAGAGGGTGCCTTCTGGGAACAATATAATTGGATTCGGTTAAACATTCATTGAGCACCTACTATGTGCAGGACAGAGTGTTGAGTGCTGTAAGAGTCAACAATATAAGCAGGATTTACAAGTTGGTAGAGAGCATATGGTTTACACAGACATATATTGGGTTTAATTTCATAAAGTGAATAGATCAACACAATATGAATAAATACCATTCCTTGAAGTCAAGAGAAAGAGGGGACGGTGCACGTTCAGATTGGAGAGGACAAAGGGAATCCCTGATTTCTCTAAATTAACTCAGATTATCTTTCCTCTAAGGATTTTTCAGTCTCTTTCCCCAGTTTTGACCATGTCACCCATTCCCATCAGTGCTTCCTCAGTTTATGACTAGGATGTGCTCTTTCCCATGGCCTGGAATCTATTTTCAAATTGATAGACAGATTACAATGTTTTAATCACCTTGTTTTTAAGTTTGTAGTAAAACTTTCAAGGAAATAAAGTCAACCCTCAAAAGCAGTCAAAGAGATACTATGATATGACTTTTCCAGGAAATAGACATCATGCTTGTCTCGTACTTCAGGTAAGATTTTACCAACGTTTTATTTAAAAAACTAAACTTAAGATACTAGCCAGGACTTTTTGAGCAATATGATGGCAACACTCTGGGACTAGCTGCTGAAAGACCTGAATCTAATTTTAATTCTGCCACTTACTAACAACGTGAGTTTGGGTGCTATCACTTAACTTCTCTGCTTTTCTATTTTGGGGATGATGAAAAACAGGTAATTACTTTTATTTGCTACAATTAGGTCAGAAAGGTTGTTGTGATAATCCATGTAATAAAAAACTTAAAATCATCATCCAGATGGAAGATATTATTATAACAAGCTCTGAAATAAACTCTTGGGTACAGTTTGGCTCCTTTTTTTTACAAGTCCCTAACAGTTATCAAAGTTTTATTTCTAATTTTCTTCACAGATCTTTATAGAATGTTTCTTTTCTAATTACCCTACTTTTTCTAGCTCAGAATCCAAGCACAAAACACTTCTCTAGAGATGTGTGCCTTAAAGTCAGTTCGGGAATAAGAGGCTTTTGACAATGCCGCCCTCCTCTAGACTCAGAGCACAGGTTTACATGCCTTTCTACATTCTCAGCTCTCCTCCTCCTTCCCTTGCCAAGCTCCCATAGGAAACAGAAACACAAAGTTGAACTAGCCAGATGTAAAGTTGAGAAGCTAAATTTCTATCACAAATTGTTTCTGAATCATAGGTTTCCCTTGTCAGTTTAACTTTTGAAAGTGGAATTAAAAATAAAGTTAGCAAGAGTTAGAGACTGAAATGTAGTGATTGGATCACAGATTTCATAATGATTGATGACAAAAAATCCTCCAGGACAACTTCTGGAGGAAGGGTGGTTTTAATTGCCTGGCTGTCCTCAGCCAGCCTTCCTAGCGGGACTGGCTGAGGAAGTAAAGCAGTTGGTCACATTCAAACACCCGGAAACTCCATGGATCCAGTTCATGTGACATGAGTTCCCAAGAAACCTATACACTGAAGGAAAGCACAAGGGAGAGGCATCTACCCCGTGATGCAAGTTGTATATGTCTCTTTCATTCAGGAACTCGAACTCCTTTCAATGGAGGCACAAAATCTAGCTATGAAACACAAAGTACAACATGCTGTTATGGCAAGATCAGATGGAAGAGGTCTTGAATTCTGAAGAATTCTTAAATTTCAAACTTCTTAAATCAAAAAGGTGTGCGTGTGCATGTATATGTCACCTCTCCCACCTTTTCCTCCCATTTTTCTTCTAAGGAAAAACGCTGATAAAAAGAAGGAAACAATCTGGACACTAGAAAAAAATGGAATAGTCAGCTTGTATTGGAGTTTGGGGTGCCTTTTGAGGTTTCTCTATCACTAAATTTACATATAATAATAAATTTATAGTTCCACATAATAATAAATTTATAGATTTAAGGACATTTTTTAAGTAATGATAAACATATAAAGATAAGATAAAAACCAAACCTTTACTTCCATATTTGAATGCCCGTTCTTCATGCTTTCGTTAGGTCAAGTGCCCTGTGATTAGATATGCCAGGGCCATTCAGTAAATGACTCAATGGAATGACCAGCAACCTAAAATTGAAGCCATATGGAAACTTACTGTGCATATTAAATTGTGTGTAGCAGTGTTAACAGCATCTTGATTTGTGGCTGCAAGTAATAAATGAATTATATTAATTTTGTAGCTGCAAGCTAATTTCTCCAGAATTACTTTTTAATAACCAGCATCATGTTCACTGCTAAGATTTAAATACATTTAGGAACAAATTTGTAGACTTTTAAGTAATGCTAGATTATCATTTTGAAAGCTTTAGAGTTCATTTACCATTTCCCCTAAAACCCACGATTTTTTAGAGCAAGAACATATTTTGCTCAAACTGGATGACTTAGATGCGTAGCAGTCACCATCCTAGGACAGCCAAGTGGGAAATACCTTGCTGCAAGTATTTTTTCCTTATTTTCTAGGTGATTTATCTTTATCATATAACTTATTTGCGTTCCCATGCTGGATTAAAACTAAGCACGCTTCAGTGTCAGTGTAAAAAGCGTTGGTGTGATTGGTTCTTGTAAGTGAGGCAGTTTGATTTAGTGGTGAAGGAGGTGGGTACTGGAGGCAATCTCCCTTGGATTGAATTTTCATTCTACTACTTATCAACTATGTGGTTCTGGGCTGGTTCCTGTGCCTCAGTTTCCTGGGGGTGCTAATAATGTTATGTACTGCATAGGTTATTGTGAGAATTAGAGAAGAAAAGTACACATGAAACACTTAGATGGGGCCTGCCATAGAGAAACCTTATTAAATGTGAGCTGCTGGAATTCTCTGGGGATAGCCAAGGGGGCTAGGAACATGGTGAAGTTGCTGTCAGGCAAGCCTGAGTTGAATCCCAGATTCACCATTTCTTGATTCAGAGTTTGTACAAGTTGGTAAAGCCCTCTGAACCTCAATCTTTGTAAAATGGAATTCTCACACCAAACCCTTCTCTCTGTACCACCAGGAGGAATAAATGAGTTAAAATGTGAGGAAGTTTAAAGTAGTGTTGGTCATGTAATAGGTGCAATCAGGATTACTTTATTTCTGCTCTGTGGGAAGCAGCCTCACCTCTGTTCTTTGGGGTGGGGCTACGGGGTGTCTCAGCTAAACCGGATTGACTATTTTCTTAAGTTCCATGTCAAAGGGGACATATGACAAAGGGGAACAGTGGTTTAAAAATGCATTCGCAATGGGCAGACCACAGTGGCTCAGCAGGCAGAGTTCTCACCTACCATGCTGGAGACCTGCCCATGCAAAAAAGAAAAAAAAATACATTCACAAATAATTATAGTAATGGTCTAAACATGACTTTTCAAATACACTTCATATTTTTGGCTATAAATTTTTCTTCCTAATTATATTTGATTTTGGATAATATTAAATAAGTTGAAATTCCCAAATAAACACTCACTAGCAATAGAAGGAAGAGATGGTAAAGGGGGAACTAGAAAGTACTTTAAAAATACTGCTATAGGAATATTGGATGCAAATATTTGGAATTGTATTACCAAAAATGCTGGAACTCTTTCACAAATAACAGCAATAGTGGTTACTTATTGAGCATTTACTATATGCCAGACAAGCTGAGTGCTTTATATATAATATTTAACTTCACCTTTCCCAAATACTATCGGTTAATTTTTATGGATCTCAACAACTGCAAATAAGCACACTGATGCTTAGAGAGGTTAAAATGTCACTGTGGTCAGTTCCTAAATTGATTGCTAATTTTAAGTGATGGGACAGGAGAGAATGGTCAGTTTCGGTTCATTTTTATTCTTTTCTTTTTACTACATCTGATTTAATGAGACAAAAGTTTCTGGCAGGGTGATGCAACGGTGGCTCAGTGGCAGAATTCTTGCCTGCCATGCCAGAGACCTGGGTTCGATTCCCGGTGCTGGCCCATGCAAAAATATATAAAAAAATAAAAAATGTTTATGACAGAACTTTTAAAAACTCTGTAATATTGTTCTAAAATCTTGTAATAAGGAACCACGTTTTAAATCTTTCTCCATGGTTCCTTAATAATCCAGTAATCAAAGACCTGGTGTTGTCACTTGTGGTACAGTTTCCACAGTTACTTTGAGGGAAATCTGAATAACTTCAAATACAAGCAAAGAACTTGTCCTTTGGAATATTTACTGTTGAAGAGAAGCTGTTTTCAGGGAAATGCTGCTCTGGTCTTGGTCTTTTCTTGGTTAAAAACAGTCTGAGTTTGAACTCATCCTTTCTCTTGGCTTTAAAGACCTTCTCTTCCTTTCAACAATTTCAAAAGCGAAGTCCTCCTACCTTTCCCTATCCCCCAACCTGCTGACTCCCGCACTTTCTAGCACTCTATCCAAACCATAGATGTGAAGCTGTTCTTCAAACCCTCCTCTCCCACAATTTCCAGTATCAGATGGTATGGATTAATATTTCCCTGTTTTAACCAACCTTTAAACCCTTTCTCTCCTACTATCTTCCTGGTTGTCACTCATTGGAACTATTGAGCTATCATCCTCTGTAGAAGCCCCTTCAGCCTAATTCTCTACAGACACATGAGGTTTTCCATGGTGTGGCCTTGCCAGTTTCTCCAGTATCACCTCATACAAATTCCCCCCTTTACCATAAATACCTCCATCAAGCTGAACTCGTAATTCTTGAAAGTGATTTGCACTGTCCCTTCTCTAGGTGAACATTTCTGCCTGAAATTCCCTTCTGATAGAGTCAGAGTCATAGAGGGGGCTCTCAATAAGTAGCCTCCTTTCCCCCTCCAAACTTAATTGATTTATAAGATAAGAAATAAGGCAGATGGAAGCCAAAGATCAACTTTGAACTTGATAAAGTTGAGGCCAGAGAATGTCACGTAGAGTGTGAGCTAAATGGGCCTACTAACTCAATCATGGAAGTGGGCTGACTGTTCTAAATAACCACAGAAGATGCTGTACTAATGCAAGCCTCCTGCAGCTCCTTACCTTGGCCAAGGACAGTGAGGAACTCACAAGAACAGGCCGGCTGGAAAGGAGGAGCTGCGCCAGGTATGCCCCATAGTCTTTCCCAAGATCAAGGTGCCTCTTCCCTACAGAGAAAGATTTAGGAGGTACTGAGGGCCAGATGTCATCCCTTCATCTGGAAGGTAGTAATAGGAGGGGAAGAAGCATTCCCACCTAAATCCTCCCATGCTTCATCCACACGTGAAATGACTGTGATCAGTCGTGGCTTGGCTCAAGGATCTGCTCCCCTCATCCTGCCTCCTCTGTGGCCCTCCCCAGGAGAGGTGGATCTTGTCTCCCTCTATATCCTTTGTACCAATGCCTTTGATTTACTAATTCGTATTTATTTACTTGTTCATCTCTCTTTTTGTGTTCCCTGTTCTCAGAGGGTAGGAGGTGTGTCTTATTTTTACATCCTACAAACCTACTGAAGCACCTGAAAAATAATAGTTCAATAATAGCTATTTGTTGAATGAATGGATGTCCTTTTGGTTTTGATTATTGAGGTTCCTGGTGTGCAGGGCCTGCATCGATCCTGCCCATCAGTGGATCCCTTCTTCCTGATCCCTGGCATAGCACCTGGTATCTGATGATACTCACTAAAGCGTGTCACCTGGGTGGAAGGACACGAGGCATCACTACCACCTAGAAACTCCAGGAGAACAGGGAACTTGCCTCCTCCTTCACTATGTCCTCACTGCCTAGAGCAGTGAAGAACTCATCATCATGGTAGGGAATCAAAAATAATTATTGAATAAATGAACGACTCCTTTTATTGAATCCCTCATATTTCTCCCTCAATTGAGAGAGAAAAATATGAAGGCCAAGATCCATTATTTTGAGGTTTAATTGAAGGCACAGAGCAGTAGCCCAAGCACCCTGTAGTTTTTTTTTTTTACATGGGCAGGCACCTGGAATCGAACCCGGGTCCTCAGGCATGGCAGGCAAGCATTCTTACCTGCTGAACCACCGTGGCCTGCCCAAATAATCAGGCAGTCAACTCTGAGGAAGCATATCTGTGAAGAATGGCTTCTCACTTGACATTTTCTTTTCTTTCTTTTTTTTTTTTATACATGGGCAGGCACCGGGAATCGAACCCGGGTCCTCTGGCATGGCAGGCAAGCATTCTTGACTGCTGAGCCACTGTGGTCCACCCACCCTGTAGTTTTTTGTAAGGAGGATTGACTATGTTTATGCCACTCTCTTCATTAGCCATTGGGTCAAAAGCAAATTGAAATATCTGGCTGAAGAGCTGGAAATATGCAAGTAGGAAAGTGAGAAGCTGGAATATTTTCTTCTTTGCCCACAATTCTCATTCTCCAGAAAGTGTTGACTAGCCTGGGTTCCTGTCTGGATCCTCTCTGATGTGATGTGGGGATCCCCTTGCTAGTCTCCCAGTGGAGACTGAAGTGTCTCAACTTGCAATTCTCCAGATGCAGTAAAGAACAAAGTAAAAAACTATTTTCCAAGCCTGGGAGAGTTTCTTGTAGAACACATGCCATTCTTCCATCATGACGAGTACACGATCCTGGTTGCCGTCCCATGATACTACCTTTAAGACACTGCCACGAGGATGGCCACGTTAAATGCTCCCAGGGTAATAGCAAATCTGGATCCCTCCAACCCAAACAGGGGCAGCTCCAGCTCGATGTCCCTTGCTCCCTCGAAGTCGTGTCTCACACACACAATAATTCCTCACAACTAATTTTCAGTCACTTATACTTTGAAGAGAAATAGATACAGAATGCTCTGCAAGGGGGATTTCAGAGTAGGCATGTTTCAGAACCGAGCCAGGAGGACTGCCGAAATGGTTGGGGATCACTGCTCTCTAGGAACAGACCCCAGAGTTTTCTCTGTGTGTCTCCAACTCTTTGACTAGAGCACTGACTACTCGAAGGTTAGAAAGAAGAACAGTCACTGCGTTTTATCAGGTCACACACTGTGGTATTACTTGGCCGCTGTGGCTTCACGATGGTTATATTCTGGCGTCAGTCTTCATTCATCACATGAATACTGGTGGGTGCCTGAAATTCTACGTTCTGCTTGTTCAAGTCTATTGTCCACATCCTACTATCTGCTTAGAGTTGAAAGGATGTAAGATTTGAGTTAAGGTATCACAGCTTTGCATTCACTAGGCTTTTATTTCAAGTTTCTATTCGTTGCTTAGTGAGGTGAAGTACATCGTGTAATGTCATTCTAAAACTGTGTGTGGGCCATATAATGAAATAGACAAGTGATTTAACAGTGAAACCGATACTCAAAAGAAAAAGCAAAATAAAAACAAAATTTTAAAAATACAAAAATGGTCCCTGCATCCCCAGAAGATTGTAATACTGAGCAAAACTTGGGAATCACTGACCTAGCAAATCTAGGACTTCATTGGATTTTCACAGGTAATTCTGACAGGTCCTTCAAGCCTTTTTTGTTCTCACTTATAGTGTATTATAAGGCCTTTGAACTTACTGGGCTCCTCTTCTCCTTCGTAATATTAATAGGATCCTCTTCTTTACCATTTTCCCCTCAGAATTCTCATAACAGTACTTCCCTTTCCAAATTCTGGAAAGAAATAAGTTTCCTAACTTGGTACCTTAGTAGTTCCTGCTACACAGCAAAAGTCATCCCTTTAAGAAAAAAATACATGTATTTATATATTTAATGTATGGAATTCTTAAACTCCCCCATCTGGGAAACCATGGGTACCCTCCCAACAATTGGGACTCCCAAGAAAATAAGCCAAGCCGTGGAGTTGAAGGGTTACTCTTATGAAACTTATTTCTGTAGGGGAGCCGCTAAGACTACTCATAATGAGGCTAAGCGTTGCTTCCAGGAAGCCTCTTTGTGCTCAGATGTGGCCTCTCTCTCTCTCTAAGCCCAGTTCTGCAAGGAAAATCATTGCCCTCCCACCACTATGTGGTACAAGCCATTTAGGGGTGAGATCTTCCTGACATCATGGGGCATGACTTCTGGGGAAGAGTCTGGCCTTGGAACTGTGGCATCAACAATGCCTTCCTGACGAAAAGAGAGAAAAGAAATGTAATAAAATAAGGCATCAGTGGACAAGAGAAATCAGATGGCATCAAGAGGTGTTCTGGAGGCTGCTGTTATTCAAGGTTCAGTTAGATAGTGATAATTGCTATGGTTTGTTAACCCCCAATCAACATCACTCCTGTTGACTTTAAGAACACCTAGGGCTCAAACTCTATAAAGGTTTCATGCACTAGGTTTGCCTTCCTGGAACATGCAATTCTTGGAGGGTTCCTAGGTCAGATAAATCCTGAAACCCAAGGGACCATCCGCTCTAGGATTATCAATTAACTACATCCCCTATTCTTTAGTGTGGACACTCTTCTCAACATGAAAAAGTCAGAACAGGCATTCCCCAAAGATCCCCGTAGATTGGGTGAAGGATTAAAGGAGAAGGAGGAGGTATAACAGAGAAGATGGAATTTAACAAACGAGTATGTGTCATGGTCAGGTTCACGTGTCAACTTGACCAGGTGTTGGTACCCATTTGTCTGGTTGGACAAGTGCTGGCCTGTTTGTTGCTCTGAGGACATTTCACAGAATTAAATCATGATCATGTCAGCTGCATCCACAGCTGATTGCATTTGTAATCAGCCTCTCTGCATCTGTTTGTTGCTCTGAGGACATTTCACAGAATTAAATCATGATCATGTCAGCTGCATCCACAGCTGATTGCATTTGTAATCAGCCTCTCTGCATCTGTTTGTTGCTCTGAGGACATTTCACAGAATTAAATCATGATCATGTCAGCTGCATCCACAGCTGATTGCATTTGTAATCAGCCTCTCTGCATCTGTTTGTTGCTCTGAGGACATTTCACAGAATTAAATCATGATCATGTCAGCTGCATCCACAGCTGATTGCATTTGTAATCAGCCTCTCTGCATCTGTTTGTTGCTCTGAGGACATTTCACAGAATTAAATCATGATCATGTCAGTTGCATCCACAGCTGATTGCATTTGTAATCAGCCTCTCTGCATCTGTTTGTTGCTCTGAGGACATTTCACAGAATTAAATCATGATCATGTCAGCTGCATCCACAGCTGATTGCATTTGTAATCAGCCTCTCTGCATCTGTTTGTTGCTCTGAGGACATTTCACAGAATTAAATCATGATCATGTCAGCTGCATCCACAGCTGATTGCATTTGTAATCAGCCTCTCTGCATTATGTTAGAGATCCCAGTCACCCTAAGGTTTGCTGTTCCTACCCCATCTGCAAAAGAACTCCTTGAGCTCTACTTCAGCCCACCAGATAGCTTTGAGATTTGGCTGGTGACCCTCTCCTGTGGAGTTTGTCCAGACCTTTCATCGAAGTCATCACCTTCACAGCCTGGCCCTGCAGATTTTGGACTCTACATTCCCACAGTTACATGAGGCGCTTTTATAAATTTTGTAAATTTATATAGACATTTCCTGCTGATTCTGTTTTCTAGAGAACCCTAGCTAATACAGTGTGGTTGCTGAATCACTATACTAATATTCTTTCTAGCCACCAGTGTTTTGGAGCAGCTAGAAGGAAAAATCTGAGATGATGGAACAGTAGCCCACAGCTAACTCTGGGATTTGTTTGGTAACTACTTGCTGACATGTGCTTTGAAAATTATTACTTTTTTCTTTCTTTGATTTGTATATATATTTTATATTAAACAATAAAAAAATGGCAAAAAGCCATCTCTGGAGACTGGCAGGGTGATCATGTGGGGATCCTGCTAAGAATTCTTTCTTTTCTGGTGCAGTGGTGTCAGCCTGCATGCAGGTATCTGTAGAGTCAGGGATCTCATGGGATTTCATATATTTATTTTCTCACAGGAGTCTTCCAGAGCAGTGGCTTTCCAAACTTTTTCGGCATTTGGCATCACAAAATATATTTTGCTACATGTATATATATCCTATATATAAAGCAAAGTTTCATGAACTAGTACGTAATTTTACTATGTGTGAGGGACTCTATTTTCTACTCTATTAAAAATATGTTGATCACATCCACTAAATTCATTGAATTTGCATCACTCTACGCTAACTGGAAGTAACCTGCACTTTGAGAAATAGTGTTGCTCACATTGCTCAGATTTAGCAGGACTTAATATGTTTATAATCTGTTAATAAGAGATAGCAATTGTTGTCATCAATTGCTTGCTCACTCTGATCTGGAAGTGAGCTCACTGTTTTTCATAAATGACCACCTAGAATCTTCATAAAATCCCTATTAGTATCATTCTATATCTTTTTCTGTTGTTTTGCTAGTTCTTTTCCTAAATCGATGCAAATGTACTAAGAAATGATGATCACACATCTATGTGATGATATTAAGAATTACTGATTGCATATGTAGAATGGAATGATTTCTAAATGTTGTGCTAGTTAATTTTTTTTTATTAATAAGAAAAAATCCCTATTACTTTTGCGTTATTATTCTCTCTTTAAAGGTGAAATCTCTGAACCTCACAGTGGTTGCTTAGCTTGAGTTGTTGCTGCATGTGAAAAATGCAGGCTGCTCTGACTTTGATTTGGGGCTGTCTTCTAATAAAATCTGATTTTATACCTCTTATTACAAACAATGAATCAAGAATTTAATGAGTGCAGACACCATAGAGACACAAAAAGGATTAAACTGGCCCTGTTTTCACAGCGTGTACAGTCCCGCATTTTTGGAGAGGGTTTCGTTATAATCATGTTAAGTTAGGAGACAGTGGAATATCCAAGGGAATCTATCTGGTAGGCTGAAGTAGAGCTCAAGGAGTTCTTTGGCAGATGGGGTAGGAACAGCAAACCTTAGGGTGACTGGGATCTCTAACATAATGCAGAGAAGTGCAGAGGGCTGGGTCCTGAGGGAAGGTGAGAGGAGGAAAAAGAACTGGCAAAAGAGACAGGAAGAAGAGTTCACAAGGTGGTAGGAATCCCACAATAGCCTTGGGCGGGCAGGGATAGCAAGGAGAGATCAAAAGATTGAGGACTGAAGAACAGGCATTGGATTTCAGTAACTTATATTCATAATATCTTACCAGAACCTGCACTGACACTCAGCAAAGCTTCATTGCTTGCTCATGGGCACAGAACTTCTGGACACTGCTGGACAAAATTGGTTCCTCAGATTCACCCTTAGGTGGTCTTTCACAGCTTCCTGGTTGGCACCCAAGGCCCTTGTGTGGGACTTCTAGTCTACCTTTTCAGACTGATATCTCATTTCTTTCTGTCAATGGTTTTCACATGCATTTTTTAAAGCAGCGGTACACTTTGCTCAGATGACATTGCAGGGCTTAGAGCAAATATTAAAGCAATGCAGTCTTCATTGGGTCTCATAGAGGAAGTACCATAAGGAATCAAAGAGAGAAAGTTCTAAAGATCTTGAGGCATTCTGTGTTGAGCATTTATCTAAAAACCTTGACCAGGAAAAAAAGCGAGCAAGAGGCTAGGTGGGAGTATAGGATGAAGTAAAATGTTTTTGTGTTTTGTTTTGATTCTCCAGGAGGGGAAGGCAGTGTTGTGAACACACCTGAGTCTTTACCTAGCTTAGAGCCCTGTGTTATATGCTTTAGTGTGAAAGGATAGTTTATGGGCCTTTCTTCTCCCTTTTCCCCTGGGATATATTTCCTCAAGGGAAGAACTTGAACTTTGTACTAATTTGGGCTCCCAATGGGAGCCTAATTAAGGAATAGGGCCTTGCGGGAGAGGAAATAGGGAAAGTATCAGATGAGTCAGGTCAACTCAGAAACAGCACTCAGGGGGCAGAAACACTGTGATAGCTTTGTGGATAGCATGAGGCTATGCTTGAACCTAATGCAACTCAGCCCCGTGGGGTGACTGGGTAGCCTATCGTCAAAAGGACCGGTGGTTAAAACAAGAGGCCCTCATCATCAGGAACTTAAGCACTCTACCTTCGCCTCAAAATAAGAACATATTTTTCCTTGGTAGGCCAAAGACCCAGAGACAGGCGGTGTGAGAGAGAAAGCAGTTTCAATGGAGGGCTCAGCTGCCCAAAGGGGGACAGAGGTCAAAGGTGAGGCAGTGCCTGGTGTTTGGGCTCCTGGAGGAGTGTACCAGCCACACGGTGCTTCAGTGGAGCTGGCCTAGGCATGGGGGGTACGACAGAGAAGAGGCAAAGGGAGCAACAAGAATGTTAGATGAAATCCTCTTCTGCTACACCACGGAAACACAGAGAGTGAGAGGCCTTACGTCATGCATTTGGCAGGTAGAGGAGTGAAGGTTGGTGGTAGTGGAGCAGGTGGAGCTGTTCTTCAGACAAACCTTACCTAGAATTCATAAGCTGGGGGAGCCCAAGAAAGCATTTGATAACACAAATCTATGTGTCAAAGGGGAACAAGATAATGCAAACAAGAGACTATTCAGAAAAAGTATAAGTTTCCAGTTAGGGGAGGAAAGCATTAGGTGGAGGGCTGAGTAATAGTCTTGTAAAGAGGTAGGCAAACCCAGTGATACAGCCTGGAAAAGAAAATGGGTACAAAGCTTGGGCTCACTGAACTAAAAAGATAGTAAGCTAAGAAAACTCTGTTCTGATAGACTGAACTTCTGAGTAAGGTGGGTGACACCATGGGCTGAATGTAAGTGCCAGGTTGAAAGTCAGGGGCATTTCACAGTGGGGTCGAAAACACCAGTGTGGTTCAAGACAACCATCAAGAGTGGCATCACATCATGGTGATGTGTACACAACTATGTGATGATATTGTGAGCCATTGATTGCACACCAAATATGGAATGTTCATACGTTAAGAATGTTCGTGTTGTATGTTGATCGATTTTATTAATAGAAATTTTTAAAAAAGAGTGGCATCACAGAAGAAGGATGCAAAAGGTGTTTGTATTGTAGCAATGGTGTGGTTGAAGTTTAAATTTGTAGGGTGTTACATTATGTACAGATGGTAGAGACAGTCTGGAACAACCTCTGCCACCTGAACTGTCACGAGGGATTTTAGAACAAATACAAATTTTATTTAGCACCTACAAGGCGCAAGGCAGAATGAATACCAACATGGTCCAAAGGATATATAAGATGAGGTGCAAGCACTTGAGGATTCGGAATCTAGAAGGGGAGGTATGGTAGAGATTGCTAGTTTCCTACCTGACAATATCCATTCTCTTCTTCTTCCTTACTTACAGAACTCGATTTTATTCTAGGTAGCAATGTGCTCTGACAAAAGGGTCTATTTACCATCTTCTTTTAAATTTGGAAATGGTTATTGAGAAATAAGTAGAAGTCACTGGGTGGAACTTTCATAAAGGACCCTTTAAGGAGACTGAACGTGGGTGAGAAACCCTCCTGCCATCGCTTTCCTTCTTCTTACTTGGAATGAGGATGCAATGTCTAGAGCTCAAGCAACAGTCTTGACTTTGAGTAATCCCAAACTAAAGCTAGTGGAGTGGAAAGTTAGAAGTCACCTGGGTTTCTGGTGTCCCTGGATCAGCTATACCAATCCCATGTTAACCATCACTACCTTCTTTTACATCACAGAGAAATACACTGATAAACAGATATATAGACCAAAACCGAACTGGGATAAAGGAGAAAGGACAAACTTGTGAGGAGTTAAATGTAAGATTCACAGAACAATTCAGTTCAAAATAAGAGATGCCTAATCAATTTGAAAGATAAAAATTATCATAAGGGTTCAGAAGAGAGAAAGACCTTTCCACTCTGGGAGGCAGGGCAGTGGAGATGCTGAGGTGAGAAAAAGAGAGTAGGGTGCTAAGGTATACTGACATCCATCCTTTTGGATGTTTCACATCATCTCTTTGAGGCTGCACTAGTGGTAACTGGCAAGGCAGGATTTCAACCGAAATCTATCTGAATCTATCTGAAGCTGGTAACGATACCCTTTTATCAGTTCATTCTAAATTGCACTCTATATTATTTTGCCTTGCAATGGCATGATATCTCAAAAAGATATGATTTTGCAGGGCATGGCATCTGGGAAGCTGGTATGTGAATGAACAAGTTATATAAGATTTCTTAGTATTGCAAAGTCAACAGGAACAAACAGGAAGAGCCCTGCAGGGGTACAAAAATGTCACATGGCCCATGGTGATGTGCAAACGGAGCCACCTCAGTGATTCTCATGCCAGGTTTCATCAATGGGATCTGAAGGGTGATGAAGCCACAAGAATCAGTCTGACATACCCTACTCACACAGAGTGTCCCCAATTGTATCAGTCCACTGAAGGAGGAAGCACTGCTGGATTTGTGCATATGAAATCAGAGAAGAAATTTCACATTCTCACTCTTTTGCTTGAGTTCCTAGTGAACGAAGCTCTGAGAAGCATCTTCTGAACGTTTTCTTCTTCCCCAGACATTGACAGCTGCTTTCCTTCTTAGCTCTCCCATATTGCCAGAAGGGAGACTGGGAATACATCCCCTGTTGCAATTTCTAGGGTTCCAGTGTGAATTTTTGAACCTGCAGTTTTCAAAAGCTGTCTGAACCAACAAGGTTCTGACAGGCTTCAGGCTGTTCTCAGACGGGCAAGGTAGGGGCAGACCACTCTATTCTCACTTATTCTTGGCTGGTAACTAAACAGGCCTGACTTTTTATCTTTTTAAGCCATATTTTTCTATATACAGATGCATTTTCATTTTTTTGCAATTTGCTCAGATGGGGTGAACAGTACCCGGAACCTCAGTGTCTGAGGAGCCTTAAAGAACTCCCGCAATTCTGGACAGAGTTTCAGGGAGAGCAGCTTTTGTGCCCATATGGAAAGAAGCAACGGCAATTCACGCCTTTGGCCAAGACAGAGGGACAGACGGCAGTCCTCTTTGGATAAACTTCTTTCCTTCCCTGAAAGGCACAATTCCTCTTCTTTCCCCTACTTCTTTTCCCCGGCCCTCGTGGGATTTGAATGAACAGGTGCTAACATGCTCGCTTAGAAGGGTGCGTTAATCACGCGCCGGCCCGCTCCAGCAGCCCCTCCGCTCCTTTGCCCTGCGGGGCATAGCAGCCGTGCTCGCCCCAGGCCCGGGAGCTTAGAGCTAGAGGATTTAAGGGACAAGAGCACGCTGCCCTCTGGAGAATGTGGCCCAGGCCTCGCAGCCAGGAGTCGTGGGAGAGATGGGACAGGCTCAGTTCTCAGCAGAACTTGGGCAAGCTAGCGCTGCAGCCGCCGCCCGTTGCTCCGCCGCCGCAGACTGAGCGGTTGAAAAGGGCGACCCCCTTAGCCGCTCCTCCGGGGCTGGACCCAGCGAGGTCGCCTCCCCCCGCGATTCGGGGCAGGGTCGCCTGGCCCACTCGCTGCGGTGAGGTCGCCCGCTCCCCACGCCGCGCCTGCCTTCCCGGGACGGACGAGGTCTGCGTGAAAGCGGCTCCTTCCCCGGCCCTCCAGGGCGCCCGCTGCGGGTGGGAGACGCGCAGTGCAACTGCGCCCAGCCGGGCCACGGCGCGGGGCGCGGGGCGCGGAGCCGCGCCGACTCAGCAATCGGCCGGCTGTCGGGAGCCGTCCACTCGCGAGGCCCAGCCCAGGCTCACAACGTCCCGCGACTGCTGGATCCATTTTCTGTTGCCCTCACCAGTCTTCGCAGCTGTTCCCTCCCCTTCCCCCTGGAAGGCAAACAAACGCGCCTGAGCAAGAGGGAATCTTAAACGAGGTCACTGCCACTGCCACCTCGATTTTATTCTACCAGAAGCTCAGTCCTGTTTTAAAAAGGTAGCTCCCCCGGTGCTACCAAGGTGTCCTTTTGTTAGAAAACTTTTAATCACACAGAATTTAGCCTCTAATCGGCCAGACTTATTTAAAAGGCGCATAGTAAAACCTTCCATTTTTAACATCCGCTCTGTTGTTTGCTGGAAATGTGCCATGAATTTAGGCTTGAGTTGAAGGTTACCAGGATTTATCATCATTTCCCCAGGATGTTTAACCCTCCTGGGCTCTTCTTTCATTTATGATAACTTAAAAAAATATATTGTAAGCGCTTTGGCCATTTTGTTTTAGAAATTTGCTTTATCTCGTACAATTTTGAAATCCCAAAATATTTTTGAAAAATGGGGAGTGAAGAGTGTTGGAGACAGAAAGCAGCTGTGTACCAGGAAATAATAAGTATCATGCAAAAATATCACAGCTAATAGATGTCCTTCAGGAGTGGAAATATCTATGTTTAATTGCTTTAAAAATGTGGGGTGGAAAAACACAATTATACATTGTGATAACAAACCTGTACAGATAATTTCTGAACAATACAAAACAAGTGCTGAATTTTTTCTTTATGATTGAAATAATTGTTGCAAAATTATAATACCACCTACTCAAATATTGTGTTGCCCCATCTGCAAATATTTGAAGAGGAATAGTTACCAATTGAATGCATTTAGATTCATCCTTAATAAAAAGAAAATTGCATAGCTTTTTGTATTGTTGCACCATCTTCAAATGCACCTTCCAATATCATTTTCAGCTAAGTGATAATCTCGATCTCTTAAATTTTCAATTCTTTAGACATGCATTATATATAATTCCTAATAATTATGAACACATCGTTTTATTCACTTGATTTTAATAACATGCATTTTTGTAAATACTGTACAACCGAAATAAACATTGAGTTATTCTGTGTGCATGTCTTTATTCAACTGTATATTCTTAGACACACTGTTCAAACAAATTAAGTGAATTTAAAACAAAATAAAACAAGAAAGAAAGAAAAACCTTCCAGTAGAAACAGAATCACAGTGTTTTACAGACAAGGAAAGGAAAAGAAGGAAATCTCATATGAAAAGAGATTTATTATTACATAGAAAATTCTCACAATAGTTGAAACACACTTCAGAAACTAGTAAACACCTTAGATAGAGTTGTGCCAATTACTCAGCCCACAAGCATCTGCTTTGTCTTAATTAGATGGGGGAGGTGAATGACCACTGTTTATTTTCATTTTCCTCATTAATTATGAAAAACTGCATTTAATTCATCTTGCATGGTAAGAGATTGGCTGCGCAGATGTAAGTCGTAAGGGAAGTGGCTGTCGGTGGGCAACCTGAACATGGCACCCTGCCCAAGGGGACCCCTGGGTGGCACTGCACAGTAATGCATGCCGTAATTGTAATTTTTGCTGTAGTCCAAGGTTTCTTCTTGCTTCAGGGAAAATATCCCATTATAGTTAATTGGGGGAGGACTTAAGGGACCTTCAAACTGAGGGCTGGCACACTCAGGGGAAGTGCTTTCATAGAAGGATTCATACGCACTGCAATAATTGTAGGGTTTCATGGACTTGGAATTATCAAGAGTTCCATGCCCTGGGGGAGTGGTGAGCTCAGGGCTGTGGTAAGGTGGGTAGAAAGTAGAGTAGGGTGATCTTGCGTGGTGCGCGGCCTCCCCACCCTGACCCATCAGGAAGCTCCTGGCGTTGAGCTGCAAGCAGCCTGCCACCAAGTTTGTAGTTGGCTGGGAAAGACCTTTGCATAAGTTTTGGACAAACGTGAGCAGGTCAGGTCTCTTGCCGATTCTCAGAATTTCAGAAAGTGCCCAGATGTAGTTTTTGGCCAGTCGTAAAGTTTCTATTTTGGACAGTTTTTGGGTTTTCGAATAGCAGGGGACCACTTTCCTTAAATTGTCCAAAGCGTCGTTGAGACCGTGCATCCGGTTCCTCTCCCGCGCATTAGCTTCCTGTCTCCTGAACTTGACCCTTTCCAGCCGGAGCTTGGTCGTCTTTTTTTTCCTAAGCCCCCTCCTTCTGGGCAACCCATTTTCGTCTTCCTCTTCCCTGTCTTCCTCCTCTTCTTCCTTCTCGGTTTCTTCTCCAGGGGCCCTTTTGATGCTCTTTCCTCGAAGGACAATCTGTTTGGAAAAGCTTTCTGGTTTCTTAATTTGCTTCTGGTCCTCGCATTCTCTGGAAAACTTTCTGCACATCTGGGATTCTGGCATTACAACAGACTCATCAAACGGTAGTGTTAACATGGTTCTCTAATCTTAAATTACCTGAAAAAATGCCAGCACAATATTTTTAAAGTGTTTTCATTTTTAAAGTTAATACTTAAACATATTTAGTGACTTAATATAAGAATACAAAAACATGTTAAAAAGACTGATTCCAAGATGAATTTTTATACATTAAATATGAATTTTGAGTTTGTGCAGAGTAGTAATTATGAAAACATTGACACATACAATACTATTAACTTGTGAGTTAATATTTTCTTGTTTCAAAAGAAAAGAAAATATGAAGCATTTACTGTAATGCCCCCACCATCTCTATTTCTCTGATTTTAAACTAGCTTCTAATGCACAAAAAGGACCGTAGAATTCAGGCAAATGCAAAACATGATGTAGCAATGCAGAATTTCATTAATTCCAAATCCCCTGAGTACAAAATGAGAGGAGAAAACGTTTATTGTTTTTTTTTTTTAAATGAAAAGTGCTCTCTCTCCTTTATCTGACAAATTTGCGTGGTGTTTTTTAGAAGAAAAAAAAACCTTAACTTTATTTACTGTATCATACAACTGTGAATTTAAGTGGCTGTTGGAACATGCACATTTAAAGAAAAGATTAATCAGAGCCAATTTTGAAATTGATTTCTTTATGATCAGTAAAGGATTAGGTAAAAAAAAAAAAAGCATTATTTTCCCAGCCTTCAAAAAGAAAGGAGGTTAAGATAATTTTAAATAAACTACATAAATAAATTTAAAACATAAAAATTCCTGGAAGTTTTTATTAATCAAGGAATATATTGAGACTGATTTTACATTAATTTTTTTTTCTGAATGTAATTGGCTGTTTACTCCTTTTCAAATTATCCTGGACAAAAACACACTCGTAGTGTTTTTGTTCTACGAGCCAGAGAAGTCTCCCTTTAGCTAATATCTGACAGGAACAGTCCAAGGATTCTGACTGCAATTGTGCACATGTGTTCAGAATCCCGAATAAAAGGGAAAATAATTTGTGTTTCAAATGCATTTTTGGTTTTCATTTGGTGAAGCAGCAAGTATTTTCATTTAAAGTCTTCAAACAAGCACATTAAAACAGAGACTTTTTAGTTTAACAATCTCCAGCCCCCTTCACACACACACACACACACACATACACACACACACACAAACTCTTAGTAATGTCCACGTACTTGCAGAGTTACATAATAGCAGTGAAAGTATGTGATAATTACATCATAAGAATGAAATATGAGGAGAAGTTATAGATGGCAAAGAGCATATAAATACTACAAGACAGTGATACTGTATCTTTAAATACTTGCATGCAAAGCCAGCATCAATTGAAGTATATCTTTATTTATATTACCTTAGGTTTTAATTTCATTCAATAATCAGTTTTCATTTTGGTTCTTCCAAATCTTTTCAGGCTGAGTGTCGCATCGTCTCCTGGAGTCTCTAGATCTGTGTATATCTGCACTATCTCATTGATCTCTAAAAAGTGACATTGATGCCAACTGCCAGAGCTGGTACCCATGCCATCTGCTAGTGACGTCACAGGGCAGAGAGAACCATGTGATCCTCTCTCTTGGGACCTTCATTCTGCACTGATCATCTGGCATCCCTGTAAGTGGGTACCAGCATTCATGTATCAACACAGAAGGTTAGACTGATAGGAAAAAAATCTGCACCAGCATTTCCCATACAGTAGGTGCATTTCTCCTCGAGCTGCTTCAGTTTCACTGGCAATCTGTAGAAATAGCTGTGTTAGTGTTCAAGTTCGCCCTGCCAACGGCGCAACTATTTGACAGTTGTTAATATTCCATTCATTTACAAGGTGGGCTTTTGTGTGAGTGAGAGGGTTTTGTTGCTGTTGTTGATGCTGTTTTGTAAAGATCACCATCCTATTTGTGCACCTGGGTACTAGGGAAAGGAAGCCTTGAAAAGAAGCTGAAATCAGGAAACTGGTCTTGAGATGCTTAACCGAATTAAGATTAGAATAAGTGAACAGGAGTCAACCAAGTGCTCCTTATTTCCATGTTTTGTTTCATGGCATGTAACTTATGGGCATGTGTCTGTGTGTTCTCTTATTAACATACATGACTTCTGCACTTCTGAGGAATTTGGAATTAGGAGCAGTTTCTCCATCTGGGGTCTGTGAAAGACATCCTCAGATGCACCCCTCCTTCACTTGCGGGTATCTGTAAACAACTTTTTGGAGATATCCATATATATATATGGATGTGCAAGTCCATTGTTAAAGATTTCAAGCTACATACTTGTGTCCTTTTCTGAAAGTCACTAAGTTCACCTTTTTATTGCCCCCTATCTCTTCCCAACATTTATTTGTTTGTTCCTTCTCATTTTGTTTTCAGAGGCAATAAACAATAAAAATTGTCACTTAGCTTTTGTCTTCCTCTCCCTGGCATTCTGCTGAATATACTGATCAAAGATTAGCTTTTCTGGTTTTTTGAAGCTTTTGGATTTTTTTTCCTCCTAAATTCTTTTCATATATATATTTTTTTGTCTTGACCAACATTGATTTAAATATCTTCTCTTTCTTATATCAATATCCAACTGCTTTTCCCCATCAGGTTTATTTCATATTTATATTTTTGTCCGACGCAGTTTTTGGTTTCTTTTAAATAAAAACAGCATAGAAATAGTTAAGCAAAGCTGGCAAAGCCTTATAGATAAAATAAACTGTGAAGCCAGTGGCAAACTCCACCCTCCTCTCCTTTTCTCTACTGCCCTGCCACCCTCTCCCCACCCTCTTGAAAAGTGGACACTTTATTTGATGACTGCCACCAATAAAATAAAAAGTGCACTTAATATTTAAATTTTTAAAAATAAACAAATAAACACAACCTTTGTTGTTTGACAGCTGAGTAATCTCTATAAAGTGAGTGAGTATGCTTTTGGTATTAGAGTAATCCCTGGCAGAGTTGAAACTGTTGAATCTTTGTTAGCATTCCCCTTATAAATCCCATTTTTGAAAGATTTATAATTCTATTGCTTTAATGCACTTTGGCTCCAAATTGGCATCGGGGTCCTAAAACTAAATTAAATTTTGCTCCTCTCATACCTTATTCATATCCATCCCTCTCAAAAAGTTGCACAACTTTGCCTGATAGCTATAGAAAAGATGGGAGAGGTGTAGAAAAGGAGAATCATGCTAGGTAAAAGAGGATGATTCTTAAAAATACAAGTGTTAAGTAAAAGTGAGGCTATGCATTCATAAATTAAAATAGGTAGGTCAGCCTTGAGAATGTTATTTTTTTTTAAATCATACACACCAAAGTAATTTCAAAATTTGTTGTTTAAGGGCATATTACTGGGAATGGGTGTGTCACGTATATTTCACAGAGATTTTGTTTCAAAAACCATTCACTTTTGACATCGATACCGAGAATTTCTATAGGAAGACCAGAGGCAGAATTTTGTTTTTTCTCACATACGTTTTAATTTTTAAGTGTAAGGAGGTATAAGTATCAGAATTACCATCTACAGAGCAGCCAGCCCCGTCATGAATTTTGCATATTGCACCAGATTATAAACTTGCAAAGTATCCAGAATCTTCGTTGTATTATGAGCATCACAAACATGAAAATCAAAATCTAAGGAGTGGATGACATGGTTTGATAGTGGAATCACCCACCTAGCTAATTGAAAGGGTAGAGTTTATACTTCTTCTTTAAGCATGCAGACAAACAAGGAACAGTTATTGATACACACATTGGGGGCTCTTCTGTTCCTGCCTTTGACCAAGAAAACAAAACCTTTGGGTGGGGGCAGATCAGTGTTCAGGTTATTTGGCTATTAATCTGTTGTTTGAAAGTGTTAATTTTTTTTTTCCCCAAAAAGAAGGTGGGGACAGGGGCACACAAAGCTGTTATGTCAAGATTTAGCAAGGACTCAATGTGTTTGTATAATAATCTTTCAAAAGAAATTTTGTTACGCATTTTCTACTCGAGTTCCAGATATGCAAATGCCTCTGATGTTAATATGCATTCATAACATACACCATAACGGCTGTTCTACTCTCTGCTAAGAAAGCACGTTAACACCAATGCTCCAAACAGAAATACATTCTGAATTAGAGGTGAATATGCAGAGGATGAGGAGTGTATTGACACCACTTCCATAATATATTTCCTCATTTTACAGCAGTCACTGCATCCCGAAGTTCACATCTATAACTCAATTTGACAGTAATTGAACTGATCTGATTTTTGTTTCTGGGGACATGAAATTTTACAGCAGATTTTAAAAAAGTGCCCAACGTCTGCCTGTCTTACTCTTTCTTGTTTCAAAGCTTGGGTAAAAGCTCTTATTTCATTTTAATAATGACCCTGAGAAAATGTATATATAATTTGACTCCATTGAGTGGTCTGTGCAAATTAAGGCTGAAGCGTTATTGTTATTTTAGGTCATCCTGTTAGGACCTTAGCAAATGGGAATTCTATTGACTCCCTTTTTCACAGTCCCTTCAAGAATTTAACAGATCAGTTTGGAAAGTGACAGGCGTTTTTCTCAGCTCTCCTAGGGTACAAGTCAACAGAATGCAGACCCACACAGGGTCAGCAACAAAAACCTCACGACCAGAATGTTTCCCTCCATCTGTGGGGTAGTTCCTGAGATAGATTTTGGATAATTCTCTCTATTACTTTGGTGGTTATTGTTAAGCTTTTAGACAAATGCTTCAGGGCAGTTTGGAGACCTGTGAGCAAGCTCAGGTTTAGTCCCTAGAATTTTAACTCTGATCTCTATTGGCCTGAAATAGTTTTATGGTTGTGGCACAGTGTCTCACTTTGGAAAGAGCACTTGGAATTTTAATAATGGCATTTAAATGATGAGACAAAACACAAAACAATCTTATTTCCCTTGAAGACTAAGCGACCTTGAAAGCATAATTTAAAAAGATTTCAATATTGATTATTTAGAATAAGCACATAGAATCTGGAAATAATTTGAGGGCAGTATTTGGATTGCTTTTTTAGATTTACTTCGGGATGAATATCAGATTAAATTGTATTATAATTATGATGTAATCAGTCACATTTTTGCTTATGTGGCTCACAAAACACTACAAAATTCACTCTTTTATTTTAGCGTTTGCTCAAAACAGTACTGCAGCCCTTTCCAGAAATACCTTCTATCGTTTTTCCTCTACAGAGCATATTTTTTATTTAGCTCACCAAATCGCCTTTACTAAATTTGCTTTTTAATTTGTTATTAAGTAAAAGCAGCTATATCTACCAGTTTGAGAAAAACAACATTACTGGACTGGGATGATATAATTTCAGCCCAAGTAAAGAAAAAGTTATTAACTTTGCAAACTCACTGTAAGAAATGTATAGTTTCCTTTAGGCATTTTAAAATACCAAGGATTTTTTTTTTAAATCTTGATTACCACTTTCTGTGATACTAAATTAGAAATTATGGTTGCATTCCAATAATATTTCCTTTCTTTTTCCTGCTACATTAATACCTTGTATAAGATTGGAGTAGGCACTTTATACAAGAAACATTACTGTAAAAATTTTATGCAAATTGCATTTTTGAAAATCAAGTTTTATGATTGTGATGATTCTATAATGAAGTAAGGCTCTCTTAACAAAGGGGACTTCTAGATGGATTTTAAGAGCTCCTTGAGCATCCTAAGCTTATGTGAGGATGTGGCATGTACGTACAAATGTGCAGTTTTCTGAGGGGAGGTTCTCTTTGTCAGATTCTAAAAGATAAGAATCAGAAAGTGTTTTGATGTTTTCCTAATTTTGCTTCAAATCCTGATCCTGCTGCTCCGTCATTCATCCATTCATTCATTCAACAAATTTATTGACCACTTATTTTGCAGTAATTTTTGGCTCCTCTTTTCCTCTCACATCCCACGTCCAACATGCCAGAAATTTCTCTCAGTTCTACCCTAAAAATATATTCAGAATCTGCCCACTTTTCACCAATTCTACCACTCCTTCCCTCCGTCCAAACCACCCCCGCTTCTCGCCTGGCCTAAATGGCATCCCTGCTTCCACTTTTGTATGTAATATAATGTATATGATGCATACATTCTCTTTATGGATCCCAACACAACAGTCAGAGGCATCTGATTAAAATAAAAATCGACAACGTTTTCCTATGCTCAGAGCCTTACAGTGGCTTCCTTTTTCCCTAAGAGTAGAAGCTAAGTCCTTCCCTGAGCCCCAGAAGCTCCTTGTGGCCAGTCTGATCTCGTCTCTCCTTTTTTACCATCTTCTTACTCGGCTTCCATCATATTGGCTTCTGGGTGCTCCTTGAACCCTCAAGTACCTCTAACCTCAGGATAGTTGCATTTGCCTCTGCCTGGAATGCTCTTTCCCAGTTATCCTCAGGGCTCAATCTTCACAGCCTTCAAGTCTCTGCCGGAACGTCTCCTCTCGGGGAAGGCCCCCTGGTCACCCTAATTTATGCTGTACCCCTGCCCTCCCTGCCCACCTTCCCTGCTTTACTCATCTTGATAGCACTTATCACCTTCTAACACAATACCTGACTTACTTATTTTGTGTAAATCTGCAGTTCTCCTTCTCCTGAGGCCCACTGCCCAGAGCAGCGATTTTAGCCTCTTTTGTACACTGCGTTGTCCCCAGGGAGTGGACTAGCGCCTGCACTTGGGAGGCAGTAAGTACACTTGCTGAGTGAAGAAATTGTTCCGGGTGCAGGGTTAGGTGACGGTCATTCAGGGATGAGTAGAACAGCCATGATGAAGACTTTGGGGGAGTTTACAGCCTAGAGGAGGGAGACAGACAATAAACAGGTGTACAAATACCCAACACAAAAAATTATACATTGGTGGCCAGGAGGACAGTTGGAAAATCTGTGTGATTAAAGTATCTGGGAAACTCTTTCTGAGCCATCCTTTAAGCCACGAGATGAGGGACGAGCAGCAGGAAGAAGACGGTGCATGAAGTTTCTAATGCTCTGGGCACTGACGTGAGACCAGAGGGTCTGCGCAGAATGAGAGTGCATCTCAGATCATACGAGGCCCTGCGGGGCGTGGTGAAGCATTTGGAATGTTTTCCAAAGGAAGCCATTGCAGGGCTTAAGGCTATTCGACATGTGAAAAGCTCACTCTGCTGATAGGAGGAGAAGAGGTGGGAGAGGAGGGAACAGAAGAAACAAGAAAGGGAATTATGAAGCCTAAGAGAGCGGGCAAAGCAGGGAAGGGGTGCCTGTGGCTTGGTGTAGAGCAGTGGCAGTAGGCCTGGAGAGAAGAGGAAACCTGGACATAGACTTTGGAGAGGAATCGACAGAGTTTACTGCTGTGTGGCTGCGGGTTGGCTGTGGAAAACTTACTTAACCTGGGATCACGGTGACTGTGGGGATAGGACAAACCAGGCGCTCTGTCAGGCACAGTGAAAAGTGCTTCACATACATCCTCTCATCTGATCCTTGTGACAAAGTAGATGGACTGTTCCCCATTTGAGAGGTAAATAAATTGCTGTTCAGAAGAGTGAATAATTTACCAAGATTGCTCAGTTTTTAAGGAGGAGAATCATGATTTGGGCCTTGGTTTGTCTGAAACCAAATCCTACCCTCTTAACTCCTACCTTAAGAATGAAATGATCAAATGTCAGTGAACTGCCTAGAATGGTTCTTGGTATGAAATAGCGAATAAATAATAAATGTTAAATAAACTAGAAAAACTCACCCATGAGTCTACTTACAAAATGGAGAGTTTTCCTATTAATCTGATGGTGTAAGACTTTTTTTACCACACATTTCTCCTTTAGGCCTTCATAGTACACATATTTAATGTCCACGTTGTTACCATCTAACAGCAATTAGAATTATCAGGACAAGCAGCTCCCATTTGCGCAGATTAGTTGGGAGTTGAGTTCATTTATTACATCATTCCTTTATTCATTCAGCAAAGTTTTTTTTGTTTATTTTTGTATGGTACTACTCAAGCTATTACGAGAGGAAATAAAAATAGATAACACACAGTCCTAGTTCCAGAGAAACTGGGAACTAAAATATATCCACAATAGTATAATTAAAAAACAATGCGAGCTCACAGTGATCAGTGAGGCCAATGTTTAGGGATGCAGAAAACATTTAAGTAGAGCTTGAAAGTGTGTGGAGTACATTTTTTACTTATAATTTGAAGTGTAATAGAGATAGAAAAGCACACAAGATCATAAGTGCACAACCCAATTAATTTTGACAAACTGAACACATCTGTGTAATAGAATCCAGATCAAGAAACAGGACATTACCAGCTGCCAGAGGCTCCTTCCTGCCCGCTTCCGAGCACCAACCATTCTACCCCCAAGAGAAACCACCGTCCTGTCTTCTAACAGAATAGATTAGTTTTGACCATTTTGTACATTATGCAAATAGAATCGCTCAGTATATACTTTTTTTATTTTTTATTTTTTTTTACATGGGCAGGCACCAGGAATCGAACCCGGGTCTCCGGCATAGCTCAATTTATACTTTTGAGTCTGGCTTCTTTCTGTTTGTGCAGTTCATTCATGTGGTTGCATGTAATTGTCAATTGTTCACTCTGCTGTATAGTATTCCACCTTGTGACTATACCACAATTTGTTTCTCTATTCTCTTGTTGATGGGCATTTGGATAGTTTTCAGCTTGGGGCTCTTATAAATACTGCTATTCGACAACATATAAGTTGGTGAACATGTGTATGTATTTCTGTTAGGTATACACCATTCTTAGAAGCGTATCCAATAGAAATATGCACGTGTATACTTGTGTAGGATTTTAAGAGAAACGGAGAATGGGACACTGAAGAAGAGTTAATCTTTATTAATTACCCACATGACAACCATACACCTTCTAAACAACATCAGTAAGATTGTCCCAAAGCTGTAGACTGATGGAATTTAATCAGAAGTAAATTGATTACAAATCCATGTGTATTTATTGAATGATTCTTACACATCAAGCCATTGTGTTAGATGTTGGAAAAGAGAGTAGAAGATGAAGGTTTCTTCCCTGATGTGGAAGTAAAACTAAAAAACATGAAGCAACTCTAGATGCATCAGTTACAAACCACTGTGTAGAGAATCAAACAACTACTTTAATTTTTTAAATCTATTTTTATCTTTATTTATCTACCGTCTTTTAGTAAGGCAGTACAATTTTAAAATTATACAGCATTTCCAAGAGCATGTTTCAAAATACTTGCACTTATAGTGTACTTTAGTGCCGTTTTAACTTTCATGCCACTGTGGTCAAATTATTAATACTATCTGACAATCTGTATCGTCAGAAATATATGATCAAGGTTAATATAAGAGTAGTAGTTGTTGGATACTTTCTTCATGCCAGCTTTTCTGCATATGTTGTATAATTCTCACAATAGCTGTAGGAGGATTACATGATAGAAACAGATGGGTATAGTGGTTAAGAGCATGGCGCCTGGAGCTCGACTCCCTGGCTCTGCCACTTTTGAGCTAAATGACTGTGGGCAAGGTACTTACTTAAGCTTTCTATGCTTCAGTTTCTTCATCTGTCAAATGGGGATGATTATATTCTCACTTCATAGAGTGTTGGACATAAAAGGCTTAGAGTAGTACCTGGTAGACAGTAAGCATTGTGTTATTGATAGGGGGAAGAGGAGAGGGTTGAGTAGAAGGCATTTTTATACAATAATTTCTCAACATTTTGTGAAGGAAAGACTCACAGCTACCCCAATGTCCTCCGGTCATCCTCAAGCATTCAGAGTGCAGGTAGAGAGCACACATTATGATGCCAATGAAATTGATTGTTATGAAAATAATGTAGAGCTCTGCTTACAATTTCAGCACCTTGTACCATGAGGTATGGTAAGGCCTTAAAGGATAACTTTTGAGGGAAGGTTGAACCATGCTGCAGACCTTTGAGACACTAGAACTTCCTTGCTGGGCATACTTTCTCTCCTAAGAAAGCACTGAAGACTTTGTTCTTTGTCTCTACCTACTTTGAAATCTCCCTGTGGCTGTGATGGGAGGAGTGTACTATGTAACTGGGAGATAAATGGGCAGGTAGCATTTTTAGGGCTGATGTTTGCGTGTTTGCCAACATAAGTTGGTGGCATGGCTAAGGGGTTAGGTTGAAAGGGCTAACCTGCTAAAGCCACCAATTCAAAAGCAAACAGGCATAATTTAAGCTTTCCCCACAGAGAATGTATTTACGGGTCCTGAGATCTGCTGTATTATAATAGATCTTAAAATCTCCAGATCATTAAAAAAAAAATCATGGTTCACAACTATAGGAATAAAATAAACAACTAACTAATGAAACCAGAGCAAATGAAAAAATCCCCAAGCATTATTTGTGCTTTTGCTTTTTAGACTTTTGGTTGGCTTGCTCTGTTTTGCCGGCAGATCTCATCTCATCATAATGTATTTTTCATTTATCTTTAAAATAGCAATCCTAACCCACTGTTATTAGAACATATGTGGTGAGTTGTTGTTCCTGGGGTGGTGATAAATTTGTGGCGATCCATTCACATCCTCATGGTTGGAATTAATCTTTCTCCTCTGATTTCCCACTACACGTTGTGCTTCTGTTATAGTGCTTAGCATAATTTGCTTTGTAATGTAGCTATTTGTGAATGCATCTGTCTCCTAGAGTAGACTGGGAGGACAAAAGCTATCTCTGATTTTTGTTTGTTTGTTTCATTTTGTTTTGTAGTTCCCAGATCATACAATAGATTGATTTGCACATAATAGAGTCTCAATAATTATTGGTAGTAGAATTGAACTGATCAATTGTAGATATAAAATATCTGGGAGCCAAACACCTTACAGGTGTGAAGCCTGCATGTCAATCAAATTGGTGATCTTTGCCTCATAAACACCCTGGCTAAGCAACGAGGTAATAAATCAATAACAAAGAGTTTCGTGTCCCACACACCATAAATTAGATTACATAATTCCTTAAGTAGTAAAAATCCCTTGGGAAGCATGAAAAAAATGTATACACATATAGTGACAGTAATGATTCATAATTTTATGCATTTTGTATGTGAAGATTGAATCCAGCTATCTGCTTCCTGTATTTTTATCCAAAGAGGCTTCTCTAGTGCTAATTACTTCTTTCAAAAGCTAAAGTGACTTTTCCACTGAGCAGGTTGCATTTTGTTTTGGCCAACATCACTGGTACAAGATCCAATCTAAGATAGTGGCACATGGCTTTGGATTCTCTTATTGGCCAGTGTCGTTTTCTGTAGGAAATATGTCATTATTCTTTCACTTCAAAGATTAAGCATTTCCCAAGCCGGATTTTCTGCCATTTGCAGGATGTAAGTTTGGCTTCTTAATGACGATGAGAACCTGTAGTACACTAGCCCTCCTTTCTCCACTAGTGCTGTCTGTTTGGAGATGTTGGCATGGGAGAGAATAGAAGAGACAGTCCTTTGATATGCTCCCTCTGGCCCTGCTAGTTATTTGGCTGCTCAGGCAGCACACGTGGGAGACTGATAAGTAACAGAAAACCCATGCCATTAATGATGCTCCTGCATTTCCAAAGCAAAAATCCTTCCAGATTAACAACTCTCTTACAACAGTCCATGTTGGGAGGGGCCAGGGAGTGAACAGTCAGAGAAAACAAAATAGAAGTAAGGGAATATGTTATACATTTGGAATTAAAGACCAGACCGGACACCTAAAGACGGCATATACTTAACAGCCGCAGTTATAATGTCTACTTCCATAAATGAATGACACATTGCCTCTGTCTTTGATGGGCTCCTGGTCTTGTGGGGCATTTAGACCTCTGTAGAATAAGTATAACTCTGAACATCTGAAATGATTCACAGCATTTTTAGAGGTAATGACAATGAAGACGTATAATAGCCTATAGGAAATTTTGATGTAATTAACAGTTTAGGCTGGAAAGATTATAATTTTTCCTATATGAAGACAAAGGTTGAAGAAAAAAAAAAAAGCTAAAATGTGACTCTTAAGGCTTTGAATGCTTGTTTTTAAGCTAGTCCTTAGAAGCCTGGAAGACTTATTTTGTCTTTATTTTTTCCATCTAGTCTTAATTGACTGCAGAGTGAAAATTATGTTATATGTTATACTTGGGCTTTTAAATCTGGACAACATGGTATTATGACTTTCTGAATCCTGGGCACTGTGATTTTTTTAAGCCCCATCCTCCAAAAAAATATTTAAAAGATATTATATGGTTGTTTTGATATAAAGAACAATATAATTCAGAGTAGATTATGTTCCGTTTTTTCTTCTGCTTTTTCCTAGATGCCTTAAAATAATGTGGGTCTTGGTCCTAATGGGTAAGTCAGCCCTGCCCTGGGAGTGGGGTTTAGCCAAAGGCATTTTTTAAACCTTCACAAGGTACGAGCCATCATGCTATATGAGTTCCCCACTAACCTATACGGGCTGTAGGAATTATCTCTGGAAGTTCTGTCTCTTCTACTTCCTCCAACCTTCCAGTTTTCATAAGCATCCCACTCTCCATCTAAGATATTCCTGGTTAGGGGACATGGCAGAAAGTTACACTTCAAAGTTTGCCATATTTAGCAAATAAAAATGCAAGATGTCTAGTGGAATTTGAATTTCAGACATATTTATACATGGAACATACTTATGCTAAAAAGTATTCACTATTTATCTGAAATTCAAATGTAACTGGATGTCCTGTGCAACCCTATGGGCTTCCTCTATTCTTGGAATCCTAATTGGTCTCCTCTGTAAAATATTTTTCTGACTAACATGCTATGCACTAATAAAGTGTTGCCCAAGTATGCTCTGTGGACTATTATAGGACTCAACATGAAAAAAAAGGTTGTGTGGTCAAATACATTTGTTTTTTCAATACATGGCCTCTTGGATTCTTTCAAATACCTATTATGAATCTTCGAGGGAAGGATATGTCTGAAGCATGTCTCAAACTTATTCCACCGAGTGGTTTCCTCTCTGAAGTTTCTTGCAGGAATGAATTTTTTAATGGACTCCTTTGTATCCCACCAACAAGCAGTATGTCTCTATGCTTGATGCAATGGTTACTTTGAGACTGCCTCACAGATTAACTTTACATTTCTGTCCCGTTTTGCTCTTCAGTGGCTTCTGTGTTGGGTAATACACAGCAGGGTGAAATCCATCTTGCCATATATTTTAACTCAGAATATTTTACAGTGTCTCTTTGTGACTGGGATAAGTTTATTAGAACTGATGTTTATAGTGGAATCATGGGTTTGACCTTCTCTTTGAACGAAGGACAAACACATAGAGTTGCGCAGTAGGGCTGGCTGTATAGCTTGTGGAACTGGCACAAAATGAAGACCTGGGGCACTTGCTCAAAATTATTTAGAATTTCAAAATGGCAGCAGCAGAGAATTGATCCAATGTGGGCCCATAGGAGCTTGGGTGGGCCAGCCTTGCTGGACTGCCATCTTCAGTGCTAAACTGAGAATCCTCACTCAGAAAACCCCAGCTGCATATGTAATTTAAATCTTTCTGGTAGCCGTAGTAAGAAGAATAAGAAGACCAAAAAGAAGCATGTGAAATTAATTTTAATAATATATTTGACTTAATCCAAAATATTATCAGTTCAACATGTGTTTGATATTAAAAACATTTATTAATGAGGTATTTTTACATTCCTTTCCTTTGTACTGAGTCTTTGAAATCTGGTGTATGCTTTACATTACAGCACATCTCAGTTCACATGCTAAATTTTCATCAGAAATCCTTGATTTATAACTTCTTTTATAAACATTGCGATTGAAAAATAGCTTCAAAGACATTCTTAAATGTTTCCTAATAATTGAATCGGATATCAGTTTTTGAAATTTAAATGGATTAAAATGTAAATAAAATTAAAAGCTCAGTTTCTCAGTCACTCCAGCCACATTGCAAGTGCTAAGTAGCTACTGTCATAGACAGAGCAGACTTCCACCAACAAAAGTTTTTTTTTGGAGTATTTTATCACTGATGTGGTTTGGAATTGCTGTGAGCAAACAGTGATTATAAAAATGTTAACTAACTATGTGTTTTAAATGCTTTTAAATTCTTCACAGACCATCCCCGCCCTTTGATACACCACTGAAAGCTTTCACGCCTCTGGTGCAGTGACTGAGGGGGGGAAAATAGGAGGTTACTGTCACGTAGAGCCTGGTCAGCAATGGTGAATGGAATTCAGACTTACTTTGCAGTGAAGATGGGCAGGGATTGGAGAAATCTGAACAGGCGCATTGCTGCTGCTGTGTGGGGAATAGGCTGTAAGGGGCTCACAGGGGAAGCAGTGGCAGAGGCTTTTGCAGAAGTCCAGGGGAAAGATGACGATGAGTGTGGGACATGGACGAGGGTGAGGCAAGTGAGGCACCTGGCGCCACAGGTAAGGAGGCTTTCACTCCTGGGGTCAAGCAAGTGCTGGGATGTGCGCGCCTCCTGAAATTTTGGCCCTGGTGACCTGGACTAGTGTGACTCCCTGGAAGAGGTGAGAGAAGCAGCTAGAACTGGGATGTACCTCAAAGGAGGACTCCACAGAATCTACTGGTGGGTTGGCTATGGAGAAAGAGAAAGGTAGAGGATGATACCACTTTTTGGTTTTCACGGTAAACCTGGCCAATCCCTAGCAGAGCTTGCTCTCTTCGGCCTGTCCCACTTTAAAGTTTAGCAAAGCAAAGAGTACCCTTGAAAAAAGGAACAGGTCTTCAATTAAACTGCTTTTGAAATGGCCGAGGTTCAGTTCTGCAGCCCTAATCTCCTTCATGTAACAAAGGTCATCCTGTATATAAAGCTGGATGGTGTGTAATTCCGTTTCCCTGTAAACTAACACAGGGTCGGCTTGTCCTCTAATACTACCTACAGGAATTCTCAGCAGGCACAGGGACTGTGGGGGGTGACCTGAACTTGCTTTGGTTCTTCTGGAATGCGAAAGCTATTCTGACCCTCACCCCATCGGAGCTACTTCCACCGGGGGCTGAGCTCTCCCAAACTCTCTGCTGCTTCTCTGGGTCTGTAATGGAAATTCAGGCCATTCTTACTGCCCCCCCCCGTTCCCCCCCCCCATCTCTACCCCTCTTAAATTCCATTTTACAACACACAAAGCTAGATAGCCTTTGTTAAAAAAGTTTAATGTTCTTAATTAGTTGAATGGTTGGGCTAATTAGAATACCAATTAGAACTGGCAGGGCTATCCTTAATTTGAAAGTGCTGTGGTCTAGTGTTAATCGCTATTAAACCTTATAGTTTGTGAAAGATAGAGAGAGGATGGATTCACAAAATACTATTTTAAATGTTAAAGGGCCCTGGTCATAAGGACCCTGCCTGTCCTGGGAAGAGTTTCTGGGAAGAGAACCACAGAGACACACAGCTATAGAAGACTTAGCCCTGCATGGGGCAGAAGTGCCTAACTTCATAAAAAAAAAAAAAAAAAAGGTAAAAGTCTGGAATGTGTTTTTCTAAAATAGCCAATGAGTTTCATTCACCTAATGGACTAATAATCTGGAATGGTCCTTCTTAAAAATCTGTTCAAGTTACTGGGGCACAAAAAAGTTTCTGCTGTTAGCGGAGCTGTATGTCCCTTCTGGGCTATAGTTTTCTAAATATAAGAAGCAACCATAACAATTAAACCTCTTTTATCTCTGGTCAATGTTTCAATAGGAAATTAAAAAAAAAAAAAAAGTCCTTGCACAAAGAAAGTGTCAGGTTGGGAATGCAAGTAGTGAAAGAATCTTCGTATGTTCATATTTCATTTGGAGATATCTAAATGAGTAAGCAAGTCTTAATTTATGTTTTCAGACAAGTATAAAAATCATTCTTCATTTCCTCAACAAGCAAAAATGGAATGGACAATTATAGCTATTCTTACTGTACTTTTTCTGAGATATGGCTTTATTTTCCTCTATTCCAGTGATAAAGACAGAAGGTATTATCGTTGCTGGTATCCTCTCAATATATCTGTGACACATTTCCAGAAAATAAACTATGCAGTTTATAGAAAACAAATATAAAAATATATTTCATCATATGTATTATGGCACTGTTATGAAACAAGAAATCTCTTTAGATGGAGAATTGCTTTGCAAGGGATATAAAACTGTTCAATTCAATTGCTACCTCAAATCTTCTTGGAAGTAAGTGGAGAATAAATTTAAAACAAACAGCCAGACCAACAAATAAGTAAATGACTGAGTGACTACAAGTGCAGTATTTGTGAACCGAAATTTGTAGTATTAAAAAAAACAAACAAAAGGGTTACAACCTGGAATTTGCAACCATGTGTTTGTTAGGAAATATGGTGATGCAATATCAGGGATAGTAGACTGAAATAACATCCCAGCAAAGTTCCACGTAATCTATTAAATTCAGTTTCACCTTGGTCAAGTGCCACCCACATAACACTGCGTAGATGCCTGCCTTGAGGCTACAAGAGGAGAATATGCTGCAGGTAAGACCTGACTGGCATCTATGGGGTAAGACTGCATTAGTGACAGAAAAAATATATATAAATATTTCACTTGTCAACTTTGAATGTGGGTCAGAATACCTCATTGAATCCTTTGCCTTACCACTAAAATTTTAAACATTTGTTTTTAAATCCTACTCACCAACCCCAAATCTTTTAGAACCACTTTATAAATTTCAGCTTTAGTTTAAGGTTAAAACTAATATTCAGGCTATTTGTTGAAGTTTTATTTTTAACCTATCTGTGAAGATTAAATAATGGTGGTTTTTTTTTCATAAAATGCTAATGAATTAAAATTTTAATATTTGTTGAACACCTATCAAGTGCCAGGGACGCTGCTGTCAGCAGTGGAACAAACCAAGACAAATGAAGATCAGACACCTCCCCTTCCCAGTAAAAGTTTAACTGGAGACCACACTGATCCACTAGTCATTTTTATTTTCTTTCATTTTACTTGGGCTGCATTTACAGTCACTACTTCCCTTGTGTATATTTTATAGTTGCTTTGGTTGGGGAGGGGCGGTGTGAGTGTGGGTGATAGGCAAATCCCTAGATTAATTTATTTTATAGCTAAACCATAAATCCCTCCATTAATCCATTCATGCTATGGTTTAACAAGCAGTCACTCATTATAAACTGTGTACCAGGTAGTGTGCTGGACTCTGGATACAAAGATGCAAAAATGTATCTGTATAAGGCAGATAAGTTAAAAATGTTCTAAGAAGTAAGGTGGGGATATAAAGAAAGGATTGCAGCTTCCTGGCAGGCAGTGTGTGAGAGCTGTGATTCAGAGTGCAAATAGCAGAGAAGGAACTTGTGCCATGGCAGAGATTGGAGGGATGAGGTCTGATCTGAGCTGGGTTTGAAGGGCAGGTAGGACCACTATGGAAATGGTGCCCCCTGGAATTGTGCAATCCAGAGGCACTGGCTTAGGGTTTGGTGGGGTGGGGGCATTTGATGATATTTGCAACTTTAAAATATTATGCTAAACAAGGGATGGGACAATGAAAAAAAGTACAACTCTGAGGAGGGCGGTGCAAGGGTAGCTCAGTGTGGAATTCTCGCCTGCAATTCAGGAGTCCCGGGTTCAATTCCTAGAGCCTGCACATGCCCAAACAACAACAACAACAAAAACACCTTTCCTTTGAGGACGGTACAAGGGTAGCTCAGTGTGGACTTCTCGCCTGTTATGCTGGAGACCTGGGTTCGATTCCCGAAGACTGAACATGCCTAAAAAAAACAAATACAAAACAACAACAACAACAACAAAAAGTACAACTCTGACATCATAAGACAAGGGACTGCATACTGGCTTTCTAGAAACTCTCCAGATCCTGACGACAGGATTTGACCTACAACATAACTAGTTGCATGGTTTAGACAGTCATTTCATAAATTAACAAACCTCAGTGGTAAGTTTTATTTGGTATTTTACTTTTTTAGGATTGAGTGAAGATGAACATATTTTCAGAAATCCTTGAAGCATCTGCAAAAGGTATGCAAACATCAAGGAAAGACTAAACAATTATTTTTGTTTTCAGAACGAATGTTAAGAAAACAGGTAAATAACTTTATCATCTTTTTGATCGACTGTATCCTAAAAGTACCCCTCAGTGTTAAAGAAAGTATTCACAGCCAGTCAGACTCTCTCCTACTGCGAAGTAAACCCATACCCTGAAAATAGGTTTAGCGAAGGCAATCAGTATACTCACTTGTCATTCATCCTGTTTCGGCAACTCTCTGAAAATTTTTAAGCAAAGCCCTCCTTTTACTGTGGGTGCTTAATGTCTGTTGTTTAATGTCTGTGTGTAGAGTTTATTTGCTCTGTGTCATTCTGCCGAAATGTATTCGCTCAGTCAACCAGCTATGAGAGATTTCGCTCAGCAATCATCTGGAGGAACAAAGAGACTGCAGTCGGGAGAAGCCCCTGAAGAGAAGGTAGTCTACTCAGGAAGTCCCCTGGGGGTCCCTCATCAGCACTAGAGAACTGTTTTGACAGAACCACTGAATTGGGTGCAGGAGTCAAATTCCTGGGACATCAAACCAGGACAGATTTTCTGCTTGCCCACAAACAACAGAGACTGCTCTGCCATCAGGGAATAGGAGGGACCCCGGCTAAGGGACTCAGTGGCTTCCAGGGTTGGTTGTAAAAGCTTGCTGCAGGCAAAAGGGCAAGGAACATTGAGTAGCAGAAATGGAAGCAAAATAATTTATTATTATTTTTCTTAATTGCAAACCCTGATGTCTGGCCCCAGATATTTGAGCATATTCTCCATTCTTCTAACAAAAGAAACACACATGCTTATTCCACCCTTTTCCGCCTCATCTGGCAGCCGCTTTCTGGTCCAGCAGACACTAACATCTAATGAGTCAAACTTCTCATTTTCAGACTAATCAGTCGGCTGCACTAATTGCAAATGCAAATATGCAAATTTATATTAATTAATTACTCTGCTAATTAGTTCTGCGGTCTTTTTTGGGTAATAAATCATTGTGCAGTGGAAGGGAAACAAGTCCTGTCCCATCTCACTCCACATAAAAATTTAATGTACTCATGGAAGAAAAAAATATATATATATAAAAGAAACCCTGAGCTGCTCACTGTGCTTCCACTGGCAAGTCCCCTACAGTTAGGTGCAATTGTGAGAGGGCTTTCACATGTTCAGTAAATGCCATCACTAAGGTGCCTGTTAGCAATTTAATTATCACATTATGAGCTTCAGAAAAAGCCAGTTTGCTGTGCTGCAGGCTGTGACATGGAGCTCAGCAGTTCACCCACTTTGTACCCGGAACACTTATGACTAAAATGAGAATATAGAGAGCGAGTTACATTTCTTTTCTGAAACACTATAGCTTGGGATAAAATGTTTTCAGCTTTTTTGTTGTGGTTTTTATTGTTGTTGTTGTTGTTGTTAGCCAAAGTTAGCTTCTTGACTTCCGTGCCCTTGAATTAAAAGTTGTATCATTCAGGTTTAGAGACACAGTGAAGGGGTTGGAGAGGAGAGCAGCGAGGAGGAATTGGTAGGAGAGGAAAAGGCCCTCCACAATTTCCAGGAGAGATGCACACAGATTCAGTTACTCCATCTGTTTTTTTTTTTAATTTATTTATTAATTAAAAAAATAAAGAAACAAATTAAAACAACATACATAATCAGTAATTCACAATATCATCACTTAGTTGTATATTCATCATTTCTTAGAACATTTGCATTAATTCAGAAATAGAAATAAAACGAATATAGAAAAAGAAATAAAATGAACACAGGAAAGAAAAAAAAAAAGATTATACCTACCATACCCCTTACCCCTTGCTTTCATTGATCACTACTAGCATTTAAACTAAATTTATTTAAGCATTTGTTCCCCCTATTATTTATTTTTATTCCATATGTTCTACTCCTTTGTTGACAAGGTAGATAAAAGGAGCATCAGACACAAGGTTTTCACAATCACACAGTCACATTGTGACAGCTGTATCATTATTCAATCATCCTCAAGAAACATGGCTACTGGAACACAGCTCTACATTTTCAGGCAGTTCCCTCCAGCCTCTCCATTACATCTTGAATAACAAGATGATATCTACTTGATGCATAAGAATAACCTCCAGGATAACCACTCACCTCTATTTGGAATCTCTCAGCCATTGACACTTTATCTCATTTCCCTCTTCCCCCTTTTGGTCGAGAAGGTTTTCTCAATCCCTTGATGCTAAATCTCAGCTCATTCTAGGGTTTTTCTCAATCCCTTGATGCTGAGTCTCCATTCATTCCAAGATCTCTGTCCCACGTTGCTAGGAAGGTCCACACCCCTGGGAGTCATGTCCCATGTAGAGAGGGGGAGGGTGGTGAGACTGCTCGTTGTGTTGGCTGGAGAGAGGGGCCACATCTGAGCAACAAAAGAGGCTCTCTTGGGGGTGACTCTTAGCCCTAAATTTTAAGTAGACTTGACCTATCCTTTGCGGGGTTAAGCTTCATATGAACAAACCCCAAGACTGGGGGCTCTGCCTATAGCTTTGGTTGTCCACACTGCTTGTGAGAATATCAAGAATTCAACTTGGGGAAGCTGAATTTCTCCCCATTCTCACCACTCCCCAAAGGGGGCTTTGCAGATACTTTTCCACTCACTGATCAAATCACTCTGGATTCATCGGGGCATCACTCTGGACAAACCAGCAAAATCTCATCCTACCTGAGACTCCATCTGTTTTTATTGGACATCTTCTATCTTCCCAGCCACACACTGTAGGGGATAGAGTGACATGTGGGTGGCATACGGGAAGTGGTCTCTTTGAATTAGATTATGAATTCTTTGAGGATAACGGGCTATGTCTGATTTACCTCTGTGTTTCCAATACTTTGCTCAGAGAGAACATTTGATAAGTATCTGCCAACTGAATGAATAAATGAATGGTTACAGCTTTCGAGAACCTCTAGTCTAGTTATGTCAACCAGAGCTGTTAGTCATTTACAGCATTGCCTTCATCGTTAGGCAGGTATCAAGTGATATTCCCTGATCAGGAGGGGAGGGGAAGGAGAGCATGGTAGTTGAGACATCAATCCCGACTTCTTTTTTTTTTGCATGGGCAGGTACCAGGAATCAAACCCGGGTCTCCGGCATGGCAGGCAGGAAGGAAGTCTGCCTGCTGAGCCACCGTGGCCAGCCCAATCCTGACTTCTTAGACATCCCTTTATTTCCTTCTTCATTAAACTTCTACGCTGATTCCCCATTCTCTTTCCCCTCTACTGTGCCTTCTTCATGTGACTGCATGTTTGAATAGCACAGAAAACTATGCTTATTACAGCTGGGCAGCTTGGATTCAAGCCCTGGCTCACCAATTTAGTGGCACTGTGGTCTTGGGCAAGTCATTTAACCTCAGGGGTCCCAGTGTCTTCATCTATGAAAAAGGAACAATGGGTTCACCAGGAGCATGGTGTTGATGCAAGGGTGTTGCAGTCACACCGTACCGGTCTGGTCCCCTAACTGCTCTCCATGTGACCTTAAGCAAGGTCTTTATATTTCATTATTTATAAATATGTAGTTTTGAATTAAAAAAAATCTGAATAGACACTACACATACGCATGGTAGAAAATTCAGAAGGTACACGAGGTATTCAATTAAAAGAATGTATCTTCTTCCCTGGCTCCCTGGTCCCCTCCCCAGTGGCAACAACTAATTCCTTTGTATCTTTTCAGAGAGAGTCACTGTATTCATACACATATATGTATATACATTTTTTTTCTCTACACATAGCCTACTGTGATACTGGTCTGCATCTTACACTTCTTACCTTAGCATATCACTATATACAGAGCTATCTCATTCTTTTTAACCTGGATGTTTTCCGTGGTATGACCCATTGTTAGATATTTGTTTCCAATTTTCTGCTATTACAAATAATATTGCAATTAATATCCTTATCCACACAGCATTTGCACATGTGGAAATAGATCTGTAGGACAGATACCCAGAAATAGAATTGCTGGATCAAAGGATACTTACCTTAAAATTTTGAGGCATGGCTGGACTCCCCTCCACAAATGATGTGCCAAATTCACACTCTTCCCTGCAAGAGAGAACTGTGCTCTTCTCCAGACTCCTTTGCTTGGGCAAGATGTCTCCATCTTGATGCCTCACTTTTCTCAACGTTTTTCTCATCTACAAAATGGGAATAATAATGATCCCTTCCTCGGCGGGTGGTTGCAAGGGTAAATGAGATTGTTCATGAGAAATCCTTAGTATTGCCAGTGTCATTCTCAATGTCATCATCATTATTTTCATTTTTACCATCTTGTGGGATATTAGGCAACCACAGTTATAAAAGCTCTGGGTATAGAACTACACCAGTGTTGGTAGTTAATAGGATCCCATTTGCTTTTCCCACCATTTTCTCAGGACATTTTGTGCAGTGGTGGCCTTTTTGTGCTGAGCCTTCATATGGTTTCATTTCATAGGAATATTTCTCAAGTGCTTTTAAAGCCTTTCTAAATTTACAGAACCTTCCAAATTGATAACTTACTGAACAAAATATGACCAATACTAATTTCATTCCCCCCAAATTAATCATATGCCCAAAATCCAGAATAGAAAAAGAAAAGAGCATGAGTGATGGGGAATGAAAATACAAGCCAAGAAACCAAATGAGAGGGGTGGTAAGGGGAGGAGACAACCAGGGGTGGGGAAAAGGGAACACAGGGAATCAAGATGAAGGATCAGTTGGAATGTAGAGCACTGTTTTGGTTTATCAAAGCTGCTGGAGTGCAATACACCAGAAAAGAAACAGCTTTTTTAAAGGAAATTATTAAGTTACAAGTTTGCGGTTCTTAGGCCATAACAGTGTCCAAACTAGGGCATCCAGAGAAAGATACCTTGGCTCAAGAAAGGCTGATGTCTGTCACATGGGAAGGCACAAGGCTGGCACCTGCTGGTCCTTGTTCCCAGTTCTGTTGCTTCCAGGTTCAGAAGCAAGTGATTTCCCTTCTACGTGTCTGTAGGCCTTCACTTAGCAACTCTGGGACACAACTGTAGATTCTGGCTTGTTTAGCATCTCCTGGGAAGGCACATGGCGATATCTACTGGGTTCTGCATCTCCAAACATTTGTGTCTAGGTGTCTGCTCTGTTAGCTCTGCTGGCTCTGAAGCAACTGTTCTCCACGCTTCTGCATTTAAAGTTCTCCAAAATGTTTCCCCTTTTACAGGACTCTACTAAACCCACCTTGAATGCGTGGAGTCACATCTCCCTCTAATCAAAAGGCCACACCCACAATTGAGTGTGTCAGTCTCCATGGAAACAAGTCTAATCAAAGGTTTTCACCCCACAATATTAAATCAGGATTAAAGGACTGGCTTTTCTGGGGTAGAGAAGAGCTTGAAGCCAGCAAAGACATAAAAGGAGAAGATAGAACCGAGGTCCCGGACCAAGAGAGTTTTCAGCCGAGAAGGTAGCAGAATGGGCCACCTAAGCATTTGATTAACCTCAAAGTGTCCACACATTCTCTCCTCCTTTTGGTTTGCAGAGCAGTGAGCCTTGGTTTTAGCTGTTCCTTCAGCTCCATGCAGGAGCCTATTATCCAGGGCTTCCACTTCATCTTCCTCCTCTTCTCTCCTTCAACTTTCCTCTCTTAACACTTTCTCCCTGATACATTCCTTCCCAGAGTTTTGGTCTCCACTCTGAGGCAACTGACTAGCCCAGCATCCAAGTGCTGTTCCAAGCTTCCTGTGAAACAATAAAATCCATTCTTAAAAGACTTGTGTTCATCTCTGGCTCAACTTGCTGAAACAAAACTCCTCTCTGAAACAGCTTTTCTTTCTCGCTGTATTTCAGTATACACTAAAAACTACATAACGTGTCTTTTATATACCCTGTTAGGGCAGTGTTGCTGACTTATCTATGTGCAGTCAATGAAAGTTGATGGATTGGCAGATCAATTCCCCAGGCTTAGGACACCCCCTACCCCCCCCACAGTGCAGCACATCTCCCTTATTTTATATTTTGATGTGAACACAATTTGGAGGTTATTTTCTGAAATATTAAACAAACATCTTTTGCGTGTTTCATGGCTTGTGATGGGTGATTAACAATTCTTCAGCAGACTATTCCAACCTGCTGGTCTAGGGACAGCCTTGAGAAAGGCATGTGAAAACCTTCTGTGGTTTATTTGCGTGGGAGATTTCTTTCCTTCCACTCTGCAGAGCATATCGCTGTGCTCTATGGTGCCTGAAGGGAGAACTGGGCTGATCGTTTATTTAATGTGAGAGTGAGAGAATGTTGATTATCTTAAATCATAATTAGACTGATAGAAGTGAGTAGTGGTGCAGATTTTAAGAGTGCAAAGGGGTATGCATAGCTAAAAACCTGGAAAGCTGAGCCTTCAAAATTTCATCTGAAACTGAAAAACAAATGTCATTAATATCTGCTTTATGAAACTGAAATGAAAAAAAATGTTTTACAGATAATTAAATAAAAACCCTATGCCATGGTTTAAATAAGAGGTTATTGTGTTTTGTTCGTATTGTAGGTCTCACATTTCTTGGCAATCAGCCGTAGTTAAAAAATGATGCTAATGATCTGAGGTTGAGTATTCTTCAAAAATAACAGTTGACTCATCATGAGAAACCTTGGGTGCACTCACGTTCTAGGCACCTCTTCTGAAAACATGTACGGCTGGGTAAGGGAAGAAATGCATTAGGCTTCCAGGAAAAGTAATATAAAATCCATGCCTTTATCTTCATCAATTCACATTAAGAAAAATCACTCCATCTTATCATTTAAAGATAACTACCGTGAACATTTTGGTTTTATCTCTAAACTACATTCTTTTATCTCTAACTACATTCCAGCTGTAAGTATCTACAGGCAGACAAACTTCTCTACAGATATGTCTCTGAGGTTCCTCAAGTTTTTTACTCACGTTGCAGATGGACCAGTTGTTTAAAGCTCATTTGAATTGTTCAGAGCTTGTGCTGCACAGGTTGGCAAATAGTTAGTGTATCACCTACTGTTTAACAGAGTGGAATCAACCTTTCCATACTGTCTGGGTGTGTGTGTGTGTATGTGTGTGTGTGTGCATGTTTGTTACTAATGGTGTCATCTTTTCAAAATGTATATCATTTTCATGGCTACAGGGTGTTCAGGGGTGGCTTTTCCATTGTTTATTCAATCAATTGTATGTTAGAGGGGAATGTATTTTTTCAATTTGATCTTTTATATACATATAATTTATATAACACCTACTTTATGTTTTTACCTTCCTTTTACATTTCTTATCTTTGTTGCTTACATTTCTTTCCACTTCAAAAGGTCTGTACTTATTGTGTTCTGGTGTCATCCTCTGTATATTGAAAATATTTGAATCATTCTCTATCAGCATTGGAATTTAATTACCTTTTGCTAATTTCCCACCCCCATTTTCCTCTGTGAGTATACATTTCTACTTTCTCCCATCTCCAATTCTTAGCTTATATTTAAATATTTTGGGGATTTTTTAATTCATTTTTTGAAATAAAGCTTATATCTCTTCTTTTGAGAATTATGTTTCAAATATACATTATTTACAATCATATCAGCAATTATTGAGCTATGAACTCTGAACTTAAGTTCAGTCTACTGCCGTTTTTTTACAACATTTTCTTATATTTAAATTATTTACTTTGATACATTTCTCAGTTTGCTGAAATACTTTTTTGATGGTATGCAGGTGATGATTTTCAGTCCTTACATGTTAGAATAAAATTTTGTCTTGCCTTCAAACACAGATGACAGACAATTTGTTTTTAAAGTTTTCTTAAAATTTCTTTGTATCTTCTCAATTGTTCTCTGGCTTTGAGTTTTAATCTAATTGTTCTTTTATTAGTAGATTAACTTAAAAAGAATCACCCAGGTCTGAATGTATATAGATTTCTTTATCTTTCAAATACAAAGCATAACTAGAATTTTTGTACATGTATTTGTCTGTGTGTATGTGTGTGTGCATGAAAGAAAGAGAGGGAAAGAGAGAGACAGAGACAGATGGAGCACTTTTCTTCATTATCTGCATAATGGACCCAGGAAATCCATACATTCATATTATTTTTTTTCTATCCAAGAAATTTTCTTTTATGTATTAGATAACTATGTTTCTTGCATATTTCTGCTCTCTTGTATTCATCCTATCGTACTCAGATTGCATCTTGTGGGTCTATCATCTATATCTGTTTTAGTTTCCTGGATACAAAAAAAATACCATGAGCAGGTTGGCTTAAAAACTGGGAATTTATTGGCTTATGGTTTTGAGGTTGTGGAGAATTTCAGAGTCAAGGCATCATCAAGTTGATACTCCTTTTAGATGACAGTTAGATGAAAGGCTGTATTATTGGGCAGGACAGAATACTGGCCATTTGGTGTTGACTGCAACCATTTTGGTGCTGTTTTTTCTGACACATGGCAGATGCTCATGGTTTCTTGGTTCTGTTGATGCTCAGCTTCTAGCTGCTTCTTCTGACTTTCTGTGTGGCCTTCCTTATAAGTCCTTCAGTAATAGAATTGAGACCCATCCTGGTTTAGTGGGGCCACAACTTAATTGTAGTAACCTTATCAAAAGGTCCTATTTACAATGGGTTCCCATCCACAGGAATGGATTAAATTTAAGAACATGTTTTTATGGGTTACATAGCTCCAATCCATTACAAGGTCAATTCCTTTTTGCTTATCATGTATTCTATATTATCCTCTTATGCTATTATGAAAGAAGCTCTGAAGATGGTCTTCTCATTCACTGTTGCCATTTTCTGCATTCTCTGTTCTTCTGTTCACCATTTGCACTTTTAGATTTTTTTACTGTTACTTATCTGAAAGCATCCTTTCCTAGAAGCATATTTTCACTTTGCATTGATGATTAGAAAATGCAACAAAGAACATATAATCAATTTCTTGGTATAAATTGATATTTTGGGACTTTGATTCTGTACTGCTTTTGGTAAAGTGGATCTTTTCATACATCTGGTGACTTTTCACCTTTAGAAGTGGAAGTGGAGAAAGATGAAGTTTTATGATGGTTTATTTCAGCAATTTTATAAATTCTTTCTCATATATATTTTAGCTCCAGTAGAAAAGGAATGAAAGGGAGGAAGAATGGAAAGTTATTGCTTAATAAGTACAGAATTTCTGTTTGGGGTGATGAAAAAGTTATGGTAATGGGACTTCTGGGGAAGAAGGTGGAGTAGGGAGCTCCAGAACTCAGTCCTTCCACCAAAACAAGTATTAACAGGCAAAACTGTCTGAAAGAAATATTTTGGAACTCCAGAGGCCAGAAGGACACTGTATACAGCATCCAGGGAGGACAGGAAGAAGAGGCATATAAACTACACTAAAGACCTGTAAACTGCTCTCTCTCCATGTGGCAGACTGCCACAGGTTCCGGTCCCTGACTAGCTGCTGCTGATGACAGAAAGGGACATAAAAATTCTCTTCCTCAAGAAGAGGGGTGGGTATGGCCAATCACTAATCACATCTTTTGATTACTGAACTTGAATCTCTGGGTCTCAGCTCTGAGGGCAGCTATTGTTTCAACCCTGCCCCAACAAAGGCACTGACTGTCATTACTTTAACACTCCCCAGACAGGGGCAGAGGTAGTGGAGATTTAAAGATGCAGTACTTCCTCAGGGTGAAAGAGGAGAGTTAGATGAAAGGCTGTATCATTGGGTAGGACAGGAAAGCTCAGCTTTGGAGAGGCTTCAGAGAAACTTTTCCTGTTCTTCCTGATCCCCTCCCCAAGGCACTTTGAAGTGGGTCCCTGGTCCTGTTTTGGCTGAGAAAGACTGACATGGGAAAGTTCTCTCCTAGGTGACCCTCATCCCAGAATTTTCCCTCCAGGCAAAAGCAGTGTGAGGCAATGAAAGGAGCACAAAAACTATAGAGGTGGGCTGTCTGAGACAAATCCTGCTCATGTCAACTGTCTGGAAGAGGGAAGTCTGTCTCCTAGGAAACAGAGGACAGCTCCATTCCTGTGAACAGGGGAACTCTGAAACAACCAACTACCAGAAGCCACGGACAAGACAGAGGAAACCCTGAACATTGCATTCACTTTGGGCAGGCCTTCCTCATATGAAGGCTGATGCTCAAAAAAATCCTTGTCTTATCATTAGTCAACCCAGAATTGACATTTTTAACTATTAAATGTGCATTGTGCAACAAAAGAATGAAAGACAAACAAAGAAACAGGAAATGTTGGCCCATCCAAAGAAAGAGGACAAAAATACAGAAAATGTCAATGAAGATGAGAATGTGTACTTACCAAAAGAAGCCTTTAAAAAACATGATCGAAAAATGCTTAAGAAGGTGAAGGAAAGTATGGAGAAAAAAACTAAAGGATATCAGGAAAACAATGAATGAACAACACAAGAGTCTAAGTAAAGAGGTAGAAATTTTAAAAAGGAACCAAACAGAACCACTGGAATTAAAGACCACAATAACTGAAATGAAGAATGCTCAGGAGGGTTTCAGGAGCATATGGGAGCTGACAGAAAAAAACATCAGAGACATTGAAGACAGGACACTTGAAATGCGTCAAGCTAAGAGAAGACATATTAAAAGCAAAAATAGTCAAAAAAATGACAGATAACTTCCCAAACTGCTCAAAACACATGAATATGAACATCCGAGAAGCAGAGAGAACACCAAACAGGATAAACATGAAGGAAAATACACCCTGTCATATATTGATCACACTATCAAATGCAAAGGACAAGGAAAGAGTTCTGAAAGTTGCAAGAGAAAAGCAACACGTCCAATACAAAGGAGACCCAATTAGATTGTCAATTTCTCATCAGAAACTATGGAGGCAAGAAGACAGTGGGTTGAAATACTAAAAGTGCTGAAGGAAAACAATTGCCAGCCAAGCATTGTACATCCAAAGAGACTTCTTTCAAAAATGAGGGAAAGATTAAAACATTCTCAGATAAACAAAAGCTGAAATACTTCATCACCATTAAACCGATCCTACAAGCAATACTAAAGGGAATTCTTCAGACTGAAAGGAAAGCACAATAGACAATGGTTCAAAGCAGCATAAAGAAATAAAGAACTGTGATGAAGACAACCATTTGGGTAGTTACAAATGCCAGTATTATTATATTGCATTGTTTGGTGTATAACTCCATTTCTTACTGCCTATGGGTGTTAAAATGCACATGCATAAAAAGTAATTATAAATCTAGGATTTTGGAAATAAAGTGCCCAAAGACATAACAAGTACAAGTACTAGTACTTTGTACTTTTCTATCAAGCATAAAAAATGGTGGGGGGATGGAGGGGGATAGGAAAATTATATATACATGCTGTTGAAATTAAATTGGTATCAAACTAAATATGATTGTTATACATTTAGGATAGTAAAATCCTAATAACCACAAGGAAATAGATGAAGAATATATCCAAATAAAAGTGAGAAGGCCCTTAGTATGGTACAACTCAAAAAAGCAAATAAATTAAAAGGTAGGCATTAATGGAAGTGAGGGACAAAAAAGTTATGAGACTTACAAAGAATAGATAACAAAATGGCAGAAGAGAGCTCTGTGTTATCAGTATGACTGTAAATGGAAATTCAACATACCAAAACTTATGGGGTGTAGTGAACACAGTATTGAGAAGGTAGTTTATAGTACTAAATGCCTACATTAAAAAAGAAGATATACTCAAATCAGAGTCCTGATTTCAAAACTGGAAGAAATGGAGAAAGAAAGCAAATTAAAACCAAAACGAGCAGAAGGAAGGAAATGACAAAAATTGGAGCAGAGACAAATGAAATAGAAAACAAAAATCAATAGAGAAAATCAACAAAATCTAAACTTGTTTTTTTGCAAAGATATATAAATTCAACGAACCTTTAGCTAGACTAACAAAAAAAAAAGAGAGAAGGACAAATAACAAAAATCAGAAATGAAAAGGGGACATTAGTACTGTCTCTGCTGAAATAAAAAGGACTATAAGAGGATGCTGTGAACAACTGTATGCTAATAAATTAGATAACCTAGATGAAATGAACAAATTCATAGAAACACATAAATTCTGAACACTGATTCACAAAGAAATAAATCTAAACAAACAAATTACTAGTAAAGAGATTGCATCAGTAATAAAAAACAAACCTCTCAAACAAAGGAAAACCCAGGACCAGATGGCTTCACAGGATAGCAAACATTAGAAGAAGACTTAACTCCAATTCTGCTCAGACTTTTCTCAAAAACTGAGGAGAAGGGATCACACCCTAACTCATTCTACAAGCCCTGCATCACCCTCCTAGCAAAGCCAGATAAAGATACCACAAGTTAAGAAACCCACAGATCAATATCTCATATTAATATAGATGCAAAAGTCCTCAACAAAATACTAGAAAACTGAATCCAACAGCATATTGAAATTATTATACACAATGATCAAGTGAGATTTATACCTGGCGTGTAAGGTTGGTTCAGCAAAAGAACATCAATTAATGTAATTCACCACATTAACAGAATGAAGGGGAAAAAACCCCACATGATCATCTCAACTGATGCAGAAAATGCATTTGACGACAACATTTAGAACTCTAGCAATAGAAGGAAACTTCCTTAACATGATAAATGGTATATATGAAAATCCCACAGCTAACACACTTAAGGTGAAAGACTGAAAGCTTTTCCCCTGAGATCAGGAAAAAGACAAGGATGTCCACAGTCATCACAGTTATGCAGAGTTGTTCCAGAAGTTCTTGCCTGAGCAATTAGACAAGGAAAAAGAACTACAAGCTGTCCAAATTAGAAAGGAAGAAGTCAAACTTTCCTTATTTGCAGATAATATGATCCTATAAATAGGAAACCCTGAAAAACTGCAGCAAAGCTCCTAGAGCTATTCAATGAATTCAGACAAGAAGTGAGGTGCAAGATCAACTCCCTCAAATCAGTAGTGTTTCTATACACAAGCAATGAGCAATCAGAACAAGAAACCAAGAAAAAATCCATTCATACTAGCAATTGAAAGAATCAAATATCCAGGAACGAATCTAAAAAAGGATGATAGAACTTGTACACAGACCACTACAATATGTTGCTAAAAGAAATTAAAGAAGACCTAAATGAATGGAAGGATATTCCATGTTAATGGTTTGAAAGACTGAATATCATTAAGATGTCAATACTACCCAAAGCAATTTATAGATTCAATGAATTCCCAATCAAAATTACAACAATCTGGGCAGGCCATGATAGCTCAGCTGGCAGAGTTCTCACCTGCCATGCCAGAGACCCAGGTTCGATTCCCAGTGTCTGCCCATGCAAAAAACAAAATTTCAACAATCTTCTTTGCAGAAATGGAAAGCCAATCATCAAATGTACATGCAAATGTACATGGAAGGGCAAGGGGCCCCAAATAGTTGAAGTTATCTTGAAAAAGAATAATTAAGTTGGAGTACTAATACTTCCTGATCTTAAAACTTATTACAAAGTCAGAATATTGTGTAAACAGCATGCTACTGGCACTGCAGTGGACATACAGACCAATGGAATAGAATTAGAGAGCTCAGAAATCAACTATCATATTTGTGGGCAAGTAATTTTTGACAAGATGGCAAAGACCACTCAATTGGGAAGAATAATCTCTTCAACAAATGGTCCTGGAACAAACTGTATCTCCTTTTGCAAAACAAAGGAAGACCCTACCTTACACCAGATACAAAAATAAACTGAAAAAGGATGAAGCACCTTAATGTAAGAGCTAGAACTATCAAACTCCTAAAAGAAAATGTAGGAAAGCATTTTCAGGACCTTGTGTTAGGCAATGGCTTCCTCAACTTTATACATAAAGCACAAACAACAAAACAAAAAATATATAAATGGGTCATCAGTCAAAGTTAAAAACTTTTAGTCTTTAGAGGACTTTATCATGAAAGTAAAATGAGGTAAAAACCTACACAATGGGGGAAATATTTGGAAACTACATATCCAATAGAGTAGGCATATGAAGAAATCCAGAGTATATGAAGAAATCTTTCAACATAACAGCAAAAAGACCAGAAAACCCAATTACAAAATGAGCAAAAGACGGACAGACATCTCTCCAAAGATGATATAAAAACTATCACAAAAGACTTGGACAGACATCTCTCCAAAGATGATATAAAAAGTATCACAGTCTGTATCCCTTCAGCTTCAAGTACCCATTATCTTACCCTGTTTCTAACTACTGCTGGACTCTGTTACCAATATTTCAAGTTTATTCTCGAATGTCCGTTCACATCTTTTTCTGTTGTGTTGCTAGTTCCTCTAAACCGATGCAAATGTACTAAGAAACGATGATCATGCATCTATGTGATGATGTTAAGAATTACTGAGTGCATATGTAGAACGGTATGATTTCTAAATGTTGTGTTAATTTTTTTTTTCTTTCCGTTAATAAAAAAAAAAAAACTATCACAAAGCACATGAAAAGATGCCCAGCATCATTAACCATCAGGGAAATGCAAATCAAAACCACAATGAGATACCATTTCACACTCTTTAGAATGGCTGCTATTAAAAAAAAAAGAAAGAAAAGAACAAGTATTGGAGAGGATGCAGAGAAATAGGAACACTCATTCATTGCTCCTGGCAATGTGAATGGTGGAGTTGTTGTGGAAGACAGTTTGGTGTTCCCTCAGAAAGGTAAGTATGTAACTACCACATGACCTGGCAATACCACTACTAGGTATATTATTATATATATATATACACACTAAGACTTGAAAGCATGGACTCAGAAAGTATTTGCACACTGATGATGTTCTAGCAGCATTATTCAAAAATTCCAAGAGACGGAAGCAACCCAAGTGTCCATCAACCAATGTATGGCTAAACAAAATGTGGTATATACATACAATGGAATATTATTCAGCCATACAAAATAATGAAGTCTTGACACATGTGACAACATGAATGAACCTTGAAGATATCAAATCAGGTGAAATAAGCCAGACTCAAAAGGACAAATATTGTATGATCTCTCTGTTTCAAAACAATTAGAATAAGCAAGCTCATAGGATCAGAATCTAGAATATAGGTTACCAGGGGCAGGGGTGGGGATAGGAATGGAAAATTAAGGCATTTAATGCAAAGCGTTCTGTGCTAGTTTGAAGCTATTAGGTACCCCAGAAAAGCTGTGTCCTTTAATCTTCCTCCAGTATTGCTGGGTGAGATCTTTTTTATTGTTTCCATGGAGATGTGACCCACCCAATAGTGGGTGGTAATTTTTGGTTAGATGGTTTCCATTCAAGATGGGGATGCTTACTGGCCTTTTAAGGCTGAAACATTTTGGAAAAAGCTTCAGAGCTGAGAGAGCCACATAGCCAGAGATCTTTGGAGAAACGGGAGAGCATCCATTATGTTAGATGTACATTATCAATTTTTTTTAAATAAAAAATAGGGAATGAAAATTGCTTGTATTTTCTGTGGTTTTAAAGGTTATAAAGGTTCCAGAAGCTTGAGTGGAGGGAGCAGTAGCTACTTCCAGAAACAATACTGGGATCTGGAGCTGCGCTTCTGTGTGAGGTGCTTTCTTCTCTGTTTTACTTAGTACCTGGCCCTTCCTGAGCCACCCATTGCCAGTGCTTGTCAGCCTCACTCCTACTTCCTGAAGTCCCTTTTCTCCCAGTGACTGCTGCTGCCTTGCTCACTTTTGCCTGGAGGGCCTGATTGCTCCAGATCAGAGCTGGGAAACACTCTGCAAGGCCTAGTATAAGCCAAGAATTGCAAGAGTATGGGCCATGAGATGTACTACTACTTCTTGGCATCATTCATAAGACTGAGATTCATCCGACAGCCCCCCTCTTGGCCCCAGTCTCTATTCTTCCCAGCCTGGGGTATGTGTGGGGACTTTGCTGGTGGTTTGCTCTCTTCCCAGGAAAAGTACAATTATTGCAGGATGTTTCAGCTATTCCTGTCTTCATTCTGAACTCGACATTATGTCTGGCCTATATTCAGTGACATTCCTGACCTACCTATTCTTATTTTCATAGGAATTTACACAGCTGGAACATTTGAACAAAAGTATTGAAACACACTAAAGGACATCAAGAGTTAAGAAAAATCCCATGTAAGAGACTTGTAGGTCTACAGGACACAGCAATATCTGATTGAACAATTCAACAAATCACCATGACACATTGTCTCTGTGTCATGCCATTTCCACTGTTATATAGGTACTCAGGCTTCTAATTTTCTTTTTGACATTCAGCCTCAAATGGATATGGACACCATCCATGGATTCTGAAGATCAAAACATTTGTTTTTTTCCCCAGGTCCTAAGATCTTTCAAGAAGAAGCATGTCTGTCTGTGCTTAAATTAATCCTGAGCACTGAGGCAACTGTCTCCTGCATATTTGTGGAAAGCCTAAAATAACAGCTTGCCTACAACCCTGATTCAAGTTGCTTTGATCTCACTCTCACCTTCCTTCATAAGGCACTAGCTGAGCTTTACAGTTCAGAAGTGAAACACATTAGAATATTTATTTAAAGGTAATTGTATTTCTAGCTCTTTCTAGGTAGATGGACTCACCATGTTACCAGACCCGCAAGTGTTTATTCACCTTAGGGTGGCCCGTCTTGCAGGGGGCATTGTCTCCCCATTGTCAGCAAATGGTTTCCTCCACAAACCTTTTAACTCTACAAGTTTGCAGCCATTAATTCTTAAGGGTTTTGATAAATCTCCCCAGTTAAATATTAAATAATAAATATGGGCCTGATGGTAATAGGGCTTTGTAAAGTCTGTTTGAAGTGTCCTTTGAAATATTAAATTCAAATAAATGATTGAATCAGAACAAAGGATATATCTTAAGGCAAATTCAGCCAAGTCTCTTTAACCTTTGAGCTTTCGACATAGATTAGAAAGCTAGGCCAGCACATGCTTTCATAGCAAATTGAAATGGGATTTTTGAAGCAGTTCCTGCAAATACAGGTAACCCATACCTAGGTTTGATCTGTCTTTGCCATTTTGGCAGCAGAGATTTTGCTGCCCATTGTTTGATAAGAATGTGAACACTTAAAAAAAAATGCCGCTGTTCAAAGAAGTAAATCCTTGAAAACGCTAGCTTTTGGTGCTATGTTTATTCCTTGTCAATGTCTTCCATATGAAATCTGTTCTGCTTATAATATCTATCACAGTTGGAGCCCTGCAAAAAAAATCTGTTTCATATTTGCCCTTTGCACTTAGCTTATTTTGCTTTTTTGCTTCCCCCAAGCTACCTGTCTTTAAACAGTCTTGCTTATAAGCAGGCAATCCTAAAGGAGGAGGAAATGGAGAGATTTCCCTGCCTTGTGGGGAATCCTAAACTGCTGACACTTGGACAGAGCCTTAGGTAGGGGGCAAGTAAAGGAGAAGAAGATGAATTCACCAGCTGGGATAAAAAGACTTGTGAAGTCAAGTTCCACTTCCTTCTTACTCCATCTCCCCAGGCTGGGCTGGCCCATCACCCACTGACTCCACTCTTGGGTGTCTGCTCTTGCCACTGTCCCTCCATCTGCTCCAACCGTTTCCTCAATACTGAGCAGCCTCCAGGCGCTCTTCATCCAGTCTGCCCAGACAATACTTCCAAAGAAGGAGCTTCTCAGAAGTAGTGTGATGGTGGCCTCAAGGCATGCAGCGATAAAGAGACCTTGTTGTAACAAGATATAGGTTGGCCTGGGGGCAGTGTGGTTGGCTTCGTCAGGTGGTTAAAGGGTGTGAACATGTTGAAATCAAAGACATTCGTTAATAATCTCTTGAACGGAAGCTAATGGCTTGCAAGGGCTTCTGAAAGAAGCAGGAATGTGACTCCTGTTTTCTCAAATTTACTGTAAGAGGTCTTTGGGCTTCTGTGCTCCCTGGGGAGCGAATGCTCCAAAACAAGGAAAGTTGGGGTTCTCAGCAGTAGGACGACTACTTGAGCCCCATTTGGATGTAGACCCTACCCCTACCCGACCCCCCAGCTGATGCTCCATCTGAAGGTAAAGGTCTCTCTCACTTGAGAAATGGACAAGTAAAACAATTACCTGATGCAGGTGAGGTTAGATATTGTCCAAACCAATAAAGAGACTTTTAAGATCTAGACTGTAAAACCTTTCTGGAAAAAGATGATCACCTGTCCTTTAAAAGAAAAAGAAATATCTTTTGGGGAGTTCCCACAGTTCTGGGACCACCCTGATGGAGTCTGCTTTGGAGCCTGTTTCTAACTTGCAGACTGAAGGTCTCCTGAGAATGAGGAGACAGAGTTGGACCTTGCATTTCTTTCCTGAATGTTTCAGTTTGCTTAAGTGAACTTTTGTTCCTGTTTGTCCACCCTGTGTGCACCAATAGGGGTCCTCCTTGGTTTGCTCAGGACAGAGCAAAGGGCAGCTTTGGAATAGAAGCCCCAGAAGGAAGCTTCGTGGTGTCCTCACTCCCTGGGTTTCAGGCTGTGTGGCCTTGGATGAATCACCAGTGCACTTGGGCTTCAGTGTACTCATTTTTACTAAGGAAAGAAGAATGGATCAGGAGTTCTACATTTGTTGAGAATCTTCCATGTACCAGATGTTGCATTTGTTTAAGTGGAAGTTCCACCTACAGCAAAAGCCTGAAACAAGTACTTGGGTACATAGGCTCATTTGGAAAGTGGTCACAGGAAACAGAAGTGGAGGGCAGGGGGTGAGATGCGAAACGAGGGTGTGTATGGAGGGTTTGCGAGGAAAACGGAAGCAGATTCCAGTGAGGCGTCCTCGGCAGGATAGACAGTGCCTCCCAGAGGTGTCCAGTGGAAGGGCAGGGGGCCAGGTCGTGCATCCACTGGTTTCCACTTGCACAGCATTATCTCTGAAAGTGATGCACCTTCCCACAGAGTGGAGAAGGTGCCGGGGCAGAAAGTGAAAAACACATGGTGCAGGCTAAAGGTCTGAGAGTCTGAAATCAGACAAGCTGCCGCTGAAATGAGACATGAGCTGAGGGATCTGCTACTGTGCTCAATGCTTGCCATCGCTGCAGAGAGCCTGCCATTCCATGGACACCGATGCCAAGATCTAATAGCTTTCTCTCAGGGTTGAAATAAACGTTTCGTGTAATAGTGTAGATTGTGCCCGATTCAGGGTAGGTTCTTAGAAATAGAATTCAGAAGCTTGTTTGGATGGGAAGAATAAAGCTACTCAGATTCCCGCTGCCAAGAAACAGCTCCTTCCACTAGGAACCAACTGTGTTTTAGGAGTGAAGGGAGTGTGAGGAAGAAAGGGGCTACCAATGAATCATTGGGGAGCAATTCAGCAGATCCTCCAGCTGCTAAGACCCTCCTCAGTGCATGCTTGTTAAATACATGAATGTAACCGTAGCATTCCTCTTTGTTTACTGGTGTAGGTGCAAGATCCTCTAGGCGAATACCTTTCGCCAGCATGTAAAATGCCTTCGGAATGTCACTAGCACCACATTTATATTTGTCTGCATAAAAGTTTTTTAATATAATCATCACAATGTTCCACCAAGAAATACTTTTCTAAATTAAAATAAATATATGAATGAATGGATGAATGAATAAGTAAGTAAATAAACAAGTAAATAAATAATAATAACTGTGTTAAATGGAGAGGAGCTTGTGAACACATCTGTCAAAAACAGATTTTTTCAGTCCAGTGAAATGTGTTGTGAGCCCAACAGAAGAGCAAAGTTTTGAGCAGGTAGCCAGAGCACAAGCATGTCTCACGGAGTGAATGACATTTACCCACGTGTTTATTCATCAATGCTTGGTTTTACCTAGACAGCACAAATGTCTATTTCTATGTATGATTACTCATACCCCAAGTTATCTGAGACAAATGGTTTCAAGTAATGAGTGAAATTTCCCAGAGATTTACAAAAATCCTCTATCAATGACCCTTTGTCATCTCCTGTTAGCTTACTTTAAGCTAAAGGTCACTTTTAATAACATGCAAACTCACAAAGTTAGAATCTAGAATGTAGGTTACCAGGGGATAAAATGGGTTACAGAATGAGGAGCTGATGCTTAATTTGTTCAGAGTTTCAATTTAGGTTAATTGTAAATGTTTGGAAATCGATAGTGCTGATAGTGGCGTATTATTGTGAGTGTAATTAATAGCGCTGAATTATGTGTGTGAATGTGTGTGAAAGGAGGAAGATTTGGGTCCTGTCTCTTACTAGAAGGAAAGTTAGGAGATAACACGTGAGACTGTGTAACACAGTGGAGCCTGTTATGGATGATGGACTGTGGGTAATAGTACAAATATGAGAAGGTTCTTTCCTGAATAAAATAACAAATGCATGACACTATTACGAGGTGTTAATAATAGGATGGCGTTTGGGGAAAAAACACCTAATGTAAACTATGGACTATAGTTAACAGTAATATTTTAATTTTCTTTCACCAGTTGAAGCAAAGGCATCACATTAATGCAAAATGTCAACAATAGGGGGTATATGGGAATGTTGTATTTTTTATATGACTTTTCTGTAAACTTACAATCTCTAAAAAATTATAGTAAAAAATAATAGTAATTAAAAAAACTATGTTCAGTGAAAGAAACCAGATGCAAAGTACTACATATTGTATGATTCCATTTATATCAAATGCAAATATAAATACATTTATAGAGACAGAATTAGATTAGTGGTTATGTAAGGCTAGAGGGATTTAGGGGTGTTTGCTACGGGATTTGGGTTTTACTTTTTGGAGGGATGAAAATGTTCTAAAATTGTTGCAATAAATGCATAACTTTTATGTACTTATTATAGTTGCTTTATATAAAAAAATCAGAGAGCATATTCATTATATTTATGTTACCAACTGAAGGTCTTATATTATGGTGACTTGAAACAGAAGTTTTTTTTAACCAAGGTGTATTGTTTCTTAAGTTGCTTTCTAGAGGTGTAGTAGGCCCCTGTGGAAGTGGCAGTTATGTTGGGGAAGTCATTAAAACAGACTCTTCTTCATCAGGGCACTAATAATACCAGCATATGTTGGCTTATTCATGAATTATCCTTTCGATCCTATTTCAAAATATTAATTGGGCATCTCCTCTTTGCCAGGCATGCTGTGACATGGAACAGTTTTCTCAGAGTCCATACGACGAGATGATTATCAACCCTCCATGGGGAGAGCCTTGTTCCGACTGTCCCTGATGCCAGAGGCACTAGGCAGGTACTTGGCAAAAGTAGTTTCTATAAATAATGTTTGTAATAGAACCACCTCATCATCCATGATTTATGAAATATCAGCGCTTATTTTTCTAATCTTGCACTAAAATAGTATTTATGTTGCTTACTGAGTTTTTTTGGTGTTCCCTTAAATTTTGCACCTCACTTGCCTCACCCTAGCCCTGACCCTCCAACGAGGAAGACTCGTGGCTACCTAAATGTTGTGGAAACTCTAGGATGCCTTCCTTCTCCCTGTTCTCCTGGGCTCCCATTCAAATGTATTTATTTACGAATAAAGCTATCCGTTCAACAATAACATTCTTGACTTAAAATACGAGTGTTTGGAGGAAGATAAAAGCGTGATTTAAATTCACACTAATGAGCAAATGACTAATGTCAGTCCTTTCCAAGGATCAAATTTAGGATCATGAGATGGAGGAAAGAATCCAGGTAAGTACTGTGTGCCCTGAAGGGAAGAAAATGCCCTGGAAGAAAGATTGAGGACAAACAAGGGCAGACGGCCTCTCTGTCACAGGTCAATCCCAGAAGGTGCATGGGGGTGCAGAGCTGTTTCAGGAAAGGCTGCCTATTTTCTATGTGAGTGTTTTGGTTTTTGTTGGGGGAAGGGCAGGACACAGTTTTGCAATTCCTTCAAAATAGAGCTGCTTTTAATAGACAAGAACAAAGAAATTCAGAGTTAACGGTGAACATCTGTCCATGATTAACCCCAGTTGCATGTAGAAATTTAGGGGTGATCACACTATTTTGAAATCACATATTACCTTCAGTGAAACTAGTCAGCCTCAGTTCTTTTTCTCCGAAATAATGCTGACCATCAGCTTTAAATTACCATGTTTTCAAAAGATATTTCTTAATAAGTATGGTATTTATGTATTTTAAAAATTGGGTTTGCTCAATTTTTGATAAGGAGACGATTGAAGGCAATCAAAGTATAAAATGGTTAACCAGACTAAATATAGAGTCTTTTAAAGACTGTCAAATGGTCTTTGGTGATATAACTGTCCTGCGGCCTTTAACATATACATCAAAACATGATGCCAGTCAAGTCAGAAAACTTATTACACAGAAATCCACGCTCAGCCCTTACCTCAAGATTGAAAACCATTTAAATTCCAAGAATAAGTAGCTGACAAAGATAATTTTCATAGATTAACATTTTTTCACCTGGGTTTTATTTTTCTAGAAGAAATATACACAGCATTGGTTATGCATTGATCAAACTTTTATTGTGCCAGCTGTACTTCATAGACCTGAAAAAGTGATTCAAGCAAAACAAAAGAGAACATAAAAGCACAACTATAATGGTTTTAAATCCCAGAGAGGCAATTACAAGTTTGATTCCAGTGATGCAGCTGGACTCCATTGGAAGACTAAGCACCTTATCCATACTAAGTAGTTAAGAAGGCTAGGGCTCGGGATGTAAATAATAAATTTGCACTGCAGTCATATTTGTAAAGTACATCCCTTTTAATAAGTGGAAAGAATAGGGTAATAAATTTGACACTAATTCATGTGTAAAAGAGAATTTTACAGAGTTCAAATGTGTTAAGGCAGGCAAAAATGTGAGGTATGCAATAACTAATCATTGGGATAAAACAAATGAAAAAAGATTAGAATAATGTGCACAGGATTGGATTGTAATTCTTTAACCACTTGGAGCTGGGTTCAGCCTAATACAGCTTTTTGTATGCACGATGTTTCTCTGCCTCTCTTAAAAAAAAAAATGAAAGTAAATGGGGCATTGTGCTTTTCCTGAATTAATTCACAAAAGCCTAGGACATGACACTTACAGAACCCATTATTACATCGTTTAGAATATCTTTCTCTTCCCAAATTTTTAGACACAGGAGTGAGAATTTATTTATACAGGATCCCATCCAGCATTAAGCAATTAGGCTGGGGCTCTTCCAAGCTGACCACCCCCCCACACACACATACCCTAAGTCCTCCAAATATGCTCATTAATACATTAATCTGCTAAACATTTAATGCCTGTTACATATCAGGCACCAGGGAAGCAAAGATCAGCAGGCATTGCCCCAAACATTAAGGTGCCACAATGTAATCAGAGAAGTAGATGGGCACACAGACAATGCCTCGTATAAAAAAATAATAGCTAAAGTAGAATAATGCACAATGTAGGGAGCAGACAGAAGAGTCACTTAAGTTTTTTGTCTTAGGGAAGGGATTTCAGACAAAGACTCAAAGCAGAGAGAGACTGAAGTAGATTTTTAATATCATCTCACACAACCCACTTGGGTCTCCTTTCCAAATCTTGCTGTTTGTAACAAATTGCTGAAGGTTGCTCAATGTTTAGCCCATTTTTCCTGGAGGGCTGCTCAAAAAATTGAGCCCAATTCTTACCAAAACAAAGAGTTTGATGATTGCCCATAGAGTAAAATAGAAAATTGGTTTCATACCTCATGCCAAATATAAAGATGAATTTAAACACTAAATGTAAAAAACAAAAATTTAAAAATTAAGAAGAAAATACAGGATAATGTTTTATGAAGTTGAAGTACTTCTCAATCAATACTCAAAAATGGTGAAAGACCTCAAGGAAAATATAGGAAATTTTAACAATGTTAAAATTAAAGCTTTCTTGTTATTCAAGGCTAAAAGAAAAGCAGGTTAGAGAAGATATTTCCAACTTGTATAACCAATACAGGGTTAGCATCCAGCCGGTATGGATTTAGGAATCAGTAAGAAAAAAAAAAAGAACAGGAAAATGGACAAAGAAATGAAAGGGCAATAACATGTGAAAAGATGCTCAACCTCATCAGTAATCAGGAAAATGCAAATTAAGAGCACAGATTTCACACTCATCAGGTTGGCAAAAAGACAAAATAACTGACAATACAAACACTTGGCAAGAATATGGAACCACAGGAGCTCTCATAAACTGCCAGAGGGACCGTAAATTGGTGCAGCCATTTTGAAGAACAATATGGCAAAATCTAGTAAGGGTGAATGTGTGAATACTTTATTATCCAGCAATTTTAATTCTCATTTATATGCCCTAGAGAAACTTTCACATATGTACACAGAAAATCATGTTGGCTGTAAAATAGCCAAAAATGTGTATTAATAGAAGAGGTAAATTAACTGTGGCATATTTGTATGATAAAATATTATACTGCAGTGAACATTAATGAAAATGTTAGATTTTTTCAGAATTAATAGAAGCCCTTGTGGTAGAGTCTGAAGTTTGAATGCCTACACAGGACAAGGGATGGGGCTATGACCCATCTAGAAGAGGGAAGCAAGACCAGAACTCCATATATAAAATTTCTGGCTTCAATGTGATTCCTGTCTTTAGTATCTTTAAAAACTCCACTCACTGGCTTGGTGAAGAGAGAAGAAAGTCATCCACAAGAATTTCAAGGCTTACACCTCATCATTGCAGGTCAAGTATCCAAAGTGTACCAAAAACATGAAAAAGTTCCATGCTGAGTTATCAACATAAAGTTATCGTTCAAGAGCGAGGACATAACCATGAGACTTTTAGTAAATGAGTCAGTTTAGCACTCACAGATACCCAATGAAAGAAATATTAACAGCTGAATTTAGAAAGAATGAAACTAGCCCCAGGAAGACCCAGACGAAGAATTAAATCAAGTGGGAAATAAAGGTAAATCTCAAGAAACGATGTTCATAAAAACAAAGTTATAGCAATATTAACTAAATAAGGGTCATGGTAGTGAGAAACAATATGTAACTAAAATATCAGATCAGAATACAGTCGATTCTGTAGGGAACACAGTAGAGCAAAAATTGGATTAAAGATTCCTGAGGCCTTACTAATAAAATATAGATATTTAGATGTATAGGTTAATGTTAGACTTTATCATATGAAGTAGACTTGTTAACTCTGCCCACAACTTAAATAATCCTTTTTTTTAAGCTCTTGTCAGTTAACTCATTTCCACGTGCTGTGCTCTGTCTTGACTAAATTTGGTAAGCCTTGAATATATGTGTTATAAACCAAGAAAGATTGTAAACAAATGAGCTAAGATTTCAATTCAAAATGTAAATTCACAGAAGTAGATTAAATGAACTTGCCAAAGTAGAACAAAAGTTAATGATATAGAAAATACGTATGCAATAGAGAGGATCAACGAAATCAAAAGCAAATTCTCCAGAGAGAGAAATACAAAAAACACTGGCAAGATTGCTTAAGAAAAAGAGAAGAGAAACAAATGAACAGCATTAACAATGCAGAAGGGCTATGACAACAGTGTAAACTAAATAAATCATAAGAGAACAACTTGAAAACTTTTATGCCAATTGTGGTGGTTAGGTTCTTGTGTCAACTTGCCAGGTGATGATGCCCAGTTGTCTGGTCAGTCAAGCCCTGGACTGACCATTGCAGTAAGGATATTTTGTGACTGGTTGATAAACCAGAAGGCTGGTGAATTAAATCATCAATCATCTGACTGCATCTATGGCTGATGACATCTGTGATCAACTAAAGCATCTCCCATCAATGAGATAATCCAATCAGCTGAAGAATTTTAAGGGGAAAGAGAGACTTTTTCATGGCTTCTTCAGTCAGCAAGCCTCTTCTGTGGAGTTCATTCAGACCCTTCATCAGAACCACCAGCTTCATAACCTGCCCTGTGGATTTTGGACTCTTGCATTCCTACAGTTGTGTGAGACGCCTTTATACATCTCATATTTACAGAGCTTTTCTGATGGTTCTGTTTCTCTAGAGAACGCTGACTAATACACCAATAAATCTTAATGTTTAACTGAAATGAACAACTGAAAGTATAAATCACCAAGTCTGGCTTGAAAATTATTAGGAAATCCTTATATATCCTCAAAAATTTAAAGCATTAATGAAAATCTATTTCCCCAAAGCACCAGATCCAGATGGTGTTAAAAGTAAATCTCTTTACCTGCTTGCATTTGTCTGGTATAACCTTGATATAGAAAGCAATCAAGGACGGAATGAGAAATAAAAAGTATAGGCCAATCTCATATATGAACTCATATGCAAAAAATCCCAAATAAGTTATTATGAAACCAAATAAATTATGTGAAAAGATACATCATAACAAAGAAGTGTCTATCTCAGGAATGCAAAAATGGTAATAGGCCTGGGCTAGAGGAATGACATTGGTCTGGTGATTCCCTTTACTATATACTGTCCAAATGGAGAAGACTCTGAAAATTCTAGAAGTCTGTCAAAGGCAATCCTAGACAATATTAGTGAGGTTTTAAACTTTAAAGATGGCAGATTATTACTAGTTTATCAACTAGTGACTTAAGGATCCCAGTTGCATTTCATTTTTTTAGTAGCCAGTCCTGTCAGTAGAATAGATGATAGCATGGCAATTATAGCTGGAGCAGATCTAATAGACTCTAGCAGAAGTAAATTCTCTTAGAAGTACAATAACACCATCCTGTATCTTGAAACTTTTTCCATATGAAATGCCTGGCATTTAATTTAAAAAATTACCAGACATATTAAAAGACAAGAAGAAACAATGAACAATCAAGAGAAAAAATTAGAAATGATCCTGATATTAGAGTTTTAAGGAACAGACTTTTAAATAACTGTAAATAATAAGTTCAAGAAAATAAATAACACAATGGATTTTTTCACCAGATAAGTGAAATCTGTTTTTTTAAAGAATCTTGTGGAAATTCTAGGACATCACAGTATATTAAATTAAGAAATGAGCAGGTGGATTTAACAATAGATTAGATTCTGGTAAAGAAAAGATTAGTGAACTGAAAGCTAGATCAGTAGAAAATATCCAAACTGAAATACGGAGAGAAAAATGATGAAAAACACATATGCAAAAAAAAAAAAAGAAGAAAAAAAACACAAAAAAACACATAAGAAACATATGAGTCAAAATGAGTACCTAAAGAAACATGTGAGACAGAATGGGTACTTGAAGCCAGAGTGTTTGGGAATTACTCACCAAAGTTGCAAAGGTGGGCCTTGAGGATGTGGTATAAGATATCCAAAGCACATGCAACTAAATACAAATGGAATTAGCACTTCAATTATAAAATAGGAATTATCCAACTAGATTAAACAGCCACAGGAATGACCAGCTGATACTTACAAGAGAAACATCTCCAAAAGAAGGAAGCAGAAAATGAAAATAAAAGGATGAAAAAAAAATGCGTGCTAACTGAAAATAGCCAAAAAGAAGCTATCACAGCTATATCAATATCAATGCCTGTTCATTATGAAGATGTAAAGTTCTAAATTTGTTTAGATTCAAAATATATAAAGAAAAAAAAAAAAAGATAGAAATAAATCTAACCAGGGCAAAATTAAGTTAACCTATTCACTGAACCAACTCAACACATATTTGTAGAGTATCCACAATGTTGCAATTGGAGGAGTCAATTGTTCCTGAGGTATGAATTTAAGGGTGCAAAATGGCTCCCCCACACTGTCTCTAACAGTGTCTGGAATTTCACATGTTAGATATGTGACTTTGGGTACTTTTAGTCTGGGGGTTTGTGGACAGCTGAGAGCAGTGCTTCATGGTAAATGAAGCTGTCATGCGGGTAGAGAATGGTAGGAGAAAGGAGATCAAGGAAAGGGACAAACTTGATTTGTTTTATAATTTCCCTATATTCAGCCCTGCCAGTTAATACCTAAAACCTGCACAGCCACCTGTTCTTCCTTGTACATAGAAGACAACCATCCACATATATTTCAGGTGTCAGTTTTAATCTCTTACAAACCCAGATACACACCTATATGTGTCTAGTTGCTTCCGAACATCAGGTGGAATGATTGTTCTCTACCATTTTACGTTGAATAATTTGTGTCACAGAATTAAAATTTATAATTGTTTCCACTCCATAAAGGCAGCATCAAACAATGACACCTAATATCCTATGGCTATGTTCTTTGCAGCTAATTGTCTTGTAAACTGAACTATTAAAAAACATCCAACAGGGCGGGCCATGGTGGCTCAGCAGGCAGAGTTCTCACCTGCCATGCCAGAGACCCGGGTTCAATTCCTGGTGCCAGCCTAAGCAAAAAAAAAAAAAAAGATATTTCTGACATGACTGTACATTATTGCTTAATGAAAATACATATTAAAGGTATGCCTACATTGTACTAATGCAGATCTTTTGGATTCTTCAGGCTGCAAAATTGCCACTTCTCTTTACTTCATACAAGTCCATTAGGCTGAGGCCTTTTCACTCTCTCATCTAAGGGGATAGACACTAGTCTGCAGAGATCAGATCATTAAGGAATGACCTAAGCTCAGTGGCAGAAGAAATTATTTTATCGTGTCCCCTTTCATAGGTACTAGTTTAAAAGGAATGTAGTGATTTTAAACCCAGGCAAGGGCCAGATCGGCAGCCTGTCATGTGTACAGAAGCCCCTGTTTTAGCTGTTGCCTTGCAGCACTCCATCTGGCCACTAGGAGATTCATTGTTGGTGTATGGAAGACTTGAGTATACATCTTGACCCTGCAATATATGGGCTGAGAGATTTTGGGTAAGCAAAATCTCTGAGCCCCTGTTTTCCTTATGTGTAAAATGGAGATAATTTCCATCTCAAAGGTTGTTGATTAATTAAGATAACTCAGGGGAAATCCAGTGCTGTCAAAAAGTGATAAAAGCTTTCGGTGATCATCATGATTTCAAGACTTCCCTGAAGGGCCTATGCAGAGGCCATTCCTGGAAGGGGCTCATACCAGGGGAGGGAGAGGAAAGGTATAAAGTCAGTTCAGGGTCATTGTTCAAGGGGACAGGTGATTCTGACTACAGCATGGTACCCGTCCTGCAGACTGCCCTCTGTGCCAGCCTTATGACTTCTACCTAAGTATCAGGAAGAAGCATGATGATAAACAGCAAGTAAAAAACATAAAAGAGGTTGTACCTAGAAGTTTAAGAAACTCTGATCATCACTGTGTTGCAGCCCAAATAGCCAGGTGTGGCACAGTGGATGAAGAGCACGTTCCTATGTTTTTAATGATGACACAAGTGGGAGAGTCAGGGACAGCACTCTCAGGAGCTCTGGGTCCTGTCAACAGAAAAGGGTACTCAACAGGAGGAAATGGATATGAAGGATGGACTATTCAGAAGAACTACATTCCTAGAACTAGACTGGGGGCAAATCAGGCAGTGCTCAAGATTCCACCTGGAGATAGTTGAGCCAGGCTGCCCTACCTGTGTGAACTTGGGTCACCTCTCCATGCTGCATGAAACCTCACAGGCATCTACAGTCTAGATTTGAAGTTCTTGACCACCTTGGAAGGTTTTTTTCCCTCTATATTTGTCTGTCTCTCATTTATAGCATTCTTGGAACTGGTTAATCATCTATCACTTGTTTGGATTTATTATTAGCTTGGATTTTCCCAATCTTTGTAGTACATAGAATGTAATTCTCACACTTCTTCATTTTTTTCTTAGCATATTTTTCTCTCACTTCCCTGTTTTGGCTCTGAAGTTCTCCATCCGAACATCTTGCTTGTCTCTCTAATGCTTTTTTTTTTTAACCAGGAGTTGTTGCTTATATGCATTTAATAACCCACTGCTTTCTATTTCAATGATGGCTTTGCAGATCTAACAATCCATGTGAGCAGACTGATCAACTGCTGATGGTGACTTGAAAATCATTCTAGCTATTTATTTTTTCATTGTGTGTCTGAAAGTGCTTTTTTAAAAAATTATGATTTAATTAAATTTTCCTAAGATAAACGTTGAACAACATATTTCAAAAAGAAAACAAAAACTACCCTTCATACTTTTAAATACCCAAGCAATGTCTTTAACAGGAAGGTGAAATTCTATGTATCTATAATAACAAACAAAACTTTTTTCAGAAGCTGAGAATTCTTTTTTTTTTCAGAATCCGAATGAGTTAAGGCACAAATAACACTTCTAAAATAGCAACTTTTTCTTTATTTTAAATTGGAGAAAGAAGGGAACAAATGGAAGGAAAGAGGGAAGGAGGCCAAAAGGATGGAAGTGAAAGAAAGAAAGTAAGGGAGGGTGGGAGACAGAGAAGGAGAGAGAGAGGAAGGAAGGTGCTTTCATGTGTTAGTAGACACTTTCATTTGAACATTTGAAATCACACGAATTTCACCATCTTTCACAGAGAAAATTATGGGCATAATTTTTACCAGTGGAAACACTCTAAAAGTCAGGCAGCAGCTTGCTGACTAGCTTTTGGAATATGCTTTAAATATCAGGTAACCATTTGGTAATACAGAGGCTGGGCACTGTGGTTGGTTCTAAAAAGTAAAACTCTTCACCTCCATGTCAGCGTTTTCAAATAGAACTCTTAAATAAGCTTATGTTAGACACTCCTATAATTAAAAAAATGCCTTTAAAAATAAAAAGCAAATACTCTGGCTTAAAGCTCTGTGTCTATGTTATTTTTCTAGATGAGGAGATGGTTTTCATGATGATTTATTCCATCTTATGATATTCTTGGTGACCAAAGGAGATGGCTTGCATAAGAGGGTTTGACAAAGGGTTGAGGTAGGGTTGTTGGCCATGAAACAGAATAGAAATGATGAAACAAAACAGAGCCATGCAAAATAAACCTAGCCTGAACATAGTTTGAGTTCAGACACTCATTCATTTTCTTATGTTCTAAGAATAACTGATATGTGCATGATTGATTCCAGCATGTATTAATCCTGTTGAATCCACCCTCTCTCTGATCTATAATACAATAATATAAACTGTGGGGCATGAGGGATATGTGTTCAAAGTGTAAAATATTTGATTGCCTTTAGTGCTCAGGTGCCTATCATCCATAGGAAAGGACTTGGATGAGGGAGGAAACAGGCAGAAAAAGACACTGAGATGGAGTTCTGAGAGATAGCCAGAGGCTCTTGGGAGCAGTGGTGCTAAAACAGAGTATGATAAAGGCTGTATGAAGAATGCCTCTTTCTTGGCAGAGCTAGGCATTTTGCATTATATCGTGCCAAAGTTACATCACTGGAGGCAGCCATCTTTGCAGGAAGCTGTGGTACAGAGCTCTACTCTCTCAGACCCCCTCCATGGCTTTAAAGAAGGAGATAAGGCAAGCTATCTTTCAAGCAGTAGCTACCAGGAAAGAACAGAAAGGATAAAACCTTCTCTTTCCTCAACTTCTCCACTCAGATCTCCTTCCTTCCAAATAATTTTACACTTTTCAAAACTTTCAGTTCAAGAGTTCAAGCTCTCACTTACTATATTTCCTCATTTTTGTTCACTTTCACCTTGTGATTTCATCTTTGTGAATTATGTATATACATTTATCATCTATATAATATTGGATTTTCATTTTCTCTTCAAGAATACTTGACTCCATCATAAAACATTGACATGCTAGCTCAGTTACTTCACTTTTTACTTTTTTCCAGGAGATCAGTGATAAATAATTAATGGGCATATTTATTAGTTTCTCACTTGCCATAATGCCTTACTCCCAATCCCAAAGTAATTTCATCCCGTAAACTTTAGGCAAAGAAAGAAACCAGTAAAAATACATACATATTTGTAAACCATCTTACAATTTTTTTGTCTGAATTTGATTGATACCTGTATACAATATAGGGATGATTGTCTTTATTATGACCCTAGAGAGATCTCTCTGTTTTGAACTTCCAAATATAAAAGAATTGGCAAACTTGACAGCAGTTTGGAGGAGAATTATAAAATTAACAACTTCAGAACAGGAATTCTGAAGAAAAATGAAAGAAGCTGAACACTTAATCTTCGGCACTTACACTGTAGATGAGATACGGTAATGGGTTGCTTGTATTTGAGGCCATACGAGGCACTGCCCCATCTGCTCTGACCCTGCTCCGTCACACAAAGCTGTATTAGGAGCGAGGCCTCGGAGGAGCTCAGATGGGCTTTCTCCCTGCCTAGCCTATCCAAGGCCCCCAAGCCAGGCAGTGGTCTTCATGGAGGCAAATGGTCACCAGTGATCCTTCTCCTCGGCAGACACCCCACGAAAGTTCTAGAAGGGAGAGAACAGAAGGTTTCCTCACCTTGAGTGCTACCTGAGATTATTTTCTAAAGCCTTCCTTGTCTCCATTCTCTTCTTTTCCATGTTCACTACAGCCATAGGTTTCCGTTCTGGGTTGCTTTGTTTTTATTTTAAAATAAAACTCTTTCCCATTTTAATTGCTTATCAGAAAAAAACGCAAAACAAAAAGTCCTTTGAATACCGTTTGGCTGAATCTGAGATAAAATTCTAGCTCTTGTTTATGGCATGGTGATGCCTCATGTCCTGGCCTCTCTCTTGCATAGACTTTTCTTTCAACTAGTCCACTCAACACCCTTCTCACCACCACACAGGGACATCCTCACATTGCCCAAACCCAGTCCTAATGTCCCTTCCTGTACAGAATCTTTCCTGACTCCCTCATCTACAGAATAATTACTCATCATGCATCTTTATGTGATAGAGTTTACCACATAGTGTTAGGGTCTTTTTCTTTTCTTTTATATCTATCTCTTCCAATAGACTCAGCTCCCTCAGGACAGCTTTTCTATCTTCTCACTTTTTAACCTCAACATCCAGTGCAAAGACTTTTCTGGTTGAACTACACATGCCTGGGAGAATTGCTGAGTAATCATAACCTCTATGGTGTTAATATATTGGTTCCTCTTTCCTTCAGTCTGTTCCCCTGACCCCTAAATATGATGAGTGTCCCAGTTGGACTCCATAGGAAACGAACGGTGAAGGACAGTGCTTGAGAGAGCAGGCTCTGCAAACAACTGCCTGGTTCAAAGCTTGGCTCTTTCAGGCTGTGTGACTAACGCTGGGCATCAACCTTGCTAGCACTCAGTTTCCTCAACTATGAAATGAAGAAATTCATGCTACACCTAGGGCTGTTGTGAGGATGGAGTGAGAAAATCCACATAAAAAGAGCAGCTGACATATGTGGGCTTGTCATTGCTTTGAATATATTGCATATTACCTTATTAATAACAGCTATATGAGATAAATACTATTTTATCACTTAACAGATGAGGAAGCTGAGTCACAGACAGAATAAGTGACTTTCCTACAATTACTCATCTAATAAGTGGAAGAGCTGAGTTTGTTAAACAAGTCTGCATTTTTAACCACTCCTTACATTTAAATCATCTTCTTGAGCATAGTAAACTCTCATTAAACGTGAACTAGCGATGTTAATACTAGCTTTTCTTCATTCCAGGATTTTCTGTCATCTGAAGACATCTTTTGAAATTCTTATAAAAACAGTATAAATGATATGATATATGCATGCGGTACTTCAGGAATATATTTGCAAGTTCATATAAATAATTACCAAGTGTTACATATACAAAATGATTGTAAAGTTACTACTCAGTCATTATAATGCAATAGAGATGTTGGTGAGTAAAAGACAGTTATTTTTTGTTCCTTTTCTCTCAAAAAGAAAGGATATTTATTATCTATTTACTTGTTTATTCACTTAAAGGAAGACTGGGCATTATAGCTCAAAATTGTTATATTCAATTTAACAGCAGAGTGTGATGCCACATACTAATCACAATTTTGAAAAGCAAATTTCCCATTGTGAGACAACCAAATTAACTGGCATAGATGTATGACAAATTGTGAAACAGTTGATGAAACCAGTTGCCAAGTAGAACTCCACTCAAATAATAACACTGTGTTCAACACATTTTAGCACAGAGTATGTGAAAAGTCTTTATTTAGCAAAAGCAGGGATCAAGACTGTTATCCCACTTTTATTTTCCTGAAGATAATGTGATTATAATAGAAATAATTTGATGATCATTAGTGTGAACAATTTCTGGGCTCAGTTCACTAGAAAATTATTTTTGCCGGTGAAAAGAATGTGGTTATTTAGTACAGAGGGACGGGGTGTTGAGATATTGTTTGGTAGGGAAGTTGGTGTTAGATAACATGTTTTAGAGATTACTGCCAAAGTGAAATTGATATCTGCAAGGCCATGCAACAAAAACACCAGAATGCAGGGCTCCTGCATTGCTGACTCTTGTTCTTCCCATAACAATAAATCACCTCCAATTATTATTTGGATATTCCTCATATCTCCTTACTCCATAACTCCTTGGAAATGTATTCAACCCAAAGCGGTGTTTGGGTGCGGAATGGGGCTGGCAGTGCTTCACTCCCAAAGGGTGAGTGGCAGTACAGAAGGAAAAGAGCAGGAAGGAATCCTTTCTCGTGACTGTTTCTCAGGGGCCCGACTCTCCGCTGCCACACTCAGCACCCACAGCAGGTTGCTTTAGCACACTCCCCATTATATGAATTGTCACAATTGAGATCTTCAGATAACATGGTCCTGATTTAACTTAAACTAAAGCATTGTGATTAGAACTAATAGAAACCTTTCCCCCTCCTTTCCAACAGTTAAACCTCATGTTTTTCCTTGTCCTACTGTATGTATTAGAACTGTCAGAAAATGTTGAACAATAATGTAAGAATGACCCTTAGCCTTATCCCTGATTTCACATCATTTATGAAGTATGTGTTGCCTCTCTCCAGTCCAGCAGTAAGGAAAGAAACTGGGACTCAACCTCAGGTGTCTCCGAATAACTTGGGTGCCCTGGAACACACAGTGCCCAACTGGCTGTACCCTATAGTCACCTTGAACTGACACGAAATAGGAAAGATAGTGAAAGCTGTTTTCATTCCCACTCCAGAATTCTCTCATAAGTAGAAAGTGTTCTTTTACATCCCATGTCTATAGAGGTTTCTGTTTTTTTTTTTTTTTTTTTTTTAAGGAATGCATGTGCTTGGCTTTCTCAAGATAATTAAATGAATTTTCTCATGTAACTATTATGGTCATGAATTATATGAATTAAATTTCAAAATATTGTTATTCTTAAATTCCTGGCTGAACAATTCCTTTGCCATGGTATATGTTCTTTTATATATGTTAATGCTTTATTTGGGATTTTAAATCTACACTAGCAACTGACACTTTTTTTGGAACTTTATTTTTAAATCAGTTTTTAGTATAAAGGTTCTGCTTACTTACCAACGTCATATGAGGAATTTCCATCTTTTGCTATGCTATGGAATTTAAAATTATTTAAGAATTATCCGCTTCTTACAGGGTCTATATTCTTGCATATAAAACCATATGGCTGAGTAAATCTCAGAACACATTTTCAGTTTTGTCCAGGATTAATGGTATATTCAAATTTTCTCTCTCTTTTTCAGTTAGATTTGGTCATTTGCATTTCCTAGAAAATTATTTATTTTTATGTGCATCTTCAAATTTACTTTCAAAGTGTTATAGTCTGTATTTCCTTTTAGTTGTTATATTCTCTTGTCTATATTCTATATTTTAATTTTAAATATTGTATATATGTGTTCTTTCTTTCTTGTCATTTTTACCCATATTGTTTATATCACTGGTCTTTGGCATAAAATCAATTGTTGGATTAATTCATTAATTCTATTGTGGTTTTGTTTAATTTTGTGCTTTTACCCTTGTTATTTCCAACCTCCTAATTTCCATTCTTAGCTCATTTGGCATCATTTTTATGGTTTAATAAAAGCCTTCATGACTGACTACTATGGCACTTTGGTTATGCCATCTTCTAAATTTTCCTAAGCTTAGCACACATTGTCATCAATTTCTGTTGGTTAGCTGATGGCTGGGGGTAAGCGGCCGTACTCAGTCAGGCACACAGCACACAGCACACAGCACCCAGTCATGAAGAAACGACTCAGGAGACAACCCTCAGGGGTGAGTGGAAGGCGTCCACATTATTGAGGAAGTGCACAGGCTTATATAGGCTGGGAGCATGCAGGGACACGTGTCGGGCTGGGATTGGTCACCGTTGTTGCTAGGGTGGAGGGCAGATTTAAGGTCAGCGCTTTTGGTGCGAACCACCGCCAGTTCCGGGAAGAAAGCTGGTCACGGGCTAGTCCATTTTGTGCTGCCCTGCATCAACCATGGCAGCCATGTTGGTAAGAAATTATGACATCTCCATCAATTCCTCCTTTTTTGTATTTTAGCTTTCTGGGTAGCTGTGCCTGTCTTAGGTTGCCTCCTCCGGAGGTCTTACCCATCATTGGCTACCAGCTAAGCCGCCGGAAGTGAGGGGCAGCAGTGTCTGTCTTAGGTTGCCTCCCCAGGAGGTCTTACCCGTCATTGGCTGCCTGCTGATCACCACACAGGAGGACTGAGATGCGCAGCTTAGGCTGGCTATTATGGAGACCGTGGATATGTGGTTGATGCGTCTTTGCAACAAGGCCAAAGCTTAGACAAAGGTATTGTTGGTTATATGAGGTGGGAGTGCATGCGGGGGGGGGGGGGTAGGTCAGGGGGTTCTTGGCGGCGCATGTTTCAGCTTGCGATAAACTTCTCCAGGGCTTAATCTTCATTTAGCCACTCCTGCAATGAATCTTAAGCAAATGATTTAGCGGGAATTGATGCAACAAGGGGGTGGGGTAAGGGAGGATATAGGCAGGGAAGGCTTGGGTTTGGAAAGGGGAGGCTTGGGTTCGGAAACAGGCAGAGGATCGGGCACAGAGGTGGGTGGTGGAGAGGATGAAGCTGGTGTGGCAGGTGAAAGCAAAAGTGCTTCAGAAGGGGCTCCCGTGAGGCATGCATGTATCACAAGGAGGGTGGGAACGAGACCTAGAGTAAAGGTTTTTCCCTCGTGTTCCTCAGCGACGCGAACACGCTGAAAGAGTTTGGACCAAGTATTCGGGTCCCATATCGAGACATTTTCGAGCCAGGGGTTGAACCGCCGAAGGGCGGCCCAGTACTCATGCAAGGTTTTTTCAGAGACTTTAACCCTCCTTGCGGTCAATAAGGCATGGATGGCTCGAGCCTGAGGCGTGAAATCAGAGGAGGAAGTGTTGCCCATTATAAGGAGAATTTAGAGAGGGCGGTATGCACAAAGAAACCACCGAGGGGGCCACTTATTGAGAAGGTGGGTGGCTGTCACTGAGAACCACTGAAGGGGGAGGCCATCACGGAGAACCGCCGAAGGGGGCAGCTATCACAGAGAACCACCGGAGGGCCCCACGTGGGGCGCCACTTGTTGATTAGCTGATGGCTGGGGGTAAGCGGCCGTACTCAGTCAGGCACACAGCACACAGCACACAGCACCCAGTCATGAAGAAACGACTCAGGAGACAACCTTCAGGGGTGAGTGGAAGGTGTCCGCTTTATTGTGGAAGTGCACAGGCTTATATAGGCTGGGAGCATGTAGGGACACGTGTCGGGCTGGGATTGGTCACCGTTGTTGCTAGGGTGGAGGGCAGATTTAAGGTTAGTGCTTTTGGCGCGAACCACTGCCAGTTCCAGGAAGAAAGTCGGCCATTTTGTACTGCCCTGCATCAGCCACGGCAGCCATGTTGGCAAGAAATTATGACATCTCCACCAAATTTCTAAATGTCTTTTTAGTTTAGTTTTTTCCTCTTTGACTTGCATTATTTATGAGATTAAAAAAAACACTTCAACTAGCTCTTTTGTTGTTTTATAATTTTTTTTTAATATAGTGCTGCTTCAGTTTGCTAAAGTCGTTGGAATGCAATATACCAGAAATGGATTGGCTTTTACAATGGATATTTATTAACTTAAGATTTACAATTTTTTGACCATGAAAATGTCCAAATTAAGGCATCAGCAAGATCATACCATCTCTGAAGAAAGGCTGCCGGCATCTGGGACACCTCTGCCACATGGGAAGGCATGTGGCTGGCATCTGCTGGTCCTTCTTTCCGGGTTCCACTGTTCTCAGCTCCTGGTTCCAATGGCTTCCTCTTTGAACTCTCCATGGGTCCTCTCTTAGATCTTCTGGTGCTTTTCTTTCTAAGCAGTCTCCACACTTCTCTGTGAGCTCTCTCCAACAGATCTACACCCACAAAGATGGATTAAAAGAACATGGCATTTTCTGGGGCACGTAACAGTTTCAAACCAGCATGGTGGCCAAAATGAGTCCCTTATACATTTTTTTTTTGAGATTTTATTTGTAGCATATTATGTGAGTATTATTTTTTATTGTTCAGAGTCACTGGAAAGGAAGATATATTCTCTGAAAGTACAAAATTTGACGTATGTCTTCTTTATTATAAAATGGAAATATCTTTTCTTTTTCTGATAATACTGGAAACACAGGCTTGCTTTTATAAAATTCAAGTGCTGGAGAAATGCACACTCCATAAAGACACATGCTTCGTAGACCATGACCTCCTTCCTTCCAACTGGAAACAGTATGGATAGCTTTAAATTTCAGTATCTGTGATCTTTTACCATTGCCTAGTACTGTGTATATGTCAAGGTTTGTTTAAGCTTTCTTTTAACCAGTCACACATTCATTCATTCAACAAACACATATAGAGAGGGTATATGACAGGCAGTAGAGCACCACCACAGTTTGTTTTTTTTTTACAAATTTTTTACTATGAAAATAATTACTTGACTTTCCTATCATATACATCTTTTGCATTTGCTTACTTATTAGCTTCCAATAACCTCCTCAAAGTGAAATTCTTGGACTTAAGGAAAACCACACTTAAAATTTTAAAATTTTATGACAAATTATCAAAGTGTCCTGCACCTGTTCACTCTCTCTCCACTTTAATATTGGAGTTGAGTTGGACTTTAGTTCCTGTGGTAGGAAAGAAAAATATTTCTCTTTCACCTAAGACTGGAGATAAGCAATTCAGCTGCTAAATGAGCCCCAATTTGATGTTTTGCTCCAATCTCCTGGCCTGTGACTTTCATTCCCAGCAACAGTCCACTGTTCAAGGTTGACTACTAGATCTCCAGCTATGATATCCAAGTTGCAGGACAAACAAAGGAGGAAAGGTGGGCTAGCAAAAGTGGTGTAGCTCCTGGATGAGGCACTTCCTTTAAGCAGGCTTGCAAGAAGTCCCACACAACACATCTGCTTCCATCTCACTGGAATGGTGTGGGTATGACCACACCCACACAGCTCCAAGGAAGGTTCAAGACGCTGCACTAAAGAAGAGGCAAACGCTTATTGGGCATGAGATTGACAATCTCTGCCATACTCATCAATAAAATGTATAATGACTCTAATATTTGTCATTATCAAGATATAGTAACTCATTATAATTTTAAATGCCTACTTGAGTATTTTTTCATAGAACATATTTTATATATTTTGTTTGGTATGTTTCCCTATGCATTGCCTATTTATATCCCTTATCCATTTTTTCTTTCTGTTGTGTTATTAGCTTTCTTCATATTGATTCTTAAAATATTTTTAGGAGTTAAAATATTAAACTTTTGTCTAGTGTTTATATTGTAGGCATTTTTTCAATCTGTTGCTTAACTTTTTTCTTTTTATTAATTAAAAAAAATTAACTAACACAACATTAGAAATCAATCCATTCTACATATGCAATCAGTAATTCTTAATATCATCACATAGGTGTATGGTCATCATTTCTCAGTACATATGCATCGATTTAGAGAAAGAAATAGCATGACAACAGAAAAAGAAATAAAGTGATAACACAGAGAAAACACAAATAAAAATAAAAAGTACAAAAATATATAAGAGAAAGAAAAAAAAAACAAAAAAAAACTATAGATCAGATGCAACTTCATTCAGCGTTCCAACATAATTACATTACAGTTAGGCAGTATTGTGCTGACCATTTTTTTTTTTTTTAGACATCATACCATTCTACATATGCAATCAGTAATTCTTAACATCATCACATAGATGCATGATCATCGTTTCTTAGTACATTTGCATCGGTTTAGAAGAACTAGCAGTATAACAGAAAAAAATATAGAATGTTAATATAGAGAAAAAAAATAAAAGTAATAATAATAAGAACAAAACAAACAAAACAAAACAAAACAAGAACCTATCGCTCGGATGCAGCTTCGTTCAGTATTTTAACATGATTACTTTACAATTAGGTATTATTGTGCTGTCCATTTTTGAGTTTTTGTATCTAGTCCTATTGCACAGTCTGTATTCCATCAGCTCCAATTACCCATTATCTTACCCTGTTTCTAACTCCTGCTGAACTCTGTTACCAATGACATATTCCAAGTTTATTCTCGAGTGTCGATTCACATCATTGGGACCATACAGTATTTGTCTTTTAGTTTTTGGCTAGACTCACTCAGCATAATGTTCTCTAGGTCCATCCATGTTATTACATGCTTCATAAGTTTATCCTGCCTTAAAGCTGCATAATATTCCATCGTATGTATATACCACAGTTTGTTTAGCCACTCGTCTGTTGATGGAGATTTTGGCTGTTTCCATCTCTTTGCAATTGTAAATAACGCTGCTATAAACATTGGTGTGCAAATGTCCATTTGAGTTTTTGCCCTTAATTCCTTTGAGTAGATTCCCAGCAATGGTATTGCTGGGTCATATGGCAATTCTATATTCAGCTTTTTGAGGAACCGCCAAACTGCTTTCCACAGTGGTTGCACCATTTGGCATTCCCACCAACAGTGGATAAGTGTGCCTCTTTCACCACATCCTCTCCAGCACTTGTCATTTTCTGTTTTGTTGATAATGGCCATTCTGGTGGGTGTGAGATGATATCTCATTGTGGTTTTGATTTGCATTTCTCTAATGGCCAGGGACATTGAGCATCTCTTCATGTGTCTTTTGGCCATTTGTATTTCCTCCTCTGAGAGGTGTCTATTCAAGTCTTTTTCCCATTTTGTAATTGGGTTGGCTATCTTTTTGTTGTTGAGTTGAACAATCTCATTATAAATTCTGGATACTAGACCTTTATCTGATATGTCGTTTCCAAATATTGATTCCCATTGTGTAGGCTGTCTTTCTACTTTCTTGATGAAGTTCTTTGATGCACAAAAGTGTTTAATTTTGAGGAGTTCCCATTTATTTATTTCCTTCTTCAGTGCTCTTGCTTTAGGTGTAAGGTCCATAAAACCGCCTCCAATTGTAAGATTCATAAGATATCTCCCTACATTTTCCTCTAACTGTTCTATGGTCTTAGACCTAATGTTTAGATCTTTGATCCATTTTGAGTTAACTTTTGTATAGGGTGTGAGATATGGGTCTTCTTTCATTCTTTTGCATATGGATATCCAGTTCTCTAGGCACCATTTATTGAAGAGACTGTTCTGTCCCAGGTGAGTTGGCTTGACTGCCTTAGCAAAGATCAAATGTCCATAGATGAGAGGGTCTATACCTGAGCACTCTATTCGATTCCATTGGTCGATATATCTATCTTTATGCCAATACCATGCTGTTTTGACCACTGTGGCTTCATAATATGCCTTAAAGTCAGGCAGCGCGAGACCTCCAGCTTCGTTTTTTTTCCTCAAGATGTTTTTAGCAATTCGGGGTACCCTGCCCTTCCATATAAATTTGCTTATTGGTTTTTCTATTTCTGAAAAATAAGTTGTTGGGATTTTGATTGGTATTGCATTGAATCTGTAAATCAATTTAGGTAGGATTGACATCTTAACTATATTTAGTCTTCCAATCCATGAACACGGTATGCCCTTCCATTTATTTAGGTCTTCTGTGATTTCTTTTAGCAGTTTTTTGTAGTTTTCTTTATATAGGTTTTTTGTCTCTTTAGTTAAATTTATTCCTAGGTATTTTATTCTTTTAGTTGCAATTGTAAATGGGATTCGTTTCTTGATTTCCCCCTCCGCTTGTTCATTGCTAGTGTATAGAAATGCTACAGATTTTTGAATGTTGATCTTGTAACCTGCTACTTTGCTGTACTCATTTATTAGCTCTAGTAGTTTTGTTGTGGATTTTTCCGGGTTTTCGACGTATATTATCATATCATCTGCAAACAGTGATAATTTTACTTCTTCCTTTCCAATTTTGATGCCTAGTATTTCTTTTTCTTGTCTAATTGCTCTGGCTAGAACCTCCAACACAATGTTGAATAATAGTGGTGATAGTGGACATCCTTGTCTTGTTCCTGATCTTAGGGGGAAAGTTTTCAATTTTTCCCCATTAAGGATGATATTAGCTGTGGGTTTTTCATATATTCCCTCTATCATTTTAAGGACGTTCCCTTGTATTCCTATCCTTTGAAGTGTTTTCAACAGGAAAGGATGTTGAATCTTGTCAAATGCCTTCTCTGCATCAATTGAGATGATCATGTGATTTTTCTGCTTTGATTTGTTGATATGGTGTATTACATTAATTGATTTTCTTATGTTGAACCATCCTTGCATACCTGGGATGAATCCTACTTGGTCATGATGAATAATTCTTTTAATATGTTGTTGGATACGATTTGCTAGAATTTTATTGAGGATTTTTGCATCTATATTCATTAGAGAGATCGGCCTGTAGTTTTCTTTTCTTGTAATATCTTTGCCTGGTTTTGGTATGAGGGTAATGTTGGCGTCATAGAATGAATTAGGTAGTTTTCCCTCCACTTCGATTTTTTTGAAGAGTTTGGGGAGAGTTGATACTAATTCTTTCTGGAATGTTTGATAGAATTCACATGTGAAGCCGTCTGGTCCTGGACTTTTCTTTTTAGGAAGCTTTTGAATGACTGCTTCAATTTCTTTACTTGTGATTGGTTTGTTGAGGTCATCTATGTCTTCTTGAGTCAAAGTTGGTTGTTCATGTCTTTCCAGGAACCCGTCCATTTCCTCTAAATTGTTGTATTTATTAGCGTAAAGTTGTTCATAGTATCCTGTTATTACCTCCTTTATTTCTGTGAGGTCAGTAGTTATGTCTCCTCTTCCATTTCTGATCTTATTTATTTGCATCCTCTCTCTTCTTCTTTTTGTCAATCTTGCTAAGGGCCCATCAATCTTATTGATTTTCTCATAGAACCAACTTCTGGCCTTATTGATTTTCTTTATTGTTTTCATGTTTTCAATTTCATTTATTTGTGCTCTAATCTTTGTTATTTCTTTCCTTTTGCTTGCTTTGGGGTTAGCTTGCTGTTCTTTCTCCAGTTCTTCCAAATGGATAGTTAATTCCTGAATTTTTGCCTTTTCTTCTTTTCTGATATAGGCATTTAGAGCAATAAATTTCCCTCTTAGCACTGCCTTTGCTGCGTCCCATAAGTTTTGATATGTTGTGTTTTCATTTTCATTCGCCTCGAGGTATTTGCTAATTTCTCTAGCAATTTCTTCTTTGACCCAGTCGTGTTTAGGAGTGTGTTGTTGAGCCTCCACGTATTTGTGAATTTTCTGGCACTCTGCCTATTATTGATTTCCAACATCATTCCTTTATGGTCCGAGAAAGTGTTGTGTAAGATTCAATCTTTTTAAATTTATTAAGACTTGCTTTGTGACCCAGCATATGGTCTATCTTTGGGAATGATCCATGAGCACTTGAGAAAAAGGTGTATCCTGCTGTTGTGAGATGTAATGTCCTATAAATGTCTATTAAGTCTAGTTCATTTATAGTAATATTCAGATTCTCTATTTCTTTGTTGATCCTCTGTCTAGATGTTCTGTCCATTGATGAGAGTGGTGAGTTGAAGTCTCCAACTATTATGGTATATGAGTCTATTTCCCTTTTCAGTGTTTGCAGTATATTCCCCACGTATTTTGGGGCATTCTGATTCGGTGCGTTAATATTTATGATTGTTATGTCTTCTTGTTTAATTGTTCCTTTTATTAGTATATAGTGTCCTTCTTTGTCTCTTTTAACTGTTTTACATTTGAAGTCTAATTTGTTGGATATTAGTATTGCCACTCCTGCTCTTTTCTGGTTGTTATTTGCATGAAATATCTTTTCCCAACCTTTCACTTTCAACCTATGTTTATCTTTGGGTCTAAGATGTGTTTCCTGTAGACAGCGTATAGAACGATCCTGTTTTTTAATCCATTCTGCCAATCTATGTCTTTTGATTGGGGAATTCAGTCCATTGACATTTAGTGTTATTACTGTTTGGATAATATTTTCCTCTAACATTTTTCCTTTTGTATTATGTATATCATATCTGATTTTCCTTCTTTCTACACTCTTTTCCATATCTCTCTCTTCTGTCTTTTTGTATCTGACTCCAGTGCTCCCTTTAGTATTTCTTGCAGAGCTGGTCTCTTGGTCACAAATTCTTTCAGTGACTTTTTGTCTGAGAATGTTTTAATTTCTCCCTCATTTTTGAAGGATAATTTTGCTGGATATAGGAGTCTTGGTTGGCAGTTTTTCTCTTTTAGTATTTTAAATATATCATCCCACTGTCTTCTAGCTTCCATGGTTTCTGCTGAGAAATCTACACATAGTCTTATTGGGTTTCCCTTGTATGTAATGGATTGTTTTTCTCTTGCTGCTTTCAAGATGCTCTCTTTCTCTTTGACCTCTGACATTCTAACTAGTAAGTGTCTTGGAAAACGCCTATTTGGGTCTAATCTCTTTGGGGTGCGCTGCACTTCTTGGATCTGTAATTTTAGGTCTTTCATAAGAGTTGGGAAATTTTCAGTGATAATTTCTTCCATTAGTTTTTCTCCTCCTTTTCCCTTCTCTTCTCCTTCTGGGACACCCACAACACGTATATTTGTGCGGTTCATATTATCCTTGAGTTCCCTGATACCCTGTTCAAATTTTTCCATTCTTTTCCCTATAGTTTCTGTTTCTTTTTGGAATTCAGATGTTCCATCCTCCAAATCACTAATTCTATCTTCTGTCTCTTTAAATCTATCATTGTAGCTATCCATTATTTTTTCTTTGTTTGCTACTTTATCCTTCACTTCCATAAGTTCTGTGATTTATTTTTTCAGTTTTTCTATTTCTTCTTTATGTTCAGCCCATGTCCTCTTCATGTCCTCCCTCAATTTATCGATTTCATTTTTGAAGAGGTTTTCCATTTCTGTTCGTATATTCAGCATTAGTTGTCTCAGCTCTTGTGTCTCATTTGACCTATTGGTTTGTTCCTTTGACTGAGCCATATTCTCAATCTTTTGAGCGTGGACAGTTATCTTCTGCTGCTGGCGTCTGGGCATTTATTCAGATTTCTCTTGGTGTTGGACCCAGCAAGGTTGTAAGATTTTTCTTTGAAATCTCTGGGATCTGTTTTTCTTATCTTGCCCAGTACGTGGCGCACGTGGCACACGTTTGTCTCAAGTGTTTGGAATGGGTCTCCCCCAGTCACCGATCTCCGTGGCCTGGGGATTTCAGATCCAATTCTCTCCGTTGGTTCAGGGGCCGCGCGTGGTGGGGGCGTCAGCTGCCACGGCTTGAGGGGACCCTGTGGCTGGTTGTGGGCCGCAGCGGGCCTGGGGGTTCCCCACCGGACCAGGAAGCCTCCCGTGGGGGGGGGGCTACCGCGGCTTGGATAGCCCTCCTATCCGAGACTCGTATCTGCGGACTCGAAGCAGAGACTCGAAGCCGCCCGCAAAAGAGGGGTGCCGCCTGCCTCGGCTTGGGAAACTTGCTTCTCCAATACTCTCAGCCGGCCCGGAAAGGAGGGAGGAAGTAGCTCGGACCACCGCAGCTGCTGCTGATCGGGAAATCACGCGCCGCTCGGGGGTCTCACCGCAGCCGAGTCTCGCAGTCAGTCTAGCCAGCCCAGACTTTGGATAGCCCTCTGATCTGAGATTCGTAGCCGCGGACTCAAAGCCGAGACTCGAAGCCGCCCGCAAAAGAAGGGCGCCGCCTGCCTCGGCTTGGGAAACTTGCTTCTCCGATACTCTCAGCCGGCCCGGGAAGGAGGGAGGGATTAGCTCGGGCCACCGCAGCTGCAGCTGCTCAGCAAATCACGCGCTGCTCGGGGGTCTCGCCGCAGCCAAGAGTCGCAGTCAGACTTGCCAGCCCAGACTTTGGATAGCCCTCTGATCCAAGACTCGTAGCTGCGGACTCGAAGCCGAGACTCGAAGCCGCCCGCAAAAGTGTGGCGCCGGCCGCCTTGGCTGGGAAGCTTGTCTCTCCGAGTCTCTCAGCCAGCCCGGGAAGGAGGGAGGGATTAGCTCGGACCGCCGCAGCTGCGGCCGCTCGGGGGTCTCGCTGCAGCCAAGTCTCGCAGTCAGACTTGCCAGCCCAGACTTTGGATAGCCCTCTGATCCGAGACTCGTAGTCGCGGACTCGAAGCCGAGACTCGAAGCCGCCCGCAAAAGTGTGGCGCCGGCTGCCTTGGCTGGGAAGCTTGTCTCTCCGCGTCCCTCAGCCAGCCCGGGAAGGAGGGAGGGATTAGCTCGGACCGCCGCAGCTGCGACTGCTCGGGAAATCGCCCGCCGCTCGGGGATCTCACTCACCGCAGCCGAGTTTCGCAGTCAGACTAACCAGCCCAGACTGGGTTACGCTGTGTGTCCATTCCCTGCTGTAGCCCCGGGAGCTGTTCTGTACTGTTTCTGTTCACCTATTAGTTGATTTGGAGTCGGAGGAACTAAGACGCATGTACCTTACTAAGACGCCATCTTGGATCCTCTGTCTCTGTTGCTTAACTTTTAATTCTGTCTTTACTGTTTGCTGCTAAAGAGAAGTGTTTGTGTCATCAAATATTTTTTTCTTTTACTTTAGGGGTGTTAGCTTTTGGGTCACTCTAGGAAGGTCTTCCCTACATCTAGTTTGTAAAATATTCTCCTAGATGGATGGTTTTCAAACGACTTCATTATTTATTTTATTCAGATAGAGGCTTTTTTTAAAAAAAAAAAACAACTTTATTGGCCTTCTACTAAATTTTTTCTTTTGATTTTTAAATTTTCTTTCAATATTTCAATACATTTCATTTGTTACATAGAGGTCTATGGTCATTGTATCATCATCGTAATATTTGTTCTTTACTAGTATAACATGGCCCTCTTCATTCAAACTTTTTCCTTCATGTATTTTGTCTTATATTAATGTAGGAATATATTATTTTAAGTTAATGTTTATTGCTTGTTCTCTAACAGTATTACTTTTTTTGTTTTTTTCTTTTTTAGACATCCATTTATTTATTTTAAATCTGAAGATTCTGTTAAGATATAGTCACATAGCATATATTCTATCCAAAATAAACTGTCAGTGTCTCACAGCATCTTCACTTTTAGTTGTTCGATCCTCATCACCCTCAATTTTAGACAATTTTCATTGCTCTAAAGAGAAAAATAACAGGTAAACATATCCATACCAAAGAGAAGACCCAAAACACCCAATAAATCTTATCCCCCCAGTTGTTTTCCTATAGCATTATTGTGGCACTAGTGATACATTCCTGTTAAATATAGTCCATAGCATGCAATAGGCATTTTTCCCTGTATTATTAACTTTTTTGTACAAATGTCATACCTTTGAAGTAGTTCATGCAAGCACTTATTTATGTTTGTAGTGCCAATCACTTCTGTAGCTTTTATTTATCTCTAGGTACCCTATATTCTACATTTTACGAGTCTAGGTTTGCATTTTCTAGAAGCTTCATATTAGTGAAGTCATTTAGTATCTATTCTTTTGTGTCTGGCTTATTTCACTCAGCATTATGTCCTCAAGGTTCATCTATGTTGTCATATGCTTCAGGACCTCATTTCTTCTTACAGCTGTGCAATATTCCATTGTGTGTTTATATCATATTTTGTTTATCCATATCTTTTGATGGGGACTTGGATTGTTCTACTTTTGGAAATTGTGAATAATGCCTCTAAGAACATCAGTATGCATATGTATGTTCATGTTACTACTTTCAGATCTTCTGGGTATTTACCAAGTATTGGAATTCCCAGGTCATAGGGTAACTAGATATTTAATTTTCTGAGGAAACTCCAAGCTGTCTTCCACAGTGGTTATACCATTATACATTCCCACCAGCAGTGAATAAGTGTTCGGTTTCTCCACATCTTCTCCAATATTTGTAATTTCCTGTTTGTTCACTAGCAACCATTGTTATAGGCATGAAATGATACCACATTGTGGTTTTTATTTGCATTTCTCTAATAGCTAAGGAAGATGAATATCTTTTCATGTGCTTTTTAGCCATTTGAATTTCCTCTTTGAATAAATGTCTATTTATATCTTTTGTCCATTTCCTAATTGGGTCATTTGTTCTTTTATTGTTGAATTGTAGGGTTTCTTTATATATACTGAAGTTCAAACCCTTATCAGATATATGGTTTCCAAATATTTTCTCCCATTGAGTTGGCTACCTCTTCACCTTTTTGAAAAAGTCCTTTGAGGCACAGAAGCATTTGATTTTGAGGAGTTCCCATTTACACTATTTTTTCTTTTGTTGCTTATGCTTTGGGTGTAAGATCTATGAAGCTATCTTCTTTTAGTAAGTCTTGAAGATGTGTCCCTATATCTTCTTCTAGGAGTTTTATGGCATTGGATCTTATATTTAAGTCTTTGATCTGCTTTGAGTTAGTTTATGTATAAGGTGTGAGATAGGGATCCACTTTCATTCCTTTGGCTATGGATTCCTTTTCCTAGTCCCATTTATTGAATAGATTATTCTGAACCAGTTCAGTGGATTTGGGAGCCAGGTTGAAAATCATTTGACCATAGATCTGGGGATCTATTTCCAAACTCTCAATTCAATTCCGCCAATTGTTATGTCTGTCTTTGTGCCAATAGTATGCTGTTTGGACTACTGTGACTTTATAATAAGTGTCAAAGTCAGGAAGTGTCCTCCCACTTTGTTTTTTTTCTTTTTAAGGATGTTTTTGGCAATTTGAGGCCCCTTTCCCTTCCAAATAAATTTGGTGATTAGCTTTTCCAAGTCTGCAAGATAAGTTGTTGGAATTTTGATTGGTATTTTGCTGAACCAATAGGTCAATTTGGGTAGAATTGGCATCTTCCTGACATTTAGCCTTCTTATCCATGAATACCAAATGTCTTTCTACCTATTTAAGCCTTTGATTTATTTTAGAAAAGTTTTGTAGTTTTCTGTATAAAGTTTACATCCTTGGTTAAGTTTACTCCTAGATACTTGATTCTTTTAGTTGATATTTTGGATGGAATTTTTTTCTTAATTGCCTCCTCAGTAAGATCATTACAAGTGTATAGAAACATTACTAATTTTTGCACATTAATCTTATATCCTGCCACTTTGCTGAATTTATTAATTCACATAGCTTTGTCATGAATTTCTCAGGATTTTCCATATATAGGATCATGTCATCCACAAATAATGAGAGTTTACAAACTTCTTCTTACAATTCCCCAGTGAAGCCATCTGGCCCTGTGCTTTTCTTTGTAGGAAGGTTTTTGATTACTAATTGAATCTCTTTACTTGTGATTGGTTTATTGAGGTTTATGATTTCTTGAGTCAGTGTGGGATGTTCATGTATTTCCAGGAAATTGTTCATTTCCTTTAAGTTATCTAGTTTGTTGGCATGCAGTTTTTCATAGTATCCTCTTATGATTTATTTTATTTCTTTGGGGTCCGTAGTAATGATTCCCCTCTTATTTTTTAAATTTGCTTTTGCATCTTAATCTCTTTTTTTACTTTGTCAGTCTAAAATTCTAAGGGTTTGCAATCTTGTTAATCTTCTCAAAGAATCAACTATTGATTTTATTGTTTCTCTCTATTTTTTTTCATCCAGTTCATTTATTTCTGCTTTACTCTTTGTTATTTCTTTTCTTCTACTGGCCTTAGTGTTAGTTTGCTGTTCTTTCTATAATTTCTTCAGTTGTTTAGTTAGATCTTTGATTTTAGCTCATTCTTCTTTTTTAATATATGCATTTAGAGCTATACATTTCTCTGTCAGCATCATCTTCACTGCACCCCACAGGTTTTGATATGTTGTAATCTTGTTTTTATTCATCTTTAGGTATTTACTGATTTCTCATTCAATGTCTTCTTTGACCCACAGCTTTTTTAAAAAAAAAAATGTGTTGTTTAACCTCCAAATATTTGTGAAAGTTCTGTTTCTTTGGTGGTTATGGATTTCCAGCTTCATTCCACTATGCTCAGAGAAAGTGCTTTGAATAATTTCAATCTTTTAAACTTTATTGAGACCTGTTTTATGCCCAGGTCTCTGTCTATTCTGGAGAATGTTCTGTGAGCACTGGAGAAGAATGCATATCCTGGTATTTTGGGATGCAAAGATCTGTATATGTCTGTGAGGTCTAATTCATTTACCACATTGTTTAGGTTCTCTATTTCCTTATTGATCCTCTGTCTGGTTGTTTTATTTATAGCAGCATGAATTAAAGTCTCCCATTATTATTGTAGAAAGGTCTATTGCTCTCTTCAGTTTTACCAATGTTTGCCTCATGTACTTTGGAGCTCATGATTAGGTGCATGAACATTTATGATTGCTGTTTCTTCTTGGTGAATTGTCCTTTTTATTAACATACAGCTTTCTGTCTTGTCTCATATGACATCTTTGCATTTAAAGTCTGTTTTGTCTGATATTGTTTTAGCTACCCATGCTTTCTTTTGGTTACATTTGTGTGGAAAATTGTTCTCATCCTTTCACTTTCAACCTATTTGTATCCTTGGTTCTAAGATGAGTCTCTTGTAAATAACAAATAGATGGATCATACTTTTTAAATCCATTCTCCTAATCTGTATATTTTAATTGGAGAATTCAGTCTGTCCACATTAAAGTTATTACTGTATAGACAATACTTGGACCAACCATCTTATCTTTGGTTTTCATTTGTTAAATCTATTTTTTCACTTTTTCTCTTTATATCCATTAGGTTACTCGTACTAATGTTCTTCAATTTTGTGTCCTTCTCCGGACCTCTCTCGTGCGCTTGTCTTTTTTTTTTTTTCAATGGACAGAACTCCCTTTAGTAGTTCCTAAAGAGCAGGTCTCTTGTTAACAAATTCTCTCAGCATTTGTTTGTCTGTGAAGATTTTAAACTAGTCTTCATTTTTGAAGGAAATCTTTACTGGATAAAGAATTGTGGCTGATGATTTTTCTCTTTCACAATCTTAAAATATGTCATACCACTGCCTTCTCACCTCCATGTTGGTTGTTGTGCAGTCAGAGCTTAGTCTTATGTGGTTTCCCTTGTGTGTGATGGATTGCTTCTCTCTTGCTGCCTTCAGGGTTTTAACTTTCTCTTCAGTATTTGACAATCTAATTAGTATGTGTCTTAGAGTGTGTCTATTTAGATTTATTCTGTTTGGAGTTCATTGGGTTTCTTTGATTTTCATATTTATTTATTTTATAAGGGTTGGGAACTTTTCCACAATTATCTCTTCAAATATTTTCCTAGTCCTTTACTCTTCTCTTCTCCTTCTGGGACACCACTGATTCTTATATTTGTGTGCTACATGTTGCCTTTCATTTCCCTGAGATCCAATCCAACATTTTCCATCTTTCTCACCATTTGTTCTTTTGCATGTTCAAATTCAGTTGTCCTGTTCTCTAGTTTGCTTATTCTTCCTTCTGCCTCTTCAAATATGCTGTTGTGTGTCTCTAGTATGTTTAATTTGACCTACAATATCTTTCAATTCCATAAGATCTGCTATAGCTCATTTACTCTTTCAAATTCTTCTTTCTGCCCTTCTTGTGTCTTCTTGATCTCCTTTATATGTTTAGCCAAGTAATTGAAGTTATTTTGGAGATTTGTATGTACTTCTTTGAAACTTGTTCCAAATCCTGTGTCTCTTCTGGCTTTGTAATTTGATCATTTGGCTTGGCCATCTCTTCTTGGGTCTTCATGTGCTTTGTGATTTTCTGCTGATTTGTAAGCATTTATTATCTTGATAAGATTTTTTTGGAAATTGATTTCCCTCACTTGCCTAAGATTTTATATATATGCTTGAGTTTGCATTAAAGATCAGAAGAGCTGTCTGCCAGTGTGCACTTTCTTTGCTTTCACAGTAGCTGGCACTCTTGGGCAACCTCTTCCCAACAACTCAGTCTCCCCAACAGTGGCAGTGCGCTGGTCTGGGCCCCAACCAGGCAACAATCCAGCCAAGGCCACCATTCTCCATGTGCACTATTAGCCACCAAATCTGTGGGTAGGAAGTAGGCGTTGTAACGTTGAGTGAGACCTGCCTGTGGGTACAATGTGTCCTGCACTGAAAGGACTGCGGGATTGAGAATTTCCACTTCACTGGCCATCAGGTGGCCTTTCCTTCACATGGCAATGCATGTGGTGGTGTCTTCTCTTTTTTCTCTTCTGGGTTCCACTGACTTCCAGCTTCTGGCTGCTCCCTGTGGCTTCTCCTTCTGTGTCCATGGGGGACATGATTCAATCCCCAACAGCATGTTAAAAATATCCTTAACCATGATATTTAAAAGAAACCCATGTTTCTTTTATGGCCAGGATATTTTTAATATCCTATTACTTAAGAGTAGTTATTAATTCCTGAACTTTCCTTTTGCTATAGTCACTTGCACTACTATTATTAGATCTATATTAATATTTGATATTTAGATCAAGAATATATTATTCTAATTTCTAAACATTATTATTGTGCTGTTAGTTCTTTCTTTGTATTTTTTTTCTTTGGAGGATAATATTTGATATTGATCATTGTTTTATAACCAGATTTTCAAATATTCTTTAGGCTTACCTTTAACATAACTGGATGTAGTATTTAAACCAATTCTTTCTTTGTTATTGAATTCAGCAATATATAACAAAAAACTCTATTAACCATTGCTTAAACAAGCTAGCTGTTTAACTAAATGAGAAGTCTAAAGGTTGGGGAACTAAGGCTGGTACAGCAGCTTCCTGATATCATAGGCTACTCTGGTCCTTTTTGTGTGATCTCTGGCATGTGTTCTTTTTTCTCATGCTAAAGATATGGCTGCATTAATGGGGAGAGGAAGGAAGGAGGACCCTGAGAAGAAAGGCATTGATGCCTATAATGGGAAAGCAATACTTTAAAAGCATACCCAGTAAATTTCTGCATATATCTCGTTGGCCAGTATTGTGTCTTCCTACCCCTTTCTTGTGTACAACCAGCTAGAGGGAGGCTTGTGAATCTTAAATGGACATGTTGCCAACACTGACATAACTAGGTTCTATTAATAAAATACAGACAACAAACTGGATAGGCCACTATAGCCTTGCCATATTCTCTTTCTTCTGATACTGCCCTGAGGTAATTGAAATACATCTTCAGTTCATATTTTTTAAACAGTACATTTTTAATGTCTATCTTTCGATCACTTTCCCACATGAAAACAAATTTGTCTTGGGTCATAAACTTTCCCTCTAAAACTCCTATGGCTATTTTTTTTTTACAGCTTTATTGAAATATATTTTATATATTGTAAAGTTCACCCACTTAAAGTATTCAGTTCAGGGATTTTTAGCATATTCACAGAGTTGGACAACCATCATGACAATCAACTTCAGAAAATTTTCATGATCCTAAAACAAAACCTTATATGCATTAGTTGTCACTCTCCATTCCCTCTTCCCTCTAGCCTCTGGCAGCCACTAATTTACTTTCTGTCTCTATGGATTTGCCTACTCTGGATATTTCATATAAATGGAAATATATAATTTATGACTTTTTGAGACTGACTTTTCTTTCACTTAATGTTTTCTAAGTTTAGCACATATATCAGAACTTCATTTCATTTATTGTTGAAAAATATTCCAATGTGTTATATACCAGAGTTTGTTTACTTATCCATTAGTTTTGGTCATTAAGGTTGTTTCCACTCTTTGGCTCTTATGAGTAGTGCTGTTGTGAACACGTGCATGTGTTTTGTGGACATATGTTTTTATTTCTCCTGGACATATACCTAGAAGTGGGATGGCTGGATCATATGCTAAATCTATGTTTAGCATTTTGGGGAAATGCCAAACAGTCTCCAAAGGGGTTGCTCCATTTTACATTACCACCAACAGTGTTATGAGAGTTCTAATTTCTCTCCATCCTCGTCAACACTTTTTATTGTCTTTTTTATTTTAGCCATCCTATCCAGTGTTAAGTGATAACTCATTATGGGTTTTATTTGCATTTTCCTAATGACTAATAATGTTGAGCATCTTTTTATTTTAATTGGCCATTTTTATATCTCTTTTGGTTAATTGTTGATTCAAATCCTTTGTGCTTGTTTTTAAAAAATGGTTATTTGTCTTTTTATTGTTGGATTATCAGAATCTTTTTCCTATTCTGGATGTTAGTCCCTCATCAGATATATGATTTGCAAATGTATCCTTGCATTCTGTGGGTTGTCTTTGCACTTTCTTGATTATATCCTTTGATAGATGAAAGCTTTTTATTTTAATGAAATCCAATTTAACAATTTTGTTTTGCTAATTTTGGTTGTTGTGTCATATATGAGAAATTATTGCCTAGCACAAGGTCATGAAGATTTACTTTTATGTTTTATTTTAGGGGTTTTCTAGTGAACTCTTATATTTAGGTCTGTGATCCCTTTCAAGTTAATTTTTGGTTATGGTATGAGGTAGGGGACCAACTTCTTTTTTTGCATGTCTTTTTTTGCATACACAGTTCTCAGCACTATTTGTTGAAAAGACTAATCTTTCCCCATTGAGTTGTCTTGGCACCCTTGTCAAAAATCGATTGACCAGGGCAGTGTGACTGTGGCTCAGTAGGCAGATTTCTTGCCTGCCCTGCCAGAGACCTGGGTTCAACTTGCGGTGCCTGCCCATGAAAAAAAAAAGAAAGAAAAATCGATTGAACGTAAATGTAAGGGCTTATTTCTGGACTCTTAAGTCTATTCTGCTGATCTATATGTCTATTTCTATACCAGTCCTACACTACCTTAATTAATGTAGTTTTTGTAGGTTTTTAAAGTGTGAAGTGTGAATCCTCCACCTTTTTCCTCTTTCTCAAGATTATTGTGGCTATTCTGAATCCCTTGCATTTCCAATTGACCTCTAGAATAAGCCTGTTAATTTCTACAACAAAAGCTTGGGTTTTTATAGGGATTGTATTGAATTTGTAGATCAAGTTGAATAGAATTTCCATCTTAACACTATTAAATTTTCTGATCCATGAACATGGGCTGTGTTTCCATTTACTTAAAGCTTCTTAAATTTATTTCAATGATGTTCTATAGGTTTCTAAAGTCTTACATTTCCTTTGTTAAATTTATTCATCAGTATTTTATTTTTTATTGCTATTATAAATGGGGTTTTCTGAATTTCATTTTGGACTGTTCCTTATAGTGTATAAAAATAAAATTGATTTTCAAATATGAATCTTGTATCCTGCCACATTACTGAACTCATTTTTTAGTTCTATTGTTTTTTCAACTCATTCCTTAAGATTTTCTGTATTCAAAATCATGTCATACAAATAAAGATAGTTTGGAAAGATTGGAAAGTTATAGTATATCTTTCCAATCATGATGCCTATTGCTTCTTATTTTTACCTAACTTCCCCAGGCAGACACTCCAACACAGTGTTGAATAGGTGAGTGTTTTCCCTGTTCCTGACTTTAGGGGGAAATTTTTCAATTTTCCTTCATTAGATACAATTTAACCTCTAGAAATTTTGTTTCTTTTCGTATTTAGGAAAACAGAGGAGAAAAATGAGCTAATTTGCTCCTGTTTTTTTCTTACTAGATGTATAAATATTTATAAATATAAATCTTATATAAATATTATAAGATTTATAAATATTATAGTTTATGGATTTTCCTAGGATATATCTAGGCAAGGGTCTGTCCCTAACTGACATTGCCTAAAACATGATTTGCCTTTGTAGTCTACATACCAAGTCATTATTTACCCTGAGTAACATTTCTTCTGCTTCATGCAGTATTACTTTTCCCTATATGTGCTGGTGTCTCCTTTAAAAACACTACTTTATGGTCACACTGGCCTCATTTTCTCATCCCCAGATTAACCATCTTTTTCTCCCTTACCTTTCCTTTGAATTCAGAGACAGCATCTCAGACCTAATGGTTCAATGTCTATTGAGTCAGACTACCAGTTGGAGCCTGTCACTCACCAGCTATTTAATCTTGGATACTTTATCTCTATGCCTCAGTTTCTTTATCTATAAATGTTATAAATATGTTATAAATTTTTATGAAACTATTATACAGAAAGTGCTTACCATTAGTATTTTACAAAGAGTGAGTTTTTGACAAATAAATGTGAGTAATGGCAATTTTTCAGAATATCAATTCTGGTCTTTCTGCTTAAAATGTGGGTTTAATTCATATATTGTATATTGAATTTCTCTGTAATCCTTCCTTTTCTTACCCATTTTAATCACATTTTTTTTTCTCTTCTTCTCAGTCCATTCCCTTCTTAGGACCATTCATTTTGATCCATAGGGGTTGTACCTTCTTGTACTATTGTTGATGCCCATTTAAGAGGAAAAAATGTCAACTTTGGGGTGGACTATTTTCAGAGAACATAGTCTTGGATTCCTTTTTTACTTTCTTTGTACATAATTAGATTTTTAACTTCTTCTTCTTATTATTATTATATGGGCAGGCTCTAAGAATCGAACCCGGGTCTCCAGCATGGCAGGTGAGAACTCTGTCTGTTGAGCCACCATGGCCCGTCCTGTAGATAATTAGTTTTTAAGGGCCTTTGTTGTGCTTATTCTATTTTTATTGTTTAACAAAATCTGTTTCAAGTCAATGCTTGTCGCCGATTGGTGGGAGAGGATTACAGTTGGTACTTCTCTCTGTACACTTTGTAAAAATAATACGCATTTGGTTCTGAGTCGGAAGGTAGGTGCTGTGCATGGTTCCTGTTCTAGTTCCTGGTCTTCTCAGGATTTCACCCAATGTTTCTTTTGCTAGTGAGACATTATTCTCCACCCATTTTCCTGGCTTGTGAAACTCTCATAAAATATGTGAATACTCCCTAACACATGCTGTTCTTGAGGTGCTCCTTGCTTATGTCTCTGACTAAAGTGCTTTTGGGGGGGGGTGCAGGACAGGCATTTCCCAGAACCTACCACCACCAGCCCTTCTTTTGCTCCTTTTACTGATGGCTGTTTTCTGGAATTTTCAGTTCCCATATGGATGATGGATATGTACAGCCTGGGAGAGAGAAGATGTCACGGGGTCATCCTCCAGCCATCTTAAGGAATACTTCAGGAGGTACAGAAGGTGATTAATTTCTCCTCCTCTCATGCATCCAGGTTCCAGAGCTCCAGCCCTGGGAACAGATGTATGTTTGTGTTGGAAGGGAGAGTGTCGGGGTGGAACGGCCACAGGCATCTTTTCCCTTTCCTTTGCAGATGGCCTCTCTTTCATTCAGTCTCACCGCTGAAGCCTGGTCGATTCCCCACATATCTGTTCGAGCTGCTGTGTAACTGAGGCTGATGTCCAGCCAGGACCCTCCACTAGGGCCATTTTAGTCACTCATATCCACGTCTGTCTTGGATGGTCTATGTTAAGGTCTGGATAATAAATATTTTGAATAGCCTTCTGCTTCTAACACATGTCCCAGGTACCCAGATGAGGTTATCCTCACATTAAGCTTTGCTGCTGTTATGGGCTGACATCTGTGTTTGTGTCTTCATGTGCTTTTCAGGGAGGAGTTAGGAGAAGCTGAACTTGGAGCTGGACAGCAGTTTTGACTACATAGGAATCTCCATGGGATGGAATATGAAATGTGCTGCACAATTGCCGTTTCTGTGACCGCATTGGATAATTTCATTTAATAATCATGCTGATTTTCCCTCTGCATAAATTTTCCATGAGAGAAGGTTAGGCTCATTGGGAGGTGAATTCATTGTTTCAAGTCAATAAGGTTCCACTTAGTGCTCTGTAGCTATGATTAATTAAACTGTACTCAAATTTCCTAAAAAATTAAATTTCCCTTTAAGGAAAAAAACTATGTATGTACACATGAACAGACCCAGGCATGAATACACCCAACTGGGTCTTTCTTGAGCACTGTCTTAGCACACTTTTTGTCCCCCATAGTTTTAGGGGGAGGTGTCTTATGAGTGGGGAATGGTGAGGTTCCTGCTTCATTTCCACTATTGCATTTTACAGAAATTTTTTGCAAATGGGTCTTATCTAGTAATATTTGAGAAGAGGATATGGCCAGTGAGAAAAGAAAGTATTCCTTCTTTTAATTAAAATGCTAACATACCATACGATCCTTGAGTGATTGCATTACCAAACAGCTACTTGTTCTGCCATAGTTAAGTGTGATTTGATGCATCCATTATGAGACTTTATTCTCTAGGGTTTATAACTTGGCCAAAATGGTCCCTTCAGCCTGAAACTTGGCAGCCATCTCGGCCTAATTACAGTCATTTTCCTTTTTGGATTAATAAAATGGAATTATTACAGTGCTTTCAGCCCACTCACCCCCATATTTTCAAAGTTTTATATTCATATCCACATGAATTCTGAGCTCTTGATCCTTTCGAATCAAATGGCAACTTAGCAAGAACCAAAAAACCAACTTAGCAAGAACCAAAGGCCTTGCTCCTTTAGTATCTGCGAGCTCCACGATCCAGGGATTCCATGGAGAAGGACTGATACTTGCTCAAGCATTTGCAGCAAGGAAGCAAGGAAATCAGTGCCTTAATGATGAGATGTGACAAAGGCCAACACTTGGGGTTTGCTGCCTTCAGTCAGCAGATGCATCTCCTCTTCCCAAGTCCTGGGGCCACAACTGCCACCTCAACTTCCAGCTGTTCCCCTAGAATTCTCATACCACCCATCCGACTTTCATTTTCCTCACTCACCTCTACCCATAAATAAGGATGGGCGGTGTCCAAGAGGTTTAGAGGTCATTAGAAGGGTCTCTGCTATAAGAGGACAAGTCCTTGGTCAGGGTTCTTCTCCAGAGGTTTTCCCATAAAGCTCTTTTGGGGACATCAAGATAAGTTCATCGGCTTTGCCAGCTCCGAAGTGCGATGTGAGTGGCTTGTTTGCTTCCCCCCAGATTATCATTGTCTTACTTTTGCCAGAGTTATTTTAAATATATACCACTAATAATAATATTAAAATCACTACCGTTCCTTAGCTGCAATCCATGAGATTTGACTTAAAATTCGACATTTTACCTTTTATTTTAACTTTTTTCAAATAAATTGTTAGCTTACAGAAAAATCAAGTAGAAGATACAGAGCTCCCATGTATACATTTTACCTTGTATGTGTCTTGTTTGACTCTTTTGAAACTTGGGGTTGTCAGGCATCAGAAAATAAACCTTAACATAAAAAATGGATTCTGTGGCATGGGGGCCTCTTCCATTTCTCTCCTCATCAGCTCTTCTGACAGGACCTGGTGTGACACCAAGATAGTGAGCACAATCGTGCCAAAACCCCACCCACCAGAGGCCAGACCAGATAACCATGCATGTGACGTCATGATCTGCACCAGCCTCGTATCTCCCGGGGATACCTATAGCCACGCATCAGCCCTGCCCCTCTTAGTGCGGTTTTCCTTTAAAACCACAAGCTATCAGAAAGAGAGTTGGAGCCGTTTTTCCTTTTCTTTTGCTGGCAGATTTTGCTGGCTGCCACCTGCATGCTCTTCCTTTGCTATTAATCTATTTTTCCCTAGCAATAAACTATTAAGCTTTAACTTGCTGTTTTAGGTGGAATCCTTTAGCGACTCTCTGCCTAACAGAGGTATGTCAGGGGAAGGCATGACTCGGTAGAGAGAGAGCTTTTTGCAACTTTTAGACAACTTCCCCGACTGAAATTGCCATCTACAACTTAGCTGTAGTTTTGTGATGAAACCAGTCAGCCTTCTGTAGTTTACAGCTTGTAATTCCCTGGGCTTTTGCTTGTAAATCTATCTAGATATGTCATGAATATGTAACATGCAAATCCATTCTCAATGTAACACCACAATATAAATAGGCTAAATGGGCTTTTCTAAAAACAAGAGTTGGCAAAAAAAAATCTACTCAGTTTTCTACACTGTGCAACCCATTGAGAAGACTGTGGAATCAAAATATTGAAGATGCTCTGAAAGAAAATTTTGCTGAATTAGTTCCTTCCTAGAGGCTAGCATGAATGAGTCACAATCTATGAAGGGAAAAGAAGGTCAGGCATACCTTTAGCTGTCAAGAATTTCTTTTACTTAGAAGGTTTGATATTTGTGTGAGGGCAGTGAAGAAATAGGGTACGTCAATCGTACATAAAAACAAAGACTGCAGCAATTAAACTAAAAACTAAAAAGGGTTTCAATGATAAGACTGAATACATTTTAATTGAATATAATTCTATTGAAGACTTTTAAATTACCACCTTGGAATAGAAGCACAAACAATGTGATAACGAGCTATGAATTAAAATTTAGAACAAATAAACTGAGAAAATTACAGGTACCCTGGTGTAGGAAATGTACAGTGCTGATGATATGAAAATATGAATTATTTATATCTTCTTTAAATGTAGAATGTAAATTTTCTGGGAATTAATTTCAGCTGGGAAATCACTACGTAGTAAACATAGCTGTTTCTTAAGGTAATGTTTTCCCACCTAAAGGTTATTATTATTATTTTATTATTGTTGTATGGGAAGGAAGAGAAGATGAAAGAAATGTTCAAGGTTGAAAACTGCCAAGTGGTAGCTATGCTGGCCGACTAAGTCTTTTATTTCTAGACAATCTAAGGCAGACAGTTACAAACCGATTTTTCTCTCCAAAGGATAGCCATCTTGAGTGAGTATAGTTTGCATTTAAATTTAAGTTGAAAGGCGTTTTTATGTTTACTGTTGTTCACCAGCTAAAGGCCATAAGAGCTTTTGTGTTTTTAACACCTCAAATTGTGTGCAGATAAATGCCTGTGAATACGGCTGGTCCCTTACTTTTGCATTTATTTTGAATGTTTATCATTATTTGGAATGAACTAGAAAAATCAACCTGAGGCTTGAGGTTTTGAGAAAGTTTGTTTAGTTAAGCACTGTCCAACAGAAATATAATGTATTTCTAAGTTTTCTAGTAGTCACATTTAAAATAAAAAAGAAACAAGTGAAGTTAGTATGTTTTCCTAAGCACAATATATCCAAAATATTATAATTTCAACATGTAATTAATAGACAATTTCCTGAAACATTTTGCATTCTTTTTTCATACAAATTATTTGAAATCTGGCGTGTATTTTATACTTTCATCACATCTTTGTACAGGCCAGCACATGATAAGTGCTCAATAGCCACGTGTGACAGTGGCTACCCTGGTGAACAGTGAACATTAAGGCTATTTCAAATTCTTTAGTCTGATGCAAAAGTAGCTTAGAACAAATCTACCAGATCTATAAGATCGTATTCAAATGATCAGCCTCCAAATCTCAGGTTTTTAAAAATATTTTTTAATCATGTCAACTATAGTCTCTATGACTAAAGGGAGAAAGTATATTTGTGGTTCTCTACAATGGGCAGTGATAGAGAATTTTTTGATCTATGAAATGGTTCCTATTAATGTGTGTCATAGTCTTCTTGCTTAATTAGACATCGTGCGCCACACTGTATTCCTGGGTATTTATAGGAAGAATTTCATGTTATTATTCTGAAGTCTTGTGCATAATCAGCATTCAGCAAATATTTAGGAAAGAGGGGAAAGTAGAAGGGAGGAACAGAAGGAGGGGACATTCAGAGGGATAGTGGAGGGAGGGAACGGAGGAAATTTGGAAGGAAGGAGGGATGGGTATAGGGAAGGAGCCTCGTGGTTCCCCTCAGCCAACTGTGTTTTGTGTAAGCAGAAAATGGTATGATGTGATTGAGGAACCTGCAAAGTCCTGCTAATTGGGTTCTAAACTCGCCATTATTGAATCCTTTTGTCGATGTGTTAGAGATTTTTTCCATTTAAATACATTAAGCTATTAGTAAAAAAAAATGACTTGATCTGATTGCTCTATTTACTCTATTTTGTCTATATTATTGCCTAGAAGAGAGGTATGTGTCTCTAGATGGGGTGGGGCTGTGTCCCAATCAGACAATCATGGAGCTGCCAGAATCCTAGGTTGCTGGGTCCCTAATAGAAGGATTGGGGATTGTGACCAACATTTCCTACTTCTGATTTCACATTGTTTGATGGCAAAAGTAATGCTATATTCTCTGTTCTCACTTCTCACCAATTAGGAAGTGACACTGAGCTAGGAACCAGGAATGGGCCGATGATTAGGTTTGGAGTCTGGAGCGAGCAGAACTAGGGTTTGCTTTTGTCAAGAGTAGACCAGATGCCGCCCTCTCCCTGCCTTTGACTGCTCCTCACGCCCTCGGGTTGCCCTCACTTGAGCAGATCCAGAATCTCATTTGGGGTCCAGGCAAAGGGCACGGGGCCTCCACTCCTGCCATGGCTCTATACAAGGGCAGGAAGGACTGGTGGAGAAAGGAATGCATGAAAGGTTGGCTGGGAGAAGGATGGGAGTCAAGGCTGTGGCCTTGGAAAGGAAGTGATTTCCCTCCTCACGGATACCATTCTGGATACCCCAGCTATACTACTTTTCTTCCTCCACTGATTCTTGCTTGGACTCATTTCCATTTCATGCATTTTCCTTCCCCATTGTATCCTGCCAAGCCACGTTCCCAGTTGTTCCATGGTTTTACTCTCCAACACAGTGCCCAGGGCATTCATTGCTTATAGATTGCCAATGTTGATCCATGCTCACTCAGCTCAAAACATTTGTGGATTTGAACTGAATTGAGAAAGTGTAGGCAGCACAAGTATGATTCTTGGAGCCAGTCAGCCTGAGTTTGACTCTCAGCTTTGCTACTTATTAGCTGTGTGACTTGAACAAGTTTTCTTCAGCTGTAAAAATTGCAAAATAATTGTCTCTCTTTCATAGAGTTGTTGTGAGGATTAAATGAATTAATATGTGTAAGTCATTTGGAATAAAGCCTGGCACGATGTAAGTGCTCCTTAAGTGTTTGTTCTTTTTATTTCAAGTAGCTCCTAGAAATCAGGTACCATATCTTATAGTTCTCTTTATCTCTTGGCACTCAATTTATTACATGACAATTGTAGTAAATTGCCAATTAACTAACTTCTTAATCCAACTCTGAGAACAGATGGTCAAGGTCATCGTGATTGAGGCCAGCAGATCTTGCAGGTTTGCCTGGCGTCCAGCACACCCATGCCTGTGTCAGGCAGCCTGGGTTCCAGTGCTCGTTCCACCATTTTTTTGTTGTGATTCCCTGTGCAAGTTATTGAGACTCCCTGAACTTAAGCTTTCCCATTTGTTTAATGGGCATAGATTTGCTGTGAAGACTGATCATAATACAGCATTTAACACAATGCCTGGAACAAAGTAAGAACTTAATAAACGTCAGCTATTATTATTCCCCAGGCACGTCTTCATGAGGTCATGGGAAATGTGTCTGTGGGTAAAGACTTAGGATTGAATATTGGTTTGCAGAATTCTGGCTTTCAGGCAAAAGTAGACAAAGATTAGGGAGTCTGTTTGTCCTGGGCTTCTGTCCTGATTAACATCTTGCTCCCTGCCTCCCCTTCCCGGGAAACCTCTTTGCAACACTGCTGAGTACCGAGATGTTCTTGTATGCATAGAATTCCTCCAATGTCAAAGTTGAATGGCACCTCAGCAACTTCACATCCTAACCCATTTCCGCATTTCATCAGTGAGGAAACTGGATCCAGAAAGGGAAACAATTTGTTTGACAAATTATATAGTCAATGAATAGCAAAACTAAGAATAAAACCCAAGTTTTTCAACTCTCTATTCCTCGATATTTACTAAACCATGGCATTTCTCGATTGATGCCAGAAGGCCTATGTAACCCTTAACAAAAAATTGTACTGTGTATATGAAACCATGGGGTGGGGTGGGGCTCTGACAATGAATCTCATTAATTAAGGTGAAAATGTAAGAATTTATCTTAGTTGCTCATAGAATTTTCATGCTTGCTTACGGTTCATTTTCTACCCTGTCTTGGCTAAGTGAAAACCATGCTGTGGAATAGATAAATGTGCAGGTTCTAGAATCTTGGAGGTCAGCACATACTAGCTATGATTATATCCTGGCCAAGTTATTTCTCGGTGGCTCAGTTTCCTCAATGTATAAAATGAGGAAAGAGATATCTACTGCGTATTGCAGTTAAAAAGATTTAGTAAGCTAATACCTTTAAAAAATCACTTAAAAACAGAATCTGGTACATATTAGGCATATGATATATGTCAGTTGTATGGATGGAAATTGCCGTATAACTGAGTTTCAAACAATGAAGGTGTTTATTCTTACTCTTTTCTAGTGAGAGATTACTTCTAGATGGAATGTCTTCTCTTCCTCATTTTGAGAATGTTGGTGGGAGGCAAATAATGCAAGTAAATTTTGGAGGCCAAAAGGCAATCAGTGTCTTCTTTCACACTCTCACTCAAGACCCTGAGAGCCCAACACTCCAGAAGAACCAAGAGGAGAGTATTCGGGGGTCCCTGCCAACAGTGAGGGGTTTATTGGTCCTTGGTAGCCAATTAGACTTGTATGGAGTCTGCCAAGGAGTTCTAGTCTCCTTGCCCAGCCCACCCCCTTCCTTGCCTTACCCTGTCCTTTTCCCATGAGCAGCCGCTGCTTCCTCCACACTGGACTTGTCAAAATCTCCCAACTCATGTAGCCCTTCTGCACGCGGAATCTTTGCACCTAGCTTTCCCTCTGCCTGGAACATTCTAATCATCCACCTGTCACCCCAACTCCCTGCCCAACTTTACATTTTCTTGGCAATGTATAAACTCTGCTGTCAGATCCTGCCTGAATCCTGGGTGCTCCTTGGCTTCTTCAGATTTTAGTTTTGATTCATCATGCCACTGTCATTTGTGTGTTTGCGTATTTCTTCCCTGCTCAACTGGGAGCTCCTTCTGGGCAGGGACCCTTCTTACTCACTTCTGTATCCCCAGCTCCTAACACATGGCCTGACACATAATAACTGCCCTGTGCAGACTGGTTAGTTAGATGAATTAACGACCCTGCCCTCATGTTTGACTGCCATTCTTACCATTACAGCTCCAGAGCTCTTTCCCTTCTGTGTTGAGAGTCTGGAGCTCAATCAGGTTTTCAAATGTAAATTCTGTCTTTTAATTAAGAATTGTAGAAAAATATATATGTGTGTGTAGATATTTTTAACTTTGGAGGTCTGAATTCCTTCTACCTTTGCCTGTTTTGGAAACCCTTGTCTTCCCTGTGATCAAGCCCCTCTGCCAGTAAACGAACGGTGAAAGTGAAGACGTGAATATTTTTATCTGACATTATTTTGGAGCATTGCTTTCCTGTTTGCTGCTGTTTCCTTTTCATGGACCATTAGCAGCTTCCAAAGGTAATATCCTTTCACTGTCACACTATGCCATGGGGGGCCATTTCAACAACTTCAGACTAGGGCATTAAGTGTAATTCTGGATGAGAGTCAGCACATAACCAAATAAAAATAATAAAGGGGAAGCTTGTAGGAGCCATTTGGAGCGCTGTCCCACGCAGAATTCATTTGCAGCCTCGCAGAAACCTGCCCATCACTAGTGATCAGCCCCAAGCCCCACCGGGCCTGATTTAATTGTTAAGTATTTCATATCCTCAGAAACAGCGCCACCCATTTGCTTTTCTTTTTTTGGAGATAGTCTTATTGGAATGCTGAGATTCTAATCAGTAGGAGAAGAAGGAAATGCACATTTTGATTTTAACAAAGGGGAAGAAAGATACACTTCTTGTAGGTTCTCTCTTTTCCTTAAAATGAGCATTTAGGAGGACTTTTTGAAAATTCTTCTAAAATAGGTACTGAAACAGGGGAAGAAGGGAGAAAAGAATGTGAATTTCTTAAGCTCAGGCACTTACACCTACACCTGCCACCTTTTGAACCGAGGAATACCAAGCATGGGAATTCATCTTCAGTCCAGGGTTCCCTGGTGGTCAACCCACTGCAGAGCAAACTTTCTTCCTGTGGAGAGTCCCCTGAGTCTGAATTCCAGAAAGTCTTAGGTGTAGCCAAGCCAAGAAGGGTTAGCTTGTATTAGTGTGTACCCAACTTAGCTGCCATCACAGCTTTCTAGGGGTGAGCTTGTTGAAAATGCTCATTCTCAGAACTTTCTACTAGAAATTCTGACTTTGTCATTCTGGGGTAGGTCATGTGTATTCATATTTTAAGAGGTGTTTCTAGATCAACCTTTTGATCGGGTGGGTTGGAAAGAAGTGCTGTTTCGGTTTTCTAAAGCTACCAGCATATACCAGAAATGGATTGACTTTTACAAAGTGGATATATTAATTTACAAGTTACAATTCTAAGGCCATGAAATGTCCAAATTAAGGCACCAACAAGAGGATACCTTCTTGGAGCGAAGGCTGCTGGCATCCAGGTTTCTTCTGTCACTTGGGAAAGCACATGGCAACATCTGCTAGGCCTCTCAAAAATGTCTCTGTGGGTGTTTTATTTCTCTTTTAGCTTCTCTCAGGTCTCGCCTATAAAGGGCTCCAGGGAAGGATTTATACCCACCTTGAATTGGGCAGGTCACATCTCCATGGAAACAACTTAATCAAAAGGTCCTACCCATAATAGGTCTGCATCCACAAGATTGGATCAAAAGAGCATCGCTTTTCAGGGGTTCTAACAGTTTAAAACTGGCACAACTCTCTTAATGTATTTATCCATTATCTTAATAAACTTTATTCATAACCAATTTTGCACAAGGTGGCATCCTAGAGAGGAGTAGGAGGGCGTCTGCAGTCAGCCTTGGAGCCTAGGGAGCTGACCGGCATTCAGGTGCAGATCTTGGTGGTAGTAGCAGATATTCAAACAAGAATTTTGAAGGCCAAAGTGGAGGGGGTCCACGTGAACAGCTGTTGAACATGGATCAGTCCGTCCTGAGAGATGCGCGAGCACCATTCCAAAGGGTTGGACGACAATCTCCTTTGCCCTCCGCAATTGAAAGGGAATCAGGTTCAGATCCCTGAATCTGGAGTGGCTGAGATGGGCTTGAGGCATCCAGTGCGGTATCACAACCCACCTGGAAGGAGCCAGCAGGAGCCTGGGGAGTGCCCTTCCCAAGGAGAAACAGGCACGGCCCCTGCCTGCCACCAGGAACCCACAAGGTAATATAAAGCCAGGACACTCCAGAGGGCTGTCAGTTTGTCCTTTTATCTTTGGCTTCTCTACAACTCATGATATAACTAGCCCCTGTGTAGTCAATTATCAGCCAAACAAGTGATGCTTATGAAGGGTTTGTGTGAGATACCATTCCTGAGACCTGAGATGGTCCTATCTCAAAGTTGACCCTTCATTCAGCTTGTGTAAGGATGGACTACATCAGAAGACCTGGGATGACTGTTAAAAATACTGACTCAGGGGCTGAACCTCAGATATTCTAAGATTCAAAGTGGGTGGTGAGCAAAGCATCAGTTCTTATCAATTTTTATCAAGTTCTTTGAGGGATTCTTATGATTGGCGAGACTTGGGAAGCAGGAAATCTGGACCAGCTCCCTAATGGATATGTACCGGCTGGAGCAACATTCTCACTCACTGTTGGTTGAGCAAAATGCAAAGGCAAGAAATCCACCACCTCTTATGGTAGCCCATGGTGCAGTTCACACCAGAGTCTAATCACTTTAGTTATTACAATGTTCTTTCTTATGATGAACTGAAACTTATCTTGTCTTCACTTCCTCCCATGGTGTTTATTCTCTCTCCAGGAGCATGAGCATGCCAGTCACACCCAGCAATCCTTCACTGAGTGTACTAGATATTTAGAGTCATGCTGTTATCTATATATTCCAGATCAAGCCAGAGGCAAGGAGAATGCAGCATCCAAGGCCTGATCTCAGGTCAGAGGCTTAGACCCCTGGATTAATTAGCAACAACCCTGTGGCCTGAGTTTAGACAGAACAGGCACTCAAGTCAGGGGAACTTAGGTTTGAAACCTGACTCTTAAATATACTCAAGTGGCCTTGTTTAAATTGCTTGAGCTCTCAGAACTTCGGTTTTCCCACGTATGAAGTAGGAATCATGCAGGAGCACAGCGTTGTGAGTATAAATTAACCAAAGTAAGGAACAATACCAAAACCAACAACCACATATAACAGTAAAATAACAGGAGTATAAAAATCGTAACTAATTGTGTGCTAATTCCTGTGCTACACACTTCTTCTAAATTCTTTTAAATGAGGACTATTTTGGTTTGGTCTTTCGCTTTTGTTGTTCATGGTTGTCTGCAGCACCCAGGGCAGTGCCTATACACCTAGCAACTGCTCAATAAATATTTGTTGACTAAATGAATGAATACATCATTAGATCATCTAAGCATCAAAACAACCCTCTGAGCTAAATGCTAACAGTTTTATTTTACACATGAGAAAGCTGAGAGTTAATAATGTCACATTTTTGCTTGACCAGTAAGTAGTGGAACAGGGTCTTAAAACCAAACACATTCTCATGCCCCCTACCAACTCGATAATTATTGTATTTTGCCATTTATGGATACCATTAATAAATGTGATTTTAGACTTGTATCCTTACACATCATGACATCAGTTGTTGGAGCAAGGGCACATGAGTTTGGCTGTAATATGTGATCCCAACCCTGTAATTACTCTATCTTGGGTGGAGGTGCATGTTCAGAAGCTGGGAGCCACCCGACAACGCAGTGCTCTCTTTCTTCAGCTTCCGGTGACCTCACTGCTTACTTTGTGAGAGACCAGGCTTTGCCCAGAGACTTCGGTTAGCTTTTCATCCCATTGAATAGTCACTGGGAAAAGCAAGAACTCTCTAAAACTGCTGGACTGAGAATGAAATATGCAATGGCTTCGGGCTGTTTTCCCTTTGCTGAGAAGCACTGCCACGATAATTGTTTCTACAAAAAGAAACTACAACTCTGGCAAAAAGAAAATCAAACCCTCTGTTTGCTTGAACCTATCATAAACCATCGCTGGTAATTATAGAGGCTGATTGTGTGACAGTTTAGTTTAATTTAATTGGCAATTTTTTTTTAGTTGCAACACTATAAAAATAGTAAAGAATGAGCCGGGTTCTAGAGATGGAATATTTAACTTTGGTGAAATGTCAGAGATGTGCTGCACACTGCCAAAGGTGTGGGGATGTACCTCTCTGCTGTCAGTGCTGTTATTTAAGCCCGCGCGCCTTGTGTGTTAAATTCTGCTTCCTGAATGCAGAGTCTGGCGCAGGCTTTCATCCTATTGTGGCTAAACGGGTCTTTAAATGGTTATGAGAAGAAATGCACCCCATAAACCAATGCAGAAACATAAGACTCCTGTGTGTGGGAGAGATGGCTTTTGTAAGATGAAGCATGTGTCCCATTAGAATCTAATTATAATTACCTCTTTGGGGCGGGGAAGGGGGTGGTGTTCATTTTACTTGATTTAAAAAATTGATTAAACCCTTTCCTTGTTTTCATCCTGCTTTCCCTTCCCTTGGTCATCTCCTCGGTCATCATCTTCATCCTCATGCTCATTAGTCTCGTCGTCTTCATCATCACCAACTTAATCATAATAGTAATAATAGCTAACATTTATGAACACTTCCTTAGGCCAAACATTAGGCCGGGGACTTTAGATAGATTATCTCATTTAATCCTTACAGCAACAATTGAAAACACAATCCATTTTAAGCCTTAATTTCCCGTTCCCTGTCCCCGCCTTGTGTCCTGTTTGGAATAAGAGAGATGTTTTGGTAATGGATGGAGGTGACGGTAGCACAACATTGTGAATGTAATTTGCAGCACTAAAATATCTATCTGAATGTGATTAAAAGGGGAAATGTTAGATTTTGTATATATGGTAACAGAACAAAATTAAAAAAAAAAATCCATGGAACTACACTACACAAACAGTAAACCCTAAGTTAAACCGGGGACTAGAGTTAATAGTACAATTATGAAAATGTATTGTCATCAGTTATAATAAATGTACCACACCAATGCAGAGTGTTAGTAACAGGGTGGTGTGTGGGAATCTGGTATTTTATGCATGATTGTTCTGTAAACCCACAACTTCTCTATTAAAGGAAAGAAAAAAAAATAAATCCATCCATTAGAAAGTGGCAGTGTTTAGGTTATACCCCTATCTGTCTATCCCCAGGGCATCCTTGATGCTACTTTATCACTCTTACAGAGTTTTGTCAGCAACCGGGCCTCCATAACTGGGACAAAGCTGAGCCCTTCATAGCCAAGGCAGAAAATAGAGAAACCTCAGGGCCTCCATCCAGCAAGGCTTGGAATTGGCCCTGCTACCTGTAGAGCTGGGATCTGGTATGTCAGAGATGACGCTTAGGGGCCTGCTTCATTTCCAGGTGGCAATCTTCCATGTGCAATAACCCTTACCACGGTCCTCCTCTGGGTGGGAGCTCTGGCCTCCTTTCCCTGCCCAGCCTGCCAGGCCTCACTACACTTGGAACCCATCCCTGAATGCCAGCCCACTATCGGGTACTGAGAAACCCACCCTGCTCTTCTCAGTCCCCTTCCACCAGGGCTGGGGTCTAGCTCCTTGCACCATAAATGCACAGTAAAGATAAACTGCGACTCAGATGCTTTAGGAACTTTCTTTGAAATGAAAAGCTCAGCAGTGATGAGGATCACAGTGGTTTATAGAGTGCTATTTGTCAGCATGATTCAAAGTGCTTTTACATGTTCTAACTGCCCCACAATAAGCTTAGGTGTTAGGTCTATCCATATCCCCATTTTACAGATGAAGAGATGAGGTAGAGAGAAGGTAAGTGATTTACCTAAGGTCACACAGAGAGGAAGCAGCAGAGCCAGGATGGATACTGATGGTCAGGGTGCTCAGTCGAGGTATGATACTGTGATGTCAAAATAATATTGCAAATGATTTCAGGAAGCAAATTTTTTAAATGCCAATTTATACCCCTTTTATCTTATCCAACTTCCAGATAAATTGATTTATGAAAAATTCTTCAGCCTCAAACTGTGCATGAAACCCAGAAATGATTGTGGTCAATGTAAAATTCAGGTTCCAGTCACCTGACACCTCAGTGGTATTTTCTACATCCCAATTACATTTTAGAAAACACTTAACTTCTTTGATGCTCAGGTGTTTTTTAGTAATTGGATTGCAATTATAATCATATATGTGCCATATGCCATGCATTGATATTCTCCTATGACAGTATAAATGATCACATTGCTGCCTATATTTGTATGTGACTTACTAATACTCAACCTATATATACATGTTATTGACACTGATGATTCCACTGCCAGCCAGTCCACAAGGGATGGCAGGGTTTTTATGTGTTTAGCATCGTATGTGTGTGTGTATCTGTATATATTCAACCCTGTAGATGTGGGCAATAAAACTGCCTTGATGAGAAACGTATACATCTACGATTCTGTGCACAAAGCCTTTTTCCATTGTTAAATGGTGGTGAGAGAATTCTTAATAATTATTACTCCAGGGTTAGTTACAGGACATCATCCAAGGAAATCTGAGATACGGGAAGGTGCTAAAGTCAGAGTGGGAGCTGGCTCTCTGTACAATGAACTGTGAACAAGAGGAAGTTATCAGATAAGAGATAGACATTCAATAGGTGGCTCAGTAGGGCCGCAACACTCTGAGGCATGGAAAAGATTCTTTGGGTCACTGGCAGGCCTGCCCTGGGACTGAAAACTCACGTGGCAGTTAGCACAATCATAGATCTATCCTATGGCAGACATGCCTTGGAAATGATAGAGAGGAAAGAAAGGAACAGAAGGGGCGGGGCGAATCATAAACAGTTCCACCAGGCAAAAGCCCCAGAAACCTCCACTTCATCACAGAGCAGCATCATACTCTGAAACAACACCTGGGGCTAGAAAGGCCAAGTTTCCCTGATTTGAGGGGCTGATGAGAGAAGAACCATTGGATGATAGGGGCCTGTGGCCAGAGAAGCTTAGAGCCATCCACCCGGGACCAGCACTGGGTGCTACCTTCAGAACACGTCCCCAGACCTCTCTGTGGGCCAGTCCAAAGATTCCTTCAATTGTGATTCCAAAGGCTGCTTTAACTTCCTGGTGAGACAAGGTCCAGTTAGGGAGGACAACTGCAGGCTGAGGGCCCACAAAAGAGACAGGTTGAGCCTGAGGTTGACTCTCTGGTTCTATGTGAGTCTATGCTTCTATATATTCCCATTTTCAACAAATTTTATCTTCATATTAATAACAGCTGTTATACTTATTAGGCCCATGTATCCCTTTCTAAATTTGGGAGAATACCTAGATTTCTCATTTAGCAACTACAACCAGCTGGGGGTTTTCCTGGGAGAGATGCCACACCTTATGGGACAAGAGATAGCGGCCCCTTTTACGGGGCAAGGATGTGCATGTGTGCATGTGGACTGGCTCATGCCCAAGAGCCAGAGGAACCGGGATTGTGAGCCTGTGCTTGTTCTTCCTTCATAACTCTGTCCACACAGGGCAAGGGGAGTGGCGGTGGTTGGGGCAGGGGCAGGGGCAGGGGCAGTGGCCTCCTGCGTGGAAGCAGAGCCTGAGTTTCAGGCCCACTATGCCTGGAGGCTCTGCAGAGGACAATGCTGAGTTGGTGGGATGGACTGTCAGAGACAGCGTGAAGCTGGAACTGCAGCACCTGGCACATGGCATGCATCTGTAGAAGGAGCATACATGCCCACTTCCGCTCCTTGGGGAGATTTGATCAGGACTCTCCTGGAAAAAGGTCCCCAAACTTTTTGGTCTTATCACATAAACATGAGGCCTACGGAAGAGAACTTTTATTTTAATAGTAAAATCATTTATAATATACAATATGAACAGAGAATAAAATTATAAATACTTATATAACTAATGGCCAGATAAGAAACAGTGAAAAATTTTGTCATATATACTTGAGATTTCTTTCTTAATTCTCATATTGCTAGAGTATTTTGAATCTATTTTTGACCCCTTTCCTTCCTTCCTCCCTCCTCAGACAGAGCCTCTCTTCTAAAAGGGTGGTGTTAACTTTAAGCTTCTAATCTGTGCTTTCGTGTGTTCACTTCATGTAAATGGGTCCATAAATGATATAAAGCCCTGATATAAAGTGTGCTTAAGGTTTACATAAATGTTATCACACCCTATGTGTCTTTCTTCAGTTTCTTCTAATATTAACTTTCCTGTTATCCATTTTCATGCAATAGAAATATATATTCATTTTAAGTTTCTCTCTATATATAAACACACTTGCACATGCACGCACGTGTGCACACACATGCATATGCACACTACCTTCCACGGCCAGAACATAGGCTTTTCTGGTTGGGCAGTGGGGTGTTCTTCCTTTGGGATAGCAGCCCTTCACGATCCTCTGGGGAGCTTCTCCCCATACCCAAGCCATGCTCCAGCCCAATTAAATCAGGATTTTTTGAGCCAGGGCCTCAAGAATGTTTAAACGTTTCCTGGAGATTCCAATGAACAGATGTGTTGGCTTGAAATGATGTATGTCCCCTAGAAAAGTCATGCTTTAATCCTAATCCCATTTTGTAAACGCAACTGTTTCTTCTAATCTCTATTCAGTATTATATGTTTGAAACTGTAATTAGATCATCTCCCTGGAGTTGTGATTTAAACAAGAGTGGTTATTAAGCTGGATTAGATGGAGGTGTGTCTCCACCATTTGGGTGGGCCTTGATTAGTTTCTGAAGTCCTATAAAAGAGGAAACATTTTGGAGAATGAAGGAGATTCAGAGAGAGCAGAGAATGCTGCAGCACCATGAAGGAGAGAGTCCATCAGCCAGCACTTTGAAGATGAAGAAGGAAAACGCCTCCCGGGAGCTTCATGACACAGGAAGCCAGGAGAGAAAGCTAGCAGATGATGCTGCACTTGCCATGTGCCCTTCCAGCTGAGAGAGAAACTGTGACTGTGTTCACCATGTGCCTTCTCACTTGAGAGAGGGACCCTGAACTTCATCGGCCTTCTAGAACCAAGTTATCTTTCCCTGGATGCCTGTGATTGGACATTTCTATAGACTTGTTTTAATTGGAACATTTTCTTGGCCTTAGAACTGTAAACTAGCAACTCATTAAATTTCTCTTTTTAAAAGCCATTCCATTTCTGGTATATTGCATTCTGGCAACTAACAAACTAGAACAGCAGGCAAGGCTGAGACTCACGATTTTACAAAGCAGGAGGATGACTTTTCCTTTGACCCCTCACTGACTCTCCTTCTGGGAGTCTGGATTTTTCTGCTGAGCCAGACCAGGCCAGGACCTGGCCAGAGCATGCGCTCAGGTTTCAAAATTTTTCTACTAAGTGACCTTGGAAAGCCCACCTGTTGGGATCCTAGCTCACACTGGGTTCTTTTAGAAGCTTCTTGTTTTAAGACCCAAATATAAATTAAGGAGTAAACATCCTAAATAACCAAGAATTATTTTTCTCTACCTTAACAAAGATGAATTATAGATGGAATCCATTTCTTCCTCTTCTTTAGCTGCCTCAGTTTGGATCTCCAATTCTTGGTCATTATTTTTCATGTCCAAATTTACTGTAATGGAAGGCAAGTGTGCCAGTTTGAAACTATTATGTACCCCAGAAAAATCCATGTTTTAATCTTAATCTAATCTTGTGGGGCTAGACCTATTGTTTAGGGTGGAAACCTTTGATTAGATTGTTTCCATGGAGACTGATCCACTCAATTGCAGGTGTGATCTTTTGGTTAGATTACTTCCATGGAGATGTGACACACTCAATTGTGGGTGTGGCCTTTTGATCAGATGGGCATGGGACGCCACCCGTTCAAGGTATGTCTTTTTTAGTTTACTGGAGTCCTTTAAAGGGGGAAACATTTTGGAGAGAACTCAGAACCAACAGAGCTAACAGAGTCAACACAAGACCCAGACGTTTGGCAATGCAGAAAGCAAATGTCCCCGGGGAAGCTGTGTGAAACCAGAAGTGAAGCACCCCAGCAGATGCCAGCCATGTGCCTTCCCAGCTGTCAGAGGTGCTCTGGGCCCCTTGGCCTCTCTTCAGTCAAGGTATCTTTCTCTGGATGCCTTAGTTTGGACATTTTCATGGCCTTAGAACTGTAAACTTGCAACTTAATAAATTCCCTTTATAAAAGCCATTCAATTTCTGCTATATTGCATTCTGGAAGTTTTAACAAACCAAAACAGCAAGTTTCACATTTTCTCTTTAAAACATCTCATTTTTTATGAAGTGGAAAGTAGGAAATTTGGAATCCACAGGACCCTGGGATATAATCTCATCTCCTCTAAATATTAACTGTGCATTAATGGGCAAGGATGTTTTCTTATATAAAAAGCAGCATAGTATTTATTTTGAATCATTGCTAAATTAGTTAAAAATAATTTAATGAGAAAACCGTGTGAGACTATATAACAGAATTTCTTCTTTTTAGAAGAATTCCTTTCCCTCAGAAACTCAAATTTTAGTTTCATTTCTCTCTTCTTTCCTCCCTCCCTCCCTTCTTCCCCATTTAGAAATGTTAACACAATATGCTGCCATATAATTGATATCCCTTCTTCTCCTAAAAAGGATTTGAAGAGACTGAAAGGAACAATATAAAACCAATTTACAAACAAGTATTTAATGGAAAGCATGTGCCTGAATGAGGTCATTCTTTCAGGGAAATAACTGTCACATTCCACAATTAAGAAGTGATATGTTCTCCATGATCTTAATTCAAATGAATAAGTTTTGAACAGATGAATCATTACTAAAATTCCTAATGAAACATAGCAATTACTTTCATTCTTATTTTTTCAATACTGAAAATCTGTGAATTGCAATGAAATTAAAGACTTAAATTGGTTCAAAGTCTCTCTCTCTTTCTTTTTTTTTTTGGCATGGACAGGTACCAGGACTTCACCACCTTCTTAATTTTTAATTTCAGGTTTTCTTTGTAAAAATTTGGAAAATATTACCTTAAACTCAAGCAAAAATTTTTAGATGCAATGTTTTAAAAAGAAATCCATTCTTGCTCCATTAGAATATTATTTTAATAGCAGAATGTTTTTTTCTGCCTAACAAGAGTAAGTAGATTCACATTTCTTACAACCTTAGAATTCAAATACAAGTGTTTTTAGGTATCCAGTTATGAAATGATGACAGAACATTTGTCTGTTCTCAGAAAGTGTTGATTCTGAGCTATGGCTAGGATAATCTTTGATATTATGGTTTGATTTCATGACTCCTCATCTTTGTTTCCATCCACTTATTGAAAATGTGTTGAGTATTCTATTTAATATTTAAGCTAATGAAATGTTTTGCTTTGTAGGACTTTATGATTCCTTTCATAATGATTAGAGACATACAGCTGAAAGTCAGTGTCTAATATGCATGGGTTGCAAATTCTAATGGGGGCTAAACTGATTAAAAATGGGGTGGTACTGGCCTTTGTTTTAAAACACATAGGAATAGTTTCCACTTTCACAAAGAAAGAGGCCTGGGCCCATTTTTCTTGAAACATGTGGTCTACTGTTTACCATTTTGAAGAGAGAACTGGGTATAGAGAAATATTTTCTACTAGAACAAAAGAAACAGTACAAGTGTAATGATAAACGGGATGTGATACTTAACCTTTAGGTCATGGAGACAGTAGGGAACTGTGAAGACTATGGCAAGCCAAAGAGTACAACCAATTGTTGGCATGTAGAAATAGAGCCCAATGTTGCCAGGTCTTTTGCAACTTAGTCTTTTCAAGAGAAACAAACAACCTGCATTTTTATGATGAAATGACTCTATTTTTAAATTTTCTTCTTAAAACAATTTTTGGACAAAATAAATAACTGCCAAACAAATTCAGTTAAGGGCTCACAAGTTTGCAACTGCTTCTTGGAAAAACAAGAGTGCAAAAATTCAACAGGGAAGTAAGTTTAGCAGGTTATATTGTATGAAGACCACCTCCTTTCTAGAATGACATTTCCTTCAGAGGGAATGTTAGATTTTTTTTTTTAATTTTTTTTATTAATCAAAAAAAAGAAAAGAAATTAACACAACATTTAGAAATCATTCCATTCTACAAATGCACTCAGTAATTCTTAGTATCATCACATAGATGTATGATCATCATTTCTTAGTACATTTGCATCGATTTAGGAAAAGCACTAGCAAAACAGCAGAAAAAGATATAGAATGTTAATATAGAGAAGAGAATTAAAATAATAATACTAATAAAATATATATATATAAAAAGGAAAAAGAAAAAAACAAAAACAAAAGATACAAACACACAAACAAACAAACAAAAAACCATATTTCAGGTGCAGCTTCATTCAGTGTTCCAACCTAGTTACATTACACTTAGGTATTATTGTGCTGTCCATTTTTGAGTTTTTGTATCTAGTCCTGTTGCACAGTCTGTATCCCTTCAGCTCCAATTACCCATTATCTTACCCTGTTTCTAACTCCTGCTGGTCTCTGTTACCAATGATATATTCCAAGCTGATTCTCGAATGTCGGTTCACATCAGTGGGACCTTACAGTATTTGTCCTTTAGTTTTGGGCTAGACTCACTCAGCATAATGTTCTCTAGGTCCATCCATGTTACTACATGCTTCATAAGTTTAGTCTGTCTTAAAGCTGCATAACATTCCATCGTAGGTATATGCCACAGTTTGTTTAGCCACTCGTCTGTTGATGAACATTTTGGCTGTTTCCATCTCTTTGCAATTGTAGATAATGCTGCTATAAACACTGGTGTGCAAATGTCCGTCTGTGTCTTTGCTCTTAAGTCCTTTGAGTAGATACCTAGCAGTGGTATTGCTGGGTCGTAATCCATTCTGCCATTCTATGTCTTTTGATTGGGAAATTCAGTCCATTAACTTTTAGTATTATTACTGTTTGGATAATATTTTCCTCTACCATTTTGGCTTTTGTATTATATATATCATATCTGATTTTCCTTCTTTCTACACTTTACTCCATACCTCTCTCTTCTGTCTTTTCGTATCTGACTCTAGTGCTCCCTTTAGTATTTCTTGCAGAGCTGGTCTCTTGGTCACAAATTCTCTCAGTGACTTTTTGTCTATAAATGTTTTAATTTCTCCTTCATTTTTGAAGGACAATTTTGCTGGATATAGGAGTCTTGGTTGGCAGTTTTTCTCTTTTAGTAATTTAAATATATCATCCCACTGTCTTCTAGCTTCCATGGTTTCTGCTGAGAAATCTACACATAGTCTTATTGGGCTTCCCTTGTATGTGACGGATTGTTTTTCTCTTGCTGCTTTCAAGATCCTCTCTTTCTCTTTGACCTCTGACATTCTAACTAGTAAGTGTCTTGGAGAACGCCTATTTGGGTCTATTCTCTTTGGGGTGCGCTGCACTTCTTGGATCTGTAAATTTAGGTCTTTCATAAGAGTTGGGAAATTTTCAGTGATAATTTCTTCCATTAGTTTTTCTCCTCCTTTTCCCTTCTCTTCTCCTTCTGGGACACCCACAACACGTATATTTGTGCGCTTCATATTGTCATTCAGTTCCCTGATCCCCTGCTCAAGTTTTTCCATTCTTTTCCCTATAGTTTCTGTTTCTTTTTGGAATTCAGATGTTCCATCCTCCAGTTCACTAATTGTAGCTTCTGTCTCTTTAGATCTACCATTGTAGGTATCCATTGTTTTTTCCATTTTTTCTTCTTTGTCCTTCACTCCCATAAGTTCTGTGATTTGTTTTTTCAGATTTTCTATTCCTTCTTTTTGTTCAGCCCATGTCTTCTTCATGTCCTCCCTCAATTTATTGATTTGGTTTTTGAAGAGTTTTCCATTTCTGTTTGTATATTCAGCATTAGTTGTCTCAGCTCCTGTATCTCATTTGAACTATTGGTTTGTTCCTTTGACTGGGCCATATCTTCAATTTTCCAAGCGTCATCCATTATTTTCTGCTGGTGTCTGGGCATTTGATCAGATTTCCCTGGGTGTGGGACCCAGCTGGTTGAAAGGTTTTTCTGTGAAATCTCTGGGCTCTGTTTTTCTTTTCCTGCCCAGTAGGTGGCGCTCGTGGCGCTCGTCTGTCTGCACGGCAGTCGGCCCGGGAAACCGCGTGTGGAGGCGGGGGTCGCTGGCCGCCGCGGCTTGGGAGAGTGCCGGTCCTAATTGCCCAGCTGGCCCGAAACGCCAAGCATGACGGGAGGGCCCTGCTATCCAACATTCCCAGTCAGACTGGGGAGCCACGTGCGTGGAGGGGACCCCAGTCACCAGCCGCCCCGGCCGGGAAAACGCGCGCCCCTCGGGTATCTCACCGCAGCAGATTCTCCCTGCCCGTTCAGCTGTTCCAGAATGGGGTATGCTGTCTTTTTGGTCTCTGTCGTGACTCCGGGAGCTGTTTCGTATTTTCTGTTTCTTTAGTTGCTTTTCTGGAGGAGGAACTAAGACCCGTGTGTCTTACTAAGCCGCCATCTTCTCAGGAAGTCCGGAATGTTAGATTTTGTGGGTATGTGTGTGGGGGTGGGGTGGGGTGGGGTTGGTGTGTGGGTGTGCCCATGGTAGGCCTATAGGAAAATCTATTTATATACACAGAATATAAAACTAATATGATGGAGTGTTAGGGGTTAAAGTTGTGTGTTTTGAGCAAGTGGAGAAGGCAACTGCATGGTAGTTACCAAACCGGATGGCAGTGGGGCTCCCAGAGAAAATATCACAATCCACAAGGGGAGAGTAATCCAGATAAGGGTTGGGTGAGATGGCGACGAATCAAAGATAAACTACTGTCACGTTTTTTTCTTTAATATCAACACATTTTAAAGAGAACATTTCTGTTTAAGGTAAGATAGATAAAAATTGACTAAAATAATGTTTCTCAAGTGCTCTGCCTTGTTTCTCCTCCCTAAGATTCTTAATTTGTTCCTCTGTGTTCACCACCCTTCCTGCTTTCCTCTACTACCAGCAAGATACAGAGAAGACTCCTCTGTCTCACCCATGGCCATTCTGGGTCCTGGCCCCCAAGCTCATTGGCCAATCATCTTTTCATACTCATAGGCTGCAAAGGAGCAAACTTAGCCCACACACATACTTAATGAATTCTGGATGTGTACTACAGGCATTTTTTTTAGCATTTTCCCTCCCCATGTGAGACTAAGGGAGGAATTTGTATTCACACAGCTTTGTGGAGTTCTAAAATGTGTTTTGGGGGGATACAATTCAAACACTAAAATAATCCATTTCATGCATATTAATTGATTTTTACGTGAAAACAATTCCCACTTGCATGAGAGCTTTGGCAGGTTTTGAGTCTGGGAAGATGTAAACAGTTGAGAGGAAAACATGCAACCAAACATTGCACTATATTGGCAAGGCTTAGGAAGACAAGTACTCCCATCTTTGCTTTACTTACCTTCAATGACAATAAGTCTGTGATCCTCCTGGCTAGTTGCCAGCCCCTGTTTCCCTGTCACTCTCTCAACAGAGTCTCAAGGTTTGTATCCTGAACCTCTTATATTCTATAGCATAGCAATCACCTCTTCCTAAGTGAGCTCACCCTACCAATGGATGTAAAATCATCTTGGAAGGGAGGGGGAGGAAGTGTAACAGAGAAGATGAGATTTGACAAGTGAGTATGACTGCTGAAACACTATATTAATATTCCTTCTAGCCTCCAGGGTTTTGGACCAGCTAGAAGGGAAAATCTGTGATGATGGAATGGTAGCCCATGACAAACTCTGGGATCTGTCCTATAACTACTTATTGAAGTGTGCTTTGGAAATTATTGTTTTTTCTTTCTTTGCTTTGTATATATGTTACATTTCATAATAAAGAACACTGAGAAAAAACTACCTTGGGTTTGTTGTCTCCTAATTTCATATCTCTATCACTGTTGAGGGTTGAAATCATGCCCCCCAGAAAGACACATTCAAGTCCTAAACCCCCACCCTGTGGGTATGAACACATTCTTAAGTAATATCTTTGATGATCCTATTAAGATGAGGCCAAATTGAAACAGGATTGATTTTATTCCAATATGAATGGAGTCCTTATAAGGACAGAGACACAGATGAAGTGCTTGCCCAGTGATCTTGAGCCAATCAGATTTTACATCCCTTTTCATATTGAATTTTTGTATCATTCCCTTTATTATCACGAAATAAAATCCATAGATAATTAAATTTAACTACATTCTTAATTTCAAACAAGTCAATATAATATCCCAGATATATTATAAAAGAGAAATGAAAAGAACATATAATAATATAGGTTTTAACATGCAAATAGTGGGGCATGATTATACAAGAATCACACTACTCAGAGAGAAGGTCATGGACCAGTAGCATCCACAAAAGCTGGGAGTTTGTTAAAAGAGCAGAACCTCAGGTCTCAGACTCACTGAGTGAGGCTCTGCAATGTCACAACAACCCCAGGTGATTTGTGTGCACATTAAAGTTTGAGACTCATTGCTCTGGAAGACAAAGTGTAGCCAGTTGGTTCCATATATTTGTAGAATTATGGTAAATGTGACAGCTACAAACGTGACTGAATCAGATGTGTTGTGTTAGCAACTCAAACACCCTAAATGGTATTATGATTGCCGTTAGGATTTTTGAAAATGATAAACAACTCTTGAGATGAGAACAAAACAAAATGCATTATGCCCTCCATTTATATAAGAATCACATTCCTGGAAAATGCAGAATATAGTAAAAGAAATGAAAAGTACCTCGTGTTTACATGCAAAATGGAGTGAGATTTTTAGGCTTGCATAATTATAAACAAGTTTTACATCTGTTTCAGGTTTTTTGTGTTTTCTTTGAGCATCAAGTAGGATATTTGAGAGCAGTGCAGGATCACAGGACTGTTCTTCAGGCTTTCCTTCATTTTCTGTCAAATCTCTTGCTTCCCATTTCTGCTAGTATTAACTTCAGCTTGGGATAGAGAATTCAGCTTCTATAACCTGGCAAAGTTCAGTTTATATTCAGGTCACATTCAGAAAGGACCTTGTGGGACTTTGCAGGGATTTTATACAGAGGACAAGCCCAGACTTTAAACCCCATGGAGAAGCTGTTCAGATAAAAGCGGAACGTATTGCAGTCTGTTCAAGTTGGCTATGTCTCTTGTAAAGCAGAGTGTGTACAGATGTGTCTGTTATATTGACGGTGGGCCTGAGTATGCAGACATTGTCATTTTCGTTCATCACTATATTCTCATCCCCTACCCCAATAGCTCACAAACTTAGGGGGCATCAATCACCTGGAGGGCTTATTAAAATACAGATTGCTGGGTCGCATCCTCAGAATCTCTGATTCCACAGACCTGGCCTGAGAATTTGCATTTATAACAAATTCCCCAGTTGCATTGATGCTTCTTGAATTATCCAAGGTCCAAGAATCACACCTGACAAATATCTCTGAATGAATGAATTTTATTCAGTCAATTAGTCAATCAACAAATACTTATTGGGCACCTACCAGTGCCAGCACCTATTCGTCAGACACCATCCTGCCCTCAGGAAGTAACATTCAAGGGGTGGCAAATAATCACGTAACTGCATGGAGAAGTGCCCTAGCAGAAAACAAATGGCATGTTCAAAATAAGTAGTGGAGGAAAGATTAAGGAAGACTCTTATCAGCAGGGTGGGAACAGTTGATGGCAGCATAGAGAGGGTGAGGCTCCCAGTGACCAGCCACAGGGGGCAGACAGTACCGTACCTAGGCCTGTGAACAGAGCCAGCAAGAGCCTAGCCCTTGGGACAGGGCAGGGCTACCAACAGGAGCTGTGACCTCAGGTAGAGGACCCCGGAAGCTCCTGTGGCCCTGTGGGAATGGAGCAGTGGAAGATAAAACAAGAGCATGTTTGCATGATCTGGTGTAGGCAGAGAAAAACTGAGAGTTTAAGAGAGGCTGAGAACTTTTATGAGAAGCCTTAGAGAGGAGCATGGACTTGTTGTCCACAGTGACAGCAGTAAAGGCAGCACATGTGGAGACAGTCTTTAGAATATACCACAAACTTGATGGCTCTCCCCCAACCCCTCCTATCATTTGGCTCTCATCTCCTCCTACTCTCCATCTCACCTTTCCTGCTTCAAAAGCATTCACTTCCTTGATACTGGTTCCTTGACATGGTCCGATAAGCAGGAATAGTCAAACCAACCCTGGAAGCTCACTCTGAGTTACCTGGACAATGTGGTCATTGGGACCAGAGGCAACCGTCCTTCTTCTGATATGAGGGATTGTAACGAAAGTTAGTTTCCCATGGAGCTGGTGGTGTCCTTCCCCAGGCGGGAGGGTTCACCAATTCTCATGGCCTCACAAATAACTTCTGTAAACATCTGTCACCTTAAATCCCACCTGCCTGCCTCTGAGCAGTCTATTTCTGTACTGTGTAGGGGAGTCTCACAGGGAATTGGGTCCTTCCATTGCAATCCACTCGTGCCCAACTCCAGCCTGTCCCCTCATGCTCTGATCCTGAGGATCTGTCACTCGTAAACTGCCCTAATGAAGCCCATTATTTTCTCATTCTGTAGGATGTTGTTGAATTTCTCCTGAACCCAGATGAACAATCCCACATTGTGGTAGTTAGATTCACTTGTCAACTTGGCCAGGTGAAGGTGCCTAGTTCTGTTGCTGGGGACATGAGCCAATGGTACACGAACCTCATCTGTTGCTGAATACATCTGCAGTCGGCTAGGAGGCATGCCTGCTGCAATCAATGACATTTGAGTTAATTGGCTGGTGCTTAAATGAGAGAGCTCAACGCAGCACAACCCAAGCAGCTCAGCATACCTCATCTCAGCACTCGCAGCTCAGCCCAGGCCTTTGGAGATGCAGAAAGAAGTCAACCCTGGGGAAAGTTGTTGGAACCCAGAGGTCTGGAGAGAAGGCCAGTAGAGACCATCCTGTGCCTTCCCATGGAAGAAAGAACCTCAGTTGAAAGTTGGCTGCCTTTCCTCTAAAGAACTAACGAAATAAATCCCCTTTTATTAAAAGCCAATCCATCTCTGGTGTGTTGCATTCCGGCAGCTAGCAAACTAAAACACACATCAACACAAAGATACTCAGCTCGTATTATCCTTAAACATTCCAAACGTCCTCCTGCCTTTGCACTTGCTATATATTCTGCCAATAACATCCATTCCCAAGATGTGTTTATGGCACGTTCTGTCATTTCCTGCACATATATGTCAAAATGTCTCATTAAAAAGACCCTCCCAGGTCACCCAAAATGAAGTAGTAATCCTCTCTGCTCCCAGCTCTCCTTTGTTTTGTTTATTGTCTATCATCCCCTACTGGAATGTAAATTACTTGATGTCAGCTACTTTTCTGTTTCCTGAAATATCCAGTGCCTGGAAGTACTTAATCCATAGCAGAAGCTCAAACATACTTGTTTAAAGAATGCATAAATGAAGAGATGGCTATTAAATAGACAACAAATTATAGGCCTAGCAAGATTTAAAACCAGGATTTCATCGAGGAAGTTAAATCTATGAGGGGGCAAGAAGCATAGTAACTTAGATCAGGTTGGGTGAAATGTGATTAGAGATACTTATAGTAGGATGTGCTTTGGAGAGAGGGTTGATAGGACTTGTTGGTGGACTGGATTTATTGGTGAAGGAAAGAGGAGTCAAGGATAATGCCCATCATGAACAAATGGATGGAAGGGATTTCTATTTATGGAGATGAGAAAGTCTTGCAGAGAAGCAATTTGGAGTGGGTTAGGAGGAAATCAAGAGTTTGGCTATGTTAAGTTTGAGATACCTATTAGACATTCAAGTGCAGACATCAGATAAACAGTTGAATATACTAGGTTGAATTTTCAGGAAAGGTCATGGTTGGAAATGTAAATTAGGGAGTTATACATTATTTTTAAGATCAAAGGACTGTTTTAATTCATGTAGGGATTACATGAATTAAAATCCCTGTAAGGATTTTAAGGACTGTCCAGCAGAGGCCAAGCAGAGAAGAAGAAAAAGCTAGCAGAATGGATTGAAAAGAACCAGCCAGTAACAAAGGAAAATAAAACCCAACAGTGTAGAATTTTTAAAATCAAGAGAAAAAAGTGAAGATGCAGAGGTTAATTAAGTATCAATTTTGTGACAGGGAAACAGTAATATGTATCAAAGTCTTAAAGATAATCACACTTTTCATTGAGTAATTCAACTCCTAAAAATCAAGTTTACAAAATTCTAAAAAGTGTGGCACAAGATTTAAGCACAAGAGTTTTTCACTGAGTCATTATTTCATAATAGCCAAAAATTATGTACAACATAAATGTCCAAAAATAGGGGATTAGTGAAATAAATTGTGTACAGCCATGCAATTGAATATTATGTGGCCATTAAATTATGTTTATGAAGTGTTATTAATGAGCTGAAAAAATCCTTATCAAATGATATAATGATGAGTGAAAAAGCAGCCTGCGAAATTTTATATATGGTATGAGCTAATTATTTAATGATACATGCTCACAGAAAAATGCTGAGGAAAAAAATGGTGAAATATTTTAAGGAGTTTCCTTTGGGTTATAGGATTATGAACTATTATTTTTTCTTTGTTTCTTCAAATTTTCAATGAATCATTGTCTATAAGAAGAAAACATTAAAAACATTATTCTGTATATCAAGTTGAAATCTGTCTTCCTCTTATCTTAGTTTATTAGTTCTTGTTGTTGCTTTGCATAGACGAAAGAGCAAGGAAATCTACTCTCTTTTATATATGACAGTCTTCCAATAATTGAAGAGAGTCGCGGGCTAAGTGTTTTAGCTTTACCTATGATTCTTTGATCCGCTGCTTTTCAATATCCTGAAGGATGGAAACATCTGCGTCTCTCTTTACTCCTAATTGAGGGTCTTCTATGTCATTTTCTGCTTGCTCTGTGATTGGTCCCTCTAAACTTCAGTTTCTCATCTTCAGAATGGGAATAAATTGTTGGAAAGAGTAACTTTGGTGGGGTACTGGATATAAATGACTTATTAATCTAAGTTCTGTACAAAGTGGAAGGAGTAGATGCTTAAGGCAATTACCAGAGAATGGGGGAGAGGAGCGAGAGGAGAGGGAACCTGGGGGCATCCAGTTCTGTCATGAACTACAGACATGGCCCTGGCCAGTCATGGAGATTCCCCTCCATCAAAGGGGAATCCTGTACCATCTCCCAGGGCAGTCAGGGAGAATAGAAAATGCAAGCATTTCTATGACATGTGAAAAACACAGTGCACATGCAGAAATTTATTATTTCCACATTGGAAACTCCTCTCACCTCCCCAATCTCACATCTCCATGGGGCAGACATTACCTTTGTCCCACGACACCCAATGCGTAATTTCCATACTGGTGCATTACCAACTCCAAGCTCTAACCCATGAGGTTATGTGACCCCAGTTTCCCATCCCTATCCTCCCTTTACCCATCCAACTCCTGGGCACTCATTGGAACCCCATTCAGCTTTCAGTTTATCCTTGAGTTGAGTCAGTCAGGCATGAGTGCATATGGTTTAATATTTACTTGCTAGGTGACTTCAGGTATATCATTATTTTTTTTCTAAACCCTAACTTATTCTTTTATAAAACAGGCCTAATAACAGCTACTTCTTATGGTTTATTGGATTATGCACGTTGGCATATTACAAAGTTCGTAAGACATAGTCTATTAAAGAGGAAGAGGTCAATAAATCTTAGTTTTCTTCTTCCCTCTTACTCCCTCTCCCTTTTGTTCCTCCTTTTTTCCCCCACAGAGATCTCTTCCGTTTTCAGGGTTGCCCTTGCTATCACCTTCTACCTGAAATACTTTTCCTTAGTTCTTCAAAAGTTTAAATCTTGTGCATCCTAAATGATATTTAGTACATGAAAGATTCTATGATCCTCCCCACTGAAGTCTTTCTTTTCCTGCACACTTATAGAAGTTATATATATCTCCCTTTTGGTATGCATAAGTTTCTAATTTTCAGTTTACTTTTATATCTGTAATTTATTTTTATTGATGAAAATTAAGCTCCTTGAGAGCAAGAGTGAACCATAACACAACGGATATGTTAAATTTTGTAATCTATTCCTACGTCTTCTTTTTCAATATGGGCAAATGGAGAAGGTTTTGTGTTTAGGTACAAACACAAGTTAAGGCAGCGCCATTACTGAGATTAGATTTTCTGATAACTTTTTTTGTTGGTTCATACCAATGGAAGTGGATGAATTGCTGCCAGGCTCTTCTCCTTAGGGTCTCTGTTCAAGGGTCTCCTTAATCAGAAGTTGGTGGAGTAGAACTTTGGGCCTTGAAATATGAATGAATTCCATATATAGTAGGCTGATATTGCCCCTGTGTCTTGCAGCCCCTCTTAAGTCATTTCGTTGTTGTACATCGGTAAACCCTTGACCCCTACCCTCATTCATCTTCACTTAAGTGATGATTTAGCCTTTTGGGAAAGGAGGCGTGTTGGAGGGATAAAAGTTACTCCCACTTCATACCCCAAGAGTCAAGGACAAGACAATTGTCAAATTTAATTAGGTGAATGACCACTTGATTACTTTCTGTGAGAAACTAGGCACTAACCAAAAGTCTGCTCTTGCTTTGGATGCTTTATTTTCTTCTTGGTGGTCAACTGAGGACATGCCATGTTTTCTTTTTTTCCATGAAAGCGATTTCCCCAAAATATGAGTAAAATGTTCTCTGCCTATTGTTGGCACTTAAGACATCCTAGTGATTTTTAATGTTTAGGGCTCAAATACTGTTACAATTTTTGTTTTCAATTCAAGGTTTCTGTCTTCCTTAGAAGGTTCGCTAGTTAATTGGCATGTAAATGAGGCATTGAAGCTATAGGTTAATCAAGGACTTCACTTAGTTCTCAAAGACTTTTATCATCTCATTTCAAGGCAATTTGCATACTTTCACTCATAGTTCTCCTTACACATTTCTTTGAAGAAACCTCTCATGCCTGTGGGTGTTGTGGGTATAAAACTCCCTTGACCTAGCACTTGTGCTTTGCTCTCCCTTGAGCAATGACATCGCCTTAGGTGAAAGTGACAAATTTCCATCACTGATGAGCTCCCTGAAAGGCACAGAAAGTGTCTTGGGTACTGGCTTGAAATTATCTAGAGTTGGGGTTGCACATCCTTTTCTCTTTAGAGATTCCACGCACAAACGTAAGAAAGAATGCACTTTCCCATGTAGAAAGAAATAATCATTCTCAAATAAAGTTCTGTTCCTTTTGCTATGCTAATTAAGTTTAGATGGATTCAGTGACAAGCAGGGCATCTTTTCTTCTTCATCTGTTCTATCCAAATGGTCCTTAGCAATGAAGTCTTCTTGAAAAGATAAGTCACCTTGCCTCTTGACCCACATTTTAGTCACATTTTATTTGCTGTGAAGGAAAAGAGCTATTCACCTTTTTCTGAAATTGAGTTTGGTACTAACTAGTCATCACTTCTTCTTATAAAGCAAAAAGCACATCACTCTGAGGGCTAGGGGTACATAGCATCATTCACTCATTTGTTTTATTCAGGAAACAAATACTAGTTGATAGATATTGCATGCCAGACATTGGCCTGAATTCTGATAGGAACAGATGAGTAAATAAATAAATAAATAAATAAATAAATAAATAATAAGGGGGATAAAGGATAAAAAATTGGGAAGATTGAAATACTGGTGGTCAAGGAGAGGGAGGGGCAAGGGGTATGTGATGTATGAGTTTTTCTTTTTATTTCTTTTCTGAAGTGATGCAGATGTTCTAAAAATGATTATGGTGATGAATACACAACTAACTATGCGATAATATTGTGAGCCACTGATTGTATACCATTTATGGACTGTGTGTGAAGATTTCTCAATAAAAATATTTTCTTAAAAAGTCTCCACCTTTAAGAAGTGAGAATGTTCTCATCCTTACAGTGGTGATGAATGCATAACTATGTGCTAAAACCAAGAGCCACTGATTGTACACTTAGGATGGATTGTATGTTGTGTGAATACAACTGTTAAAAAAAGAATGGAGAGGATAAGGGACATGGGATGCTTTGTATTTTCTTTTTCTTTTGTTTTCTGGAGTGATGAAAATGTTCTAAAATTTATCATGTATGTATGAATGCATAACTGTGAGATAATATTATGAGCCATAGATTGCAGACTTTGGATGAATTGTATGGTATATGAATATATATCAATGAAATTGCATTTGATTGAAAAAAAGAAAACAAATGATCATGTAAAATGTGTAAAGACAGACAGGGATGTTCATGTGACAATATGAGAAATTCGACAATATGAAAAATTCGACAATAAGATTTCAGGATGCAACTCACTTTTTTTTTTTTTTTTTTTTAACATGGGCAGGCATCAGGAAACAAACCCGGGTCTCTGGCATGGCAGGCGAGATCTCAGCTACTGAACCACCATGCAACTCGCTTTTAAGTAACTACTACGCATGTACTTTCATCTCGAGCATCAGAGATGAATGTCAACACTCACTGGAAAAAAATATTAAAAATGCTCCTCTTTTCCAACAACAACAACAGCAAAATGCTGGTGACGTGTTTCTCTGAGTGTGCTGCTTTTGCTTCTGATCTTTTCTTTCCAAGCTACTGACAGCCATTCTGTAAGTTTTGACACTGGCAGTTTCTTTTTTTCTTTCTTTCTTTCTTTATTAATTTTTAAAAAATATAACAACAAACAAACATTCTTAACATGTGATCATTCCGTTCTACACATATAATGAATAATTCACAATATCATCACATAGTTGTATATTCATCATCATGATCATTTCTTAGAACATTTGCATCAATTCAGAAAAAGAAATAGAAAGAAAACAGAAAAAAATTCATACATACCATACCCCTTACCGCTCCCTTTCATTGATCACTAGCATTTCAATCTACTAAATTTATTTTAACATTTTCCCCCTATTATTTACTTTTATTCTGTATGTTTTACCCGTCTGTTGATGAGGTAGACAAAAGGAGCATCAGACACAAGGTTTTCACAATCACACAGTCATGCTGCAAAAGCTTTATCATTATACAATCATCATCAAGAAACATGGCTACTGGAACACAGCTCTACATTTTCAGGCAGTTCCCTCCAGCCTCTCCATTACATCTTGACTAACAAGGTGATCTCTCTTTAATGCATAAGAATAACCTCCAGGATAACCTCTCAACTCTGTTTGGAATCTCTCAGTCATTGACACTTTATTTTGTCTCATTTCACTCTTCCCCATTCTGGCCAAGAAGATTTTCTCAATTCCTTTATGCTGAGTCTCAGCTCATTCTAGGATTTCTGTCCCATGTTGCCAGGAAGGTTCACACACCTGGAAGTCATGTCCCAGGTAGAGAGGAGGAGAGTGGTGAGTTTGCTTGTTGTGTTGGCTGGAGAGAGAGGCCACGTCTGAGGAACAAAAGAGGCTCTCTTGGGGGTGACTCTTAGGCCTACTTTTAAGTAGGTTAACCTATCTTTTGTGGGGTTAAGTTTCATATGAACAAAACCTAGGACTGGGGGGCTCAGCCTATAGCTTTGGTTGTCCCCACTGCTTGTGAGAATATCAAGAATTCTTCACTTGGGGAAGTTGAATTTTCCCCCTTTCTCACCATTCCCCCAAGGGGACTTTGCAAATGCTTTTTTATTCACTGTTCAGATCACTCTGGGATTTATCAGGGCATCACTCTGGACAAACCTACAAAATCTTACGCCCTACTCAAGGTTCCATGTACTTATGGTGTTCAATTAAGTTGTCCATGTAAGTTATATTAGGAACTGCACTAGTCAAAATATAAAATTTATACCAAATAACATTTTTTGCTTTAGTCTCACACATAAGTTAAAATTTTAAAATATTAATTACCATCTATTTTCAACACCCTGCAGTATTGACATTCTTTTGTTCTTCCTCATGCAAGATCATTTTAAAATTTGTACATTTAGTCACTATCATTATACACTCTAGGCATTCCTAGATTACACCATCTTAGTCTTTATCGTCTATCTTTCTTTCTGATTTCATTTGTTCCCCCAGTCCTCCTCCCTTTATCATTCTCACATTCAGCCTCATTCAGTGTTCTAACATTTTTGTATTACAATTGGGTAGTATTATGCTATCCATTTCTGAATTTTACAATCAGTCCTTGTACTAGTTTGCTAGCTGCCGGATGCAACACACCAGAGATGGATTGGCTTTTAATAAAAGCGGATTTATTTCATAAGTTCTTCAGAGGAAAGGCAGCTAACTTCCATCTGAGGTTCTTTCTTATGTGGAAAGGCTCAGGGTAATCTCTGTTGGCCTTCTCTCCAGGCCTCTGGGTTCTAACAACTTTTCCCAGGTTGATTCTTTTCAGCATCTCCAAAGGCCTGGGCTGAGCTGCGAGTGCTGAGATGAGGTATGCCAAGCTGCTTGGGCTGTGCTACGTTGCGTTCTCTCATTTAAGCTCCAGCCAATTAAATCAAACATCATTGATTGCTGCAGGCATGCCTCCTAGCCAACTGCAGATGTAATCAGGAAGAGATGAGGTTCACATGCCATCAGCTCATGTCTACAGCAATATAACTAAGCATGTTCACCTGGCCAAGTTGACAACTGAATTTAACTACCACAGTCCTGTTGCACAATCTGTACCCCTTCAGCTCCAATTACCCAATATCTTACCCTATTTCTATCTCCTGATGGAGTCTGTTACCAACTAAAATTCTCGAAGTTCATTCACTAATGTTAGTTCATATCAGTGAGACTATACAATATTTGTCCTTTTGTTTCTGGCTAATCTCACTCAGCATAATGTCCTTAAGGTCCATCCATGTTGTTACATACTTCATAACTTTATTCTGTCTTGCAGCTGCATAATATTCCATTGTATGTATATACTACAGCTTGTTTAGCCACTCCTCTGTTAATGGACATTTGGACTATTTCCATCTCTTCACAATTGTAAATAATGCTGCTATAAACATTGGTGTACAAATGTCCGTTTGTGTCCTTGCCCTCACATCCTCTGAGTAGACCTAGCAATGGTAAGGCTTGGTCATATGGCAATTCTATACCTAGCTTCCTGAGGACCCACCAAACTGCCTTCCACAGCAGTTCTACTATTTGGCATTCCCACCAACAGTGAATTAGTGTACCTTTCTCCACATCCTCTCCAGCACTTGTCATTTTCTGTTTTATTAATAATGGCCATTCTGGTGGGTGTGAGATGATATGTCATTGTGGTTTTGATTTGCATTTCCCTAATAGCCAGGGAAGTTGAGCATCTTTTCATGTGCTTTTTGGCCATTTGTATTTTCCCTTCTGAGAAGTGTCTGTTCAAGTCTTCTACCCATTTTGTAATTGGGTTGTCTGTTTTTGTTGTTGAGTTGAACAATCTCTTCATATATTCTGGATACTAGATCTTTATCTGATATATCATTACAAATATTGTCTCCCGTTGTGTAGGCTGTCTTTTTAATTTCCTGACGAAGTTCTTTGATGCACAAAAGTGTTTAATTTTGAGGAGTTCCCGTTTTTTCTTTCTTTCTTCGATGCTCATGCTTTGACTGTAAGGTCTAGGAAACCACCTCTTATTATAAGGCTTACAAGATATTTCCCTACATTTTCTTCTAACAGTTTTATGGCCTTAGATCTAATATTTAGGTCTTTGATCCATTTTGAGTTAATTTTTGCATAGGGTGTGAGATATGGATCCTCTTTTATTCTTTTGAATATGGATATCCAGTTCTCTAAGTACTGTTTATTGAAGAGACTATTCTGTCCCAGGTGAGCTGGTTTGACTGCCTTATCAAAGATCAATTGTCCATAGATGAGATGGTCTATATCTGAACATTCTTTTCAATTCCATTGGTCAGTGTATCTATCTTTATGCCAGTACCATGCTGTTTTGACCACTCTAACTTGACACTGGCAGTTTCTTGCTCTTACCAGAATGGTGTCAACTGGTGATTTTACCATAACTCATATTTCTCCCTCAAATGGTCTTTGAATGCTTTGTTGACTGAAAGCTCCATGCATTGACATTGTACAATTATTTCATCAGTAATAAACTTTCTCATGTACAGGTAATCACAATAATTTCAATCCTGCCATCTGGCCAACAATAATTGAAAGACATCTGGCTTTCAGAAATGCTAAAATATAAGGGGGCGGGGAGGAGTTCACACGGGAAGCAATAGCATAAGAAAAGGCCTCATAAGCCATTCTAACCTACTAGAAATAATTGGAATAGCAACCATAAATGTGGAGTGTCAAGCTGGATCTTCTCCCCTGCCTCCATCCCTGGGGAGTAGGAAGAGGAGGGTTGGGCACAACACTCTTCATTAATAAAGTTCTGGAGATGTACTGGTCCTGTACTGTACTGAAAAGCTCTGAGATGTAATTCAGGGTAGGTAGGAAGCCCATGTTTCCTTAGTAAAATGAAGTCAAGTTAGGAGTTCTTCAAAAAGAGTCAAAGCTATGTTAATACATGAGATGTGGATCATTTATATATACTATAGAAGAAGGAGAGTTAGTGGTGAGTTAATTCTAATGGTGGTCAAATATGTATGATTTTAGGTAGTCTAAGCCTTACTGCTCAAACTGTGGTTCACAGGCCAGCAGAGTTGCTATCACATGGGAGCCTTCACATGGAAGCTTGAGAAGCACTGCCTGCAGGAGAGTTTTTCCCCTCTAGGAAGACAAATGCATGCACCAGTAAAACTGAAACTCATCAACCACTGAGAAGCAGATATTCAACATCTGAGGGTACCAAATCTATAATATTTCTGAAGATTTTAATGAACTCTAATCATTTTTGTAGGAAGGAATGGTAAATCCTAGTAAAATTAGAAGTAGAACTGGACTGTATATTGGAAAGATTTAAAAGGAGAGGACTATGGGATGCAGAAAAGAAAGTTCAGCCATTGGAATAATCCACATGGACCTCTGTCTCAAAGTCTAGGGAGAGAATATTTGAGAACCCTCCTCTCTCAAAGACTCAAAGGGAAGCTTTGCTTTAAGACAGGCCACAAAAATGCCAGACCAGGATAATATTTCATACCCCCCACCCTGGTCTACTCTAATGAGCTATAAACGATCTTTGACCCTTTAAGTAAAATATTGCCTAAAGAGGTTACTGTCAAATTTTCAAACATTTTTAACTCACAACTCAAAGTAAGAAATATGTTTTACACTCATTGTTATGGAAATAAAAGTTTCACAAAACAATACGTTGCGCTACAAATTGATATTTTATTCTGTTCTATCACATTTCATTTTTTAAGATCTCAATACAAGATACCAAAATGATTTCATGATCCATCAGTAAGTCCATGCTGCACTGTTAGAAATATACCAGTGCAATCTGTTTTCACTTGGAGGAAAGGGGTATCAAGAATTAGTTGAAGCAGGGGTGGGCCATGGTGGCTCAGCAGGCAGAGTTCTCGCCTGCCATGCCAGAGACCTGGGTTCAATTCCTGGTGCCTGCCCATGCAAAAAAAAAAAAAAAAGTATTAGTTGAAGAAGGATGTTGCTTTCTTCCTGTTCTTCAGTGTTACTGGGACTGTCATCTTCAGTATAGAGCCCTGATTGCCCTGCAGACCGGCCCCACGGATGATACAGAAATTCAGCTCTCCTCTCACCAAGGAGCAACTAGAAGCACCTGGTGTGGGAGAGAGGAACTAAGAAAGCATAAGCCGAGCAGCAGTTCCTTTTTCCACCCTGGTTACATTAGTGATGAGGTCTAGGGGAAAGCTATTGTGTCCGCACAACAAGCAAAATGAAGAATTATTTTCATAAGTAGAATGGGACAAAAAATTACAAAGTATTTACCACATTTTCTCTCACATGGGCTTTACATGAAGAAGATTTTGTCTGTGAAATCTGCTATCGGTGTACAACTTGAGGAAGAACATGAGAGGATCCAAGAGAGGACCAGATTGTTTTCCTTGACAAAAAAGTTGAGCCAAGAGGCAAATGAAGAGAAAGGGGGTCACAGCACCAACATGGGAGATGGAAGAGGAGAAAGCGTCTGTAGAGGAAGCATAATTAAGGAGATTTTAATTTGATTGCATGAAATGTGGTATAATCCTGGTGAAGCATGTGATTTTCACATATTTAAAACCTTAAGATGACCTTGCGAGTTTCTTTAAGGCAATATCAGTATGGGGGCCTGAAATACATCCATGGCCTAGACGGTCTCCATGTCATTGTGGTCAGATGCTCTAAAGAGAAACAGGACCTCTATCATTTCCACAAAACTGAAAAAAATCTGTGGAATATTTATGGATACAGGAGGATCCCTGCTTCTCCTTAAAACTGAGTCTCACAGAAAGTCAATTGACTAAGAAGCTTTGAGCTAAGAAGGGAGGTTGAAGCAGTCTTTGAATGGGAGGTTTTGGGGACAGATCATCCATATACCAAAAGCTGATGGAGCTGATGGAGCTTAAGACCAGAGCTGGGCCCACTCAGTGGGTTGATATTACTGCCACTCCATTGAAGCTTAGGTCACCATGTTAGTCAAGGTTCAGGAGAGAGACAGAACCAACAGGAGATAAACACATATATAAATCATATATATATATATATGATTTATTAAAGGAATTGGTAAACCTGAATTCCAATTGGCAGGTCACAAGTTGGGAACTCCAGTGAATGTTTTAATGAACTCCCCAGGATAAGTTGGCTGTCTGTAGTAGAGACAGAAATTCTTCTTTCTGGTTGCTGAAATCATCAGGTGTCCCTTTAAGACTACTCACTGAACCAAGAACTCCTAGAACAGGGGTCAGCAAACTTTTTCTGTGAAAAGCTAGATAGTAAGGAATTTAGATGTGGTGGTCCATACTTCCTCTGTTCACTTCCTCTGCTCTACTGTCGTAACCCAAAAGCAGCCATAGAGAGTAGCTTACCAAATGGGTATGGCTGTGCTCCAGTAAAATTTTATACATGGATGCTAAATTTGAGTTTCATATAATTTTTATATGACAAGAAACACCACTCTTCTTTTGATTATTTTCAACTACCCCAAAATGTAAAAAGTACCCCTAGCTTGCCAGGCTGTACAAAAACAGGCAACAGGCTGGGCATGGCCCAAAGGTCATTGTTTGCCAACCCCCCACCCTAGAATGCTGAGATCCTGTCTTTACAGTTTTGCATCTTTATTGTCTAGCCCAATGCCTGACACTTAGTGTATGTTCATTAAACATTTTGTTTGAATAAATGAATGAAGATACCAAGGAAGAAAGACAATGAGAGTAAATGAACATGTCTCTCCTCCCTTTGTAGATGGTTTTGGCCTAGGATACTCAGCCCCGTAGGGTTACCAGAATTTGAATAAAATATAACCTAAGTCTATAGCCAGCATCCTCTAGGAGTGTCTTCTCAGCAGGATCAATGGAGTCATTGAAAACAGTTTGGAATTAGATTAACATTCCCAAAGGAGTCAAAACTGAAAGCCCAAGCCAAGTTGTGGAGCTGAGCTGGATGCAGGAGGGGAGTCCATAGGAACTGGACATAAGCAGGTTCAGAGTGGTCACCTGTAAGGTTACACCCGGGAGGCTAACCTGCTGCATTAGCAGCTGCCACAGCCTTTATTTTTTCCCTCCAGCTGATGACAATGGTGTTCCGAGCTGAGGTTTATATGAGATGACAGCATCATCGTAGCAGAGCGGTGGAAAAAAACATAAGCTGACTGACTTGCTGTCAGACTGAAGAGGGTTGTATAAGCCAGATAGAGTTGTATAAACCAGATGTATTAGACATGAAATATAACGAGAGTTGGAGCCATGAGAGATTTTTGTTGGGATAGGGAGAGAATTTAAGGAGATTTTGTACCATTTATAGGATTGGGAGAGATAGGAGTGACAAAAGGAAGTCAGGAGTCTCAAATAAAATCAGATGTGATATGATGAAAGTCAGCAAGGGAAATGAGGAAAATGGGTGGTTTTAAGAGAAACTATTCAGGAACAAACATTAAGACAATGCCTAGCCTCAGTGGGTGGCTATATCTAAATATCCAAATATCCAAATATTGATTATTTGGATAACTACTTTGTAAAATGGATTAACTTTAACTACAGTTAAAAAAAAATAAAGATTTTATGCCTAGCTGATTGAGAAAAGTGCCCCCACCGTGGCAGATTTTAATCAACCAACTTGATGTCACTGAGTGCAGTTGGGGGCCCTGCCAGTGGGATTCAGCATTAGCTAACCCTATACCATTGGAAGATAGGAATGGAGACATGAAAATCAAAGGAAACAACAGAGCAGGGTGAGACCTTGGAAACCCTCAGGACTGAGGTCTTCATTTTACAACAAGGAAACTGAGACTAGGAATAGAACACTGAACTGAACTCTTGAAAGTACTAGGACAGTTCAGAGGCAGAAGAGCAAAGTAACCGGATTTTAGCTTTTACCTACATGGACAGAGCTTGGAGCTGAAAAAACAAAAAAAAAAATCTTTGAAGATCAAGAATTTGATGACACCTAATGTAAGAATAATATAATTCCCAATGAGTCTCAGTAGACAGATGAAGGATAATGTTCATAGGGTCAGCCTCAATTTTGTATTCTCTCTAAATTCCGATTTGCCTTTAGTCTGTTTTCCTTAGCAACCAACACAATCATTTCAGGTGCGGAGGCTCTAACTTTGCATGGACATTCTATTTTACTCACTCCTCTAATAAATCAAAAGAAGGAATTGATCCTTGTAGGTTCTTAACTGGGCATCCTAAGAGAAGGCTACAAACGCACCATCTCTCAGACTCTGTTCAGAGCCTGGAAAAAAGTATGTTCTAGGAACATCCAGCAGTAGGGTGAGAGCTCATCTACTGTCTCTGGGGTGGGAGAAGTCATCCTCATACTTCCTCACCATGGCTAACCATCCAACTTTACTTTTAAGGAGACTGCCCTAGGAACACCTGAAGCATTTGCTGCCCCCTAGTGGCTTTCACACACACTACTTCATCCTGCAGGGCTTTAGTGGCTGAGAGAATACACAGAATGTTAGCGGCCCCAGCAAGCCCTCAAGATCAAGGAAGGGCAAAAAAAAAAAAAAAAAGAGCATTTTCCTTTGGTTACCATTAAGATTTAATTCATGCATCAACTGGGCTAGGTTATGGTGTCTGGTTATCTGGTCAAGCAAGCACTGGCCTGATTGCTACTGTGCGGGTATTTCATGGATTTAAATCATCAGTTGATTGCATCTACGATGTATTACATCTACAATTAACAAAGGAGAGTGTCCTCAGCAATGAGAGAAGACTTAACCAATCTAACAAAAGATTTAAAATACTTGCTTTCTGAGCTTTTTCCCTTGCTACAACTTATTGAGGGCCATTCTCTGTCCAAGGCCCCTTACATACATTCTGTCATTTACACCTCAAAACACCCTGTTTCATAGCTAAGCGAACCAATGCTGAGAGGATTTAATGCACCTGTCCAAGTTCACACAGGTATTGAAGAGCAGAGCCAGGCTTTGAACCACAGTCTATCTTACTCCAATGCTTATGTGCTTAAACCTTGGCCCACAGGGCATCCAGCAGCCAAATGACTTATTTTTGTACCTGTCATAGTTCTGGGCACAGACAGGATGATCAACAAATATTGATTATTTGGATAACTACTTTGTAAAATGGATTAACTTTAACTACAGTTCACACTTCTTTCTTTATTGCTGTATGGTGCTAAAGATAAAGTTACAAATGAAATGAAATGCAAACCTCATCTATTGTCTGCCAGTGGGAACTTTCGCCTTGAACTTTTCTTCAGCAGGCCTGAAGCCCAGGCTAGTTTTGAAAGCACCAAAGAAAGGGGGAAATGAGGCTTGTGGGACTACCCTGGGCTTCATTCCTTCCCAGACTCTTTTGTTGGCTGTCACATATGCATATTCTGAGGCCACCTTAAATTTAGAGATGCATTTTATCAGGAGCCAATATGACCCTTAGATGAAACACATTTGTCTGCCCGAGCTCTGTAAAGTAGTGTGCAGAAAGCTTTAACATAGCTGCCCTACTTTTAATAAAATTTAATTAGGGTAGTTGTAAGCTTATTAAAAACCATGCAGGAAGTGTACAGAGTTTCCATATACCCCCTCTCACACAAAGAATTTTCCTTATTATTAACATTTTGCATTAGTGTGGGAACTGCTACAATGTTATTGTAATTATTTAACTATTAACTATCTAGTATACTATATATATTAACTATTAATCCATAGATTAAATTAGGATTCACTCTTGGTGTTGTAAAGTTCTGTGATTTTTATTCTAGTAACTTGTATATGAACCAAAATTTCCCATTTTATCCAAAACCCCACTTATTCATTTAACAAACATTCACTTCACATCTAGTGTGTGCCAGACACTGTGAACAGCTTCTATTGAAGATTTCAGTATCTAGCTTGTGAAACAGACATAAAAATAAATCATTTTAAGTGCCACATAGTGAGCTGCACCATGGCTGTCTGCGCAGAGTATCGTGGGAGCAAATAGGAAGAAGAAACTAGCTCAGACTGGGGGACGTGGGGGTTTGGTTAGAGAAGACTTCGCAGAAGTGGCATTTAAGCCAGGTCTTGTCCAGTGATTGTCTACCAGCAGGAGAAGAGGCCACAATGTCAAAGTACAGGGAAAGTCACGATCAGAGGCAGGGTATTGGAAAAAGGGCATGCTCCAAAACTAGCAAGTAATTCCATGTGGCTTGAAAGGTCTAATGAGTCAGGTGAAGAACAATAATAACTATCACTTATTGTTCCCTGCACTGTGCTAAGATCTGAACAGGCATAATTCTTAATTTTTTGGCAACATTAAGAGGTATGTATTATCCTCCCCTTAGATGACTTACACATTGTTAAATCAATGATCTGTTCTCCATTCTCATTTTACTTGTTCTAGTAGCACCCTTTGATACAATCATTCCCTCTTCCTGGTGATAATTTCTTTAGTTCTTCCCGATACCTTCAGAGCACTCCATTCTTGCTTTTTCTCCTACCTCACTGACCAGTCCTTCCAGATTTCTTTGCTAGCCCATCCTCATCCCCCAACCTCTTGATGTCAGGGTGTTCTAGCACGTGGGCCTGGCACCTCTGATCTTCTCTGTCAGTATTCACATCCCACTGATGTCATACACTCTTGTGATCTTCAATACCATTTGTATGCTTATGAGTCTCAGACTTGTAACTCCATTCTGGATCTCTTCTTGGAATTCTAGACATTTTAACCTAATTTTCCAGTTGATTTTTCCACTTAGAGGTCAAAGACACTTTGTAAATATAAAATGTCCAAAACAAAACTCCTAAATCCCCTTCAAATTGCTTTCTCTTATAGTTTTTCTTATTTAGTAAATAGTAACTCCATCTTTCCAGGTACTCAGGACATAACTTGAATATCCATCCCTGGCTCCTTTCATGTTCTTGCATCCCAAATCCAGTAAGCCAAAAAGCAAATCCTATGAAGTCTAACTTCAGAATATATTGAGAAGCTGAGTACTTCTCACCACCTGTATCATTACCATGCCAGTCTAAGCCATTCTTAACCCTTCTCTGGATTATTGCTGTTCTGGTTTGCTAGCTGCCAGCATGTAACACACCAGAGACGGATTGGCTTTTAATGAAAGGGGATTTATTTTGTTAGCTCTTCAGAGGAAAGGCAGCTGACTTTCAACTGAGGTTCTTTCTTATGTGGGAAGGCACAGGATGGTCTCTGCTGGCCTTCTCTCCAGGCCTCTGGGTTCCAACAACTTTCCCCAGGGTAATTTCTTTCTGCACCTCCAAAGGCCTGGGCTGAGCTGTGAGTGCTGAGATGAGGTATGCTGAGCTGCTTGGACTGTGCTATGTTGAGCTCTCTCATTTAAGCACCAGCCAATTAAGTCAGACATCATTCATTGCAGCAGGCACGCCTCCTAGCCAACTGCAGATGTAATCAGGAACAGATGAGGTTCACATGCCATCGGCTCATGTCCACGGCAATATAACTAAGCATGTTCACCTGGCCAAGTTGACAACTGAATCTAACTACCACAATTGCCAAACTCTATGTAGCATTCTCCTTATTCTATGCCTTGTACTCTACATACAATCCAATCTCAACACCACAGCCAGAGTAACTCATTAAAAAAATGTAACTCAGATCATGTCACTTGACTACCTTTTCACCTCCAAGAACAAAACTGCCACTTGATTATTCTTAGGTAAGGAAGATGGGGTAGTTGAGTATGTATGGCTTTCATCTTCTAAGATACAGGAAGACAAGGAAGATGGGGGTTTTGAGTGGTTTTTAGTAGCCTGTCCAAGTACTGCCACAATGTGCAATATATTTTCAAAAACAATAAAATGCATCTGAACGACATGAAAGATCTAATGAAAAGGAGATATCTGCTATGTTCATGAATTGGAGGACTTAGTATCCACCTCTAAGCAATTTAGAGAAAGTCTCAATACATCTAAGAGAAAATATATATAATAATGTTCACTACAATATTGTTTTAGTAGCAAAAACAAGCAAAAATCTAGGAAGAATCCAAGTGATAAAGAAGAGGCCAGATAAATCATGGCTTAGTTATTCAATAGACTGAGTCATAGATAGCTACATTGATTACCCTCGGAAACATAGGGTTGAATGAAATAGAGGAAGTTTCAAAATGATACATCACATTCTTACAAAGTATAAAGAATGGATGATCATACCATATACATGCTATTAAAACATGAACTATGCATACAAATGATAAATATATGGTAGCCGCTTTGAGCAAGGATGAGCAAGTGGACTAAGAAGGCACACCTGGGGGGTTTCCCTCGCACTGAAATATTTCATTTCTTTGAAAAAGTAATAAAGTATATATGGCAAAAATATTTAATTCAAGAATTGTTAAACAGGCATTGGGTTCACAGATGTACAGTAATTATTTTCTAGGTTTTTTTTCTATATGTTTGTAATCTCTTTGAAACTAAAAATGTAGTGATTTAGTGGTCCTTCACTCTAAGGCGTTCACAGTCTGTAGTTTAGAGGTAGAGGGAGACATGCTTGCAACTAATTTGTATTTGGAACTTTTTTGATGCCTAGAACAGAGAGTCCCTAAAGCCAACTTCAAAACAGGGGCTTTTATTATGAAGTCACACAAAGGGTACTTACGGAAATCAAAGGACAGAAACCAAAGTACAGCCAGGACTCCTGGGGACTGGAGCTAGAGACTGGAAAGTGGCCAGGAAGCTGGGCTACTTGTCATGAGGCTGCAAGGTCTCCCTCTCTCCCTCTCTCCCTCCCTGTCTCTCTCTGTCACTGTGATTTTCTTTGGGCATCTGCTTCAGTCTCCGCTCTCTCTACTTCCTCATAACTCTTTTGATTCATCTGTAAGATGTAAAATGAAGTAGTCCTTCTGGCACTGGCAACTTCTTTTTATGATTTTATTCAGATTCAAAAGAAGAATATTTAACTCATACATTTCATCATTTTGAACCAGGCCACACAGGCTTTATGTCCCTGCCAAGGCGACATATAGGCTTTTCCCCATGTCCAGTCCCTTGTTCACGCTTTGTGTCCATCCCAATGCAAAGAACACCTGGGGCTGTTTCCCTGACCAAGGACTGTGGATGACATCATTTCATAATAATGGTAATAATAATAATAATAATAAATAAATAACTGTTTAGCGCTTATTGTTATCCAAGCAATGCACTAAGCACTTTGCATACATTATCTCATTTACTTCTTAGAGCACCCCCATAATAATACTATTATTCACATTTTACAGATGAGAAAAGTGAAGCAGAGAGAAATTGAGTAAATTACCCAAGGTTACACAGTAAACAGAAAAGCCCAAATTTCCAGGCAGCTCAAGCATGGCTGATAAACTGGTATGTATGTTATCACAGAGATGCAGAATGCAGGAGGAAGAAAAGGAAGAGCCATTAAATAGGGCACAGATGGATGAGGGGGGCTGCTTAAAACAGAAAAGGAAAGTAGATGCAAAGGGAGGTGAAGAACAAGGTGAGTTCAGAAACCCTGAAGAAACCTTGGCTTGAGAACATGCAAATGGGAAGAAATAGAGACTGTCCAGCTGTGGTACCTTCACTTCAAACTTCAACCTGTGGGTTGGATTAGTCTCCAACGACAATCCCAGAATAAACACCCTAATGTACAAGTTGCCAGGCTATTTTAAAGTTACCAAAGAAAAAAGTACAAGTGGACAGGAAATTTTTATTGAAATGGGCTCTGAAAAAAATAATATGTATGCAAAGATAAAAATACAAATATCAATAGCACAGTGTTTTCTTTAATAGCAAACATGGTGGATATTACTGACAGTTAGAGCTAATATTTACTGGGTATTTACCATGCATCATGTCCTAGCACTTTGTATACATTAGATCTTTCTTTTCCAGCCAGCCAGAGGAGAAAAGAAGGATCCAGGACAAGCAGCTTTGTCTTTAAGGAGATGACTCAGACATCGCGCAGTCTCTAGTATTCATACCTCCTTGCCCAATACCACAAGGGTGGCTGGGAAATGGAGCTTCTAGGTGGATGGCCACAGGCCCATTTAAAGCATTCTTTTACTGAAAGGGAGAAAGGGCCAACGAGCAACATGGAACAATTGCATACAACTGGCAGTTGAGGAACCAGGATTTTCAGAAAATCTAAAAGAAAAGTCTTTCATATCCCCTTCCTCAAATTTCCACTCTCCAAATGGTGCTAGTGGCAACGCCCCACAACCTATGCCCCTTTTTAGGGCCATCGCATCCATTTTCCCTGCACAGTTTGAGGGGACATCCTCCCCAGTACTGTGATGTGGATGGCATTTCAGACCAGGCCCTGGAGTGGCCCAGTTCTTAGTTCTTTCTTTCAGATTGCACTCTTTTTGAAATTAGCAATTCTTAGCAATTCACACCGCAGTGTGAATTTTCACATGCCCTGTGGGGAGAGTAGGTTTTTAATGGTTTACCTTCAGCCTTGCCTATCACACTGACTTGTCTGGCACTGCTTCCTGCACTGCCCCTTCCCTGATCCACACCCTCCAGCCCTGGGCATCTCAGCCACATATCCCAGCCCTCTGGTGTCTCCATCAGATGAGAAGTGTCACGAGGGATTTGTTGCAACCAGTAATTAGAGTAATGAATACATATATATGGTATTGAATACCTTCACTTTCACCTTTTTAACTTGATGTCATGATACAGCGTCTCTGTCTTCTCTGATGCTAAAATGCTTTAAAATGAATTTTATTTAGAATTTACTAATTCAAAATATTTTTCCTTATTAAAGGCTCTATATAGCAGGAAATATGTCCAAGCAAGATGAAAAACTTCTAAATTTGTCCTCAGTCCCCTGATTTTTTCCTGATTAGGCAACCACTGTCCCTGGTGTCTTGTATATTCTGCCACAGAACAAAGAACTATTGTTGGTTGTAGCACCCCAGCCACTGCCTCTTCTATCTACGCCAGAGTCGGGTGTGGAGATGCCCACCGGAGTAGCACTTGCTGTGGAATGGAACAAAGGTGCTTTCTGAACTCACACCACGCTCCTGCTGCCTCCTTCCATTCTCTGCTTTGCCATAACCACGAGTTCCTTCCTCAACGCCTGGGTCAAAAGTACCCAGCTCGTGACAACCTCCCAGCCCACCAAGCCCTGGAAGAACCCATCGTCCCCCTTTGGTGCTCTCTAGCATTTTATGTACACCTGTATTCTAGCATTTTCTAGCATTTTTCCAACAAAGCTGTCATTGTTGCAAAAGGCCTGCCCTGCCCTGTAACTGTTGCTGACATCAGGAGCCTTTCATTACAAACCTCTATGACTTGACATAGAAGAGCACGTATCATATAGTAGGAGCTCAGTAAATTTGGGATAAATGAAGGAGTAAGACATTGACGAGCCCTTTCCACTGGTGCATGGAATCCAATTGAGGCATGATTGATTCCCGGGAGAATATTATGGCTGGGCCACTTCCCCCGAAACTGAATTTCACTTCAGCCTTCCAGAGGAGCCTGCTTATTGGGTCTCAGTGAGCAGCTTAGAATCTTGCACACCGGCACATTGCCACACGGTGTTTTAATGACGCCTTAGGTAGGAGGCAGCCCCTGTCACATAAAAGATGGCTGGAGAATGAGGCGGCTGTTCCTCTTCCCATTTCGAAAGTTATCAGATATTCTGGAGGAAGATGCAAATATCAGATCCCTTTCCGACACACAGACATGGGCAGAGACACATAGGCACGCGGAAAGGCTGCGTCTTTGCTAAATATAACCCTTTGTAGCGACAGTATCTCAATAACTTTAAAGTGAAAAGATAAGGAAGGGGAGCCAAGTCTTTCATAATGAATGCAAGCCTATAGCTTTTAAACAGGGCTAACATATGGGCCACTGATGGGAATGTGAATGCAAATTAGATATTTTTGATTGCTTGAAATAAAGTCAGCAGAATCAAAGCCTCACACGGCAAATGGTGCAGCTTTAACTACGTCGGTGCCAGGTTGGAAACAAGAGCACTTAGCACATCCTCAGAAAAAAAGGCTGGTATTTTGGATTGAGGCCTTTCTGGGCAGGACAGAGATAAGGCTTCCTCTTTCTGCTATTGCCATTCTGCTCCTGCTCTTACAGGGAACGCTTTCATTTGTTGTATACATAACTAGATAAAGGATCTATTTTGACCTCTGACCTGTCTAATTTATTACCAGTCATTAGGAATCTTGGGGTAGTGAGGAGGCTTTAATCGTCATATTGTCCTGCCTCCTGCCTTCAGGCAGGTAAAGTCTTATGCACAATGTAGCAGGCACTGTTTCAGGTACTGGGGCTCCAGAAGGGACCACGACTGTCCCTTTCCTCGAGGATAGCTGCAGGTTTTGGAGACATAAGACCATACATTTCACTCTGGTGGAGTTTGATAGTTGTTGGTGAAGAGGAGCCCAGGGCGCCATAGGAGCCTAGGTGTGGACTTGTCTCCGGGGAAAATGTGTGTGTGTGTGTGTGTGTGTGTGCAGGGGTGCAGATGGAGGGAATCGAGGCGCGCATCCTGGCAGAGTAGCCTCTGAGCTAAGCTTTGAAGGGTAAATCATAGCCACCCAGTCGGGGACAAAATGACCAGCTTGTACAGAGGCACAGAGGTCACAGCTGAGCACATATAGTGAGGGACATAGTCCTGTGACGACAGCAAAAGAGGGTACTGGGCAGTCTAACTGTGTAAGCTGTAATAACCAGATGCCTGACACGGTTCCCAAGAGCTGGAGGTCCGGGGGCAAAGTTATGATAGAGACTTGAATAATGTGAGGCCTTTGCTCCTTCAGAAGGATGAGGTGACTACCAGGCCTGAACTGCAGCCTCCATGGCTTACCACTTACAGGAACAACCTTGACTGTCACATTACACCAGCACTTCTACCCCCACCATTTCTATACTCAGCCAAGGGTTTCTTAAGTTCAACACTATTGACATTTGAGACAGATCATTCTTTGTTGTGGGGGGCTGTCCTATGCATTATAGAATGTTTAGCAGAATCCTGGGGCTCTACCCACCAGATGCAAGTAACATCCTTTTCCTTAGTTGTAGCAATCAAAGATGTCTCTACACATTGTCAAATGTCCCCTGGGGGAGGGGTAGGAGGGAGCAAAATCCCCCCCAGTTGAGAACCACTGCTGTAGTCCAAGCACACACACACATACCTTTTTTTGTAAATCTCTCTACTCCAACACTGCAACCTTCCTGGGAGCTTCCAGGTCTCATGTGACCCTCCTTCTTAGCCAAAACATGAGCCAGTCTGATGCTTACTTTGAGCGGCAGTGATCAGAACACTTCTAAGGTGCATTCTCTGGACCAGGGAGGTTTGCACTTTCTCTCCGTAGCAAATCTGGAGGTCCTGGGTTTGGGAGCTTTTGGTGGTTGGGCTGGTTTGAAATTGTTATGTACCCCAGAAAAGCCATGTTTTCTTTCCTAATCCAATCTTGTGGAGGCAGACCTATTGTTTAAGGCAGAACCTTTGGTAAGATTGTTTCCATGGAGATTGACCCACTTAATTATGGGGGTGGCCTTTTGATTAGATTACTTCCAAGGAGATGTGACACATCCAATCGTGGGTGTAACTTTTTGATTAGATGGAGATGTGATTCTACCCATTCAAAGTGGGACTTGACTAGTAAACTGGACTCCTTTAAAAGGGGAGATATTTTGGAGAAAATACAATTGCTTCGATACTGACAGAGATGCAGATATTTGGAGAGGCTTGGAGTGCCGACAGAGAGCAGACACCTAGACATGGACGTCTGGAGATGCAGAGCTTAGCAGACATTGCCATGTGCTTTCCCATAAGATGCTAAGCAAGCCAGAACCCAGAGCTGTGTCCAGAGGAGTTAAACGAAGGCTGAACATAAGCACTTAGAGAGGAAACCACTGGCATTAGAATCTGGAAGCAAAAGAACTGAGAACAAGGACCAGTGGATGTCAGCCACGTGCCTTCCCATGTGACAGACATCAGTCTTTCTTGAGTCAAGGCATCTTTCCCTGGATGCCTTAGTTTGAACATTTTTATGGCCTTAAAACTGTAAACCTGTGACTTAATAGATCCTCCTTATAAAAGCCAACTTATTTCTGATATATTGCATTTTGGCTGCATTTAATATACTAAAACAGTGGCCGTGATACCATCATGAAGAGCCTCTCCAAGAGGGTCAAGTGAAGAGGTAGAAATGAGAGAGGGAGTAAAATCCTGGTGGCATCTGAGCTTCTGGTTCTAGCTGCCCTGACACCAACCTGCATTCCCTGCTCTTCTTGTGGTTTGATGTCATGAGCCTTATAATCTCCCCTTATACTGACCTTGAGTTGAGTTTGGGTCATTTACAAAAAGGAGACCTAAAGATTTCACCATCTGGTAGTGAGGAAAGTCCAGTCCAAAGGAAGGCAGACAAGTGAACAGAATGTATTTATGGAGATGTCTAGGGCCCAAGTTAGTCTGGGCTATATGTCCCAGGCTGGCTTAGGCAGAGCTGCTTGCTGGGGGTCATGTCATCTTTCTAAGAAGAGCAAAAATAACAGCAGTGAGACAAACAACCAGGAGTTAATTCTTGTCTGGAAGTAGACCTTTATTCCTTTTGCCCATCACAGTAAAAGTTTCTATCTCTAGAACTATTATGTAATAAAATACCCTAGCTTCTAGTTCTGCCTCACCCTTCAAGTGATTGGGTCTGAAGAAGGCAGAAAGGAACCAAGAAGAGCCTTGAGCCCCTGACACAATACAATATTTCTACACTTCTTATTCTTTTCTCATATATTCAGTGTTCTTACAGTCAGGCCTATGACCAAACAGAGAGGCAGCTATCTTCTCAGGAAAGCAACCATTAGAAAACCCAGCTTCCCTTTTGTGCCCATTTCTGACCGCTCCCCATGGTTCTTATTATATTGCTTATCAATCAGTCTCTTAAACATTGCTTCCAAAATCTCTGAAATGGATTAGTGTTGAATATTAAAATCGCTCCAATTCTATGATTTGACAATTGTTTTGAAAAGTCAACCCCATTCTGTTTCCAATTTTGAATTTAATTGGTTACATTTTTCAACTGAATTCAATAAAATATTGGACATCAAAGAGCAATATGGTCTAAATAATGTAATACTAGCAATATTGAACCCAACCCTCTGCGTCCATAGCACAGTCTCTAATTCTAATGGAAAATCAGGATACAGAGGAGAAACAATGGTGTAAAACACGTGATTTTCCCTGTTCCCAAATATCTTGCTGTTTTTTAATTCTCTAGCTTGGGTAACCCTCGCTAAACTAAGTGCAACGGAATCAGCCTTTTCTTAAAGTACTCAGCTCCTTCTGTAGTAGTGCTTTACTCTATGTCCTCCAGTGGAGGTACCAGTCTCTCACCATGGCTAAGGAACAAGAGAAAGAGAAGTAGTTGGTCCAAGCTAGCACCAGTCTACCTCCTATGCTGACTCCATCAAGCCAAAAGCCCCAAACCAGCACACTGGAGCTCTGCTGGTTAGAAGGGTTGCCCTGAAATCTGCGTGCCCTGATTTCTGGTTAGAAATCTGCTTGCCCTGATTTTGAAACTAGTCGCAGTACTAGCTGCTTCCCCCGGTGCAGGAAATTACCCACCAAGAATTCAGCTACTCTCAGTGTGGGCCTGATATTTCCTACTTTTTATTTCATTCTAATTATTATTATTTACCAAATTCACTGCCCTTCCCAGTAGTAGGATTATACAGCACTGTCTCTTGAACTTAGCTATGGCCATAGTAGTTACTTTGGCTAATGGAACATGAGCAAAGGTGATGTGTGTTACTTAAAGTGGAAGCTTTAAGAGCTGTATGTGCTTTGACATAGTTTCTTTGCTTTCTGCCACAAGGCTGGCAATGATTCCTGTAGAACCTGCTCCAGCAGTCTAGGTACTGGGGTGAAGATGTCTGGGATGAAGCTGCAACCCACCAAAGATGGCTTAGCATGAGTGAGAGTGACCATCATGGCTATAAGCCACTGAGATTTAGGGTTGTTTGCTACTGTAGTATAACCTCATCCCCAGTGTCTAGGAATTTGGGGGAGGTAAGAAAGAAGGAAAGGGAAAGGAAGAGGAAGCTGGGTTGGGGAGCAGGTAGAGGTATATAAGGACATTGCGAAAAATATCCCCATTTAAATAATTTTCCAAGTAAAGAATTTTTCAATGCAAAAGAATTCTCTTCAATGTTATAATGGTTTGGTAGAGATTGTTTTCTTCTCAGGAATATAGAAATTATTTCTGCCTCTATACTTATACTTATGAGGTTCTCAAAGGCAAATAGTGCAGTGAATAAGGATCTAGTGGGTTTAAGGCAAAACTTGATCTCGCTTATGAGGAGAGGGACTATGCTGAGTCCTCTTGATTGTACAAGTACATCACTACTTTTTGGATTCCTAAAAGTTATTACTAATTTTCTCCATGTCTTCCAAAGTGATATTAGAAATTAAGGATGGAAAAGAAAAGTGAAGTTGGTGACTCAGAGTTGTTTTCATTTTAATTGGCTCTTTTAAATTTCTTAAAGAAATAAAACTTTTTCAATTTAAATTGCTAAGGAGGAAATCAAGTGAAAAGTAAAAGTCTCACCTTTTCTGCTCAAAATGCTCCAGTTCTGGGCTGGCCATGGTGGCTCAGCAGGCAAGAATGCTTGCCTGCCATGCCTGAGGACCCGGGTTCGATTCCCAGTATCTGCCCATGTAAAAAAAAAATGCCCCAGTTCTGTTCCTCAGAAGCATTACTGGTATAATTTCTTTTGTCTTCTTCCAGACATTTTTGATGCCAAGATCGGATACGGACATAGGTATTCTTATAGATACAGTTGCATGTGAGTATTGTTTTTAAAATGAACAAATGGTGTCTGTTGAGAATTGAGTCTTATACCCCACAAAAAGCATGTTCAGGTCCCATCCCCTGGTACATTTGTAAAAAGGATCTTCAAAGATGTTATTACAGTGTGCCCAAACTGAATGAGTCTTAATCCAGTATGGTTGAAGTCCTTACAAGCAATAGAAATTGGACACAAAAATTTCCAATTTTTGGGAACAACCAGAAGCTGAAAGTCAACAGAACCCAAAAGAGAAAGAAGACACTACAATATACATTGCCATGTGACAGAAAATCCAAAGAACCCCAAAGATTGCTGGTCAGAAGATGCTAACCCCAAGAGGAAGCAATCCTTCTAGTTTCTGAAACTGTGAGCCAGTATATTCCTGACATTAAGCCAACCCATTGTAGGGCATTTGTTTCAGCAGCCAGGAAATTAAAACAGTATCATACTCCTCAAATTATTCTACAATTCATTTTTATCACTTCACTATGATATATTTAGCTTCCTGTCCACAATAATAAATCTACATCATTCATTTTATTTTATTAGTATGATATTCCTCCATTTATATGAACTACAGTGTATTTAACTGATCTTCTATTGATGGACATTTAAGTTGTTTCAAGTGTATTTTCCTTATTACGAAAAATGCTGTAGGGAAACCTTCCTCCCTCATCCATCTGTGTATCATTTTGCACAGGTCTTTAGGCATTTGTGTTGGTATATTTGTATGGAGTATTAAAAGAAAGAAAACAATTAAATAATGCCTTTAAAATTTAAAAATAAATATTGTCTAACTGTACCTCAAAATGTGAATGAACGTATCGCTCTTGACAATTACTGGAATTATGATTTCTTTTTAGCTTTTGCTAGGCTGATTCATGAAAAGCAATAGCTCACTTGATATAATTTGCTTTTTATTATGAATGCATTTGAGCATCATATCACGTGCTTATTGAACATCAAAGATCAGTAGGGAGGCAGCGTTTTTGTTACCTCGCAAGGGGATTTCAATTCAAAGGATGGGACTAGAAGTTCTCCGGAGAACTACTCTGGGATCTTGAGGCAAGATTCATGACCTATTTATCTGTGCATCTTCAGCTCTTAGCCCAGGTTCTAGCATATAAGAGCCACTCCTTCAGTGTTTGTCAAATGAACAAATAGAAATGAGGGTACAATGAAAAAGGAAAAAATCGATATAGGTATAGAAACTTCTGGAGAATTGGAAACATGTGTTTGGAAAATAAGGAACTGTAAGAAAACTCAGTGTCAAAGATACAGATGGGACCAGCTCCACGGGCATCTAACATGTGCAGTCACACAGGCCTGGCTGGAGTGAGGCTCTGCTGCCCCTGTCTTGAAATCCTCAGTAAATGTTGAACAATGCTCTACATTTTTATTTTGCACTTTTATGTAGCCAGTCCTGGGTACAGGTGGTAGAAGTAAATGCAAAATTAAATATTTGAAAATGTTTGGAAAGATGAAGTTGTACTCGAGGGTTACAGCTGGATGAAAATGTGAGAAATTGGGTCTTTGGAATCTTTTTGTTAATGTGTTTCTACTTAAATTTAAATAAATCAGTATATCATCCCATTGAATCCTTGATTTCAGATTAGGAAACAGGCTGATATCTCACCTGTGGCAGCAATGAAATTATCGCTATGATTCTGTCAGAAAAACTTTGCATAAGCAGCTATCCACTGAGTGGAGACACAAGAACCAGAAAAAGAAAATTCAACCAGTTATTTACAGTGGCAGATTACAGTTTAGGAAGCAATTATGATAACAATGGAAAGAATTGCAGCGTTTACTGAGTTACATGTTTTACTTGTGTGGAATTTCACACCAAGTTCATATTTATTTTTTAAACTAAAGGATTATTATCTATGGGAGTACATAAATGAAATGGTCATTAAGAATCTGAAATTTAACTAGCAATATAATGGAGTTCATTCCTACATATTTTGTATGTAGACATACTTAGACAATATATTTATGCACACTATATTTACACAGCTCACATTCATCTGGAACAGGGAATATCGTGTGCCAATCTTCTTGGGATACGAAGGCACATGGTAAATTGTGGCCATTCACCAGTCATTCACATGGTGGGAACAACATGGGTTTGATTTTGGAAGCACTTGAAAAGTTGAGTCTGAATTTCCCATAGGAGATATCTAAATGAGGTATAATCAACTAATCTTTCAGATATATGAATTTGGAGATCAAAGGAAATGTCTGGGCTGGAGATGTAAATTGGAAACTTACCTTTGGATAACAGGTGACTGAAGATGTGGCCATGGATGAGTTCACCCAAACAAAGAGAAAATGATAAAGAGAAGAAAAAGAGTCTGGGGTTCAGTTCTTGCCTAATCGATAGGCCTGGCTACACAATGGAGAAGGGGGAAGTAGGAGAATCAGAGGGGTGGTTGAAAAACCACAACAGTGTTGGCAACAGAAGGCAAGGGAAGATATTATTAGTTTTAGTATTAGTATTATTTTTATCATCAGAATCGACTTTTTTTGTGAAAAATAACATATATACAAAAAGCTATCCATTTTAAAGCACAGCACCACAATCAGTTGTAGAACATATTTCAGAGTTTGACATGGGTTACAATTTCACAATTTTAGGTTTTTACTTTTAGCTGCTCTAAAATACTGGAGATTAATACACTAGTAATGAACAATCTGAGGGAGAAATCAAGACATGAATTCCATTTACAATTGCAACTAAAAGAATAAAATACTTAGGAATAAATTTAACTAAAGAGACAAAAGGCCTATACAAAGAAAACTACAAGAAACTGTTAAAAGAAATCACAGAAGACCTGAATAGATGGAAGTGCATACCGTGTTCATGGATTGGAAGACTAAATATAGTTAAGATTTAAATTCTACCCAAACTGATTTACAGATTCAATGCAATACCAATCAAAATCCCAACAACTTACTTTTCAGAAATAGAAAAACCAATAAGCAAATTTATCTGGAAGGGCAAGATGCCCTGAATTGCTAAAAGTGTGTTGAGGAAAAAAAACGGAGCTGGAGGTCTCACGCTGCCTGACTTTAATGCATATTATGAAGCCACATGGTACTGGCATAGAGATAGATATATTGACCAATGGAATCGAATGGAGTGTTCAGATATAGACCCTCTCATCTATGGACATTTGATCTTTGATAAGGCAGTCAGGCCAACTCACCTGGGACAGAATAGTCTCTTCAATAAGTGGTGCCTAGAGAACTGGATATCCATATGAAAGCGGACCTGTATCTCACACCCTATACAAAAGTTAACTCAAAATGGATCAACGATCTAAACATCAGGTCTAAGACCATAAAACAGTTAGAGGAAAATGTAGGGAAATATCTTATAAATCTTATAATTGGAGGTGGTTTTATAGATCTTACACCTAAAGCAAGAGTACTGAAGAAATAAATAAATAAATGGGAACTCCTCAAAATTAAACACTTTTGTGCATCAAAGAACTTCATCAAGAAAGTAGAAAGACAGCCTACACAATGGGAGACAATATTTGGAAATGACATATCAGATAAAGGTCTAGTATCCAGAATTTATAAAGAGATTGTTCAACTCAACAACAAAAAGACAGCCAATCCAATTGTAAGATGGGAAAAAGACTTGAACAGACAACTCTCAGAAGAGGAAATACAAGTGGCCAAAAGATACATGAAGAGATGCACAATGTCCCTGGCCATTAGAGAAATGCAAATCAAAACCACAATGAGATATCATCTCACACCCACCAGAATGGCCATTATCAACAAAACAGAAAATGACAAGTGCTGGAGAGGATGTGGAGAAAGAGGCACACTTATTCACTGTTGGTGGGAATGTCAAATGGTGTAACCACTGTGGAAGGCAGTTTGGCGGTTCCTCAAAAAGCTGAATATAGAATTACCATATGACCCAGCAATACCATTGCTAGGTATCTACTCAGAGGACATAAGGGCAAAGACACAAACGGACATTTGCACACCAACGTTTATAGCAGCATTATTTACAATTGCAAGGAGATGGAAACAGCCAAAATGTCAATCAACAGACAAGTGGTTAAACAAACTGTGGTATATACATACGATGGAATATTATGCAGTTTTAAGACAGAATAAACTTATGAAGTATGTAACAACATGGATGGACCTTGAGAACATTATTCTGAGTGAGATTAGCCAAAAAGTAAAGGACAAATACTGTATGGTCTCATTGATATGAACTGACATTGGTGAATAAACTTGGAATATTTTGTTCATAACAGAGACCATCAGGAGAGAGAAATAGGGTAAGCTATTGGGTGATTGGAGCTGAAGGGATACAGATTGTGCAACAGGACTGGATACAAAAACTCAGAAATGGATAGCACAGTACTACCTAACTGTAATATAACTATGTTAAAACACTGAATGAAGCTGCATGGGAGAATGATAGAGGGAGGAGGGCTGGGGACATAAATGAAATCAGAAAGAAAGATAGATGTTAAAGATTGAGATGGTATAATCTAGGAATGCCTAGAGTGTATAATAATAGTGAAATGTACAAGGTACAATTTTAAAAATGTTTTTGCATGAGGAAGAACAAAGGAATATCATTATTGCAGGATACTGAAAATAGATGGTAATTAATATTTTAAAATGTCACCTGTGTGAAACTAAAGCAAAAAATGTCTATTAGTTACAATATTTATATTTTGACTAGTGCATTTCCTAATATAACTTGTGTAGATAGTTTGATTGAATGCCATAAGTACTTGGAATCTCAGGTAGGACATGAGATTTTGCTGGTTTGTCCAGAGTGATGCCCTGGTGAATCCCAGAGTGATTCGATCAGTGGGTAGAAAAGTATCTGCAAAGCCCCCTTCGGGAAGTGGTGAGAATGGGGAGAAATTCAACTTCCCCAAGTTGAATTCTTGATATTCTCACAAGCAGTGTGGACAACCAAAGCTATAGGCAGAGCCCCCAGTCTTGGGGTTTGTTCATATGAAACTTAACCCCGCAAAGGATAGGTCAAGTCTACTTAAAATTTAGGGCTAAGAGTCACCCCCAAGAGAGCCTCTTTTGTTGCTCAGATGTGGCCTCTCTCTCCAGCCAACACAACGAGCAGTTTCACCATCCTACCCCTCTCTACGTGGGACATGACTCCCAGGGGTATAGACCTTCCTGGCAATGTGGGGCAGAGATCTTGGAATGAATGGAGACTCAGCATCAAGGGATTGAGAAAAGCCCTACAATGAGCTGAGACTTAGCATCAAGGGATTGAGAAAACCTTCTCGACCAAAAAGGGGAAGAGGGAAATGAGACAAAGTGTCAATGGCTGAGAGATTCCAAATAAAGGTGAGAGGTTATCCTGGAGGTTATTCTTATGCATCAAGTAGATATCATCTTGTTATTCAAGATGTAATGGAGAGGCTGGAGGGAACTGCCTGAAAATGTAGAGCTGTGTTCCAGTAGCCATGTTTCTTGAGGATGATTGAATAATGATACAGCCGTCACAATGTGACTGTGTGATTGTGAAAACCTTGTGTCTGATGCTCCTTTTATCTACCTTGTCAACAAAGGAGTAGAACATATGGAATAAAAATAAATAATAGGGGGAACAAATGCTTAAATAAATTTAGTTTAAATGCTAGTGATCAATGAAAGCAAGGGGTAAGGGGTATGGTATGTATAATCTTTTTTTTTTCTTTTCTGGGTTTGTTTTATTTCTTTTTCTATTGTCTTTTTATTTCTTTTTCTGAATTAATGCAAATGTTCTAAGAAATGATGAATATGCAACTAAGTGATGATATTGTGAATTACTGATTATGTATGTTGTTTTGTTTTGTTTCTTTATCTTTTTAATTAATAAATAAATTAAAAAAATAAAATAGCTCTGCCGGCGGCGCTCCCACCGCCATCCAGCCCTCCTCTTCCTCTTTCTCTGCCGACACTCCCGCCACCATCTAGCCCTCCTCTTCCCCCTTCTCCGCCGGCGCTCCCGCCACCATCTAGGCCTCCTCTTCCTCTTTCTCCGCCAGTGCTCCCGCTGCCATCTAGCCCTCCTCTTCCTCTTTCTCCGCCGACAGCGCACACGCCACCATCTTGCCCTTCTCTTTCCCCTTCTGCTCCGGCGGCGCTCCATCCGCCATCTTATCCTTCCCTTTCTCCTCCTACTCCAGCCGCTCTCCAACTACCACCATGCCCTCTTCTGCCTTCACCAGCAACTCCGCCACCGTCCTCGACAGCCTTGCCACCCTGAACTTTCCTCCTCCAGAACAGCTACTAGGGGAGTAGAAACGATACAAAACAGCTCCCAGAGCCACGACAGAGATCAAAAAGACAGCATACCCCATCCTGGAACGGCTGACTGTCTGGGAGAACCAGCTCTGGTGAGATCGCCGAGGGGCGCGGGCTTTCCCGGCTGGGGCGGCAAGCAGCTGGAGTCCCTCCCTTCCTCCTTCCTGGGCCAGCTGGCGGAATTGGACAGGCGGTCCCCTCAAGTCACGGTGGCTGGCGCCCCCACCACGCGAGGCCCCCCGGACCAACTGAGAGAATTGGATCGGAAATCCCCAGACCGCGGAGAACGGTGACCTGGGGGGTCCCTTTCAAACACGTGACTCCCTGGTCCGGCTGGGAATGGTGCACTCTCCCGGGCTGCGGTGGCTGGCACCCTTCCACCACGCTGGGTGCCCCGGGCTGACTAGGAAATTCGGATGGGCGCTCTCCTGGGCTACGGCGGCCGGCGACCCTCCCTGTGTTTGGTCCTCCGGGCCGGCTGACACTCTTCCAAGCCGCTTCGGCTGGCGAACCTCCCCCACAGTGAGAGTTTTCCAAAGTAAAAGGACCCACAGCACCTTTTACTGGTGGGACCCACAGACAAACGTGTGCCACGAGCACCACCTACTGGGCAGGATAAGAAAAACAGAACCCAGAGATTTCACAGAAAAGTCTTTCAACCTGTTGGGTCCAACACCCAAGGAAATATGACTAATGCCCAGATGCCAGCAGAAGATAACAGATCATGCTCAGAAAATTGAAAATATGGCCCAGTCAAAGGAACAAACCAATAGTTCAAATAAGATACAGGAGCTGAGACAACTAATGCTGAATATATGAACAGAAATGGAAAACCTCTTCAAAAATGAAATCGATAAATTGAGGGAGGACATGAAGAAGACATGGGTTGAAAAAAATAAGAAATAGAGAAACTGAAAAAACGAATCGCAGAGCTTATGGAAGTGAAGGATAAAGTAGAAAAGATGGAAAAAACAATGGATACCTACAATGATAGATTTAAAGAGACAGAAGATAGAATTAGTGATTTGAAGGATGGAACATCTGAATTACAAAAAGAAACAGAAACTATAGGGAAAAGAATGGAAAAATTTTAAAAGGGGATCAGGGAACTCAAGGACAATATGAACCGCACAAATATACGTGTTGTGGGTGTCCCGAAAGGAGAAGAGAAGGGAAAAGGAGGAGAAAAACTAATGGAAGAAATTATCACTGAAAATTTCCCAACTCTTATGAAAGACCTAAAATTACAGATCCAAGAAGTGCAGCGCAACCCAAAGAGAATAGACCCAAATAGGCGTTCTCAAAGACACTTACTAGTTAGAATGTCAGAGGTCAAAGAGAAAGAGAGGATCTTGAAAGCAGCAAGAGAAAAACAATCCATCACATACAAGGGAAACCCAATAATACTATGTGTAGATTTCTCAGCAGAAACCATGGAAGCTAGAAGACAGTGGGATGATATATTTAAATTACTAAAAGAGAAAAACTGCCAACCAAGACTCCTATATCCAGCAAAATTCTCCTTCAAAAATGAGAGAGAAATTAAAACATTCTCAGACAAAAAGTCACTGAGAGAATTTGTGACCAAGAGACCAGCTCTGCAAGAAATACTAAAGGGAGCACTAGAGTCAGATACGAAAAGACAGAAGAGAGAGGTATGGAGAAGAGTGTAGAAAGAAGGAAAGTCAGATATGATATATATAATACAAAAGGCAAAATGGTAGAGGAAAATATTATCCAAACAGTAATAACACTAAATGTTAATGGACTGAATTCCCCAATCAAAAGGCATAGACTGGCAGAATGAATTAAAAAACAGGATCCGTCTATACGCTGTCTACAGGAAACACATCTTAGACCCAAAGATCAACATAGGTTGAAAGTAAAAGGTTGGGAAAAGATATTTCATGCAAATAACAACCAGAAATGAGCAGGAGTAGCTATACTAATACCCAACAAATTAGACTTCAAATGTAAAACAGTTAAAAGAGACAAAGAAGGACACTATCTACTAATAAAAGGAACAATTAAACAAGAAGACATAACAATCATAAATATTTACACACTGAACCAGAATGCCCCAAAATACGTGAGGAATACACTGCAAACACTGGAAAGGGAAATAGATACATATACCATAATAGTTGGAGACTTCAGTTCACCACTCTCATCAGTGGACAGAACATCTCGACAGAGGATCAATAAAGAAATAGAGAATCTGAATATTACTATAAATGAGCTATACTTAACAGCCATTTATAGGACATTACATCCCACAACAGCAGGATACACCTTTTTCGCAAGTGCTCATGGATCATTCTCAAAGATAGACCATATGCTGGGTCACAAAGCAAGTCTTAACAAATTTAAAAAGATTGAAATCATACACAACACTTTCTTGGATCATAAAGGAATGAAGTTGGAAATCAATAATAGACAGAGTGCCAGAAAATTCACAAATAGGTGGATGCTCAACAACACATTCCTAAACAACGAGTGGGTCAAAGAAGAAATTGCAAGAGAAATTAGTAAATACCTCGAGGAGAATGAAAATGAAAACACAACATATCAAAACTTATGGGACGCAGAAAAGGCAGTGCTAAGAGGGAAATTTATTGCCCTAAATGCCTATATCAGAAAAGAAGAAAAGGCAAAAATTCAGGAATTAACTGTCCACTTGGAAGAACTGGAGAAAGAACAGCAAACTAACCCCAAAGTAAGCAAAAGGAAAGAAATAACAAAGATTAGAGCAGAAATAAATGAAATTGAAAACATGAAAACAATAGAGAAAATCAATAAGACCAGAAGTTGGTTCTATGAGAAAATCAATAAGATTGATGGGCCCTTAGCAAGATTGACAAAAAGAAGAAGAGAGAGGATACAAATAAATAAGATCAGAAATGGAAGAGGAGACATAACCACTGATCTCACAGAAATAAAGGAGGCAATAACAGGATACTATGAACAACTTTACGCTAATAAATACAACAATGTAGATGAAATGGACATGTTCCTAGAAAGGCATGAACAACCAACTTTGACTCAAGAAGAAATAGATGACCTCAACAAACCAATCACAAGTAAAGAAATTGAATCAGTCATTCAAAAGCTTCCCAAAAAGAAAAGTCCAGGACCAGATGGCTTCACATGTGAATTCTATCAAACATTCCAGAGAGAATTAGTACCAACTCTCCTCAAACTCTTCAAAAAAATCGAAGTGGAGGGAAAACTACCTAATTCATTCTATGAAGCCAACATCACCCTCATACCAAAACCAGGCAAAGATATTACAAAAAAAGAAAACTACAGACCAATCTCTCTAATGAATACAGATGCAAAAATCCTCAATAAAATTCTAGCAAATCGTATCCAACAACACATTAAAAGAATTATACATCATGACCAAGTAGGATTCATCCCAGGTATGCAAGGATGGTTCAACATAAGAAAATCAATTAATGTAATACACCATATCAACAAATCAAAGCAGAAAAATCACATGATCATCTCAATTGATGCAGAGAAGGCATTTGACAAGATTCAACATCCTTTCCTGTTGAAAACACTTCAAAAGATAGGAATGCATATCTTCCTTAAAATGATAGAGGGAATATATGAAAAACCCACAGCTAATATCATCCTCAATGGGGAAAAATTGAAAACTTTCCCCCTAAGATAAGGAGCAAGACAAGGATGTCCACTATCACCACTATTATTCAACGTTGTGTTGGAGGTTCTAGCCAGAGTAATTAGACAAGAAAAAGAAATACAAGGCATCAAAATTGGAAAGGAAGAAGTAAAACTATCACTGTTTGCAGACAATATGATACTATACGTCGAAAACCAGGAAAAATCCACAACAAAACTACTAGAGCTAATAAATGAGTACAGCAAAGTAGCAGGTTACAAGATCAACATTCAAAAATCTGTAGCATTTCTATACACTAGTAATGAACAAGCTGAGGGGGAAATCAAGAAACGAATCCCATTTACAATTGCAACTAAAAGAATAAAATACCTAGGAATAAATTTAACTAAAGAGACAAAAAACCTATACAAAGAAAACTACAAAAAACTGCTAAAAGAAATCACAGAAGACCTAAATAGATGGAAGGGCATACCGTGTTCATGGATTGGAAGACTAAATATAGTTAAGATGTCAATCCTACCTAAATTGATTTACAGATTCAATGCAATACCAATCAAAATCTCAACAACTTATTTTTCAGAAATAGAAAAACCAATAAGCAAATTTATCTGGAAGGGCAGGGTGCCCTGAATTGCTAAAAACTTCTTGAGGAAAAAAAACGAAGCTGGAGGTCTCGCGCTGCCTGACTTTAAGGCATATTATGAAGCCAGAGTGGTCAAAACAGCATGGTATTGGCATAAAGATAGATATATCGACCAATGGAATCGAATAGAGTGCTCAGATATAGACCCTCTCATCTATGGACACTTGATCTTTGATAAGGCAGTCAAGCCAACTCACCTGGGACAGAAAAGTCTCTTCAATAAATGGTGCCTAGAGAACTGGATATCCATATGCAAAAGAATGAAAGAAGACCCATATCTCACACCCTATACAAAAGTTAACTCAAAAAGGATCAAAGATCTAAACATTAGGTCTAAGACCATAAAACAGTTAGAGGAAAATGTAGGGAGATATCTTATGAAACTTACAATTGGAGGCAGTTTTATGGACCTTAAACCTAAAGCAAGAGCACTGAAGAAAGTAATAAATAAATGGGAGCTCCTCAAAATTAAACGCTTTTGTGCATCAAAGAACTTCATCAAGAAAGTAGAAAGACAGCCTACACAATGGGACACAATATTTGGAAATGACATATCAGATAAAGGTCTAGTATCCAGAATTTATAAAGAGATTGTCCAACTCAACAACAAAAAGACAGTCAACCCAATTACAAAATGGGAAAAAGACTTGAACAGACACCTACCAGAAGAGGAAATACAAATGGCCAAAAGGCACATGAAGAGATGCTCAATGTCCCTGGCCATTAGAGAAATGCAAATCAAAACCACAATGAGATATCATCTCACACCCACCAGAATGGCCATTATCAACAAAACAGAAAATGACAAGTGCTACAGAGGATGTGGAGATAGAGGCACACTTATCCACTGTTGGTGGGAATGTCAAATGGTGCAACCACTGTGGAAGGCAGTTTGGCGGTTCCTCAAAAAGCTGAATATAGAATTGCCATACGACCCAGGAATACCATTGCTGGGTATCTACTCAAAGGACTTAAGGTCCAAAGACACAAACAGACATTTGCACACCAATGTTTATAGCAGCATTATTTACAATTGCAAAGAGATGGAAACAGCCAAAATGTCCATCAACAGACGAGTGGCTAAACAAACTGTGGTATATACATACGATGGAATATTGTGCAGCTTTAAGACAGGATAAACTTATGAAGCATGTAATAACATGGATGGACCTAGAGAACATTATGTTGAGTGAGTCTAGTCAAAATCTAAAGGACAAATACTGTATAGTCCCACTGATGTGAATGGACATTTGTGAATAAACTTGGAATATGTCATTCGGTAACAGAGTCCAGCAGGAGTTAGAAACAGGGTAAGATAATGGGTAATTGGAGCTGAAGGGATACAGACTGTGCAACAGGACTAGATACAAAAACTCAAAAATGGACAGCACAATAATACCTAATTGTAAAGTAATCATGTTAAAACACTGAATGAAGCTGCATCTGAGCTATAGGTTTTTTTTTTTACTATTATTATTACTTTTATTTCTTTTCTCTATATTAACATTCTATATCTTTTTCTGTTGTGCTGCTAGTTCTTCTAAACCGATGCAAATGTACTAAGAAACAATGATCATGCATCTATGTGATGATGTTAAGAATTACTGATTGCATATGTAGAATGGTATGATTTCTAAGTGTTGGGTTAATTTCTTTTTTTCTGTTATATAATAAAAAAATAATAAAATAAAATAAAATAAAATACTGGAGATTAAAGAAATATCAGTTTAAAGATATTTAAACATGATTTGTTAAATCCTACTCATATTCATTTGTTAACTCCACCATCACGTTTGATCTTTCCATCCCTCTCTTTAGGGGTGTTAGAGCTATGGTGATTCTAAATTTTTCATATTGGAAGGTTCTGTCACTAATATAGGATAGGGAGATGGAACTATCTGATGTTCTTAAGAAACTGGGCTAGGTTTCAAGACTTATCTGGACCAGGGACCCATTTGGAGGTTGTAGGTTTTGTAGTGCATGGAACCCTTGCAGAATCTTATTGCCCTAGATGCTCTTTAGGATTGACTGGAATGGTCCTGGTTGGGGGTTGGCAGATTATGATAGGTAGCAAGGTCTAACTGAAGCTTCCATAAAAGCAAACTCCAGAGTAGCCACTCGATTCAATTAAACACTTTCTGCCACTGATACTTTACTGGCCAATGTTTCTTTTTTTGTGTCAGTACCATACTGTTCTGACCACTGTGGCTTTATAATGAGTTTTAAAGTCAGAGAGCGTTAATCTTCCAACTTCATTCTTCTTTTTTAGGATCCTTTTTTCTTTTCTGGGTCTCTTTCCCTTCCAGATGAATTTGGTAGTTAGCTTCTTCAAATCTTCAAAGTAGGTTATTGGAATTTTGATTGGTACTGTGTTGAATCTGTAGGTCAATTTGGGGAGAATCAACATCTTAACTATATTTAGCCTTCCTATCCATGAGCAGGGAATGCCTTTCCACCTATTTAGATCTTTGATTTCTTTTAGCAATGCTATGTAGTTTTCTGTGTACAAGTCCTTTACATCCCTAGTTAAGTTCATTCCTGAGTACTTGATTCTTTTAGCTGTATTTTTTTTTTTTTTTTTTGCATACATGGTCTGGGAATAGAATTTGGGTCTCCCCCAAGGCAGGTGGGCATTCTAACCACTAAACTACCCATGCACCCTAGTTGGTATTTTGAATGGAATTTTTACCATAACTGACTCCTCAGCTAGGTCATTGCTTATGTATAGAAATGGTACTGATTTTTGCAGATTAATTTTATACCTTGTTGAATTTGTTTATTAGCTCAAGTATTTTTGCTGTAGATTTCTCAGGATCTTCCAAGTACAATATCATATCATCTGCAAATTATGAGAGTTTTACTTCTTTCTTTCCAATTTGGATGCCTTTTATTTCTTTGTCCTGCCTAAATTGCTCTAGCTAGAACTTCTAGCACAATGTTGAATAATAGCGGTGATAGTGGGCATCCTTTTCTTGTACCTGATCTTAGGGGGAAAGCTTTCAGTCTCTCTCCATTGAGTATGATGCTGGCTATTGGTTTTGCATATATCCCCTTTATTATATTGAGGTAATTAACTTTGATTCCTATCTTTTGGAGTGTTTTTATCAGAAACGTATGCTGAATTTTGTCAAATGTTTTTCAGCATCAATCGAGATGATCATGTGGTTTTTCCCTTTTGATTTGTTAATGTGCTGTATTACATTAATTGATTTTCTTGTGTTGAACCATCCTTGCATTCCTGGTATAAACCCCACTTGCTCATGGTGTATAATTATTTTAATGTGTTGTTGGATTTATTTGCTAATATTTTATTGGGAATTTTTGCATGTATGTTCATTAGGGAGATTGGCCTGTAGTTTTTCTTTCTCATAGCGTCATTACCCGGTTTTGGTATTAAAATGATATTAGCTTCATAAAATGAGTTAGGTAGGGTTCCTTTTCCCTCAATTTTTTGGAAAAGATTGAGCAGGATTGGTGTTAGTTCCTTTTTGGAATGTTTGATAAAATTCCCCTGTGAAGCCATCTGGCCCTGGGCTTTTCTTCATAGGAAGATTTTTGATGAGTGTTTAAATTTCTCTACTTGTGATTGGTTTTTTAAGATCTTCTATTTCTTCCTGAGTCAGTGTAGCCTGTTTGTGGGTCTCCAAGAATTTGTCTGTTTCACCTAAGTTATCTAGTTTGTTGGCATATATTTGTTCACAGTATTCTTTTATGATTTCTTTTATTTCTTCAGGTCTGTGGTAACACACCCTTTCTCATTTCTGATTTTGTTTATTTGCATCCCTTCTCTTTTTTTTTTCCTTTGTCAGTCTTATTAGTGGCCCATCAATTTTATTGATTTTTTCAAAGAACCAATTTTTGGTTTTATTGATTTTTTCCATTGTTTTCTCATTCATTTATCTTTGCTTTAATCTTTGTTATTTCTCTTATCCTATTTGCTTTGGGGTTAATTTGCTGTTCTTTCTCAAGTTCCTTCAGGTTTGCTGTTAAGTCCTCAATATTTGCTCCTTCTTGTTTTTTAATGTAGACATTTAGGGCAATGAATTTCCCTCTCAGGACAGCCTTTGCTACATCCCATAAGTTCTAATAAGTTGTATTCTCATTTTCATTCACCTCCAGATAGCTACTGATTTCTCTAGCAATTTCTCCTTTCACCCACTGGTTGTTTAAGAGTGTATTATTTAATCTCCATATATTTGTGAATGTTCTTGTTCTTTGTATACTGTCCAACCATCAGTGCATGTGGTAATGTAATCACCTGGCTCATGCACAATTACCATCCATACAGCTCTGTGTTCTGTCCATTGGCTGCTATAGCTTTCTCCCGTTTCCCACCATACCATGTCAGTGCTAGGTTGGACACTACTGCAGGCAACCTTATCAGTTGTCCATGAGCAGATCCATCCATATACCAGGCATCTGAGGGGATAATTCCTTGTTCTTCAGTCATAGGAATTGCTGTGTTGTTATCTGGAGGATCAGCTTGTATGGAGGATTGCTCTAGTTCCACATAGGAAACAGGATCTAACATGCCATGCATTTCATTACTGAAGAGCTATTGTTGATGGTACTCCTATGTGGGAGATAGGCTTTCCACTTGGTTAAGGTATTTAATTGTGTGTTCCCTGACCGGGGGATCTTAGTGTTGCCACAGACCCCACTACTAAATAGGGATTGCTATACACAAGATCACTGGATTTTTTAAAGTTAATTTTCCTACTTGGAGGACAGCATTGTATGCTGCACACAGTTCCTTTTAAGAGGCTATATCTTAATACTGCCCCTATCCATAACTGCAACCAAATCTAATTGGAACGCTTTTTGCTGGTTGCCTTTCCCACAAACCCCATCCATAGTCAATGTTGGTGCTAGACCCATCCAATTCACAAGGCACATCCAGGTCCACCTCCTTAAGAGTTTGTGCCTGAGCTACTGCCCATTTAGCTTTCTCAAAAGCCACTTGTTGGGGGACATCCCATTCTGAGCTCCTTCCTTTATAGACTTACAAGTAGAGAGGTTTTAAGATTTGAGCCAAATGATGAATAAAAAGACACCAGTAATCTAGAAGCTCTAAGAAGCCTAAAAGTTGTTTAGGGGTCTGGGGAGTGGGAAAAGTCTGTATTTTATCAAGAATAGCATAGGAATGATTTTGTCTTTCCTGACCATAAAAACATGCAAGAATTTAACAGAACAGCTAGGCTGTTGCAGTTTTTCCTGATTCACTCTCCAATTCCCTTTCTTGTAGATGAGAGACTTGTCTTTCTGCAGTGGGTCCTAAATCAGCAGAAGAGTTACTGGTTAACATAATATCATCAATATAGTGAAAAAGTACAACAGTATCTGTTTTTTTTCCTATGTTTGTAAATCTTGGTCTATCAGTCCATAGAATTTTGTAGGACTATGAATATACCCTTGAGGCAGGATGGTGAATGTCCATTGTCTTCCTTCCCAGGTGAAGGCAAAACCAATTTGACTGGAAGAACTAAGAGAAAAGCTGAAATCAAGTATTAGCAAGATCAAATACAAAATGGTAATGGCATAGTTCAACACTACTTTCTTCTAGTAAACTTGCAATGTTAAGAACAGCTGTGAACAGGGTCAGGGGTTACTTTGTTTAGGTCCCAATTGTCAACTGTCATTCTCCGAGTTCCATCAGGTTACTTTACAGGCCATACTAGCCTGCTAAATGGTCTATGAATAGGGATGATAATAGCTACCAAGATTTGTTCTGCAATGGTGTCAGAGATTTCCATGTGTCCTCCAGAAGCTGGTATTATTTGGTGGTAAGTATTCTTCCAGGTGAGGGAACTTTCACTGGGGACCATTTAGTATGCCCCTTTATAACTGCTTTTACCACTTCACAACTTAGTCTAAATTCTCTTATAGTTATTTGTAAGGCTATATTTTGTAGACTGTTTATTCATATGATGTACTCTGGAATAAGAGAAATCTCATTATGTATATACAATATATACTTTAGGTGGTAGTCTTCCAATTAGCATCAGTAGAGGTCTCTGTTTAGCTTTGATGTTTTGCCCTCCATAACCAGATAAAGTTAATGTAACATCACTATGCTTTGGAATCTTTCCATATATTAAAGCACATTCTCCTCCCATATCTACTAAGGCTAATACCCTATGCTGGTTGGAGGCAGGTGATAAAATTATTAGCTCTACATATGCCCTCCTATCCCCAGGGTTCCAAATGGATCTCATGTTTCTCAGGGAACCTTGGCTGTTATTCTATAGCAGAGGTAAAGGAGTTTCCCAAGCTTCTAAGGAAGGTGCAGAGGACTCAGCTGTTCTTGGCTTTTCATTAGCTGCTCTTTTTGTTGTCAGATATGGGATATCCACCAGCATGGTGAATTACTTCTCTTTAGGAGGCTTATTCCATGGTTCGACTATTATTGAATTGGGGCTGTGTATAAGTAGTCTCTATGTTAGTACTGGCCACCACCAGATAAGACCACATTTGTCATCTAGATCCCCTATTTGGGCCATGATGTTTAAGAATACATCCTGCAGGCCTTACTCCAGACCTCTTTTTTCACTCATTCTGATACATCTAAGTCAGCCAAGGCCAGGGCAGCTCAAGAGATAGGTTGTTCAATATAAATACACAAAATAGGTACCAATGAGGCATTGGTTAGTACATATGAGCACTGTTTACTATGGCATCTTTATTCCTATAGTAGGAGTGGTGTTGTCTGGTCCATTAAATCCTGCCATATAGATAGCATGCTCCATACCTAACCATCTTAATAGATCTTGTAATTAATTAATGGAGCTCCAATGAGGCATTACATGAAGTAAATCTCCTTCATTAAGTCAAGCTTCTTAGCACTGTTCAATAATCCAATCCAACAATGTTTTTGCCTCAGATTGGTTAGAAATAGTACATAGCCATTGTTGGGCAGAGGGATGGGTATTCAAAGAAGTTAACTTATTTATTTCTTGCCCAGAAAGAAAAATGCCTCTGGCACCGTCATTCCATAGGTGGAGGAGCCAAATGGCCAATAATACCTTAGGTTTTTGCCTGCATTGTATACTCATTTCTCTTAATTCCAACATAGTGAAATCTCTTGTAGTAATATGTACTTTTTGTTTTAGCTGTAGCAACAGATGGTATGACAGAGGCTTTTCCACTCTTCTCTTTCGTAGTTGGTGCAGGAGTCTCAGGTTTTGTCTTTTTCTGCACCAAGGAATGTACCTCTTTACAATATTCCTCATCTTCATCATCAGTTATTACCCATTCACTTTTCTCTTCCATATCAGTAGAATCATCTATGGGATCCAAGACCTTTGGGTCCTAGGTAGAGGTGTTAATGATGCACCTAACATGAGTCAATGGCAGCTTTTTCCTTTAATATGGGCATATCTTCAAGCTAATGTTTCTAATTGTTCAACACATTTCAGAATTTCATTCAACATGTCTTTCATTTCAGCCTGCACTAACCTCATGTCCTTTTCAAGTTTTCATTCATTGTCTAACATTTGTACAGCAGCAGCTGCCTCTAATTCCTTTTTTGTAGCATCTCGCAAAGCTCCTAAGAGAGAGACCAGGCAATAACTGCCACAATTTGCCTTACTTCCTTTATCTTAGCTATTCCAAATTGTTCAGAAAATTGTTGCATTATTTCTAACAAGCTTGCTGAAGAGTTCTGGACATCCACATACTCTCATTTTCCCCCACATAGATGACACATGTCACCCCAGGATCCCCCTAATGGGTCCCTTTTCTCACAAATCATGACTACAGCACAGGGAGTTTCCTCAGTCTCCTGGCTGGCTCACCAAATGTTCCAACCTGGAACTGCAGGCACAGAGGTTCCAGCCATGAGGGTGAAGAAAACACCAGGCATTGACTGAGTCATTAAGTTTACTGAGAACTTACTCAAGACAGAGACAGCAGCTCTCATGGCGGCCACTTAGAGGATCATAAGAAGTGCTCCACAATGAGGTAAAAATCATAAGAGCCAGATATAGGGGTTCAAGACAACAACATTTCATTGCATAGAAGATGATACACTTAGAAGGAGTCTCATGACATATGGACTGGTTTTTTACTACTCATTCTATGCACAGAAGGGACTACAGATTAACTGAGGAAAGCCAAAGGAGTGTGTGATAATATCATGTTTTTCTAGAAAAACATACAGGATCAGGAATGAAATCAAATGACTAAGGGGTCTGATTTTTGTTCAAAGAACCATTTTTATATTCCTTCCTCCTAAGGGAGGCAAGCTTAAAGATTAACTAGGTCCTTTGGTTATGCAGGCAGCTGTGTGTTCAGAGCTTCAGTGAATTGAGACCAAATTATGGTTTCTGTTCCCACATGAACCCATTATAATTAGGTCTTTTCAAGATGTCATTTTTGGTTAAGGTGTGGACCAGATGGAATGAGGTTGGTTCTTCATCCAGATTACCGGAGGTCTTTATAAACAGAAAAAAATAAAACATAAACAAAGAGAGTCATGAGAGGAGCCAGAAGCTGGAAATAAATGGGAACCAAGAAGAGAAAGAAGATGACATTGCCATGTGATGGAAAAGCCAAGAAATCTAGGGATTGCTGACCAGATAGAAAGCTACCAGCCCCAGGAAGCAGTAAGTCATCTAGCCTCTGAAACTGTGAGACTATAAATTTCTGCTATAAAGCTAACCCATTTTGTGATACCTGTCTTAGAAATCTGGAAATTAAGACGCCTCATAAAATTGGAATGATTAAATGAGATGATAAATGAAAAGTGCTTTGAGTCGTACCCAGCATTAATGTTAGCTGTTTTTATTTTTATTAATACCAGGTAGTTGTAGACAGCATGGGTGTATTACATTGTATTGCCAGTCTAAAATGCAGTGATTTGTTAAATATGAATATATTAAGTATCCAATCATTTTAGTAACTCTATTTTGCCATTTCCTTAGTTTTTAAATGTACCTTAGCCTTAAAACAATCAGCGTGGTTTGGGTTGCTCTCCACCTCCAGGTGGACTTGACAATGACCACTAAAGGAAGAATTGCATATGGAAATTGTATGTGAGAGGAAGACCCAAGGTGGGTGGGGTGCGGAGGTTATCACTGTCTTCTTAATTTCAAGAGATCTCTTGACTGCTCAGCCTCTATTGTTCTTTGAAAAGCACTTGATAGAGTAAAAAATCACCGTTGCTACTGCTGTTGTCACCATCATTTGTTATTCAATCAACCTACACAGGTTGAAAAGTGTCTTCCTGCAGTGTAGCCAAGGCTAGCTGTTAGTGTGTCTGAGGCAAACAGAACTGCTAAAGGTGGCTTTGTGAATTACTGTATCAAAATTCAACTTATAGAACTGTAGCATTTAGGAATGTTAAAGTTTCAGTTGTTTATCAACTAGATTTAGAATTTTGGCAATCAAGGTTTGAATCTATGGAAAAAAGGGAGGGAAAAACTCGTCTGATCTGGCTTCATCATCTTGCAAAAATTCTCACTTTTTATAGAACAAAACTGTGGGAAAAAAAGATTAACCATTGGACATGGGTTTTTGAGTCAGATAAGTCATCCTTTGGAAATTCAGAGTTTATGGAATTTCCAAATTTAAGAACAGCAACAGCTTTGCTACTCTTTAATATTTTCAAATAAAGAAAATGTTCACCTTAAGTGATGGCATTTCTGAGCACCAATTAATTTCTTCTCAATGGCATTCTAAATATCTGAAAGATTTGACTGTCTTAACATTTGCTCTGAACTAACAATGGAAAATAAACTTAGCAACAAGCAAGATCCAGGAGAAGATTGAAGAAGAAAAAACTAGTTCAGAGTGAAGTTCATCAAAAGAAATCTAGAGCCACATGCAGGCAGGGGCAGCAAGGGAAGACAAGAACAGCTTACATTTCAAGGTTCTGGGCTGTGGTACTCAGATAGAGAGCCACCTTCTTGGGAATAAACTTAACTGCAACAACCCAGGGGTGGGGTGGAGCAGGAAAAAAAGGCAACTCTTATCCTAAGGGCTGGAGCCTTTTAGTACTCACTATTTTATAGAAATTATTTTATTTATCTATAAGATAGGTATTGTATCCTCACTTTACAAATAGGGAAACTGAAGCTCAGAGAGTGTATATGATTTGCCCTGGGTCCCACACCTAGTAATTTGGCAGGGTAGGCTGGAGGCTGGTATTAAACACCAAATATTTCCTTATAACGCATAATCTTTTCTGCTTCATTAAACTGCCTTACATCATGCAATTGGGTCCCCCCCAGTCTAAATATCTCTTTTTAACAACACTTGAAGGTACTTTTTAACCAGAGATTTTATGAAGACAGAAAATGAACTACACAAAAAATGATAGAATCTGCATATGGACTGAGAACACTCTGCAGTTTATTCTTCAGTTAACCTAAATGTAATCCTTATATTCCTGCTGACATTGTTTTCTATTTCTGGCTGATTGTAGTCAATTAGTTAATTGACTGATAGGTAGCTTGGTTGTAAATGGCACACACAGCTAAACAAGCTAAAGAATACCATGCTATAAGTCATAGTGCTGTAATGTAGCTTAAGTTGGTTGAAAGGGGTTGTTTCAAGTCACGTATGTCATCAATGATCACTACATATGTAAGTAAGTTCTTGCATGACTACTACTGTTTTGGTTTGCTAAAGCTGCCAGAATACAATACGTCAGAAATGGGTTGACTTTTATAAAGTGGATTTATTAAGTTATAAGTTTACAGTTCTATGGACATAAAAAATGTCCAAACTAAGGATAAAGAAAAACTTTGGACAAAGAAAGATACCTTGACTCAAGAAAAGCTAAGGGCATCTGGAACACCTCTGTCAGCTGGGAAGGCATGTAGCTGGGGTCTGCTGGTCCTTTGGCTTCTGATTTCAAATGGCTTTCTCAGCTCCTGTGGATCCTTCTGACTTCTGGCTTGCTTTGTATATCATGGAAAGGCACATGGCAATGTCTGCTGGGTTCTGCATTTCCAAACATCCGTGGCAAGGCACCTACTCTCTCTGTAGGCACTCCAAGCATCTCCAGTAGCACTTTAAGCATCTCCAAATGTCTGTATCTATGTTGCTTCTGCAGCAACGGTGTCTTCTCCAAAATGTCTCCCCTTTCAAAGGATTCCAGTAATCTAAAAGACCGAACTTGAATAGACAGAATCACACCTCCTTCAAATCAAAAGGCCATACAAACAATTGAGCGGGTCAATCTCCATGGACACAATCTTACCTAAGGTTCCACCCTAAATAATAGGTCTCCCCCCACAAGATTGGATTAGGAAAAGAACATGGATTTTCTGGGAGTACATAACAGTTTCAGACTGGCACAACTACAAAGGTAGCATGTGTACAAAAAGTCAATAACAGAGTGTTGGATGGGAATAAATTACTATTGCAGACTATGGACTATAATTGACAATAATATCTTAATATTCCTTCATCAACAGGAACAGGTGTACCACACCAATACTAAGAATGAATAGTGGGGGCTGGTTAAGGAAGATGAGGTGTTTTGGGTTTTCTCTTTGGGGGTCTCTGTTATTTTTCTCTTTGAAGCAATGAAAATGGTCTAAGATTAAGTGTGATGATTGCACAACTAAGTTATGATACGGTGATATGTTGTACACTTTGGATGGAATATATGGCATATGAATGTATTTTATAAAATCTGCAAAGCAAAAGGTATCATGGAGAAATTAGAGAGATGGAAAATAAGAAATGAAAAATAAAAAGCTAAAGAAAGCACAGCAGTTCTTATTAATACTTGACCAAGGACACATTTTGCTCTGTCAGTGCTGTTCGTCATCATTTCCCGGATCCCATCAGGACAGAGCCCTTGCTTGGGCTCCACTGGTTCTTAGCCTATGCTGCCGGCAGCACTGGAATGGATAGTTCATGTTTCCTTAAGAGGACATTTATTATCAAAGGTAGAGAGAATGGTCAGAATCTGCTGATAAAATAGATTAAAGTACAAATCCATCCCCCACTGTTAAAATACTGGTTTATTTCCACCTAATACCTGTTCTATGCATATGTTTAAACCTTTTTTGTGTAGTCAAAATTATACTGTGTACATAGTTTTATATTCTGCTTTATTTTCACTCAATATTGTATTGGTACAGCATGCAAATTTCTACGAAAATGATTTGGGAAACATTTTTAATTATTACTGTTTTTTTATTGTGGAACAAATATATGGTAGACAACTCAGGAATATACAAGGGTATGGTCTCCCAATGCACTTTGCTAAAAGGCCTGCCAGGCCTTGATGCTCTGGGTAAAGCACTGCTTGCTATGAAGGTATGAGCCACTGCCTGCCGCCACAACATTGTAGCCGAGCTGCAGAAATGCAGTGGGGTGTTTGTATACAGCGTCTCTTAATCTAAAAACAGGCTCCTCATTGATTGAAGACATTTCCTCCTAGATAGTTTCTGCCTGATGCCATGAAATTACCATCTCCCCCTCCCTCCCCCAGCTACCACAGGTCGGTCTTGCTGCTTGGCCGTTTTATAATGATCATGAGATTGTGTCCAGGATCTGGCTGTTCTGCCGGTTACATTGTGCTCTGGTCCTTTGGGCACGGATACCTGTGAGTGTGCACATGTGGGGGCAGCATGTGATCCATGCAAGCCCCATGTCCATCTAAGTTGACCAAAGCAGACTTTAGGCAACCACAAGACATCCTAGACAGTGCCCAAGCCCTCCAGCCACTTATCCTTGCCCTGGACATTTGGCTGCAGGTTCTGGACTCTGGATTCTGCTTGGAGAGCTGCCTCTGGGATCCTTCAGCAATTTTCCTGCCTCTTTTAATTTCTTGACTATGATGGTTCACTCCCACTTACGGTTTTGAGGTTGTCTTTCGTTGTCATCATGTGAGCAACTCCATTCTTATCCCCGTGATTCATGGTCATGTGGAATTTTAGCCCCAGCCAAGGTAATACCATTATCTTCTTTTCCTATTGGAAAATTTTTGCCTACAAATATTTTGTCTACAAATGTTTTGAAGGGCAGGGTATGAATTCCCACTCACTCTCCTGCTACCCCTGCTTAGGTAATTCAGTGAAGCTTAGGTAAGTCAATGAAGGAAAGATTGTCACTGCCATTTAAAGGAGAGATGAGGAGATGTTGATTCCTAATTTACATTAACCACTGCTTAAAGAAACTCTACCATTTCACCCCTATTTCTACTCTTGGAGTAATTCTGGGGCAATTTTTATCCATTTCCAGGCCCCCAAACCAAAGAGGCAGGGGTGAGGAGGAGGATGAGCAGGCTTGCCCTCTGCTAGGGCCCAGTCTTAGAATAAGGCAGAATTGACGACCCCACTCTTCAAGTTTTCTTCAACCACAATTCTCCACTCCCTTCAGATGTAGGGCTGGTAGGTTATTTTCCCTTAGAATTCTGTCAGACTAATAGTAGGACAAATTCTCAGACATCAGAGAAGAAGGAGTGGGCTCTGGCAGCTGTCATTCACTGGCAGTGTGAGTAAAAATGGGTACCTGTGGTGATTTGAAGCTATATCCAGAAAAATATGATCTTAAATTTAATCCATTCCTGTGGGTGTGAACCCATTGTTAGTAGGATCTTGTGATAAGGCTACTTCAGTTAAGGGTGACCCACCCCAATCAGGATGGGTCTTAATCCTATTACAGGATTTCTTTATGAAAGCATTAAATTCAGATAGAGAGAGTGAAATCCATGGAAGTAAGAAGCTGAAATCAATGAAACCCAGAAGAGAAAGAAAGACCAGCAGACACAACCATGTGCTTTGCCATGTGAGAGAGGAGCCAAAGATTACTGGCAGCCAGTCTTAGGGAAGAAAGCACCACCTTGCCAATGCCTCGATTTGGGCATTTTCCTGGCCTCAGAACAATGAACAAAAAGTTCTCATTGTTTAACTTGATCCATTTCATAGTATTTGCTTAGAGCAGCCAAGAAACCAAAACAGTACTCTTTGCAGAAAGCAAAAGGAATTAAAAATTTATAATCTCCTACATGAAATTATTGGGCAGGTGTGCAAAAGGCCAGCCAAAGAATGTGTGTTTACTGCAGTGTTGTCTGTAAAAGCCAAAAGAATTAGAGAGAGACAGAGAGAGAGAGAGAACAAGAGAGCCCTAATATCCCACAAATTGGAATTGGTTATAGAAACCATGGCCCATCTATAAACGAAATGCCCCTCAACTTTTAAAAATGACTTTGTGGTTATGAACATGGGATATATTCTTATTATATTGTTAAATGAGAAAAAACAGGTGACCAAACAGTATCCTTTTAAGGATATGCTTTAAATGTTAACAGTGGTTATTTGTGGATGGTGTGATTTCAGGTGACTTTTAAAATTTATTTTTGTTTAGGTGCTTTTTTTGAAATCATCCACAAGAATATGAATTACTTTTATAATTAAAAATAACAGTCAAGAAGGAAAGTAACTAATTGAGTGACTGAAACTGCCACCCATTTTGAGCTAACTGCTTTGCCTGGGGTGACATGCTCCACTGTGGCCCAGGCACATCTCCTTGTCTTTGAAACAATGACCTCTCCCTAAGTCAGGATGGACAGAGAATGTGCATGAGAACCTTGTACTTGCCAGACATCGCCTCATATAAATGGCTGGTGTCGGCAATCCCTGTGCCCACAGCAGCAGCCCCACCTGGGGGCTGACCCTGAGAAACGAGCTTCATAAGCCGCCTTCTGTTTAGCACAGACATCTGCACCGTGCCACCTAGAGGACAATCTGCAAAATTCGGTGGTTCCTTCTGCTCTTCAGCTTTTTTTGTTCCCTGTCAAACTGGTTTTGGATCTCAGGAAAAGAGAGCTGTAGTTAACACTAACTTCACCAATGCCCGGGTCTTTGCCTACCCTGACCAAATCAAGCCTGGAAGGACACCTGGGAACGTGTTGAAAGTGTAGTTTTGCTTATTTCACCCCAAACAGAATCAGAACCTCTGAAGCCAGTACCTAGGAATCTGCATTTTTAATACGTTCCTTATGTGATATTTATGCATGCTAAAAGTTGGGAGGCAGTTGAGATTATCTTTCTCCGACATACCCACAATACTAGCAAAACTACATCCTTTTAAGGTCATCCCCTGCAGCACTAATTTCTGCTTTCTTTCTACAGCAGGGTGGTGAGATGGGTGGGAATTCCAGCAAGCTGATTATCACCAACAACTTTATGATTTCCTTGCTTCCTCCCTCCTTCCTTCCCTCCTCCCTTCCTTTCTTTTCACTTCCGGGCACACTGCTATATACTCGTGATAAATAAATAAACCAGAGGCTCTATTCCCCAGGATTTTAAGTTCAGAGAGGACACTGGCCTGTGAATGCATGGCTCCTGCACAGTATGTCAGGAGAACTATTAGCAGAAGGACAGAAACCAATATGTGACATCTCTCGGGATGTGAGGAGTGGGGAGTTTTCAGAACTGGGAAGAAAATTCCTGTGCCTGGAGCAGGGAAATGAGGGGCTATAAAGCCATTGGGAGAAACATATTGGGTCAATTTTACAGCTGAGAAAACAGAGGAATTTGGAGCTAAAGTAATTTGCTTGTGATAACATAGGAAATGAGGATGAAAGATCACTTTTTCCATCTCTCTTTTGGTAGGTCATTGCCTGGGCTTTCTAACTCCTGTCTAGATCTATGTTTGGTCCTTTACCCCCCAAAAGGAGATTTTACTGCATTGATTCTTAGTTATTTTGATTTCATGGATCCCTCTGAGAATCTAATGGGAGGTTCACATGCACAGGTATACATGCTTTTGCAAAAAATGGTGAGGGGTTTATTGACCCCCTTGAAGAGCTTACATTGTCCATGAGAAAAATCTCCAAGTCCTCAATAAGGGATCAAAAGAGGTAAGGAAGGGGAGAAATGCAAAAAACTGAAATCCATGAAAAAGATTTTCATTATCACTCAGAAAATGCCTTCTTGAAGGGCAAGAGGAAAAACAACAAAATGAGTAGGCCGTGGGCTGCTGCTGCCAGGGAAACATCCAACGTGATGACAGCTGACATGTCAGTAGTATTTTAAGCTCTCTCTTCAACTCGTGTGTTTGTTACTTAGATACACCAACAAGGGCTCGCTTCGGAAATTATAGATTCTCTTTCCATTGATGCCCTTCTGTTGAGGCATAATAAGCAAAAGCTATGGGCCTGTAAGAAAATCAAGCTATTGGTGTGATAAAAGCTAGGCAATATATATCAATGAAATCATTCAATGTCTTCTCCTGCAGGACTCCAGAACATTCTCATTTGCCTCTTGATGTAACAGATTTCCCCACTCTGTCTCTCTTCCAGGCAGTTCCTCGTTACCTGGTTCCCAGTTCCCCATTGCTGCAACCATCAGTGTTTGCTCAGCCTGGCCTCTGTTGTCAGGATCTTGCTCTGATAAAATAAATATGATGAATGCACTCTCCGTAAGTTATGGATAGCTGTTAATGATGTAATAATTGGCCCTATTCAGATGACAGGTGACTTGAAACAGCAGTTCCAATGCCTCAATTAAGAGAAATGAGGACTTCAGGAATAAGAAGGAAGAAGATATTTTGGTTGCATAAGGTCACATAGCTCATCTGTGATAGCACAAGCCTTGACATCTATGTGAGGCCAAGTTAAGAATTATATACACCTGCATTAAGAATGTTTGCTGAGTTGAACTTGTCCATTTATAACCTCCCACAGGCAGGACCTTATTTTCACAACTTTCTGCAGGAGTCTAGGAAGTGATGTTTACAGAATCTTTATCAACTTTGTTTTCAAATTTTGCAAGGTACGTATTGTTATTATTCCTGCTTATCATAGGAAGAAAGTGAGATGTCTGTATTGGAAAGTGTGTTGGGTTTGGCATTCCTTGCTAATTGATGCAAAGACATAGAATCTAAGGCTCAGCACCCTTATCTTTAAATGGGGACAAAATGTATACAATCCAACAACACTGTAGAAATTAATCAGATATTTCATCCAAAGTGCCCAGCACCAAGTCAGCTAGACAGTAGGTGCTCACAAAGCTGTTTCTTCTCTTAACTGGCCCAAAGCTACTCCGCTGGAAAATGGCAGAGCCAGATGTTCTTATGGCAAGTCCGGGGATTGTTCCATGCCTTCTTTCCTGCCTTATCTGTGTGTTCTGAAAGCTGTTGTGGAAAGATTCCCATACGGAGATGAGGTGATTCACCTTTCATGACAAAGATTCTTGCTGAATTAATTCGCAGCATTGCTGGGGTGGGTGATGTGAGTGATTTTTTTATGGTGTTACAATAATTTATCATCTTCTCTCCAGCAGCCGTACTCTGGCTGGCAGCTCTAAAAACCCTACAGTCGACGAGAGAGCAGTGAACAGAAATATTTTCAAGAGCAGATGGGACATACCTTCAAAACGCAGGATTGTCCCACTGAAACTGGGACATCTGGCAACCCTAAAAAAACTCAAACTAGATGAAATAAAAATTATGAGATGGGGGAGCAGAAAAATATGTCTTTGCATCGATTAGCAGGGAATGTAATTAATCTCCTTCAACTCCCTTTTCAGTCCTGCAGTGTAAAACAAGGAGAAATCGCAGTCTTACTGCATTCCCCTGTGACAATCCTTACGTGATAATTTCAAAGTAGTACGAGTTTTAAAACTTCATAGTAATGCCTCCCCTTCTCTTGTTCAGAACTGTTCAGGGAGAGATAAAATCCATGCCTGAACTTCCTCAACACAATCCTTTTCTTATTAGTCTGGCCAACAGTGAGGAGGGAAAACATTCTGCCAACATTCCCAGTTTTATTAGGAAATAATGGAAGCAAATCTTTCTTTGTTTGTTAGGTGGTTTGAGTTCTGATTTCTCTTTTTGTGGGGCAAAGAGCAAGAGGAGAAGGACAGACCAGACCCAAGGGAAAGAGGGAAGACCCCCCCACCCCTGCCCCCAACTTCTCTTCTCACTCTTCTACCTTCATCCTCATTCTCTTTTGGCTCCTCACATCCTATGTTATCTTGACCATTTCTTTTTATCAAAGGCTGCTTTCTGTTTAGACTCTCCGAGCAGTGCTCGAGGGCGGCCATGTACTTTTGTCTGCTTGCCGTGCCCTCCCTGGGTCCAGCACAGTGCCTGACACACTGTGGGGACTTGAAAGTAAACAGGCCACTCTCCTTGCTCTGGCCAATAACTTTGCATTTGGTCTCAAAGAAGTCTAGATTAGGGGCCCAGACTCAAATACAATTTATCACCTGCTATTGGACAGGCCACAAAATCAGGGGCAAAGATAAAAACCTAAGAAACTAATAATTTTAAAGCCAACTATTCACTATTATTAAGGTGTTTTATACATATTTCCTAATTGACTTTTACTGTATTATCCCAAAAGCTCTATTATGAGAACAGATTACAGATTATATATTTCAGATCTATAACCTACAGATTATAGATTACAGAGGTCACACTCAGATTAGAGATTATATAGATTGCATATATTATCTGTATACATATAGATCCTTATATATGTATATTGAGAGCTCTCTATATATAGTATCTATACTATGTAGGTTTTATAGATGTATGGATTAGAGACGTGCCCCCCAGAGGGGTTCAACAACATGCCTAAGGGTGCACGACTATGTCACAGCAAAGGCTGGGAGAAGCACCTACATGAATCAGAGGTCTGTTCCCAGGACACCACGCAGCTGGCTCCAAGTTCACCCATTGCACTGTGTCACCTTCACTCTGGATATGAGGGGCTTTTTCGTCACAGGTGTTTCCTGGAACAACACTGCTGATGTCGAGAAGCAGACGGAAAGCTAAAAGACCTGGATTTGCCTCAACCCCTGCCAGATACAATGTATGAAATTCAGGCAACTACCTCCTTCAGCCTGAGTTTCCTTACTGAATGATGGGAATTTCTCAGTTATTTGTAAGCTGTTAAGTAACTCATAAACAACAAAAAGAGCATGTGCTTTAGTCAGGAAGGCCCTTAGAGAACACATAGGCTTCTTCTTTAATTTTGTAAATAAGGAAAGTCATGATAAACAATAACCTCTGAGGACTAAGCCCGTCAGGCTCCTTCAATTCATCCCTGCCAGGGAACTTCTGAGGGCCGAGTCGATCTGCACAATTAAGAGAGACGCCAGGGCAGGTTTATTTATTTATTAGGCATGGAAGTTACCATGCCTCGGCCCACAGTGCATTTAGGTAGGCTCCATGAAAGTGGCTTAATTTTTTGTAACATCTGGAGAAAAAAACATGAACTATTTAAATTGAATCAAATGTTTTATACATAATACATGTTCACATTTACATCAATGCAGTTTTTTTTTAATTTGTTTTTTGCATGGGCAGGCACCAGGAAATGAACCTGGGTCTCCAGCATGGCAGGCAAGAACTCTGTCACTGAGCCACTGTTGCCTGCCCTACACCAAGGCAGTTTGAAAATATAATTTTTTATAAGGTTTATGGAAGAAGGAACCCCTCAAGTCATAATATGGACCTGAGAGAAATAACAAGTAACAAAAATACATTGAATTTCCAAGGGAAACTTGCCATTCCCTTGCATGAAATATTGTTCTCTAGTTCTAAACTCCACTCCTTAGTGTGCCCCTAATGTGGTGGGGTCTTTTCAGACTCTTGTCTGTTTTACTGCTCCCCATCTATACTATCTTCTCTACTAGGCAAATACTCTATTGCCACCCAATTCTATGACTGCTAAATTACATACAGCATGTGGTCTCCTGGTTTTAACTGTTCTCGTTGTTTCCATTGCCTTCTGCCTTGTGTTTGAATCACTCACTCAGTCAACCTGCCATATGCAAGACTTTCAAAGTGCCCCTTGTGGGATGCAGCAAAGCTTAATGGCAAAGGGCAAAGATTCTGAGCCTGAGTTTGAAACTTGGTGCTTCCCCATACCAGCTGGGAGATATTTACCTAGTCATAAACATCTTTGTCCTGATTTCTTCATAAGTAAAATGGGAGTAATGATAATATTTATCTAGCAGGATTGTTGTGAAGATTATTTGAATATACACACATAGATACTTGGAGCTGGGAATGGAGAAATACTATATAAGTGAAATATATTATTATTTATTGTTATTATTATGTCTTTATTAATAATTGTTAATCATATATAGTTATTAATTATATAAGTATTAATAATAAATACTCAAATTGCTCTTTAAAGAGTTTGCAGTATAATGAGAAAATAGGTATGTAAAAATATATATTAAAATATATTTGTGTTTTTTGAGAAGTTCTTGGGGAAGTTGGTGTGATAGATTGAATTATGCACCATGATTTAGACAGGTTTTTCATCTTACTCCACATACCTCTGGGTGTGAACCCATTGTAGATATGTTCTCTTGAAAATGTTATTTTAAGTTAAGATATGGTGCAACGGAATGAAGGAGTGTTTTAATCTGGATTAATGGAGTCCTTTACAAGTAAAAGAAATTCAGACATCGTCCAAGAGGAAGGCGTCAGGAGGAACCCAGAAGAGAAAGGAGAGGACATCATCATGTGACATGGGGCAGTCACACAAGCCAAGGAACTCCAAGGATTGCTGGCAAACAGCATATGAATGTCGCAGACATTGGAGAGAATACATCACCATGCTAACACCTCGATATTTGACTTCTCCTAGCCTCAGAAATGAGAGCCAATAAATTTTCATCATTTAAACCAACCCATCGGGTAGCATGTCACAACAGCATGGCAGACTAAGACGGTTGGGAAAGGCATTTTAAAGGAAGTGGCAGGAAGAAGGTAGGGATTCTTTAGACTGACAAGAGGATGGAAACTTCCAGGCACACTTTTCAGATTTAAATAGTCTCAAAATAGAAAGTTATGTTTGGAGCTAAGACTGAGGGAATGAAGAAAAAGAAGAAGGGGCCAGGAAAGCAAGATATGGCAGAGCTTGGTGGACTGTAGGAAGAAAGGATAGGAAAAAGACTGAGGGTGACTGATTCTTGATTCTTAGCCTATGTGGTAGAAAAATGGTGACTCTGTATGTGAAGACTGAAAATCATGGGAAAAGAGGAATTTGCGTTGCCTTTGGAATACATGTGAAGTTTCCTTGGAATTAGAAGAATGTAGGCATCTAGAGCTCAGAAGACAGATTTAGGCCAAGGATAAAACTTTGTGAAGTCATCAAACCTGTAAATAATTGTCCAAGCCAAAGTAGTAGCTGAGAGCACCCAGATGAGAAAACTGGGACCAGGAACGCGAAGAACATGAGTGCTCAGCTCAAACATGTTCCTTTTCCTTCTACTAGTTAGTAGCTCATGGACTAAAGTCACATCTTCACTGTTTAATTCTTCACAGTGCTTCGGCCATTTGGCCATTAAGTTGACTTGAGGTCCTTGTCCATGGAGAGTGCAGATATACAGACTACAAGGCAAGGAGCAATTCAGAGTTGCTCCTAATAGGCAGGTCAACCTGCCCCCAAATTGTCAAGGTGAAAGTGCTTGTCCTTAGGGTCTCCAAACTATCTCATGCAAGACCCCAACCCCTTGGCATCGCACAGCACAGTGAGGTGAGGGTTTGTGCTTTTCTGTCAGGAATAGTTTAATGAGAATCACAAATCTTTCCCCTGCAGGGGTTCAAACCTGAAGAGTTTTGATAAAGTTGGGAGGATTCGATAGCATTATATATATTAACTTAATTGTTTATTGTCTGCCTCATCCACAGGAATGTTCGCTTCATGAGAATAGGGTCTCTTAAGGACTCTGGCAGAAAGACAGCCTTTACACTCCTGATATCCTGATGTTCTACAGGTCTATAAGGGTGGGGAGGGAGCCATGTAACAGTAGACTCCTTCTGGTCAGAGAAGCAGCTTCTTTAGAAAGGCAGGGCCTTGAGCCCATTGGCTGTTGTTTGGTTCCTGTCCCAGTGAGCTAACTCTCCAAGCCCAGTCACTGGAAAGGTGAGGAGGTGAGCCTCTAGGGCCATCCAGGTGTGTCTCTGGCTTTTTTTTTTTTGCCCTATCCCCAATACCATCAGCACTGCTGAACATATGGGATGGGTCAAAAATAGTTATTGAATAAACAGTGAGCATGAATGTGGTAGCACAGTCCCTAGCACACAGGAAGTGCTCACAGAGTGAACTTTCCTTGTCTTCCAGGTGCCTACAGGACGTGTTCATTTCAAACTGTATTTCTCCACCTCCTTCTTCCCCACTCACACACCGTCATGAGGCCTGCTGCCCCTGGTAGAGAGGGGAGCTGGATTTAGTTCTCTTTTTTCCTTCATTCACACTTGTTTAATCCTGTGTCTCACTCCTTTAGCCCTCTGCTTTCCGCGGGACAATAACACTTCACAATAATCCAAGAAGATAGAGACAACTGCACCCATTTTTGGCTTTGAAAACTGAGATTCACAGAAGTTAGCCTTGCACAAGGCCATGGGGTACACTGCAGTGTGGGAGAATTTAAGCCTTTCATTTCCGAAGTCATTGCTCTGTAGCCTCCTCCTGAGTGAAGCATGCCATCTTTCAACTACTGTCCTTCAGCAGATCCTTGGGAGAGGATAATATGATCATCATGGCCTCATTATGTACTTCCAGAAAAGCCACATGACACAGGCTGCTTAAGGCAAAATACTCAAAATCAGTAGAAAAATACTGGTGGTCAGAAGAGCAGTGTTACAAAGTGCAGTGATACCGCAGTGATCGTGAAGCCAGCTCTACCACGAAGCATATGCACGACTTTTTGTCAAGTCTCTGCATCTCTCTAGTCCTCAGTTTTCATTTCTGAAAAATGGGAATAATAACACTTTCCCTTCTACATCTTACAACTACATTGCTGAAAGAATCAAATGCATAATGTGGGTAAAAAGCTTACAAAATTGTAAAGTACCCATAGTACAAGGCATCTCTCTTTTTCCTTGTTAAAAAAGGGTCAATAATAAAAAGAGTGCAATTTGATCAGGGTCTCTAAAGATTGAGTCATGGTACCCCTTATGTATTTAGATTTTAAATTAATTTTTCTAAAGGTCATTGTGCATGCTTGAACTCTGCTTCACAAACTTTTTTACAAAAGAAGACTAGATCTCTTACAGTCCATCTGGGCAGAAATAATTTATTGTCACACCAATCTCCAAATTTCTTGAGATGATCACTTTGGTAAACAAGGCTTAAGGACTTCAAATAGCACCAAAGATAGAGCTGATGTTTGCCAAGGGGTCCTTTGGTCCATGAGTCTCACCAGTTTGCTCCCTTGTGCAGTTATTTGAATGAGAAATCGGACCAGGATCTTGGATATGGGACATCTGAACTGACTCCTGCCAAGTGGCAGGGACAATTTTAGTGCTGCAGAGAATCTGACTGCTGTTTCCGCCTACTCCCGCCTTCCTCCTTCCTCCTGTCCTTGAACACGCAGATGCTGCTTGCCTTCTGCTCCCTCCTTTACCAGTTTCTTTGCATTTCCATGTCTCTATGCACCTGTTTCCCTCTCTCCAGATTCTCACTCATTGCTGTTTTTTTCTCCTTATCCCAGCCACCCAGTCACCCCCTATACAAATAGTAATATATCACTTGATCTCTCTAACAGACCTGTACTGTGTCTTCCCTTATCCCACTGAGCCTGCCTAGGCACAACCTGGCAGTAGTAAGGCGATTCATTCTCCTCATGGACCCTCCCAATGACAGTGGTAAGGACTCTTTCCAAATGTGACCAATATCCTCACTTTCCTTTACATCATTCTCCTAGGGTACTGCATCCTTCTATTAACTAGTACCTGCCTTGAATTCACCTCACTGCATTCAAAGTGAAGGTTTTAAACCTTAAATATAACTAGGTGACACCCCAGCAACTCCAGAAAAGTCCAAATTACTTGTCTTAGCTTTCAAGACCATTTATCACTTGGCTCAGTTCCAAATGTGATCATTCCAAGCTACACATGCAGCACCAGTGTTTTATCTTTGATGGCGATGCTACCAAATGAATGAATGGGTGAGTGACTGTTGATATTCATCATGGGTGCAATGAAGAAGCTGTGGACTTGGGTCAGACTGGAGTTCAGTCTTTAGCCTTATTCACTGACACTGAGCAAGTAACCTAGCAGTGTAATTGTGTCTATATATTTTAGTAAAGTGTATGTCTTTCTCCAGAATGAGGTGAGCAAGGGCTCAACAATCATGAAAATAATATTTTAATACAACATTGTAAAAAAATCACAATTAGTGCAAAAACTGTATGATGGACAAAATTTCAAAATTTTAAACGGAGACAGAATCCCACCCTGCACTTACAAGATTCATCTTTCTGACTCCACCTGAAACCCGGCCCCACCCATCCCATAGGATTTGTGAGGGTTAAATGAAGGGTGGCAACAACTGCCTGGAATAGTGCCTGGTGTTTTGCTCCGAGTTCAGTTACCTGGAAAGCAGTGATGCCCAAGGTGAGGTGCACGGACCAGTGTCAGTCTGCAAACCGTTATGATCCACAGTGAGAGCAACTCAGAAGTTAAAGGTGTTTGTAAGCTTTTATAGTTGTTGGCAGAGTGGTTTTATGTCTGTTTACTCTATTTACAAATCTGGACTTTTATATTGTCTCCTTTCATTTCTTGGTTTTAACAATTTGGTTGGTTGGTTGGTTGGTTTTTTGTTGTACAAAAGTTTTGGTAAGAAATGGATTGGAATAATTTTACAAAATTTTCCTTCGTTACAGACGGTCTATACAGCCCTAACTCCAGGGAGTCACCATCCCTGGAGTCTATGTAAATAGCGCCCCCTGGTGACGGGAGGACCGCTGCCTTGTGTCTGTGTCCGGCAGCAGGTCCCTGGAATCCATTCATGTACCTTCCTGCTTCCCTTTCGGACAGGATTTCTCTTCCCCTTTTCGTGTCTTGCTTGCTGCTGCATTCATCTCAACAACGCATCCATTCACTCACTGAACACCTTTTGAGCCCCTATGTGCAGGGCATATTCATAGTGGCTGGCAAAACTGTGATGAAACTTGACAGAGCTCACAGTCAAGTGGAGTGGCCAGAATAAACAATTAAGCAAACAAATAACTACGTTACCAACACACCTGCATAATCCATGAAAACTAAACAAAGTACTCTGATAAAGAATAGAGAGACACACTTACTTAAATAGGGTGCTCCTTGAAGCCCTGCTTGAGGACACAAGGCCTGAAGGATGGCAGGTCTAAAGTATGCAAGAAGGAAAGGAACGACCTTTATAGGCAGAAGGAAAAAAATGCATTAAGGCTATTGGTGGGGAGAAGCATGCTGTGCTCTAGCACCTGTAAGTACGGCCATGGGATTAGACAGAGAGGGGACGCCAGAAGAGGTGGGCGAGGAAGGCATGACATGACATGCAATTTCCATGGTCCATGGTGACTGCTCAGATTCTACCCTAAATGCAATGAGAAGTTCACCCTCAACTGAAAAATGTGGGCCCCATCTTTGAATTGCATATTATTTGGAAAAGTAGGTTGAATGCCATCCCCAAGAATGCTTCTCTTACTCCCCCCTCCCTTTCCCTGTTCATTTTTGTACAGACTCTGATCTCTCAGGTTCCTGATTAGTCAAGAGAAGAACATTTGACCCAGGCTGAACTAAGCAGATTACTTCTCTGAGGTTTATTCAAACCTGAACTAACGGGAATTATTATGTTCTTTTTTTTTTTTAATGGACTCCAGAACAGCCAGTTGCCACATTCCACCTCAAGGAGAAAACTTCCATGCACAGGAAGAGAATGAAGTTTAAAAAAAAAAAAAAAGGCAGGTAGATATAAAGGATAGATGGAGGAAAAGCTCTGATCATGGGGAATCACAGGTCCCTGTCCTTGAGCCCCAACCCTATGTCCCCTTCCAAACTACTCTTCATCCCATGCATTACCTCAGAAGCCTTCTAATAAATCATACTGTTTTTCCTTAAATTTGTTTGAGTTCAGTTCTGTGACCAATAACTGAAAAGAGACAAATAAAAACAGCTTTCCAGCCTCCTTGCCATTTCCAGGACTCCTGCTTCCCCATATTTCCACATTTCCCAGGACTTTATCTCTTTCCACATATTTTAAAAACAGTAAGAGAAAATTCATGTTTCTCGAAGAGGTTTGTCAGAATTTTCTACCATTGGGAAACTGAATTTGACTGTTTCTCAATTTTTGGCACTCTTTATCAGAGCGGCAGTTAAGGAATTGGGAAAATCATGTCAGTACCCTCTGCAGATTCTCTGAGGTTCCTAAAGCAGGACATCTCTTCACATAAAACTAAGAGCACGTGCACACAGTGCACACCATCAGGGTGTGTTCTTATGGATGTGCAAGGCAATCCCAGTCATTGCTTTTATGGCCAAATGAAAGAAATGTCATTTTCCTCAATGTTCTATAAATGAAAAGGCCTTTTCTTGGGCTATGGACCAGTTTAGAGTCCTTCAAAACCATCTGGAGCACGATTTCCTTTCTTCTTAACAATTTCTTTGTGCTATTTTTCTTTGAGCTCAACTGTAGTAGGAAAAAAAAAAAGCCTCCAGAAATCAAGCCAAAGATCGGTGTGAATCCTGTCAGCAGGCTCCAAAATGCCAAGTGGGAGAGAAAGAAATGGAAACGCTGACTTTTCCAAAGCCATATAACAATTCATCCTGCAACAGAAATCTCTATGGCCTTACTGTGTCTAAGCTTTCAGAGACTGGCCTGGGCCAGCAGGAGCAGTTTGTCTTGGTGACTACATGCCATATGCCCATCTATCCATCTACTTCTATCACTCTAAATCTGGTGACCTTTAGGATTTGCTGTAAAATCCAGATGTTCAATCTGGCTTGCAAACCCCAGAGGACTAACTATTAGTGTATTACAGAAGCGCATGTAGATATTTTAAACTGCAAATGGTAAATGGTAAATTAGTGGGGGAGATGGATTGTGGAAGTCTTAGAAGAAATGATCTACTGCTGGAGACTTGATTTTTCATGACTTGCTCCAACTTTTAAAAATATATTCTACTGTTAATCCTTGATCCATACTAAATTGTCCATAAAAGCAGGTTTATAGGGTGGACCCTGGTGGCTCAGTGGCAGAGTTCTTGCCTGCCATGCCAGAGACCTGGGTTCAAATACTGGTGCCTGCTCATGCCAAAAAAAAAACCAAAATTGGGTCTATAACTAACAAAATGCTTGATACAAACATCTCAGCTTAAAAACACATTAATTACATGCATTGATTGTTTCAATGTCAAAATAATTCTATTAACATTTTTTTATCAAATGATTCTTATAAACATCCAGCTTCTCCAGTTCTTTTAAAATTGGTTATTTGTGACTACTTATAGGAGAAAAAAATATTTTGAGTAAGATGGGGAATGCATGAAAAAAAGTGTCAACTTAAAAATTTAATCATATGGCTTTACCTATAAGAGCTAAGGGTTTTCTTGGTCACTTTTGATCTTTGGTCATGCTTGCTTATAGCAGTTTCTGTATTTCTAAAGATTCATGCAGCTGAACTAAAGATGTCAATTGGGGATTTGTTGATTGAGGCAGGTTCCATGAGCTGCTACTGAAAGTGGAAAATTTGTCCCTGAAAAATGTCTCTGGGTTCTCTTCACCCTTGTCAGTAAGGGGAAGAAGCCTGGATTTGGAATCAGAAAATTTGTGTTTGCGATCTGGCTTCAGCATTGATTTTTGTCAAGTCATTTATCTCTCAGCAACTCAGGTGCCTTATTTGTAAATTGGGGATAATAACTGCCCAAATGCATATATCATCAAGAGCTTCAAGTGAAATAATGCTTCCGAATTTATAAAACAAATCACTCAAAGGTAAATTATCATCTTCTTTATTTTACTTATAAAATAATGTGGTTCCCTCTGCTGGGAATACCTGTCTCTGCCCCTTTGCAAAGTGTATAAGCTTGGATTCCAGCAAGATGCAGAATTTATCCTAATTTTTTTTTTTTTTTTTTAATTTTATTTTTTTTACATGGGCAGGCAACAGGAATCGAACCCGGGTCCTCCGGCATGGCAGGCGAGCATTCTTGTCTGCTGAACCACTGTGGCCCGCCCTCAAATGTTTTGATACAGAGACTGTAAAGAAGGGACTGCTTGCAGATGTGTGTATGGGGTCAAGGAGCCTCCAGTAATGGTCAGAAACCTGGAAAATAGCAACAGTGAGAAACCACTGTGACCTCTCAGGCCAAAGGGATTGGGGTGGGATGGGATGGGGGGAAATACGTGACTGGAGCACAGAAGCAGCTGGAGCCATGGAGGAAGGGTCACCTCCACAGGAGCTATACTCACAGAGGGCCACAGCCTCTGCAAAGATCCAGCCCTTAACCAAGCCTCTCTCTCTTTCTTTTCGTTGGAAGTCAGCAGGCAAAGGGGTCTGGATGAGGCTATTCAAGGAGTCAGAGAAGGGAGAGTGCAGTGTGGATGGGGGAAATAGAGAATCACCAGTGCACACAGCTAGTTCTTCATTATTGACTTCTCAGCTTCTAAGAATGCCTTTCCTGAGCACCCAATCAAAAGTACCTTTCTCCAGTTTCTTTCAACTCATTTACTTTGTGCTATTTTATTCATGATACTTTTCATCACTGGAAATCATTGGACCATTTACATGCATGGTTATTTCTTGTTTGTTTCCCCTGGCAAGAATGTGCCTTCCATGAAGTCAGGGATCTTGCTGGTCTTGTCCACTGCTCTAACTCCAGAGCCTGGAACAGTGCCTGGCATATAACAAATGTTTGTTAACTATTTGCTGAATGAGTCACGATGATGGCATAAGTGAGGAAGAAGCAATACTATCAAATATGACTTCCAATGAATACCTGAGCTGTAACTATAATGGCAGAAATAACATTTGCTTCTGAACCCACCCCCATGGCCAGTCAAATTTTTCCATGCTAAGAAACTCAAACTGCCCACTCCTACCACAGGTGGAGACTTATTTATTAACGACATTTCCTCAAATACTCTTTGCTTCTTCATTTCTTTGCATACAGCAGCAGGAGTAGCTCTTTGATGACAAAGCCTCAGGAAGCTCTAAGGACACATTGTCTATTCATATCTGGAAGTAGAAAACTCTTTCTCTACATATTTCTTATCATTTTGGTAAAAGGAGAACACATGTTGTTGCATAGAAGCTACTGACCCCAAAGTCTTGCAAGAGCCACAGCATCAGAACAGTGCTAGCAATCCCTTATATTTGTGAAACATGCTTTAAGGATTAAAAAGTACCTTTATGGTGATCATCTCTTAATCCTGACACTATTCCATAAGAGAGATGCTTTATTATTTCTCAGTAAGGAAGATGAAGCTCAAAGAAGTTAGTGAATTGCCTCATAGGTAAAATGCAGAGCTTGGTCTCAAACCCGGCTGCCTTGGAACTGTTCCTTTATCTGTATCTGAAAAGAACTGTACAGGCAAAACCTGTACAGACAAGGAAAATCCATGGGTGGCAGACCCGGGAGAGTTCTTGTTTAGCAATTGACAAAGATTCATTAGCATCTTCTTCCAGTGGCAAGGCTTGGATTTTGAACTTGTCAAATAAAAACATACCTGGACTTGGTAAGGGTTATTATGAGGGGCAGGGGTATTGCAACATGGAAAGAAGTACTATTGCAATAGAGAGAAGACTCTCACCCTCAGATCTGCAAGTGTCTCAGGGGCTATGCAAAAAGAGCTTTTCCTTCACTGAGAGGAATAAATAAGACTAGAAAGAACTAGGTGTGAGGAAGGGGATGAAATTGGAGGAGTGTGATTTGACAATAGATCAGACAGTGTTTCACCCCAAGGCCTGCCTATTCCCTCAGAGGGACTGCTAAAGAGAAGCTCAGTGCTAGCTCTGGCTTAACAGGGGCCAAAATTCAGAGACTAAGAGAAGCAGAGAATCTTAAGCAAAGTTTGGTTAACATGCATTTTGTTCCAGTTGACCAGTGGGCCTAAGCAGTTCAACTGATCATTTGTGAGGCCAAGAATGGGAACTTGGAAGGCCTGTGTCTGGCCTTGCCACAGGTAAAGAAGGAGCAGGGGGCATCTCTGAGTCTTATCTAAGTCCTATAAGGAAGGGTAGTGTGATGATGAGGTTTGACTAAGTGATCGATGCCCAGTTGTCTGGTCAGGCAAGTACTGGCTGACCATTGCTGCAAGGATATTTCGTGGCTGAAACCAAAAGGCTGGTGCATTAAGTCAGTTGATTGCATCTGTGGCTGGTTATGTCTATGACTGACTAAGGCGTATCCCCCACCAAGAAGATACTCCAATCAGTTGAATACTTTTAAGGAAGAAGAGAGACTTTTTCACTGCTTCTTCAGCCTGCAAGCCTCTCCTGTGGAGTTTGCACAGGCCCTTTATCCGAGCCGCCAGCTTCACAGTCTGCCTTACAGATTCTGGGCTCTTCCATGCCCACGGCCATGTGAGACACCTGTGTAAATCTCATATTTACAGATATCTCTCGTTGGTTTGCTTCTCTAGAGAATCCTGACTACTACGGGTAGTTTTTTGCAGTGAGCCAAGATTCTTGAAACATAAAGGGTGAGGGGATTCCTTAATCTTCCCTGTTTTCTAGGATCACAGGTCTCAGGTTTGAATTCTTACTCTGGAATGCATTTGTTTTGTGACTTGAGGCAAGTCACTTTCCTCTCTGAGCCACAGTTTTTTTTCCCTGAAATGGGATTATTAGCATACATATTCCAGAGTTGCTTTGTGAATTAAATTTACAGTGAATATGAAAATATTCATCACATAATAGGCATTTGATAAATATTAGTTCTCCTCCTCTTTCATCACTTGGATAATTTCACTTTGTAAACCACTTCTCATTCTTGTTATGAAACTGGAGAGGGCATAAGTCAAACATAAACTAGGTGTTTGAATAATAGCCTTCTCTTGGCTGTGAGAAGTCAGGGGGCCCCAGATCCAGCAGAAGCTGCCTGCCCTGCATTCAGGAAGAGAATGTGGGAGCCTCCTACTCTTGGCCAGACACCAACATTGTCCTGCCCACCTTGGGATTGCCCTTTTATGCTCAGAATCAACCACATCCATGCCCTTTATATAAATGTTACTGAAATTTTAAAAGGGAAAGGAGTTGCTATCTGTGGATGAAAGGATAAAGGACTCCAAATTCAACTCTTGCTTCCTAGAGGAATTAAGGACTAATATTTATTATCTTTTTATTGTATCTGAGGAACTACACTAGGTGATTAACATGGACCAATGTTTTTAATACTCACTGCAGCCCTATGAAATGGGCCTGACCATTATCCCCACTTTAAAGACGAAGCAACAAAGGCTTAGAGAAGTTAGTTAACTTGTCCCAAGTGACAACATTAGCAAAGGGCCAAATCAGAATTTGAGCCCAGTCACTGATTCTAAGAGTTTGCCCCATGAGATAATAGCTTTGAAAGTGAGACTGAAAATTTCCAAATGCCCCTTAAGTGCATTTTCCCAGCCACTCAGCCCCACTGGTTTGTTCAACCACAGTGGGAAAGAATGTGGAGGAGTGAAGAGAAGGAAAAGCACCTTGACACAGTGCGTCTCTGACCTGCACCCATAACTGAGTCTGAGTGTCGAGGAAGTAGAAAGCAAGGGGCAAAGTAGAGTATCCACATTTATCCCAATAGAATTTCACTTTGAATGGTTCAGGCCTCCGTTCCTTCCAAACGTAGGCGAAATAACATTCCAAGATCTTTGGCCCGTCTATCTCATCCTCCTGCCTTCTCTTTCCAGCACTCTCTTAATAGGAACATAGAAATCATGTGTCTCTTTTTCAGGCAGCCCGTGGGGACCAACACACAGCAAAGCACGGATGGCTCTCCTTCTGCAGTTCCTGCTCGAGTGCAAGAAACAGTCACCCCCTCCCCAAGGGAGGCGGACCTCAGCGCTGATGTGAGCACAAACCGCCAAGTCGCCTCCTGTGATGACAACGGGAAGTCCTTGCTACTCTGGAGGGCGAGTGGGCTTTGCAGTTAATCAAGTCAGATGTTGTGGCATCAGCTGTATTTGAAACAAAAGAAGGGCAGAGGTCATAGCAATGCCACACAAAGGAATGGCAGGTAAAAAAGAAGGGTTTTAGTTGCAAATTACTGTTCAACAAAGAAAGGGGGAAATATGCTGGCTGTGATTTTAACCCGGGTCAAGGTTATTTGAAATGCACATGAAAGTTATTGTGAGGCAAAATCAGCAGAGGTGGAAGCCTGGATTCACGCTGAGGGACATGGTGCCACCACTGGAGCCCCCTGAAACTGGAACAGTCTGCCTTTAAAAATGGTGACATCCCTAGTTTCATTCATGTGTCCAATAGAGCCTGGGTGGCCATGCATGGATTCCATCATTGGATGGTAAGGGCTGAATAGCAGTGAGTTTCAAGGTTTGCATATTCTAAGTTTATTTAAACTGTGCATGGACTTTTTAATGAACACCCCTACAAAATGAGAACAGACATTAAACCCCAGTGCCTGGCATAGTAATTGCTCAATATTTATTTAACTACTGAATGGATAATAATTATAGCTATTATTATTATGTTATAATAATGCATTCTTTTAAAATCATGTACTACAATGTACAGAGTACTGTGTTAAGCATTTTACATACCATTCAGTCTTTACATCATTCTGTCAGATTTGAAGGGAATATTATTTCCACCTACCACAGATGAGAAAATTTGAGACTTTGGAAGCCTACAGGAATTCTTCAAGGTAACAAGTAGTCATCAGAGGATCATGAATTTTATTCTAAATTCATGCTTGCAAACACAAGAATATGAAGCTTTCCTAAAAACAAACCTTTATATTCTGTCTATATTCATAATTCCTGCAAGAATAGGAATTCTTTTCCTGATGTCTTAGAACATCAAAGCTCACAGATCTGTCAGCCACTGTGCTCTTTAGGGAACTTGATGGTTTGTAGACATAAATCTGAAAAGTTAATGTACACAGTGATAAGTCCTGTTATTGGCTTCACAAGGCACCTCTGCATTTTGGCAGCATCTTCCATGCTTTAACACGAATGTCCAGTATATGAGGTTTTGGGACATCTTGGCAAGTAGATAGAGGTTTGAGGGCATGGGAGATTTTCATAAACACATCTGTGGTGAGGATTGAATAAGTCCCCCACAAAAGACAAGTTCAGGTCCTATCCCCTGGTCCTGTGGGTGTGAACACAAAGTAAATAGGAGCTTTAAAGATGTTTATTAGTTAAAGTGTACCTCTATTGGTTTGCTAAAGCCGCTAGAATGCAATATACAAGAAATGAGTGGCTTTTAAAAAAGGAATTCATTAAGCTGCAAGTTTATAGTTCTAAGGCTATAAAAATATCCAAACTAAGGCATCCAGATAAAGATACTTTGACTCAAGAAAAGTTGATAGGTTCAAAACATCTCTGTAAGCTGGAAAGGCACGTGGCTAGCATCTGCTAGGGTCTTTGGTTTTTCATTTCAAGTTTCTTCCTCAGGGGCATTTTCTTCTTTCACCTCCAAAGGTCTCTGGCTGTGTGGGCTTTAATGCTTTTCCCAAAATGGTTCCCTCTTAAGGGACTCCAGTAAGAGACCCCACCTTGAATGGGTAGGGACACATCTCCATAGAAACAACCTAATCAAAAGATTCCACCCACAATTGGGTGGGCCACACTTCATGGAAGCAACTTAATCAAAAGATCTCACTCAGCAATACTGAATCAGGGTTAAAGAACATGGCTTTTCTGGGGTGTACAGCAGTTTCAGACCAACACAGTGCCCAAACTGAATGAAAATGGGCCTTAATTTAATATGGCTAAAACCCTTATATAAGCAAAGAAAATTGGACACAGAAGGGAAGCCATGTGGAGCAACCAGAAGCTAAAGTCAATGGAATGCAAAAGGGAAAGGAGAAGCCACTGCCATGTGCATTGTCATGTGACAGAAAAGCCAGGAACCCCAAACGTTGTTGGGCAGCCAGAGACACCAATCCAGGAGTGTAGCAAGCCTGGTATGGGAAGCTAAATTCCTGTTGCCAAACCAAACCATTTTATAATATTTATTTTTGAAGGTAGGAAACTATGATAATCCCTGAGATAGCTCTGACCAGTCACTCCTTGGAGATTTGCACATCTTATGGATAGTCCACACTTCATATCTGGGAGTGTTTTCTCAGAAGTGATACTTCAAGTGAAAGCAGACTTGAATTCTTCTAGTGGAATTTTTATTACTTAATCCTCACAATAATGTAAGGAAACACACATTATTATTTAAATCCTTGGAGAAAAAGAAAGTAAAGCTCAGAATGGTTTAACAAATTATAAAAGGCCAGTTTGCTAACAAATAACAGAATCTGGTTTTAACTCAAGTATATATAATTACAAAGTCCTAACTCCAGAAAGTTTAGGGAAAATTATTGTTCTAGTTTGCTGGCTGCTGGAATGCAATATAACAGAAACAGAATGGCTTTTTAAAAGGGGAATTTAATAAGTTGCTAGTTTACAGCTCTGAGGCCGAGAAAATGTCCCAATTAAAAGAAGTCTATAGAAATGTCCAATCTAAGGCATCCAGGAAGAGATATCTTCGCTCAAGAAGGCCAATGAAGTTCAGAGTTTCTCTCTCAAGTGGAAAGGCACTTGGCGAACACAGTCAGTGTTTCTCTCTCATCTGGAAAGGCACATGGTGAGCACAGTCAGGGTTTCTCCCTCATCTGGAAAAGCATGTGGTGAACGTGGCGTCATCTGCTAGCTTTCTCTCCTGGCTTCCTTTCACAAAGTTCCCCGGAAGGCATTCTCCTTCTTCATCTCCAGGGGTCACTGGCTGATGGACTCTGCATCTCGTAACTATGTTGTTCTGCTCTGCTCTCTCTGAATCTCTTTCATTCTCCAAAGTGTTTCCTCTTTTATAGGACTTCAGAAACTAATCAAGACGCACCCAAATGGGTGGAGACACACCTCCATCTAATCCAGCTTAATAACAACTCTTGTTTAAGTCACATTTCCAGGGAGATGATCTAATTACAGTTTCAACATGCAATGATGAATACGGATTAGAGGAAATGGCTGCCTTTACAAAATGGGATTAGGATTAAAAACATGGCTTTCCTAGGGTACATACATCATTTTGAACCAGCACAATTAGGAAAGGTCTTTACTCCATTGCTTCTAAAAATACTGTTCTGGGTTAAAAGTCCAAATCCCTGTGAGATATTCACCACTCAGTTTGTTAGGAAACACTGTTGATTTCACTTTTGCATCATGAAGAATTGAAGAGTTCCTGCTACAGGACTGCTTGTGCTCAGGCAGCATTTTCCAAATGTATTTGACCATCAAGCCTCTCCTCACAAGTTGTTGTTGTTGTTGGGAGGAGGGGTGCCTTTTGTTTTCATATAATACTATTGTCCTATGGATGTTGGATTATAATTTATAAACCACATTTTTATTCTAAGAGAATCAGGATCATGGCAGGGACAGAGAATCATTAACAGCTGTGAGTTCATATGTGCTTGTATTTGTGTGTGTGTGTGTGTGTGTGTGTGTGTGTGTGTGTAGTGAGGGGGGGGCTGAGTACTATCACTGTGTTTAATTAGGAAGAGGGACCAGGTTGACAGAGATAAATAAACTGTGTCACTTTACTTGCTTTCTCGACAAATGGGCTCAATGATTTGCTCAAGCTTTTCCTCTTAACGTTTATCATTATGAATACTGCAAGCATCAGTTTAGTGGGAAGAAATTCTGTCAAGGACTGGCATGCTTCTGTGGGACTGATAGGAACCATGGAGGAGGAAGGGAAGGGAAAGGATGGTAGAGGCATGAATCCACAGCCTGGTATGCAGCTAAAGTCTGGGATATGACAGAATATACAAGCTGGAAGGTCGTCAGGACCCAGCTTCCCACAGCTATTGTGGGCAGAGAGAGATGCTGATAGGAAAGTTTTAGAATCTCCTCTTACGGGATTCCAGATTTTCAAGGACCTGCCTGGGCAGAAGTTCTACCGCAGGAAACGGCCTCAGTTCCACACCTCAGATGAATGAGCATGGACTGGATAATATTTAAGATTTCTTACAGATGACTCCCCAATTATATGATGATTCTAACCATCTTTACAAAAGTGTAAATAAAAATTCATCTTCACAGGATTCTTGCTCAGAATGCTGCTTGGTAAACAATCCCCAATGCAGGATCTCCCAATGTATTGGTTTGTTAAAGCTGCCACAATTTATTCAGTTGCAAGTTTACAGTTCTAAGGCCATAAAAATGTCCAAACTAAGGCATCCAGGTAAAGATACCTTCACTCAAGAATGGCCGATGAGTCCAGAACACCTCTGTTGACTAGGAAGGCACATGGCTGGCATCTGCTGGGATCTTTGGCTCCTGGTTTCAAACAACTTCCTGGGGGGCATTTGCTTTGTGCTTCTCTAAATGGCTGGGTCTTGTATCGACTCTGTTGGTTCTGAGTTTTCTTCAAATTGTTTCCCTTTTAAAGGGCTCAAGTAAATTAATCAAGGTCCACCTTGAATGGGGACAGTCACATTTCTGTCTAACCAAAAGGTCAGCCTTTGCAAGGCACAGAGGCTGGTAATAAGGAGAACTCACTGAGAACTTGCATGTGCCAAAACACAGTTATAGACAGAACAGCTCCCGGAGGCACGACAGTGACCAGACACACAGCGTACCCCAGTCTGGACCAGCTGGACCGGCTGCGAGTCTCCGGAACAGTGAGTTCCCCAAGCCGTGCGCAGTTCCCCAAGCCACGTGCAGTTCCCCAAGCCACGGCGGCTGGCGCCCAGCGCCCCTCCCCCACAGGCGGCTTCCTGGAAGGAAAGGAAAGAAACTCTAATAGTAGCAGAGACTGAATCCAACAAAACACCAATAGTGGCATTATTAAAACAAATTCTGACTACTAAAAATAAGCCCCCAGCTTAGGCAAAACTGGTCAAGGCGGAGGTCGCCTATTGGGCTAACCGAAAAAGAGGAAAGGGGACAAAACGGAGCCTTCTGTGGCTATTTCTGTGGAGGCTTGGCTGCCTCTGGATTCAGTGGTGGGATTACACAGGCTGCAATGGCCCCAAGTATACGCAGAAACAGGCTGCTTTCAGGGTTGTCTCCCGCCTGAACCTTCCCCATGGGAGGGGTGAAACGCAACTCAGGTGGAATCCCACTCTCAAGGAATTCAGACCCCAGGGCTTCACAATTTGAAGCCATTAAAACCAGCCTACAACCTTTCCTCTGTCTCCACCACGCCCCCAGCAGGGAGAGCCTTCCAAAGTTAAAGGAGCCACAACATCTTTTGCTGGGGGGACCCACAGACAGACAAGCGCCACATACCGGGCAGGATAAGAAAAACAGAGCCCAGAGACTTCATAGGAAAGCCTTTCAACCTGCTGGGTCTCACCCTCAGGGAAAACTGATGCAGGTGATTCCTTCTCTCCGAAAGGAGGCCAGCTTAGTCTGGGAAAACCCGGCTGGAGTCTGTAATACCTATGTAGCCCCTCCTAAGTGTGGGGAGGGAAAAGGCACATTACAAGCAGGACAAGAAACAAGAAAACAAGAACTGAAAAATTACCCTCTGTTAAACAAAACTTAAGCTAGAGGCCCAGAAAAAGCTGAACTGAAGGTCAATGAACAGATAGACAACAAACTCATCTAGCAAGAAAACCCTAGGTAAGATAAGTGAAAGCAATCTCCAGAATAAACTAATTAAAGACGCCAGCAAAAAATAACAAATCACACCAGGAAAATTGAAGATATGGCCCAGTCAAAGGAAAAAACCAGTAGTTCAAATGAGATACAGGAGCTGAGACAACTAATTCTGAATATAGGAACAGAAATGGAAAACCTCATCAAAAACCAAATCAATGAATTGAGGGAGGACAAGAAGAGGCAAGGAATGAACAAAAAGAAGAAATGGAAAGTCTGAAAAAACAAATCACAGAACTTATGGGAATGAAAGATACAGTAGAAGAGATGAAAAAAACAATGGAAACCTACAATGGTAGATTTCAAGAGACAGAGGTTAGAATTAGTGAACTAGAGGATGGAACATCTGAAATCCAAAAAGAAACAGAAACTATAGGGAAAAGAATGGAAAAATATGAGCAGGGGCTCAGGGAATTGAATGATAATATGAAGCGCACAAATATATGTGTTGTGGGTGTCACGAAAGGAGAAGAGAAGGGAAAAGGAGGAGAAAAACTAATGGAAGAAATTATCACTGAAAATTTCCCAACTCTTATGAAAGACCTAAAACTACAGATCCAAGAAGTGCAGCGCACCCCAAAGAGATTAGACCCAAATAGGCGTTCTCCAAGACACTTACTAGTTAGAATGTCAGAGGTCAAAGAGAAAGAGAGGCTCTTGAAAGCAGCAAGAGAAAAACAATCCATCACATACAAGGGAAACCCAATAAGGCTATGTGTAGATTTCTCAGCAGAAACCATGGAAGCTAGAAGACAGTGGGATGATATATTTAAATTACTAAAAGAGAAAAACTGCCAACCAAGACTCCTATATCCAGCAAAATTGTCCTTCAAAAATGAGGGAGAAATTAAAACATTCTCAGACAAAAAGTCACTGAGAGAATTTGTGACCAAGAGACCAGCTCTGCAAGAAATACTAAAGGGAGCACTAGAGACAGATACGAAAAGACAGAAGAGAGAGATATGGAGAAGAGTGTAGAAAGAAGGAAAATTAGATATGATATATAAAATACAAAAGGCAAAATGGTAGAGGAAAGTACTACCCAAACAGTAATAACACTAAATGTTAATGGACTGAACTCCCCATTCAAAAGACATAGACTGGCAGAATGGATTAAAAAACAGGATCCTTCTATATGCTGTCTACAAGAAACACATCTTAGACCCAAAGGTATACACAGGTTGAAAGTGAAAGGCTGGGAAAAGATATTTCATGCAAATAACAACCAGAAAAGAGCAGGAGTAGCTATACTAATATCCAACAAATTAGACTTCAAATGTAAAACAGTTAAAAGAGACAAAGAAGGACACTATCTAATAATAAAAGGAACAATTAAACAAGAAGGCATAACAATCATAAATATTTATGCACCGAACCAGAATGCCCCAAAATACGTGAGGCATACACTGCAAATACTGAAAAGGGAAATAATCACACCTACCATAATAGTTGGAGACTTCAATTCACCACTCTCATCAGTGGACAGAACATCTAGACAGAAGATCAATAAAGAAACAGAGAATTTGAATATTACAGTAAATGAGCTAGACTTAACAGACATTTATAGGACATTACATCCCACAACAGCAGAATACACCTTTTTCTCAAGTGCTCATGGATCATTCTCAAAGATAGACCATATGCTGGGTCACAAAGCAAGTCTCAATGAATTTAAAAAGATTGAAATCATACACAACACTTTCTCAGATCATAAAGGAATGAAGTTGGAAATCAATAATAGACAGAGTGCCAGAAAATTCACAAATACGTGGATGCTCAACAACACACTCTTAAACAACCAGTGGGTCAAGGAAGAAATTACAAGAGAAATTAATAAATATCTCGAGGCGAATAAAAATGAAAACACAACATATCAAAACCTATGGGATGCAGCAAAGGCAGTGCTAAGAGGGAAATTTATTGCCCTAAATGCCTATATCAAAAAAGAAGAAAGGGCAAAAATTCGAGAATTAACTGTCCACTTGGAAGAACTGGAGAAAGAACAGCAACCTAACCCCAAAGCAAGCAAAAGGAAAGAAATAACAAAGATTAGAGCAGAAATAAATGAAATTGAGAACATGAAAACAATAGAGAAAATCAATAATCAAAAGGTCACACCCACAACACATCTGCATAGAGATAATTAAATCAAAAGGTCACACCACTACTGCGAGTGTCACAGCTCCATCTCTGTGGAGATAATCTAATAAATCTAATTTAAAAATCTAATAAAAATTCAGAAGGGTTTCCACTCTACACTATTGAATCTGGATTAAAGGACATGGCTTTTCTAGAGTACACAACACTTTCAAACTAGCACACCCAGCTTCTCCCCAAACTACTCAAGAAGAGGTGGAATGACAGAAAATCCATGTCATTGAAAACTAAAATTTGCAAACAATTTATCGCCAGGGTTTTGAACCACCCTTATCAATAAATATAAGACAAATGGAATTATTCAAATAAAAAAAACTATCAGTTTGTTCATGACCCAGTTTAATATCACAAAACAATTCTTTTCTTTAAAGAAATGAAACATGTTTTCTTTCTCTCATATTCTCTCTTTCAAATTCAGGAAATAGGACCTATACCAACAATAGCAGTAGTGTATTTATCACCCTGTACTTTACCTCCCACCTTTTGCTTCTAAGAGGAAGATCATAAATCCCAGAATCCAGCGAAGCAGGAGGTGCAGCAGGAAGAGTCTGGGCATCTCGTCCTGGAAAGGTCTGTCCTGTAACCAGATCAGCAAAGCCCAAGGCTGAGGAAGAAGAAACTCATAAAACACAGCACACTTGGATTAATCAATTTTTGTACACTTTTTGTGTAAAAAGCATCAAAGGACTAAGACAGGAAAGTAGCTGGGAGATTATATAGTAGTTAAAACCTTGCTAGAGACTGCTCATGGATCCAGAAGATGGCTTAGTTTATATGTCCTTATGTCTTAGATTTGAGAAGAGAAATCAACAAGTGGAAAGAGCGTGAAAAGGGCAATCTGTTTATCTTATCTGGTAGTAAACATGGAAAATTATTAGATCTCCCCATTCTGTAAAATTGAGCAGTAATGGTTAAAAAATACCAGCATGCCATATATGGATGAAATAACCTTCAAACAGGGCAGGTGTCATAGCATTGGGGAAAATAAGAGAAGGAGGGCATTTCTACAAAGCAACCACTTGTGAAACCACAGAAAATTTGGGGAAGGTGTTTGATACATTAAGCATGTGAAACATGAACAGAAAAACATACAGAAATATAGAGATTAAAGGTTGGAATATGGGATTAAAATAGATTTCGATGAGATTACAAAGAATTGTCAGGAGTCTGAAAGGACAGTAGCAGTACTAAAGCTTACACTGGAGGAGAGTAGAACTGATGTGTAAAATATTGATTGGTGAGATAAAGCACAGTTCGTAAAATTCTTCCGGAGTAAAGAGTATACAAAATGAGGAGAACAATGCTGACAAAAAATATGATGAATGCTGAAAACAAATATAGACAGTCAACTTGCAAGTAATGATTATTTCTGAATGAAACCTTGGAAAAAGTAAAAATGACACAAAATTATAATAAAAGAGCACTTTCTGCATATTGCATACAAGACAAAGAAATGACAACTACATCTTCACTTTTGGAAAAAGATAAAAATCAACTAGGATGAAGATAAAAATCTGTTATGATCCAAATAAGAAAAACAGGTTTTCTGCAAAGAAACAAGTATCAATTCACCTCATTTTCTCACATTTTTCTCCCTAGTGAAGAGTTTTCAGACCCAAGAATTTAGACCTGGTCAATTATGAGAAGGCAAAATAAATATATTATTTGATAAACAAAAGTTCATAAAATATATTGATGATGTACCTATCCTTCCCTATAAAATTATTTGAAGATCCATTCTAATTGACCAAGAGGTGAAACAAAATCAGAAGTTCAAGAATGAAGACACCACAAGACAAAAGGAGTTAGCAATTCTTTGAAAAAATTTATGATGCATATATGCAAATATCATATCATAATATAAATATCATAAGAAAGATATGTAAGGTGAATAATTAAATTAATATATCTGATTTTTAAAATTTATATTGCATTTACACTCCTATAACCTAAGAATCTACTTTATTCTTAGTAAATTCCAAAGGAACAACTGCACCAGCCTCAGTGCTTCTGGCCTAATGCAATAATACTAGAGTTTTAATAGTAAAAGGTTAATGTATAGAAGTATCAGAAAATTTTAAAAAATCAGTAATAGTAAGTAAAAAGGTAAACAGCCAGCTTGAGTTTTGGGGTTTTGTTTTTTAGCTTAGGCACTAAGGTTTGGAAGCCTGGAAGTTGACTGGTTTTGTTTGCTTTAATCTCAAAGATGGGTAGGTTTTAAAGAGGATTTTGTGTTGCTAGTTCATGCAAAGCTGTGAGATTTAGAGAAAATTGGATTTTTTTTCTTAATGGATTTTTTTTTACCAAGTCATGCCTCACCCTTCAGATTAAATTGCTTTTCTAAGAAATATAAGGCATTTTTCAAACCTGAAAGAAATTTGACTCCAACCAACCCCAAAGTTTCCTATAGAGAAACAGGGAAACTTAACCAAATCAGGCATATGTTCACTCACCTGCCACTAACTCATGCACATTCTTTGCCTTCCCCCAAAAGGTGAGCGCTCGCTAATCAGGAAGTTAAGTGTTACCAAAACCCTTCTGTCCCCTCTTCTTGGCCTGTGTACTAAAAGGTTATCTGAAACTTCACTGCATTGTGCTTAAGTTGAAAAACCGGTCCCTGGAGTGCTGCGGATTCTTCCCAGAAATTCAGACATGACTTCTGGCTCTTCTCCAGGCCCTGGGTCATGGACTGGAGACTGCAGTGCAGCTGGGGGCAACTTCACTAAGCTCAGGCCTGTGGTTTGGGGTGGTTTGACTTTCACAGCCCAGGTACAGCTCTGCATTGCCATCAAGGTGCATTGCTCCATGGTTTATGAGGAGAAAGAAAGTAATTCCAGTTTTTCAAAACAAAAAGATAACTTTGATTCTTGAATTGCTTTTGAGTAAAATGCTGATTCTTCCCTGCCATTGAAAGTGCTTTGTTGAACCATAATGTTTAATGGCTCATAGAGTGAAAAAGAATATTTACAATTGGGATTGAATTGTCCTTTGCTAGGACTTGGTAAGATTGGTGTTAGAGTGTCTAAAGCAAGCAGCAAAAATCACTATTTTTTGCCTATGACTGACTGTAATTGCTCATGTTTTGAATCCACTTATTAACACAGGATGAGAAAGACAGTAGATATTTGGTAAGTATTTGTTGAAAATATCGCTGTCCAAGAGGCACATGTGTGGTAAAAATGCAGACGAGATTTTTCTAGAACCTTCTTCATTTTAAATATTCGGCCATTATACATAGAGATATTACTTTGCCTGGATTATTGATTAAAGAAACATAGCTTCATTGGTCTGGGCTTAGGATAGTTCAAGGAAGAAGCTTTGATTGTGTGTGGGTATTAAAAAAAAATAAAAGCCATTTAACCCAATCGAAAATGGCAAAACAGTATGATCACAAGACCAAAAAGAAATATTTCTCTTGAAGTTCACTTAATTGGTAAATGTGTGTCTCCATTAAGGAAAGCAATAATAGGGGAAGGGAGATGGAAAGTTATTATGGGGTCATGTTTTCTAGAGCTGAAAGTCAGAAATCTTATTTTCCTAAAAGTGCACACGTTATCTTCAAAGTCAACTCCCTGGGCCTCTACTTCCATAAAACAGGCAAAATTGTCAACATTTGTCCTCCTAAACCAACCGGGAAGAGTAAACAAATTCAGCAATGTCTCACTACCTTTTATGTTGGGAAAAGAAATGCTTACTGCCACTCCTGCTCTTTCAACAGATCCAGGAGGATGTTACTTCAGAATGATCTATGACTTTTAAATTGTTAAGAAGTATTTCACTCAACATCGCTGTCTACTGCGAGCTTTGCAGAAACATCCCAGTTTGGTGGAAAGAAGAAAGGAAGACAGTTCCATATGGGAAAGCCTTTCACATGTAAGCCTCTCTGATAATGATGGCCTCTTTATTTAATTCTGCTCACATTTGTTTTGTTTTTTTTTTGTCTGGTGGAAATATAATGCATCTTATCACCAGCCAGAGCTGCTCCCTACCTCAGTGTAACGGAATAACAGCATCATAGCTAAATTCCACTAGTGCCATTCTCTAACCACAAGGTTTGGCCAGTGGCCTAAAATACTTGGCTGCAGTGCTGGGAAATTAGACTGTGAATAACTTGTATGATTAACTCACCTCTAAACTCAGGATAAATGAAACTCCCTTTTGCCAGGGGAGGGGGTAGAGGTTGTAATAGTTACAGAACTTGTTTTCAGCCCTCAAGAAGGAATTAGCAAATGAACTTGGACCCCTTGACCAAGAATCTATCCATAATTGAAAAAGAAAATCAGATTCAATTATACAGCCTGAACACTTTCAAGGTTTAGAGACACTGGAAGAGCATTGGTCGATAGCACATTTAGCATCTTTTTTCCATAAGAAAACCCTTCTAATGCAGGTGCTAAATTGGTCAATGCATTGCATTTGTGCTGAGCACAACATTTTCAATCAGATGAATACCCATTAACTCATTTGTGCCTCAAAAACCAACCTCTGAATCAGGCAGGTAAGATATTTACTATCCGCATTTGGCAGATAAGTAAACTAAAGCTCAAAAAATTAAGCAGCTTGCCAGGACTTAATTGGGATACTAAGTGGCTGATCTGGCTCTAAAATTAAGAAAAACTAAATACAATACAAATTTCTGGAGCATCTTGTTATGGGTCAGAGCCTTCTCTCCAACCACATCTTAATGCCTTATTCTCAGACCCAACGTCAGGATCACTTTGAGGGTCCATCAGGTTCTCCAACCACAGCCTTGGCTCTGCATTTCTTCAGACTGGTGTTCAGAGCTATCAGTTATGCCTCTGCCAAATCTAATAAGAGCTGTTGGCAAACTCACAAAGCTTTTTCAAAACCATTTCCTTTCGCAGGGCTTCATGGACACCCAATTGTTAAGTGTCCTCTCAACTATGCATATTTAAATACTCAATAGTCTATGTCACTTATAGAGCAAGACCAAGTGAAAAACATTTTTGTACCTTTTCATCCAGCATAGAGTATACAATATAGAAGAGAATTGATATGTGTTTGCTGAATTAAGGATAATAATAATTATAATCAAATAATAATACTAGTAACGGATAGTATTTACTCATGACCTATTCTCCAAGTGCTTTAATATAATTAGTTCATTTAATCCTCATAAACATGTTAAACAGGATGGAACACTAACATGAACTTTGTGACCCTTTCAAAAACTCAACCCCGGAACTACCCTAGATGGCAAAGGAAGACAAGGGTAACCTCCATCAACTTAACATAAACCATGAGACATTCCTTGGCAATAGAAGGCCAGACAGCACAGATGAATGATTTGGTAAAGAAGGGATTTTAGTCACCCTTTTTTCTCCACACATTTCCCTGGGTAGACTATTGCCTACCTTACTGCCTCTGAAAGGCACAAACAGCCCAGCATGGCTAGGAGGTACTTAGGTAACTTCTGTGAGAGACCAAAGGAAGAGATGTTTATTTTGTCCAAAATTTAAATTTTCTGTAGCACACTATGTAACTTAACCTATCTGGCCAGTTTATGTATAATCTAAGCACATGGAACCTAGAATAGGGAATGAGATATGACGACTCTGTATAGTTTAGTGTAATATAATGATACATTCCAGAGTATTTTGGGTGAATAATAAAAAAGTATTTGCAAAGTATCTTAAAGGACTGGAGAAAAAATTAAACTTCCCTACTTTGGAAATTCATGGTATTCTCTCAAGCATTGGGGACTCCCAATTTAATAAGCCAAGTCCTTGATCTTGAGCCTGAACCTTATGAAACATGTCTGTAATGATGACACTAGGCCTCCTTACAAGCACACCGAAGTGCCAATGCTACAGAATCTCTTTTGTGGCTCAGATATGGCCTCTCTCTCTCTCTCTCTCTCTCTCTCTCTCTCTCTCTCTCTCTCTCTCTCTCTCTCTCTCTCTCTCTCTCTCTCTCTCTCTCTCTCTCTCTCTCTCTCTCTCTCTCTCTCTCTCTCTCCAAGCCAGAATCTGCAAATAAAGTCATTACTCTCCCACCTCTTATAGGACATGACATCCAGGAATGTAAATTTCCCGGGCAACATGGGACATGACTCCCAGGGATAAACTTGGGCCTAGCACTGTGAGATTGAGAATGCTTGCTTGACCAAAAGGGGAAAAGAAATGCAACTAAGTAAAATTTCAGTGGCTAAGAGATTTCAAATAGAATTAAGAGGTCATTCTGGAGGTTACTTTTATGCAAGCTTCAGCCAGATATTACAAATTGCAACAGTATGCCAAGCCCCAAGGGGTTCCCGAAACCCTACAAAGAACCCAGGGTTCTGTCTAAGACTCTATAAAAGTTTTACTTATAAGTTTATTTTTCAGAGACTTAAAATCTCCAGATTGTTCTTATACCGATAACCCCTGAAACCCAGAGGTATCAGTCTTTCCAAGAATATTAGCAAGTTACCTTCTCCTACCCCTTTTCAATATGAAGAAGTTAGAATGGTCATTGCCCAAATATCCCTGAAGATTGAGAGAATGATCAAATGAGAAGGAGTAGTTGTAACAGAGAAATTTAGGATTTATCAAATGATTATGACTATTGAATCATTATATAGATATTTCTTTTTACTTTCTGGTATATTAGAACAGCCAGGAGGAAATACCTGAAATTGTAGAACCATACCCCATACTATAGTTTCAAATTTGTTCTGTAACTACTTGTTGAACTATACTTTGAAATTTATTACTTTTCTGCATATATGTTGTATTTCACAATAAAAATGATTGTGAAAACTTCGTGTATGATGCCCCTTTTATCCAAGGTATGGATGGATGAGTAAGAAAATAAGGATAAGAAATAAAGGGGGGGGGATAAAGAGTAAAAAATCGGGTAGATTGAAATGCTGTGGGTCAATGAGAGGTAGGTGTAAGGGATGTGGGATCTTTGAGTTTTACTTTTTCTTTTTATTTCTTTTTCTGGAGTAATGCAAACATTTTTAAAATGATCATGGTGATGAATATACAGCCATGGGACAAAATTGTGAGATACTAATTATATACCATGTGTGGACTGTATGCGTAGGAAGATTTCTCAATAAAAATATAAAAGAAATCATGAAAGAAAGATAATAGGAAATAACGTAAAATTTGTAATAGTTGTATTATGTTGAAATTTAAGAACATGAGAGAAAAAAGAAAAGCTTCCAAGTGGAAAAAAAAGATTACCTGCAAAGGATCAATAATCAGAATGACAAGATTTCTCAATTGCAATACTGGACGCAAGAACACAATGAAGTACAATTTCAAGAGATTGAAGGAAAAGACCTTTAAACTAGCATTTCTATTCAGTTAAATTTTCATCGAATTGTGAACATTATAAAAGATATCTTTAGGCATATGAGATCTAATGGTTTTGCCAAACAAAGATCTTCCTTGAAAACAATAAGTACAACAGGAAAGTAGAATTCAGGAATTTTAATGATAAACAGAAGTAAGAATGAAAAATTACATCACAAAGTTTACTGTTACCTAAAATTAGACAGAAACAAAACCAAAAGGAGGAGAGTATGCTTATTAGAATTTAAAAGTAAAATCCTAGATGTTACAATTATGTTACTTACAGATAAGTTTGAGAAATTGAAAAGCAAAATACACATAAATATGAATCATAGTAACTTACGGATCACTACCAGAAGAATAAAAATACATGGTATAACTTTCAAAATAGCAACAGCATTTCATTTATCCAATAGAAGATAGTGAAAAAGAAAAAGAAAAAGAAAAAAAAAGCAACAAAAGATAACTATGAGAAGAGGAAATATGAAATGTCTTAAGTTAAAAACAAGTAATAATTTGAAGCATAAATGTGTTAAAATGATCTCAATCAATATACAGAATGACTGAAAATGACATATGTTCTCTAAAAAGAGATGCTTCTTTCAAAATTAAAAGTTTTGAAAAATAAGATTAAAAATTCATACAAAAATGGAAAAATATTAAAAATAAAGGAATGGAAAAGTCAATTTGGATAATAAATTTTAAAATAAGACGAAGCATATTTAAAGTGAAAAAATTGGGAAAAACCAAAATAAATTAAAATATACTATGATCAGTCATGAATGTTTACATATTTAATTATGCATCTCAAGATACATAAGGAAATGAAAGAATGAACAAATAGATAAATAAATAATAACTCTTGGGAAAAATAGGTAAACCAATCATTGTTTTTTGAGATTTTAACAAATTCATTTCTGAAACTGATAGATGAGGTGACAAGTATAACCAAATATATAAAAGATTTGAATAACATTTTTGACGTTTGAATAAGTAATTATGTAGAGAACCCACAAAAGTGAAATTCATATTATTTACAATAAAAAAGGAACATTCACAAAAATTGCTCATGTACCATCTAACATATTAATTCCATATAATCAACATCACATAAAATGTTATCTATCAAAAATGTAATAAAATTCAGAAAAATAAGAAGATAAAACTCATATGCTTGGAAACTATAAAAATACTACCAAGTCCCAGGATATCCAAAACAATCTGAAACAGAAACAAAGCTGGAGGACTCACACCCGCTAATTTCAAAATCTGCTGCAAAACTATAGCAACCAAAACAGTGTAGCAGAGGCCTAAGGATAGATGAATATATCAGTGGAATATAACTGAGAGTCCCAAAATAAGCCCTCACATTTATGCATTTATGATCAGTTAAATTTTGGCAAGATTCTCAAAACAATTAAGTGAGAAAAGCAGCCTTTTCAAAAAATGATGTTGTAACAACTGAATAGTACCTGCTTAAGAATGAAGTTGGACCCCTATATTACACGCTATACACAGTTCTAAATATAAGAGCTATCAGTATAAAACTTACAGAAGAAAATATTGGAGTAAATCTACATGATCTTGGGTGAGGCAACAGTGTCTTAGATATGACACCCAAATCACAAGTGACAAAAGAAAAAAATGATGACTATGTCAAAATGTAAAAAAAAATAAAGTTTTGCTGCAAATGATCCTAACAAGAAAGTGAAAAGACAATCTATGGAATAGGAGAACATATTTGTGAATTATATGTATGATAAAGAACTTGTATTGAGAATCTATAAAAAACTTCTCAATTTAATAATAGAAGACACATAGCTCAACTAATCATTTCTCTGAAAAAGATATAGAAATGGCCATTACACATAGGAGACAATGTTCAACATCATTATCTATTTCAGAATGCCAATCAAAGCTTCAATGAGATATGACTTTATACTCAATAGGATGGCTAGAATAAAAAAAAAAAAAGATTGTCAATAATAAGCCTTACCAGGGATGTAGAGAAATGGAACCTACACACATTGCTGGTAGAGATATAAAATGGTGTCACCATTTTGGAAAAAAAATTCAGCAGTTACTCAAAAAGTTAAATGTAGAGTAAACATAATGATGCGAAATTCAATGCCTAGGTTTATACCCAAGAGAAAATAAAACATACATCCACACAAAAACTTAAACATGAATGTTCACAGCAGAACTATCCTTAATAGTCCCAAAGTGGAAGCAACCTAAATGTCCACCAACTGATTAATGGATATATACAATGTGGTTTACCCATGCAATGGAATACCATTCAGCAATAAAAAGGAATGAAGTACTAATATATGTTACAACTTGGGTGAGCCTTGAAAGAAACCATTTACAAAAGGCCAAATATTCTATTATTTCATTTACATGAAATATACAAAATAGGTAAATCTATGGTAACAATGTAGATTAGTGTTTGCCTAGAACAAGGAGAGACAGGGAATGAGGGAAAATGAAGATTTAATGGCAATGGGTACAGGGCTTCTCTTAGACGGAATGAAAATGTTCTAAAATTAGATTGTGGTGATTATTGCACAATCTTCTAAATATACTAAAAGCATTGAATTGCACAATATAGTACGTGAATTGTATTTCAATACAGCTGTTTCAGAAAACTACCCAATAACATTCGGGTTGTAAATAAAATTTTAAGGGAAATTTAAAATTATTTAGAACTGAATGAGGTGGAAGAACTGTGCATCAAAATTTACAAAATGCAGAAAACAGCAATACTTAAAAGACTGTAATTTTAAACATACTGTTCTGTAAACAAAATAGATTTAAAACAAATGAACTAATATATGATTCAAGTAGTTGATGCACAGCAAAAGAGCAAACCTCACAAATGAGAAAGGAGGAAACAACAAAGTTTAGGGCTAAAATAAATGGAATAAAGAACAAAAGAGCAATTAAACTAAGAAAACCAAAACAGGGGTCCTTACAAAGATTTATGAACTAGGCATTTGTATGGCAAGATTAATCAAGCAAACAAAAAAATGTTTATTAGAAAAATATTTCAGAAAAACAAGAAACCATTATTGATACAATGGAGATATTAAAGCAGTTTTTAAAAATACCATTAACAATATTATCAATGAATTGGAAAACTTGAGCCAAATGCATAAATTTGAAGAAAAACTATTAAATACTAAAATTAATATAAGAGGAAATAGAAAAACATAAATAAACCATATTATCAAAAATACATAAAAGGGGGCCCATGCTGGCTCTGCAGGCAGAGTTTTTGCCTGCCATGCCGGTTCCTGTCCATGGGGGAAAAAAAAATATATATATATATATTTTTTTATAAATAATATATATAAAAATATATATTTATAATTTTTAATATAATATATATATAATATATAATATTTAATATATATAATATATATTTATAATTTATAAATATTTATAAATAATATATATAAATATATATATATATAAAGACCTCCATCTCTACTGCTTTCACTAAAAGAAAGCCCAGGCTTAAATGTCTTTAACAGAAGAGTTCTACCAATTTTGAAATGAAATGGGGATAAAGGTGGGGAAAGGAAACCTGACGAACTTATTCTATCAGGCTAGTTTATCTGTAATTCCAAAATCAGGTAAGCACAAGAAGTGGAAATTATATGAAAATTTCACTTAAAATCATAGATACAAAAATCAAATTAAGTATTATCTGATGGAATTCTTAGCATATTTAAAAGATTTTATGCTATAATCAATGAGGTGTTATCTCAGGAAAGTGGTACTTAAAAGCAAAATTTAACTCAGAAAAATTATTAGAATATTAGGACTAGAAAATAGTGCCCTTAACTTAATAAGATTTTTATTAATAATATTAAGGTTTTAACATTAGAAACCTTCAGCAAGAATCATATGAAATAGAGAAACATAGATTCAGTCCTCTTAATGTTAGAAATAAGACAAGGATAAGCTCACTATCACTATTGTTCAAAATAATGTTAGAAAGTCTGACCAGTACAATAAAGCAAAAACAAACAAGAAAAAGAAAGAGAGTTAGGGAAGGAGAGAAGGGAGGTAATTAGGGAAGGAGGGAATGAAGATAGAAAGGGAAAAGACAACACAGATATTGCTGTGAATTATATGATTACCTGCACAGAAAACCTAACAATTTTCAAACTATGGTAACAAATAAGAGAGTTCAATAAGGTTACTAAATACAAACTTAAGTTATATGTATTGATACAATTTCTATATACTAGTGATAATCAATTAGATAATGTAATAGAAAGCAAGTTGCCACTCACTATAGCAAATAACTGTACATTATCTAGGAATAGCCCCCCAAAACAATGCACAAGACATTCATTGTGGGAAAATGTTAACACTATTAGAGAACAGCTATGAAAATTTCAAAAAATGGAAATATATACCAAAATTATTGATGAGAAGAACAAAAAATTTTAAGATGTTAATTATCTCAAAATTCTTCCATAAATCCAATGCAATGTCCACTAAACACTAGTGTGGGTAAGTAAATTTCGGCATCTTTGAGTTTTTCTATAAATTCATTGTAAAATTTTAGTAGGAGTAATGTGTAAGGCAAATTTGAAACACAAGAGCAAAGAAAAGGGACTTGCCCTGCCAGTTATGAAGAGTTAGCATAAACTACCATAATTGAAAACTGTGCACTAGAAGTGCAGACAAATAGACAAATAAAACAAACTCTATACAGAGAGAGATGCAGACCAAAGAATGAGAAATTTGGTATATTGAAGAAATGGCAGCAGAAAACAGAGGAAAGAAAAGTGGATGGGTGGACTGATTAATTGTTTAGTAGAGGATATTCAGAAAATAATACTCACTATAAAGTTGGGTCCTGACTTTACATCCTATAAACTCCAAAGGAATAAAAAACCTAAATATAAAGATATAACTTAAAACAAATGGGGTCACATAAGGATATTTTATAATTGAATGGGGAAGTATTTCTTAACAAACCATAAAGCAAAAATTACATTTGACAATGTCAAAATTAAAGGTGTGTCTGTTCAGTGAACAACTCTAAAGATTAAATTAGTTTGTGTGAGAATGTATTTGCAACTTCATGTATCAACAAAGGATTAATCAAGAAAATACAAAGGATTCTTATGAATCAGCCAGAAACAAAATGAACAGCAGAAAAATAGGCAAAGATTATGAATATACAGTTCAAAGAAAGGCAGGAAGGGAAATGGTAGGACAACAAATATGAAGAGATTCTCAACCTCATTTATGTTAGGGTAATAAGAGAAATGAAGATTAAAATAACACATATATTGTTTTATACCCATCTTAATGAAAATTCTCACATCCAGAGTTAGCAAGCAGTTGGGAAATTGATCTCTTCTGTCCTGCTGGTGGGAGTGTGGGCAATAAATGATCCACTGTAGAGCAATCTAGCAAAACTGTGTGAAATTAAATGTGTTTGAACCCTCTAGGACAGGTAATGGTCTGTCCTATGAAGACTTGAATAAGCTTGAGGATGCCACAAGGTAAAAACAAACAGTAAAGCAACCAGATCGTTCAACTCTGACAAAGCATAAAAACCCCCTTGTGTTAATAAGGAGGACCACTGACAGCTGATACTATCCATGCCATACCTTCCCACCCACCCTAAACAGCACAAACAACGGCCCAAGACTCTGGGCCTCTCAAATATGGCAATGCCGTCAGTCTTTGAAGCCAGCTATGACTTCCAAGTTTTGGGGTGCCCACCATGAGTTAAAAAGAGATCCTTGAGAACTGTGATCATTCTTAATACCATGTATCCTTCATCTTAAGTACATAGGTTGCACAAAAACAAAGTAAATACAACCTTAGCCATATCTTTGTCATTATTCTCACAAGTTCTTGACTCTAGACCAGCCTTTTGGAACCTGGCATGCCTACTTTGACCCTGCATTCTCTTTCCTAGGTATATATCCCAGAAAAAGACATATGCAGGGACAAGAAAAGACTATGAATAAAAGCGTTCTTTACTTCATTGTGGGTGATTAGGTAACATTGGGGTCCAACCAAGTTTTCATCAATAGTGGAATGGATAAGGATTGAGTTGGCTGTTAAAGGATGATTTGGACTTATACCAGGAAAGAAGTTAGGAGAAGTCTGTCTTAAGAACAGAAGCAGCATCGACATCCGTATAATGTATGAAAAGAACAAAAGACTTTTGTGATACTACAAAGAATAACGATGGTAAGTAGGTGGGTAGGTGAGTGGCAGGGCAGATTCCTACTAGCCATGAGGATGGTTTGGAGTGGGAGGAAGTCAGAAAGCAGGAAGATCAGAAAACTGGCTGCTGTAATTCAGACAAGAACTTTTGCAGACCTACAGGGATTGAGGGTGGAGATGGAAAGAAGGGGATATGTTTGAAATGGATTTACAAGAAAGAATTGGCAGACTTGATTGTGGTAAGAATGAGAGAGAAGAAAGGATAAGCCTAGGATAACTCCCCATATTACTAGCTTGGTTTGGGCTGAATGTTGATGCCGTTAATTGGATGAACATTTTGGATGACAAAGATAAGTCATCCAAAATTCAGAATCTTCAGGCTTAATAGCTAATAAAGCCACATAGACAAATATTTACTATGAAGTCTGGTGAGTGACATTATAATAGCACGTGCAAAGTTCAGTAATAGCATCAGGGAGGGGAAACTAACTTTGCCTTGTAGGCATATAAGATAGTAGTTAGGAGTACAGATTCTGAGGCCAACAAACAACCTGGGTGCAAATATGGATTCTAATTCTGAAACATTGTGTTACTTAACCTTTCTATGCCTTGGGTTCCTTATCTGAAAAGCTGGAATAGCAGTAGCACCTCTATCATAGGATTACTGTGAGGCTTAAATTAAAACAGTGCCAGGAACATAGACAGGACTCAAATAATTGGTGAATTAGCCACTAAGGAGAGATTTAGAAAGGAAATAATTTTCCAGCCGAGCCCTGGCAAGTGCTTAGGAGTTTTCCAAGTGGACAAACCAAGAAAGTGATGTCAGGTAGAAGAAAAAATGCTTGCAAAGGCTTGGAGCCAAGGTAAAGCACAGAATGATTCAGTGTGGCTGGAGGGAATCATTTGTGTCTGTTATTAGAAATAGATGGGTCTGGGCAGGTACCCAGAGCCAGATCAAGAAGTGCATTACGTTCTGTGTTGAGAGATTTGACTTCATCTTGTAAAAGATACTAGAAATCAAATGAAGGGTGATAAAAGATGAGGATTGACCTGACATGGTCTCTTATTCTAGAAGTCCTGTCCACACAACTCACCTCGGGCTGGAGGGATATGAGGGGGCAGGAATGGGCTTTGAGGCCAGTGAAAGCACAACTGAAGAATTCACCTTACTCACACAGGGAAGATTATTTTTACCATCTTGATATGGCTATGAGGATTCTAGAGCTAGATCTAGTGTCTGATCTTTAGTTCATATACAGCATATTGTTCTGAGTAAGTACATGGATTCAACAGCCTAAACCATTTCTGCATGTTCTTCCATGATTCCTATGCTTAGCAACTTAGAGCCGTATGCCACCCACCCGCCTGTCTTGGGAAAGCAGTCCCTTGGGCTGACCTGTCCCTGGATGCCCATCCTGGTCCTAGCCAAGTGAACACCATGCCCACCTGTTTAGTCCTGGCTCAGTAAGCAGGAACTAGATGTGGTTGCTACACCTTTCCAGTGTGGAATGGAAGAGTCCTGTGTCCGCCCATGTTCTTCAGGGGCAGTTAGCTTTATGCTTCTATCCCTCTGTGTCTAATCCTCTCTGAAATGGAACTGAAAGAGATGCAGGACATAGGACTGAGTCTGAAATAAGACAAAGACGTCACTTATTTCATGAGCTGCAGATCGTAGTCTTCACAGAAACAATTTTTAAAAGTAGTATCAATGGAAGAAACAGGAATTCAGGACAGGCAGGCTGTCCAAAAGAGACATGAAATTTTAGATTTCTAAACAAAGAAGATTCCACATAGAGGCAGGAGACAGAATGTGGGAAAACCAGGTGAGAACAAGAGAGATCAAAGTCAAGGTGGAAACAAACAGGGCATGGTGTTTACTTGGCTAGGACCAAGATGGGCATCCAAGGACAAGTCAGTCCAAGGAACTGCTTTCCCAAGACAGGCGGGTGGGTGGCATACGGCTCTAAGTTGCTAAGCATAGCAATCATGGAAGAACATGCAGAAATGGTTTAGGCTGTTGAATCCATGCACTTACTCAGAACAATGTGCTGTATATGAACTGGAGATCAGACATTAGATCTAGCTCTAGAATCCTCATAGCCATATCAAGAGGGTAAAAATAATCCACCCTGAGTGAGTGAGAGGGATTCTTCAGTTGTGCTTTCACTGGCCTCAAATGTCCTTCCTAGCTAAGACATTGGAGAAGGCTCAGGAAGTTGGGCACTGGATCAGCTAAAATCATTAGGGGGTTATTGGAACTGCTCAGGAGTCCCTGGAGACCATCCCAGCAGTATAACTTACTGACTGTGGACCTCTCATTTTAAAGGAATATGCTCAAGGGAGTATGATACAGTAAAAAGGATATTTGGACTTGGAGATAGAATGATTTGTCATTCAGGTCATGTGACCTTGTATAAAGCACTTAACCTTTCCAAACCTTCACTTCTTATATGTTCAATGCAGCATGCACACACACACACACACACACAAGCACAACTTTCCAGCCCTGGCTACCTAATAAGTCACTAGAAACAAAATAAAATAATGGATACAAAAGCACTTAATGAAGCTATAAAGCTTATACTAATGAGGTAAATTATAATCATTAATGTGATTTTACTAGGGGAAGAAATGTTGACAATACTAGATACTTGCTCTTTCAAGAGTTTGTCAGTCTGTGGGAACAGGGAAATACCAAGGATGGAGATCTGACCTAGGGATAAAATTACCAATTCATTCCACCTTCCTTTCAGGGTTCTTATGACAATTAACTTGCCAAGTTTCAACCACAAGACCATGTGTTTGCTAGATCACGTGGGGAAATGTGGTTTATTCTGATTATTTGCTTGTATTAACATTATTAGCGCGGTACTTCATTTATCACACTGGCCCAAATTCAATCTGTCAGGAGACTTCACAGCACATGAAAGTGTAAAAATACTCTAAAATGCAAGTGATTTTTAAAATAGAACAAGCCTGAATTCACCTCCTCCTCAGCAGACCTTGGAGCAAGCACCTCGGTCCTGACACAGACTGATGTTCATGCTACTGACAGTCCTGAGCCATTCCAAAGTTGTAAAGAGCCTTCTGAATTGTCAAAGGAATATCCAACTGTACTAATGATACCTTTAATATTAAATGTGCCATAATTATTCTAATTATTTGGAAGTCAGTAATCTGTGTCCTGACCCAGCTAGGTCATTTGATCAACTCGAGCGCACTGAGTAACTAAACACTTCCTCATTGATATTTCTCTCTTCCAATTACAAATAATCTGCTAAATTTAGTTACTAAGGTGAAGAATCATTATAAAACCTCAGTTCACAATGATTTTTTTCTAAGTCATAAGTTAGTTCAGTAGACAAGGATTGTTCTCCTTTGGTCTCATATCCCCCCCTTTGTTTCTGCATACTTATGTCTGTGCCCTACGAACTTTGCAGGTCGCCAATACAACCATCCTGCTTAACGATTTTGCACTTTTGTATAGGCTGCTCTTTCTGCCTTCAACATCTTCCTTACAGGGTGAATGCTAGCTCAATCATCACATATCAGGAAAGCTTCTGCTCATGCTTAAAAACTTATCACAGGTGTTATCTTCTTGATGAAGCCTTCCCAAAACCCCTACCTCTCTCTTTCTATGTCTTCAAAGTCCTTCACAGAAGTTACTGGTTACAAGTGAAGTTTATGTTTGTGGTCTCCAAAAGGCTGAAAGCTCCTTAGGGAAGAGGAATTTGGGGTGTTCATCTTCCATGTGTCCTTTTCTCAGTCCAGGGTCTAGCGTTGAGGTGTTTCCTGATCCTTTCAGATCAGGAAAACAGGTTTTTCCTTAGGACAAATGGGTGTGGATTATGAAAATATTATGCAAGATTAGTCAAACATTACACTGTTTCCTTCAGGAACTGTTCAGGCACACACGTTTCAGGCAGTTCAAGTGTGGGGCTGCTGTTGCATGCAGGTGGATGAAGGCTGCCGATGGGGCTCTGATGACCAGCTAGCTCCCTTAAGGGGGTCACGTTCCTTGTCCTGAGAACTCCGCTACAGCTGAAGGAGGTAAGACTGTTTATCAAGAAATTTTCTTGATACCATAGCCACCAAAATGTTTTCCCTGATCACTGAAGAAAGAGACACAGAAAGTCTGCCTTCTTTTCTTGCCCTTCCTAATCATAAAAATGTTTTGACTGTTCTGTAACTAACAGAAATCTATACAAGTGGAGTTGTTAGAAACAAATGGAATGATGTGAAATGTTGTTGGTGATCAAGGAGTTGAAATGTTCACTGGGGAAGAGATGTAAGAAGGAGTATAAAATCTGGGTCACTTTTGTGGCTAGAGGGGTAGAGCAAGAAAAATAAGCTACAGTTGTAGGGGCTAAAAATTGACAATTAGTTTGTGTGACCTTGAAAGTGATCAGATTCTAAAGAAGCATAGAAAGAGTAAAGTCCAGGAAGTAAAACCATTTTGTAAGTATGCAGCTCCATTTCTGGTTTCCAGTGATATTTTTTGTGTGTGTCCGCACATTGCAGAACAATTTTAGAATGTATAAATCATAGTGGTTCTTTGGTACCTCGTCATTAAAATATGTTGCTTATTAATGAAACATGTGCTAAACATTAATGAAATTGAATATTCCAATCAGTCTTCTTATGTATATGTTTATCCCCTTATATAAAATCAAAGCCATTTTATTTTTACCAGATACTTTACTTAAGTCATGGAACAGCTCGTCTTCACTTCTGGTTGTGATGTGTAGCTGACTCATTTTAACCACCATCAACTGGGTAATTGTCAGGAGAGAGGAAAGTGGTGATTTCATAATTACCTATTTGTGTTTGATACTATGTAGCTAAATAATAACTTTCCTGGACCATTCCCTCAATTCCTACAAGGTAAGAGATCAAGAAAAGAAGGGAGTTGAAGGAAAGATGTTTTTATACGGAAGTTGTGGCAGGGCTGTTTCTTTAATCCTTTTCATTACTTTTACTACATGGAGTTAAAAACCCAATAAAGGAAATGCTTTCCTTTCTGCAGAGGAAGTAAAGAGAGCCAGAGAGAAACAAGCTGGCATGTCCATTCAACAGACTGCTATGTAACCTCTAAAAATAAGTAAGATTCATGTTATCTGCCTTGTAGTCCTAAGTGAAAAAGTCTGGAAGACAAAAACTGGCAATAACTTTTATGTTAAATATCTTGCAAGAATGAGAATGTGGGGACACTAATTTCTGACTTCATTTCATATACAATTGTATTGTTTTAAATGTTTGCTTTGAGCCAAACTGATACACTCCATATATAAAGAAAGAATGGCTGAAGAAGGAGACGTAAATGAGAGAAAGAGAACAAAGGAAAACCAGGATGCAAACTGCAAGAATGTGATCTGGGCATAAAGCTTTTGGGGAACAAGTGATGTCCTATTTCATTATGACACAATAAAAGTATTTTGTTAAGCAAAGAAATAGATTATCTGTTTTGAATCTTCTTTAATGGATTTTTTTTACTTATAATAAACTAGTTTTTTAATTAAACACTAAACTTTAAGCAAATTTAATTTAATGTTAATTTTAAAAAGGGCTTCAGGGAAAGGAAGAGTAGTACATTTGGAAACCTATTTTAATTCAAAAGAAAAAAAAAAAGAAAAGAGTTGGACTCCTAGAACCATGGCCAGCACAGAACAATTTGGACAAGTTTCAGAGAATTGCAGAGACAAATGAGGGTTGGCAAAGGAGAGGGAGAGACCAGCAGGTAAATAATAAAACCCTTTGTAAAATATTATTTTTATAATGTGCTTAATATTTCATCAACTAGGTGTCTCACTGGACATTTAAGTAGTTTTACAAAGTTTTTTTTTGTATTATAGGTTCTGGTAAATAACTATTGAAAATGTTTTCAGAGAAGAGATTCATATCAAATCTCAGGCTTCTTATGTAAAAAGCACTCACCCAAATTATATTATTTATTCATTTTCTACTTATTTATCTCTAATAAATCTTTGATATTTGATTATAAGTCTTACAAAATAATTTGACAACTTTTATATACCTCAAATCTCTTATAGAGAAATCTCTGGGATGGGAGGGATGGGGAATGAAGTTGGTAGAAAAGATGGCCAAGTCAAAGACGATAAAGCTCAGAAGAAAGCAGGTTACTCTGTACGTGACACAGTTAATAAATTGTGGAGCCTGGATCTAAATTTAAGTCTGTCTGACTAAAGGAAAAGTTTTGTAAATGCAAAACATTACATGTTCAGGTAGCTGTACTTAGAGGCTTGTGTGTCTATTTGCATTTTCTACAAGGGCAGTCTTTATAGAACTGACAAAGCACATGGTTCTCTGTGATGAGATGTGAGTGGTCCCGAAGAAGTCTTACTTGGAGATTGCCATGAAACGCTAATCCAGGATAAGAGGCCTCCACTCCATTGGAAAATGGGAGAAAAATGGATGTTATGGTAGACAGAATAATGTCCACCCTGCAAAGAAGATGCAAATATATTGCCTCACATGGCAAAGGGGACTCTGCAGATGTGGTTAAATCAAGGATCTTGTGTTGAAATAATCCTGGATTATCTGGATGGGCCCAATGTAGTTAGAAGGATTCTTACAAGAGGGAGGTAAGGAGGTCAAAGTCAGAGAGAGGATATGTGGATGGCAGCAGGTAATTGTGATGTAATTTGTAGACAGAAGAAGGGCAGGCAGCCTCTAAATTCTAGAAAAAACAAGGAAACAGGTTCTCCTATAGAGCCTCTAGGAGGGGTGCAGCTCTTCTGACACCTCGATTTTAACTCATAAAACCCATTTCAGTCTTCTGAACTCTATAAATATAAGATAATACATTTGTGTTGTTTTAAGCCACTAAGCTTGTGACTGTTAAAGCAGAAATAAAAAACTAATTTGATTAGTTTAACAGTCATAAGCTTAGTGGCTTAAAACAATTTCAACCCTTAGTTTCAACCAAAGGTAAACAGAATCTAAGGTCAACTGTACTCCCTGGTTGGTCTGATTCAGCCTGCAGAGTTGTGGGAATGCATTCACAGGGGACAGCTCATGGCCTGCTACCTGTCCTAAACCAGGGGGGCTGAAAGCACTGGACTCCTGCATTGGGAAAGTAGAAGGAGGCATTGTATAGTAATATATTTTACCTACTGTCCTGACTTCTGGATCTACTGTTTCTCCTTTGACTTCCTAAATGTGGTTTCTAATCCCCAGGTTAAGAATGGTGCATGCATGTGGGTTGGGGGAGGAGGGGGATGCAGGGAGACAGCATAGAGGAAAGGGGCAGTGAAGTTCTTAATTGAATAACACTTCTGTAAGGACCTAATATAGGCATACACTGTGCTTGGCCAGTGTTCAAAGACAATTTTCCCAAGGAGCACCTTTATGGGCTCTTCAAAGACACTCCCCAGGCCTCCACTGTAACCTCCTTTTACACCTATCTGCTGAGATATGAACAGAGAAGACATTGATTCACTGTTGCACAGTGACATTAGACTAGCATTTACATGGCCATATTTTCCTCTTCTTGAATTAGAACACGTATTTTGATATGTAGTCCTAAAATGGGATAATCTGATTGAAATTGAGCTTGCTCTAAACAGTCTTGACTACTATGGCTGGATTGAGGAAATATTTTCTGATCCTGAATAAAGAAATGAACAAGCATCTGTGCAAAGCTTTAAAAAAAAAAAGCTCTCATTTATTCATGATGTATAGATGGGCTCCTAAGCAAAGCCTAGGGAAGAGAACTCAGAGTCATTGCCAATATTCTCAACTTCAGTTTGCTAATCTGACACAACTTTGGTAAAACTACATGGCAGGCAATGACATCCCAAAGATGTCCATGTTCTGATCTCCAGAACCAGTGACTGTATTACTCTATATGACAAAGGAAGGCCTAGGTGGCAGATGGAGTTAAGGTTGATAATCAGCTGGCTTTATAGTTAGGGAGATCATCCTGGATTACTTGGTCGGGCCCATTACAATAAAAATGGTCCTTAGATGTGGAAGAAGGAGAGGGAAGTGTCAGTATGAGAGTGATAGGATGTGAAAAGAATTCATCAGCCATTGCCAGTTTTGTAGATGGAGGAAGGGGCCGTGAGCCAAGGATTGTGGGCAGCCTCTAGAAGTTGGAAAAGACAAGGAAATAGGTTTTCCTCTAGAACCTCTCCCCTAGAGCAGCCCTGCTGCCACTTTGATTTTAGCCAGGTAAGACCAATTTTAGACTACAATCTTCTAGAAATATACGATAATAAATTTGTACTGCTTTAAGGTACTAAATTTATGGTAATTTGTTTCAGCCAAAACAGGAAACTAACACAGGCTATAATAAGATCTTTTAGGTGCCCTTGATCGTCCACCACAACTCAGTATTTGGGATGGGATAGATAGAAATAGGATAACTGGAAAATGTTGTGTGAGAAATAGATGAATCACTGAAATTAAAAGGGCCTTATGGCTTGATTATGAATGTGTAGGCCATGAATTGTGTGCTTTTCAGACATTCTTCCTTAATCTGAGGTCTGAGGAAATAGCAGCATAATTAGAATGAAACACATAGAACAAGATACTCACTTCATCACACAGGGCATTTTCTGTGTATTATAGAAAAATTGAAAAACAATTCAGCCAAGGTCTTATGAAATAATTATCCTTGTATTTCCTTCTTCCACATTTAACCATTTTCATTTGCTCAGACTTTTGTAAATTTGCAAGGACGAATTTAATTGCAAATAATTCATTATTTAAAACCTACAGAAAAAGCTTCCTGAGCCAATTCCCACAGAGCAGACATTTCTCGAATCTCAATCTTCCATCTTCTAGAAGATGCAAAAGAAGTTGGGCAAGTCACATCAAATCCCCAGAGTTCCTATTTTGTGAAATCATGCCTAATTTATTGAGTCAGGCAGAGAGTCTTGAGTCATAGATCTGGAAGAAACCCCAGAGGTAACAGTAGGCCAAATTTCTTCTTTGACACTTGAGAAAACTGAGGCAAGGTTGCACACTGCATTGTCCTCTGCCAGTGCTCAGTGCTGCACACTGTACTGTCCTCTGCAGGTCTGCAGAGCTGCACCCTCTACTGCATCCCTCCTGTGCCTCAAAACACACATGATTAATCAGGCTCTGCGAAAGATAGTAATGTGTCAGACGTGAGAAATTTCTTTTTGTTTCTGTTTTTGTTTTTTTACTCTCAGAAGCTTATAGTCTATGTAGAAGGTTGGCAAAGAACATAATTTATCAACTTGTTTCTGAAGCCTGATGACAGAAGTAATCATAAAGTATGGTTGGTCCCAAAGAAGAGGCACGTAATCTGGACAGGTGCCACTCTTTATAGATAAGCATTTTCTTTTAAAATTCAAAGATTTTATTCATTTCTTTTTACTTTACAAAAAGAGTTGTGTCCTTGGTTAATTATTTTGAAAGTATAGTTAGATAAAATAAAGACAATAAAAATGTCTAAATCATATCACTCTGAATAACCTCTCTTAAAATCATGTTATATATTCTTTTAGAGCAATATTCCATCTAAACATAAAATTATACACTCATGTAACTTTTTACATATCTTCAGTTTCTCTCAATATGTAAAATTTTTAATATCATCTTACACATATATACATATACATACACACATGTTTAGGGGTATCCTGCTACTATTTGTCCCTAAGCACACCATAAATGTCTTATTTCAGCATCATAGAATGTCAGAGTTGGAGCGGTGTATTAGTTTGTTAAAGGCAGGCAGAATGCAATATACCAGAAATGGAACAGCTTTAAAAGGGGAATTTATTAAGTTACAAGTTTACAGTTCTAAGGCCATAAAAAATGTCCAAACTAAGTCATCTGGAGAAAGGTATCTGGACTCAAGAAAGAGCCAATGCTGATAAATCCGAGAGCAACTTGGTTAGTGAATAAAGAAGTATTTGTGGGGTCCCCTTGGGGATGCGGAGAGAAGGGGGGGAGATGTTCAACTTCCCCATTTGGAGAATTTCTGATATTTTCACAAGCAGTGGGGACAGCCAAATCAATAACCCAAGCCCTCAGTCTTGGGTTTCTAAATGTGACTGCGTGATTGTGAGAACTTTGCATCTGATGCGCCTTATATCCAGGGTATGGTCAGATGAGTAAAAAATATGGATATAACTAAATAAATAAATAATAGGGGGGAAGCAATTAAAATAAACTGGGTAGATGGAAATACTAGTGGTCAATGAGCGGGAGGAGTAAGGGGTGTGGTATGTATAAGGTTTTTCTTTTTTGTCTGCAGTGATGCAAATGTTCAAAAACACGATTATGGTGATGCACACACAACTATGTGATGATATAGTGAGCCATTGATTGTGCACCATTTATAGAAAGTATGTGTGTGCAGATTTTTCTCAATAAAAATTTTTTTTTAAGTAATTGGATATTTCAGCATTAAAAAAACGTTAAAAAAAAGAAAAAAGAAAGGATCAATGACATTCGGGGTTTCTCTGTTAGTTGGTAAGGCACATGGTGACTTCTGCTAGCTTTCTCCTGTGGCTTCTCTTTTTAATTTGCTTCCCTGGGGGCATTTTCTTTGTGCATCTGCAAACTTTTCTCTCTGTGTCAGCTCCAAGCTTCTTCCAAAATGATGACATTTCAAAGGACTCCAGGAGGTGGATCAAGACCCACCCTGAACGTTTGTAGATACATCTCCATGGAAATCACCTAATCAAAAGGTTGCACCCACAATTTGGGTGGGTCACATCTCCATGGAAACAACTTGATCAAAAAGATTCCCCCAAAAAATATTGAATTAGAATTAAAGAACATGGCTTTTCTGGGGTACACAACAATTTCAAATCAGCACAAGTGGATATACCAAATATCCTCTAGCCCAACCACTAATTTATTAAACTTTTTTCAAAATAGTTTTAGATTTACAGAAAGTTGTCAAGATAGCTCAGAGAGTTCACCTATACCCCACATTCACTTACCCCTATTATTAATATCTTACATTAGTATGGTGCGTTTATTACAATTAATGGACTAAAGTTGATACACTGCTATTAACTAAAGTGTATACTTTATTCAGATTTCCTTCATTTTTACCTACCATCCTTTTTCTAGTCCAGGATCCCATCCAGGATATCATATTACATTTTCTCATCATTTCTTCTTAGGCTGCTCTTGGCCGTGATAGTTTCTCAGACTTTCTTTGGTTTTTTTTTTTTTTAATTCATTTCTTTTTTTTTTATCATGGGCAGGCACCGGGACTCAAACCTGGGTCTCCAGCACAGCAGGCGAGAACTCTGCCTGCTGAGCCACTGTGGCCCACCCCTTCCTGTGTTTTTTATGACCTGACATTTTTAATGAATAGCGGTCAGGTCTTTTGTAGGATATCTCTCATTTGGAACTTGCCTGATATTTTCCACATAATTAGATTAGGTTTTCGGGTTTTGTGGAAGAAGAGCACAAAGGCAAAGTGCCATTTTCATCATTTAATGTCAAGGGTATGTATTACCAGTCTGACTTAATCAATGTTGATGTTGTCCTTGAACACCTTGGACACCTCTTTCCCCTGCAAAGTCGCTCTTTTTTCCCTTTTCTGTACTGTATTCTTTGGAAGGATGTCTCTTAGACATAGCCCACACTTAAGGCAGAATATCTACGTAAGTTATTTGGAATTCTTCTGCACCAGAGGTTTGTCTACTCTTTCACAATTATTTATTCAATAATTTATAGCAGTATGGACTTATGGATATTTATTTTACACTTTGGTTTATAATTCATATTGCTTTATTTATTTTGTTGCTCAAATTGTTCAGCGTTGACCATTGGGAGCACTTTCAGTTGACTTCTGTGTCTCTTTGACATATCTCATAGACCCTACCCTTGAATTTTTTTTATACCTTCTTTATTTTCTAGCACAACAAGATGTTGTAGGTGCAACTTTTATATTGCTTGCCTCAAACCTGGAATCAGCTGTATCTCCAAGGATTCCTGGCTCCTTTTGTTGGAGAATAGTGTTAGAAACCAAGATCTGAGTGGTAGGTGTGCTCATTGCTACTGGGGTATTGTTGCTTCTAAGCTCTCTCAACTGACAGAACAAAAAAATATGTGTGTATATACTAACCTGTGTATATATGTAAATAAGTATATATGTAAATCTGATATATTTCCATATGTAACTATCTGAGCTACATTAAATTAAACATACGACTCTAATCCATTACCACACAGATAATTCTAGTCTCTTCCCCTTGCTCGTCTGCTGCCTCCTACTCTAACAGTGAAAACCTGGTTCCCACTGTTTTCCATCTATTTCCTTAAAGCCTTGACCTCTGTTGATTATATATTTTTTCCTTAAATGGGACAAGAAGAGGCCAGCGTGGGGTGACTGTTCTTCCCCAACTATGATAAGGCTCTGGCAGAATAGGCTTTTGCTATGGAGAAGGACCTGGGCGTATCTCACAATTATTATTCTTTCCTTCCCTCTGCCAGAGTCTTGAGGGGATTTTTCTTGAAGCTTTACTGTGAGAACCTGGTGAATTTCCTGGAAGTAGAATCCATAAAAGTATGGGGCCTTATAAAATACACCTGGGAAGTTTCCCACTCTCATGCTGATCTGTGCTCAGTCCCTAGAAATTCATGAAAATTACCATTTAAGTGTTCCCACTAGTTTATGTCTCAGTGACTTCTGCTCCTGGTAAGCACAGCTTGGATGTGACTCTGGATTTTGAGGTTGTAGTTTAACCTGTGACCTCAGTTTTTGGATGGTTCCAAGGAAATTTACTGCTTTCAGTTTGTCCAGCATTTTCTTGTTTTAAGGACATGAGTGACAGCTTAGCTTTTTACCAGAAAGGGAGCTGAAACCAGAAGTTCCAATTAAGTTTTTGATTCCTTTATAATGTGCCTCCCAAACCCCACTCCCCCACCCCCACCCCCCAAAAAAGTGAGCAAGTCTTTTCCTAAATACCTCCAGGGAGTGGAAGCTCATTGCCCATCTCATTCCTGAGTATTAGAAAGTTGTTTTCACATTGGCCCAACATCCATCACCATTTTTCCATGGTTTCCACCCATTGGCTTTAATTCCATCCATCTTTTGGTCTTCTTCCTTCTTCTACATGACCAATATTAAAGTATAAGAAGACAGTGAACATGTCTTATCTGATTCCTCTCCCTTAGGTTAGGCATCTGTTTCTTTGTTCCTCGTTTAAGATCTTTCATGATCTAGGATACTAAGAGTATAGTGTAAAGGTTTGTATTGACTATGATTGAACACTCATGGGTCAGGTGCCATGCTAGGGCATTGCTGGGGCTACATTGGTTAGCAAAAAATAAACACAGTTGCTTTCCTTATGGGACTTGTGGCCTAGAGAGACAACACCACTTCAAAACTTATATAACTTTATGGGAGATACTCAGAAAAGTAAAAGCTAGACTTGTTTCAATAGAGTTTTACATTTATCTATCATCTACAGTATGGAATGAGTCCATACTACTCAGAGTTGGGTAAATGACAGACACATTCCCCTGAGGAACTATTCATCCAGGATTAGTGTATCTTAGAAACATCCTATTTGCTTCTTATCTGTTTTGAATACTTTCTCTGATTTTACCAGGCATCTTTTATGATGCTAGGCTACTAGGCAGAAGTCTCAAGGGTAGCAATCCATGGTAGAACACAGCCTCAAATCCCAAGCAAGTTTTAAAAAAATCCAAAAAAACTCTGTGGTTGGTAGGTCACAAGATGGCAGGTGAATGTTAATTGACCTTTGGGTATACAGAGTGTTGGTTTGACCCTACCTGAACCACATTTATCACTTTACCCAGAAATAATGCACAGTGGAAAAATAAGGGCTTTGTAGCTAGTAAATATATGTCTTCAAATCCTGGTTTCTAATAAATGTATAATCTGGGGGAATGTGTTCAACCTGAAAGCCTCAGTTTCTTCATCACTGCAATGTGGAATGTGATTCTGATTTCATAGGGCTAATATATGTTTGACATAAGATAAAGCCTGTAAAGCACCTGTGGTAGTTAGATTCAGTTGTCAACTTGGCCAGGTGAAGACACCTAGTTCTGTTGCTGTGGCCGTGAGCCAATGGTACGTGAATCTCATCTGTTGCTAATTACATCTGCAGTCGGCTAGGAGGCGTGCCTGCTATAATGAATGATGTTTGACTTGATTGGCTGGTGCTTAAATGAGAGAGTACAACGTAGCACAGCCTAAGCAGCTCAGCATTGATCATCTCAGCACTCGCAGCTCAGCCCAGGCCTTTGGAGATGCAGAAAGAAATCATCTCGGGGAAAGTTGTTGGAACCCAGAGGCCTGGAGAGAAGACCAGCAGAGATTGTCCTGTGCCTTCCCATGTGAGAAAGAACCTCAGTTGAAAGTTAGCAGCCTTTCTTCTGAAGAACTAACAAAATAAATCCCCTTTTATTAAAAGTCAATACATTTCTGGTGTGTTGCATTCTGGCAGCTAGCAAACTAGAACAGCGCCTACCATATAGCTTGGCATTTAGGAGGCACCATATTTAGATGCTTTAGAAGTTTGCTTTAACACAGGTTTCTTTGTTAATACAACAAAAAGGCTGGGCGGGGGGACTATGGCTGCTGAAGTGCAGAGAAAGACATTCTCATTTTAGTAATCATGGAAGAATCCCATCATTTTATTTCTACTCCATTTGGTTGGGAAGTATGGATTTATCTAAGAGGCAAATTCCAGGAAAAATGGCTACGAAGGCTTCATTTCTTCTGATATTCCAGATAAACTGCATTGATTTTGTGAACTCTTGCAAAAGCTAAAGGATATCATGAGGTCATGAGGAGAGATGCCTTTGATGACATCCTTATGATAATTCCATACTAAATGGGGGTTACCAGGTACTCAGAGAGATCCAATAACAATCCATGAAAGGTCTTAGGTGCCACATCTATTTCATATTCACGGTGTTCATGTTATGGAATAGTAGCACATGCAAGCTATCCATTATTAGGATTTTAATAGAAGCCTGGGCTTTCTTCTTACTAATTGTGTGAGGTTTGCTGACATAATGGTCATTGTAAGGGTGTTGGTTCTTCTTGAATCACTTAAGAGACATTTGGACTAAAATGACTTGGAGGTATGAGCATAGGCAAAATAAAGTATATTCTAGATCAAGAAATACATGGAAGGAGATAATACAAAGGACAGGATAGGGTTTGTATGTCAGTTATATAATAGTTATTTTATGCCTTGATATTTTTATTACCCAAGACAGTGTGTAGGCAAGATAGTTCCAGTCACTGTTTTTTGTTTGTTTGTGAAATCTCCCTGCGTATATGATAATCTTTCTTCCAACCAAATATGGGGCAGCTTGATAGAGAAGGGGGTAAAAATCAGTACCCAGTTTCTATATTATTGTGTCAAGCCAATTCAGTTCAATTTATTAGTGTGCTCGTTTGAAAAGATGTATGTCCCCTTGGTAAGCCATGCTTTAATCAAAATCCCATTTCGTAAAGGCAGAATAATTCCTATTCAATACTGTATGTTTGAATCTATAATCAGATCATCTCCCTGGAGATGTAACCCAATCAAGAGTGGTTGTTAGACTGGAATAGGTGATGACATGTCTCCACCCATTTGGGTGGGTCTTGATTGGAGTCCTATAAAAGTGGAAACATTTTGGAGAATGAGAGATTCAGAGAGAGAAGAAAATGCTGCAGCACCACGAAGCAGAGAGTCCATCAGCCAGCGCTTTGGAGATGAAGAAGTTAGTTCAGTTCAATTTATCAGATTATTGAGTAGTTATTTATTTCTTATGAGCAAAGTATATAATAATACTGTCCATCTCCCTGGAGTGTCCTTGAAAACTTACCCCAAATACTGCTCATTTATATTCTGGTGGCGTTTTATACCTCAGGTATAGCAATGAGCAATTCACAGCACACGCAGCTATTTTGAATCATGGCTAGTAGATTCATTTCAAGATTGAAGATTAGAGAGCTGCCTACATTTTGTGACTTTTCATAATGGCCAGATTTAACATATAAGTTGTTAAAAAGTCATTTCAGCTTTCTTATCGACTTTTATCTATTCTATAGAGTGGGTAATCTAAGTCATAAGAATGTATATTTTCCCTCATGGGAATCAGTGAAGTAATATAGTAAAGAAAGCTTTTTGTTGCTAGTTACAATGTGGCTCATAAATGTTTTTATATTTCTTGAATTGGTCTGCAACTAAAATAACTTTATTCATGTACCCTCTGTTTTCTTAGTTTATTGTACATAGTATTAGAACCATTTGTTTATGATTCTAGCTAGAAAAAAAGCTGGAATATTTTATTTTTATATGCTTAGTGCCTAGAAAGGGATAGCCTAGAGATGGTGCTCAATAAATAATTGTTGAAATGAAGTAAAACTGAATACAATTTTGATCCAGTTCTTGAAAAGCTTGCGGCCTGCTAGGAGATAGCAGTCCTGCATGAAAGTCTTCATTATAATATTCATTGTACTGGGTTTACAATATTTTATTATTCCTCGGATCCCTATAATTCTGTGAGAGGAGCATCAGTAAATTATTAGCATTTTATTGATGAGAATATTGTGGCTCCAAAATTGAGACCAGCCTAATATCTAACAGCTAGTAAGTGTTGGAGACAGAAGTGGAACTAAGCACTTATATAACTCCAAGCCCTAAGATCTTTATGCTTTTGTTTAGTCTAAAATTACATTTCTCAACCTTATCACTATTGACATTTTGGGCCAGATTCTTTGCTGTGGGTGATTGTCCTGTGCATTGTAACATATTTAGCAGCATCCTTGGCCTCTCTCTGCCTACAAACTGCCAGTAGAAGTGCCTGCCCCATTTTGACAGTCACAAATGTCCCTAGACATTGCCAAATGTCCCCTGGGGGAGAGATCACTCGCCGTTAAGAATCTCTGGTCTAGGGTGGGCCGCGGTGGCTCAGCGGGCAAAGTGCTTGCCTGCTATGCCGGAGGACCTCGGTTCGATTCCCGGCCCCAGCCCATGTAACAAAAACGGAGAAACAGAATACAATAAAAAACAAGAAAATGTTTAAAGATGTTTCCCTTTCTTCCTTCCTTCCTTCCTTCTATCCTTCCTTCCTTCTCTCTGTCTTTCCAAAAAAAAAAAAAAAAACTAGAAGTCATACTTAGAAGAAGTCATGTAAAACTGTAGTCTGTCATCTGTTCTTACTCACCAACTTTCCCCTGCTAACTTTTAAAAAAAAAAAAAAAAAAAAAAAAAAAAAAAAAAAAAAAAAAGAATCTCTGGTCTATAAGTGATACTACAAGTCCCCTGGGACCTAACCATGAGCAAAAAGAGGTTAAGATTGGCTGTCCCCTTCATACTGGAGGCAGCATTTGATTTGGATCTTTACCAGAAAGATTGAATAGACCTGGCAGGATTTATTATAATGAGAATGAATACCAAATATTTGTTGAGCAGTTGTAGTGTGTTACATTTAATTCTAAGGGGGAAAGTGTAATAAGCATTGTTAAATGTCTTCCTAAAATGGAACACCATCTTAAAGTCCATCTAGTGGAACATAATGCTATTTAGGGACACTTAATCTCATGATATGCATTTAGCAACTAGATTTATCATATTATCTACTAAAGATCACTTAGGAAAGAATTGCCTCCCATTTATTCTTGTAGCTTACTAACTTATAAATCAGTCCCAATCATCAGTTAATTGTACTGTACATGGAGATTGTGTTTTCTAGTAAGTTTCTGGCTCATTTGGAATGTTAAAAAATATTGCGCTTGAAACTCTTTGCATCCAGCCAGGGGCCCTAGACCTGCTTAGAAACTATTTCACCAAGCACTACAATGAATTCTTAGGCTTTTCTTGGTGGACACATAATAGCTGGGCTGACTCTTCTACTTCCATCCTATTAGACTCACTAGAAAACTGAGAAATATTCTCACATCCCTGAACTAATATGCTCTCCTCCCCCGAGCTAACCATTTGGAAAGTGCAAAGGATCTGTCAATATACCCCTCTTTTATCTCTGAGCATGTATATAATTGTTGAGAGGTGGGTTTGGGAGTCGTATAGACCTAACTCTGCCTGAGTCTTGGCTCTATGTGTTCTTAGTTGTGTGATTGGGGGTATTTATGAATAACTAACATAAGTTTGTTGAAAGAATCAAGTAAGAAAGTGCTATAAAACTTTTATTATAAGGCTTTGCACAAGTCAGTAATAAGTCATCATCATCCTCGTCATCACCTCATCATCTTATTTTCAACATCAGTGTGAGGCCTCAGCTTCCTATATAGGAAGGACTTGGTTGAAGTGAGAGTAGACACCTTTGAAGTTGTATTTACATATACTTCTTATAAGACAGAAAACCCTTCAGTTAGTGATCATAAATAATGGGGATCTGATGGAGATGTTAAGGAGGCCAAAGCTCCCTCCCCACCCTCAGACTCCATCTCTGCTCATTGAAGCCATCACCACCATTAGCATCCTCATCATCTGTTACACTAAGTGAGAAGAATAGCACAGCACTTCCAGTCTGAAAAAATATGCCTTTTAAATGCATAACAACACAAAGGGAAGAACAATATCACGAAGCACAACTGGTCAGACTTCAACCAGAAGAAAGATGTACTAATCAGAAACAATGATTCTGAAATGCAGCTCTTGGGACCAGCTATATTTGACTTTTTGGAGAACTAAATAATGATACAGGTTTTCTCATACCACCCAAACCTACTGACTAAAAAAAACTCTTAAGAATAAGGATCTGCAGGCCCAGTCAGATGTGGGAAACATTGAACCAAAAGTTCTCAACTACCTGTTCTCTATTATAAAAAGCATGCCTCTCCCCTTGTGATGGGTTGAACCCATTATACATTTCAAAAATACAAATAACTCCATTCTAGACTCATCAAGCAACCTGATAAATATCATTTGGCTTCTTATGTAGATCAGAGGTTTCAGTTCTCCAGCACCCACAAGCCTGCTTTTGCTCTCGGCACTCTTAATCCTCCCCCCACATTCCACCTTCATCTTTTCTCCCATCTTGGCCAAGATCCTCTTCTCACTCCAGACTCCCTCCTGTATTGAACTCATTTGTCATCTTGAATTCAATTAGAAGCTGCTTGATGGCTGGACAAGCATGTCAGCTGAGATTTCACAATTGAGCTCTGGATCCCTGTATTGAGGATTGAATCATATCCCCCACAAAACACATATTCAAGTCTTAACTGCATCCCTGTGGGTGTGAACTCATTTGTAAATAAGACCTTTGAAGATATTATTATTAGTTAAGGTGTGAACTCATTCATGAACAGGGTCTTTGAAGATCCTTTTTTAGATGAGGCCAGATTAATCAGGTGGGGCTTTGATCCATATGACTAGAGGCCTTATAAAAAGAAGAAATTCTGATGCAGTCAGTCTGCCAGAAGAAGTAGAAGCCAGAAGTCAGAAGGAGGCAAAGAAGAGAAGGAGATCACTACATAACAGAGGGCTGCCATCACCAGAACCCTCCAGACTCTGGGAGAAATCATGGCCTTGTTGACATCTTGATTTTGGACTTCTAGCTTTCAAAACCATGGCAAATAAATACTTGTTGTTTAAGCCAACCCATTGTGTGGCATCTTTCCTGAAGTTCCAGGACCATAGTCCTAGCCAATGGTAGACTGAATTGTATACCCCAGAAAAACATATGTAAACCCATTTATAAGTAAGATCTTCTGAAGATGCTATTTTTAGTTAAGGTATGGCCAACTGAATCAAGGAGGACCTTAATCCATATTCCTGGATGCCTTAAAAAGATAACCTGGAAGTCACACAAGCCAGAAAAGAGAGGACATTGCATGTGACAGCAGAGATATAAGTCAAGGAACCCCAAGTACTGCCAGCAGTCGATACCAGAACACTATGGATTTCATAGAAATCCAGCCTTTCTACAAAAGAGCTGATGTCTTGATTTTGGACTCCTTCTAATCTCAAAATTGTGAGCTAATAAATGATTATTGTTTAAAACTACCAACTATATAGCATTTGTCATAGCCACCTGGCAAACCAAGCCAGGGCCTCAGTTTCTCACCCCTGCCATCCTGCTACTGGGTTAGTGTGTAGATCCAAAGAGATCAAGGTTGTGAGAATTACTTACTTTTTAAAAAAATATGGAAACAGAACAGCTCACTTTCACAATCCCTCCTGCCATCCACCCATACTAACTAGATCACCTCCCAGTTGAATTTGTGTGTGTGTGTGTGTGTGTGTGTGTGTGTGCACTATATGGTGAGGTCACATTTCATTCTTTTTCCATACGAGTATCCCATTATTGCAGCACCATTTGTTAAACTTGTTTGTTTGTTTGCTTTTGTTGGTTTCTTTTGTTTGTTTGTTTTGGGAGGTGCATGGGCCAGAAATCAAATCCAGGTCTCCCGCATGGCAGGTGAGAATTTTACCACTGAACTACCCTTGCACCCCCCTGATTTGAGTTTATTTCCTTTTCCTTTCCCTTCTTGGCTAACTCTTATACTTCTTTCCTATAAAACTTATACACCACATTTTCCAGGACATATTCACCTCAAAGCTGACTAAGTCCCCCACCTGTGAACTCCACAGAATCCTTTATTTTTTTTTCCCAAGAAACACCTAGCAACTGCACTGTCAGTTTGGATTTATTTCTTCGTCGCCTCTATTGGACACTGAATTACTTCAGCTTGCTTTAAGTATCTCTTTGTCACTAAGATGATATTCTTCCATATGCTAGAGGACAGGCATGGAAGGGAATGTTCTATTTGGAAGAGTTTTCTTAGAATAATAATGCATTAGCTATGAATTACCCACTGTTTTACAGACCTTCGTCATATATGATATCAGGTTGCATTCATTTTCATGAAGATAGCTTTGTTTTGATTCAGGGATGCATCTTTGTGAGTTAACTATGCCTCTGTAGGGGAAATTGATTTCCCAGAAACATTCAGGTAAGGACTAGATTTAATTAGGTTCCTATCTCCCAATTTCTAATGTGCTCTTCAACGTACTGTGTATCTGATGGTTTGAAGCTGTATGTACCCCAGAAGAATGTGCTCTTAAACATAATCCATTCCTGTGGGGGAATGAACCTATTGTAAGTAAAATCTTTTGAAGAAGTTATTTCAGTTAAGGTGTGACCCACTTCAATCAGGATGGGTCTTAATCCGATTACTGTAGTCCTTTATAAACAGAATGAAATTGAGATACAGAGAAAAATGTCATAGGAAATAAGAAGCTGAAGTTAAAAAAAAAACGCAGAAGACACAGAGAGGTTAGGAGAGTCTGCCCTGTACACACTGTACACTGCCGTGTGTACAGGAACACATGTAAAAAGCCAAGGACTGAGGGTCACTGGCAGCCAGCCCCAGAGTGCCAGTCTCTGGGAAGAAAGCATTGCTTTGATGATATCTGGATTTGGACTTTTTCCTGGCCTCAAAAACATGAGCCATGAAATTCCCATTGTTTAAGCCATCCTTTTGTATGAGCAGCCTAGAAAACTAATATATGTATATGTGTGTATATACACACACACATATATACATGTTCACAACAAATGAGTAACTTTAAAAAGAATAGTTAAGGTTTATTTTTGTGAATGTAATTGCATGGCCATTTTTACTAAATAGTTGACTATATTAAAATTTTCTAGAATGAAAACTGTTAAAATAGGAACTTCATTTTGCAAGTATAGTAGCTTTTGATATGATATTTAATACAAGTGTGATTTGTCAATTAACTTTACCCATGACCACTTTGTCCTGGTGAGTGCTGCAACAAGTGGTCTTAGTCTTCTCAGGGCTGAGTAGCAGATACCACAGGAGGAAAGAAGGCTGTTTTGTCATCTCAGGCCTCGAGAAACTCCTGTACTGCTGAGACTTTCAGCTCTTGGTGGTCAACAGGTGAGAAAATTCTTAAGAGGCAAGAGAGAACTGCCATCCAAGGCAGAGGGCCAGTTCACAGGGGAGGAACTGATTCTAATCCTGCTAGCTTACACTGGGAGTTCTGCAGAGGACTCTTGAAACTGTCATAGAGGTATAGGAAAGTGCTTATAAGGCCACCGCCCTTCATTTCTTCTGCTCTTCAATCTCAGCACTTCCATTTCCTCTCTTTTAATGGAGGCGCCTCTTTGTTTGAAGTTAAATATAATCTGAAATGAATGTTGTCTTTCTAATCATTACGACTTCTTACAATGCAGCTTAACAAAATGGAAAGTATTGAAATGCATGACTCAAGAATAGAATTATTTGTAGGTAGTACTTTAGCATTATGCCATTTATAATAGCGCATGCCATATGTGACTGAAATTTAATTTGAAAATTGAGATTGATAATGTGCTTATTTACCTTTATAATGTGAAAGTCTCATCTTTCAATGAAATGCCCAAAAGATACTGAAATTCCAAGGACAATAAGACTGGCTGTGTTAGCCCTTATAGTTTGTCCCCCTTTATTATGGGTTTAGAAGGTATGCATATGTTTATGATTTGTTCCCTGTGAACCTTTTGATAGAAGTTCCTGTTAATGGAATCTCTCCACCCTGAATATCAAGTTCTACTGTCCTCATTTCCAATGATGGTTTGCAATGCAAATGATTGGGTTGGTAATAGGCAGTACTGTAACCATGGTTACCAAAAGAAGACAAGTTTGTTTTACTTCCTCAGTGAAGTGCATTTCAGTCCTGCATTCTGACAGATTCCACTGCCAAGAGATCAAAGGGCATTAAGGAAACAAGGAGAGGTTTCATAGAAATCAAAATACAACTAAAACCATTGTATTCGTTTCCCACACACGCACTTCCTCTGAGTCCCATATTTGTTACCAATAACTCGCATCATTTCTAATTACTACTTTCTTTCCTGTAGAAGGGAGGATAAAGAGACTCACTACATCTCTTTACTTGCAATTTGGCCGTGGCTTTTGAGACAGACTTTTGTGGCTTTATATGACTGACTTTTAGACAGGAACCCAGGTCACTGTCGTATGGTCACAAAGACATTTTAGTCTTTGCAGCTGTGACTCTCAAGAAGACAGGAAGGCACCCAAGACCTCCACACCCACTTTGAGAGCAACTGCAGCAAGCTACAAGGGTCAGTTCTCTGCTGAGACTCCTTTATCCTGGTATAGTAACTTTTTTTTTTTTTACATGGGCTGGCACTGAGAATAGAACCTGGGTCTCCAGTATGGCAGGCGAGAATTCTGCATCTGAGCCACCATCGCACTGCCCTGGTATAGTAACTTTTATACTTAGGTTTGGTTTGGTTTGGTTTTCTTCCCAGCCTGTGGGTGAGGGGGTGTTAACTCTGTGCTCTAATTTTGTCTCAGTTGGAACTAAAGGGCAGCTATGGCAGGTTCTGAAACTTTTAACCTGCAGCTGTGATTCTGGTTGATTCCTAGGAAGAGGGTCTATTAGCAATAAAATAAGGTGAAGTCATCTAATTGTCATGGATCCTGCCTGGCCTGGGTGATTTTAGCATTCCCTTGAGTGACTGAATGGTGTCATTTACATGGAAAGGTCTAAAACACAGGGGATGGGAATGCTCTAGGCTCAAAATTGTTAGGTTGTTTCCCCTAGATTCTGAATAATATTTAAGTAGTGTTTATGAGATGACATGTAGGGATTATAGTTTACCTCCCGTCTGTAGCTGTTCTTTGTATCTTGGAGCTCCTGACCTATTTCCATTGATTTTTTGTTCTCCCATATCAACTGAGGTCTAATTCATTAAGAGGATGCTAAAGAGTTGAACTCTTAGGCTCCTAACTAATCAGTGAATTCACTAAAATATGAAAATTGAGCTTGAATGGGCTGGGACCAGGTGGAGTCTTTCGGTAGGAGCAGAACCTGCTATAAAGGTGAAGATTTCTTCATTTCAAAGAGCTGACAAAACTAATTCAGGGATAGAATTGCCAGATAAAATAGTGGACACCCAATTACATTTGAGTTGCATATGAACAATGATTTATATTTTTTACTATAAATGTAGTCTAAACATTGCATGATTCATTATTATGCTAAAAAGTTGTTTATCTGAAACCCAAATGTAACTGGGCATCATGTATTTTTATTTGCTAAACCAGGCATCTTTATTCAGTGATGAAAATTTAAGAAGCTTGTAGGAAGACAGAATACATTTCACACTAGAAAGTTTTCACCCAAATTTTCCATAGAAAAAAATCACCCAATTATCATGTTTTATTATACCATATTAAGAATTGTCTAATGCTGGGGCATAAACCTTAAGAAGAGACAGCAGAGTAACCATACACAGTTGAGTTTAGGATATATGCTTCCTCATATTAATACCTGAGACTTAGATCAGTTTCCTGCCTAGATTTGAAAAGGATTATTTATGATCATGATTACATGTGATTTATACCCATCTGATAGTCAGAACCTCAGAGTAGGACTTAAATAGCTTTGCCAAGAGAATCTCCACCAGTGTGCCCCAGTGAGTAGCCATGGGTGAGAAATATTGATCCCCTCTCTGGAGCAAGACACAGAGATATCCAAGGTGATCACTTTCCAGAACAGGTTCCTTCTGAGCTCCAGAGGGGAAAATAAGGGGGCTGCGTCCAAAGGTCCAAATAAATGGAAAGCATTGACCAATTTATTAGGGCATCGTTTAGGCAAGATGATTTCTACATTCCACATACATAAGTTGAGCAAGTTGATAATTTTTTTAGGAAGAAGGAATAATATAGAGAAAATCAATTTCATTTGGTAATTTTTATGAATATACCACAGAGCACAAAAGGATATATTTTAAACTGTGGTTTTTTATTATTAACATAATTCATGATCATGATAAAAGCTTAAGAAATAAGAACTATGAGAAAAAAATAGCAGTCGTACCAATCCCACCCACAAAACAGGTACCCCGCTCAACATTCTGGACTAATTCCTTTAAATTCTGAGAAAATATCACATTATATATGCAATTTTATAAGCTGTTTCTTTTACTTCATTGTGTATATGTTTACTGTTTGGTAGATATTTTCTGATATTATTAGAGTTGATGGTAATGGCAGTTTTATTATTGAATATTATACTGCATCCTTTATTATTTTAAGGTTTAAGCATAATTATTAATAGGTTTAGCTTCTCCTTTGCAGGAATAAATTTCATAAGAGAAAGTCCCAAGATTGAGGACTTGGCTTATTAAATTTGGGGTTCCTAATGCTTGCAAGACTATCAGGAATTCCCACAGTGGGGAGATCCATATACTTTTTATCTCACTATTCTTCTCTTTCTGCACCACTTTAGGGAAAGGGTCAAATTAAGGGATTTTTATTTTTCTACTGTTTCCATTTTATCTTCTCTTCCCTATGTTTTAGCTATGCCTCATTTTAATTTTTAAAATTTTAATTTAATTTTTATTTTGTGGTGTTTTCTCTCGAGCAGCACTGTCCAAAAGAACATTCTGCACTATGATAGAAGTGGTCAATTTTTCACTGTCCAGTATAATAGCTATTAGCCGTACGTGGCTATTGAGCACTTGAAGCCTGGCTAGTACTACTGATGGACTAAATGTTTAATTCTATTTAATGTTAATTAATTTAAATTTAAATAGCCACATTTGACTTATGGCTATGTATTAGATAGAACAGCTCTGGAGATTAGAAGACAGATCTTTAATTTATCAGAATCCACTTTTAGAAAATGTTATACTATTTTACAATGTAAAAGCCTCATAACAGTATTCATTCAAATGCCACCTCCTTGCATTTTGTGATCTTGTCATATATTTTGCTTCTGCATATGTCTAAATCCCTCAAAACTTTCCAAATATTGTTGTTTTGATCAAGTAAAAGTCTTTATTTACTGTTTTTTTATTATTAATTAAAGAAAAAAAAGAAATTAACACAACATTTAGAAATCATTCCATTCTACATATGCAATCAGTAATTCTTAACATCATCACATAGAAGCATGATCATCATTTCTTAGTACATTTGCATCGATTTAGGAAAAGAACTAGCAAAACAACAGAAAAAGATATAGAATGTTAACATAGAGAAAAAAAGACACAAACAAACAAACAAACAAACAAAACAAAAAAAACTATAGCTCAGATGCAGCTTCATTCAGTGTTTTAACATAATTACATTACAATTAGGTAGTATTGTGCTGTCCATTTTTGAGTTTTTGTATCTAGTCCTGTTGCACAGTCTGTATCCCTTCAGCTCCGATTACCCATTATCTTACCCTGTTTCTAACTCCTGCTGGTCTCTGTTACCAATGACATATTCCAAGTTTATTCTCAAATGTCGGTTCACATCAGTGGGACCATACAGTATTTGTCGTTTAGTTTTTGGCTAGACTCACTCAGCATAATGTTCTCTAGGTCCATCCATGTTATTACATGCTTCATAAGTTTATCCTGTCTTAAAGCTGCATAATATTCCATCGTATGTGTATACCACAGTTTGTTTAGCCACTCGTCTGTTGATGGACATTTTGGCTGTTTCCATCTCTTTGCAATTGTAAATAATGCTGCTATAAACATTGGTGTGCAAATGTCCGTTTGTATCTTTGCCCTTAAGTCTTTTGAGTAGATACCTAGCAATGGTATTGCTGGGTCGTATGGCAATTCTATATTCAGTTTTTTGAGGAACCGCCAAACTGCCTTCCACAGTGGTTGCACCATTTGACATTCCCACCAACAGTGGATAAGTGTGCCTCTTTCTCCACATCCTCTCCAGCACTTGTCATTTTCTGTTTTGTTGATAATGGCCATTCTGGTGGGTGTGAGATGATATCTCATTGTGATTTTGATTTGCATTTCTCTAATGGCCAGGGACATTGAGCATCTCTTCATGTGCCTTTTGGCCATTTGTATTTCCTCTTCTGAGAGGTGTCTGTTCAAGTCTTTTTCCCATTTTGTAACTGGGTTGGCTGTCTTTTTGTTGTTGAGTTGAACAATCTGTTTATAAATTCTGGATACTAGACCTTTATCTGATATGTCATTTCCAAATATTGTCTCCCATTGTGTAGGCTGTCTTTCTACTTTCTTGATGAAGTTCTTTGATGCACAAAAGTGTTTAATTTTGAGGAGCTCCCATTTATTTCTTTCTTTCTTCAGTGCTCTTGCTTTAGGTTTAAGGTCCATAAAACCGCCTCCAATTGTAAGTTTCATAAGATATCTCCCTACATTTTCCTCTAACTGTTTTATGGTCTTAGACATAATGTTTAGTTCTTTGATACATTTTGAGTTAATTTTTGTATAAGGTGTGAGATACGGGTCCTCTTTCCTTCTTTTGCATATGGATATCCAGTTCTCTAGGCACCATTTATTGAAGAGACTGTTTTGTCCCAGGTGAGTTGGTTTGACTGCCTTATCAAAGATCAAATGTCCATAGATGAGAGGGTCTATACCTGAGCACTCTATTTGATTCCATTGGTCGATATATCTACCTTTATGCCAATACCATGTTGTTTTGACCACTGTGGCTTCATAATATGCCTTAAAGTCAGGCAGCGTGAGACCTCCAGCTTCGTTTTTTTTCCTCAAGATACTTTTAGCAATTCGGGGCACCCTGCCCTTCCAGATAAATTTGCTTATTGGTTTTTCTATTTCTGAAAAATAAGTTGTTGGGATTTTGATTGGTATTGCATTGAATCTGTAAATCAATTTAGGTAGGATTGATATCTTAACTATATTTAGTCCTCCAATCCATGAACACGGTATGCCCTTCCATCTAGTTAGGTCTTCTATGATTTCTTTTAACAGTTTTTTGTAGTTTTCTTTGTATAGGTTTTTTGTCTCTTTAGTTAAATTTGTTCCTAGGAATTTTATTCTTTTAGTTGCAATTGTAAATGGAATTCATTTCTTGATTTCCCCCTCAGCTTGTTCATTGCTAGTGTATAGAAATGCTACAGATTTTTGAATGTTGATCTTGTAACTTGCTACTTTGCTGTACTCATTTATTAACTCTAGTAGTTTTGTTGTGGATTTTTCCAGGTTTTTGACGTATAATATCATATCATCTGCAAACAGTGATAGTTTTGCTTCTTCCTTTCCAATTTGATAACTTGTATTTCTTTTTCTTGTCTAATTGCTCTGGCTAGAACCTCCAACACGATGTTGAATAATAGTGGTGATAATGGACATCCTTGTCTTGTTCCTGATCTTAGGGGGAAAGTTTTCAATTTTCCCCATTGAGGATGATATTAGCTGTGGGTTTTCCATATATTCCCTCTATCATTTTAAGGAAGTTCCCTTGTATTCCTATCTTTTGAAGTGTTTTCAACAGGAAAGGATGTTGAATCTTGTCAAATGCATTCTCTGCATCAATTGAGATGATCATGTGATTTTTCTGCTTTGATTTGTTGATATGGTGTATTACATTAATTGATTTTCTTATGTTGAACCATCCTTGCATACCTGGGATGAATCCTACTTGGTCATGATGTATAATTCTTTTAATGTGTTGCTGGATTCGATTTGCTAGAATTTTGTTGAGGATTTTTGCATCTATATTCATTAGAGAGATTGGTCTGTAGTTTTCTTTTTTTGTAATATCATTGCCTGGTTTTGGTATGAGGGTGATGTTGGCTTCATAGAATGAATTAGGTAGCTTTCCTTCCACTTCAATTTTTTTGAAGAGTTTGAGGAGAGTTGGTACTAATTCTTTCTGGAAAGTTTGGTAGAATTCACATGTGAAGCCGTCTGGTCCTGGACTTTTCTTTTTAGGGAGCTTTTGAATGACTGATTCAATTTCTTTACTTGTGATTGGTTTGTTGAGGTCATCTATTTCTTCTTGAGTCAAAGTTGATTGTTCATGTCTTTCCAGGAACCCGTCCATTTCATCTAAATTGTTGTATTTATTAGCGTAAAGTTGTTCATAGTATCTGTTATTACCTCCTTTATTTCTGTGAGGTCAGTGGTTATGTCTCCTCTTCCATTTCTGATCTTATTTATTTGCATCCTCTCTCTTCTTCTTTTTGTTAATCTTGCTAAGGGCCCATCAATCTTATTGATTTTCTCATAGAACCAACTTCTGGTCTTATTGATTTTCTCTATTGTTTTCATGCTTTCAATTTCATTTATTTCTGCTCTAATCTTTGTTATTTCTTTCCTTTTGCTTGCTTTGGGGTTAGTTTGCTGTTCTTTCTCCAGTTCTTCCAAGTGGACAGTTAAATCCTGCATTTTTGCCTTTTCTTCTTTTCTGATACAGGCATTTAGGGCAATAAATTTCCCTCTTAGCACTGCCTTTGCTGAGTCCCATAGGTTTTGAAATGTTGTGTTTTCATTTTCATTCGCCTTGAGATATTTACTAATTTCTCTTGCAATTTCTTCCTTGACCCACTCGTTGTTTAAGAGTGTGTTGTTGAGCCTCCACGTATTTGTGAATTTTCGGGCACTCTGCCTATTATTGATTTCCAACTTCATTCCTTTATGATCCGAGAAAGTGTTGTGTATGATTTCAATCTTTTTAAATTTGTTAAGACTTGCTTTGTGACCCAGCATATGGTCTATCTTTGAGAATGATCCATGAGCACTTGAGAAAAAGGTGTATCTTGCTGTTGTGGGATGTAATGTCCTATAAATGTCTGTTAAGTCTAGCTCATTTATAGTAATATTCAAATTCTCTATTTCTTTATTGATCCTCTGTCTAGATGTTCTGTCCATTGATGAGAGTGGGGAATTGAAGTCTCCAACTATTATGGTATATGTGTCTATTTCCCTTTTCAGTGTTTGCAGTGTATTCCTCACGTAATTTGGGGCATTCTGGTTCGGTACATAAATATTTATGATTGTTATGTCTTCTTGTGTAATTGTTCCTTTTATTATTAGATAGTGTCCTTCTTTGTCTCTTTTAACTGTTTTACATTTGAAGTCTAATTTGTTGGATATTAGTATAGCTACTCCTGCTCTTTTCTGGTTGTTATTTGCATGAAATATCTTTTCCCAACCTTTCACTTTCAACCTATGCTTATCTTTGGGTCCAAGATGTGTTTCCTGTAGACAGCATATAGAAGGATCCTGTCTTTTAATCCATTCTGCCAGTCTATGCCTTTTGATTGGGGAATTCAGTCCATTAACATTTAGTGTTATTACTGTTTGGATAATATTTTCCTCTACCATTTTGCCTTTTGTATTATATATATCATATCTGACTTTCCTTCTTTCTACACTCTTCTCCATACCTCTCTCTTCTCTCTTTTCGTATCTGACTCTAGTGCTCCCTTTAGTATTTCTTGCAGAGCTGGTCTCTTGGTCACAAATTCGCTCAGTGACTTTTTGTCTGAGAATGTTTTAATTTCTCCCTCATTTTTGAAGGACAATTTTGCTGGATATAGAAGTCTTGGTTGGCAGTTTTTCTCTTTTAGTAATTTAAATATATCATCCCACTGTCTTCTAGCTTCCATGGTTTCTGCTGAGAAATCTACACATAGTATTATTGGGTTTCCCTTGTATGTGATGGATTGTTTTTCTCTTCCTGCTTTCAAGATCCTCTCTTTCTCTTTGACCTCTGACATTCTAACTAGTAAGTGTCTTGGAGAATGCCTATTTGGTCTATTCTCTTTGGGGTGCGCTGCACTTCTTGGATCTGTAATTTTAGGTCTTTCATAAGAGTTGGGAAATTTTCAGTGATAATTTCTTCCATTAGTTTTTCTCCTCCTTTTCCCTTCTCTTCTCCTTCTGGGACAGCCACAACACGTATATTTGTGTGGTTCATATTGTCCTTGAGTTCCCTGATACCCTGTTCAAATTTTTCCATTCTTTTCCTGATAGTTTCTGTTTCTTTTTGGAATTCAGATGTTCCATCCTCCAAATCACTAATTCTAGCTTCTGTCTCTTTAAATCTACCATTGTAGGTATCCATTGTTTTTTCCATCTTTTCTACTTTGTCCTTCACTCCCATAAGTTCTGTGATTTGTTTTTTCAGTTTTTCTATTTCTTCTTTTTGTTCAGCCCATGTCTTCTTCGTGTCCTCCCTCAATTTATTGATTTGGTTTTTGAAGAGGTTTTCCATTTCTGTTCGTATATTCAACATTAGTTTTCTCAACTCCTGTATCTCATTTGAACTGTTGGTTTGTTCCTTTGACTGGGCCATATCTTCAATTTTCCGAGCATGATCCGTTATCTTCTGCTGGCGTCTGGGCATTTAATCAGATTTCCCTGGGTGTGGGACCCAGCAGGTTGAAAGATTTTTCTGTGAAATCTCTGGGCTCTGTTTTTCTTATCCTGCTCAGTAGGTGGCCCTCGTGGCATTCGTCTTTCTGCGGGTCCCACCAGTAAAAGATGCTGTGGCTCCTTTAACTTTGGAAAACTCTCGCTGTAGGAAGGGTCGCCTGCTGAAGCGGCTTGGGTGAGTGCCAATCCGTATCTCCCAGCTGGCCTGGGAATCCGCGCGTGGGGAGGCTCGCCGGCCTCTGCGGCTTGGGGGAGCGCATGCCCAAATTTCCCAGCCGGCCCGTGGCGCCAAGCATGGTGGGGTGGCGCCGTCCTCAGCAGCTTGGGGGAGCACCTGTCCAAATTTCCCAGCTGGCCTGGGGCGCCAAGTGTGGTGGGGGGGCGCTGGCCGCTACGACTTGGGGGAGTGCCTATCCACCATTCCCAGCCGGACTGGGAAGCCACGTGTTTGGAAAGGACCCTGATCGCCGGTCTCCGCGGCTTGGTTGAGGGGGCGCCGGCCACCATGGCTTGAGGGGATCACCTGTCCAATTCTCCCAGCCGGCCCAGGAAGGAGGGAGAGAGGAACTCTGGCCGCCTGCCGCCCTGGCCCGGGGAAGCTCGCGCCCCTCGGTGATCTCACCACAGCGGGTTCTCCTAGCCAGCCAGCCGTTCCAGAATGGGGTACACTGTCTTCTTGGTCTCTGTTGTGGCTCCGGGAGCTGTTCTGTACCATTTCTACTTCCCTAGTAGCCCTTCTGGAGGAGGAACTAAGACCTGCACGTCTTACTAAGCCGCCATCTTCTCCAGAAGTCAAGTAATAGTCTTTTAAAGAGATTTACACATTTTAGTTATCTATCTATCAGCTATTGAAAGATGGGTGGGATTACAATCAGGTGAACACAACATATGTAATTAATAATTATGTATTATATAGAGAGATGTTTATGTCTAAATATATAATATTCCTATTTATAATGGGGTGATTTTTATGTCTTTTATATTTATTTATATTTTACCTTCTCAGGTATTATTCAATCTTTCTTCCTGAACCAGGTTTCTAACTGGTATAATTTATCTTAAATTTAAAGATCTTCTTTAAACCTCTTTGCAGCATGGATCTGCAAGAGATGAGTCATTTCAGTTTTTGTGGGGTTTTTTTTTGCCTGAGAATATCTTTACTTATCCTTCATTTTTGAAGGGTGTTGTCTCTGGCCATAAGGTTGCAATATCAGGTTTGGTTTTTTTTCACTTTCAGAATGGTTAGTTTATCCTTCCATTCTTCTAGCCTCCTTTGTTTCTGATGAAAAATCAGTCATCATTCTTATTGTCACACTTCTCTATGTAATGTATCTTTTTTATCTGGATGCTTTTAAGATTTTTTTCATTGCTTTAAGTTTTTAGCAGGTTTGATGTGCCTAGGTGTAGTTTTCCTGCTTGGAATTCACCGAGATTCCTGAATCCATGTGTTGATGTCTTCTTCAATTTTGAAAATATCTAGCCATTATGATTTTTTTTTATGGGCAGGCACCAGGAATCGAACCCAGGTCTCCAGCCTGGCAGGCGAGAACTCTGCCTATTGAACCACTGTGGCTTGCCCTAGCCATTATGTTTTGAAACATTTATTCTGCCCCAATCTCTCTCTCTTTCTCCTTCTAAGACAATTTTCATATATATTGGGTCATTTGATATTTTTCTATAGATAATGGGGGCTCTACTCCATTTAAAAAATTTTTCATCACTTCGTATTGCAGTCTGGATAATTCCACTGATCTGACTTCAAATTCTCCTGTAGTTCACTTATTTTTCCTCTGTTATGTCCAATCTATTACTACATGCATCATAAGAATTCTTCATTTCTGGAGCCAATGCTCCCCCTTCCAAGAAGCCTTTTATTAGGCCCCAAATGTGCAATTTCCTCCTATAATAGCTGATAACAGTTGTTTTGAACTTCTCCTGTAATGCATACTACTTTTTGCCTCAAAATATAGTTAATAAGCTTATTTCTTGTATTCAACTATAAGAACTTGAAGATTTCCTCAAACCCAGTAGACATAAATATTTAATCAACTTGAATTCATGGATGTCATTCTTGAATATATTTATTTTATAGATAATTTATATAGTGCTCTTTTATGAGCAACTACTAGTGCACAGTACTATGCCCTGACTCAATAGAGGCTACAAAGATGAGAAAGTCACAACTCCCAACCACTGACAGCAAAGATAGTAGAGTCCAGGATCAGAAGGATGCATGCATTCACCAGTTACTGCTGATCCACTAGAATTGTCCATGTCCTGGACTAGATGCCACAGATACAAAAACGAATTAGTCATCATTCTCGTCTTCAAAGAATTCATTTAGGTGAGTGGAGAAAGAAGAAGTATAAATAAATCACTCAAATGTGGTGTGATGAATGCTATGATATGGGCTTGCATGAGTTGCTGTGAGTTCTAGAAGCAGACTACAGTGAGAATGGAGGGAGATAAGGAGAGAATGCTTTATTGAGTTCAATATTTTCAATGAGCTCAATAATAAGCTCAATGTAATGGTATTCAGTGAAGAGATGGACAGATTTCATAGAGGAATCTACACCCAGTGAAATCCAAGAGGAAGGTATATTTGAGAACAGGTAGTTATGTGTGTATAGACTATGGCGTACACAAAGGAACATGGATTGAAATGAGGCTGAAAAGAAAGACTAGAGCCAGATCATAGTTACCCTTGGTCTCTTTACTAAAGCTTTTTGATTTTCTGTCTCTTAGATTAGGAAAAATTTTCAAAAAGCCTAAGCAGACTTATGGGGTACTCAGAATTACTTTTTAGAATGATGACTCTGTCAGCTGTGTAGAGGATAAAACTGGACCCAGAGACAAGGTTATTTTCCTCAGCATAATATGCATTGATTCAAAGTTGTGCCTCTTAAAAATTATAAATTATCATATAGAATGGGTATATGGGGTTGCTTTTAAATAGCCAAAATCATGAATGTCAAGTACAAGGATTTACTGTTTACAGATGTAAAGGTCAAATGCTCACATGTCACACTCCTAATTGAATGCCTACTACACCCTTAACATACAATTCAATTTCATAACATTTTATTGAGTGTCTATGTTTGTCTACATGTGAAAAGTTGCAATACATAAAGGAGAAAATCCAATACAGCTATAGAAAGAAGCTAGCATTTGATCTGATTATTTAAGGATGAACAGAAATTTCTGTAGAGGTAAGTCATGCATAGGAAGTAATGGAAGAACAGAGAGTAACGTAAAGAGTAATGTAAAGTGTTGGGGGAGAAAAGGTGAAATAAAAGTGTCTTGTGTTGAGTTCTAAACTACATGTTGAGAGGCATTCAAGGAAGTGTAAACCAGGATTTTTCCAGTGGAGGGATTTAAAACCTAATTGGGAAAAAGAAACTCTAATACCTAAAGCAAAAATAATAAATTGGTGAAGCAATTCAGTCTGTCTAAGGCCAAGAGATTGATTCTAAGGTTAAGCCAGCTGTCTAGAAATCTGTCTGCATGGAGAAGTGCTTTAGTAAAGTGGCCAAAATCATGGACTCTAAAGGCAGATTGATTAAATTCAAATCTTGATACCTGCTTGCCCATACTTAGCTTTGGTTTTCTCATCTACTTTGTCAAGTAGATTGTTCTTACAAAGGAGGTTATTGTAAAGATTAAGTGATATAAAACACAAATAACTTTTAGTTCAGTCATAATAGCTAGTAAATCCTCAATAAAGCTTATATATTCATTATAATTTTATTTTCCTTACAGACAATGCTAGAAATAAGGGTTCATGATTCATGATGACAGAGACTACCAAAGAACCCAAATTGTCTTATACTAATGTATGATACACAGGAGATATTAAACTATTTGCTGAATAGATGAATTAAAATTTATTTTATATTAATTCAAATTACTTTAAGTGAAAGAGGCTTTACTTAACTGATTTTACCATTTTTATGTGAAAATGCCCCTTGATATTCCCACTCTTCCTATTACCTAGTGGTAATAGGTAAAAGCACCTTGAAGCCTCCTACCTCCAAAGCAGTAATGATTCATGACCCCCATACCATGTCTTGGTCCTGCAGATGAGATAAAACCTCCCCATCTATAAAGGCCCTGTGTTGCTCAATATCAATAACCAATAGAAGCAAAAGGGAAAACTTTCATGTTCTCTCCCACAGTGACCTTGGCAGCAGCACTTGTGACTTTCATCATGGAGTTTATTCCTTCCCCTAATTCTTTGTAGACTGGTTGTTCATAATTTAAGAAGACATGTTAGCGATGAAAGCAGAAGTGATTGGTGACCATAGAAAATGCTATAAAAATCAAGCAAGGGAAATGTCACCATGAACCAGTGCTTAGGGAGGATAAGTGGAGGAAAAGACACTTGTATTAGCTCAGAAAACTGGCTGGGTTGTAAAAGTAGAAAAGAGTAGGAGAGTTCTTCTAGGCTTTACATAAGTAAAAACTCTTCCTGAAGCATTCTTCAGGAAGAGTCTGGATGTTTAGGGGACTTTGTAAAGATTACTCTAGCTGATTGAATTTGGTAATAGCAAGAAGGAAGTATGGAGAGGTGAAAAGTCATGGTTAGAAAAGGAAAGAGAACAAACACAGAGGGAGGAGGGGAAAGGGAATCCTGGCATATGAGAGAAGGAGGTATGTCATATTTCAAGAAAGGAAGAGGAAATCAAACTCAGCAGTTTGAAGAAGAATGCAGATGTATTAAAGACCATTAACTTTGGTGAGGAGGACATTTATTTCCTATACAGCAGTTTTAATAGGGCAGGGAGGATAAAAGCCAGATTTTCAGGACTTTAGAACTGGGTGCAAACTTAGTGATGGCAACAGAAAAATTTGGCTTTGAAAGGAAGGAAAAGAAAGCAATACATATACAAGAAAAGTCTCCCCCTCTCCCATAGTCCCCACATCCTTTCATTCCCTCTCCCCAGAAGAAACCACGGAAATTTCTGACAAGACTGGAAATGGTAGGAAAAGAGAGAATCATTGAGAAAAGAAAATCTTAAAGTTGAAAAGGTATTGGAATGGCAGTGATGAATCATATAATCCAGCTGAACCAGTCTCAATGTCCTTTCAAGTTTCCAGGAAGCTGTGTGCGTGGTCCTTTAATGAACAATCGTTTGCTTATTTTCATGAGCAAAAGGTGAAAACTCTAAGCACAAGAGGACTGACTTTGGGTTCTGGCTTGGGCATGGCTGCCTTGTCTTTCAATCCAACTTGCTCTTAAGTGGCAGAAGTGAGCACCCTTCACATATTTCATGGTGGGAGGAAGCCTCCCACAGAACAAGTCATCACAGACTGCTTGTTCCTCCCAGTGAAGTGTTGACAGAACACTCTATTCCCCAGGATCTGCCTCTACTCCACTGAATCATTTGGAAACCGTTAGAACATTGATACTTGGATAGGGAGAGAGAGCAGAAGGTTATTCCTGTTTTGACTTTGTTGCTTTAGTTTTTGAGGCTCTTAGAGATCTTTCAAACTCGTAAGTAATGGGAACAATGTCCTGTTCTTATCATTTTACAGCTTTATAGCTTTAAAATAGTTTAACAATAGGAGCTCCACTGACCAAATATTAAGCACTCTATGTGAAGGTGAGAAATAGAATAATGAAATTAGGGGATTATTTTATCCAATTGTCTCATTGTATACAAGAGGAAATTACACTCCGAGAGATCTTGAAACTACATGCCCAGTGTCATGCACCCAGTCAATAACTATTTGCTGATTAATTAAAATAAATTACTTTTGTGTTTCCCTGGTGATGGGTTAAGATCTTTCACTTGCTCATTAGCTGTTGGGAGGTTCATAACAGAAGTTAAGAGAAACTATTTGCTCAGAAAATCTTGCTTTGAAATGAGAGGAGGTGAACATTAAGAGGTTGCTTAGAAAATTTTGCTTCAAAGTGGAGCCAATATATTCATATATTTGTGTGTGACATATAATACATACATGTAATTTCTCTAATTCCAATCTGCTATGTATTATTCCCTGATTCTGTATACCTGTTCCTGGTAAGTATATAGTACCTGCACCCTCTGATAAATTGCCTAGCTGCTGAATACGAAACCACCTAATAATTCTATGACCAAATGTCTTTCCTCAATTCCTTGTTGGTATGTATTTAGAGTCATTCATTCAATGCAGACTTTGTGTACCTTTCCCAAGACATTTATGATAAGCGATCTATGATCTCTGTCCTGAAAATAGCCTAGGGTGGTTAGACAGAAGTGTAAACATAGATTTACAAAACAATCTGAGAATACTTTAATAGTGGCATACACTGAGCCAGGGGATTGCCAAGGAGCATTTACAGTCATACTCATAGAAGGAAGGCATGCAGATAGAAAGGATTAGAGGGGCTGAGAGTTGAGGGCTAAAGTACTCAGCATTTAGAGGCTAGAAAGGAGAAAAACAGCAAAAGAGCTTGAGAAAAAAAATGCTGAATGAGATAAGAGGACATCTGGGAGAGTTCTGGTCCACATCAAGTTGATTGGTTGGATCTGAGATATATTGTAAAGGTGGTTTTTGTTTGTTTTTCTGATATTGTGAAATATGAAAGGACTTGAATCAAAGAAGAGTCATAAGTTATTGGCCTAAGCAACTGCCTGAATAGTGGTACCATTTACTGATATGAGGAACACTGGATTAGGGGCAGGTTTGTGCAGTTCTTGTAGAAATCAAGAGGAGAGTATATAATTCACTGGGGGAAATATTCAGTTTAAGGTGCATACAAATATCCAAGTGAAGATAAAAAGTGAGTGGGAATATGCTAGTCTGAAGATGAGTGCTAGGCCATATTTGGAGATGGGAATTTGAGAATCATCACCAGTTAAACAGAAAACTTGGTTAGTAGTTGGAGAGGGATGTGCGGGGGTCAATAAAGCATTATTGTAAAGTGGAAAATATTAGCATGCTTGTAAGATGAAAGGACTGTTTCATAGGTAGGGCAAAATTGGTGACCAAGTAAAATCCACGAATAGGTTATAGAGACAAGGGACACTTGAAATTGGGATTTTGGTGAGGGTACACTTACCAATGATGAAGTATGACCAAGGGAATGAATGGCTGTGGTGGAATGGAGGGAAAGATTGCTAAAGAGAGCAGGTTATTGAATTGGGTGGCCAGGTATTGATGGGTCATGTACATTAATAATGAAATCTTACACAGCAAGATGATAGGAATTCTAAAGTATTCAGTAAATGAGAGTGAATGCCTTGGATAATGAAGATGACAACATAGTCTGATGGCATAGATTTCGAAAGACAGGAAGCAAGGCCTGAGGGCAACAATGAAGAGCAGGGAGGAAATTTCATCAATCTCCAAGACTATGGTCCAGACTATAAAGGAGGAAAAAAAAAAAAAGAACCACAGTTTGGGAGAGCAGCAAAGGAAGACATGTCCAGGTTTCAATTAGTGAAAGGGGGTGAGGGATATTCAGAAAAGAACTTAGGATAAGAGAATTTGGCAGGTGATGGTTCCTGGATTCCAGAGGGCACAATGTTTTGGAGGGTCTTGAAAGGATGAGAGATTGAGCCAGATGGGGACTTTCATTGCCATGTGAGGACAGAAGTCTTCAGTGGTCACTGCCATAAACATAGCTCCTGGATTTGATGGAATTACTCCTAGTGTCTTCTAGGGTAAGAAGGGCCCTCCAGTTCTTCATACAACAACAGTTTCTCAGTGCTGTTCTCTTAGTTTGTGGAGATGATGTGAGTAGTATTGAAGCTCCGAGGAATCATCTGTTTGAAGGCATGCGGGACTCTCGAGGCTTCGTGTACAAACCTTTAGGAGTGGTGCCACAGATTGGAAATGAACAAGTCTTAACAGGAGTATGTGGGTCTATCTAGCCTTCTCTTAAATCCTACTTTCTGGGAGGTCTCTATGCGTGGAGGTTGAAGGGGAGAAGGCAAGCCTGGACACCATTTGAGACCATAGAAGGGTCAGAGGAGGCATGAAGATGGAGGTAGAGATGCCTGTGGGTGCAGGGTGCCTTGGAACTGTTCTCCTATTATGAAGTGCTCCTCTTCACCACAGGGCACAGTCCAAAGTGGTGGCCAGGCCTAGAGCTGCAGGCTTGCAATTAAGTCCCTGGTGGGGGGAATGTCCAGACTCCAGTAAGCCTCTAACTAGTCACAGAGAAATCTGCATTTTACGTGCTCTCATGGTCAAGGAAACATTTTGTTCTCTTGCTCTCCAATATTTCCACTTCTCAATTATCCAGAAAAAGTGATCTCATGATAGTTCCATTATCCAGAAATTTAGTGTCAAATGTACCTTCTGTGAGAGCTTTCATCAGAAACGTTGCATTGTCTGGTGATTCTTCCCCTTTCACGTATCAGTTCTTGACAGAACAAGGACAGAGGGCAACAGGGAGAAGAGAAAGAAAACTGACCAGTAGGAGTATTAATTGTTTTACACACATTTTTCATTATGTTTTTCCAATGAAGTTGTTATTTCATAACCATTTCAAAGATGAGGAAATAAATTACCAGAGAGATTTGAAAATTCCCCTCAAGGAGATGTCGGAAAGCAGCAAAGCTGAGATTAAAATCCAGAGTTATATGACCCAAAAACACTTGCTCTTTTAACCACATAAGAGCCATGAATGCTGGCTGTACTTCTTTCCCAAATAATCAAGTTATCTACTAACATTTACAGATTATGTACCCTGGGCAGAGTACTATGCTGAGATTTATGGAGAACACAAAGATAAATAAAACACAGATTCTATTCTCCTAATGTGAACAACCAATTTGGAAAGACAACCCATTTGCCTTTAGGTGGGAAAAGTTAACTCCAGAGGAGAAGAATATAATCACTGCTTCAACTTTAAGTTTATCTAAGTACCAAGTTCTATGAGATCATTGTGGGCTGAAGGAATAAGGAGGAATAAGGAGCATGTATGGATGAATTTGTTCAAATAAAGCAAATATGATGTAAAAATAAATGCATTAATACCTGTTTTTCCTAATTTTGATTATTTTTGAAATTTTGAAACCCTGACACCATTTGGCAAATTTCGTTTCTGTCTTTTTCAAAATATTGGGGTTTTGTTTTGCTTTGGTTTACAAAATCGAGGTCTTGGTATAGAAAGATAGATTAAATAGATAACAGCTAGATTGATGATAGATAGACCAGCGATTAGTAAGATTAGGGATGCTGGAAATCATTTTACATCTTTTAAAATTATGTATGATTATATAAGCAATTTCCTACATTAATGGGAGTTCTTTATATACATAAGGATTAACAAAGGCATAGTAATCTTAGTAGGAGAAATCTGAAGAGAAAAATAAGTCCTGGGATCCTCAGGCCCAGGAAACACCATGCTCCAGGATGAGGATTCCACTTTGGTCTAAGACAGAGCTTGCAAGAATTTGGTTTCAAAGTGGCCCTGAGGACATAAGGGTAACTTGTGAAGTCAGCCAAAGCCGGCCACTTGCCATAACTTCTCCCTGTTGAACTGCGGGACTCTTCAGGGCTGTGACCTGACCTGTGGCCCTTTCCAAAAGGGCAGCTTTGGGGGGATCAGGGATGGAAGCAGGTGCCCAAAGAAGGCCATTCGAGCATCAGAGAGTCCATTTCCAGAAACAGACTTATTTACTAACTGGGAAGGCATCCATGAAAACTGAGGGAACAAAAGAGTATTTCATTATAAACCGGTCCTTCACCTTTACCTTAAGCAAGGGTTCCCACTTTCTTTGGCAGACTTTTTCCTGCCTTATGGCCAAGTACAGCTGAGCTGGCAGAAAGCATATCCTCACTAGTTGTGCAGGCTGGTGGGCTGAGGTCAAATATGCCATTATAGAATTCAAGTTTGGGAACATCAGAATAAACCACACTTTTGCTTAAAAATTTACTGATTTTTAAAGTGTTATATTTCAAAGAGTGATGGCTAAATTACTATAATGTACAGAAGCAACAATTTGAGTTTTGTCAGCTGCTTGATAGCTCTTGCCTTCACTACAGAGTAAAATTTCCTTGCTAAATGGACACTGAAGTCAGTAAAGGAGCAAGATTGTATGGGGATCTTATTTTTCTTCAAAATATCCATCCTACTTCATGGATGTGGTTGAGCATGATTTTGGAGTTTTCATTCCTTATACAATTTTGCAGTGTCGTTGATTCTCTGATTAGAATTCAAACTCTCACAAGATCTGAGGCATTCCCAAACAGAACTTTTAACTTGAAAGACCGATGGCTGATATAAAAATTTAAAACTACAATTTAAATGCAACTCTTAAAGTTATTTTATATAATGTTATGAATTGTAACAAACCAAACAATTTTGTAAAGGTTAGAAATATAATTTAATTTGCATTCATTTTGTTTTGTATTACTGACATTTTATGAACGTTTATTGGTTTCCAAAGGATATAATGCTCTTCCTAAGTTAATTGACTAAACACTCACTCAATATAGAAGTTAACAATCCACCTTTCGCCTTCATTTTTATCTAATTGAAATTTCACTTAACTAATTGCTTTTTCTTACATGACATTAATAGCCATCACAATTTATCATTAATTATTACAGCAATTTACTGTTGCAACAATAAATGTATATTTATACTTCAACTAAAATGACAGAATTTAAATATATAAAGCACATGAGACTGTCCCCCTAATTCCACCTAGAATGCTCATCTGTACTTGAAAGAGAGTACTCCAAGGTTTACAATAAATATGAATGACTTGCCTTATTCAAGCACTGATTAGACATGATGATCAACGTGTCATGTGATCAGTGGTTATGTATAAGTTGAGCAATGCTAGAAATGCTCCTTTTGTAGGTGTTTGACTATTTTGACTAGTTCTCTAAAATGGAAGAATAAATCAATACAAATTCAAATACATGTCATGGAAAGAATTTAGACAGAAAGTATGGGTGTGAATCCTAGTTTTACTATTTTAGTCAAATACATGTTTGTTTAGCACCTAATGTGTGCAAGAAATTGAGTAAAAGAGTGGCCCTTGTTCTCAGAATGCCTGTGGTCTGGTGGAGCTTGAGCAAATTACGCAGCTACTCTCTGTTTCTGTCTCCTTCTCCTACCCTGCAAGGTGCATAAAGGTATTAAAGAAGTTCACATGATAATATGGGACACTTGATAGATCTTGATATTTCTTGTGCCATGTACATAATATATATATTAATATCCTAATTTTCCCCCAACAACCCTATTTGAAAGGGCAGCGTTTCAATCACAGGGATGGGCTTGAACTCCAGCACCTGGCTCTGAGTCCTGGCTGACTGCATGGCTTTGGGGATGTAACTTAATGCCTCTGCTCTTCAATTTAGTATAAAATGGTGACAATTTTATTACTTCCTTCATTGCAATTACAGTAAATATTGAACATAATAAAATTCAAGATAAAACCAAGCACAAAATAAGCTCTCCATAGAAGCTAATGGTACTAAAATACAGTACGATTCACCTACAACTCAAAAATAAAGGAATTCAGAGAGGCTATGTAATTTGCCCCAAGGTTACATAATTAAGTCTCAGAGAAGGAACTCAGCCAAGTCTATCTGATGCCAAGCCATCACTGTCTCCAACATTTTGAATCTCCAAAAATAATTTTAAAGATGTGAGAATTAAATAAATTTGAAGGATATTTGTCATGCCAATCAATGTTTTTTAAGCTTTCTCCTTGGCTGGGCATGTTCTTAAGTCCAATTTCTCTGCTCTCCATCCTGAGCCCAGATTACCAAATTAAATCCTTTCACACCAGCACCAGGGAGCAGCGTCAGAGTGTGGTATGCGTCCTGGTAAATGGGGTGGCCAAGCAAATCCTTGTTCTCCAGCTGCCTCCCCACCAAGCAGTAGCTATTTCATTGCATTGAGTGAGGAAACTTGCTCAGGTATGGGGGGCTGGAGGGGGCAGGTCTGGACAAGATTGTGAAGTTGATCTAGTCTTTTGACTGTGAGTGTTTTGGCCTTCTCCCTCCAGCTCACTTTGTCTGATTTTTGTGTGTGTTGATTTTAAATTAGTGTGCTGAATTACTCTCCTATGAATATGGAGAAGTCACGTGGTTTTGACAGCCCTCAAGGAGGCCAGAAAAAGAGCAAGAGAGAGATCCTGAGGTCCAGCAAGAGGGCATGGTCTCCCCTGGATGAGCAGCTGCCTCCTGGTTCTGAGGAGGAAAGTCATGGTCTCACTATCCCCACTATGGGTGAGGACAAGCTCTCAGGGGTACTTGAAGGGGTCTTACTGTGGGTGGGGTGGGTTTTGGAGCTTTTGGCTGGGGGTAGACGATTCTGGAACGAGGACTTGGTTTTTCCTGGCATGATGCTGCAAACTTCTATGAAATGAGCCCTTCTGAATTCCCACACAGATCCTCAGAATGCAGACCCTCTTGATGGAGGTGACAACTAAAGAGTGGACACTGCTTACTTCCCACTCCAATGTCCTCTCATCTTGATGCTTCCAGGACCCTGCATCTGTGCCAGAAGCACGGGGCTTCTTTCAGCACATCAAATTTTTTATTGAAAAGATTTTATTCGAATGAAGCTTTGATAATAATTTTAACAATTTAAAGAGCAATAAGAAAATAACCCCCATGACATAACTGTTGGATGGTTTTTCTTCCTTATCCACCATCCAATTCATTCTACCCCTTCAAGTGCCTCACTTGAAGTCAGAGAAAATCAGCCGAGAGTGGCCAACCAGAATGGAAACAAACGTTTAACAGGAAATGCTGCCTTTTTAACCTTACTGTTTTGTTAGTTGACTATCTGTTGAGCCAGTGATAAAGATCCACCTTAAAAGATTGGTGCTTCTTCAATCAGGGTGCCTTTGGCTTTTCAGGACTCTCATGCAATTTGTCCCTGGAATGAATGCAAATTTGGTTTCTAACTTGGCAGAGAACTCCTTGCAAATAAACATTACTGGCTGGCTGCCTTCGGTAAATGTCCTGATTCAATAAGGAGAGTCTCTGTGGTGATTTATATCCAACAAGAAAAACACAAAATGTTTTTTCACCCTTCGTATTTACACCAGGTAATTTAAAAATTACTCTAGCATCTCTTGCTCTTTGGTAGCTTATTTTCTTCTTCCCTTTCATGTTTTTCACTTTTTTCTTTTTTTAAAGTTACAGTCTTTGGCAAGTTTACACCGCATTCTCAGGAAAGGCTGATTATGGAAAACAGGAGGTTCGCCTTGGGAAAAAAAAATGACCATGAGTATTAAAACATAAGACTAAATATGAAAGAAATAGAATGATTGAATGGTGGTGGATGATGAGATAGAGTAATTTTAGTCAGTTGTGCTTTGGCTGACTGTTCTGTTTCTTTCTCATTTATAGAAGATTCCAAACAAGGAAATATTCAGCAGTGGCTGGAATCTGGATTCTTGTAAGTGTTTCTTGATGCCCTGATTTTGACATTTTGTGCACTTTAGTATTTGAACTTCTACCAGTAAGGTCCCTCTCCTACTCCTTTCCTGGGCTCTTACTCCTAAAATGTCCTTAAGAGAAATGGTGGTTTCTATCTAAAAGTCTAGTTTCAAAGACACATTACTCTCATTTCTCTGTATACTCCATCCCCAGAGTCTCTGGTCTGGTTGTTCTGTTGCAAAGATCCATGAAAACAATGCAGGTAACTCTGCCAGGGCAAGGTGTGGTACCCAGGGATATTTATTTTAATTGGGTACTTGCATGATTGCCCTTTTAATTCAAATGTGGTATGTCAGTTTAAAAGTACAACTAGAATGCCATTTTAGTCCCTGGCTGTTTATTGGTTTCCAAAAGTCCTCTCTTAATAAAGCCAGAATGTACATTTGCTCTTGCCTGTTTAATTAAAAAAGCAATTCAGTATAGTTTATTTTCACACGTTGTTTGACTCTCAGTACTTTTGTCTCTCTTTTTAGTGTCTCTGTAAATGAAAACTTTCAGCAAGGTGTTGACAACACTGGTAAGCTAAGAGAACCCAGAAGCAGTTATGCTTTGTGGGTTTCAGTGGGAGATGCATTAAAATGTGTGTATGAATAATTCCTCTTAAAATAAAAATCATCAGTGGATCCTAGAAGTGGAACAGATCTCATAAAACATTCAGCTCAGTCCCTTCATTTGGTATATGACTGAAGCCCAGAAAGGATATACACTTATCCAGGGAAGATCAGAGTCTAGAAACCAAGGCTCTTGCTGTATCGTACTGTGTCAGAAGCCCCACTGGGTTCTATGGATGGCATTTGCAAGGGGCATAATTGACAATATAGAAATTTCTTAATTTTTCCTCACTTGACATTGCAATTTTATTTCTAAATCTAACTTCTTTCTATTCTTCAGTCTCAAAATTGCATTCATAACTTCTTTCTTTAATGATACATTTGTCCTCAAGAAGAATAAATGACTGACTTCTGAAGCTAACAGTATAAGTATTTATGAGGCAGAAAACATATCAAGCCTCTTTCATTGAGATTTGATAAGAAAAAATTTCTCTTATAAAAAGAAAGAGAAATTTAAGACAAGTCTCATGGTTTCCCTGTATGAAATACCATATATCATAGAATCTAAGATCCCTCAATTATAAGAAGCACTTGTGTTTCAAGTACCCCTCAAATAGAAAAAAAAAAAACCTTGGCAATTATTAGTGGAAACAATATTGAGTACAAGACACATCCTGATTTCATAGATGTTAAAATATGAAAAAATTGCATCTTAAAACTGACAAAATACCATAAATAATGTGTGTGAAAAAATGACAAATTAAGAGTTTAATGATTAAAGGGAAAATTATTAGTCTAATATTTACTTGCTTTATGGTTTTAATTATGTCTTTTCCTTCACTGCCATCTTAAATTAAAATTGATCATTGTGTATAAACCAGTTGAAGCCAGGGATTATTATTATTTTTTTTTGTTATTGTTTTTTGTTTTGCTTTTAACTAGATATATGATTGAAATTTCCTCCTTCGCCAAACTTCCTTATTTTTTTAACATAAAAAATTCTATGATATGAAAATCTCCAAAAATTTTTGCCAATAAATTGAATTTAAGTATCTTTGTTCCATAATAGTTCACTCTCAAGAAAAGTAAGGACTTGTGAAACATAGCCAGCATCTCAAATCCCCCTGACTGTTCCTGGCACAGGTTCTAGCATTATCAGTAACTGTACTAAAAGCCTCACTTCCTGGAAACTAAAGACAAATAAATCATGGCCCTTCCTCCTCTAACTCAACTCAATGAACTGTAAAGGCACAGACATGAGGCAAAGACCTGGAGGGGAAGAATGGATATCAGGGTGGCTCTGAGATCAGCAACATACAGTTTCGATTTGCCAGGTCTTTTATCTTTTATTACTTTTAATAATAATGGAATAGCTTCTTACAGGTTTAATTGAGCCTTGGCTTTCACAGGGCCCTTTCCCATCGATCATATTTTAGACTCGGTAACCCATGCGGTAGCAAAGCTGGTCTCATTTTGTTCCAACGGTGAACGATTATGGGCACAGGGTGCTCGAGTACCATGTTTTCTGGTCACAGCTAGTTAGAGGTAGGAGGAGAAACTCTAGGCCCAGGCTTTGTATGAGCCCCACTGTGTGCAGGTTTCAGCTGAGCTCAGACAGCCATATACTGAGTTTGTGACATGCAGGAGCTAAGATACTGCCAGAAACCAGTGCCCTGAAGGCCATGGGCAGGGTGGCAAGGAGAAAAATGGTGTGAAAAGAAGAAAGAAAAGTAGTTGCTGCTGGAGGAAAAATCCACCAGAAACTCATAACATCCCAATCTGATGTAGAGTGCAATTCATGCTGAAGCTGGTTTCTTTTGTTGAGACTTCAGAGGCTTCATACATGGAAGTAGCAGCCAGATCTAGGTGTCTATTCATCATGCAGGTGGCCCATGTCTGCCATACAGAGCATTCTAGTGGGCTTAGAGACCTCAGCTAGACCCCAAACTAAATGGAGAGGCTGACTAAGGCTTTGGTGGTACTGCTGCCAGTTTCCTCACAAGTGGGGTGGCCAAGATGGGGTCTTGGCCTTTCACGGTGACTCTGTGGCTACCTGTAATCTTATTTTCATTAAGCTGGTATCTAGTTGCCTCACCTCCCATCTTGTTCACTACCATTATGCTAGGGAAAGCCCCTGACCCTTGGCACTTCAGCCTTTCATCAGTAGAACTGGAAGGGAAAAGAAATTAGGGCATATCAAGGACAGGCATGCTGGGTAGTTTGCATATATTATCTCATTTACCAAAACCATCCTGTGAGGTGAATTTTGCCATTCTTAATTTTTGCCAGCTGACAAACAAGGTTAAGATAGGTTGAGTAACTTGCCCAGAGCAGCCCAGTTACTAAGTGAGGTGAGGGAGATGAGAATTAAACGTGGGTCTGTCTGACTCCACAGCCACGTTGCCTTCCTAGAGCTTACAGAAATCTAGCAGATATGTTATATATGAAAAGTCTGGAGAGGAAAGCCCTTATCCAGATTCCCTGTTAGAAAAATCAGAGCATGAATAATGCAAGTGAGTTCACTGGTATCTACTTCCCTCACCAGTTTTTCTGTGCACTTGCCTTTTGGCATCACAATACATTTTTCTTGCATTTAGTTTATTTGATAAGGCACAAAACAAATTTTTTTGTGTGTTAAGTGTCTATAGAAATGCAAAATGTCATATTGGGATCTTAAGATAAAAAAGATACATAAAATTATCCCTTTAGAAATCCATAATAAGTCATTTGATCTTGATTCCAGAAACTTTAAAGTTTAGAAAATTAAATTAAACTTTAAAGTTTAGAATTAGAAAACCCTAAATCCTTGTGACTTTTGCAAATTGATGTGCCTGAGAAACTAATGCATAACTGGAAAAATCTTTGATTATTGCGCTTTTCTGAGGCTCACCATATCTCTATCTTTTCTGATCTCTGTACAAGACTTTCCACATAAGGAAGTGCATCACCTAAGCTATGAGAAGGGGCACAGGGCCACTCTTTGAATCATAAAAGCATCTCACTATCTCTCAGTCATTGGAGAAGTGTTATCTTCTCATCAGTACTTGGATGGTGAGGAAGAGCATCTTTCTGTTAGACATTTCTATATTAAAGAGTATCTGTTCCAGTTTGCAAGCTGCCAGAATGCAATATACCAAAAACGGAAAACCTTTTAAAAGGGAAATTTATTATAGTGCAAGTTTACAGTTCTAAGGCTGTTAAAATGTCCAAATTAAAGCAAAGCTATAGAAATGTCTAATCTAAGGCATCCAGGTAAAGATATCTTGTTTCAAGAAGGCTGATGATGTTCAGGGTTTCTCTCTCAACTGGAAAGGCACATAATGAACACGGCAATGGCTGCTAGCTTTCTCTGCAGGCTTCTTGTTTCAGGAAGCAACCCTGGAGGCATTTTCCTTCTTTATCTCCATAGGTCTCTGGCTGTGCAGGCTCTCCTGTCTCTTGTGGTTCTGAAGCTTTTACCAAAGTGTTTCCTCTTTTAAAGGATTCTAGGAAACTAATAAAGACCCACCTGGAATGGGTGGTGTCACATCTCCCTCTGATCCAAAGAGGGGGTGCCAGGGTAGTTCAGTGGCAGAATTCTCGGCTGCCACGCAGGCAGGGGTTCAACCCCTGACCCATGCACTTCTCCAAAAAACAAACAAACAAACAAAAAAAGCAAACAAGCAAAAATTCAACAAAATGGTGTTGCAACAACGTGATACTCACATGGAAAAAGAATGAAATGTGACCCCTCCATACAGCATACAAAAAAAGAAAAAGAAAGTTAATACCCACAGTTGGTGGTATCACCTCTCTGTGGAGATAATCTAATCAAGTTTCCAACCTACAGCACTGAATAGGGATTAAAAGAAAAGGCTGTCTCCACAAGATGGATCAGGATTAAAACATGGCTTTTCCAGGATAAATAATCCTTTCAAACTGGCATAGTATCTTTTGTATCATTTCCCTTAGGAGTTAGAGGAGTGGATATTTAAGAAGAATGAAGCAGTATTCATCTTTCTTATCCAAGTTAAAACATCTGGAAAAGAAGCAAAAGTATTCATGCAAAACTAAAATGGAAAGTAAAGATCGCTTCCAGCTACCGTTGCCTATTGGAATATATATTTTCAGACTTAAAAGTAAAAAATAACACTAACTATAAATAGTAATTATTATTGTTTATCAGTTGCTGACTGCATATTTAAAAGATGGCCAAGTATTCCTCAAAATAAAACAGCAAGATGGTTAACCCATTAAAAATTGAGGTAAGAGAGACTCAGAAAGTTTAAATAAGTTGCCTAAAACCACACAGCCAATATGAGATGGAAACATAATTTGAATTCAAGTCTGTCTCATTTCAAAGTGCATGCTTTTTCTACCAGAAACTAGTGTAGCTCCAATGGCAGCACATTGGTGCAAACTCACTGCCATTGATTTTATCTCTAGCTTTTCCCTATTTCTATGAGCCAGTCTTGGGCGGTAGAAGGGGACAGTTCTTAAAAGTAAGATTTTTTATGTTGGACCACATTCTGAAATTTATTCCAGTTAAAGCTAGAGGTAATTTTAGTTTAAAGGGCCTATTATTGGTTAAATAGTATAAAATTAAGAAAGAGGTACAAAGCTATTCTATACTTAACTTATAAATAACTCCTATTACTTGAAATTGCCTGAAGTCTCACCAGTCTGGGGGTACAAATTTGGTTACAATAGCATCAGTACCTTAATTTTCATGACTCTTTGAACCTACCTTGGTGACACAAGAACTCTCTGCACATTATGCTTCGTAAGTATTTTTAGGAAGCGTCAGGGATGTCTCACATGTATCTGTGAATGGGTCTGTTTCCATTGTTACTGCTCCTGCCCCACTACTGTCTCGTGGGGGTCACCATTCAGACAAGTCATGTCTCCTCACTTCCTGATCATTATGTTCCTCTGCCGCTTCCTCTGGGCTCCTCCTTGAGCCAGTGTAATGTTCTATTTCTTGCAGAATTTATAGAAACATTCATTTCCATTATGTTGCGTGATCCTGTATCACTCGAGGACTTAGGTAGCATTACTAGGGTTCTGGGTCACACAAAACACCTGGCAGAAGTAGTCTTTCAGCTTCTTTCTACAGCCCACACGCTCCTTAAACCCTAGTCCCAGACTGAGTGATAGGAAAACAAACACGCTATCAACTCCATTTCCCCACCCATAGGCACACATCACATCTGACAGCTCCCCTTCTACCATTTGATTCATTGTTCATTTATTTAACAAATATACATTGAGTACCTCCTACAAACCAGGCACTCTAAGGACTAAAAGAAAACAGATGCCGTGGAGATAAGACAATAGCTAACTAACTACAATAAATAACATACCAGGTGGTGATAGATACTAAGAAGAAACTTTTAAAAGGATAAGGAGTATAAGAAAGGGGCACCACTCATATATATTGTCAGGAAAGTCATTCTGATAAACTTACCTTTGAGAAGGTACCTGAAAGAAGTAAGGGGGCAGGACATTTGCTTATCTAGAGGAAGAGTGTTTCCTGATAAAGAAGATAGCACATTCAAGGCCTTAGATTGGGTGCTTTCCTTCTGTATTCCAGGAATACAAGGAGGCCAGAATGGTTGGCACTAAGCAAATGAAGAAAAGAGTTGATGACCAGGGGTTGGAGAATTATCCAGAGGCCAAATAATTTAGGACTATTTATATCCTTGTAAATACTTAGGCCTTACTCTGTGAACACATGAAAGTAGTTTTTGTGGAGAGGAGTGGCATAGCCTTGGTTCTGTTTTAACAGAACAACTCTGGCTGCTTTGAAGAATAGGCTGTGGAGGAAGGGAATTGGGGAGGGTGGAAGCAAGAAGCCAATTTAGGAGGCTAAAAAATATTTCAAAAGAGGGAGGATGGAAGCTTAGACCACGGTAGTAACAATAGTTATTCAGAGAACTATTGGATACTGAATCTCTTTGGAAGGTAGATACTACAGATTTTACTGATGATTTGATGTGGAATATGAAATAGAGGAAAGTCAATGTGATTGCAGCAAATTTTGACCTAAGCACCTAGGAGGATGAAGTGGCTGTTTATTGAGATGAGAAAAATAATAGAAAGATCATGCTTGGGGGAAGAGATGAGAAATTAAATTTTAGGTGTATTAAGAATCAAATGATTAATAGATATCGAAGAATGTCATATTGAATAGGCAATTGGATCTGCAAGTCTAGATTTCAGGAGTAAGGTCCAGAAATAGATTTATACAATGGGAGTGGTCAGCATATAGATGGTGTTTAAAGCCATGGGGTTGGATGAGCTCACAGAGCAAGTCAGTGAGATAGAAAAGAGGCCAGGAAGTTTCAGAAGAGGCAGCAAAGGAGATGGTGCAGGCTGTGAGGTACAAGGAAAATTGAGAGAGAAGTGTTGACGTATTGTAGAAGTTGAGTGAAGTCAGTGCATCACAGAAGGATTATCAATAGCCATCTACTGATAATTGGGGTACATATGATGAAGAATGAGAGTTGGCCATTGGATTTGGCACTGGAGGTCATTGGCGACCTTGACAAGAGCTATTTCAGAGGAGTGGTGGGAAAGAAAGTCTGACTACTGCTTTCAAGAGTGGAGGAAATGGAGACAGATGAAAGAAACCTATTTTGAGGAGTTGTGAGGAAAAAGAGAACAGTTATTGAAATGGTAGTTGGCAGAAAGATGGAGACAAAGTAGGTTTTCTTTGAGGTGGGTGAGAGCTATTGCACATGGTCTGTAAGTTGATGGGAATGATCTAGTGGCTGAGATGTACTGAGCTGTATGTGATGCCTTTCCCTGGCATTCCTGAAGCAGTGAACAGAGTTTGGAACTCCTTCTGGGGACCTCTCCTCTGGCGTCCTCAAGGTCTCTTCCACTGAAGCATTGCTTACTCAAGCTTATGTTTTATAGAAACCATTTGGACTTCCCCTTTTACTGCGACAAATACTTTCCTTTGTCCCTTCTTTCCATATTAATTTCACTAACTGCAAGAAGTGGGACAGATGTTCTTGATGCTTGTATATATCTTGTGTTTCACAACAGTACTTCATATGGGATTTCCTCTCGTTCACCTCCTGTCCTGTCTTCCAACAAATATGAAGACATTTTAGCTGAATGACCTCCCAGTCTTCTTGGTAATCCTTACATCTCTGGAGTATCATTTGCTCAGGAAACATGGATGACTTACAAGGAAAGCTTAATGGGCATCCTTTAAGTTCTTTTTCTTTTCCCTACCTGAGAACCACCACCAGTGATGGCACAGACGAGCTCTTCTTAGTGATCATAAACTGCACAAGCAAGTAAGCTCAATTCTCAGTATGGGCTCAACTAGATCCATGAACCATCCTATAACCACACCATGAAAGAACATTCAGATCCTCGTTGGGGTCAAACATAGTGCTAAAGTATGACCAAGGTCACATGACTGTGAAGTTCTCTCTTCCAAGGCTCCTGACTCATTCTTAATCCCAGGTGCCACCTTGGAACTCTATATAAGAAAGCCTAAGGAGAATAACTGATTGGTAGCAAACCCACCTGTCAGAGAAAAAAATTAAACATCAGTAATGTCTAACTGTGAGAAAGCATTGTTGATAGACACATATGGTGAATGCATATTTCAACATATAGATTTATATAATAAGTACTTATTTAATAACACATCCAAGCATAACTGTGAGAAAATTAGAATTTCAATAGCGAATAGACAGTTTCTATCAAAGATATGTTTTGTGCCACTATTCGATATTTTGTTAATTCATTTGTCCTTTTATATTTTTAAGTATTTCTTCTCTAAACCCCAAAGAGTTCCCAGAAGAACAAACTTCTCTTTTTCCAGAAGGAATTTATTGTATGATAAGACTTACAAAGTCAAATTCTAAATTTTGTTGTCAATATTATATAAGAAAATGTCGAAGAAAACCCAATCAAATATAATAGCTGTTTCTTTAATGCTTGTTAAATGAGTGCATTTAAAGCAAGAAACTGTGCTTGGTAGAAGGTATGAAGAAAAAGAAAATATGGCTTCTTTTTTCAAGAACGTCACCGTGACTTTCTAGGACTATTAAAATCTGAATATAACCTGTGCTAACTCTTCTACAAAACCCTCTAGCCTTATTCACAAAACCCTTTAGTCCTATCCCCTCCTATTATATTGCTAGCTCTGTATGTTTCCTTGTCCAGTGCTTCCCGTCTTAAGCTTTTTCCTATTTTACTCTCTTCTTGCCCTTCTTTTGTGGCCTGATCCCTATCTTCTCTATAAGGCCAGGACTTAGAGACTCATTCTTACTTCTAAATGCCAGTAACACCCCTTATGTGTTCTACCCACGCATTACTCAGCCTGTGCTGCCTCATATTATTAGGGATATGATCTGTCTCACTAAAAAATTATAAACTCCACTAGGGCAGGAACATGTCTAAACAATCTGATTTTTACAAAGCCTGTCAATGAAAGGATCTTAGTAAAACTTGTTTATAATGAAGATAACGTAGTCAGGTTAGAAAATCTTCACAGAAGAGGTAGAACTTAACCTAGGAATTGAAAGAGAGACGTGGTTTTGAAAGAACAAAGAGGGAAATCAAGAAAATTTCATTTTGTGGAAGCCACTGGGACTTCAACAAAGGCAAAGACATGAGCAGAACACCAGGTGTGTGCAGGAAAGCCCTGGAAGAGCGTTCAGACTAGAGAAATGGTTTCATGCTAGGGAGAAATGGCCGGAATTTTTAAATAGGGTGTGGCCAGATTTTAAAACGGTTTTACAATCCAGAAGGGAGACTTACTTGATGTCATAGGACAGGGATGACAAAGATATGTCATCTCATGTTCTGGCTCAAATTGATAGGTAGTTGTAACTTGGGTCTCCATTGATGTGCTGGTTTGAAATTTATGTACCACAGAAAAGCAATGTTCTTCAAATCCAATCTTTTGGGGGCAGACCTATTGTTGGGTAGGACCTTTTGATTAGGTTGTTTCCATGGAGATGTGACCCCACTTATTCAAGGTGGGTCTTAAGCCTTTTACTGGAGTCCTCTATGAAGAGTATAAAAGAAGTAAGCACAGAGCTCAGAGGCAACACAGAGAGCAGAGATGAAACCAGACACAACGTTTGGAGATGCTAAGCTAAGAGATAAAATCCAGAGTTTGCCCCAGAGCAGCTAAGTGAGGACCCACAGATGCTGACAGAGGAAGCCACAGGAATCGGAGCTGAAAGCAACAAAGCAGGAGCAAGGAACAGTAGACGCCAGCCATGTGCCTTCCCAGCTGACAAAGTGTTCCAGGTGCAGGTGGCTTTTCTTAAAAAATCAAGCTATCTTTCTCTAGATGCCTTAATTTGGACATCTTCACAGGCTTAGAACTGTAAATTTTAACCTAATAAATGCTCTTTGTAAAAGCCAATCCATTTCTGGTATATTGTGTTCCAGCAGCATCAGCAAACTAAAACAGTTGAGGTGGGTTTAGAAGTCATATTTTTGTGCACCTGGAAACAGGGTCATGAATAATTAGTGATAACAATCACAGATATAACACTGGGGAATTGAAACACATGTGCTTCATAGTGAATTGTGAAAGGTATTGGGGAAATGGAATGACAGGTCTCTGTTTATCCTGGCAATGGGAAGAAGGTGCCACATTAGGAAGGTGGTTATTATGAATAAGGATTAAAATAACACGGGCTTAGGCTGGATCAGCAGTGGGAGGGAAAGAAAGGGCCAACAGTATGTCAAAAATTAATAGATATATGGGTAAAGAAGAGCAAAGGATCACAGTTGGCTTAGGTTTTGATCCTGGTTGTCAGGGAGAATATACAAGTCTTTTTCTTCAAAGTGTAAGTGCTAATAATTTGCCTATTGAGATAAATAGATGCTGCTGACTACCTCTAGTAAGGGTTGTGGTTACACAGGAGTTAAATATTCAGAAAGCTGCAAAATGCTATTATTTTAGAGTCCTGTGAAAATGTAATTTGATTAGTCTATTGGACGATATTCCAAAGAACCAAATGTCTTCCATGAATCAGTCAGAAATGCTCAGGAAAACCAAAATAAAAATTGCTTTCTAAGCCAATAAAGGTGCTAATTAGTGCCTTCTGCATATCTAACTACATCTTCTCCAGTAATACATTTTGCAGGGTTAAGTGTGGTGTCTGCTGCTTCAGATGGCAGAAGTCCTAACAGTAGGGAGGGTGGCTGGAAACTCAAGCATATAAAAGGGAAACAGAGCTGGCATTTTAACCCAGGGAATGGGACCTATTGAGTAGAATAGGGAAAAAAACATTTCTCACTTTAATTTTCCTCCAAACTAGCCCTTAGGCAATTTGGGGATATTAGGGCCTCAGAGAAAATATGATATACTGTTTTCCGTCTTCCTCCCCTAATGTTTTTGGAGAATAAAATCTGGTTTTAAAAGCCTGACAATGGTATCCTGGGAGGAAAAAAGAAACAGAGAAAATATCACAGTCAATCAACTGGAGAAGCAAGTGTAGAATGCGGGAGGGCTTTATGGGGCAAATCCCGGTATATCTATAAGGTCCATCCTGATGAAAGGAGCTGTCTGTTTGCCCCACCATGACTTTCCCTAGGACTGAAATTCTTCCTCTGATCAGAAGTAGCAAACTCAGATGCTTTCAGGAACCAGGCAGGTAATCAAAAATGAGTTGAGCTGGGGGAATAGGGACTGTGGTGAATTGGAGAGCACATCTCCAACAGATTGCTGCCCGGAAGAGAACTGGATTGGTGCTGATGGGTCTTCCAAGTTTTAAGGAAAGTCTAGGAATCCCAATGCCTCAGAGAACTGACACATCATGAGCTACCAGCTGTGCGTCTCTGTTCAGGTTCAATATTAAAAACAGGCACAGGGAAGCACGGACCAAACTATTGACAAGACCACCTTAAGCTGCAGGAAGTTTATCTTAAAATTAGCATAATAGGAAGCAAAATGAAGAAAAAGGGCAAAAAAAAAGCTTCCAGTGGGCAAGGAATAATAATTTTACACTGCCTTGTATGAATTTCAAACGCCTGAGTCCAAAAGCTGGAAAGGCTTCAGCAGTCATCAAAAAGTAAGCACATGATAATGCTGTGAAAACACCACATGGTTGACAGGACTTAGAGGACCGGGGAACACGAAATGGCAATCAAGCAGTAAACCAGAGAAATCTTTAATGATTTTATTACCAATTTCTTTAAAATCAGGCTTATATTTTGAATTCCAAAAATATCAATTCCCTTTTGGATTGGTTTTCTTCAAAATCTAGCTTGTATATATATATGTGTGTGTGTGTGTGTGTGTGTGTGTGTGTGTGTGTGTGTGTGTGTGTGTGTGTGTGTGCATGTATGCATTGAATACATGCACGTGTACCTATGCATTTATTGGATGCAAGCAGACATTTGTGTCATTTAAAATAAGATCTAGAAGAAAAAGTCTGAGTCCAACGAAGGAGTTTAAAGCTGGTGTTTGTACACCAATGAGCATAGAATTCTGGAGAGGGGTGCTCAAACATCCCTCCCATCCCCTAATTGTCACTGATGGCTGAAAGTCAGAGAGAGCTGTAGGGGGAAAGCAAAAAGACCATTTCCCCAGCTGTAGAGGTTTCATATATGCTATTGGACTAGAACCAACCCCTCCCACCTGCCCACCACCACCATAACCCAGCCGGGTCCACTTTGCATGGCTTTAGGGACTTCTTTTCCTCTTCCAGGCTGCCCTGGGGTTTTTAGTAACCAAATGGCTCCTGAATAAAAAAAAGCCAGGGCCGTCGGTTGTGGTCCATGGGGTGTGGGTTCTAAATTCACATGGACACTGGAATCTTATATAGATTCTCTAGGTAAAAGAGCAAGATTTTTCTGGATTACTAACTGGATTCTCTGTAGAGCTAAGATTTTTTAAAACTCAGCAAGGCTGTATTAACTCTTCTAGAAATGGATCTTTTCCTCACAAAGCATTTGAGCAATTCACTGCGACCATAATGCCAGGCTCCTGACCCTAGACCATACATATACATTCTAGGAAATCCAAAGGAACAATAGACAGACAGATTGACTGACTGAAGCTGTGGTAAAGGATGCAGAATTGGCTGAATAAGCATCCAAGTGTCATAGAGCTACTGAATGCTTTAGGACAAAGGAGAAGTGGTATTTACAAACTATACAGAATTCTCAGGAGTTTATAAACCATCAGGAATGAAGCCTTCCTTTGTGAGCTATATGCAAAGCCAACTTATTGCTAAACACATTACAACATCAAGTCATTTCAACATGATTGCCTAAATATTATTATACTGTGTTTGCATCATAACAATTAATAACATGGCAAATGGATTTTCTCTCATGTGACAACTTCAATCAACTGGCAGGAGCTTCATGAGTTTGCAAAGCTCTGAGATTGCATTAAGTTCATTGAGCAAGAGTGCTGCAAAACATTGACAATGCCTGTCTAAGTACTGTGTATTGAATAGTTATGTTTTTTAAACTCTGCATACTGGAGTTGCCTCATGGGATAAAGGAAAAGCTAAACGAGAGGACACTTCAACCAAAAAAAGCCCCTAAAACCCAAAGTTTTGAAATGACAGATATAAGGAGCAAAAAAGACTGGAGTCTTTTTTCTAAATTCATTGCTGACTTGTGGCATAAGTTTGAATGAAATGTTTTATTTTAACTTACATGAATATTTGCCACCAGACATTGCATGGGAAGTTTTAAAATGTCACGTAGAATCATAAAAATGCTCATTCACCTTAATATTCTATCATTGGCAGCGGCTCCCTGGAATGTTTTATTAAGCAGTCTGTGTTTTCTTCAAGTTATCAACTTCTGAAGTTTAAAAGCAGACTCCCAAATTACTCTGATTTTCTCAAAAAAAAACTCCCATGAATTTATTCTAAACAAAACATGACAAAGAAGCTTCACCTCAAGTGTTAATTCCAACGGGTTGTTAATAGATTCCCTGATGGTTTTGAAAGCCCATCTATGCTGGATGGGAAAGTAATACAGTTGATTAAGGATGGCTGCTCCTGGAGTGGGATTGGGTCAGTAGCTTAGCAGCTATACATATCCCTCCACTGAATTTAAAATTTTAAAATAGATTCACAGAGTTCCATTTGTTTTGTAGGGCATCATCTTTATCCTGTTTCCTTGTTTGCTCAAAACCTTTCAGGGTTTTCCATATTCTGACACCCACATATAAACTCCTCTTTCTGACTTTCAAACAAGCTGCAAGGCATTCTGTTTAACAGTGTGGAATTATGAAAAGAAACAAAGAAACACAACAGCAAAATAAAATAAGCTGTGGCATCCTATTGGCCATGGGAAATTTATTAACAATCTCATGAAGTCTCAGTTTTCTCCTCTTGAATTAGTAAATAATACCCACTTCATGGATTTGTTGTGAGATAAAGAAACTGTATGCAGGCAACATGCTTAGCACAGAGCCTCTCACAAAGTGTTAAACAAATAGTGCTAAATAGTATTGCTGTAACTAATAATAGAGGTAATCATAAATTCCCAGATCTGCTACTGTGTCATCACTGGCTTATTATTTAACTTTATGAATCTCAGTTTCTTATCTGAAAAGTGAAGGTAGTTCCTAAATTTTAAGGCTGTTGTAAAGATTAGACGGCATAAATGAATGGAAGATGCTAAATAAGTAATGGGTCCTTCATGTATTCTTTTACCTGTACCACTCTTTTTTCCCCAAACTTATTATTCCATGAGAATATGATCTCATTGGGCCAGCCCTATCGCTTTGCTATGCAGTTGCTAAAGGCACCTTCTTTTCTCTTCTTTCACAGAAATACCTCTTTTCCATCCATAAAATTCCACTCATTCTTAAAAATCCAGGACCATTACCACTTCCTCTATAAAACCTCTGCTGACTACATTTGCCACTGACTCCCTCATCACTGAACAAGTACCACACACCTTCAAGTGCTTATCACACAACTTAGCCATTAATTATCTTCTGTCTTGTTCACTACAGAGATGACTTACATCTCATGCCTATACCTCCGTGGATATGGAAATCAATCCCATATTAGTTCATTTGGGGATGAGAAAATCATCCAGGAGACAAAAATAATCAAATCCACCCTCCTTTTTCTGTTGCAGTTTCTTTGCATGAACAAAGAGTGGGTCAAAAGACTGTGAAAGACTACATAAGGTAGGTGACAGAATCAGTGTTATTTCACACCAGTATTTTACAGCCACATCTTTAATAGATGAAATAGATGTGATCTTGGGATCTTGTGAAAGGTCACTGGTTTGTTAAACAAATCATGGTGCCTATAACATTTCCATTAGCATTGAGAGGAAAAGGGGTTCTTTAAATGTCATAAAAGAGTGAGCAAATTAGATCAACAAATGCTGACTTGGAGGGAAATTTAATTAAAACACATACACTAATGGCCTTCTTCTGTAAGTCAACTGTTCATAAAGACTTGTTCACAAACAGCTCCATTCACATTTTCATACTGCCAAGGTTATTGTCATCAGGCTGTTTGCTGGACAATAACGCATACATTTTCCAATGTCACATAGAAAGTAGTGAGAGTTTCTTGATATGAGGACGCGACGCACTCATCTCAGTGGTCACACACAGCAGGATCAGCACCACCTGAAGAACCTCATAGCAATTCATGTTTCTGGGCCCTGCCTCAGACATAACTGCATCAGACAACCTGGAGGTAGGTTTCTGCGAGCCCTTCAGAGGACTCTGATGCTCACTCAGCTTTAAGAACTACTGGCATACACTATGAGCTGTTTGATTTGGGTACTGTGCTTAGATACCCTTGCATTTTCAGGGCCCAGCAGAGAGCCTGGAAAATGGTGAAGATGGAGGTATTTTTTTAAAGAATTGAATCAAATTAAACTACCTAAATCCCATAAGCAGGCAGTACAAACTACAAGAAATAAATGGAAAAATCTTTAGATCATATTGACCAAACAAAGACTAAAATGGAGCATTGGTATTGATTTGGTTAATCTGTGTGATATAATCAAGAAACTTGCATATTTCAGGAATAAAAATTCTTTGTGCCATGTAGAGATTACACTGAAAAGGATGAAAGTTCACAAAATGTTGGCATCAGGGTTCTTTCTTAACACTTGCAGACATGCAAGGTGGTTCTGGATTGGTCTAGAGGTAAATTTTTTTCCCCTTTATTAGGGAAGTTTGGATTTACAAAAGAATCATATATAAAATACAGAATTTCCAAATACCACTCCATAACCAACACCTTGCCTTAGTGTGGAATATTCGTTACAATTGATGAGAGCACATTTTTATAATTGTACTACTATTTAAAGTCCATGATTTAAACTTCCTGAAACTTTTTTAAAATTTTATTCTATTACCATATATCCAACCTAATAGTTCCTCCTTTGACCACATTCAGATAGACATTTCAGTGCTGTTAATCACATTCATAATGCTGTGTTACCATTTGTCTCCATTTTCCTTTTTTCTCACCTGGCATTGCTGCAGTGTGACTGTGGTTGTCAACCTTGTCCCTGGATGCACATTTGAATCACCCAGGGAGCTTGCAAGAAATGTAGATGCCTGGAGCCCAAAGCCAAAGACTCCGATTCTATAGATTTTGAATGAGCCTTCAGCATCCAGGCAATTCTAATAGGCAGTCAGGCCTGAGCACTATTCCTTTAAAGGACACTTCCCTTGACTGCATGGACCTAGATTGTTAGAATAGTGGGATTTTGCTTGGAATTTTTTGCTTTATTCTTGTTTCGCATTTTTGAATGAAATATTTTGTAAGAGAATTTTATGGAGATAAGTTTATCAAGCAAAGAGTCCTGCATAAGAAATGTAAACTCCTGGCTAGTCTATCATACCACTGTTTGAAGTTGTTTGGTCGTTTTCACCAAAGTAGTCAATTTGGAATTCTAGAGGCTTAGGTGAAGGGAAATGGAGACATGAATTTATATAAGACCATAGAGGACACAGAAATTGGACAATTGTGAGGGAAAAGGGCCCTTTTCCAACCTCTCTCTTCTACCTACAGTTTGCCATAAATGCTTTGTTACCCAATCAAAAGCAAAGCAATGGCTCTATTATACTCATGAGTGACCCTTTGACTTGGTGTTAATTTGCCAAGTCATTGTGCTTCATGACTCCTTCTAAGAATGCAGGAAAAATACTAGGAAATTTTCTAGTTAAATTTTCTCTTTATTCAGAGGAGGATATGGCAAACTAGAGGGTAATATGACTACCCTCAGTCTCATAGCTTGATAGAAGCAATGCTGAGATTGAAGCCCTCCCAGCCCTGTTACCTCCCCACCGTGCTCTGAGAGAAGCTCAATCACATCAGCTTCTCTCTCTATTAAGCTGCCAAATTGGTAATTTGCCAAGAGCTTAGAAGGAAAACTTATTTTATAAACTGTAAAACTGATTTATGACATCAAGACGCAAAAAGGAAGGAGAAAGAGAATGGAAGACAATCAGGGGAGAGAGGACGAGAAAGAAAGATATGTGCGTTACATGGTAGAAGATACCCCATGAGTGAATCCAGCTATAAGTGTTAGAATCCATTAAGCTTAATGAAAAATATTTACCAAAGGATATACTTACAACTAATGGAAAACCAAATATTCAGTCAGTACTGTATCACTGCTACTTTGACCAATTCACCACTAAAATGCTATACCATGTTTTAATTTTTGACCCTTAAAGGACTGGTTGTTTTGTCACTCAGAGAAACATATAGCTAGAAGGTGCCACAGAAATCTCTTGAGCAACTGTCTCATTTTGTTGAAGGGGAAAATGAGAGCCAGGACCAGGGACTCACATAGGCTCCCATGGCTTGATGGGAACTTTGATGTGACTACACACAGATTCTCCTGGGTACAAGGCCAGGACTGTATCCGAGTGGCTCTGCCAAATATCAGCTACAAAAATAAGGTGCATCACAGAAACCCAAAATGAAAAGAAAATATGGCAGGCCTAATACAAACTGAGGTGAGGAAATCAGTGAAATGATATCTTCTGCCTCTCTTCAAGGTTCCCAGAAGCTCAACTGTCTGTTAAAAACCAGAGTTTTTATCATTTAGAAACATGCACTTTCTTTGCCTTGTAGAGAGACAATTTGAAAGGAGAGGCAGGACCACCTGTGCTTGACTAAATGTGGACAGGACTAAGGCAAATTCAGCACCCAAGTAGGTTTATTGAAAAAGTCCCTCCATAACCTCATCTCCTTGGGAAGATTGATGTGAGCCTTTTAGTCATTGATAAATTCCAATGTTGTGTCAGCTATCTCTTACATTTAATGAGGCTAGAACTGATCCATGGTATAGCGGAACTATATAAAACTGAATTACAATAGGATTCTATTCTACTTGAAAGAGCTTCAAAATGATTTGCAATGCAGGCTGTTGGAATATTTTTGTGATCGTAGAGGAAATTGCTACCTTTGCATATAGATGGCCCCCCACAGCCCTGGAGACAGTACTTAGTGCCCCTTAGCCCTGCAACATGAAATCCTTCACTAGTATGAGAATTAATGTGGAATCGCTTCAGTGGCTGCTCGCTGTACCTCTTTCATCACATAATTTCAACTTCTTCCTGGAAGTTGGTGCCTAGCAAAACTGTGTTCCTGAAAGGTTCCCCAATGCTTTGCCATCTGTCAGAAGTGAGAGATTCTGTCACCTTTATAATGAGCACTAGCGGGGCCCCTAACACCTACATTCTCACACCTTCTGTAAGGCAGTGCTCTTAAAAAGAGGAACAGCTCTTCGGCTGCACAGCCTCTCTTCTACAAAGGAGTGGCCATTGTGGGATTATTAGAAACTAAGAGAAAATGCAAATGTTAGCTCTGAAAGGAAAAGATTCACAATGACCCCCCAGGGGACTATCTAAATCAACGTATCTCATGATTGTTGTATTTTCCCAACTGTAGATCTCTACATCAGTTTTCAAAAACTCCTGCCCTATCCAGAGGGACCAGTTTCAACTCTTGCCATTCTGCTGCAAGTGTACCACAAAGGTATGTGATTTCCAGGCACTTTTCATCCAGAGAAATCATTCTGTGGAACAATGGATGTCATGAAATTATAAATAGACACTGGAGAAATATTTGTCGAGTGAATGGATGAGAGAATGAATAAAGGATTTCTAAACTCCAACTTGCAAGAGCAAAATAGAGTCAACGAAATTATAAACAAGCTAAACACCTGTCAGTGGAGAAATGGCCAAATAAACTGTGGGCCTCTCTATCTTATAGACTTCTGTACAGTGGTAGAAGGAATAGGTAGAGATATATATCCTACCATAGATCTCCAAGTCATATTTTTAAGGAGAAAGAGCAAGACATAAAAGGATCCATACAGTATATTATTATTTATAAAGCAAACAAGTAAAAATGATAAACATGTGTTTTTGCAGTTACATAAACAAATGTCTGGGAGGATACACCTTAATCTAGCAGGAAAGGAGTTGGGATTTGTAGGGGTAATGACCAAGTGGTAGGAGAGCCTTATGTGTAATACTATTTTTTTTTTGCTGAGGTGAGCACCTTTTATGTATTTCTTGCATAATTAAATATATATATATATATATATATATATAAAGAGTTGATACTAAAATTGTTTAATGATAAACCAACCAATAAGCACAACATTAGCCATTAGACTGTGGGCCTTTGGAAGGCAGAGACCATGTCTTTGTTCATTTTTGTGCCTGAAGTGCTGAGTCAAGATTCTACAAGATGACATTAGCTCAACAAATGCTTTCATAAATGAGTGGAACAAAAGTTCATAGGTGGTCTATATGCTGGATTAAGTCATTCGTGCAGAATTTAGATTTCTCTCAATAATTTCACTTACATTAATTGAACCTTTTATACCAAGGTGACTTTGCTAATTTAATCAGATGATATGGCATCCAGAACCACAAATACTAAAAAATTTATTATAGGAATTGGCTCAGGCAACCATGGGGATTGGCAAGTCTGAATTCCCTGGAACAGGCCACAAGTCAGGAACTTAATGGTAATACTGAGTTCCCCAGGAAAAGCTGTCTAGCTGAAGTAAACACAGAAATTCTTTCTAATTGCTGAAATCATCAATCCTCCCTTTAAGGTTTTCAACTTGTTGGATAAGATGTCTCTCATTGCCGAAGGCAATCTCCTTTGTTGATTGTAGATGTCATCAGCCATATATAGAGTCAATTGACTAATGATTTAACTCCAAGGACTATCCTCACAGTAACAATCAGGCCTGTGCTTGCTTGACTAAATAACTGGACAACATTACTTGACCAAATTGACACATGAACTTAACCATCTCGTGTGCCCAGTTATCCAGTTAATTTTTTTATTTCAGTGATTAAGATATCCAAGCTGAGCCATTTAAGCCCCATAACTTTTTCCTGCTTGATGGAGTCAGGAGGCAAAGCACCAAAACTCTATATCACGTTAGATTGTGCGAAGGTGATGCCACTTGGTATCTGACAAGTGGGTCTGTCCAGTGACCCAATAGGTGGCTGCTGTTGAATGTGCAAAGAGCTAAGTGAATAATTTGTAATTAATCCCATTTAAATGATGGAGGCATGGAAGTAAAATAATTTAAACAATACCAATAAGCTCATTAGTATTTCACGTAAAGTAACAGCAACCAGGAATCTCAACAAAAGGACAGAGCAAACTTGGTAAAATGTTATCGAATGCTTTGAGTCCCATAAAGCTCATGAGCTTTGAAAAGGGAGTAGCTTATTAACAGAGAAATTCAGTAATTGGGAAGTAAGTTGTTATTCATAAATATAAATTTAAGTGCCTAAACTGAATAAAACAATTTGACAAAAGCTTCTCTCATTTCTAAACCAAGTCCAAAGGAAAAAAAAATTATGCAACATACTTTAACCTTATTCATAGACTTAAAATAATTATTTGTAAACATCAGACCTTGTAGTCTACATTTCGTGATACCCTCTACAGATTTGTGTAGCTGAGGGTATCCAAGATTGATACTCTTTTTAAATATTCTTCTTTGAGTCACTGTTTACAAGTTTTTTTAGTTTCTTCTCTTACTGTCAATTACCACTTGGTGTTTGTCAGGATACTGATTCTGGCTGCTGTCCTTCAATCTTCCTGCCCTAATTTAACATTTGCCTATTGTGAGAATGGAAAACCAGATAAATAAACTTATTGGCACTGTATGCAAAGTAAAAGCAAAGAGTCCCTGCACAGGGAGGGAGGAACTGTCCTTTAAGTAAGTATATATAAGCTTTAGTAAATGCCATATGTTTCTCTATTCAGGTTCCTCTTTTACTCAATTCCTGGAAAAAGGGATGGTTGAGGTGACTAGAACAATGCTCTTTGATTCAGTGTACCATTATCGGATAAAGATATTCATATTTTTGTTGCAGCATTCCTGAATGGCTACAATTTTGGGAAAAAGATCCAGTAGAGATTCTCTTGGATCTGGGATTTGGTGCTGAAGAGCCAGACATCTGCACACAAATCCCGGACAGATTCCTGGGTTGTGGCTCTGCAGCCAAAGGAATCAACATCCATGTTTTTCTTGAAGCACAAAAGCAGCGCATGGATGTTGAGAACCCTAGCTTATATGGTAAGTGAGGACTGCATGGTGTGTACCTCCCAATCATGGCAGAGAGTGGTTAGCCATACCTGTGTCAGGTGGGATAGACTAGGAGATTATATACAGTAGCAGCCAGTCCCTGTCTCAGTGACTGGAAACAGAAAAAGGTTTGTTTCTTGATCACTCTACATTTCCACCATAGCGGGCACAGTGTGTGCTTGGGGGAGGGGGAGATCTGCCCCACGTAGAGTTTGCTCAGAGACCTGGCTCCACCACCCAGAACATCACTGGTTGCTGTGCAAGGGGAAGGGTGAAAAGGAGATCCAAACTTGGCTCTTGTTCTGCTCAGATCCTACACATATCAGGTCTGCTCGGATTACAGTAACAAAAATAAGTCACATCACCACATTTAACTTCAAGTAGGTGGGAGCATACCCCCAGAAGGAAGAAAACTGACAATACCAATGAGCAGCTCTAATACTACCCCATGGCCACAAAGCCAGGAGGCAGGAAAACCAGGATCAGACAAGGCTCATCATGAGTCTTTAAGGGAAACCTCAATTTCATCATCCGTGAGGTTTAAAACACTACTTATTCCACAATGAGTCATGAGTGGTAATCATTGATGATGACTGACAGTCATTGCTGTCTGCCATGCCTCCAGATTTGTGGATGAACTATGCCTGAATCTTGTAGTTACCATGCATGCTGCTATTTTTCCTAAATAGTGGTCAATGGATTACTTTTCTCTAGAACATCACTAAAGCTGTTGTTGGGATATGTATATGGGCTCCAATGCTTTGGGAAAAAGATACCTGAAAGTGAAACATTTATTTTCTACAGTATTTATTTATTATGCCAAGGTACACTCTCATTCTCTTAAGGAGGTTATGGTGGAGCACTTTTTAAATCATTTAGTATAGAACCCCTCTTGAAGGAACATCAAAGAATATATCCTCTATAGAACAGAGTTTGAAGAATTCTGAACTGGGAGAAAATGCCAAAATTCTGTTTTCAAAGCTATTTTTTTTAATGAATAAATTCTCTCAAAGGAAAGGCAAGTGAGATGAAATACTCTTTTTCTCAAACAATATCTGAAGCAGAGTTTGTTGGAATTTTTCATTTGATTCGCTTTTCCTTTGTTTTCATCATTATGTGGGGTGAAATGGGTGTCAACAGCGCAGCAATGAAATTTTTTAAGAAAAGTATGCAACCCTGAAGGTCCTGTGATATAATATTTCTTTACATTTTAGAAGAAATTAATATCGCCCTTTGTTGTGTCCTCTTCCAAGTAATGCAGAGACACAAATTCTTTGATCAGTTTCTTATTTTGAGAGAATGACGCTTGCCAATATTTGAGTAGTGTTTAAACTGACCTGTGAAATAAAGGTTTTTCAGATGAAGTTGACACACTGATTATAGAGGAACTGGGATGTGACCCCCATCCTGTGACTGATGGCCCACTTGTATTTCTACCACTTCCACTGTACTAATAATGCAGGGTGACTATTCTCACCCACTACTTACCAATACACTTTGTTATTTAAGAAATCTGAGAAGATCAGATATGAAAGAAGCAATTGTGAAATCAATTGGCTGTTCAAAAGATAGAATGGAAACTTATGTCTCCATTCAAAATCAATACAGAAGTTTGAAAGTTGGTGGGATTTGGGGAGAAGAATCAATTGATCCATTGTTTAATCTACCCAAAGGCAAAAAAAGAAAATGCTCATCCAACGCTTCAGGCTATTTTGTTCTCCAAATTGACTGAACCAATTAAATTGATAAGACTACTGCTTAGTCTAAGTAGGAAAACCTATGGGATGGATATAAAACAATCATTAAAGCTGAATTGTGATTCAGTCGTACCCTCTGGCTCATGAGAGATTTACCTTCCACTAAAGCTGGAACTTTGTCAGAATTTAGAGGATAATGTAACCAGAACATTTATACTGTGAATTTTCAGAACCCAAGAGTTCCTATAGATCTTTAAGCAATAGCGCAGCTCTCCATGAGAAACTCATTACATTTTAGGAACAGAAGAATGATTAGCCAGTATCTTGTCCTTTGTGGAAAAGAAAACAAGTGATCATAAGCATATACAAGAGTCAGTGGAACTGCTGTGAAGGTGCAAACAGGACAGAGGACAGCATCCTTACCATGTCTGTGGTTTTGACCATTGCTGAGCCATAAAAACCTCATATGCTATACTGGGAAGAGAGGAAGATGTGCAGTAAAAATAAGGTGCTCTGTTTTAATTGTCATGATTTTATTATCCAAAAATTTTCCAAACTGGCAGTGTGTCCCCAAATTAACCCTTACTTCATTAAGGCTCTCCTTTCTGCTAATTAAAACAATATCTACATATTACCTAAATGGTTTATCATCAGAGAGCCTTATAAGTTGGGAAGTAATGTCTATCTTCTCTTGGAAGACTAACAATATATACCCTTCCTGAATCTTGCACATATACAATCGCTATTTTATTTTACAAACAAATATTTATATAGCACTGTGCTTTTATAATTTTGCTTTGATTCCCATACCATGTGTAAGAGATACATAAGGCATGTTTTATTACCCTCATTCTCCAGATGAAAGAACTGACCTAGCACAGGGCTAAGTGTTATCTCTACGTTTATCCATTGACTCAATCACAAGTCCAGGGACTGGTTGGCTTCGGATTTAGATCCTGACCTTTTGACATATCCTTGATCTGTTCAAACTATCAGGTGACAGTACAGATAGAGATGATGGAGACGTGAGACGGACACCTACCACATAAAGTTATGGAGATATACACAAGGTCACCTCATGTGAAAAAGCTGGGTTCATGCTCTTAAATTTCGGTTAATATACGGAAGTATATAGATTTATTAGGCCTATAGTTTTTCAACGGTTTAATACATATAAAAGCTAAAGGCATATGTGAATCTATATAATTATGTATATTTAACTAAATATTAAAAGGTGTTCACTTTCCCCATAACACTGTAGGGAAATACCCCTCACAGTGTGTAGGAATAGTTCCATAATATCAGTGGCATATACTGAGGATAACTTGAGTTTCAAGAGCTTACAGTCCTTCCCAGCTTGAAAAGCCCTGTGCTCCAGTTTTGACAATACTGATTCCGTTTTATTGAAAAGCCTCAGCTTAAAAATTTGTGTATTCTTTTCATTGTTCAGGCCGTTTCCGACACCTGGAAATCCTGGACCATGTGACCAATGCCTTCTCATCTTTGCTGAAAGATGTTAACATCCTACAGAATAAAGGTGAAGAGAAAGATGGAGGGAAGAGTATGCAAAAAGGCACAGTGAGTGGGGCCGAAGAGCGTCGAAGAAGAATGGGTGAAGTTTTAAGGACAGCTTCAAAACAGAGCATTAGGGGGGATGGTTACCCAGAAATGTTGGAGTCATTGAAGATGGACTCTGCAAAACTAGAAGAATGTGGAGCAGAGTTACCAGCGACGACAAACAGCCTCTATCAAAGTCATTTGTCTACTTTGGCAGAACCTCAGTCTCTCCAAGCCTGTGCAGACCAGATACCACACCATTCTCCCCCCTCTCTTCTGGGCATGCGCTGGCCTCTCTCAGCCCTGCTGACCAAGCATGCATCTCCTTCCTGTGTGTCTGGAAGAGTGGTCAGCAACAGAACGCTAATGAAGAACTGGGTTCAGACTAACAAACTGAAAAATCTGTCTCATTTTGCTGATAAATCCCCTGACTCCTTTGAACTGGAAGAGGTCAGTGTTGCTGCTCTATGCTCGACTTCTTAAGGGAAATAACCCTCAGCGAGGCAGCCTTGACCTTCCACCCCTCGTTTAACCACTCAGATTTTCAACCCCTCAGCCTTGCATCTTCTCATTCCCTGACTCTTATTAAGTCTAAAACATTCAAGGTCATTCTTGTTGCTCCATCGAAAACAAACCCATACGAATCCAGTCCTTGCGTTCTCCCATTCCTTTTCCTTTCCTTGCTCACAGTCGAATCTGCAGGTAATTTCTGAATTGGTTTTGGCTCATTTTCTTACTAAACGTCTCAGCATTGTTTTTGTTGCCCTCTAATTTCCCATATTTCACCTTCTTCCCACTCAGAGAAACTTACCCTAAACACTCCTCCTCAGTATACTTGTAGCATTGGCAGGAAAAGCCTTATTATGTGAGAAACTGGATTCATCAATGTCATCTCCCTACTAGACTATGAGCTGCTTGAGGACAAGGGGGATGCATCTTAGAAATATTTTCCCCACAATGCCTAATGCAAGGCCTAGGACAAAGAAGGAGGGACTCAGACATGTTTTTCGGTTTTGTGGATTATCAGTTTGGCTGCTTGCTTTGGGATTTATTAATATTCACATAACTCCACCCCTATTTCACATGCAATCTCTTTCCTTCATCCCCATCATCATTCTTATTTTCACCCTCTTTTAATTGACATTCCCACCCATAGTTCTCGAAGCCCCCCCAAAAAAGAAAATACTTGCACATTCCCATTATGTGTTTATTCATAATGGCAACCAGCTTCAGGGGTTAGTTATTGATGACTTTTATTTAAGAGAATTACAAAGGAAGTATAGAAGAGCAAAGCTTACCACCCCCCACTGCACCCCCATCCCTGCTGCCTTTCATCTATATTATCAAAAGTTAGGGTGAGGTCTTCGCATGCAAATTCCGGGGTGGAGCCCACCTCTTCATGGATAACTCAATGGGCAGGGCTCTATAACAGGCGACACCAACCCAGTCATCAAAGGAGCCAGCAGTGCAGGGGCGGAGCTGAGCATAGAAACCAGGAATGTGATGGGAACTGGGACAACCCTAGGCCCATATTTTTATATCACTAAGGTGACATGTTTGGGAGCTCTGGGGAGCAAGAGGAGGCTTCTTAAACAGTCTAGGGACTTTAGAGTATCAAGGAACTTGTGGGAAGCAAGGATTAACCATCATATTTTAAAAAGACTAGGAATTAGATGAATATGTTTATTGGTGGCTCTTTCCAGCCCGCAGAGATATAAAAACTGCTCCAACCTGTAGTTATTGGTGGTCCTAACATCTGTATATGTTATGCACGAATATTTGCACAAGTACACTTATGTTTTATATCAAAAAATTTAAAAATCTTAAAATTTTAAACTGAATTTAAAATAGTACCATAAAAACAAAAAAGAAAATATGAAAGGAGGGGCAAAAAATAGACTCTTGGCCAAATGCCCTGATTTGAGAATAAATTTAGATGGTATTATGAAATAGCATTTTCTTTTAACTCAATCTTGCAAAAATAATTTAACTACCAAAACCACAGTTAAATTACTATAAAGAATGTCAACCAAACCTGTAAGCCATTAGTCAGTCTGCTATATTAACCAGGATCCAAACAAGAACCTTTTCCAAATTCCAGCCTGTTTTCAAATCTCAGGAGGCTCAACTGTCCTCTGACTGACTTACAGGAAAGAAAGGTTCATTTTATGCCATTTATATGTGAAAGTACAGAGATTGATAACTATCAAATTTGACATAAAGACCTCTTCTAGTTTGCTAGCTGCTGGGATACAATATACCTGAAATGGAATGACTTTTAAAAAGAGGAATTTATTAAGTTGCAAGTTTACAGTTCTAAGGCCATGAAGATGTACAAATTAAGGCATCCAGGGAGAAATATCTTGGTTGAAGAAGGCTGATAATGTTCAGGGTTTCTTTGGCAGCTGGAAAGGCACATGGCAATATCTGCTAGCTTCTCTCCAGGAATCTTCAACAGCTTCCCCAGGGCTCTGTCTGTTCTGTTGTCTCTTTTGTTTCTGGTGACTCTCGTGGCTTAAAAGCTTTTTCCAAAATGGCTCCCTCTTAAAAGACTCCAGTCAGAACCCCACCTTGAATGGGTGGAGACACATCTCCATGGAAACCATCTAATCAAAAGTTACCACCCACAATTACTTGGGTCACATCTCCATGGAAACAATAAAAAAAAAGATACCATACAGTAATATGAATGAGAATTAGAGGACATGGCTTTTCTGGGGTATACAATAGACTCAAGCCAGAATAAGAACTAAAAAATAAGAATCAGTTATTTCCTGGTATATTTTCAAATCTTTTAAAATGTCAATTGTTCAAGAAAAAACTACATCTGAATATATGTAGCTATGGGGGAGGGGGAGGGGGACACACTAAGGCACCAAAATAAAAGAAACCAACGTACATGTTCCTTGACACATAGTAGGTACTCAGTAAATAATTGTTGAATGAATCAATTACCATTAAATGTTTTGGGCACTGTTAATTGAGTCCATGGGTGGCTTCCATATTACTAGAAAAACATAAAATTCTGTTCAACTTCATAGCCAATTTTGTTTATGGTATTTCCTTTAATATTTTCCCAGATATGTGTGTGTGAAGTTGGATGTGTATGTAAGGCAGAGATAACCCTAAAAAGGATCTTTAAAAAACTCATTACTAGGATTTTGTTTTTCTAAAAAGTATATTTAAAATACATGCTCACCACAGCCTGGGGAAAAATTATTTGTTTTACTCAATGCCAGTAGAGGAGTAAATGAAGCTTGGGTAGGTTGTATCCTAAACAGAAATGAATGCCAGATTTAATATTTATTTTTCAATGGCAATTCTAAAAATCCAATTATAAGAAATGAAAAATATGTGTGAAATTGGCAGAGTTTCATGGCATTTAAAATGTGAGCCAACATACTTACATATCTAGCTATCAAAATTTCAACTACTGTTGGCCAAATTTTGCCTCCAGATCAATCTATGATACTCTCCCTAAAGTCCTGCAAAAGGCTGAATTTGGCAATATTTGGTTCACTTCTTAAAATTATGATTGCAACAAAATTGTGCATAGATTTTTAATACAAAAATAAAAATACTTTTGCTTTTATTTTTATTTTGCAGAATTGAGCTCTTTCCTTTCTCTTTTAACTCCCAAACATTTAAAGTAAATTTTGTATTTGTGAAACTTGTACAATTATAAACTCAAGGTAGGATGCTTGCTTTAATCCACAATAAATAACTTTTGCATTCTACTGTGCTTTCACATAGGGATCATATGATCTAAAAGTCACATATAAAAGCATTACCCTATTATTAAACAGTGTGAATTAGCATCTTGAGTAAAAGAAGAACATTTCTAAAGTAATCATTATTTCTTGATTTTTAATATTTTAGAAGAGAAAGAAAAGCAATTTTATTACAGAACAGCATTAAACCACAATGATGCATCATAGGCAATCTGCAAAGAAATTGCCTGATTTTTATATTTTTAATCAATTAATAATATTGATTCAGGTGGAATAACCCAAGCTTCCATTTTAGACTATTCTTACTTTTTGTTGTTCTCTTTTCAGTAGGTAAACATGTGTTCTACATTGCAATAAGTAGGTTTTTCTCCTAGGTGTTGATCATAGTAAACATACATTCTTAATATACTTGAAAATTTATATGCTGCACCATGGGGTTTCTGTTACTAAAACCAATAAAAATAATGCTAAAGGGTGCAAGGGTAGTTCAGTGATAGAATTCTGGCCAGCCATGCAGGAAACCCAGATTCTATTCCAGACATATGAACTTCCCAAACCAAACAAACAAACAAGCAAACAAAAGAAAGAAAAAGCAAACAAACAAAAATTCAACAAATGGTGTTGCAATAATGGATACTCATTAGACAAAAGAATGAAATGTGACCCCTGTCATAGAGCATACAAGAAATAATAATAATAATGATGCTAAAACACATAACTAATTATAGTATAAAATAATTTCTTTGAAAGAAAAGGTATGAAGGATTGAAAAAGGGTAATAATTATTTCTTCTTGCCTTCTTGAACGATATCCTCACGGGCTTCAGTTATTCCCAGGTTAAAGGTCATATTGGTCACATGCACCATGAGAAAATGTTAATGTCCTTTGATTCAATTTCTAATATTAAAACCTTAATCCCTAATAAATACTATGACATGTAGAAATAAATTTATGTATGAGGATAGTAATTTCACCATCATTTCTGTTTTGCAAAATTTAGAAAATATTCTAACAGTGGGAAAATTGTTAAGTAAACTAATATGTATTCAAAATATGGCCTATTGTGCAGCCATTAAAGAAGGTGTTTTGAAAGAAATTTCATGATGTGGGGGGTAAAAGTCCTTCCTCCAGACTTTTAAGTAAAAATATTTACTATGTAAGAACAAATTTTTTAAAGAATACCTTCAAAGAAACACCCCTCAAAATTAGCAGCAAATGATTTATTACTTTCTCAATTTTTCAGTATTTATATTATTTAATCATAACAATAACTTAAAAATAAATTTTGCTTTATGGATTTAGAAATTAAATTTGCTTTGAGCTATCAAACTCTAAAATAACAACTGAGTCATGAATTTTTTCTGAGTGGCTTGCCATAAATTTACCAAGTCCTAATTAAATCCCTTACTGGGCTAAGCTTACAAATGGGAATAACTTGCTTTCTCCAGATATCTTTAAAGTTCTTTGGTAGCAAAAGAGAGCCATAATAATGACAAAATATTATTACTATTATTATTCAAATTTACTTCAAATGCCACATAGTCCAGGAAGGGCCTCTGATCTTGTCACCCAGAAGTAGTCTCCCCTGAAATCCTTTAGCTCTTTGAATCTTGACCATGGCTATTGTGTACATTCTATTTCAAGTCAAGAAATCATGTTTATGCTTCTTAATGGTACCAGTAGACATCTCAATTATAAGAACTGTTAATTAAATAAATGAAGTGAATTTATTGTGAAAAAATTTCTGAGATTGATGCGTTTTGATCCTTCAGGTCCAGAGCTTTGAAGAAGAGATGGGCAAGCCTCTTGACGTAACTTCAGGAGCAACAGGTAAGAATTCAGTAAGGTGAGCACTTTCATTGATCGCCTTTAAGAAAGAGAATGTAAATAACTGTGATACAACTTTCTCAATAGATAACAGAGTTTTGTTAGCTTCAGGAGAGGCCATCCATCTATGCAGCATCTGGGATGTTAAAAACCTACTAGTAATGCAAATGTACATGTAAATTTAAAATTACTTACCATAGAAATGTTCAACATCCTTGGGGCTAATTTAGTAGGTGACTTTTCTAACACTAACTCTATATGATCCAACCAGGATGGATTGCACATAGGGCTGGGACTAACCCATGAATGTTGCCTTACTTTACATCCACTTGACTGTTTGATGTTGCTCAAGTCGTCTCACTTTACTAGTCTTTCTCATTTGTAATAAATAGATAAGTCCAGATGATTTTTAAATTCTCTGCCAGCATTTATATTCTAAATTAAATTATGATATGACCTTCACATTATACTTTCATTGGATGTAACTTTCCAAATCATCTCTTAGAATGATTCTGTATCATCCTAGACAACAGAGAAGGAAGCCTTTCTCTACTCCTGGCTCATATGCTCCCATTCAGCCATCACTGGGATTCAGCATTTCCATGTTCCAATAACGGAGCTAGAAGTAGACAGGGATTCATCAAGCAAAATAGAGCAGATGAAGCTAGTGCATTTCCTGGAAGAAAATATGCAAATTTTTAATTTAATTTAGTTTGGTGTCAAACACATCTTTTTCATTACAAAGTGTATGTATGGGGCTCATTTTGCTAAATGCTATTTAGAAATTATGCATTAGTAATTATAGGGTCCTGCTGATTACATAAATTGTTATCCTGCTCTTCAAAGTAATTACCACATAACCTGCATTGAGGTTTATAAGACAAAAATAAGCATCTGTTTTCCATCTAATTGAATGCTTCTCAGTGAAGCTGGAGGCCCCCTTGCCAATAGGAATTGCCTTCCTTGACATTCAGTTTAAGAGGTCTGGTATCATGTAGGTCACCCCAACCATTGTGAAAAATAATTTGGGAAGTTAGGCAAAAATACTAAACTACATTTAACCTCAAATTGAGAAAACAAAGTAAGAGAGATGAAGGTTAACTTAATAAGGAAATAGAAATGGGATTTTATTACCTTCAAAAATAGTGTTGTTAATCGAAAAGAAAGATAGGACTGAGAAAAAATAAGTAAAACATTCAATTAATGGAGTAAAGGGGGAATTATCATTCTGCTATTACATGTATCACATACATAATAGTGTTTTATATTATAAATCATTTATATATAATAGTTTTTGACTGAATTCAAAAGATGAAGGCACATGGACTGCTTTAACCAATAGACTGGAATCAGTAGTAATTGCTGATTCCAGGGCACACATCTTAAACTGCCTAGTAGCTTCTGCTTCCTGCTTTTGAGATACCCACTCTTGGAATACTCCCATTGGAAACCCAGCCACCATGCTGTGGGAAGCCCAAGCTACATGAGCAGGCCACAAGTGGACATTCTGGTGGATAGCCCCAAATGAGTTCCCATATGAGTAAGCCATCTGGGATGTCAAGCCCAATCAAGTTGTCAAATGACTCCAGTTCCAGAGGCCATCTGGCTGCAACTACACAAGAGAACTAAACAACCACTACACAAGATGTCATTAATGGGCAAAGAAAATGCATAGGTAGATGAGGAAGAAATATAAAAGCTCCATGAAAATGGGAAAATATTATCAACCTCACTTGTAATTAAATAGATACAAATTTAAACAACGTTGATGTCTATTAGAGTAGCAAATATTTACAGATTTAATAATATTCAATGATAGTAAAAGTGTACTAAACACTCATTCACTGTTGGTTAAAGTTAAATTATGATGGTTACTTTGACGTATGATCCCTCAATGCCACAAAAATTAAATGTACACAAGTTCTGATGTAATTATTCTAGGACTAGTTTTAAGCTACTAATAGACTCAAATGTACATCCAAGGGATTTTCCTGCAACATGTTTACATGTCTTAGCAAACAACTAGAAAAGATGAAATGCCCAATGATAATCTGTTTTAAACAATTATGGTACATCCTCACAATGAAAAAAAATTTTTTCAAATTAGGAAGACTTTGATATGTTGATATGGAAAAGTCTCTGAGATCAAGCTGTTAAATGAGAGGAAAAAAAACACAATATGCAAAGGATTCTACATAGACATCCCTTTGTAATGAAAGAATTTATTTCTATTAGTGAGGGGTAGATATACGCACATAATGTTTCTGGAAGGAAGTATAACTGTTAACGGTAATACATTAACAGGAGGGAAGTGGGCACATTTTAAATTAATTAACATCTTTTAATTTTCTTTTGTTGCCATATACATATGTTTATTTTCATAATACTACATAGCAAAAAATCTGGCAATACCATAAGAAATTGACATAATGAAAATGGGAGATCTTAATATTCATCCCAGTCTTTTAGAGATCAGGCATGAAATGATAAAATAGTATAAAAATATATTATTATAATTTGTAACATGCATTTGACAGAAAAATATGGAAATAAGTATTCTTTGCCAGTGTTCTTGAAATATTTATTTTAAAAATCTATCAACTTGTAAATGCAAACATAATTTCATTGTTTTCTTAAACACAGACTCACACACATAAAGCAGAGGCCCTTTGGCCATAGGCATAAATGCTGTAACATTTGAATTCAATAATAGAAGTATAAGCAACCCTTTCCTCCTTCAAACAAGACAAAACAAAATGCCAAAACTAGTACTTCAAAGCTGGGTTCTGCATCTTAAAGAAAAATACAGAAAAGACTAAGCTAAAACTGTGAATTTCAGATAATTTGAATAATAATGTTTAATGAACATTTCACATATAATCTGAGTTGTGACAAAAGCAGTAATCTGAGGCAAATTCATAGCATAAATTGCTTTCATTATCAAACAAGAAAAAGTAAAAATAAATTATTTATTTCACGAGCTCATTCTGAAAACAATCAAAAGTTAGAGATTAATATAATGCATTTAAATGGAAATCAATAATTTAGAAAGCAGAGAAATAATTTGATAAGTATGACCAAAGCATTTGTTTTGTGTGGGGAGGAACATGATGAAACTTTCAAGAAGTGAAAGAAAATGCATGCAAAGAAAATTAGAAAATTAAAATAAAATTAGATAAAAAGCATATAACCACTTATTTAGAAGGGAAATCATATGTTATATAAAACTATTTAGAAATTTTAAAGGAATACTAATACAGCTAGGTAATTAAAGCCAAAGATAATTAATATGGCTGAAGTTTTAGGAAATATATGTGAAAATATTTATATTTGTAGGACCAAAATTAACTGAATACATAACGGAAAAGCTAGATAAACTAACAGCATAGAGGAAAAGGCAAACAAACAAAAATTAAGTTTATTAAAAACTATCTCTGATGAAAGCACTGAGGAAAAAAATTATCCAGATTCTTTAAATTTTTCAAGAAAGTGTTAATCACTCTTCTATTTACATTAATAATGTAAAAATAATGTAAAACTTTCTAAAGCTTTCCACTGTATTTTAGATTTAGAAACATATCAAAATCTGACTAAAATGGTTCACAAATAGATAAATTTCACTTATCAGTAAATACAAAATCAATTTCACTAAAATATAGTAGTTTAAATCCAGTAAAATATTAAATGAAAATTTATCCTTTACCAAATAACTTTTATGCCAAGATTTCAAGAATGTTTCAACAATTTAAAAACTAATATAGTTTATTCTAATAACAGGAGATTTGTAATAAATGATATGACCAACTTAATAGCTTTTGAAAAAGATAAGCATGTATGCAGAAATTTTTTCCACATCATCGTTTACCAACAGATATATAAACAGTTAAAAAATTAAATATAATTCCCGCATAATGTGAAGGGATTAAAAGTAAATATAGATGAATATATAATTTTGGAATAGAGAATTGGTTTTAAAGCTTGACACATATTATAATAGATATAAGCAAGAGATATTTAATACCTAAAATTGAAAATTTATATGAAAAAAATAAAAAATTAAATCTTATATGACCAAGTGGTAATATATTTCCATTAAAGACAGCAAAGGATTATGATTTTTGCTACATAAAAATTTCTCACAAGTAAAACATCTAACAACAAAAAGAACATTTATCCATAAATTGAAAAATTGATCAATGTTAGTAAAATCAGTTAAAGCATAATACATTAACGGTTCAAAGAAAAAAAATTTAAATAATTTCAAAATTACAGGAAAAGAAAATAACAAAATGTAAGAGCAAAAACTAAACCAGCTCTTTCTCTGCTGGTGGCGCTCCCGCCGCCATCCAGCCCTCCTCTCCCTCTTTCTCCACCAGCGGTGCTCCCACCGCCATCCAGACCTCCTCTTTCCCCTTCTGCTCCGGCGCCTCTCCATCCACCATCTTATCCTTCCCTTTCTCCTCCTGCTCCGGCGGCTCTCCAACCACCACCGTGCCCTCTTCTGCCTTCACCGGCTCCTCCGCCACTGGCCTCAACAGCCTTGCCTCCTTCACCTTTCCTCCTCCAGAACAGCTACTGGGGGAATGGAGATGATACAGAGCAACTCCCGGAGCCACGACGGAGATCAAAGGGACGGCGTACCCCATCCTGGAACGGCTGACTGTCTGGGAGAACCAGCTCCAGTGAGATCGCCGAGGGGAGCGGGCTTTCCTGGGCGGGACGGCAAGCGGCCAGAGTCCCTCCCTTCCTCCTTCCCAGGTCAACGGGCATAATTGGGCAGGCGGTCCAATCAGGCCGCGGCAGCTGGTGCTCCCACCATGCAAGGCCCCCTGGAACAACTGAGAGAGTTGGGTCAGAAATCCCCAGACTGCGGAGAACGGTGACCGGGGGGGTCCCTTCCAAACACGTGACTCCCCGGTCCAGCTGGGAACGGTGCACTCTCCCGGGCTTCGGAGGCTGGGGCCCTCCCGCCACCCTTGGCACCCCGGGCCAACTAGGAAATTCGGTCGGGCGCTCTCCCGAGCTGCGGCGGCTGGCGATCCTCCCCGCGTTCGGACCCGTGGGTCGGCTGGCATCCTTCCAAGCCGCTTCGGCTAGCGAACCTCCCCCACGGCGAGAGTTTTCCAAAGTTAAAGGACCCACAGCACCTTTTACTGGTGGAATCTGCAGACAAACGTGTGCCACGAGCGCCAACTACTGGGCAGGATAAGAAAAACAAACACAGAGATTTCACAGAAAAATCTTTCAACCTGTTGGGTCTAACACCCAGGGAAATCTGATTAAATGCCCAGACGCCAGCAGAAGATAACAGATCACCCTCAGAAAATAGAAAATATGGCCACTCAAAGGAACAAACCAATAGTTCAAATGAGATACAGGAGCTGAAACAACTAATGCTGAATATACGAACAGAAATGGAAAACCTCTTCAAAAACGAAATTGATAAATTGAGGGAGGACATGAAGAAGACATGGGCTGAACAAAAAGAAGAAATAGAAAAACTGAACAAACGAATCGCAGAGCTTATGGAAGTGAAGGATAAAGTAGAAAAGATGGAAAAAACAATGGATACCTACAATGATAGATTTAAAGAGACAGAAGATAGAATTAGTGATTTGGAGGATGGAACATCTGAATTCCAAAAAGAAACAGAAACTATCGGGAAAAGAATGGAAAAATTTGAACAGGGCATCAGGGAACTCAAGGACAATATGAACCACACAAATATACGTGTTATGGGTGTCCCAGAGGGAGAAGAGAAGGGAAAAGGAGGAGAAAAACTAATGGAAGAAATTATCACTGAAAATTTCCCAACTCTTATGAAAGACCTAAAATTACAGATCCAAGAAGTGCAGTGCAACCCAAAGAGATTAGACCCAAATAGGTGTTCTCCAAGACACTTACTAGTTAGAATGTCAGAGGTCAAAGAGAAAGAGAGGATCTTGAAAGCAGCAAGAGAAAAACAATTCATCACATACAAGGGAAACCCAATAAGACTATGTGTAGATTTCTCAATAGAAACCATGGAAGCTAGAAGACAGTGGGATGATATATTTAAATTACTAAAAGAGAAAAACTGCCAACCAAGACTCCTATATCCAGCAAAATTGTCCTTCAAAAATGAGGGAGAAATTAAAACATTCTCAGACAAAAAGTCACTGAGAGAATTTGAGACCAAGAGACCAGCTCTGCAAGAAATACTGAAGGGAGCACTAGAGTCAGAACCGAAAAGACAGAAGAGAGAGGTATGGAGAAGAGTGTAGAAAGAAGGAAAATCAGATATGATATATATAATACAAAAGGCAAAATGGTAGAGGAAAATATTATCCAAACAGTAATAACAATAAATGTTAATGGACTGATTTCCCCAATCAAAAGACATAGACTGGCAGAATGGATTTAAAAACAGGATCCTTCTATATGCTGTCTACAGGAAACACATCTTAGACCCAAAGATAAACATAGGTTGAAAGTGAAAGGTTGGGAAAAGATATTTCATGCAAATAACAACCAGAAAAGAGCAGGAGTGGCTATACTAATATCCAACAAATTAGACTTCAAATGTAAAACAGTTAAAAGAGACAAAGAAGGACACTATCTACTAATAAAAGGAACAATTAAACAAGAAGACATAACAATCATAAATATTTATGCACCGAACCAGAATGCCCCAAAATACATGAGGAATACACTGCAAACACTGAAAAGGGAAATAGACACATATACCATAATAGTTGGAGACTTCAATTCACCACTCTCATCAATGGACAGAACATCTAGACAGAGGATCAAGAAAGAAATAGAGAATCTGAATATTACTATAAATGAGCTAGACTTAACAGCCATTTATAGGACATTACATCCCACAACAGCAGGATACACCTTTTTCTCAAGTGCTCATGGATCATTCTCAAAGATAGACCATATGCTGGGTCACAAAGCAAGTCTTAACAAATTTAAAAAGATTGAAATCATACACAACTCTTTCTCGGATCATAAAGGAATGAAGTTGGAAATCAATCCTAAGCGTAGTGCCAGAAAATTCACAATTACGTGGAGGCTCAACAACACACTCTTAAACAACGAGTGGGTCAAAGAAGAAATTGCAAGAGAAATTAGTAAATACCTCGAGGCGAATGAAAATGAAAACACAACATATCAAAACTTATGGGACGCAGCAAAGGCAATGCTAAGAGGGAAATTTATTGCCCTAAATGCCTATATCAGAAAAGAAGAAAAGGCAAAAATGCAGGAATTAACTGTCCACTTGGAAGAACTGGAGAAAGAACAGCAAAAGAATCCCAAAATAAGAAAAAGAAAGAAATAATAAAGATTAGAGCAGAAATAAATGAAATTGAAAACATGAAAACAATAGAGAAAATCAATAAGACCAGAAGTTGGTTCTATGAGAAAATCAATAAGATTGATGGGCCCTTAGCAAGACTGACAAAAAGAAAAAGAGAGAGGATGCAAATAAATAAGATCAGAAATGGAAGAGGAGACATAACTACTGACCTCACAGAAATAAAGGAGGCAATAACAGGATACTATGAACAACTTTACGCTAATAAATACAACAATTTAGATGAAATGGACGGGTTCCTGGAAAGACATGAACAATCAACTTTGACTCAAGAAGAAATAGATGACCTCAACAAACCAATCACAAGTAAGGAAATTTAATTAGTCATTCAAAAGCTTCCTAAAAAGAAAAGTCCAGGACCAGATGACTTCACATGTGAATTCTATCAAACATTCCAGAGAGAATTAGTACCAACTCTCCTCAAACTCTTCAAAAAAATTGAAGTGGAGGGAAAACTACCTAATTCATTCTATGAAGCCATCATCATCTTCATACCGAAACCAGGCAATGATATTACAAAAAAAGAAAACTACAGACCAATCTCTCTAATGAATATAGATGCAAAAATCCTCAACAAAATTCTAGCAAATCGTATCCAACAACACATTAAAAGAATTATACATCATGACCAAGTAGGATTCATCCCAGGTAAGCAAGGAAGGTTCAACATAAGAAACTTAATTAATGTAATACACCATATCAACAAATCAAAGCAGAAAAATCACATGATCATCTCAATTGATGCAGAGAAGGCATTTGACAAGATTCAACATCCTTTCCTGTTGAAAACACTTCAAAAGATAGGAATACAAGGGAACTTCCTTAAAATGATAGAGGGAATATATGAAAAAAACACATCTAATATCATCCTCAACGGGGAAAAATAGAAAACTTTCCCCCTAAGATCAGGAACAAGACAAGGATGTCCACTATCACCACTATTATTCAACATTGTGTTGGAGGTTCTAGCCAGAGCAATTAGACAAGAAAAAGAAATACAAGGCATCAAAATTGGAAAGGAAGAAGTAAAACTATCACTGTTTGCAGACGATATGATACTATACATCGAAAACCCGGAAAAATCCACAACAAAACTACTAGAGCTAATAAATGAGTACAGCAAAGTAGCAGGTTACAAGATCAACATTCAAAAATCTGTAGCATTTCTATACACTAGTAATGAACAAGCTGAGGGGGAAATCAAGAAACGAATCCCATTTACAATGCAACTAAAGGAATAAAATACCTAGGAATAAATTTAACTAAAGAGACAAAAAACATATATAAAGAAAACTACAAAAAACTGCTAAAAGAAATCACAGAAGTCCTAAATAGATGGAAGGGCATACCGTGTTCATGGATTGGAAGACTAAATATAGTTAAGATGTCAATCCTACCCAAATTGATTTACAGATTCAATGCAATACCAATCAAAATCCCAACAACTTATTTTTCAGAAATAGAAAAACCAATAAGCAAATTTATCTGGAAGGGCAGGGTGCCCTGAATTGCTGAAAACATCTTGAGGAAAAAAAACGAAGCTGGAGGTCTTGCGCTGCTGGACTTTAACGCATATTATGAAGCCACAGTGGTCAAACCAGCATGGTATTGGCATAAAGATAGATATATCGACCAATGGAATCGAATAGAGTGCTCAGATATAGACCCTCTCATCTATGGACACTTGATCTTTGATAAGGCAGTCAAGCCAACTCACCTGGGACAGAACAGTCTCTTCAATAAATGGTGCCTAGAGAACTGGATATCCATATGCAAAAGAATGAAAGAAGACCCATATCTCACACCCTATCAAAAAGTGAACTCAAAATGGATCAAAGATCTAAACATTAGGTCTAAGACCATAAAACAGTTAGAGGAAAATGTGGGGAGATATCTTATGAAACTTACAATTGGAGGCAGTTTTATGGACCTTAAACCTAAAGCAAGAGCACTGAAGAAGGAAAGAAATAAATGGGAGCTCCTCAAAATTAAACACTTTTGTGCATCAAAGAACTTCATCAAGAAAGTAGAAAGACAGCCTACACAATGGGAGATAATATTTGGAAATGACATATCAGATAAAGGTCTAGTATCCAGAATTTATTAAGAGATTGTTCAACTCAACAACAAAAAGACAGCCAACCCAATTACAAAATGGGGAAAAGACTTGAACAGACACTTACCAGAAGAGGAAATACAAATGGCCAAAAGGCACATGAAGAGATGCTCAATGTCCCTGGCCATTAGAGAAATGCAAATCAAAACCACAATGAGATATCATCTCACACCCACCAGAGTGGCCATTATCAACAAAACAGAAAATGACAAGTGCTAGAGAGGATGCGGTGAAAGAGGCACACTTATCCACTGTTGGTGGGAATGTCAAATGGTGCAACCACTGTGGAAGGCAGTTTGGTGGTTCCTCAAAAAGCTGAATATAGAATTGCCATACGACCCAGCAATACCATTGCTGGGTATCTACTCAAAGGACTTAAGGGCAAAGACACAAAGGGACATTTGCACACCAATGTTTATAGCAGCGTTATTTACAATTGCAAAGAGATGGAAACAGCCAAATTGTCCATCAACAGAAGAATGGCTAAAAAAACTGTGGTATATACATATGATGGAATATTATGCAGCTTTAACACAGGATAAACTTATGAAGCATGTAATAACATGGATGGACCTAGAGAACATTATGCTGAGTGAGTCTAGCCAAAAACTAAAGGACAAATACTGTATGGTCCCACTGATGTGAACCGACATTCGAGAATAAACTTGGAATATGTCATTGGTAACAGAGACCAGCAGGAGTTAGAAACAGGGTAAGATAATGGGTAATTGGAGCTGAAGGGATACAGACTGTGCAACAGGACTAGATACAAAAACTCAAAAATGGACAGCACAATAATACCTAATTGTAAAGTAATCATGTTAAAACACTGAATGAAGCTGCATTTGAACTATAGGTTTTTTTTGTTGTTGTTTGTTTGCTTTTTTTTTACTATTATTATTACTTTTATTTCTTTTCTCTATATTAACATTCTATATCTTTTTCTGTTGTGTTGCTAGTTCTTCTAAACCGATGCAAATGTACTAAGAAATGATGATCATGCATCTATGTGATGATGTTAAGAATTACTGATTGCATATGTAGAATGGTATGATTTCTAAAAACAAAAAACTAAACCAGCAAACAAAGAAAAACTCTTAGCCACTGCGAATAGAAGAAAAATTTCTTAGTCTAATAAGAGCATCTATGAAATGTAGATAGCAAATATTTATCCTAACAATGAAGCCTTAGAAAAATCGCATTTAACCAGAAAGAAAACCCACAGCCTTACTTTTGTTCAACACTGAACTTAAGGTCAGTGAAGTAGGAAATGTATCAATTAGAAAATTGTTCTTGGGTATCAGTTAGAAAACTGTTCTTATTCTTATTCAATTCAAATTGAAATCCCTAGAGAATCAAGTAATATTAATAGAACTAGTAGTAGTAGAATAATATTTATAGGATATAACCTCAAAATACAAAAATCAATATCATATCCACGTATCAACAGTAACCAGTGAGAAAGACATTAAAAGAAAATTAAAGATTCCCTTCACAATTGCAACAACAATAAACCCATACAGATACTTTAGAATATATCAAAATGAAATGTTTTAAGATACGTATTGGGAAAATAGTAAAGTATTATTATATCTCAAGAAGAAGAACTAAATAAAAGCAGAGTCATATCATGTTCATGAATGGGAAATCTCATTATTATAATGAAGTCAAATCTCCCCCAATTAACCTAGAAATGCAACAACATTCCAATAAAATTCCTGATAGGGCTTTTTGGGGAACCTGAAATTGTCCTAAAATTCATATATACCACCAAAAGGCCATAAAAAGCTAAGACAATCATGAAGATTATATAGAGGAGCCATTTGCCCTATTAGAAACCAAGACTTTATTTTATATACTAGATGCAATAAGACAATGAGTTATTATTTAAAAGCATAGATAATAGACTGGTGGAATAAAGAGTTCAGAGCTGACCACCCTCCCCTCCCACTTATATGAAGATGATAAATCAGATAGGATCACAAATTCAGTGAGCAAAACGTGAACGTAATTGCTGTGGTAAACTGGTTATCCAAACACAAAGCTAAGTTGCAAGTATAGCCAAGCATGAAAAGCAAAGCTTTGGAACTTTCAGAAGAAAGTATAGAACAGAACATGTATGACCTCAGAAGGAGAAACAATTTTGTGACCAGGACACCAAAAACAGTACATACTATAAAGAACATTGATAAGATGACTTCCTTATAATTGTTAATATTGGTTCCAAAAGGCAACATAAACAAAGTTCAAAGAACAGCTACCAAATAGAAGGAGGTATGTGCAATTTATATATAATAATATCAGTTTCCAGAATTAATAAAGAATTTTCTAAAGTCAACCAGAGAACAGCTAATGAGCTGACAAAAATGAACGTATGGCTATATGATTCACAGAAAAAAAATGGCCAATAAACAAGAAAAAATAATTTATTCCACTAGCATCAGGAATGGATAAATTTAAATGATTAGATACCATCTTAGATCTAAACAATTGGCTTTTTTTTAAATTTAACGCTACCAAGTGGCGATGAGTCTGTTGAGCAAGAGTGCTCTTATCTGGCTAGTGGGATTGTAAATTGATAAACCCACTTTGCAAACAGTTTGGCAAAATCTAGTAAATCTTAAAATTTACAGACTCTTTAACCCAGCCATTAGTCTTTTAGAATATGCCCTAGAGAAATCCTCACATATATACAGAAGTGAGGTATAAGAAATTTTTTGCAACATTGAAAGAGTGAAAACTGGAAACAACCAACAGGGAAATCAAATCAATAAAAATGGTTACATATATTGTAGCATACTCATATAGTAGAATAACATATAGCACAATAATACATGAACAAGAGTTAATTTAGCCACATGTATAAATGTCACAAATGCAAGGTGAGGATAAAAAAATCATAGTTGGGTACATACAATAAATAAAATGCATGTTAACCTTAGCAACCATCATTGTGCATTAATAAAATGTGCACAAAGTAAAAGCACAAAAATATATGCAAGTGAAAAATATAAACACCAAATTCAAGATCATGGTTAACTCTGGGGAAGAAGGAAGCAGGAAGAAATGAGGTCAGAGAGGGATAAATACAGGGCATCTACTGTGTTTGCAATATCTGTAATAGGCCCTAAAAATGTTAAGTAACTATGGCAAAAGGATAAGATTTAATAGAACTGGTGAGTAGTTGCAAGGCATGGACATTTGTTGTGTTATTTTCTCTGTGTTCAAAATATTTTCCAATGTGATAAAATTTAAGAAAAACAAAGATGTCAATAGAAATTTGACTAAAGACATATAAAAATGAAACAATTTTCAACTTCAGTAGTAATCTAAGAAATAAAAATAAAAATTTGCAAAAGACAGCTCAGTTATTAAATAAATGTTTAAAAGATCTTATAATCTAATAATGACAAGGCTATACATTGCTTTCTATAAGACAATATAGCAATACATATCAGAAAACTTAAAACTGTCTATGCTCTGACCTGTGTATACCCTCCAATAATTTATCCTATGGCAACTATAAAAGATATATGAAAAATGAAAAATAGCCTAAATATCCAATAGGGAACTGTTTAAATAAGAGCATTCAAATTGAGAACATAAATGACACAGTGGCTAAAGGCATAAAGTTAAGAGACAAAAACAAGTCATAATATAAAATATATGTTCACAGAGAAAAATATCTGAATTCTCTTTTATAAAAGTACATGTGTAATCTGTATAATACATCTAAAAATTGCATGTAAGATAATTACCGTTGACAGTTGGGTGACCGTCTCATGGTGATGGCTTCAGGTAATATTTTTACCTTCTTCTTTTTGCTTTATTTATTATTTATTTATTATTATTTAAATTTTAACAACTCTCTAACTCTCATTCCTTCCACAAAAAAAAAAGTGTGGTGGACTGTCACCCATAAAGATGTGCTCAAGAGTTAATCTGTTTTCGCATGGGTGTGAACCCATTTATAAATAGGACTTCTGTGCTGGTTTGAAACTATTATGTAACCCTGAAAAGCCATGTTTTAATTCTGATCCTATCTTGTGGGGGATTCAATATTGTAGGTAGAAATTTTTATTTGATTATCTCCAGGGAGATGTGGGTGTGATCTTTTGGTCAGATGGAGATGTGGCTCCATCTATTCCAGGTGGGTCTTGATTAGTTTACTGGAGTCCTTTTAAGAGAGACCATTTTGGAGAGAACAGAGTTGACACAGATGCTAACCCTTGGGGAATAGAGACAGATGTTTGGAGATCTTGGAGCCCAGAAGACACTGCCATGAGATGTTAAGCAACCCAGAAGCTGAAGACAGCTAGGGGAAGCCAACCCTGATAAAGCAAAGTGAGGAACCCCTACAGGAAATGAGGCTGAAAACAATGGAGCCCAAGTGCAAGAGACCAGCAGACACCAGCCACGTGCCTTTCCAGCTGACAGAGAAGACCTATCAACCTATCAAAGAATTAAGGTATCTTCTCCTGGATGCCTAGTTTGGAATATTTTTATAGGCTTAGAACTGTAAACTTGTAACATAATAAATTCCCTTTATAAAAGTCATTCCATTGCAGATATATTGCATTCTGGCAGCTTAACAAACTAAACCTCTGAAAGTATATTTAGTTAAGGTGTGGATTCATTTTAATAGGAGCTATGAAAATCCTATTTAGACAAGGCCAAATTGAATCAGGGTTGACCTTAATCCATGTGACTGGGTTCCTGAGGCAGAAGAAATTCAGATGCAGTCAGTCAGAGAAAGCCACAAAAGAAGACCAAGGAGGGAGAGAGCATCTCCTAGCAGTGAAGCTTGCTGGGAGGCTATACTCCAGGAAAAGCAAGCCCCGCCAAGGGCCTGATGTTGGACTTGTAGTCTCCATAGCCAAGAGACAATAAATTCCTTTAGTTTAAGCTGACAATTTGTGTGGTATTTGTCATAATAGCCCTGACAAAGGAAGACAGTTTTAAGTGGATAGAAGACTGATAGATCGATTGCAGCTAACAGAGTTGACCACTGCAATTTCTAGGTAATGGGATTCCATTTGACTTTTCCTTCTTTTGCTTCTCTGTATTTTACAAAATTGACCCAAAATTACATGATCATTCAACAAAAGTAACCATAAGTATTTTTTTTTTTTACAAGTTGAGTATATTTGGGGTTTAATGAATGCTAAGCCATTAAGGTTTTACTAGTAGGATATTTGTTCCCAAGCGTGTTTGGAAAAGGTAACTTTGACATAGATAACTTTTATAATTCATCTCCTGGCTGGTCTTTAAGGCCCTCTTCTTCAGCAGTTACCACTTAGTTAGATTCTGTTTATCGTGCTCTCTTTGCTATTTCAAAAGGGTTAATGTACTGATTCAGAAGAATGCCAAAAGTCGCCCATCCTCCTTTCTCCATCAGGCCCTGCTTCTCTCCTTTGCTTCCTCTGCCTGTCATCTCATCCTTACATGTTTCCTGTTCTTGGAAATGATACCTTTACAGTACTCACCTGGAGAAACTGCAGCTATCCTCTTGTGTTTCTTTCTCTTGTGCTAAATTGCCTAAGAGTCAGAACTCTTTTTGCCCTCCTTTTGAAAGAAGGAATCTTGTCTTACTTGCCGTACATCCCCAGGCCAAGCACAGTGCCTGACTCCTAAGGGAACCCCCCAGGTACCGACTGCCTTCCTGTAGCAGCCATGCCACCATTTGGGCTGCTCTTGTCACAGCCACAAGAGTTCCCATTCTAATTTGCCGATGGTGATTTAACGTTTACCTAACTTTATGTAGTAATGATTTTTTTTTAAATACTGTGCATGGTATTCTTATTGAATTTTACAGGGATAAATTTTAATATTTGTAACTTAGAAAGGTATTCTTTTCAAATATATGAATTGGTGCTTTATTTCTGCATGTTGCCAAGTATTTGTTCATTAGTGGCTTCCTGATATTTAGTCCCAAGGAATGTGAACTCATTTACATTGGTTTTGCATGCAGTCCACCAACATATCTCAGAAAGCTTGTTTACCTGAATATACATGGAGTCTGTTGCTTTAACTTTGTACTTGAGTCAATTACAATTGTCACTGGGGAGCAGCTCATCGTTAATTAACAATTTACATTGATATATCGGTTTGCAGTGTCCAGACAGTTTCAATTATATCATTTCATGTGATTATCATACTATTATTTCCTTTTAAGAAAGTAGGCATCAAAACATTAAATAATTTGCCTAAGCTTTTAGAACTAGTAAAGGTGATAACTCAAAATCAAGCCAGGATCTTCTGAATTCAAATCTAATGCTCCCTCCATACGAATTCATTCATTCAACAAATATTTAACAGACACTTATTATGTACAAGTCCCTGTTATACGTGCCGAGGAGACAAAAGGAGACAAAAGGATGGAATCTAGTCTATGGGGCTTGTAAATTTCAGGAGAAACTAACTCATTATAGACATAAAATTGTGTTAAATGTTGCGAAGAAAAATAGGAAGTTGCATGGAGAGCTGCTAACATCCAGAAAAGAGCCAAATACATGTTTGAATCCCTAACTAAAGTGTTCTTTGAAATTCTGGCTACACTTGTTGAGTGCTTACTCTGTGCCAGGTCTGGTTCCAGGCACTTTCTGTGTTTTAATTAATCTCATCCTTGGAGATGGCTTCTATTATCACCATCCCCATTGCACAGATGAGGAAACTAAGGCAGAAGGATGGCATAACTGACCACAGCCACACGTCCCAGATCCCCTGACTGCCCCCTATTTCTGGAAGCTCTCTGAATTAACCACGAGCGAATGTCCCTGCTCATGCACACTTTAGCACTTGATTTAAATTCTAGGGCAAAAAGCTATTAAAACAACAAAATTGATCCAAGAGAACACAGATTCAGACCGCGAACCTCAGAAGGTACTTGTTTCCACAGTAACCTCTCACATGTGACCGAACTTGGCTTTCTCTGGTTTCACACTTGGGCCTGTTACCACGGGCCTCCGTTGCTGATGTGGATTGCTGACCTGGAGTTGAGATGAATTACCCGCTCAGCAGCAGGGGGCCAGGGCACCCGTCTTTTTTGTTGTTTGCTTGGTTTGGGTAGCGCTATTTGTTTACAGGGGATCAGCGCATGAGGAAGAGGGATGGCCAAAATGAAAGGAACTGATCACTGCCGACTGCCTGTTCACAAGACAGATTAGGACCAGAGCACTGGAGAAGAACAAGTCCCAGTGGCCTTATCTCTTGGCTCAGTCGCCTGGCCTCAATTTGAGTCCAATTGCTTAATTTTCTGCACACCCCATGAAAGCCAATTCCCATGCTGCTCTGTGTCTTCTTTATATTTCTCCATAATGTAGTTTCTGGCTGTTTAATTGCAGCAGGTTTTATGATAAGGGTTTGTTGTTTGCTGGGTTTTTTTTGTTTTTTGGTTTTTTTTGCTTTGGCAGTAGGCAAAGACTTAATTTTAAAAGGCACACTCAAACTCAAACAACCCTAAATGACTTACATGGAAAGCAGGGTGTTTTCTAGCCTTGTTTTTAAAAATATTGCAATTTTTTATTAGGCAATTTTATCATTGTTATAAATAAGTAATTGTACTGGGGAGAAGGGATAATCCTTATTTAATTAAATTCATCTATACTCCCAGGTTGGCAGCAACAAGACATATGTGAGACTAATACCCACAGCCTGCCTCTTTGCATGTGCAATTAAAAATTCACTCTACAGTAGCACTGGCAGTTTAGTGTTGCTTTTGGCATTTACAAATTCTTTTATTTTGTGACTTTTTTTTTACCATACACATATGCTGGAGCAGATGTTGCTTATTTGTTGTTTATTCAAATCTGTAGGCTCTGGCAGCTAACTCCATTGTTCTGTAATGAAGCTTTATTCACTGTCCTGTATTAGGACCCAGCGCCTACATGAGAGGCTGCGTTAGTTCCCGGTAGGATGCCACAGTTATTGCCCTTGTAGTTAGCTGTTTATAGTTGGAAGCTTGCATTGGGAGAAAACAGCAACAACAAAGGACTGGGTGGTTAGGGTCTGGGAGAGTGGAAGAGAATGGGCGGGAAGGTCAGCCAGTAACCCTCTGCTTGGTATTCCTGTCCAGTGGCCTCACACTGGCCTCTGCACTCATCTGCTCTGGGGATTTGGTATCTGAGGCTGGGAAGCAGATTATTCCTGGCTTTTCTCTTCTTTTCCTCTTTCTAGATACTTATTTTGCTCACAGATGGGCAGGGTGTCTATTGCATTTCCCCTCCCCTTATTTCAGGCACATCCATAAATTCACCCACAGTCATTCTTAGCTGCAGGAACTCTGTCCAGCACACACACCTGTTTCTCCCGTACATCATACCCGTATCACGTTTCCTCATCCAGAGACTGTTTCTGGCTGCCCCTGTCTTGGGGGTAGCCACACTTCATAGAGCTGAGAATGTCAGGTCTATGTTGACCAAGATAAAGACCTGCTGATCCCTAGAGCTAGAATGCCAATTTGGAGACGTTTGCCTTCTGGAAAACCCCTGTCTTGGCCAGGAGCAATCAATCAGAGATGTAACCACCTCCATCTGGCACATTATGACATGGAACTTCACTATTAACACATTTGTGATTCATCTTGTCCCAATGAGTGGTGCCAGGGATCAAACCACATCCTCCTTCCGCGTGGCAGCTGGGAGCACTCTAGCTTCCCAGCATGCAGTTAACACACTGGCTCCTGTGACATAGCAAGTAACAATTCTTTTAATTATCACACCTTCCCTCCCCCTCCCCACCCACTCACAGACATTTTGGCACCATGGGGATATTTTGCAGCTGGCAATCAGTACTTTTCTTAATTGACTGAGTACATTCCAATAGCGTGAAGTCTGGTATTATCCACTATAAAATGGAAAGGACAGTTGCTAGATGCTAAGTTCTATAGACATAAGACCCAACCCTTGTTTGGAGACTTTTACTTCCACAAAGATGTTATAGTGCTCATACAATAATTTTTTTTTCAAAACATACATTTCTCTTAATTTCTTTACAATAAGGTAAATCTCCTTAGGCTTGAATTCAAGGCATTTCATATTCTGGCCCTAGCCCATCCTTCTAGCATCCTTTCCTTGCCCACTACCCAGACTCGATGTGAATTGACTTGCTTGGTGTTCCACCAGCGTTCCCCACTTTTATGTCCACTTCCAACATCCTTTTCCACATATCAAAATGTACCCATTCTTGGGTAGGCAATGGTGGTGTAGTGGCAGAGCTCTTGCCTACCATGCCAGAGACCCGGGTTTGATTCCCAGTGCCCGCCCATGCAAAAAAAAAAAAAAAGTACCATACTTCAAGGTCCCAGTTCATTTATTACTTCTTCTGCCATCTCCTCCAAGATCTCTGTTCCCCAGGGATATATTTTCTTCAGTGCTTCCATAAATTTAGATCTCTAACTTAACCACAGGCCTTAGCACATTTTTGCCTTGTATTATAATCAGCTGCGTACAAAACATATGGCCCCTGCCTACAGCATTACTTCGTCTAAGGACTCCTTGCAGACATCTTTGTAGCTATCTCCAGACAACAAGTGGCACGCCTCTGCAAAAGGGTGAGCATGAGTAGTGGTTAAGAAGGAAAAAGAATAAACCTTTATTGAGCATTTTGGTGCTCTATACACAAACTATACAAAGAATTTTACATTCTTAATTCATCCTCCTGACTGCCATGGGTTTAAGCAGATTTTACCTTCATTGTGCAAATAAGGATTTGAGACTAAGGGAGTAATTGGCTCAAAGGTAACCCAGCCAGTGAGTGACGGAGCTAAGATTCAGAGTTCTGTCTGAACTCAAAGAGTTTATTCTTCCTGATGGACCCCTCTATTACCTTAGCAAAAAATTTAATTTTGCTATGTTAAAATAATTAAGATACCATTACTACAATCACCCTGAAGACCTACACTAGACATAAAAGCAATCATGAGCAGGCAGGCACGGTGGCTCAGCAGGCGGAGTTCTCGCCTGCCATGTTGGAGACCTGGGAAACGTTTCCGGTGCCTGCCCATGTAAAATAAATAAATAAACAAACAGGAGCATAGTTTTCTATGCATCTTATAAAAATGCAGGAGACCCATTGAAATACCGAGTGATGTGTTTCAGAGTCTTTTTAGAGGGTCATTCTCATCAGATATGAAGCCAAGAACCCTTTATCAATTTTAGTCTGAGAGGCTGTTTTGGAACAGGATTGGGAAATGAATTTTCACAGGCCTTTTGAGCCTAGAGAAGTGATTACAGAAGAAAGGAAGGGTGTGGCTAAGGTAGTTGGTAGGTGTCACCGAAGAGAAAGTGGAGATAGGATCCACGGATTTCAGGGCTTCATCTCATGTTCTATCCTCTTGGCTCCTTGCCCCAGCTCAGCAACTCTGCTCTTCATCTGTCCTCTCTTAGTCTCTAATTACTAGCAAGTTTGATTATAAAGGAGTTCAGGGTGAATATTGCATCAGGAGTCCAGGCCATTAATTAAGGAGTTTATGTTTTCTTCAAAAGTCCCAGAAAGTATGAATTAAATGTAAAAATCAATGGCTTAGGGAAGTGCAAGGCAAAATATTGCAGCTCCCCTTCTCCTTCTCAGGAACCTGTTGGAAGGAAGATCCCAGTGCTTGCTCTTGTGTCTCAAGTATTATCCTTTAAAGATGAGCCTGAAGCTCTTGAAAAACTTCAGCGAATAAGGCATCTAAATGAAAAAGGAACTGGTCATAGGAAGACTTTGGTTATTAGGACTCTTCCTCCCATAACTGATCTTATGCTGACCATTCTCCTTGCCTTGGAATGAGTTGGCATTTTCCTCTCCTGGTCTTCCTTGAGAAACTTGAAGCCAGAGTTGAGGCTGATTCTTTTTCCTGGGAAGAGAGGTTAGAGAGCAGCTCAGTTGCCAGGACAGCTGAGATTTTGATTGGTTTCTCTCTTGCCAACTCTAGTTTGCTTCTGGTGCCCACACAGACATCAGCCATGCTATCTGACATGGTCCATTTCCTTCAGCATGTGCAGTTTGCCCACCTGCATGGCAACCACACAGGTTTAACCTTGGTCAAGGACTGATGCATGAACCAATAGGATTCAAGAATCACTTCATAATCTATAGCATGGTATCAACTTGCAGATACTTTATTTTTATGAAATTATTTGCTTTAAAAATGTGTAGAGGTGATCTACAGAGAGTTTTATTACTGTTCCTATTGTGTTAAGTACTTAAAAAAGATGTTTTAAATTATGGTTAACTGGTTTTATTGGAAATGACAAATGAAGATGGTTATTTTAGATCAATCCTCACAGGAGTTTTTTAACTTTTTAATTGTATCATATAACACATATACAAAGCAAAGAAAGAAAAAGCAATAGTTTTCAAAGCACTCTTCAACACGCAGTTACAAGACAGATCCCGGAGTTTGTCATGGGCCACCATACACTCCTCTTAGATTTTTCCTTCTAGCTACTCCAGAGTATAGGAGGCTAGAAGGCATAAATACTTTTTAACATCACAATCGACTTTTTTCTTTTTTGTGTGAAAAATAACATATATACAAAAGAGCAATAAATTTCAAAGCACAGCACCACAATTAGTTGTAGAACATATTTCAGAGTTTGGCATGGGTTACAATTCCACAATTTTAGATTTTTTACTTCTAGCTGCTCTAAGATACTGAAAACTAAAAGAGATACCTGTTTTATGATTCAGCAATGATATTCATTTGTTAAATCCTCTCTTCTCTGTATAACTCCACCATCACCTTTGATCTTTCTATCCCTCTCTGTAGGGGGTTGGGCTATGGCCATTCTAACGTTTTCATGTTGGAGAGGTCTGTCAATAATGCTCATAGGATTTTTTTTTTTTTGCTCATAGGATTTTAAACCATGAAAGGTGATAGGGAAAAATGATTTCAGAAAACTATTGGTACATTTTCAAGTCATCATAATATGAAGGGACTAACTGCTAGAATTTTAGAAACTGGCAGAAAAGTGTGTATATTAGAGGTCACCTGATCAAACAATTTCAATAACAAGACAGATGACTTGTTCAGTGTAAACTAAGTTCAATATATAATTTGTGGATAACTTAAAAACCACATGTTCAGTTTTAAGACCATTAATGAATTTCTATTTATTAGCATGCAAGTAAGAGTATGCTTGCCTTATCATCCTATCAAATTTATGAAAACCTTGCTCTTTTCTTTCATCGTCAATGTCTAGTTGATGTGTTAAATTTAAAGACAGGGAGATGTGAAAAAAAAAAAGACAGAAGTCAGGCCACCTAAAAAAGTTGCCATATTCAAGGCAAAAAACAATTTTTTAGGTCAATAAAAACAGTTAATGATAGCAATATCAATAATGTAAGTTTTTGTGCCCTGAAAATATGACTCTTTTAAAAATGGTATTTGTTCTTTGTTAAATGTAAAGTAAATAAATTACGATTTCCTAGGGGATCGAAAACACTGATGTCTTCTAATCTTTTGCCCATTTTTAAATTGGGTTGTCATTTTACTATTGAATTGTGAGCGTTCTTTATATATATTGAATACAAGTCTATTAGATATGATTTGCAAATATTTTCTAATATTCTGTGTCTTTGTCAAATTTTCTTTTTGCTCGTCATTTGAAATTCACAAGTTTTTAATTTGATGAAATCTAATTTATCTACTTCTTTTCTTTTGTTAAGAAACCATTACCTATTACAAGGTCCTGAAGATGTTTCCCTACATTTTCTTCTAATAGTTTTATAGGTTTGGTTCTTATATTTAGGCCGTTGATCCACTTTGGGTTAATTTTTGTATTTGGTGCGATATAGGGGCTCACCTTCTTTCTTTTGCATGTGGATATTCAGCTTTCCCAGCACCATTTGTTGAAGAGACTGTTCTTTTCCCATCGAGTGGACCTGGCACCCTTGTCAAAAATCAAGTGGCCATAGAAGTGAAGGTCTATTTCTGAATTCTCAATTCAACTCCTTTGGTCTATATGTCTGTCCTTGTGCTAATACCATGCTGTTTTGACCACCATAGTATTGTATTAAGTTTTAAAATTGGAAAGTGTGAATACTAGGGCTTTTGCTGCTGCTTCTGCTTCTGCTTCTTGTGCTTCTTCTTCTTCTTCTTCTTCTTCTTCTTCTTCTTCTTCTTCTTCTTCTTCTTCTTCCTCTTCTTCTTCTTCCTCCTCCTCCTCCTCCTCCTCCTCCTCCTTCTCCTCCTCCCTCTCCTGCCCCTTCCCCTCCTCCTTCTTTCTGGATGTTTGGCTATTCAGGAGCACTTACCTTTCCAAATAAACATGATGATTGAGTTTTCCATTTCTACAAAGAAGACTGTTGGAATTTTGATTGGGATTGTGTTGAATCAGTAAATCGCATTGGCTAGAATTGACATCTTGTCACTATTCAGTCTTACAATCCATGAGCATGGAATGTACTTCCACTTGTGTAGATCTTCTTTGATTCCTTTTAGCAATGTTTTATAGTTTTCCAGGTAGAAGACCTTTACATCCTTGGTTAAATTCATACCTAGATGTTTGATTCTTTAGTTCAGATTATTAATTACTAGTATTTAGAAACCTTACTAATTTTTGTGTGCTGATCATATACCCTCCTACTTTGCTGAATTAGTTTATTAGTGCTATTAGCTTTGCTTAGATTTTTTTACACTTTATTTAGATCATATTGTCTGAAAATAGTGAAAGTTTCACTTCTTCCTTTCCAATTTGGATGCCTTTTATTTATTTTTCTTGCCTAAGTGCTCTAGCTAGAATTTCACCATTGAAATAATAGTGGTGTCAGTGGGCATCCTTATCTTCTTTGGAGTAAGAGAAGCATTTTAGAGGAATAGAGCAGATACCTAATCTTAGAGAGAAAGCATTTGGTCTTTCACTATTGAGTATGTTAGTGATGGGTTTTTCATATATGCCCTGTATCTTGTTGAGGAGATTTCCTTCTATTCCTAGTTATCTAAGTATTTTTATCAAGAAGAGGTTCTGGATTTTGTCAAATGTCTTTTCTGCATCAATTGAGATGTTCATGTGATTTTTCCCTTTGTTCTATTAATGAGATATATTACATTAATTGATTTTATTATGTTGAACCACCATTGCATACCTGGGATAAATACCTCTCAGTCATAGTATATAATTCTCTTGATATGCCATTGGATTTGGTTTCCTAGTACTTTGTTGAGGATTTTGTATCTATCATAAGAGATATTGGTCTATAATCTTCTTTTTTTGTGATATCTTTATCTGGCTTTGATATTATAGTAATGTTGGAGTCATAGAATTAGTTAGGGAATGTTCCCTCCTCTTGAATTTTTTGAGAGTTTGAACAGTATTGGTTTTAATTCTTGGAATGATTGGTAGAAGTCACCTGAGAAGCCATCTGGTCCTGGGCTTTTCTTTGTTAGAAGGTGTTTGATGGTTGATTCAATGTCTTTACTTATAATAGATCTGTTGAGATCTTCCATTTCTCCTAACTTCAATGTAAATTGTTTGCTTGATTCTAAGAATTTGTCCATTTAATCTAGTCATCCAATTTGTTTGCATACAATTGTACATAGTATACTCTTATGGTCCTTTTTATTTCTGTGGGGTCAGTAGCAAGTACCCCTGCTTGCTTGCTTTTGTAGGTGCCCTCTTTCAGGTAGAGGATATTCACTTCTGTTCCTAGATTACTCAGTGTTTTATCATTAAAGGGAGTTGAATTCATTGAATGATTTTTCTGCATCTATTGAGATGATTATGTGGCTTTGGTCCTTTATTGTTTTAATATGTTGTATTACATTGATTGATTTTCAGATGTTCAAAGAGTCTTGCATTCCTGTCAGAAATCCCATTTGATCATGGTGAATAATCTTTTTTGATGTGTTTCTGGGTTCATTTTGCTAATGTTTTCTTGAAGAATTTTGTTTCTATATTCACAATGGCTATTGGTCTGTCATTTTCTTTTCCAGTAATGTCCTTGTCTGGCTTTGATATCAGTAATACTGCCTTCATAGAATGAGTTGGGAATCCTTCTCCCCTTGCAGATTTTTTGCAAGAAATTGTGAAAGATTGATATTCATTTTTTCCTTAAACATTTGGCAGAATTCCCCACTGAAGGCATTTGACCTGAGCTTTTCTATGTGGAAGCTTTAAAATCAAAAATACAAATATTTGCATTAAAATACAGATTAAATTTCTTATTTTAGTCTATTAAGATTTTCTATTCCTTTTAGAATATGTTTCAGTGCTTTGTGTCTTTCTAGGAATGTTTTTCATTTTATTTGGGTTTTCTAATTTCCTATAATCCTTTTTATTTCTGGTTGGTTGTTAGTAATGACTCTTCTTTCATTCCTGATTTCATTAATTGAAATTTCTGTCTTTGTCAGGCTATATAGAGCCATTTCTGTTGATCTTTCAAGTAACCTACTTTGGATTTTGTCAATTCTATTTTTTTCTATTATTTTGTTTATTTCCACTTTAGTGCTTATTATTTCCTTTCTTCTGCTTGTTTTGCATTTGTTTGATCTTATTTTTCTAATTTTTAAGATGTAAGATTAGTTTATTGGTTTGATGTCTTTCTTCATTTTGATATAAACATTTGCAGCTGTAAATTTCCCTTGAACCATTGCATTAGCTTTATCACATAGGTTTTCATATGCTGTGTTTTGGTTTTCATTTACCTCAAAGTATTTTTAATTTCCTTGTGATTTCTTCTTCAATATATTGGTTGTTTAGAAATATGCTTCTTGATTTCCATAAATTTGTAAATATTCAAATTTCCTTTTGTTAGAGATTTCTAATTTTATTCCATTATGTCCAGAGAACACACTTTGTGTGATCTGAATACTTTAATGGCCAAATATATGGTCTATCATTGCTGGAAATGGAACCATGTGCCCCCAAGAGTTCTGTTCATATCCTAATCCTTGGACCCATTGATATGTACCCATTTGTAAATAGGATATTTGAAGATGTTATTAGTTAAGGTAAGCACGAGTTGAGTGAAAATATGCCTTGATCTTATAAAGCTAAATTCCTTAAAAGTAAAGGAAACCAGATACAGGAAGAATAGCTGTGGGAGAAACAAGAAGTTGGAAGTCAACAGAACCCAGGAGAGAAAGAAGTTACCACCACATGCATTCCCTAGTGATGGAAAAGCAAAAAAATTCCAAAGATTTCTGGCCAGCTAGAAGGTATTGTCTCCCAGATGGAAACAAGCCTTCTAGCTTCTGAAACTGTGAGCCAATCAATTCCTACTGTTTCACCAACCCATTGTGTGGTATTTGTTTTAGCAGCTGAAAAACTAAAACAGTCATTTATCCCAGAGAATGTTTCATGTGCACTTGAGAAAATATATGTATGTGTATACACACACACACACACACACACACACACACGCAGACATATGCTTTGTTTTTTGTTGTTGTTGAGCAGAGTGTTCTATAGTTGACTATTAGGTTCAGTTGGTTTTAGTTCAAGCCTTCCATATTGTTGCTGATCTTCTGCCTGCTTTTTTTTTTTATTAATTAACGGAAAAAAAGAAATTAACCCAACATTTAGAAATCATACCATTCTACATATGCAATCAGTAATTCTTAACATCATCACATAGATGCATGATCATCGTTTCTTAGTACATTTGCATTGGTTTAGAAGAACTAGCAACACAACCAAAAAAGATACAGAATGTTAATATAGAGAAAAAAATAAAAGTAATAATAGTAAAACAAAACAAAACAAAAACCTATAGCTCGGATGCAGCTTGATTCAGTGTTTTAACATGATTACTTTACAATTAGGTATTGTTGTGCTGTCCATTTTTGAGTTTTTGTATCTACTCCTGTTGCACAGTCTGTATCCCTTCAGCTCCAATTACCCATTATCTTACCCTGTTTCTACCTCATACTGGACTCTGTTACCAATGACATATTCCAAGTTTATTCTCGAATGTCGATTCACATCATTGGGACCATACAGTATTTGTCTTTTAGTTTTTGGCTAGACTCACTCAGCATAATGTTCTCTAGGTCCATCCATGTTATTACATGCTTCATAAGTTTATCCTGTCTTAAAGCTGCATAATATTCCATCGTATGTATATACCACAGTTTGTTTAGCCATTCTTCTGTTGATGGACAATTTGGCTGTTTCCACCTCTTTGCAATTGTAAATAACGCTGCTATAAACATTGGTGTGCAAATGTCCGTTTGAGTTTTAGCCCTTAATTCCTTTGAGTAGATTCCCAGCAATGGTATTGCTGGGTTGTATGGCAATTCTATATTCAGCTTTTTGAGGAACCGCCAAACTGCCTTCCACAGTGGTTGCACCATTTGACATTCCCACCAACAGTGGACAAGTGTGCCTCTTTCACCGCATCCTCTCTAGCACTTGTCATTTTCTGTTTTGTTGATAATGGCCATTCTGGTGGGTGTGAGATGATATCTCATTGTGGTTTTGATTTGCATTTCTCTAATGGCCAGGAACATTGAATATCTCTTCATGTGCCTTTTGGCCATTTGTATTTCCTCCTCTGAGAGGTGTCTGTTCTGTCTTTTTCCCATTTTGTAATTGGGTTGGCTGTCTTTTTGTTGTTGAGTTGAACAATCTCTTTATAAATTCTGGATACTAGACCTTTATCTGATATGTCATTTCCAAATAATGTCTCCCATTGTGTAGGCTGTCTTTCTACTTTCTTGATGAAGTTCTTTGATGCACAAAAGTGTTTAATTTTGAGGAGTTCCCATTTATTTATTTCCTTCTTCAGTGCTCTTGCTTTAGGTTTAAGGTCCATAAAACCGCCTCCAATTTTAAGTTTTATAAGATATCTCCCTATATTTTCCTCTAACTGTTTTATGGTCTTAGACCTAATGTTTAGATCTTTGATCCATTTTGAGTTAACTTTTGTATAGGGTGTGAGACATGGGTCTTCTTTCATTCTTTTGCATATGGATATCCAGTTCTCTAGGCACCATTTATTGAAGAGACTTTTCTGTCCCAGGTGAGTTGGCTTGACTGCCTTATCAAAGATCAAGTGTCCATAGATGAGAGGGTCTATATCTGAGCACTCTATTCGATTCCATTGGTCGATATATCTATCTTTATGCCAATACCATGCTGTTTTGATCACTGTGGCTTCATAATATGCCTTAAAGTCAGGCAGTGCAAGACCTCCAGCTTCGTTTTTTTTCCTCAAGATGTTTTTAGCAATTCGGGGCACCCTGCCCTTCCAGATAAATTTGCTTATTGGTTTTTCTATTTCTGAAAAATAAGTTGTTGGGATTTTGATTGGTATTGCATTGAATCTGTAAATCAATTTAGGTAGGATTGACATCTTAACTATATTTAGTCTTCCAATCCATGAACACGGTATGCCCTTCCATCTATTTAGGTCTTCTGTGATTTCGTTTAACAGTTTTTTGTAGTTTTCTTTATATATGTTTTTTGTCTCTTTAGTTAAATTTATTCCTAGGTATTTCATTCATTTAGTTGCAATTATAAATGGGATTCGTTTCTTGATTTCCCCCTCAGATTGTTCATTACTAGTGTATAGAAATGCTAAGAATTTTGAATGTTGTATCTTGTAACCTGCTACTTTGCTGTACTCATTTATTAGCTCTAGTAGTTTTGTTGTGGATTTTTCTGGGTTTTCGACATATAGTATCATATCGTCTGCAAATAGTGATAGTTTTGCTTCTTCCTTTCCAATTTTGATGCCTTGTATTTCTTTTTCTTGTCTAATTGCTCTGGCTAGAACCTCCAACACAATGTTGAATAATAGTGGTGATAGTGGACATCCTTGTCTTGTTCCTGATCTTAGGGGGAAAGTTTTCAATTTTTCCCCATTGAGGATGATATTAGCTGTGGTTTTTTCATATATTCCCTCTATCATTTTAAGGAAGTTCCCTTGTATTCCTATCTTTTGAAGTGTTTTCAACAGGAAAGGATGGTGAATCTTGTCAAATGCCTTCTCTGCATCAATTGAGATGATCATGTGGTTTTTCTGCTTTGATTTGCTGATATGGTGTATTACATTAATTGATTTTCTTATGTTGAACTGTCCTTGCTTACCTGGGATGAATCCTACTTGGTCATGATGTATAATTCTTTTAATGTGTTGTTGGATACGATTTGCTAGAATTTTGTTGAGGATTTTTGCATCTATATTCATTAGAGAGATTGGTCTGTAGTTTTCTTTTTTTTGTAATATCTTTGCCTGGTTTTGGTATGAGGGTGATGTTGGCTTCATAGAATGAATTAGGTAGTTTTCCCTCCACTTCGATTTCTTTGAAGAGTTTGAGGAGAGTTTGTACTAATTCTTTCTGGAATGTTTGATAGAATTCACACGTGAAGCCGTCTGGTCCTGGACTTTTCTTTTCAGGAAGCTTTTGAATGACTAATTCAATTTCTTTACTTATGATTGGTTTGTTGAGGTCATCTATGTCTTCTTGAGTCAAAGTTGGTTGTTCATGTCTTTCCAGGAACCCGTCCATTTCCTCTAAATTGTTGTATTTATTAGCGTAAAGTTGTTCATAGTATCCTGTTATTGCCTCCTTTATTTCTGTGAGGTCAGTAGTTATGTCTCCTCTTCCATTTCTGATCTTATTTATTTGCATCCTCTCTCTTCTTCTTTTTGTCAATCTTGCTAAGGGCCCATCAATCTTATTGATTTTCTCATAGAACCAACTTCTGGTCTTATTGATTTTCTCTATTGTTTTCATGTTTTCAATTTCATTTATTTCTGCTCTAATCTTTGTTATTTCTTTCCTTTTGCTTGCTTTGGGGTTAGTTTGCTGTTCTTTCTCCAGTTCTTCCAAGTGGACAGTTAACTCCTGCATTTTTGCCTTTTCTTCTTTTCTGATACAGGCATTTAGGGCAATAAATTTCCCTCTTAGCACTGCCTTTGCTGCGTCCCATAAGTTTTGATATGTTGTGTTTTCATTTTCATTCGCCTCAAGGTATTTGCTAATTTCTCTTGCAATTTCTTCTTTGACCCAGTCGTTGTTTAAGAGTGTGTTGTTGAGCCTCCATGTATTTGTGAATTCTGGCACTCAGCTTATTATTCATTTCCAACTTCATTCCTTTATGATCCGAGAAAGTGTTGTGTATGATTTCAATATTTTTAAATTTGTTAAGACTTGCTTTGTGACCCAGAATACGGTCTATCTTTGAGAATGATCCATGAGCACTTGAGAAAAAGGTGTATCCTTCTGTTGTGGGATGTAATGTCCTATAAATATCTGTTAAGTCTAGCTCATTTATAGTAATATTCAGGTTCTCTATTTCTTTATTGATCCTCTGTCTAGATGTTCTGTCCATTGATGAGAGTGGTGAATTGAAGTCTCCAACTATTATGGTATATGTGTCTATTTCCCTTTTCAGTGTTTGCAGTGTATTCCTCATGTATTTTGGGGCATTCTGGTTCTGTGCGTAAATATTTATGATTGTTATGTCTTCTTGTTTAATTGTTCCTTTTATTATTAGATAGTGTCCTTCTTTGTCTCTTTTAACTCTTTTACATTTGAAGTCTAATTTGTTGGATATTAGTATAGTCACTCCTGCTCTTTTCTGGTTGTTATTTGCATGAAATATCTTTTCCCAACCTTTCACTTTCAACCTATGTTTATCTTTGGGTCTAAGATGTGTTTCCTGTAGACAGCATATAGAAGGATCCTGTTTTTTTAATCCATTCTGCCAATATTTGTCTTTTGATTGGGGAATTCAGTCCATTAACATTTAGTGTTATTACTGTTTGGATAATATTTTCCTCTACCATTTTGCCTTTTGTATTATATATATCATATCTGGCTTTCCTTCTTTCTACACTCTTCTCCATACCTCTCTCTTCTGTCTTTTCATATCTGACTCTAGTGCTCCCTTTAGTATTTCTTGCAGAGCTGGTCTCTTGGTCACAAATTCTCTCAGTGACTTTTTGTCTGAGAATGTTTTAATTTCTCCCTCATTTTTGAAGGACAATTTTGCTGGATATAGGAGTCTTGGTTGGCAGTTTTTCTCTTTTAGTAATTTAAATATATCATCCCACTGTCTTCTAGCTTCCATGGTTTCTGCTGAGAAATCTACACATAGCCTTATTGGGTTTCCCTTGTATGTGATGGATTGCTTTTCTCTTGCTGCTTTCAAGACCCTCTCTTTCTCTTTGACCTCTGACATTCTAACTAGTAAGTGTCTTAGAGAATGCCTATTTGGGTCTATTCTCTTTGGGGTGCGCTGCACATCTTGGATCTGCAATTTTAGGTCTTTCATAAGAGTTGGGAAATTTTCAGTGATAATTTCTTCCATTAGTTTTTCTCCTCCTTTTCCCTTCTTTTCTCCCTCTGGGACACCCACAACACGTATATTTGTGCAGTTCATATTGTCCTTGAGTTCCCTGATACCCTGTTCAAATTTTTCCATTCTTTTCCTGATAGTTTCTGTTTCTTTTTGGAATTCAGATGTTCCATCCTCCAAATCACTAATTCTATCTTCTGTCTCTTTAAATCTATCATTGTAGGTATCCATTGTTTTTTCCATCTTTTCTACTTTATCCTTCACTTCCATAAGTTCTGTGATTTGTTTTTTCAGTTTTTCTATTTCTTCTTTTTGTTCAGCCCATGTCTTCTTCATGTCCTCCCTCAATTTATCGATTACATTTTTGAAGAGGTCTTCCATGTCTGTTCGTATATTCAGCATTAGTTGTCTCAGCTCCTGTATCTCCTTTGAACTATTGGTTTGTTCCTTTGACTGGGCAATATTCTCAATCTTCTGAGCGTGGACCGTTATCTTCTGCTGGCGTCTGGGCATTTAGTCAGATTTCCCTGGGTGTTGGACCCAACAAGGTTGTAAGATTTTTCTGTGAAATCTGTGGGTTCTGTTTTTCTTATCCTGCCCAGTAGGTGGCGCTACTGGCACACGTTTGTCTCACGTGTTTGGAAGGAATCCCCCCGGTCACCATTCTCTACGGCCTGGGGATTTCCGATCCAATTCTCTCAGTTGGTCCGGGGGGCCGCGCGTGGGGGGTCGTCAGCCACCGCGGCTTGAGGGGACCATGTGGCTCCTTTATTAATTCCCCTATTGGTGTTTGGTTGGACCCAGTCCCTGCCACTGTCGGAAATTCCCTCCTCTCCCTGGAGGGGTGTCGGTCACCAGCTGCAGCGGCCCGGGGAACTCGCCACCGGACCAGGAAGCCACCCGCGGGGGAGGGGCATCGGTCACCGGCCGCTGCGGCCTGGGGAATTCGCCACCGGACCAGGAAGTCACCCGCAAAAGAGGGACGCCAGCCGCCGTGGCTTGGGAAACTTGCCTCTCCGAGACCCTCAGCCGGCCCGGGAAGGAGGGAGGGAGGTGCTCCAGCCGCCAGCTGCCACTGCTCAGGGAATCGCGCACCGCTCGGGGATCTCACCGCAGCAGAGTCTCGCAGTCAGTCTAGCCAGTCCAGACTGGGGTACGCTGTGTGTCCATTCCCTGCCGTGGCCCCGGGAGCTGTTCTGCACTGTTTCTTTTCACCTAGTAGTTGCTCTGGAGGAGGAAATAAGATGCACGTACCTTACTAAGCCGCCATCTTGGCCCCTCCCCTGCCTACTTTTTTAATCCAGTATTGAAAGTGAAGTTTTGAGGTACTGACTATTATTGTTGAGTTGTCTATTTCTCCCTTTAGTGTCATCAGTTTTTATTTCAGGTACCTTGGAGTTCTGTTTTAGGTGCATGAGTATTTTTAATCATTATGTCTTTTTGATGGATTTATTGTTCTATCATTATAAATGTCCTCCTTTATCTCTAGTAATAATTTTTGTCTTAATATCTCTTTAGTCTGATGTTTGTATAGCCATTCCAGCTTGCTTTGGTTACAGTTGCCTATTAAGATTATTGAGTATTCTTTGTACATGAAAGGTTATTTTTTCTTCCTGCTTTCAAGATTTTCTTTGTCTTTTGACAGTTTGATGAATATGTCTCCAGGCATGCATCTCTTTTAATTTATTCTACTTGGAATTCATCAAGCTTCTTGGGTGTATAGATTAATGCTTTATGTCAACTTGGGAAGGTTTTGGCCATTATTCCTTTTTTTTTTAATTTTCTAATTTTTTTAAAATACAAAAAGACACCAAACAAATGCAAACCTTCTTATTTTGATCATTCCACATATTGCATCCCAATGCACTAGTCAAACATTCTTATTTTGATCATTCTACATATATAATCATTAATTCACAATATCATCACATAGTTGCATATTCATCATCATGATCATTTTTTGGAACATTGCATCTATTCTGAAAAAGAAATAAGATGAAAACAGAAAAAAATTTACACATACAATACACCTCACCCCTCCCTTTTATTGAGCACTAGCATTTCAACCAATTTATTTTAACATTTATTCCCCTATTATTTATTTTTATTCCATATGTTCTACTCATCTTTTGACAAAGTAGATAAAAGGAGCATCAGGCACAAGGTTCTCACAATCACACAGTCACATTGTGAAAGCTGTATCATTATTCAATCACCCTCAAGAAACATGGCTACTGGAACATAGCTCTATATTTTCAGGCAGCTTCCTCCAGCCTCTCCATTACATCTTGAATAACAAGGTGATATCTACTTAATGCATAAGAATAACCTCCAGGATAACCTCTCGACTCTGGACTTTCTCAGCCATTGACACTTTGTCTCATTTCACTCTTCCCCCTTTTGGTGGAGAAGGTTTTCTCAATCCCTTGATGCTGAGTCTCAGCTCATTCTAGGATTTCTGTCCCACGTTGCCAGGAAGGTCCACACCCCTGGGAGTCATGTCCCACGTAGACAGGGGGAGGGTGGTAAGTTTACTTGTTGTGTTGGCTGGAGAGAGAGGCCACATCTGAGCAACAAAAGAGGTTCTCTTGGGGGTGACTCTTTGGCCTATTTTTAAGTAGGCTTGACCTATCCTCTGAGGGGTTAAGTTTCATATGAACAAACCCCAAGACTAGGGGCTCAGCCTATAGCTTTGGTTGTCCAGATTGCTTGTGAAGTTATCAAGAATTCAACTTGGGGAAGCTGAATTTTCCTCCTTTCTCACCATTGCTGAAGGGGACTTTGCAAATACTTTTCCACTCACTGATCAAATCACTCTGGGATTTATTGGGGCATCACTCTGGACAAACCCACAAAATCTCATGTCCTACTCAAGGTTCCATGTACTTATGTTGTTCAATTAAGCTGTCTACATAAGTTATATTAGGAAATGCACTAGTCAAAATATGAATTTTGTGCCAAATAAACATTTTTTTGCTTTAGTCTCACACATAAGGTAAAATTTTAAAATATTACCATCTATTTTCAGCACCCTGCAGTAATGACATTCCTTTGTTCTTCCTCATGCAAAAACATTTTTTTAATTTGTACATTTAGTCACTATCATTATATGCTCTAGGCATTCCTAGATTATACCATTCAGTCTTTATCGTCTATCTTTCTTTCTGATTTCATTTGTGCCCCCAGCCCTCCTCCCCCTATCATTCTCACATTCAGCTTCATTCAGTGTATTAATATAATTGTATTACAGTTAGGTAGTATTGTGCTGTCCATTTCTGAGTTTTTACATTTAGTCCTGTTGCACAATCTGTGTCCCTTCAGCTCCAATTACCCAATATCTTATCCTATTTCTATCTCCTGATGCTCTCTGTTACCAATGAAATTCTCCAAGTTTATTCACTAATGTCAGTTCATATCAGTGAGACCACACAGTATTTGTCCTTTTGTTTCTGGCTAATCTCATTCAGCATAATGCCCTCAAGGTCCATCCATGTTGTTACATACTTCATAAGTTTATTCTGTCTTAAAGCTGCATAATATTCCATCGTATATATATATATATATACCACAGTTTGTTTAGCCACTCGTCTGTTGATGGACATTTTGGCTGTTTCCATCTCTTGACAATTGTAAATAATGCTGCTATAAACATTGGTGTGCAAATGTCCGTTTGTGTCCTTGCCCTCATGTCCTCTGAATAGATACCTAGCAATGGTATTACTGGGTCATATGGCAATTTTATATTTAGCTTTTTGAGGAACCACCAAACTGCCTTCCACAGCAGTTGTAACATTTGAAATTCCCACCAACAGTGGATAAATGTGCCTCTTTATCCACATCCTCTCCAGCATTTGTCATTTTCTGTTTTATTGATAATGGCCATTCTGGTGGGTGTGAGATGATATCTCATTTTGGTTTTGATTTGCATTACCCTAATAGCCAGGGAAGTTGAGCATCTCTTCATGTGACTTTTGGCCATTTGTATTTCCTCTTCTGAGAAGTATCTGTTGAGTCTTTTGCCCATTTTGTAATTGGGTTGGCTGTCTTTTTGTTGTTGAGCTAAACAATCTCTTCATAAATTCTGGATGCTAGACCTTTATCTGATATATCATTTCCAAATATTGTTTCCCATTGTGTAGGTTGTCTTTTTACTTTCTTGATGAAATTCTTTGATGTGCAAAAGTATTTAATTTTGAGGAGTTCCCATTTCTTTCTTTCTTTCTTCAATGCTCTTGCTTTGGGTGTAAGGTCTAGGAAACTGCCTCCTAGTATAAGATTTATAAGATATTTCCCTACATTTTCTTCTAACAGTTTTACGGTCTTAGATCTAATGTTTAGGTCTTTGACCCATTTTGAGTTAATTTTTGTATAGGGTGTGAGATCTGGGTCCTCTTTCATTCTTTTGCATATGGATATCCAGCTCTCTAGGCACCATTTATTGAAGAAACTCTTCCATCCCAGATGAGTTGGCTTGACTACCTTATCAAAGATCAATTGTCTTTAGATGAGAGGGTCTATATCTGAACACTTTGTTCTATTCCATTGGTCAGTGTTTCTATCTTTATGCCAGTACCATGCTGTTTTGACCACTGTACCCTCATAGTATGCCTTAAAGTCAGGTAGCATGAAACCTCCGACTTCATTTTTTTTCCTCAGGATACTTTTAGCTATTCAGAGCACCCTGCCTTCCAGGGTAAATCTGTAAATCAATTTAGGTGGAATTGACGTCTTAACTATATTTAGTCTTCAAATCCATGAACACAGTATGCCCTTCCATCTATTTAGGTCTTCTGTGGTTTCTTTGAACAATTTCTTGTAGTTTTCTTTGTATAGGTCTTCTGCCTCTTTAGTTAAATTTATTCCTAAATATTTTACTCTCTTGGTTGCAATTGTAGATAGAATTCGTTTCTTGATTTCCCCCTCAGATTGTTCATTGCTAATATATAGAAACACTACAGATTTTTGTAACCTATCACTTTGCAACCTATCACTTTGTTGTACTCATTTATTAGCTCTAGTAGTTTTGCTGTGGATTTTTCAGGGTTTTCGACGTATAGTATCATATCATCTGCAAACAGTGACAGTTTTACTTCTTCCTTTCCAATTTTGATGCCTTGTATTGCTTTTTCTTGTCTAATTGCTCTGGATAGAACTTCCAACACAATGTTGAATAACAGTGGTGATAGTGGACATCCTTGTCTTGTTCCTGATCTTAAGGGGAAAATTTTCAGTTTTTCCTCATTGAGGATGATGTTAGCTGTGGGTTTTTCATATATTCCCTTTATCATTTTGAGGACATTCCCTTCTATTCCTACCCTTTGAAGTGTTTTCAATGGGAAAGGATGTTGAATTTTGTCAAATGCCATTTCTGCAACAATCAAGATGATCATGTGGTTTTTCTGCTTTGATTTGTTGATATGGTGTATTACATTAATTCATTTTCTTATGTTGAACCATCCTTGCATACCTGGGATGAATCCTACTTGGTCATGATGTATAATTCTTTTAATGTGTTGCTTGATTCAATTTGCTAGAATTTTGTTGAGGATTTTTGCATCTATATTCATTAGAGTGATTGGTCTGTAGTTTTCTCTTTTTGTAATATCTTTACTTGGTTTTGGTATGAGGGTGATGTTGGCTTTGTAGAATGAGTTAGGTAGCTTTCCCTCCTCTTTGCTTTTTTTGAAGAGTTTGAGCAGGATTGGTACTAATTCTTTCTGGAACGTTTGGTGGAATTCACCTGTGAAGCCATCTGGTCTTGGACTCTTCTTTTTGGGGAGCTTCTTAAAGACTGATTTAATTTCTTTACTTGTGATTGATTTGTTGAGGTCATCTGTTTCTTCTCAAGTCAAAGTTGATTGTTCATGCCTTTCTAGAAAGTTGTCCATTTCATCTACATTGTCGTGTTTATTAGCATAAAGTTGTTCATAGTATCCTGTCATTATGTCTTTTATTTCTGTGGGGTCAGTGGTTATGTCTCCTCTTCCATTTCTGATCCTATTCATTTGCAACCTCTCCCTTCTTCTTTTTTGTCAATCTTGCTAAGGGTCCATCAATCTTATTGATTTTCTGACAGAAGCTGCTTCTGGTTTTGTTGATTTTCTCAATTGTTTTCATATTCTCAATTTCATTTATTTCTGCTCTAATCTTCATTATTTCTTTCCTTTTGCTTGCTTTGGGGTTAGTTTGCTGTTCTTTCTCTACTTCTTCCAAGTGGACAGTTAATTCCTCAATTTTTTCCCTTTCTTCTTTTTTTGATATAGGCATTTAGGGCAATAAATTTCCCCCTTAGCACTGCCTTTGCTGCATCCTATAAGTTTTGATATGTTGGGTTTTCATTTTCATTTGCCTCGAAATATTTACTGATTTCTCTTGTAATTTCTTCCTTGACCCACTGGTTGTTTAAAAGTGTGTTGTTGAGCCTCCACATATTTGTGAATTTTCTGACACTCCACCTATTATTGATTTCCAACTTCATTCCTTTATGATGTGAGAAAGTGTTTTGTATGATTTCAATCTTTTTAAATTTATTGAGACTTGCTTTGTAACCCAGCATATGGTCTATCCTTGAGAATGATCCATGAGCACTTGAGAAAAAGGTGTATCCTGCTGTTGTGGGGTGTAATGTTCTATAAAAATCTGTTAAGTCTAGCTCATTTATTGTATTATTCAAATTCTCTGTTTCTTTATTGATCCTCAGTCTAGATGTTCTGTCCATTGATGAGAGTGTGAAATTGAAGTCTCCAACTATTATGGTAGATATGTCTATTTATCTTTTCAGTGTTTTCAGTATTTGCTTCTTGTATTTTTGAGCATTCTGGCTTGGTGCATAAATATTTATGATTGTTATGTCTTCTTGTTAAATAGTTCCTTTTATTAATACATAGTGTCCTTGTTTGTCTCTTTTAACTGTTTTACATTTGAAGTCTAATTTGTTGGATATTAGTATAGCTACTCCTGCTCTTTTCTGATTGTTACTTGCATGGAACATCATTTCCCAACCTTTCACTTTCAACCTATCTTTATCCTTGGGTCTAAGATGCATTTCCTGTAGACAGCATATAGATTGGTCCTGTTTTTTAATCCAGTCTGCCAGTCTGTGTCTTTTGATTGGGGAGCTTAATCCATTAGCATTTAGTGTTATTACTGCATGGGTAGTACTTTCTTCTACCATTTTGCCTTTTGGATTTTATATGTCATATCTAATTTTTCTTCTTTTTACCTTTACTGATAGTCTTCCTTTCTACACTCTTATCCACACCTCTCTCTCCTCTCTCTTCGTATCTGCCTCTAGTGCTCCCTTTAGTACTTCTTGCAGAGCTGGTCTCTTGGTCATAAATTCTCTCAGTGATTTTTTTTTCTGAAAATGTTTTAATTTCTCCCTCATTTTTGAAGGACAGTTTTGCTGAATATAGAATTCTTGGTTGGCAGTTTTTCTCTTTAGTAATTTAAATATATCATCCCACTGTCTTCTCACCTCCATGGTTTCTGCTGAGAGATCTGTGCATAGTCTTATTGGGCTTCCCTTGTATGTGATGGATTGCTTTTCTCTTGCTGCTTTCAAGATTCTCTTTCTCTTTGACCTCTGACATTCTGATTAGTAAGTGTCATGGAGTACCTCTATTTGGATCTATTCTCTTTGGGGTATGCTGCACTCTTGGATCTGTAATTTTAAGTCTTTCATCAGAGTTGGGAAATTTTCAGTGATAATTTCCTCCATTAGTTTCTCTCCTCCTTTTCCCTTCTCTTCTCCTTCTGGGACACCCACGACACATATATTCATCTGCTTCATATTGTCATTCAATTCCCTGTGTTGATTCCCTGCTCATAGTTTTCCATTTTTTTCCCTATATTTTCTTTTGCTTGTTGGATTTCAGATATTCCATCCTCCAGTTCACTAATCCTAACTTCTGTCTCTTGAAATCTAACATTGTAGGTTTCCATTGTTTTTTTTTTCATCTCTTCTACTGTGCCTTTCATTCCCATAAGTTCTGTGATTTGTTTTTTCAGACTTTCGATTTATTCTTTTTGTTCATTCCTTGCCTTCTTTATATCCTCCCTCAATTCATTGATTTGATTTTTGATGAGGGTTTCCATGTCTGTTCGTACATTCTGAATTAATTGTTTCAGTTCCTGTATGTCATTTGAGTTGTTGGTTTGTTCCTTTGACTGGGCCTTATCTTCAATTTTCCTAGTGTGAGTTGTTATTTTTTGCTGGAGTCTAGGTATTTAATTACCATAATTAGTTTATTCTGGAGACCGTTTTCAATTCTTTTACCTAGGGTTTTCTTGCTGGATAAATTTGTTGTCTGTCTGTTCTTTGACATTCAGTTCAGCTTTATCTGGACCACTAGCTTAAGTTTTGTTTAACTGAAGAGTATTTTTCAGTTTTTGTTTTCTTGTTTCATGCCTTGTCTGTATGTTGCCTTTTCCCCTCTACCCTTTGGAGTATCTACTTAGGTATTATAGACTCCAGCCAGATTTTCCCACTTCCTGTCAGGAGGAAGGAGTCATCTGCATCAGTTTTCCCTGAGTTTGAGACCCAGCAGGTTGAAAGACTTTCCTGTGAAGTCTCTGGACTCTGTTTTTCTTATCCTGCCCAGTATATGGCACTTGTCTGCCTGCAGGTCCTACCAGCATAAGATGATGCAGTACCTTCAACTTTGGCAGACTCTCCCTGCTGGGGGCTTGGTGGAGACATAGGAGGAGTTGTAGGCTTATTTTAATAGCTTCAAATTACCAAGCCCCCGTGTCTGAATTCCTTGAGGGAGAGATTCCACCTTAGATGGGTCTCACCCTCCCCTGGGGAAAGCACTGGCTCCAGACAAGCTCTCAAAGAAGCTTGTTTCTGCTTATGCTCTGCTATGCTAGTCTCAGCCTGACAAGCCTTGTTGCTGTATCCAAAGGCAGTCAAGCCTCCATAGAAACATAGCCACAAAAACCTCTGTTTTATTTTTTTTCTTTTTCCATCAGCCCTGCCCCCTTAGTGCCAGGGCAAAAATCAGTGACCTCCTCTTTGACCAGGTTCACCTGAGCTGGGGGCCTATTTTTAGTAGTCAGAATTTGTGAATTAATTCCACACTTGAAGCTTAGTTGTGCTCAGCCCCTACTGCTGGTAAAGTCCCTTTCCTTTCTCCTCTGGGAAGCAGCCTGTGGGGGCAGGATGCCAGCCACCGTGACTTGGGGAACTCACAGTTCTGGAGGGGCTCACAGCCGGTCCAGCTGGTCCAGACTGGGCTAAGCTGTGTGTCTGGTCACTGATGTGGCTCTAGGAGTTGTTCTGTATTGTTCCCAGTTATTTAGTAGCTGTTCTGGAAGACAAACTAAATGCCACACTAAGCCACCATCTTCCCAAATGTCTCTTCCCCATTATTTCTTGAAATCTTCTTTTGGACCCTTTTTCTCTTTTCCATCTTGAGCTCCCATTATGTGTCCTACAGGTATCAATTGCTCCATTAATTTTTCTTCATTATCTTCTGTCACTTCTCAAGCTGGATAACATCAATTGACCTATCTTCTAGTCTGCTGCTTCTTCCTTGTGCCAGCTAAAATCTGATGTTGAATACCTGAAGTGTTTTTTTTTAATTTCAGTGACTGTACTTTTCTTTCTTTCTTCCTTTCTTTCCTTCCTCCCTTCCTTCCTTCCTTCCTTCCTTCCTTCCTTCCTTCCTTCCTTCCTTCCCTCCCTCCCTCCCTCCCTCCCTCCCTCCTTCCTTCCTTCCTTCCTTCCTTCTTTCTTTCTTTCTTAACATGGGCAGACACTGGGAACAACTGCAGACTCTCTACTTGGTTCTTTTTTCAAATCTCTCTTTATTGATGTTCTCTATTTGATGAGGAATTGTACTCATACTATAATTCTTTCAACATGATTTCCTTAATTTTTTTTATCATATTTTATAATGCCTGATTTCATGTTTTTGTCTAGTGAGTCCAACACCCTGACTCTAACAAGGATAGCTTTTATTGACTACTTTTTTCCTATATACGGACCATACTTTCCTGTTTTCATTGCATTTCTTACAATTGTTTGTTGAAAACTGGCCAATTAAAATAATATAATATGACAACTCTTGTGCTGAGGTACCCACTAATGTCCATTGTTGCTGATATTGTTGTTTTTGTTGTTTCTGTTTGTTTTTCATAGTGATTTTCTTGAATTAATTCTATGAACTCTGTGTTATTTTTCACATGTGGCCATTGAAGTTTCTTCTCAGATAGCTTAGTGGTCAGTTAATAACTAGACAGAGATTTCCTTAAATGCTTTGAAGATTTACCATTTCCCATTTGGGGCTTTGTTCGTATATTGGGGCATGCCTTCTGTGATCCAACTGTCTACAACTTCGTTTCATTGCTCATACAGAACATGACAGTCAGCTAGAGGATACTTCCTGGGCATGCACACAACATCTTCCCAGCCTTCTGGATACTCAGGAATATGCTGGGGCTATTCAAAATCACCTATGGGCACCCATTCCTCAGTTTTCCTTTTGTTTTGTTTTGTTTTGTTGTCAGCTTCTTGTATACCCCAACTGATAGCACCATCTCAGACAACTGCAAGTTAAACAATTACTCATGACTGTTTTTGACAAATGCTCTAAGACTGTTACTCACTGAGTGAGATGTAATTCTGGTTAAATAAAGACAAACTCAGAGAGTGGGGCTTTCCCGGAGAACTTCCAGAGTGGTCAAATAGTGGCATTTCTCTACTATGAAGTTTTAAGGGAGAGTTCTGAACCCTTTCTGGCTCCCCCAGTAACTGCTAGACTTTTGGTTTTCATACCTACCATTGTCTGAGGCTGCCAGTTTTCAAGGCTAAAACAGAGCTGGACAGAGGTTCATGAGAATAGAACAAGTTAAAATGCCACAAAGCTCACTCTTCTTATTGAAATTAAGCCATTTTTTCCTTGAATACATGTTCTTCGCATTATTGCAAACTTTGGTTAATTTCTAGAGTTCTAAAAAAGTTGATTTTGACTACTAATGCTCATATTCTTTTAATTTTATGGAAGAATGGGTTTGGGGAGGTTCTTACTCTGCTATTCCAGAATTTATTCTCTCTCTGGATGTCCTTTTTTTTTTTTTTTTTTTTTTTTCGCATGGGCCGGCACCGGGAACTAAACCTGGGTCTCTGACATGGCGAGTGAGAACTCTGCCACTGAGCTACCGTGGCCTGCCCTCCCTGGATGTCCTTTTAATTAAAAATACCTTACAGTGGTTTTAGTGGGATATTTGTAAATAAAAATAGATGTGCTCATTCTAAAATTTTATCCCAGAGTCTGTGTTTATTTTGTTACTCAAAAAGCAAAGGGTTTTCATTTTTCTAATACTACAATGTCAGGTAGTAAGACAGAACAGAAGAATTTATATTTTGGAGTAAGACCAACCCTTCTTTAAATCTCCATATGATCAGCAGTCTGTTCTGTTTCAGCCTAGCACCAGACCTTGTGGTTATATTTATGATGCATACCCAACAGCCTTCTGGATCTTTCTGAAGAAGGCAGCTTCTCAGCAATGCAGATATCATTTTGACTCATTCTTGCCTTCTATATAGCATAATAATATTAAATTACGTTTGTGTCATTCTTGCCATCAATAAGAGCTTCAGTATTCTCTAGCTCACATTTTTTTTTCCTTAAAGTCACCTATGTGATAGCTCAGTCAGGATTATCCATACTTTTCAGATGCTGACCTTTGACCCAGAATAGTTAAATGACTTGCACCAGAACAACCAGTCAGTATGGATAATTCTCAGCTTGAGATTTGAATCTAGGTCATCTACATTAAAATTCTCCACTATACCACCCAAGATACCTTGACCCCAGATAACATGAATATTAGGTTGTCATTTAGTCCACATCATCCAATGTTTAAAATCCCTATACAACATCCAATATCTTCTTAAGCACCTAAAAAAGGAAGTTAGAGAGATCACTCCATAAATGCTTTCCAATAAAATTAAGCCTTACAGAAGAAAGATGGAGCTAGTTATCTTTCCTTTCAGAGAAACAGAAGGAATGGGAGGTGTAACTCAACTTTAACTTACTTGCTTATTAAAGAAATAATTCTGCATGAAATATTCTGGATTTATACTTATTCTAGTAATTTAATAAATATTAATTGAGCAACTATTATGTGTCCAGAGTTATAGATAACACAGATAAATCCTCTACAGGGGAGGAGAACACAATTAAAGGGATATAGGCTCCATGAGAACAGAGATTTTATCCATTTTGTCTAATGCTCTATGCCTAGATTCTTAGAACAACCCCTGGCACTTAATGGGTGCTCAATAATTATTTATGAAATTCATTTATTGAATGAGTGAATTAATGAATAAGAGAATTTCAGATGATATTAAAGATTATGAAAAAAAATTAAAAGGAGTAATGTAGTATAGAGTGACCTGGTTCAGGGAGCTATTTTATATTGGAAGGTTGGGAAAGGTTCTCTGAAAGACTATTGAACTTCCTTATCATTGGATTTTAGAATAGTTGCTCATTTTTTTTATGAAACTTACTTCAAAAACAACCACTGAAAAAACTCCTGACTCAGGAGCCCTGTTTATACATTCAGATCTGAAGGAAACTTTCTTGTTCCCTGGGGTGCAATCCTAGGAACAAATACCAAACTTTACTGGGGGTCCACTCTTCATTCATCAACACCAACCAAAGGACTAAAAAGATATTTATTTTTCAGCTGCAACTTGTAGGCTTGAGAATGTAACCTAGGCTAATGTAGACTTGAGAATTAGATTTAGGCTCATTAGTTATCTTAATGAGACTAAAAGTGGCTTCAAGAAATATGTATTAGCAAAATTTTAGAAGCCACCATCATCCAGAATTCAGCCCTTCAAAAATAAAGTCATATAGGTTCCCTAAACCCATAATGCTAATATGTTCTCATTTCTTCTTTGGACATGCATGTATGACCAGTGAAAAACCAAATATTTGATATGCATGTTTAATGGAAAAAGCACGCGTAGCGGGTCAGACATGGATTTGAATATTAGCTCTTCCAATTATCACCCGTGTGGCCTATGGTATGTTATTTGAGGCCCACAGATCTCAGAGTTCCCAGCTTTGCTGGGGATTAGTGACCATGTGTACAGAGTGCAAAGAATAATAATAGTGAGCAGTAAATGTTAGTTATCAGAGTTATTGTTACTACTGTGAATTCATCCTGTAAGTCATTTGCAAAGTTTCATAGGCCACAACTATGGACAAGGACATGAAGAGCAGCTCAGCAGTCATCGATACTCTCTTAATCAAAATGAACTAACTGATTAAAAAATGGAAATCCTTCCCTTGGTTCCTATGAGCAAAATGCATGTAATTCCATTGATTTCCATTTTTCAAATATGAGCAAGTGTATTACTAGTAACACATTAAGTGACTTACAAGAGGCTATGCAAGTGGCGTGTTCATAGAATTTACTGAAAATTCTAATTCAGTGTTCTGCTAAGTCTGGCTACTATGAAATGCTTTGACAATGTTATAAGAATCCTTCTGCACATATGAACATGTACACCAGTGGAATTCTTGCACTTTTCAAGAAATATGGTTTGGTATTGATACATCAATAGCATATCTTGAATTGGTTTCCAATTGTGGCTATTCTTGACTTTTAAGTTTATCTAATTGCTAATTTATCTTTTATTTGAATTTATAGTTATCTCTTCAGAGCCTAGTAATAGATATTTACATATATGTGCTGATTGTTTTCAATAATTAGGTTTTTAAACATGTAGGCTTTACAATTCAATTATGAATCATCCTTACTCCTTGTGTTAGATTGGGTTCCCCAGAAGTGAGCCTTGGTTAGAGTTTTGTTATGAAGTGATTCATTAGGAAGTGTTCCCAGGAAAAACAACAGGGAAGTGGGACCAGAAAGAGAAGGAAGTAACCTGTTCATGAACACACCCTTCCCTCTAATCCCAAAGATATCTCCTGGGTTCAGTTTTTCCATCTATCTCATTCATGCCACAGGCATTATTTGTCATTTTAACTTTGAAAATAACCGGTACCTTAAATCACACAGTAGATTCCTGAGATAGTTGGAGGAGTAGTTTTCAATGGCCTTTTACTGATTTCCTCTGTAAAAAAGCAGGAAGCAGCATGAGGATTATGCACAAGTGAATTAGACAAAAAATATAACACCAAAAGGGGTTTCTAAAATTCATATGTTGGCAGCATAAAAATGTTAAATTGTCTTTCAACAATTGGCAGACCCCCAAACCTCCCTCCCCCTGCCTACCTTTTGCCTTCATGCCTACATTTTGCCTTCCCAGACCCCAGTACTCCATTTATAAAAGGAATGGTTTTAATCTTGGTTGTTTGGGGGTATGGTGCTCTTGTCCTGTCATATTCCAATCTGGATATTTATATCTGCTCTTTCTCAGGCCCCCTGCACATTTCAAGTGGCATTCTTCTTTTCTTTTTAACAAACTTCTCCAAGTCATCACCATGAGGTGATAACCAGCTGGAGAGAGCTGCCCCAGAGATGGTTGCACATCAGGGGTAGGTGAGCTGGTCCCCGTACAATTTGTCTCTCAACTTGTTCAATTTTAAAAGCATTTCCAGGAAAAAAAAGCCTGGAGGAATGGAAGATCCTATTATCACTGTCTATAACCTCAGTAGATTTAAGGAACTGCTCTGATTAGAATGGCCCTAACACCAACAATTCCAAAATAATAGACCTTGTTTGATAGAGGGTGGTTAATGTAAATGAGTTTCTCAATAACATGTATCTCGTTAATCATCTATGGTAAAAGTAAGTCTTAAGCTTTAGATTGCCAAAGATACCATGCTTGTGTGTAGTGTATAAACATTCCTAAGTGAGACTAAGAGAAGGATTTGAAATAGTAACCAGACCACCCAACAACTTAATTAAAAGAACATGCATATTGACATAAAATAAAAACTGTCTTGCTTTTTGTGAAAAAAGTGTCATTGTGGGTAGAGTTATTAGAGCTTGGGCAAAATTTTTTAAGAGGTAACAAATACTGATAAGTCTCTCCTAGTTTCAGTGGCCTTTAGTCACATCCCTTACCTTCTAGATAATAATGTGATCCATTTTACAAAGGAAAAAAAATCACTATACAATAAAAAAAGTTTTTTAAAAATCACTATAATATTTTGTAGCTTTCTGGTTATAATTTGGTACTACCACCACCCTCTTACCTTGCGGTACTGTAGGGACACTGCCCTACTTAAAGTCAATTCTGTAAATTTTATTGAGGGCATGCAGAGAAATATTTGAAGGATATTTGAATTCCAGAAGAAAATGTTTTACTTATTCAGAAGAAAGTGCTTAGATTTACTTCTAATACTACAAATTGCCACAGAAAAAGAAAATAAAGCTTGCTGTCCATAGCAAGAGAAATGATAGAAAAGAAGCACAATTATATATATATATATTATATATATATTATTTTTTTTAAGAGAGAGCACTTACACTCTTCTGACACTTCCTGGTGGTTGTGGCCTCCTTAGAATCATAAGGGAGCAAAGAGAAGGCAGAGGCCCACCTGGCTCTCTGACCCTCAGGAGACAATAGGCACTCCTGATGCCCACCAGTCAGTGTCACCAGTGTTTCAGGAGCAAGGACTGTGAGGTTTATCACCCCAGAGCCAAGTTGTAACCATTTCCCCAAACTTACACAGATTAGGATATTTTCCCTATATGTGTATCTTCTCCAACCTTCATCCAAGCCCTCTTACCTCCCCCAACCCCCACCACAACACAACCCATCTCCCATAATAAACACTTACGGTTGTTCATGGGAAATCCAAAGGACACAAGTTCAAGTTATTCTGTGGGGCATTCACCTCTTGTGCTTTTCTTCTGACACATCACACCGCTAATTAGTAAATTAAAGTGCCAGGTGCATCCAACTCTTGGCAGTCAAGTTTCATGAATCCTTTGGTAAAGGAAGGGAAGGTACAGAATAGTTCTTTGCTCATCCATTGCCTGATCCCAAGATAAAGTACTACCAGAAGGCCCTTCTCCTTGGAGAAGACAGAGATGAGGTTTATAAAGGCTTTGAGTCTAGAAAGCAAAAGGAGTCCCTTTCTTGGACTCCCACTAAAAGTGGGTTTCTGAAACTTCCTACCTTAAATTGAGTAGTATTGGACTTATCTACAATTTTTTCTAATTTATAAATGAGGAAACCAAGGTTCATAAAGATTAAGTAACTTGTTCAAGTATCAGCATCAGGATAAAACCCAGATCTGCCTGACTCCAAATCACAGGTCCCGCCCTATGCTGTGAATAACCTAACAACTAGAACTGCAAGGTGAATTATGCTGATGCAGACTACATTCTATAAGAAGCCAAATGGATAGAACAATTTATCACAGGTATCATAAGGAAGCGGGTGACACAAAGCATCTCAGGATTTGCCATGTAAGACCTACTTACGCATCAGCTGATTGTATGTCTGAGAAAGGAAATCCCCCCCTGACTCAGCATTTACCCTTGTCTTCTTCCAATTCCTAAAACATACTCACTTTACCATTAATCTGTGTATATTAATCATAACATTTCTATGAGCCTTTCTAAGATAACTCTAGCCCTCTTCCAATTTTGCATCTGTAAATATATACAAGGTGTCCTCTTTATGTCTCCAGAGAGTCCACTGGTCCATGTTGAGTCAATATTCATACACATGTTGGGTATTTGGAGGGATTATGGCTATTTTGAGGCTACCACATTTTCATCATTATAAAATGGATTCCTTAATGACTGCATTTCTAAGCCAACCCTCATACTTTACATGCAAGGAAAGAAAGGCCCATGAGGTTGGTGATTTGTTTTAGGTGCCAAAGATAATTAGTGACAAAGCCAGACCTAGGACTCTCAGTTCTGAATTTTCAATTCTGATTATTTTATAATTAACCAGTTGTCTGTGTAATGTGTTTATCACGTATTCTTTGTTCAAACCAGATGTGTAAAGTTGCATTTCAAGCAGGTAAATCCACTAAAATGTAAGCATTTTGGCAGTAGGGATAATGTTTAATTTCTCATAAACCCCCAGAATTTACCCCAGTGCCTCTCACATAGCGAACACTCAAAAATATATATGCTGAGAAAATGAATGAACACGTGGGTTTATAAATAGCCCTCTACTTATAACTACTTAAAAGATTAGACAGCTTCTCATTGAATGTCTTTAATTTTTTTCCTTTATAAAGTTATTTTATAAGTGCTAAGTAAAAAAATAAAGTGATCTCAACTAAAATAAAAATAATACATTTCAGATTCAGCATCATTGGATATTAATAAGAAGGCTCTTTATTTATGATATTTGGTGAAGATAAAAACCTTCAGCAAACTTTGTTAAGACTTCTTTTGCTATGGCTAAATCTATGCTTTTTCCAATGTTAAAATGAGCCCGAGTTGCTTCTAAAATCAAAGAAGAGACAGAAGTTCAAGTGGGTTGTAAACTTGGCAAAAACATGTTCTACCGAGAAAAAAAAGAACTCAGCCTCAAAACCCATTCCTGTGCATGCTTCTCCTGGTTTTCCTTTTGCAAGAACAAAGTCCAGAAAAAAAGAGTCATGGTGTTGCATAAAGCGGTGGAGTATACTTTACATGACTAAAGACACTGAAATTGTTGTTTGAAGTTAGGCCGACTTTGTCATTTACTGTCTTTGAAAAGTCAATTTGAAATCAGCCACGTAGAGACCACATTCATGTTTTAAGTTTGGGAATGTGACCTTATAAGTGGTACAGTGTCACTGATAACATTTCAAGTTGCCATAACTGATAAGATGCTACTAGGTAGAAATTAAGTTTTTCAAATATATTTTTGTTTGTGTTGTACTATTTGTAGATCATAAAGGCTCTTTCTCCTGCCCTTCAATCCCTTAGTCCTACTGGCACCTCCCATTAACTGAACACAAACTAAAGTCTAGAGCAGAGTTTAGAGGACAGAGAAAGACCAGAGTGAGGCAAGGAGGCAAGGGAGGGCAAATGGAAACTCACCAGCACCCAAGTGGCTCCCCTGAAGTTCCTTTACTTATAAGGATTCCAGTTATATGGATTAAAGCCTGCCTTGATTCAATTTAGCTTCATCTAAATGGTATCTTCGAAGAGCCTATTCACAAATGAGTCTATACCTTAACTATTCATAACACCTTCAAAGGTCCTGTTTACAAATGGGTTCATACTCGTCTCCTTCCAAAATCCTACATGACCAAAACCCTGATTATGTCATGCTACTGAGCTCTATGCACACTGGCCTCTTTTCCTCCCACTAACCAGAATCAAAGATTTTGCAGGAAGGGGAAACAGGGAGAGATGTATTGCTCAAAAGTATCCATTTCGACAATATCCATTTCGACAATCTTTAAGGTAGTGTGTTGGTATGACAGTTATTTACAGGATGGAAGGAAGCAGGGTGAGCTAAAGAATGGCAGAGCACGGGACCACTGCCTCTGACTTTTACTCTTGTTCACTTTTCCGTCAATATCCTCATATTAGATGCCTGAAGAAAGTGGAGGCTTATCTGTTGCGCTTGTAACAAGAATTCCATACCCTTTCAAGTTGTCATGTATTTGCGAAAGCAACATTTCAGATAAGCAAAGGCTCAGGAAGTAGAGCATGCATATTTGCTTCCTGAAAAAGAAATGTCAAAGATGTCCACAGCCAACTGAATGAAGAAGTCCTGTTCAAGAGGATAGGGCAAGGCAAAGTTTACAGATTGCTGTAAGCTATACAGACATTATGCAGATATCATGAAAATTCTTAAAACAGGAGAAACATAAAACGATATCCTGCATCTAAAAACCTAGAGGATATCATAGAAAGCTGAGCAGTAGAAGAAAGTAAAATTGTCAACACATACTGATTAGTTGAGGCATAAATAGATACTTTTAAATTCTTGATGCTGATAACTATATAGTTTCAAATAGGTTTGAATTTTTTAAGTTACTACTGATTAAATTTAAAAACAAGTTTGTCCCTCCTAAATTCCCAAAGGAAACAAAGTAATCAAAGAAAATATAGTCCACTTGGCAAAAAAAATAAGCATTAAATATTAATCATGTTAGTAATACCACCAAATATTGAATGACAGGCACTAAGCTAAATGTTTACATTATCTCATTTATTGTTTTTAAGTCTCTGAGGTAGCTATTTATGATACAGTTCAGAACCAGGTCTGCTTCAATGCGAAGTTAATGGTCTTTATTAATACAGCAGTAGGATGGCAAAATAGATTTTAACCTATGTCCCAATTCTGATTAATTAGTACTAGGCAGTAATAATGCTAAACTGAGAAAGATTCTGGGTCTGAACCCCAACTCATTAGAAAACACTCCTATGGACAATTAGTGATGCTTCTTTTCCAAATAAGAGGGAAAGCGCGCTACATGTTTTTACTACAGCAATCACAGTTAGAAAAATGGATAGCATCAAGTTTCAAAAATAAGACCAAGTGTGTGTCTTATAAAAATAGTTATGCATGAAATAAATGGCCCCGACAAAGGAAAAGACCCAACTGTAATGTAAAAAAATTTAGCCACATTTAAAATAAGTCAAAAAAAAGTTAAAAGCAAAGTGAATGGACAAAAATGTACCAAAAAATGTGAATGCAAAGAAACAAACAAAAAAAGATTACAATATTATTAGAAAGAGTAGAATTGAAGAAAAAACAATAATACAAAAATTTATGAAATAAGGCCAAAGAGTCTTTTCCCTTTTTAGAGAATATAGACTGACTATAAATTCGTTATTTGTTCTTATGACATTAGAAAATCAGTTTTAAAACATATTAGAAAATGTTTTAATTAGAATTAGCTCAAGAAGTAGGAATCCTGAGATAGCAACAACTATTGAAGAAATTAAAAATTTTGTCAAAGAGTTTCATCTTTCAAGATCCATTATGTATAGTGTTTTCATGACTGAGCTCTTTTAAATTTTTGAGGATGTGACACCATTTGGGCTTTACAACCTGCATGTGAAAAAAGAGAGAAACCTATTCAATCTTTAGTTCTATTTCAAAAAAATATTTAATTGGATTAAAATTCTAATCCATTTCATTCCAAGAAGCAGCACAATTGCATGTGCTCACAAACACACATACACACAAATTATAAACTAAATTCAGTATTTCAACCTCATTTAGTCATATAAACTAAAATTAAAGTAAACATTTTTCAGCTCTCAAATTGGCAAAGATTAAAAATTTTTTTGTTGAACTCTCAAAAAATGTGGGGATAACCCTGTAACCCATTTGAACATTCTTAGAAAGAAATTTGATGCTGTTTCTATAGCCATAAAATTCTACACTCCCAGTTCTACACTTATTATAAACATAAAATCCACAAGTTTTATGTTTAAGAATATTCATTGCATAACTTTATATCAGAAGCTATAAAGATCCAAATGTAGCTCCATCCATACACCATTTTCTGATATATTCTTTAGGAATATTTAAAGGTAAAAAAAAATTCACAATATATTTATGAAATGCATATGGAATGATTATTTTGTAAACACATACATACACATGTGCACAAAGAAAATACATTGAAATGCATAACAATATAATAGAAATTTTCTCAGCATAATTGGATTATAGATTATTTTATTCTCTTAGTTTTCATTTTCCAAATTTACTTCATCATCAAGCATTACTTTTATAATACTAAAAAGCAATTAAGGATATTAAGCTTAAAAGAAGTTAATTTTAGAGAAGCAGCTTTTTATTTTTGTAATGATGAATATTTTCAGACTAGAGAAATAACAAAAGAGAAACTGCTTAACCTAGAGCAGTAAAAAAAAAAAAAAAAGAGAGACAGAGAGAATTTCCATACTATAGGAGCTTGAAATAAAAATGACAACACAGCATTAAAGGAAGTTATCAAAACATTATGTAGAAATCTTTATAGGATTAAAAACTCTTCTGCTTAAGACTTCTGACATAGAAGGAAGAATTAAATTTATTAAATAGCTTCAGGAATATGTTCCACAACCATGATTATTCTCAGCCTTTCTTCAGTTCTATGATCAGAGTCAGAAAAACATAAGCTTCATGAGGACAAAGTAGATTTGCTGACATTCTCTATGGAATAATTTAGAACCCTGTGATCCCTGCAGGGGCCTGAGGAACATTTGTTAGACAAGGAATGAGGTTTCCAGTAGAGCACTCTTTCTCTGGCCTATTCTGTTCAGAGTATTAACATGACTTGTCCACCTAGCAAGGATGTTTATTGAAGCCATAGATAACACAGCTAGATTTCAGAATGGAAATAAAAACTATCCCTGACAGGTTGGAACCAAGGTCCTAAATTAGCTAGATCAAACTTTACACAAATACAAATTAAATGATTCATTTGGAGTTAAAACATTTATTTCTTAATTTCAAACTAGAGACTGATCTCAGTACCGCCCAACATTGTGACTCAATGTCTGACTAAGCTGAGCCAAGCTTAGGCTGCAAGGATGGAAATGAAAAGTTCCAGAATAGAAGAGAGTCCCTCTCTCTATAATGCTGGACAGACCAGGTCTCAGGTATTGAATCTAGTCCGCCAGATTTTATGGCAAATGTTGTTAAATAAGAACTTATTCAAATTTGCAAGGCCAAGCATGCAAATGGCCTGGAGACTGGTGTGTGAGGGCTGATTTAAAGGTTCTGGTGAGATTTAACCTGAGAAGCCTGGAGAGGACCTGGGAGCTGCCTTGAGGAAAAGGGATTAGATGTGTTCTATATTCCTCCACAGTACAGAGTTATGACCAATAGATGGAAAATGCTGAAGTAGATTTGTCACAATATAAGGAAGCATTATCTAAAAGATGCACTCTTACCCTGACTACATAAACAGTAAGTTCCCTTTCACCAGAAGTGTGTAAGCACTACCTACATGACTGTCTACAAGGAATGTTCTAGAAGAACTTCCTACATTTGAATGGCAGGTAGCATCATCCTGGTTTCCAACCTCGTGGCCTGTGGCCTGATGGTGGCCCATAAAGAACTTTTGTTTGTTCTACAAAGCATGTAAAATTAGTTTTTTAAATGCCTTTGGGAGTCATACACTCTCTAGTCCAAAACAGTCCACACTACTTCCTATTGTCTTGAATCCTAGTTGTTTCACACATAGTTATGCTACCTGTCCAGCTCCTTGGCACTTAAGTGCATAATTTGTAATATCTTTTTCAATTCTAAGATAATTGCTTCTGTGGCTTGATTTCACCAGAAACTATCACAGGATTTTCTACCATTGGTAGAATAAAAGAGAGAGGAACTTGGCAGTGGAATAGGTAGAGTAGAATGGGTAGGGGAAGAGACTCAATCCCAAAGAGTCAAACTTGAACCATTTCTCTTGCTCTCCATAACTCCAGCAGACGCCACGCCTCTCCAAACCCCTTCTCTCTTTCTTCCTCTCCCCATATTCGCCATCTAATGTTTCCAATTCCATAGGCTTTTTTTTTTTCCTGCATCTCTATAAAGTTGGAGTCTGTTAAATGTAATACTTTCCACTTAGGATTCAGAAGCTTTTACTACCAAAACAGGCCAGAAAAACACACAGCCCCTCGGTTTGACTTTTCTTACTAATTTTAGCAGTTCCAGAGGCTCTTGGCAGGGCCCCCAGCTCCCGGGTTTCGTGATTAGTGTGACGCTGCCATCTGGTGATTGTTCTGCAAGGTGCCCCTGGCAGCTGTCTCCTCCCAGGCAGAAATGCTTGTGCTAAAGGGACAGCAGAGTGGTCCTGACCCCAGGCAGGGACCACCTAACTTGGAAAGATAAAATCCAGCAGAGTGAAAACAGTGGTGTGCTAAAAAAGATCATTTCTAATAAATATTAATGATAGTGAATAATGATGTTAACAGTGACCAAGTTCTAGTAGATAACATCAGTAATGATGAATTCTGCAGCAAAAGTTACATATATAATTATATCATCTTTTATATGATCAAAAGTTGCTATATATATGTTACTGGATATTATTCTCATGCAACCATGCAAGTAACACACAATTACTACATTCATCCTTTTCCCCACGAGGAAACAATTTCAGAGAGGTTAAGTGGCATGCCCAAGATCACTCAGCTACCAATAGCAGAGTCAGAATTTGAACCCAACAATCTGGCTCCAAATTTTGTTGATGGCTCAATCACGAGGCCGAGCTGGATCTCAGTAGCATACATGTAGAGGGTTAGCTCACTAGATCTATGGGATTGGCAGGGTGGGAGTAACCAGCAGTTAAAGGGTTCCAATCATCTGCTGGCTTTGTAACAGGACCCAGCCAGCAGTGGAAGTTTTGAATAAGAAGAGCGGGAGCAAGGTGGAAGGAAAGCCCTCCGGCTAGTGGAGTAAGGAAGCGCTCTATCTCACTGGGCATAATGAGTAAGTCAGGAAATTCCGCTGGAGGTGATAAGTCTCCTGAAATTATACAGCTAGTTTGAGGAACTGGGTGGGACTGATCTGAAGGTGCTGGTACAACGGCCATTGCTATTGACAGATGCCATATTGCCTTCCCCAAGCCAAGCCCTGCTTCATGTTCCTCATTAGGGTGTAAGGGTGTGGAAATGATAGAGAAATGATGAACATTTTTATTTATCTGTTTAATAATCCATCATAGTCATCGAGGCTAAGCACTTTTTCAGTCTTCTCCTCATTCTTTCCTACAATCCTGAGAGAATATTTAGAATTTGCAAACCCACTTTGAGGTATTTATAGGCAGGAAAGAAGCATTCTGAAGAAATTAAACCAACTCTAGATTGGCCCATATTTTGCTTGGGGAATCTCTCAAAATGATTTGGATGCATGCCATTTGACTTCTAAATCACAAGAAAAATTAACCTCTTCTCTAGAGACAACTATGCCCAATTCCATCCTATCTCACCATCAAAGTGAGGTTCTCAAAAGCCTGATTGTTTCACAAATTTATTTAAATGAGTTTGGTAGTTTTCTCTTGGATGTTATGCAAGTGCAGTTAACGCAAGGTAATATTTATATTACAGATATACCTCTTTTAGAGAAAACTGTTCTTGCTACTCTTAGGGATGCTTCATGTTTGAAAGTTATTTATTTTATTTGGCCCAGACTGATAAGGACCGGCCAGTTTATGAACACATAATTTTGTTCTAATACGTCAACATAAAATTTCATTCTAGGATTCTAAGAAGGGGAATAACAACCACTTTATATGAAGCTTATGTCCCAGAATAACTATTGCTCAGAGATTATTTGAGAAGTTTAAATAATAATGATGTCCCAGGAGTCATTCATGCTTTATGGTGCAAATCTTTCACCAAAACCTATGGAAATAACCAGAGGACCCAGAGTCTTGTCTTATCCATCCTTCACCAAGGCCCAATCTCTCTTTACAGAATATCTTTGCATCCCCTAATGCTTATTATAGAAGGGGGATGATGAGTAAAGAGTGCAAGTTAGTTCTGTCTTGCTCTCTCCTGTCCATGTACTCTGCCTACTGCAGAGGAGCCCTGGAGACTGAATAGAAACAAGCTGTAGAGAGTCCTGAAGCACATAAGGGCAACATAGGATAAGGGACAAAAAATTGTGTGGACAGTTCTTGAGGTTGGGCTTTTAACCTCACAGGGTTTTTCTATGAAGGGCTCCAGCCAATGTGGCCAAGGCCCTTTGCATAGTACCTAAAAAGTATTTGAATTTCTGCATCAAGCTTTTTAATTGGCGCTGCCATAATTATAGTTTGTTTTTTTATCTATAAATGTAAGGATATAAGGAGGAAAATGGATGTTTTTTTCTAACTCTAGAAGGATCTAAAGTGCTTTCAATTGCCTGCATTAACTGAGCAAACAGTGAACTCATAGTCCATGGATTAAATATTACACAAGTAAATTTTCTATAATAAATATGCGATGAATATACACTAATTCTTCTGACAATAAGTTAACAAATATTATATTAGCCAGGTTAAAGTCTCTATAAAAATTGCACATCATAATTAAAGGAAAATCTTACAGGCAACTCCTTTCATGTACATTATTCTATTGTATAATTGCATGTGTTTATATATGTAGACTCTTTTAGGTCTTTGTTATAAACCCCATACTACATTATATTTTTGTTTAAATAGTCAATCGTTCTTTTTAAAATACTTAAGTAATAAAAACAAAATCTCTAGAAATTATCCTTATGGTTACCATTTCCAGTGCTGTTTGTTCCTTTGTGCTGTTCTACAATTCTATCTGGTATTTTAACATTGCTTGTCAATAGTACTGCTGATGATGAATTCCTTCACATTTTATATGTTGGAAAAAATAGTTTCTCCTTTGTTTTTGAAAGATATTTTTACTGGGTCTAGAATTTTAAGTCAACTATTTTCCTTTCAGTAGTTTTCAAATGTCACTCCACACATTTTCTCACTTGGAACATTTCCAATGATAAATTTGCTATCATCCTTTTCACTGTTCCTTTGTATGTAATATGCTGGTTTTCTCTGGCTCCTTTAAGATTTTTTCCTCTTTATCACTTGTTAATTTTGATGTGCTTTGTATAGTTTTTTTTTCATGTTTCTTGTATTTGGGGTTCTCTTTTGTGCTTGGGGTTCTTTGGGATTCTTGGATCTGTGAGGTTTCTACTGAATTTGAGAAAAAGTCTTCAGATGGCTTCCTGTTCCTGGGAATTCCAAATACCTGCATATTACGATGCTTAGAGTTGTCCAATACTCACTGGTTCTCTTTTCATTTTTAAAATTTTTCTGTTTCCTTTGGGATCATTTCTATGGCTATGCCTTGAAATTCATTAATCTTTTCTTCTGCAATCTCAAACCTGTTGTTAATCCCATTCAGTATAAATTTTACCTGAGACATTGTAGTTTTCATCTCTAAAAGTTCAATTTGGGTCTACTTTACAGTTTGCATATCTCCACTTAACGTGTTTAATCTTTGCTCCAGTTTCCTGAATATATAGAATACAGTCATAATAACTGTTTTAATGCCCTTGTCTGCTAATTCTAAAATCTGCATCAGTTGTAGATTGGTTTTGATAGATTTTTTCCCTCATCACGAGTCTTTTCTTGCTTCTTTGCATGTCTAATAATTTGTGTTGAATCTCAGATACTGTGAATTTTATTTTGTGGGTGATATATAGTATTGTGTTCTTATAAATATTTTAAACTAGATCTTAAATATTTTGATTCCAAGTTTAATTACTTGGAAATACTGTTTGAGCCTTTCAGATCTTTCTTTTAAGATTTGTAAGGTTTAGCTAGAGCAATGCCCATACTAGGGATTATTTCTCCCCACTCCTGAGGCAAGACCCTTCTGCATGCTCAACCCCTTAATGCCCTGTGAATTATGAGCTTTCCCAATACAGCTGGTGAGAGCATGTTCTATTCCCAGCCTTCAGTGAGTGCTGGACACTGTACCCTCTAATTCTTTCAGATGTTTCTTTCCGCAGCTTGTGCTTGTTTCTTCATATGCATGTACTGATCAGTACTCAGATGAATACTAGGAAGAACTCTCTGCATTTCTCTAGAGTTCTCCCTTTGTGCATTTCTATCCTCTCTAGTACCCTTCATTGTATATTCTAGTTTCCTCTCCTTCTCCTCACCCTCCTCAGCTCTGTATCCTTAACTTAGGGATTCTACCAGGCTTTACCTGGATTCCCCTTCCCTGCATCATGGCCTGAAGCTGGGGCAATCACAGCATTCACTTTATTTGTTCTTGTCTTTCAGGGATTTTTGTCCCTCATTGCCTGAAATCCATTATCTTGAAAACCACTTTGTTCATATATTTTGTCCTGTTGTTTAACAGTTTCACACAAGAGAGAAAACCTGTTTCCTATTATTCCCATCTTGAACAGAAGCAGGAGTCTCCTTTAGGTCTCTTTCTAGTAAGTATTTTCCATAGGTGACCCTCACCAGTGTAACAAGAAGCAATGATTAAGTTTAATTCACTTAAACTCCAGGATTCAGCTATTAAAAACATATGTCCTCTGACTTTTAGTATCTAATTTTGCTTGCAACTGATCTAAAGGATTTGGAGTTTATTTTTTTTTAATTTTTTATTAATTAAAAAAATTATAAGAAACAAACATTCCCAACACATACACTCAGCAATTCACAATATCATCACATATTCATCATCATGATCATTTCCCAGAACATTAGCATCAATTCAGAAAAAGAAATAAAAAGACAACAGAAAAATATAACAAACAGAAAAAAAAAATTTTTACAGGCCATACCCCTTACTGATCCCTTTCATTGATCACTAGCATTTCAAACTAAATCTATTTTAACATTTGTTCCCCCTATTATTTATTTTTATTCCATATGTTCCTCTCATCTGTTGAGAAGGTAGATAAAAGGAGCATCAGACACAAGATTTTCACAATCGCACAGTCACATTGTGAAAGCTAGATCATTATACAATCATCATCAAGAAACATGACTACTGGAACACAGCTCTACATTTTCAGGCAGTTCCCTCCAGCCTCTCCATTACATCTTGGATAACAAGGTGATATCTACTTAATGCATAAGAATAACCTCCAGGATAACCTCTCGACTCTGTTTGAAATCTCTCAGCCATCGACACTTTGTCTCATTTCACTCTTCCCCCTTTTGGTCAAGAAGGTTTTCCCAAACCCTTGATGCTGGGTCTCAGCTCATTCTAGAGTTTTTCTCAATCCTTTGATGCTGCATCTCAGCTCATTCTGAGATTTCTGTCCCACGCTGCCAGGAAGATCCACAACCCTGGTAGTCGTGTCCCACATAGACAGGGGGAGGGTGGTGAGTTTGCTTGTTGCATTGGCTGGAGAGAGAGGCCACATCTGAGCAACAAAAGAGGTTCTCTTGGGGTGACTCTTAGGCTTAATTTTAAGTAGGCTTGACCTATCCCCTGTGGGGTTAAGTTTCATATGAACAAACCCCAAGACTGGGGGCTCAGCCTATAGCTTTGGTTGTCCACACTGCTTGTGAGAATATCAGGAATTCAACTTGGGGAAGTTGAGCTTTCCCCCGTTCTCACCATTCCCCAAAGGGGACTTTGCAAATACTTTTCCACTCACTGATCAAATCACTCTGGGATTCATCAGGGCATCACCTGGACAAACCAACAAAATCTCATGTCCTATACAAAGTTCCATGTATTTAAGGTATTCAATCAACTATCTACATAAGTTATATTAGGAGATGCATGAGTCAAAGTATAGATTTGTACCAAATAAACATTTTTTGCTTTAGTCTCACACATTAGTTGAAATTTTTAAATATTAAGTACCATCTATTTTCAGCACACTGCAGTAATGACATTCTTTTGTTCTTCCTCATGCAAAAACATTTTTTTAAATTTGTACATTTAGTCACTATCATTATACACTCTAGGCATTCCTAGATTACACCATCTCAATCTTTATTGTCTATCTTTCTTTGTGATTTCATTTATGCCCCAACCCTCCTCCCTCTATCATTCTCATATGCAGCTTCATTCAGTGTTTTAACATAATTGTGTTACAGTTTAATATTGTGCTGTCCATTTCTGAGTTTTTATATTCAGTCCTGTTGCACAATCTGTATCCCTTCAGCTCCAGTTACCCAATATCTTACCCTATTTCTATCTCCTGATGGTCTCTGTTACCAAGGAAATATTCCAAGTTTATTCACTAATGTCAGTTCATATCAGTGAGACTATACAGTATTTGCCCTTTTGTTTCTGGCTAATCACACTCAGCATAATGTCCTTAAGATCCATCCATGTTGTTACATACTTCATAACTTTATTCTGTCTTACAGCTGCATAATATTCCATCTTATGTAAATGTCACAGTTTGTTTAGCCAACTGTCTGTTGATGGACATTTTGGCTGTTTCCATCTCTTGGTAATTGTTAATAATGCTGCTATAAACATTGTTGTGTAAATGTCCATTTGTGTCCTTGGCCTTGTGTCCTTTGAGTAGAGACAGCATATAGATGGGTCCTGTTTTTCAATCCATTCTGCCAGACTACGTCTTTTGATTGGAGAGTTTAATCCATTAACATTCAGTGTTATTACTGCATGAGTAGTACTTTCTTCTACTATTTTGCCTTCTGGATTTTATATGTCATATCTAATTTTCCTTCTTTTTACCTTTACTCATAGTCTTCCTTTCTACACTCTTCTCCACTCCTCTCACTTCTGTCTTCTTATCTATCTCTAGTGTTCCCTTTAGTATTTCTTGCAGAGCTGGTCTCTTGGTCACAAATTCTCTCAGTGATTTTTTGTCTGAAAATGTTTTAATTTCTCCCTCATTTTTGAAGGACAATTTTTCTGGATATAGAATTCTTGGTTGGCAGTTTTTCTCTCTTAATAATTTAAATATATCATCCCACTGTCTTCTCGCCTCCATGGTTTCTGCTGAGAGATCTGCACATAATCTTATTGGGCTTCCCTTGTATGTGACAGATTGTTTTTCTCTTGCTGCTTTCAAGATCCTCTCTTTCTCTTTGACCTCTGACATTCTGATTTAGTAAGTGTCTTAGAGTACGTCTATTTGGATCTATTCTCTTTGGGGTGCGCTGCATTTCTTGGATCTGTAATTTTAAGTCTTTCATAAGAGTTGGGAAATTTTCAGTGATAATTTCCTCCATTAGTTTTTCTTCTCCTTTTCCCTTCTCTTCTCCTTCTGGGACACCCACAACACGGATATTCATGCGCTTCATATTGTCTTTCAATTCCCTGAGTCCCTGCTCATATTTTTCCATTTTTTTTTCCTATAGTTTCTGTTTCTTGTCAGATTTCAGATGTTCCGTCCTCCAGTTCAGAAATCCTATGTTCTGTCTCCCGAAATCTACCATTGTAGGTTTCCATTGTATAATTTCATCTCTTCTACTGTGTCTTTCATTCCAATAAGTTCTATGATTTGTTTTTTCAGACTTTCAGTTTCTTCTTTTTGTTCTTTCCTTGCTGTCTTTATATCCTCCCTCAATTCATTGATTTGGTTTTTGATGAGATTTTCCATGTCTGTTCGTACATTCTGAATTAATTGTTTCAGCTCCTGTATGCCATTTGAGTTGTTGGTTTGTTCCTTTGACTGGGCCATATCTTCAATTTTCCTAATGTGATATATTATTTTTTGCTGGTGTCTAGGCATTTAGTTACCTTAATTAGCTTATTCTGGAGATTGCTTTCACTTCTTTTATCTAGGATTTTCTTGCTGGGTGAATTTGTTGTCTATCTGTGCTTTGACATTCTGTTCAGCTTTATCTGGACCTTTAGCTTTTTTGTTTAACAGAGGAGAATTTTTCAGTTCCTGTGTTCTTGTTTCTTGCCCTGCTTGTGTGGTGCCTTCCCCCACACATACACTTAAGAGGGTCTACTTAGATATTATATACCCCAGCTGTATTTTCCCTGACCAAACTGGCCTCCTATCAGGAGGAAAGAGTCACCTGCGTCGGTTTTCCCTGAGAGTGAGACCCAGCAGGTTGAAAGACTTTCCTGTGAAGTCTCTGGACTCTGTTTTTCTTATCCTGCCCACTGTGTGGTGCTTGTCTGACTGCAGGTCCCACCAGCATAAGATGATGTGGTACGTTTAATTTTGGCAGACTCTCCCTGCTGGGGGTGTGGTGGAGACAGAGCAGAGGTTGTAGGCTGGTTTTAATGGCTTCAAATTACCAAGCCCTGGGGTCTGAATTCCTTGATGGAGGGATTCCACCTGGATGGGGCTTCACCCCTCCCCTGGGGAAGGCACAAGCTCCAGATAAGCCCCCAAAAGAGCTCACTTCTGCCTATGCCTGGGGCAGTTTAAGCCTGAAAAGTGCTGCCACTGTATCCAGAGGCAGTCAAGCCTTTGTAGATACACAGCCACAAAAACCTCTGTTTCCTTCTTTTTTTTTCCCCCTTTTTCTTTCAGTCCTGCCCCCTTGCTGCCAGGGCAAAAATGAGCAACCTCCGCTTTGACCGGGTTCACCTAAGCTGGGGGCCTATTTTTAGTAGTCGGAATTTGTTAATTAGTTCCACAATTGGCATTTGATTGTGCCCAGTCCTGCTGCTGGTAAAGTCCTTTCCTTTCCCCTCTGGGAAGCGGCCTGTGGGGGAGGGGCACTGGCCGCTGCAGCTTTGGGAACTCACGGTTCTGGGAGAGGCTCGCAGCCGGTCCAGCGGGTCCAGACTGGGGTACGCTGTGTGTCTGGTCACTGTCGTGGCTCCGGGAGATGTTCTGTACTGTTTCTGGTTATTTAGTAGTTGTTCTGGAGGATGAACTAAAATGTGCACGTTGTTAAGCTGCCATCTTGACCCGGAAGTCCTGGAGTTTATTATTTTAAATTCTACAAAGTTAAGACTCTTTCTCTGTGTTGTTGTATTTTGCTTTATTTTGTCCTCCAGGTAAAGTAGTTGAGATTTAGGTAGGGGCTCTACTTCCAGGTCTGTGTCTCCATTTACTGCCTTTGCTCACAGACGCAGGCAGTCAGAACTGTGGTGGAAGACAGCCCTGCAGGGAAATGAGGCACCGCTGCCCCTGTTGGCATTGTTCCTTGGAGACTGGGCTTGGTTTGGGTTTTTTCCTCTGAATCTTTCTGCAGCATTTAATTCTTAGAACTAAGGCAATCACCTCACTCAGGTACCAGATACCAAAGCATTATATCTTTAGCAATTAGCTTTTCTTTTCAAGGCACTCCTTAGACATATGCCAAGTCTTTTCTCCTAGGACAAATAAGGCTCCTCCCTCAGCTCCTTGTATTCTAAGGAAGGATATGTTCTAATTCCACTCCCCCTAATGGATTTCTTAGTTTAGTTTATACTCGTGAGGCTAGAAGCATTTATCACTAAAAAGGAGGGAAAAAAAAACTTTATGATTTAATCTTTGTCTGAATGAGTCTCTAGTAGCCACCCAGTTTCTCAACCCTACAATGATAGCATAATATTAACCTTAAGAGTCTATAGATAAGTTTAGAGTTTCAAGAAACTCTTGTTTGCAAAGTCGTTACCAGCCCAAACTTAATACCATTCTTTCTCTGCCTTTTCTAGTCTCACACAACCAACAGGAGCAGCCATCTAGAACCTAGGCATCCTTTTTAGTGATAAATGCTTCTAGCCTCACCAGAGTATAAACTAAACTAAGAAATCCATTAGGGGGAGTGGAATTAGAACATATCCTTCCTTAGAATACAAGGAGCTGAGGGAGGAGCCTTATTTGTCCTAGGAGGAAAGACTTGGCATATGTCTAAGGAGTGCCTTGAAAAGAAAAGCTAATTGCTAAAGATATAATGCTTTGGTATCTGGTACCTGAGTGAGGTGATTGCCTTAATTCTAAGAATTAAATGCTGCAGAAAGATTCAGAGGAAAAAACCCAAACCAAGCCCAGTTTATATGAGTGCTAAATGAGTATTTAGCACTCATATAAATACTTATATGGGATTCTTACCTAAAATTTAATAAAAAGAAAATATATATATATAATAATGTATAAATTGTGATCTCTTATTGTCTTATTACAGTAACAAATAGCACAAATGTTTTCTTCTGGGTTTTCTTCAGTTTGAGTTTTAAAATGTCATTTGTTTCCATTGTTCCTTTTTATTCTTGCATCAGGAAATAGTGATGTAGTTTTACATAGACTTTCTCTGACAAAAAAGAGACGTCCCTGGAATTCCCATGTTGATTTAAATTTGCATGCAGTAAGCATTTATTGAGCATCTCTGGCCTGCCAGGCACATAGAAGATTTGATTCCAGTCCCATTAGCAGCATGTTTCCACTTTACTAACACTAACTTTCTTTGTTTTTGTAGGTGCTGGGGTGAACAGAGCAAACAGTTGTCAGTCTGACAGCAGTGGATTCCTGGAGGAGCCACCAGATCCACTGTCCCTCCAGGTAAAGGTGTTGTTCAAGGGTTGGGATGGGGAATAGAAGGAAATGAAATTTCAAAAGAAGGCCAACCAATACTTAGAAAAACATGCTACATAAACAGGTGGCAGCAGACAATGGACTCATGCCAGACAAGGTATCAGAAAGCTCAGATTTCCTTCCCTTTTAATTTTATTTTGATTTTTATAAAAAAGGAAGCCAAGCATCATGGAGAGGAAGTCCCAGGTAAAATAGTTATTTGATGTAAAATGTCAATTTACCTACTGAATCATAAGTCATAATAACCATAAGTAGCCTAGTGTCTCCCCCACCATCCTGACCTACTTGCCTTTATCTTGGTTTCACCTACAGATGCCTTCCTTGCCAAGCAACCAGAGCCCTATTGAGAACAGATACAGAAAGCCAAGGGATCAGAGCCACAGCTTAGCATCATCACAGGACTGTCAACAAGAGTCAGATGAGTCTGATTCCAAGAGTGTGGTGAGCACATCTTTATCAAGCCAAGACTGGAGTGTCTTGGAAGAGAAGACCTCAACATCCGTGGTGGAGGAAGAGTCTCAGCTTGAAGCCGTGGAGCGTCTGCCAGAGCGACTGATCCCAAATATGACTCCTGATGAGACCATCAGTGTGGGCAGTTACACAAGTAAGGACAGCTTCCTGCAGCTGTTCCCGCCAACACCCCACACTGAATATGACATTGTTGGAAGCACAGTCACTTCCAAATGTGACTGTCTTCTGGAGTTTACTGTGGCCCACATCACAGAAGTGAAAGATGAGCTTCTGAGGCCAGTGGAAAGCCACTACCAGGAATCACGAAGATCACCTGGAAATGAACGTGCTCAGGACAACTTCATTCATGGCAACTCTGAGGCCGGAAGAGAAGGAAAAAGAAGATGTCCTGACATCAACAACACCTTGCTGATGCTAGGCAGTCTACCACAGCTTGTTTCCAAACACAGTGAAGACACAGCCCCTAAAGGTGACTTTATTCATACAGCTGAGGATTCCATTCCCTACCTAGATAAACTGTCTGCAGATATCCTCCAAGCAAAGCCAAGCTGTAGGGCGTTGGGTCAAATGCCATGTAGGGCAGAAGCCAAGATGGGAAATATTTCTCCAAATGCTAATCCCAACATGGGCAGCTCCAGGTCTGTGACAGTCCAGATGCCCTCCAGTCTGGTGTCAGTTGCTCAGAGTACTGTTGCCTTGGGAACTAATTCTATAGGCACATCTTTAGAATGTACTATGTGTGACCCTCTTACCACAGCAGGACCAAGACTGGGGACAGAGACCAGACAGTCCAAAGATGCTTCCGTTCAAGCTTCTATATGTGAGCCCAGACCCTGGCAGTGCTGTTCAGCTTTAAGTAACAAGACCTTGAAACCCAGACACCAGCCCCTCACCAAATCTGTCTCTCTAGACACAGGCTTCCTTAGTACCTACCCAGTGGGCATCAGACATGACATGCCTGTCCACTGTTGCATCTGCTGTCATCGCCATTCCCCCTGCCCCACTGAGAGGCAGAGCCCCAGCCCTGCACCCTCAGCCTGTATCCATTGCTTGTGCTCATATATTGATCATCTGGAAACCCAGGTCATGGAGACACTGAAAGTCCTCCAGGATACTACAGTGAGGGAGCTCTGTTCTGTAAGTGTTCACTTCTGCAAAGACGGGAAAGCAGATGTGCCAACAATAAATACCTCAAGGATAGTGTTCATCCTTCTTTTCTGAATGTGAAATCCAGGGCATATCCTTTTAATTTTAAATTGTGAGTAATATTTGTAGAATGCTTTATTGTTCTTTAGTTTTATTCAGTGAAAGAATAAAGCAAAGGCTAATGTACACCTGAAGGGCCTACTAGAAAATCAAAAGGCCCAGGTTCAAATCATGGACAATGGTAATGGAAGGAATAGTAAGAGTAACAGAAAGAATATGAATAAGGAAGGAGAGAGTGATGGTTGATATTTATTATAAGGTATTTAAAATGCTGTAAGACAGTGATTCTCAATTTGTGATGATTTTGTTCCCCAGGGGGGGAAATTTGACAATATTAGGAGACATTTTTGGTTGTCATGCCTGGCAGGATGAAGTCACTTGCTACTGACATTTCGTGGGCTGAGGCTCCGGATGCTGCTAAACATTCTACCATACACAGAATAGATTCCCACAACAAGGTTGGAAAACCCGACTCAAAGGGAATACACATTTACTTGACCACATATTCTATATGAGAAAATGTTAAGGATGAGAGACAGCTAGAGTAGGAGACATTCTGAGAGGCTATAGGGAAAAAAACACATTTAATCCAAGAATTAATTACTCTAGTTGCCAGGTACTCTAGTTGCCATGATGAAAACTAGGCTGTTATTCTAACATATGAATATGTAACCTGAAAAGGGTTATTTTTCTAATTTATATTTTTAAGATAAGCCTTATAAAGATATACAAATGAAATAATATTTACTTTTAGGTTTTGTTTAAAAAAATAAAATCGTATAAAATTAAAACTGTATTCAAAACCCCAGAAGAAATGTTCCTCCAAGATACACCTGTCATGGTCAGGGGCATGTGTCAACTCGGCCAAGTGGTGGTACCTGTTTGTCTGGTTGGGCAAGTGCTGGCCTGTCTGTTGCAATGAGGACATTTCATAGAATTAGATCATGATCATGTCAAGAACCCTAACTAATACAACACCCAATATCATTTTTAGTGTAAATGCTGTAGGTATTTATTCCATAATATGATAATATAAATTTCTGTTCATATCACCACTGTTAATAGCAACATAAATCATTTATTGATTGTGTTGAAAAGAGAAATAAAAGACACGTTCCCATAAATTAAGAAACTAAAAAGTCTATCGCATCAAACTAAAATTCAAATTCTCTTTGGGAAACACTATCACTTTATTTATCAATATTATAGTCAGGTTTCTAATATGGCAACAACTGTAAGTTGATACTCAATTAGACTGCCAATTGCTCAGTTACAGGTCTACAAATTAAAAACAAATAAAGGTAATACATGTTCCCACGGCACAGATAGAAAACACTTTTCTTGCTCATCTCGTAGCAAGATACATATGTCCTAATGAGATTATTTGACCTGGCTGGAGTACCCATGACAGATCAGTGAAGACAAAGGGGTAGTAGCTCAGTCATTAAAATGGTGGGCCTGGCCACAGGTGCCAGGAGGACGTCAGTTCATCAGACAAATCACAGCATCCAGAGAACACAGCAGATGAATTGGTACAGCCCAGTGAAACCATGATTCTTAGACAATATTAAACACTTAGAATAAGTGTTTAATTATTTTATTAGCAATATTAAATTTATTTAACAATATTAAACACTTAGAATAGGTGTGTCCTTACGAATTTGTAGGAGCATGGCTCTGGTGTGGAAAGACCAGGTGGGCAGCTGGTTCCTGGGGTGATACTAGCAGATGGAAAGACTGCAGCTTCTTGGGGGAAGGTAGACTGGTAAGTGTAAGAGAGGGCCTAGAGGAGCTCAGGAATAGGACACAAAACCCAGACCCAGCTACAAGGTAAGGCTTGGACCTGGGGAGGTAGGTAAAGGAATATTGTTTAGAATAGGAACTGATGATTATATCTGAGTCAGCTCCGGAGATACTGAAAGTCCCTGAGTGTGGATGGGCCAGAGCTCTTCCTCCTGCTTAACGTCACAGGAGCTCTTGGCCTTGAGTTGTCCCAGCTGTGTGTAGAGTTGGCTGCTGGAAGCAGATGTTCCTCTTGACTTGGCACTATAAGATCTCACCACTTCTGCAGAAAATGGAAGGTTTATATGCCCATTATGTGCAAGGCCATTGTCAGACTTGTGTGTAGGTTTTAAACAAGTAGGAGTTTGAACGAGTGTGCATTCAAGCATCTTGTGCCTTCTAATGCCTTGCTCCACGTTGCCTTAGTCTTCTCTCCTCCTAGAATTTGCAATTATACAAAAGAATATTAATTTGATATCAAACGGGTTTATATATATTTGGCATTACATCTGCTGAAGCATCTACCACATAGTATTTACTAGATGACAATACTTCTTTCATTATTTAAGTACAAGGAACCAGGAACAAGCACTCAAAGGACACAAAACACACATACACACACACACATATACATGAGTCACATGCCCCAAAAGTAAGCAAAAATAAGGAATTATATTCATCTATCAGAGGAGACTACTTAAGTAAACTAAAGAACAAACTTAAGAACAAAGATAAAAGGTTAGTACACTCAGCATCATCTCCGTGAGTGAGCTCTGAATTTGTAAATATTAAAAATATTCCAGGGAAAAATGGTTTGTAAGTTAGATGCTAGGGTTATAAAATCTATGTAAGAGAAAATTAACTAGAAAATAGGTTTTGGACAAAGTGACTATTATAGACAAATACAATCATTTACATAATAAAGGGAGCTCCATGCAGATGTTGAAGCTCAGAACAATTTTAGGCAAAAACACATGAAGACAAAAAAATCACCTCCAGGCCACTCCCCTTGCTTACTTACATAGCAATATGTAACAGTGCAGAGAAATACTTGTCTAGCTGTAAACTGTACAAGGCCATTTTTATAATTTTGAGGATTAAAGAAGATAATGGTTGTTGATATAATTACAACAAGTTTTTTCACAATGAATTTTTATGTATATTAGGTGCTTCTATTTATGTGCTATCACTTATTGAGCACATACTATATGCCAGGCATTATACCAGGTACTTTAGATATCATTATTTTAATCAGTCCTGACAAAGACCCAGTGGGCACTTTTGTCAGAAGGTATTAGAAACGTATACAAGAATTCAACAATTTTGTTTGACTGCAAAGCTTCTCCCTATATCTCACATATGCCCCCATGTGGCAAGAGGTGGGAATATCATCCCTTTAAAATGGGGTGCTAATACAGGTTCTTCAATTTTTTAGCAAGGCAACATTAAAAAAAATTGAAAGGAAAATAAATTTCATGATTTAAAAGAAAATACTCTTAAAGATAAAATATACATATATATTCTTAAAGATGTTCTTTCTTTGGGAACATCCAACAGGGCATTGTTTATAGAAGATTCTCAGTAGATGTTTAGTAAGTGCAAAGAAGAAATGTTTTAATAATAGGACCAGAAAAAAAAATCATCTTGTAATTGAAGCAACTTTTTCAAAATTGATCTGTTCGGGCTAATCATACTTAATCTTCACAGCAATTATTTGGTGTGGGCAGAAAAAAATTTCTCCCTTTTCTAAATAAAGTTAAGTAATTTTCTTCAGGATTATATGCAGTAGCTAGAAGAAATGCTTGCTCTTTTCATGGTACTGTAGTGTTTCTGTATAATAGCAAACACTCCATGTTATTAATTACAATATTAATAATCAATTAATATTAATAGTACAAAATAATTGTTTTTATTCATATCAACATAGCATAATTCCAAGAGTATGTGATAAAAAAATGAAAATATTGATATACAGAGTGCTTCTAGGTATTTATTGTACCTATAATATGAAATCATTTTCAGTGGAAAAGAAAAGGAGAAAATACTTATACTCACTAACACTTGCTCTGAAAATTAGGGACTCTGAGTTTGTGATTTAGTTTCAAAAAAAACCTCAGGATCAAACTGCAAAATTAAATTAGTAAACTAGTTAATTTTTTAATTAAAAAATACTTTTTTCACAGAAAATAAAATAAAATATTCAGAATAAGTTTTTTATTAGAAAACTCTTCTATGATGATTATCATTTTGATTTTAAAAAGTATATAAATTTTTTAAAGCAATATAGGCCAATTAAAAAAAAGTTCATTGTTTTTTGGTGAAAGTGCTCTTACTGTTGATGTTAAAATTTATTTTAATGGTTTGGTTCAGTAAAGCAGACCTTGCATTATATTTGGGTCATAATTTCTTATGATAGAGAACAGAGTTCAAAGCATTCTCCTTTTTTTTTCCTTGCTTAAGTTTTCCTTTATTCCACAACAACTTTTATACCTGTTTAAGGATCATTCCTTAGTGTTTCCAAATGACCAGAAGATGTCAATGCTTCAGAATTTTCACGTCACTGTCTTCACAGGGAGTGATCTGGGAGTCAGTTATCACCAAATCTAAGTCCCCCATACTCCCTACCACAAAGGGTAACCCCAAACTGAGAAGCCAAAGCATGAAGTTCAGTGTTTATAATGTTCAATATCCTTGAGCACCATATTTCCTTGGACTCTGGCTTCACAGTTTGTAGAACTTGGAAGTGAATTTGAACCAGTTGTTCATGCTCCCTAAACCTATAGGAATCTAATAGAACTGCTCAATCAGCCCACTCCAAAGGGACAAATAATTTTTCCATATGTCCAATTCCACTGTAGTCCCTGCTGTGACTCACTTAGATCTTGAGAAGAAAAGAAATGAACCAGGAGACCTGGGTTGGAAATCTGACTGTCATTTTTTAACCATAGACAATTTAATTAACCATCCTATGTTGGAAGTCTCGTCTATGAAATGTGTCCATCGTGGTCTCAAAGATCTTTTCTGCTTTAAAGAGTCCATAATTCTAATGACCTTTCAAGCATTCTTGCCAACATCAGTCACGCTTCAAATACTCCCCTGTTTCAAATTCATTCACATTGAGGCAAAAGTGATTGGAGAGGTTTACTATGCAAATATGTTAGCCCAGAATTTTAAAATTAGAGGAAACAATAAAACCAAACTCTCAAAGCAAAATGATGAAGTGTTTTCGAAAGTATTTCTATTATGACAATTCCAATGAAAATAGCCATCAGGCTGTCAGGATCTTGATTATGGTGGCTTATGGGAGAAAAGTAAAAAATCTGGGACTGCCTAGAAAAAGGGCTGGGATAATTAACCTAGCTGTAAAGTTGGTCTCCAGGGAAAGAGAAAGCAGAAAAAGTTAAGAAACGCCTGCCACTAGATCAGTTCCCTTTAACAGAGCTCCCCAGAAGCTCCACTCCATGTTTTCTATTTCTGTGTCATTGTCCATCCTAACTTGAATGAAGAAATGGGAAATGTAGACACACTGCTGCTTCTAAGATACCAGAATTCTTTTAATAAGGATAAAGGGGAGACAAGTAGAGAAAAGGCAACTAGCAGCCTCTACCATACAGATCTGAGAGGGGGTCTGTTCTAGTTTGCTAGCTGCTGGAATGCAACACACCAGAGATGGATTGGCTTTTAATAAAAGGGGATTTATTTTGTCAGTTCTTCAGAGGAAAGGCAGCTAACTTTCCACTGAGGTTCTTTCTTACGTAGGAAGGCACAGGATGGTCTCTGCTGATCTTCTCTCCAGGCCCCTGGGTTCCAACAACTTTCCCCGGGGTGACTTCTTTCCGCATCTCCAAAGGCCTGGCCTGAGCTGCGGGTGCTGAGATGAGGAATGCCGAGCTGCTTAGGCTGTGCTACCTTGCGCTCTTTCATTTAAGCCCCAGCCAATTAAGTCAAACATCACTCATTGCAGCAGACACGCCTCCTAGCTGACTGCAGATGTAATTAGCAACAGATGAGGTTCACGTACCATTGGCTTATGTCCACAGGAACAAGACTAGGTATGCTCACCTGGCCAAGTTGACAACAGCATCTAACTAACACAGGGTCCAAACTTACAGGCATGGTAGAGAGAGCAATATGTCCAACAAGTATGGACATCACTCAAGTGAGATGGGTACTAGTGCTGTTCTATTCAAATGGGTCACGGGTCTATTCAAAGCTTGATGCAAGAGGGATAGCTGTTAAGAACTCAGCAAGTCATAAGAGTCCCGGACAAATGGACTGAGTTTGGGGAAATCGGGAAGGTGATGTTTAAATCAAGAAACTAAGGCAAAACCACGGTATACACAGAAAGTAAGATTTAGAGGCTAACATGTCAGGAACAATGAGGAGCAGGGCTGGGGTGATGGGGGCAGGAGGTAAACATTCTAGACTCCAGCTCCTGGAGAGGATGAAATGCCTAATCTAGGGCTGCCTTAATCTGCATGGGTTTATTTGCTGGGTAGAGCTGATCCTGCAGTTTCGAGCCATCAATGTCTGTGGTTCAGTAAGGCTAAGACTAATTTTAAAATTCTGATATTTTCTTTGATCAAACACATACCATCTGAATAGATGTGTTCAATGTTACTGATACTCAGAATGAGGCAGTACTCAACTGTTAAACAAGATTAAACAAGACAACTTTTCTAAGCATAAATCTTCACTCTGGCCCTTCCCCCTCCTCTGTCTACACCCTTCTATCACTACATCACATATTCCCCCAGACTGCCTATCTGTCTCTGGGACATACTACTCTTCATCCAAAGGCCCACCCTACAATTGCTACCCTCCTGTCTCAGCCAAGTTCTTCCTCTAGTTGCTTCAAGAAGCCAAAGGCTGGGCTCTCCCTATTCTCTTCCCTTGCGTCGGCAGTATGGCTTCTTTGCAAAAAGGTAAGACCAAATCGTGAGGCAGGTACTGTGGGGAGCTTTTGCAGTGTATCAAAAGGACTTCCAGGAAAATTATTCTCAGCCCTTCCTAATTGTTCTCAGTGCACAGTACACGAAATGGAAATGATGAAAACGGTATGCCACAGTTTCCGGGAGCACTTAGAAGAAATTGAAGAGCATCTTGTGGGACAGCAGACAATCTTTTCCAGGGACATGTCAGAGGAGGAAAGGTAATTATCTAAGGGAGCTATAAAAGTACCAGCCCACACACCTGGAGCAAGAAAAGGTAATCAGGTCAGGACAGATGAGCTTCAGGGAGCAGGGCTAATGAGAAATCTGCCAGGTTTTCCTTTGCTTCCATGTGCTTGTTTTTGCTTTCTCCGTGGGAGGCTGTGAGAGCCATGCGCTAGAGAGCAGCACTTATTCCTTCAGTCCAGGGATATTTGAGAGGTCAGAAGCAGGGCAGTCAGCTGGGAGGAGGGCGATTGCCAGCGGGACTTCTTTAATCACTGTGAATGGGACTCATGCAAATGCAAATGTTGGAGGTTATTAGAAGTTTGAAAAGCTGCATTATTTTCACACAGATTAAAAATATCTGTCCCAAAAGTAGATTAGTGTTTGCTTAAGGCTATGGGTGGGAATAGGAATTAACTCTAAAGGGCACAAGGGATCTTATTTAAGGGGAAATGGAAATGTTCTAATACTGGATGGTGGTGATGGCTATATACTTCAGTAAATATATTAAAAAATCACCGAATGCACTCTTAAAACAAGTGAATTTTATGATGTTTAAATTATACTGATTACATTAACAATAGAATTGTTAAAAAAAAAAAAGAAAGAAAAACTGTCCTAGTACCATACCTATTCCTGCAACTGATTCAAGTGAAAAAGGTGACTTGTTCTTTTAACAAATTTCAAAGGCTGACCCACATTATGAGACGGACAATGGCAGACTGCACCTGGGGATGACTGTTAAACTGGGTTGTTTTCTATTATCCACCTGCAGGGAGGAGGCCTTGCAACTGCAGACTTTACGGGAGGCCCTGCGACAGCAGGTGGTGGAGTTGGAGTTTCAGTTAGAAGACCGCGCTCGGCAAATCAGAGAAGGGATTCTACTGGTATGGAGGGATGGGACGTGAAGTTTGTACCCTGCCCACCATAGGAACAGAAATTAGAGAAATCTGAGTGCACAAATCATTTTAGGCCCTAGGACTATGCACCAGTTCTTCATATGCTGGATCTGGAAAGAACCTTAGAGAGTGAAGGGTCCTCGTTTTAAATAGAAAGAAGCTGAAGCCCAGAGCAGTACATTGGTTTGTCTAAGGACACACAGCCAACTAACGATGTTCCACGACTAGAACATAGGTCATCGAACTCCCATGCCAATCTTTTTTCCCTGCCCCATAAATAAGAGATATAAGTATATATAGTCCATTTTCCAAACGAGAACAAGAAGCGCAGGCATGATGAAGTTTATTCTTTGAACTGCTAGCAAAGACCACTCAAGGGACTCCACCGTCTCATAGATGGCTCTCCTGTATGTCTGGGTTAGCTGCTGGGTGAAAATATGACATATTAGATTGTGTTAGCTGTTTGGTGCAAATAGGATATGTTATCCACTTGTTTTGTTCTTGTTTTCCTTTTAGCAGCTCCAGCTGCTCTCAGGGGAATTGTCTGAACTCTATGCAGATCTACATCAATGTAACTGGACTGAAGGAAAAAATGGCCAGACTTCATGTGCTAAAACCCTAGTGCACCCAGCCCCTGCTGCCAGGGCAGCCCTTCCTCCTCATGATGGGCAGCAGGCTCCTGGCTCAGGTGTGGCCCATTTGGCTACCTTCGCTCCACCAGCCACAGAAAGCACAATCAGGATGTCTCCTCCATCACCAACTTGGGCACAGTCAATTCCAGCCCCTGCATCAAATTGCCTTGTTGATGAGAAGGATAAAGAAATGTCTTCTGTTAGATCACAGCAGACTTGATGACCTTCCTGCAGATGTAAGAGCAGATTCTAGCCCTAGCAAGGAAATATAAATTTGACCTGATAGAGCCCCTTTATTCCCATAGGAGAAGGGTCTTTGACCCTTTCATCAGCTAAGTTTTATATATTTTTTAAAATATTCTACTCTATAATTAAACCTCAGCAGAGAAGAACATTTTAACACATTCAATACAGAATCACTGACCACCTATTACATTCCAGGCCCAGGAATTCTATAGTGACCACACGAGACAAGATGTCTTCCCTGGAGAGACTCACAGACTAGTGGGGGGCGGGGGAATAGGCTATAAACAGAAATACATTTATAATTTTAAAACTATGAATGAGCTTTGAAAGCACTGGCAGGATTTTAGGAAAGAGAACACAGCAGGGACTCTGATTTGACACAGTATCAGGGAGGGCCCAGCCGGGGGACAGGGAAAGAGGCTCCAGGCCTCAGAAGTACCAGACTGTCCCAAAGCCCGAGCCCATCTGCCACCCAGAGGTACTGATGAAGCACCTGCTGTGTCCCAGGAACCCTTCCAGTGCTGGAGACAGAACTGTGAATAAGACAGACAAAAGTTCTACTCATAAAGAAGAGTGGGAGGGAGAGAAAAACTAGCAGGAAACAAATAAGATAATTCCAGGTATTGACCAATGCCGTGGAGAAAATAGTGTGATGACAGGCTAGAGAGTGGCATGGGGGTGGGGGTGCAACCTTAGCCTGGGTGCTGAGGAAGGCTGTGCTGAAGGAGAGACATCTAGGTAAGACCTGAATACAAAGGAGGAAGGAGCGTTGTGACATTCTGGGGAAAGAACATTTAAAGCAGGAGGAATCGAAAGTTTAAAAGCCCTGTGACTGAAACAGCCAGCATATTTGGGTGCAATGAGTGTTGAGGGAGTGGAGGAAGAGGACTTCGAGAGATGGGTCAGGCTGACCAGAGGCTGTGGCCAGCAATCTCAGTGCCAGATTCTTTTAGCAGTTGTCATAGAAAGCCATTGTGGGTTTTAAACAAGATTGCTTGCTACATGATCTGATTTTTTAAAGAATCGCCTGGCTGCAGTGTGGAACATGCACCTTTGGGTGCCTAGAGGGAGGCCGAACTCCCAGTCCAGAGGCTGTTGCTGTCATCCCTGAGATGAGAAGTATAAGTCCTCAAAGTTGCTTCCTGGTAGCTGGGGAGGCTTGAGAAGCACCCAGCCCAGTGAAAATGCAGTACTCCAAAAGCCAGACCCCCAGGTAGTTGCTGAGTACTAGAGGAATTCTAAGGACTGGAGAATGCATGAAGAAAGAAATAGTCAGAAAAACAATGGAAAAGCTGAAGCCTGGAGGATGTTTATCACTTGTATAAGAAGAGGGGCCAGCAGAGGTCTCCTCCTAGCAAGGAAAGTAAGAAGCTACTTCTTTTGAAACTACCCACCACCAGACTTATCTAATAGCCTGTTTTCAGTCTCCATCCTCTTTGCTTCAGAACTGCTTTGGTTTCAGAGAGCCCTCAGACCCGTCCACTGTTCCCTCCGTTGACTGTACCTCTTTGAAGCATGGACATTCCTATTCCACCCTGGATTCTCTTCCTTTTCTCCTTCTATGCCGTCTTCCTCCACATTCATGCTCACACCACAGGCACCTTTACCCCAGTTCCCACATCTCTCCAGAATTCCAGTCCTCATTTCCTATTGTCCACAAGGTATTTTCACCTGAAAGACCTTGCCTATATGTCTCACTCAGAATTTAAACTGATCACTCATTTCCCCAAATCAGTTCATCTTTCTGACACTCTTCATGTCAATGGCACTGCCAGTTCTCCTTGTCTTGCAGACTCAGAGCCACAAAGTTGCATTGTCCCCCTCATTTTCCCTTCATCCTGTTCCCTTAGATTCGGTCAATAACTGTCATTGCCAAGTCTATTGTCAACACCTTAGTTCCCAGTAGTGCTTTCAGAACCAGCTACCTGAGGAAGGCACAACTGAGGAGCCTTCTACCTACCTCCAGCTCTCTCTGAGCTACTAAAAAGGAATCTTGCCAAATATGACTTGGGTCATATTTCCCTGACCTAGGGTGAGTCCCCAGGGAGTATTTTTAGGATAATCCAAAGAATTAGAAAGCAATCACAGAAACAAATCACAGAACAATCTTGTACCAAAAAACTCTGTGCCCTGGAATTATTATGCCCCTGTTCTCCTCTCCTACTGCCTCACTTCCCTCTGTCGCATCCCTTTTTTTGGTTCCTTGATCACAGCTCAGCTTCTAGGCACAGCTTAGCCCCGACAGCCTTTCTCAACTCTTTCTTAAACTCTTTGCCTGGATCAGACTTTGACCACCAGTTCTCTGATGTAAACTTTGAGCTTATCTGTGGTTTCTGCCTTGCTCCTTCCCTGCATCAGCTATTGAATGAAGAGGAACAGCTGCTCTAGGGCCACCCCCATAATCTGGGGAGCATCTGCTTTGCAAGCCTCATCTCCATTCTGCCGTTTTATGGAATTTAAATCCTGTTCCACTAAACCACTTCATGCTTTCTTATTTCCTTTCCTTGATAAAACACATGAAATATCTCTCCAATAAATTCCATGTCAGATCCCCATCCCTTGCAGAGACTTTCCTTCATGATCCCTAGCCTATTTCAGGGGGATCTCCTATAGTAATTTTCACCTTTACTAAGACATTTGTAACCTACTGCCCTGTATTTCCATTATTCATATCAGTTCTATCTTCTTCACTATTCTTAATGCTACTTAAGTGCTGTTTAGCACCCTCTACGTTTGTGTTTAAAAGTGAGATTATCTGGATCAAAGTACAGGCACCTGCCTTTATTACGTACACACTTAAGCACTTATTCTCTTTACTCAGGTTCTTCCTCTGTAAAATAAGAATGAGAAAAATAACATAGGGTTGCTGGACGGAATAAATCACGTGCAGCAGTTCACCCGGTGTCCTTCACGTTGAGCCCTGACTGCTCAGTGAATGCTGGCCTTTACTATGAGTGCACATACCAAGAGCTCAATAAATGCGAGATCTTATTCCTTGCTTCTGTTGAAAAGTACTCATAATGTTAGCAAATTCTTAATGGAAAAATGAGGTAGGAACAAGCTTGCCAGTCTCAGGAGACAGTGAAGGGAAAAGTCTGACTAGGGATGAGGCACCAATTGGGGCTGTAAAAGAAGCAATGTTTGAATAAAAATGGGGCTTGTTTATGGATGACTTTGACATCAGGCAGATTTCAGATACAGTGCAGAAAGAAAAGGGGGAAGAGGTAGCGCTTAGAATCCTCTAGATCTCCAAACTTTCATTGGTATTTCCTGGTTTCTTCTCTCAACTCTCTAACAAGAAACACAAAAGGAGATATGGAGAAGCTGGTCCATACTACCCAGATCCTTTGTTATCTTCAGTCCATGGTGAACTGCCAGTGCTATTTCCAAATATCACTATTTGTAGTTCATGCCCTCTTTTTTATGGATGTGAGAACTTAGAAGCACAGACCTACTTGGTGATCCGCGGATTAACTGTTAGTCTACCCTGTGGTTCTCAATCCTGGCTGTGCTGTAGACTCACTAGAGAGTTTTGAAAATAATGACGCCAAGACCCCACCCAGATCAATTAAATAAAAATTACCAGGGGTGTGGTCCAGGTATTGACAAATTTTAAAAGCTCCCCTAGGTGATTCTCATGAGCAGGTAGAGTTAAAAATGATTGTTCTAGATGAAGAGACTAATTTACAATTCAATTTCCCTTGTATTTTATTCTAATGACTCTCTTTTATTCCTCTTCTTTTTTTCCAGCTAAAGAAATCTTTCAAGAATTCATTTGGTAGTGACAATCACAGAATGACAAAGTGGGGAGAACAGTGCAAGATAAAAATGACATGGGGACTGTGTTTCTGTTTTTATAGTTTTGATTTCTTCCTTATCAGCCCCAACGTTTTTCATCTTTATTCAGAGAGAAAGAATGAGACAGATGACTTTGCGGTGGGAAAACCTTGGACTCTGTTTTTCTTTTCATCTCAAAGGGTCTATTCCAAATTTGACAAGCTCAATTAAATATATATATTTAATTAGGTAGGCCAGGGTAAGTGCTATTGGCTTTCTCAAGGATACAGCTCCATCCCTTGCAACTGATGTATGTATGTAAAAAATACTCAATCACAAAAATTTTGGAAATATGACTAGCCTTTCAAATGTATCTAGATGCTTCACTATTGAGATATAGTTGAAACATTCTAGGAAGGCAGGCAATTAAACAAGTTTCCTTTATAGTGCAAACATTAAAAGATCAGAAACTAGGTGACTGGGTGTTTTGATATTATTTATAGCACATGAGGATATGAACATTATCAAGAAAAGAATCTGAGATAAGCACTCTTGTCTTAGAGTACCTGATCTTTTAATGTCCCTTATCTTTTTTCCTGCCACCTTTGCCATAAATAAATTTCAGAAAATCATACATCTATGATAATATGTTCCACTCCAACTCAACTAAAGCATCTTAAATTATTATACATATGGACAGAATGTCAAAGAATTTTCTGCAGTTACCCAGCTAAGCAAATGCCTCCTACCTAGACCTTCAGGCATACCTGGCTTGCCTGTGCTTTTATTTCAATGTGATACACAAACAGTGCCCATGTCAAACACTTAAACTACAATCTGTTGCCCTCAAAAGCAGGTACATAGAAAAAGTTATTCATTAGACTTGAAACCTTCTCTCTCTACCCCAAGAACCTCGTTTAAGGCTAAACAGGATTTTATATTGTAGTTCAGACATTTACACCTGAGTTGCTTCCACAAAAAATAAATGAAAATGAAGATTTGATGGCTATTCATTTTATCACACTGGATAAAATGGACTGGCTGCAAGTTGCCATTTGCTTGTACAAAAATAGAAGTCTTTTGCATATGACAAATTTTACCTCATTTGAGCCTCACAACATCAATGGAAGTATTCCCCATTTGAATAGTGAACAGGCTAAGATATGGAGAGATTGGCCTACATAGGCACACACTGAATCTGCAGCTTATAACAAGCAGTTGAGCCCTGGGGTTAAAAATGGATCAACTCCACTACTTATTATATATGTGGGCTTGGATAAAAGTCAGCCTTCCTGTGCCTCAGTGTCATCATTTGTAAATTGACACAGTTAATGCATATGTGCCCTTTAGAACAAACCTGGGATGTGGGTAAGGCTCAATAAATAGTAGTGTTAATGATGACTAGGATGATGACAATAATGAGTAGACAACATTTGCTGAATACCTAATTCAAGGTACTGGGCTAAGCACTTTTTGTGCATTATTACTTATCTTTACAGCAATCTTGAGAGGTAGGAAATAATCTACAAATACACACATACATACAGACACGCACACATGTGTTCAAAAAGATTGCAAATTGTCTGAGATCCAGCAGCAAGAAAGTGTTTGACTTCACTCTCTGATTCTCTGTTTTGCTACAACAGTGGTTTGCCATCAGGCCTTTACCAAGCCCTGGGCTTGTGTGGAGACCACTTATGGGCCCCTATTCACCAGAGCTTCTGCATGCATTAAACAATGGGCTTTAGCAAAGATCTTCCTTTAAGAAAAAGGTCTCACTGCTATAAAAAAAAGTTGAAAAGCACCTTGCCTTGTTAATCTCATCTAGCTCTTGAAGTTGGATATGGGTTTTTAATTGCTTCCATTCATGGAGATGACTTCCATCAATAGGAATCCTCCTGATCCAGGATCCCTGGTAACTCTTAAGTTGCTGCCATTTGCCCCACTGACATGCTTGTAAGAGGAATGCCAAGAGTTCATTTGTAGTCCCTGAATGTTTATCTAGGGATTCTTATTGCTCTATTATCAAAACCTAAGATCCTTCATTCTCTCTCCTCTATACATTGACCATATTCAGGAAAATTCAGACCACATATTTGAAAACCAAGGAGATAATGGCAGCAAATATTTGTGTCTAAGTTAATAACACAGCAAAGCTTTACTCAGGGCTGGAATCATTTCATTTAAATGAAAAAGAAGAAAAGCATAAAATCAAACTACCTGGTTTTTTCAAATTTAGAAATCAGAAAGGGAAATATTTTTATCTCTTCAACCTTAAAGGATAAGGGTCCTTTCCCTGTATTAATTTCATTCTACCCAGGTTCCATTTCAGTATGTAAAAACAAAAAATTTCAACAGAGAAGACCGATTTTAAAGACAATACTTGGAAGCTCAAGTCATATTTTCCTTGGTTTAGTTTATGCATGAGTGAAGACACAGTTTGCATGATGGAGATAAAAAGATAAAACTTTGAAGGTCGCTCAGAATCACAATATTTGCATGGGCCATGCAGATTTGTTAAGAAAATTCATCTTATAGCCCACAGAAAATATTCTCTAGAAAGGATGTCCCATTAGATCTTTTTTTTAATAGTTACTCCCTAACATGAATTTTTGTCTGCAGAGCTAGAGCTTTTTTTCAAAAGAAAAAAAGAAAGAATTCTCTTAAAGAGGGAAAATAATTAAAAGACTGTCTAATGATATGAGAATCTATTGTGATTGTTTTTTCTTTTTGAGAAAATAATCAGTTTTTGTGATGTAACAAGTTAAAAAATAAGATTTTTCTGAAGAGGTTAAAGAATAAAAATAATTTCCCTTTGAGAAGAGAAAGTTGCATAGTGCTTCCATGTGGGATGGTGGGCTGTATATCTGATTTCAAATTGTAATTTTGAACAATAAAATGAACACATCATTTGAAGGGATTGTGAATTACTAAGAAAATATGTTAAATTGCCTTTCTTGAAAACTGAAAGTCAACAGAAATCAAAATATGAGTGGCCCCTTTCTGTAACCCAAACTCAGTCAGTAATAGTCCAATTAAAAAATATCAATAGAACTGAAGGTTGTTATGGGATGTTCTCTCTGTGACTCTGCCCCAGTCAAGGAAAGAAAAAATCTTCCACATCAAAAATAACTTTAAATCTCAAGAATCAAATTGATGAATTTTCCTGTTTAGGCCCTTTGAGAACTAAATGCCATCCAATGCTGACAATCCCTTCTAACACTCAGAGAACACACTTCCCTTATTCACCATGGAAAATGAAAGCGAAAGAAAACATTTCCTAAACACATCTATACTTTCTTCATTCCCATTACCAATTAATAATTGCTTATTTACAAAATGTACCAGAGTCATAGGATATCTATATTTTCCTTTTACGTAACTCAAATAATTTGGAGGGATATTTTATACGTGCATAATTTATAAGATCTAAGAAATATAATAGGTGTCCAACATTTTCTCTCGCAAAAGTCAAGTATTTATATATTTTTAAGTGTTATGTGTATCTAGTTCATATGGTCTGTATTTTTATATAGATATAGATAGGCATTTGTTAAACAAATTGCTTTTTTAGTAATTCTTATGAATAAAATATAGGTATTTATTTTTATATTGTATTTACCCAGTGACATATTTTTCCTGAACTGTTGTAAACAATGAATGACCTCTTTGCAATTTTGCATTGGAGGCGTAGATTTCCTACACTGTTTAGCACTATGATTCATTCCTGCCCAGTCCTACCCTTGTTTTTTCTCTTCCATAAAGCCCCAAGTTCCACCAACTCTTCGGACTTCTCTTCTGTCTCCAGTGAAGACTCCAGAGTCCGGTAGCTCAGGGGTGGACTAGGATAATGTCCGGTGTCTGATCACTGTATATGTATGCTTTTGTGTTTTGTTTTAGAAAACAACTCCCTACTATCCATTTTATTCAAATAGTTGTAGAACCAAGGGTCATATATTTCCTTTCTCTGAAAACTCTTCACTAAAATAGGGAACTTTTTGACATTAGAAAAGTAAGAAGTTTTCTTTCTCATAGCTAGCTGATCTGTTCTTTGGGAAGCTGTAGACTGCAAAAATACTTTCTGTGCCCTTGTGCAAAACATTCAAGTTATTTAGCGTAATATCAGAAACTTCCAACTATCTTACTCACCTTTGTATATTTTACATCTGGTACTGAACCTTTCTTATGGTCACTTCTCTATAAATCCTTATTGAAATATATTAAATGGCTTTCCTTTGTACAAAACGATAATCTGTGATTTTTCTTCTTTTATGCTCAAACTGAGATATATTCATACACATACCTGTGTAAAGGTATAGTCTATTACATTTTGTAACATTCCCTTTATATTATATAAAGGCCCACAATAGAAATTTCTCTCAAATCATTACCAAGAAAGGCTAGAGTATTTTTTGGAGCAACTGATTTATTATTGTTGAAAATTGGTTGTGTTCTCCCCATTTTTTTTAGTTGGCTTGTTTGGTTTGGTTAGAGAAATCAGAGACTATTTGCCATTCCACTTACAGTAACTGTGCATAAAATTAGAATAAAATGTTTAAACAATGATTACTTCTGATTTATCTTATTTTCTAATCCTTACTTTTCCATTCTTTTAATTTCCTAATCTTTTTGTATCATGGTATATTTCATATTCCTTTCTGTAAACCATCTCAAATCTCTTGGACTAGATAATTACATAAACTAATCAACAAACATGTGTATTACTTTGAATATAAATATACATATGTGGGGAGAAATAACCAGCAGTGTTATCAGTTATAGAATCAATCAAGTCACGTGCATGTATGTACATGTGTGTGTTGTGTTTGGCTCTATTCTGTCAATCTGTGTATTACTTAAAATGGTACAGTTACCCAAACCAAAATTCAAAGAGTCATCCTTGAGTCCTTCCTTTCTCACACAATATATAGAAAATTCAACCCCAATTCCTGTTCCTACTGCCTTAAATCTGACCCTTTCCTCTCTCTTCTACATGACTACAAGATTCCTCTGACTTTTGAATCTAATATTTATGCCTCTAACCCATGTTCCATACCAGTACAAGCAAAAATCTGATTGTACTACTCTCCAAATTAAAAGTATTCGTTGGGCCCTTATGCATGTAGAATGTAGTCTGAACTCTCTTTCTTCACCTGCAAAGCACCATGTCCCTATTCCTTTCAGGTTTATCCAATCTAAAACCTTTCACAAATCCTGAATGCTGGTCAGAACTGTTAATAGCGGATCCTGTACAATGCCACCTATTTGAGATTTAGAACATATTCACCGTGCTGCTGGAAATCACCCTTGACTAAAGAGAATTGCTTTGCTCCAAGTCATACCCCTACTCTCGAGGCAACTTGCATCCGATATGATTGATGTGGGGGTACGTAGTCTCAGTCTTCTCATCTCAACTCAAAACAACTCCCAAGAGTCATCCAAGCTTCAGACCTCCCCTGTGGTCACCTGAGACCTATGTTATGACTAAGCTCATCCCTGCTTCCTTCCCTTCTCTCTCAGATGTTCTAAGAGCTTTCCGTAATAAAATTTAAAATTCCATATCAGAGTCTGCTTCATTTAAACCTAACCTGTGAAGCCGTTTTAGTTTGAGTTCTCTCAGAAACTAACCCTGATAAAAGTAGTTTATTTGAGAAGTGATCTCAGAAAACACCAAAACAATAGGTGGGAAGCAGGAGAGACGAGAGATGAAAGGCAATAAATTACACCATTGTTCAAACAAGCTTACAACACTAGGCAACCAGATCATAATTCCACTGTGGAAATCTGAGACCCAGTAGAAAACATGCTTCAGAGTTACCATGCTCAAGGGATGAGGGAACTGGTGCATGTATTATTCATTCCCATAATTATTGATTGAGAGCTGCTCTACAAGCATTAATTCCCCAGGACTATCAGACTGCTCTGTGGAAAGGAAGAGCTGGGTCCAGCCCTCTATCAATGTATTGAAGGGACTAGCAGTTGGAAATTGGGTTGAAGTGCAAAGAAATTAGTGCTTACATATCACTATATATATATTAAAACACTTAAAGTTGTCCAGGTACACCAACAAACCATTGCAGGTTTTGGTCACATTTGTCCCTGTTACTAAAGGGTCTATCCTACTACACTAGTCCCCCTGCCTATTGGGATTGACCTCTGAAAATTCCATTTAAACATACTCTCCACTTGAAATCATACTTTATTCCCTTCTTTGTAACTGAATCAAGAGACTCTACCGCTTCTTTTGCGCTTCCAGTGTATCCTATATGGACTCCTACCTTAACCCCTAAGCCTATATGGCACTTAATAGCTCACATTTCCACCTTACCATTGACTTCAGAGTAAGCTTCTTCAAAGGAGTGGCTGCAGATTTATTTTTCTTGTAGCACTCATGCCTAGCACTAAATATAAAATATACTAGGGACATTTGGTAAACATTTACATTTTTAAATAGCAGACCTAATCCATTGATTAAATTCTTGAAGGATCATTTCACTGAGCAAATAAATCTGAGTTGATACTTCTTTTCTTTCAACACTTTAAAAATGGTATTCCATTGTTTGTTGGTCTCCATGGTTTCTGATGAGAAATCTGTGGTAATTCAAATCATTACCCCTTATATGTAATGTGTTGTTTTTCTGTGACATTTTTTTTTTCAAATCATTTTATTTTGTTTTCTACTCTCAGATTCTAAGGAATAAGGGCACAGTTTTCTTTGAATTTATCCTATTTGAACTTTGCTAAGCTTCTTTCATCTGTAAATGTCCTCTGATAAATTTGGGAAATCTTAAGCCTTTATATCCGCAAATATTTTTCTGAGCCTATTTATTTGTTCTCCCACTCATCACTGCGATAACACAAAAATAAGAACTTTTCATTTTTTATCAAACCTGTTTTCTCTGTGTGTCTCAGGTTGGATAATTTCTATTGATTTACCTTCAAGTTCACTGACTCTTTCCTTTCATCTCCATTCTGTCATTGGGCTTCTCAGTAATTTTTTAAATTTCTGTTGTATTTTCAGTTACAAAACTTCCATTTGGTTCCCTAAAATCTTTTCTATTTCTTAGCTGGGAACATCTATCTTTCCATTCATTTCCAGTGTGTTAGCCCTTACTTCTTGGATTGTAATTATAGGAGCTGTTTTAAAGTCTTAGTCTAATAATCCAACATCTGGGTCATCATGGAGTTTGCATCTATTGATTATTTTCCCTTGAAGATTATTGACATTTTCCTGGTTCTTTGAACTTTCCACACTTTTGGATTGTATCCTGGATGTTTTGAATATTGTGCTATAATTTCTGGATTCTGTTAAAATTTTCTGAGGAACATGAAATTTGTTTGTTGGTTTTCTTTAGCAAACAATCAATCCAGTTAGATTCAGAGCACAGTCCTGACTCACCTGCAGGCTGTGGTTCCAAGGTCACCTTAGTTTTGCAATCTTTGCAGTAATTTTCTGGACTGCCCTATCACTTCTCAAATAAACTAGCACCCAGGGCCAGTCTGGAACCTAGATTCTAGTCTACACTATAGTTCAGTTATCAAAGTCTTTGCTATACTGTTTCTGATCATTGCTATGTATGTTAAGCTTGGGGGTGAGTCCAAGACTTTATATAGATTTAAAGGATATCTTTCTCCATCTGCTTCCTCTCTGTGAATTCCCTCACACTGTCTGGCTCCTAGGGTCTCCTTTCTGGCTCTAACTAGAAAACCTTGGTTTTAAGATTCCTGCATTGTCATGTATTGCTTGAAACTGCGTCTGCCTCAGAGCAAAGTGTCAAGAGAAAAGAGACTGTGGGGCTCCTCCTGAAGCTGCAATTCCTGATGCTATCTCCACTTCCACTGCTATTACCACTGTCATGGTAGAGCCACTTTTATTACTGGGAATGTGTGAAATAGAGCTTGGTGGAGGGGAGGTATGTAGATAAATCTTCTTTGGAAATTGGGTTGAAGTGCAAAGAAATTAGTGCTTACATATCACTATATGTACTAAAATACTTAAATACTTTTTTGTTGTTAATTTGGTATTTATTTCTTGAGGAAAGGCAATTTTGGAATTTGCTATACATTTGGAAGCTTCAATATACTAATATGAAAATGTATCCCATTCAGGTTCTTTGATTTTTACTCTCTTTTCTCTAATTTATCATGGAAATACACTATTTGGGGGCATATCAAAAGAGCTTTATTGTGGCTATTATAATTCAAGATTATTTTGAATATGCTGTGTCCAGTGAGATAAGAATTTACATCATGCAAGACCCCAATTCTTACACATAAAGCCAGCTGGATTACTTGATACCAGTGCATCATTAGAAATTTTGAAGAATTAGAACTCATTGTTTCTGATTAAGAGCAATCCTAAAGCCTAAGGCCCTGAAAGATCTGTCTTAGGGTTGAGTTAATGAGGAGTTTTACAGTGTGCCTCACACGAGATCCTTCTTTAACCTGGTGGACAGACTATGTTCTAGTTGTCCAACCCATGACCAGGTATCCTTAGTTGCACAGGAATTGTCTTGAGGTGGCAGGCAACCTATTGCCAATCTTGCCCATCCACGACCACCTTATCTGTATCCAGGAGTCTATTTTAATCTTTGGAAGCCAAGGCTTTAAAGAAAATGGCAGGCACTCTAATAACATTTAAGTGTCTGATCTGTGTCCACCAAGATTATTGATTGCACTCAGTCATGACAAATGTCAATTGAAATGTTTGGGAGGCATGCTGTAAGGTCTCAGCAAATAAACTTGACATACAAAATGGATTCTGTGGCATGGGGGCCCCTTCAGTTTCTCTCCCTCAGCAGCTCCTATGACAGGACCTGATGTGCTGGCAAGGTAGATGAGAATGAATGTGCCAACACCCCACCCACCAAAGGCCAGATCGGATAATCATGAACTTGAAGTCATGATCTGCACCAGCTTGATATCTCCCAGTAATGCCTGAAGCCACATGTTACCCCCTCCCCTCTTGGATTGTCTTTAAAACTACAAGCTGTCAGAAAGAGAGTTGGAGACATTTTCCTTTCCTTTCGCTAGTAAGTTTCACTGGCTCCCACTAGTGAGAGAGGGAACTGAAGAAAGGGACTGCTCTCCCTTTACTCTCAATCTGTTTCTCTCTCAATAAACCTATTAAGCTTTGACTCGCTGTCTCATGTGGAATCCTTTAATGACCCCATGCCTAACACAAATGGTGCCAAAATCCAGGATGAAGTTCTGACTAAAGGCTTGGCTTTCCAGCCCCTTGAGGCTCTGGGACCACCTTCCAGTTAACCCCTTTTGGAGATGGGGCTGAGGTTTGAGTTTCCAGTCTCTTGGGGCTACAGAAGCAGCCTTCCAGTCCCTCCATCTGATGAACCAGCATGGTTGCTATGGTTTCCATGTGATTGATAGCTTGAGTTTCGTGCTCAGACCATCTTAACATGATGCCAGCTCACATCCACAGCACTCAAATGACTATAACTAATTTGGCCCTAGGTAAGGGATGTTTTTCTGCCCGTATCCTCCCTTCAAGAATTTTGTTCGGTGTCCCAGGGACACCCCAACCCACTCAGTGTGGTATTTAGGCTCGTGCTAAAGCAGCCCCAGCCTCAGCACTTACAAATCTGTGTACTCAGTCAAAACTCTCCCCTGTTCAGGGAGCATGACACTCAGGGGGCATTTTTCCTGGTGCAGCAGTCAAAACAGCTTGGGGGATGCCTTAAGCAAATGGCTGCACATGTTTTCCTCATAACCAATGACAAACCAGTGACACCTGCTTTGTCATTACAAAGGATCATGGACCTGGGTGATTAGCCTCACTAAAAATGTCCCACTTTAGTGTCCCAGAAACACCCTGACCTGGTGTTTACCTTGGTGCCTCTAAGGCACCCCAGCCTGCTTTAATGCAGCATCTATTTTGGTCTGCCCCAGCATAGTATGCCAAACCAGCATCTATGTCAGTGCCCCTAAAGGCACCCTGTCATGATCCAGTCCATGTATCAACTTGGCCAAGCCGTGGTACCTGTTTGTCTGGTTGGGCAAGTGCTGGCCTGTCTGTTGCAATGAGGACATTTCATAGAATTAAATCGTGATCACATCAGCTGCATCCACAGCTGATTCCATTTGTAATCAGTCAAGGGGAGTGTCTTCTGCAATGAGTGATGCTTAATCTAATCACTGGAAGCCTTTTAAGGAGGATTCAGAAGAGACAGGCTCTCTTCCTGCTTTGGCTGGTGAGCCTCTCCTGTGGAGTTCATCCAAACCCTTCATTGGAATTGTCGGCTTCACAGCCTGCCCTGCAGATTTTGGACTCTGCATTCCCACAGTCATGTGAGACACTCTACAGATTTTATATTTGCGAGTGTTCCCTGTTGATTCTGTTTCTCTAGAGAACCCTAACTAATAAACACCCCAACCTGCTTTAATGCAGCATTCACTTTGGCCCATTTAGATGCAGTGCCCCAACCCGCTCTAATATGGCATCTACTCCGGCAACCATGGGTAATGCCCTAACAATTCCTAAAACCACTCTCAGTACATTCCAATTAAGAAAAAGAAAATAAAACCAGAAAAACCTATTTTTCTTTGCAATTCAGCTTGGCCACAATACCCGTTAAAACAACAAAAGTGTTGCCCCACAACATGTCACTCTCAATTAACAAATGGTCTGAAAGTTCCTCCTCCCAAACTTAATGACTTTATTCCTCTGTCCTGTTCTATCGCATAAGTGTTTCATATCTGTTTAATTGTTAACTAATATATTTGGTATGTTAAATATTTAATGCCTATTTGTTAGCTAATGTGTTCAGTCTAAGTATTAATTGGTATGTTCCTACATTTATATTAGTCAAATGTTCATAACTGCTTGCTAATTATAGAAATTCTTTTAAAAAGGGAATATTTAGGCTGTATTAAAATTTGAAAAGTTTTGGTTATGAGCCAATAAAAGGGTTTTATTTCTGTAACATAATCTGGCCTCACTATGATTTAAAGTAAAAATACTACTATTATAGTTAAAGTTAAAGATATTACAGTTAAAATCATTCTGCATACAGTATAGATGGAATCAATCCTTTACTTGTCTCTCTCGAAAATATTTAATAAAATAAATATAATAGTTAAAATATAGTTGAAGAAGCTGGCAGCGATGGCTCAGTGGCAGAGTTCTCTGGGGACCAGGTTTCGGTTCCTGGTGCCTGCCCATGTTAAAGAAGGAAGAAAAAAAAAACAGTTGAGGGAGAAGCATAATACCCAAAAATGTCATGGCCCTTACCTAAAACTTTCAAACCCCAAAAGCATAATATCTTTCTGTGGGCAACCAATTAAGAAGGTTCCCAGATTTAAACTTGGGACAAATTCAGTGATCTCAGTATATTTTCCAGAACTTAAGAGTCAATGTACTTTTAAAGTTCTTTGTAATTTTAAAATATTATAATAACAATAAAAGAAATTGGATGATGAATTTTTAAACTGAACAAATGCAATTTTATTCTGCTTAAGTATGTTCTCCTTAAATGTAAATAAACTTTCTAATAAATAGACTAATATTATAAATACATTCTCAAAATTCCTCTTAAAATAGCCTAACAGGTTGCATAAACTGAGCTATGTACCTAATAATAATAATAATAACACATATAAAATATAATAAAATTAAAAATATACTAATACTTCAAATATTCTATTTAAAAAATCAATTAAGTTTAATAAAAATACAAATGAATTTTTTATAACTTTAAATAACTGAATTCTTTAAATCTGACTTTCTTTACTTGGCCATTTGTTACCTCAATATATATAAAAATGTGAAGTTAAATAACTTTATTAATGCCAGTCTGTCATAAATAAAAAGACATAAATCTTAGCTTCTAAGCATTTAGATTCTAGTTAAAATATGCACTTATTAAGGTTTTATATGAAACAGTGGTAACAAAGGAATAAAAATGCTGAAAAAATTTATGAGGTAGAGAAATAAAAATGAGCTAAGAAGTCCTCATAGAAATGATACACATAACCTTTAAATTAGAAATTATCATTTAAACAAATAGAACTCTGAACCAGTTTTTAAAAACGACAACTTAATTCTGTAAATTACACATTCCTGGCATTATTTAGCAGTTAAAAATAATGTACTAAGAAACGATGATCATGCATCTATGTGATGATGTTAAGAATTACTGAGTGCATATGTAGAATGGTATGAGTTCTAAATGTTGTGTTAATTTCTTTTTTTTTTTTACTTTCCGTTAATAAAAAAAAATACTGTTAAGAAAAATTTAAGTTTTTTACTAAATTAAACTGAGAAATTTTAAATATATTATAAAATAATCATTTATGTGTTCTGAGTATAAGGTATATAAATGCTTGGTCATATTCTAAACCCCAACATAAATTTTTCCCTTCCTCCATTATTTTATAAATCCCTAGCTCTTCTTCCCTTCATAATGAAAGGAAGTATACAGGTTCCAAAACTTTGTAAATTTATTATCAAATTGATTTTTAATTATTATGCAGTTTAAATAAGTAAAAACTATAGGTGAAATGAATACAAAAGGTGATAAAGAGTTTAAAAAATGGATTTTGTATGTTATAGTCATTGTGAACTACAAGCCCTGAATGGATAAAAAAACTTATAAAAAGTTGGAGAAGAATTTTATTTGTTATACTGTTTTTTACATTTTTAATTGTAAGTTCTGAATAATTGTAAAAAGTTATAAAGAAGAAGTTTTAAAAAGTGAATTCTGCCTGTCGTAATGAATACTAACCAAAATTTAATAGGTCTGTTTATCATATGTACAAAAAAAAAAAGAAAGAAAGCCTTTGTGTTATGCTGAGTATTCATACAAACCTAGAGTCAAGTTTTCTCTGTGTTCTATTAACATGAATTGTTAATATAATCTTAATATAATGTATTAAAAAAATTTTTCTTAATCATCCAAATACTGTGTCTAAAATATTTTACATCAAAAATAATATCCTTATTAATGTTTATGCTGGCATTTTCCTTTATTTCAGAAAACAAGACTTCTCACTGTTAGGAAAAAACTGTTACAAATAATTTTTTCTTTCACCTTATATAAATAAGGTGCTAAGGTATTAAAATAACTTAACCTATTGAATAAAAAGCATTTGAAATATATTACAATGGCTAAAAAGAATTTTCTATTTTGTTACTTAAATAAATAAAATATTGTATAACTTCCTAAAAAATTTTACAACATTCTCACTATCAATGTTATATCCTAATACTAATCTATATAATGCTAAGCCGTGGTATAATGTTATTACTCATGATTTTGATTATTTTAAAGAGGCTACAAATCATTAAAAAAAAAGCCTGATTGTCAGTTGCACTGCTTTGCTCTAATACTTCTCTAAAAATATATATGCTAGACTTTAAAAGATAAGTTAAACAAATGTATATATAAATATTATTTTATCTGTTAAATAACATAACTGGTAAATGTGTAAAAATATAATAGAACAAAACCTCTGCTATATTTTCTTAATATAAAACAACTATCTAGTGTTTATATTTCTAAAAAAGCTTCTAAAAATACTTATAAAGATTAAAGCTCAAATTGTAAGCATTAGCTATTATCATTAAATTCTGAGGTATATATAATTTTCAAACTCCAAATAAAGATGTAATGAAACTGATATAGTTAAAACCAAGATAAATCAATATGCAAGGTAAAAAATAATATTGTCTGTATTTTAAAGCTTTGACTTTTATGTGAGATAAATGAAAAAATGTTTATTTTGTCCAAAATTTGCAGTATCTAATTTAATTTATCTAGTAAATTAAACAATCTAATTCAACTTTATTTAATATATAACCTGGAATAAGAAACAAAATCGCGATGTTTTAGTACAAGTTAATGTTATATATCCTACATTTCAGAGTGTTTGGGGAAAAAAATGAAAAAGTGTCTGCAAAGTCCCTTAAGGAACTGGGAAAGATAAAACTATTAGCAATTCCCCAGTTAGCCAAGGCCTCAATTTTAAGGCTTGCCCTTATGAAACTTATTTATGTAATAGTAAACTAAACCTACTTAGAATTAGTGCCTACGAGCCATCTCCCGAAGATCTCTGCTGTTGCTCAAATGTTGTCTCTCTTTAAGCCAAACTGAGCTTCCCCACAACATGGGACATAATTTCCAAGAATATAAACCTGGCACCGACAGCATGAAATATGACTAACCTGGCATCACAGAAACATAGCTGGCCCTGGTACTGTGAGACATACACTCCAAAGATGAGCCTGGCCCTAACATGGGTGAACTGACCAAAAGGGGTAAGGAAATAGAGTTGCAATGGCTAAGAGATTTCAAATCCAGTTGAGAGGTTATTCTGGAGGTTACTCTTATGCAAACTTCAGCCAGATATTACAAACTACCACAATATGTCAATGCCAACCAACAATGTTCCTAGAAACCCTAAAAAATATCTAATGCTCTATAAAATTTTACTTATTAATTTTGTTTTCAAAAATTTTAAACCTCCAAATTGTTCCAATGCCAAAAAAGCTCTAATACCCAAATATACCAAACTTTCCAAAAATAATAATTAATTTCATCAAGTCATCCCTTTGCCCCTTAAATCGTATTAACAACACACTCCTCCTTAATTACCCTCTTATTAATTTTTCTCCTAGCTCCCTGCCTCTTACAAAATCTAAGTTTGTTCACAGGTCAATAGCAGCCATGACCAACCAGCAAAAGAGAAAAAAGGGTTTCCAAATATATGAGTACTCACCAAACTGGAAAGTGCTAGTAAACCAAAAGGGCAATGAAAAGAACTACTGCTACCAGTCCAAACCAAAAGAACAAAGTTAAAAGTAAAACCAAAAGGACAAAGTTCAAAATGTCTACCAGCAGACACCCAAACAAAGGCCCAAACCACAATCAAAAGAAGGAGGCTGGGACTTAGGAGGATTTACAACCAAATACCTAAGGCCATCAGTGAGACAACAGAGCACAAGAGGCACCAGCAGGTATCATGCCCAAATTCAACAGTGCCTCCAGAGAAGAGGTGATGCTTGCTTTAGGTCCCTCTTCTAACACCATGTTATGTTGATTAAGATATTATGTTCTAAGCTGCAAGGCAACAAAGGCATTTATTTGAGGTCTTAGAATTGCAATTCAGGGAGCACAGAATCAGGTAGCAATCCAAACTTGGTCAAATCTTGGTGCTTCAAGGCAAGGAACTTTTAAAGAACAAGAACTTTACATTAGTTGTTTGTTAAGAATTATGGTTGATGAATATTTGGGATTCCCAAATGTCCTTCAGTTAGATAGTTTACTGCTTTCTTTATGTTGCACTTTGTTCATGGTGTCCAGATGTGCTCAGAAACACTGAGGTTTTGGTTTTGTACACCTTGGCAGTTTGGGATATCTGGCTCAGATGTGCATAGGAATAACTTCCTAAATTGTCATCTGACTCCATTTTAAATCTCTTAGACATAGTAACTCTATTTTGTTTGATCTCTTTTCTTAGTATCATCCCAACGTAGTATCTGAACCTCCTGTCACTCTAAATTACAGTGTCAAAGTAAAACGTAGGTCAATTTATCTGTCTAAGGCAAGTCTGCCCACACCAATTTTCTATCTCATAGCAGCCAAATGAATTTCCTACATCACAAACAAACTGCAGACTTCAGTACCATGCTTGGAAAAGGAACAATAAGGCATGTGTAGAAAAACAACATTTGCATCAGACTCCTCTTCTTGCCTAAGGGGTTATTTCCTTTGTGCAAGCTAAAGTGGGTCGCAAAGAATAGACAGGCTTTGTTAGACTATTACTCATGTAATGAGATTTAGGCCTGCTATTCAACACAATTTTCAATGGGCACTTTCCCTAGGGCTAAATTGCTGCCTACAGATATTCTGATTATCATATATGATTTGAAAATAAAAGAATACAAAATATCCTTTATTTTCTCTAGCCTCACCCTTTTGAATTTGTTAGTTTATCTGATGGAAGAGATTTACACAGCAGGATACCATGTTAACCTGGGAATGTCTCAGTCTCATTTGAGACTCCTCCAGCCCTCCCCCCTTCTTGAGATAGCTCTCCAGATGACCCAGATATTTCCATGTCTGGATCCAATCGACCTTAAAAGTAGGAGATACTTGACACCTTATCTTTAAGCCAGTCCCAAAACATTCATATACCGCATATCCATTTCTCCAGCAATTTAAGCTATCCTCAGCCACTGTCGATTATAACTATCATCCAGAGTCTCTTCTGAACCTGCTCCTGCCTTGGTTCAATTTTCTCACAGCTTCCCTCCTTATGGTCCTGCACAACTCCCTGTGAATTTAGTTTTGCCCTTAATCCTCTCTGGTTATCTCCTTTCCAAGTTTAGGCTGTAACTTGTATTCTAAAGGCATGGAGATAAGCTTTAAAGTAGACTTTCAGGTAACTTTAGGAATTCTAGGCTTAAGCCCTCTCCATAAACTGACAAGACACTATCTTACCATCTGTCTTAATTTTCTAGGGTGCTACAATACCATGAACAATAGGCAGTTATTGACTCATGGTTTCAGAGGCTGGGAGGCTTGTTTCATTCCAGGGTAGTAGTAGTCTGGCTGGTCAGAAATCCTTAGGTTCCTATGCTTTCCCATCACATGGTAATGTCTTCTCCTTTGTCTTCTGGGTTCTGTTTGCTTCTGGCTTCTGCCTTCTGCCTTCTGGCTTCTGGCTCCTCCTTGTGGTCTTCTCTATGTCTGAATTTCTTCTGGTTATAAAGGACTCCAATAATCTGATTAAGACCCTCCCTCACTCAATTGGGCCACAGTTTAATTAAAAATAACATCTCCAACAGGTTTATCCACAATGGCTTAACACCCACAAGAATGCAGTTTAAGAACATGATTTTTTTTAGGGTACGTAATTCAACCTACCATACCATCCATGAGATACAGTTACATTGTGTGAAATAGTGTAGCTCATCTCATTTTTGAGCCTCTGTCCTTACTGCATCTATGCCACACACAAAAGTATCTGAGTTCAAAAGTGTCTGTTGGTTCTTCCTCTGTGCAGACCTGACATTAGTGTACCTGACACTGCTAAGTTGGCCCTACCTCAGCTGAAGTTGATGGGCTGACCCTCCTTGAGGCTTAGTGGCGTTACTCACACAGGCCCCAGCCTTAAGGAGTCCATCCTGCAACCTCTGCTCTAAGGTCCTATTGTCTCCCATTGCAATCAATTTTGCTTTGTGCCATGGTGATAGTCTCACAGGTCCTTGTTCTCAACTGACCACTGCCTGCTGTGAGCCTCTAAGTCCCACTACCAGACTGAGACACATTGCAATATCTGGCTATTTTCCATGCCATGCCCACTCTTGGAGAGTGATGGGGACACTGTCTCACACATTTGTTTACCTAGGCCCACCATGCTGGCATTTCTAATATGTTGAACCCGTCCATATAGCCATGGGTCCCTTTGCTAGGTGGTCACCCAAAGTCCAGATGGAAAGTGGGTCATAAATCCCCTCAGCTCTGTGATACATAAGCCTCTCAGGAACCCCAGAAATCTACCAGCAATCTAATGAAACACCAGAACTAGGGCACAAATAATTCCACACCATAACCAAATTCTTTTGCCTTCCTCTCTGTCCTAGTTTCCCTCATCCCGAACTGTATGATTGTATTCACATGGAATAGGAATGTTCCTTCTATTATAAGGAGGAACCATTCTTTCATCCTAAGATTGATTCCTGATTTGTGGAAATACAGTTTGGGAATTTTCTAGAAAATTTTTATTTTTCTTTCCTAAAACTCTACTGATATGAATTTTGTTCTTGATAAGGACTTTCAAGTACTCATAGCTTAGCTATGGTTTCTTTATTCTAGACACTAACTATTCTCCCCTTTATTAGGTCAAGAAGCCTCAGACTCATGACCAAGTCTTAATGTTAGGAAAACTGGTTGGTAAGAGGGAGAGAGGTGTACTTTACCTGGAAGGGAAAATACATTGGATGATCTCTCCAAAAATCAGGCAACTGCAAATATACTGTGGGCATTGTTTTGTGGCTGTATCATATTTTGTATAAATTGTTTTACTAATTCTGCTAATCTCCCATATTGATGTTTAGACAGATTCTCCTATTTCCCTCATATTGCAAGTCTTCATATGTCTTTATACATAAGTTAGACTGGTTTTTTAGATTAAACTAATAAAAGTGAGATTTCAGGGTCAAAATATAAATATTTTTAAGCTTTAAATATGTCCTATTCAGTTGCTAAAGCTGCTGGAATGCAATTTACCAGAAATGGAAAGGCTTTTATAAAGGGAATTTAGTAAGTTGCAAGTTTACAGTTCTAAGGCCTTGAAAATGTCTAAATTAAGGCACCAATAAGAGGTTACCTTCACTCAAGAAAGGCTGATGCTGTCCAGAACACCTCTGTCAGCTGGAAAAAAGGTGACAAGCATCTGCTGGTCCTTTTTCCTGGTTCCATTGCTTCCGGCTTCTGATGTCAGTGGTTTTATCTCTAAGTGTCTGTAGGCCTTCACTTAGCTCTTCCATGACAGAACTCTAAAGCACATGGCTGTGTTTGCTGGTCTCTGCCCATATCTAAGCATCTGCTCTCTCTTTCAGCACTCCAAGCATCTCCAAACATCTATGTCTCTATCAGCTCTGAAACAACTGTTCTCTAAGTGTCTGCATCTGCTCTGAGATTTCTTCAAAATGTTTCCCCTTTTTAAGGATTCCAGTTCACTAATCAAGACCCACATTGAATGGGCAAAGTCACATCTCCATCTAACCGAAATTATCTAAGCCAGAACTACAATTGGGCACACCATATTGTCATGGAGATAATCTAATCAAAAAGGTTTCCACCCTACAATATTGAATCAGGATTAAAGGACATCAGTTTTCTGACACTTTGAAACTAGCACATATGTGTTGAGAAAATATCCTCCTCTCTCAATTTTTGCATAAAAAACAACAGTGAGCCTTACTCCATCATAAGTCATTATCATTCATTTAAATCTTTGTAAGCTTGATAAGTAAATCTTATTTACATTTATCTGAATACTTGTGAGGTCAAACATTTTTATATACTTTTGACCCTTTTTGTTTCTTCATTCTTTCTACTTTTTAAGCTTTTAGTTTCTACTCAAATTTCTTGCCTATTCTTCTCATAAGTACATGTTTGGGAGTATGGAAATAAATGAAGATCACTCAATGTGAATAAGCTGAGACTATTCATTCATAGCTTGCTATACAGCAAAGGAGCCAGCCAACATCTCTAGCGTTTGGCAGAGACTCAAGGGAAGGCAGAGAAAGCTTTATAGTGTGGAAAAAAAAAGGGAAGAATTCAGGTAAGCCCTGATTGGAAGTTGTTGGCATAAGGAAGCTGTAGGCAAGCAAACTAGAAGCAAGGCATACTATGTGATTGTTTTGGGGTACATATTTTGTTTTCTCCCTTTGCTCCTCAGTTGAAAGTGAGAGCAAAAATTAGGGAAGCTGGCAATAATTGATCAAGTCTTGACCATCTGAGTATAGCTGCAGGGGGTGTACTTTAGCTTCCTGGACTGACTGTTGCACTATGAGTCAAGAGTTATATTTTTATATATGTTTTGGTCATTTTTCAATTGTACATTCAGTCTCTCAGAGGGGGAAAGCAATTGCTTTCTGTCTGATGTGCAAGAATTCTCTCTACATTAAGGAGAGTCAATCTTTGTCATATATATTGAAATAGTTATTCTCAACTGGTTCTGAGTTCTGATCTTGTTTATGGTATTATGTCATACCAGATTTAAATTTTTATATACAACAATTGATTTTCAGGGCCTCTACTTTTAGCTAGACCAGAAAGATTTTTCACAGTCAAAGATTATAAATTATTCTATTGCATTTTCTTGTAGTACTTTAATGGTGTTTTTTTAAACATTTAATATTTTAGCCTAGTTGAAATTTATGTTGGTATAAAGTGGGTGGGAAAGAACAACAATTGGTGCTGGAAAATTGAGTATCCATATGAAAAAAAAATTCAAGATGGATCATAGACCTAAACACACAGGCTAAACCATTAATTTTTGGAAGAAAACATGGAAGAATATTTTCATAACTTGAGGGGAGAAAAATTTTTCAAATAGATCCCACAGAGAGCAATAACTGGAACTCTCATACCCTATAGAAGGAATGTACAAAGGCACAACCATTTCAAAAGAGTCCAGCAGTTGCACATGGAAATAAATGTACATATATTCTTTGACCCAGTGTTTCCATTTCTGGACAAAGCATATGTCCACAAAATGACTTGTACCACAATGTTTATAGCCCTTTATTCATAATAGCTGAAAATTGGAAATAGCCCAGTTTCCCATCAATAGAATGGATAAATAAATTGTGATGTTCATACAATAAATAACTACTCAGTGGTCTCAATGTTGCATATTGACAAATCCATCCATTCCCCAGAGGACTGTGCATAGTTTCAGTTTTGTTGCAAGTATAACACGAAGGAGTAAATTTTCAATTCAACTCTAAGCTGATGAAGTACCTCACAAAACTTTAAATGGTAAGAGTCCAATGTGAAAAAAGGTTAAGGAGTAATATCAGCATGGGAAGTTTAAAGAAATTCCTGAATTAATTGTTTGTATATACTTATATTCATTAATATACTTATTTTCATTAATGTTTTGGGTCATTATGTCTACAGCAAAGAAAATTGCGTTTCTCAAGCTTTAGTACTAAATATGGGGGAAAAAAGTTTCTGAGAATTTACTACACCAAAATTAGCTCATGTGGATTGGCAACTTGAATTCACTGTACCTGAGTGGTTCAAAAATCCTTAGGCAGAAAAGTTAAATTAGTAATTTCCTACCATAATTATTATTATAGACACTTGGCAAAAGCAAACACAAATTCTTTGTGGAAGAATCTTCAATTCTATGTGTCAAAGGATTTCCACAAATAAGATTAAATGAATATGAGAAGTTCATGTTTTTAACACATCACAAAATACATAAGGAAACAAAGTAACATGAGCAAAATCAGTAGGATAAACAGATATTTGGATAAGATACACAGATACTTCAAATATTAGAGTTTCCAGAGACAAAATTTCTAGAAAAGCATGTTAAATGTGTTTGAGGTAATATAAAATATTTGAAATATATTAAAAGTCAAGAGCAAACATATCTATAAAAATAACCCAAATCATCTACCAAAAATGAAAATTATTATAATAGATATATAAAATACTCCAGAAAAAATATCATTTAAAGATTGATAATTTCCCCCAAATAGAACACTGTAGATTGAGTGCAAGCTCAGTTATAACCCCAGCAGCTTTTTTACAGAAATTGTAAAGCTGAATCTAGAATTTACAGGGAAATGCAAACCACTAGCTGACTCAAGATTTACTATAAAACCACATTAACCAAGACAAGGCAGTGCCAAACAAAAGAAGGACTGACAAATAGATCCACGCAACAACAGATAGAAGGCTCAGATATAGACCCAGACTTACACCATCCTCTGATTTTCAACCAAAGTACAAAGCAATCTAAAGAGGGAAAGGAAAGTCTTTTCAACAATTGGTGCTGGATAATCGGGTATCCACACGGAAAAAAATAATTCAAGATGGATCACAGACCTAAACATACAGGCTAAAACCATTCACTTTTTGGAAGGAAACCTGGAAGAATATTTTCGTAACTTGAGGGGAGAAAAATAATTTTTCAAATAGATCCCACAGAGAGCAATAACTGGAACTCTCATACCCTACAGGAGGAACGTACAGGGCACAACCATTACAAAAGGGTCCAGCAGTTGCACATGGAAATAAATGCACCGGGTCTTTGACCCGGTGTTTCCATTTCTGCACAAAGCATATGTCCACAAAATGACTTGTACCACAATGTTTATAGCCCTTTATTCATAATAGCTGAAAACTGGAAATAGCCCAGTTGCCCATCAATAGAATGGATAAATAAATTGTGATGCTCATACAATGAAAAACTACTCACAAATAAACAGAAATAATAAATACATGAATTAACATGAGAAAATCTCAAAGAAAACATTATTCGGAATGAAAAAGCCTTACACAAAGGAATACATACTCTATTATTCTATTTATGTGACTTTCTAAAACAGGTAAAACTAATCTACACTGGGAAAAAATCAGAACAGTAATTGCCTCTGTGTAGTGGGACAAAGGCACACATTTTCTAAGAGTTTACTGGATGTTTACAGTTTTTTCCCCCGATGATGAAATGCACAAATCTTAAATGTACCATTCAATGAGCTTTGAAAAATGCATATTACTGTGCAAATCAAACCATTATCAAGATATAGAACGTTACAACCACATGAGAATTTCCCTCATGTTCTTTCCCAGTCAGCCCTGCTGTACCCCACAGAGTCAATCACTGCTCTGATTCTTTTCCTACATAGATTAGTTTTGCCTATTGTCTAACTCACTTTGAAATGCATCAAAAATAATATGCATTGATTGAGGGCTAGAGGAATGAAAAGATGACTATGAATAGTTATATGATAAAGCAAGTACAGTAAAATATTAATGGTAAAATCTGGGTAGTAGGCATATTTACATTCCTTGTAAAATGCTTTCACATTTTCTGTTTGTTTGGACATTTTCAAATTAGCGTGTTAGAAAAGAGGAAAGAAAAGTAAAAGTCCAAAGAAGAGTTAAAACACTTCTGAAGGAGATCAAGATCGAGGGAATATATCTTACTGGATACGAAGAATGATTATAAAATTATATTAATCAATACAGTGTAGTGCTCAGGCAGACAGAGAAAAACTGAACAATGGAGCAGAATACAGAATCCAAAACTAGACCCACACTTATACAGACTTTATTTATGATGGAAACAGCATTGCCGATTGCAATGGGTAGAGTGGACTTTTCAAGAAATGGTACTTAGACAGTCACTTATCCATACAGAAGAATAAAATAAAATAGGATTTCTTCCTAACAGCGTAATACCAGATGAATTAAGGACTTAAATAGGAAGGCAAAAGCATAAAAGTTTTAGGGGATGACTGACTAATGCTTAGAATCCATTCCCATTTTCTTCTGGCATATCTCCCTGCATTGCAGAAATATATATATATACATAAAGACATTTCCCAAACTCCCAGCAGCTATAGAATTGGATACAAATTAAGGTCTCATCAATTAAGTGCACACCTATGAGATTTAGAAGATGGCAAGGAGGCCACTTCCTTCTCCTTTGGGTTCTCTTCTGCTTTAGGAAGCCCATGGAGATTCCACGAGGCAGCTTTCCTGACTGGTGGAAGGGGCAGGTGTGGTGGTGGCAGTGGCCAGCTCCTGTTCAAATCTCAGTCACCAGCTTCGGAGTTGTCAAGATGGGGCTGATTTGGTGTGGTGGTAGCTTTGTGATTCTAGCTTTCTCATCACACATCGTACATACAGTGGTATGCTCTTGAATTCAATAGTTGCAGTGGTTGCTTTTTTATTTCCTTCTTTCAGATTTTTGAGCAGATATAAATTCCCCTGGTGAATCAGTTCTATGGTTTCTGGGAATCATTCCTAGAAACCTAGTCAACCTAGAGCTTACTCCTGGGAGCCCAATGCAGATCTCATCAGCATTAACTCCCTGTTTTAAACTCCCCTCTGGCTAAAAGAAGTAGACTCTGTTGCATGCACCAAACATTGACTGATAGAATACAGTATGGAAAACATCCTTATGACCTTGTTGTGGAAAAAGATTTCTTAAACAAGATACAAAATAAATCACATTTGACTTCTGTTCATCAAAAGATACAATAGAGGGATAAAAGCATGAAATAGCAGAAGAAATGGGCGCAAGACTTGAACAAGAGGAAGTGCAAATGTCCTGTAAACATATCAGCAAATTTAACCTCATTAGTAATAAATAGAATGCAAATTAAAATCACAAGATGAAATTCTAAATCTCTCAGAGAGGTGAACATTTAAAAATTGGACACACAAAGAGATATTAGGATATGGTACAATAGGAATTCTAAGACAATAATAATAGGAATATATACTGCTTCAGTCCCTTTGGCAAACAGTTTGGCATTACCTAGAAAAGTTCAAAATGGGCATTCTTTACATCACAGAATTACCATTGCTGGGTGATTATCTTTGAAAAACTAATATGTATGAATCAAGAAAAAAGAATAAGAATGTTTCTGGTAACATTATCTTTAATAGGAAAAATTCAGAAATCAAATAAATGTTCACCAAGAGTAGAATAGACAAACGAACAGTTGGATATTTATTCAACAGAATACTATGCAGTGGTGAAAATGAATGAACAACAGCAAATCACTGACATTGCCTGTTGCTCTCAGATCTGTTTATTGTCCTTCTGCAAATTACATTTTATGGGTTCCTTTTTCAACTCTCTTCCAGTTAGTTGTGCATCTTGGTCAGATGATTCATAGAATAGAGACTGGAGGCTTGGAGGAAGGAAGAATGCAGGGTATTTCTCCCTCTATTTCTCTGCTTTAGCAAGCTTTTCCTACCATAAGTCACATCTCTGCCATTCTCACCAGACAATTATCCTCTCTGTGGGTCTAGCTCCTGCATGGTTTTACACTGTGCCAGACAGCCCAGCTTCTGAGATCAGTTTACATCCCCTCCTTTCCATGTCCTTCCAGCCCTAACAGGACCAGTGGCTTTGGGCTGTGGTTAATAGCTGGTTTGCCTCACCATCCCTTATTTGACTTCCAAGCTCCTTTATCTTCCATGGAAACAATGCCCTATATTGAGTTTCTTCTGCTTCATACCCAGAGTGTTTTCTGTTTCTCTGGTCATCCTTGACTGGTACACACTACTACATATGTCACTATGCATGGATCTCAAAAACCTAAACAAGGAAAGGAAATCACAGCAGAATACCAACAATGTAATTGCATTTATAGAATTTTCAAAAATATGTAATAATAAACAAAATATTGGTTATCACAAACTTCTGTCAAATTTATAAAGAAAACTTGTGGGAAAATGACATCAGTAAAAGCATACTTTTTGAATCTCACGCTATAATTCACAAAAATAGCAGAGAGAGCAACCAAGTATCAAACTAAAACCAACAAGCAGCATCCACAACAAAAGCAGGTGACAACAATGAGATAGACAATGACATAACATCACTAGAATGGCCATTATCCAAAAAACAGAAAATGACAAGTGCTGGAGAAGATGTGGCAAAAGAGGCACACTTATCTACTATTGGTGGGAATGTAAAATGGTACAGTTGCTCTGGAAGTTAGTCTGGCAGTTCCTCAGGAAGCTAAGTATAGAATTACCATATGATCCAACAATCTCATTACTAGGTATATATTCAGAGGAACTGAAGGCAAGGATACAAATGGATATTTGCACACCAATGTTCATAGCAACCTTATTTACTTTGGCCAAGAGATGGAAACAGCCCAAATGTCCATCAGCAGATGAGTGGCTAAACAAGATGTGGTATATACATATAATGGATATTACACAGCTGTAAGACAGAATAAAGTCATGAGATATGTAACAAAGTGGATGAACCTTGAGGACATTATGCTGAGTGAAATTAGCCTAAGAAGAAAAGGACAAATAATGTAAGGTCTACTAATAAGAACTAACACTAATGAGTAAACTTTGAGACTTGAAGTTAAGAACTCAGGTTATCAGAATATAGAGGATAGAAACTGGGCATTTGGTGCTGAAGGAATACAGATGTGCAACAGAACTGATTGTAAAAATTCAGTAATGGATAGCACAATACTACCTGATTGTAGCAAAATAACATAAGTACACTGAATGTGAGTATGAATGAGGGAGAAGGGCTGGGGTCACATATGAAACCAAAAGGAAAGATAGAGGGTAAAGACTGAGATGGTATAACTTAGGAATGCGTAGAGTGGGCAATGATGGTGATTAAATGTACAGATAAAACAACATTTTTGCATGAGGGAGTACAGATGAATATCAACATTTCAGCGTGTTAAAAATGGATGGTATACAGGGTGGGCAACAGTGGCTCAGTGGCAGAGTTCTCACCTGCTGTGCTAGAGACCCAGGTTCAATTCCTGGAGCCTTGCCATGCAAAAAAAAAAAGGAATGATAAACAGAAAAAGTACAATCAATGAAAGCTAGAGTTTGTCATCAATAACAACATGGTAATATGCTTTCACTGAATGTAACAAAGGCATTATGCCAAAACTAAATGTCAATGGTGAGGCATGGGGGAAGGGTATGGATTCTTTGTGGAAGGAAAGGAAATATCTTCAGGTATTTGGTGGTGAAGGTATGTCTACATACTTAGGTTGGATTGTATGATATGTGAATAAAATTGTTTAAAAATGAACAGAAAGAAATAAGTGCTAGAGAAAATGCAGAGAAAGAGATGTACCTATTCACTGTTGGTAGAGAAGCTGAGAGATGCAGCCCTTTGGAGTGTAGTTGTATTGGTTCTGCAGGAGACTATGGGTGGGGTTGCAATAATATCCTGTAACCTGTTGCTCAGTATATACCTGGAGGAACTGAGTGTGGGGACCTGAATGGACATTTGCACACTGGTGTTCATGGCAGCAGTTGTGCCAATTCACAATGGATGGACATGGCCTAAGGAAACAATGACTGAGGAATAGAAGGGGCAACTGTGGTGTATGCATTCAATGGACTACTAAGTGGTCACAAGAAGGAATGAAGTTGTGAGGCATGCAACTAAGGGGATGAACCTTAAGGACTGTATGTTGAATGAGATGTCAGAAACAAAAGACAAATATTATCATGTCTTACTCATATGGACTAACTATAATATAAATTCCACATGGCGATGGTAATGTGCTGCTTGATTCAATTTGCAAGTATTTTGTTGAGGATTTTTACATCTATATTCATTAAAAAGATTGGTCTGCAATTTTCTTTTCTTGTAATATCTTTGTCAGACTGTGGTATGAGGGTGATGTTAGCATCATAGAATGAGTTAGGTAGCTTTCCCTCCTCTTCAATTTTTATGAAAGGTTTGAGCAGGATTAGTAATAATTCTTTCTTAAATGCTTGGAAGAATTCACATGTGAAGGCATCTGGTCCTTGACTTTTCTTCTGTGGGAGCTTCTTGATAATTGATTCAGTCTCTTTACTTGTGATTGGTTTGTTGAGGTTGTATATTTCTTCTTCAGTCAACGTTGGTTGTTCATGCCTTTCTAGAAAGTTATCCATTTCATCTATGTTGTCTAGTTTATTAGCATATAGTTGCTCATAGTATCCTCTCATTACCTCCTTTAATTCTGCAAGGTCAGTAGTTATGTCTCCTCTTCCATTTCTGATTTTATTTATCTTCTTTTTGTCAATATAGCTAGGGGTCCATCAATTTTATTGATTTTCTCAAAGAACCAACTTCTGATTTTGCTGATTTTTTTCAATTGTTTTCATGGTCTCAATTTCATTTATTTCTGCTCTAAACTTCATTATTTCTTTCCTTTTGTTTGCCTTTGGGTTAGTTTGCTGTTCTTTCCCTAGTTCTTCCAAGTGGACAGTTAATTCCTTGATTTTTGATCTTTTTTCTTTTATAATACAGGCCTTTAAGGTAACAAATTTCCCTCTTAGTACTGCCTTTGCTGCATCCCATAAATTTTGATATGTTGTGTTTTCATTTTCATTTACCTCAAGATATCTACTGATTTCTCTTGTAATTTCTTCCTTGACCCACTGGTTGTTTAGGAGTATGTTGTTTAGTCTCCATATATTTGTGAATTTTCTGGCCCTCTGCCTGGTATTGATTTCCAACTTCATTTCATTATCATCCAAAAAAGTGTTTTGTATGATTTCAATCTTTTAAAATGTATTTAGACTTGCTTTGTTACCCAGTATATGGTTATCCTTGAGAATGATCCATGAGCACTTGAGGAAAAGGTGTTTTCTGCTATTGTGGGATGTATGTTCTGTAAATGTCTGTTAAATCCAGTTAATTTATCATACTAGTCAAATTCTCTGTTTCTTTATTCACCCTCTGTCTAGATGTTCTATCCATTGATGAGAGTGGGGAATTGAAGTCTCCAACTATTATGGTAGAGGTGTCTTTTTCTTCCTTCAGTGTGGTCAGTGTTTGCCCTATGTATTTTGGAGCACTCTGACTCAGTGCATAAATACTTATGATTGTTATGTCTTCTTGTTGAATTTTTCCTTTTATTACTACATTGTTTCCTTCTTTGTCTCTTTTAATTGTTTTATATTGAGGTCTAATTTGTTGGATATTAGTGTAGCTACTCCTGCTCTTTTCTAATTGTTGTTTGCATGAAATATCTTTTCCCAACCTTTCACTTTCAACCTATTTTTGTGCTTGGGTCTAAAATGGGTCACCTGTAGACAGTATATAGATGGACCCTGTTTTTGTTGTTGTTGTTGTTGTTTTCTGTATGCTGCATGGTGGGGTCACATTTCATTCTTTTTCCATGTGAATATCCTGTTATTGCAGCACTATTTGTTTTGGTTTTGTTCTTGCTTTTGTTTTTTTGCATGGGCAGGTACCAGGAATTGAACCTGGTCTCTGGTCTGGCAGGCAAGAATTCTGCCACTGAGCCACTGTCACACAGCCCTGTTGTAATTTTTGTTTCTTTGTTTGTTTGTTTTCAGGAAGCACATGGACTGGGAATTGAACCCAGGTCTCCCACATGGCAGGCGAGAATCCTACCACTGAACTACTCTGGCACCCCAATGGGTCCTGTTTTTTCAATCCATTCTGCCAGTCTAAGTATTTTGAATGGATTAGGAGAGTTTATTCCATTAACATTTAGTGTTCATACTGTAAAGGCAGTACTTTCTTTTACCATTTTGCCTTTTGGATTTTATGTCATATCTAATTTTTTTTCTCTTTTTACCTTAACTGATAGTCTTCATTTCTACACTTCTCTCCAGACCTCTCTCTCCTGCCTTTAATGCTCCTTTTAGTATTTCTTATAGGGTCAGTCTCTCAGTCACAAATTCTCTCAGTGATTGTTTCACTGAAAGTGTTTTAATCTTCCCCTCATTTTTGAAACACAATTTTGCTGATTATAGAATTCTTGGTTAGCAGTTCTCTTTTAGAATCTTAAATATATCCTGCCACTGTCTGTCATCTCCATCGTTTCTGCTGAGAAATCCACACATAGTCTTATTGGGGCTTTCCTTGCATGTGATGGACTGTTTTTCTTTCGCTGCTCTCAAAATTGTCTCTTTCTCTTTGACATCTGGCAATTTGATTAGTAAGGATCTTGGAGTATGTCTACTTGGATCTATTCTGTTTGGGGTATGCTGTACTTCTTGGATCTTTCCTAGGAGATGGGAAATTTTTAGTGATTATTTCCTCCACTAGTCTTTCTTGCCCCTTCTCTTCTGTTTCTGGGACACCTACAACATGTATATTCATGCACTTCATGTTGTCATTCAATTCCCTGAGGCTCTGCTCATATTTTTTCATTCTTTTCCCTATATTTTATGTGTCAGATTTCAGATGTCCAATCCTCTGGTTCACTAATCCTTTCTTCTGCTTGCTCAAATCTATTATTGTAGGTTTCCGTTGTTTTTTTCATCTCTTATATTGTGTCTCTCATTCTCATAAGTTCTGTGATTTGTTTTTTCAAACTTTCAATTTCTTCTTTTTGTTCACCTTCTTTATATCCTCCTTCCACTCATTGAACTGATTTTTGATGAGATTTTCCATGTCTGTTTGAACATCCTGAATTAGTTGTTTCAACTACCATGTCTCGTTTGAACTGTTGGTTTGTTCCTTTGACTATGCCATATCTTCAATTTTCCTATTATGACTCATTACTTTTTGTTGGCATCTAGGCATTTGATTTCCTTAATTAGTTTATTCTGGAGGTTGTTTTCACTCTTTTATCTAGGATTTTCTTCATTCAGTTCAGCTTATTCTAGACCTAGGTTCTGTTTCAGTTCTTGTTTTTCTGTTTCTTGCCCAGCCTATATGAAACCTTTTTTTTCCTGAGGGGAGTCTCCTCAGATATTATAGGCCCCAGTCAGATTTTCCCAGGCTAGACTGGCCTCCTCTCAGGAGGAAAGAGTCACCTGCTTCTGTTTTCCCTGAGGGTGAGACCCAGCAGGTTGTCAGACTTTCCTATGAATCCTCTAGATTCTGTGCTTTTCTTAACCTGCCCAGCATGTGAGGCTTGTCTGTCCATGGCTTCCCAGCAGTATAAAATGATGTGGTGCCTTTAATTTCAGCAGATCCCTGCTGGGGGCACTGTTGAGGATGAAATGAAGTTGTAGATGGTATTAATTGCTTCAGTTTTCTAGTGTCTGGTGACTGAATTCTCTGAGTGAGGGATTCCACTTGAGCTGGGCCCCACCTTTCTCCTGGGGAAGGTACAGCTTTAGGGAATTAACTCTTTTCACTGGGCTAGTTACTTTGTCTCTCAGTCAAGCTTAATTCTGCCCTTACCTGGGGCACTGCCAGAGCTTGAGAAGGCTTCCGGTTCTAACCAATGAGCTGCTAAGTAGTAGAAATAAAGCAGAAACAAAAAAATCATTTTCAGGGTAGGATCCCTGCTCCTCAGGTTTGTCAGTGAAGAGCTTAAGTTGGTACATGGCTCTGTGTATCTCCAGACTCTGTGCCCCCTTTTTTTAGGGTCCAGTCATTTTCCAGTATTTTGTGCTGTCTGAATCAAAAAAGTCTCTTTTTGTTTCCATCAGCCCCACTCCCTCTCTGCTGGAGCAAAAACTCCTAGTACCTTTAATGTTTATTCCAGGTTTATCTGCATTGGAGGCCTATTTTCAGTAGTCAGAATTTGCTTATTAATTCCACAATTGGAGCTTGGTTAAGCAAAGCCCTTGCTGCTAGTAAAGTCTGTTTCCTTTCCCTTTGGGGAACCAGCTTGCGGTGGCTGTGGGGGAGAGGTGGCTTGGGGGACTTACAGTTCTGTGGAGGGGTTTTAACTGGTCAACCTGATCCAGATTCATGTATGCTGTGTGTCTGACCACACAGAGATCTCAACTACCATTCTGGAGACCCGGGTTCAATTGCCAGTGCCTGCCCATTCTCCAGAATGGTAGGTGAGATCTCTGCCTGCTGAGCCACCATAGCCTGCCCACCATTTTTTTAAAGTAATAAATTATATAAAGTCTTTTATATTCCTCACAGGTTTACCATTTCTATGGCTCATCTTTTCTTGCTTCTTAAATATCTCATAAATTTTTATTATATGCCAGATATTGTGCAAGGAAAGAACACCAGAGACTGAGATAAATAATATTTACCTCAGAACATTTCTTTTTCTTTCATGCACTAGCACAGAAGTCTGAATAAATCTAATCTGTGGTTGGGCTGAGTTTAGGCTCCATCATAGCTGTAGTTAGATTCAGTTTACTAACAGCTTTAAATGTTTTCAGGGTGGGATCAGGACTTTCTCTTCAGCAGGGCTTGGGCTATGTATGTTGGTGATTTCCTGCCAGCTTTCAGAACTATAGGATAGTTCTATCTCCCTAACAGCCCAACTTTCAGTGTTCTGGTTCATTGGGTTCATTGGAGTACTCTCTTTACTCTCCAATCTCTTCTCTATTTTTTGTGTCTTGGGCGATCTCTCTCCATCCTGCTTGCTTTTAGACATTGACAATCTCTAAAATATATGTGGTGATGGTCTGGAGTGCCTTCAAGCAATTGCTCTTGGTTTTTTCTGCTCTGCTCCCAAGTCAAGAGGTCACTGCCTTGCATTCAGCAGTCTGAAGTTTTCCAGGGGCAAGGTTTCTCTTAGCTCTCCAGCCCTGCATGAGCCTTCAGTAGGCCATTGTAATGAACTTGGGGGAAAGGCCTGTGCTTCTCAGGGAGGACATCTTTGCTTTGACATAGTCTGCCTATCTTGCTCCAGCCTTTAGCATACTACCTAATCACTTGCACTCAATAAATACCCTTAGGAAAATGAAAGAAGGTAAGTGTAAATTCACTGTGTGTCTAGGGATAGTCAGGATTCTAATCCATCACTCCAACTCATATTCAGCCATTAAGGTTTTTCCTTATCTCTGTCTTCAATGGCTTACTGTTGTTCCCCTACCATTACCAGGGATGAGTGTACTTGAAATTTTTTTCTCTCTTAGAAAGTATTAGTTACTTTCTTAATTTAGTTCATGTGGGTTTCTTTGCATCTTCAATTTTGATGGGTTAGAAACCAAAAATTATGATTTTATGGCTCATCTTGCCTTTTCTCATTGTTAGGTTACAAACAAAGGTTTCTTGCAATGTTCTACATCCTAATTGATAGAAGTCTCTCCTCCATCTTATATTTTAATAGATGCATTTGGAATGATCATGAAGTTATCATCTCTAACTAGATGCTCTCACACATGATTTTCAAAGCTCTAATAAACCTCTAAATACTGATTTTGTCTAAGTTGAGCCAGGGGATTTTTATTTAACAGCATGATTCTTGATTTATCATTAAGGGGGTGTGAGAATAAAAGGTGAGGAAAGGAAAAAGGGAAGACAGCAAGTATTTATCTGGTGACTACTATGAGCCAAGAGCTGTGTTATGTACTTTCCTGGTACTCACCATAACTTTGCAAGACAGATATTACTATTTTCATTTTACAAGTGGGAAAAAATGACATTTCATAGACATTAAATTATCTGTGGTCAGTCAGAGTTAAAACAATAGAGAAAGGTTTATATCCCAGCTCTCTATGATTTCAAATTTTATGTTTCCTTTCCCAGAACATCATATGCTTGAGACAAGAATATGTGCTTGGAACAGGGAAGAAATCATTTAGGAAATAGTGGGTGGCCAGATTGGGGAGGTAAGTTGGAAACAGATCAAGTGAACCCTGATTCTTGTTGAAGATATTCAAATTGCCCTCAAAGGGAAATTGTATCATTGCAATTCCTGAATTATTTGGGGAATATAAGAAAAGTTTCTCTGGAAGCACTGGCAGGCAAAGACAAAAGATGACTAACTTAGCCTTATCATAATATGTATCAACGAGCCAAACCCAAATGAAAACACAATCTAGTAAAAACCGTGTACTTGCTTTATAAATACAGCTTAAAGGCACATCTATTGATCTCTCCTTCCAATTAAAGTGCCTCCTAAAGCCCCTCCTAGTATGACATCCTAGAACTGCCACTGTCAGGTCAGAGATGACTGGACAGAGGAGAGAGCCACAGCTCTGTCTAGAGACCCTTGTCAGAAACTTGGTAGCTGACCTACTCACTGGAGAAAGACAATAGAGTTTCCCACTGGGGCTTTATGAGTATAGTTATATGAGGCATGTAATTTCCTTGAAATCAAATGCAGAAGTTATAACTGCTATTTTAAATACATGCTGGGTTTAAAATTCACTTTTGCTTGTTCCTAAATTGTATATCATATTTCATTCAGTTGAAACCAAAGAGGCAAAGTACTAAAATTTTAAGATATTTTTTCTACATCATAAAAAATCTTAGTCAACACTTTTTCTTATGCTCATGAAAAGTTAACAAACTCGTTAATATTTTTGTGATAATTCAAATATGATAACTCCTTATATTTAAAAATTTCCCTATCAGTAACAGAAACTTTAAACTGCATTGCACATACCTTAAAATTCTATGTGCCCTTTGGGAAAAAATATGTGCTTGTTCTCTCTGTGTTTAGAAGCCCCGGCATCTAGTGTCTGCCACTATTACCATCTGGTAGCTGACATCAATTCCCTCACTGGTTTCTTCCAACAAGGCAGCCTTAGATGAATGCTTGCGATAATGTTTGACAGGCTTTGGCAACACAGCAGGGATTAAGCCCGCTTCCTTTGTTGTTCTATGTCTCTAGTGGGGATTTTGTAGAATCTAGGCAAGTCTTAGATTTTGGAAAGAAGCAAGCAAGGGAAGAGGGCGATGAGTTCCCCACAAGCCTATTCCTTCTCATGTGTTATGAGAGGTGACCAGTAACCAGACAGCATTTGGGGTGCCTGTAGTGAGTTAGAGCTTCATCAGTCAGCATATTTTCAGTATATTTTTTTTCTTTAGTATTTAATTGGGCCTCAGTAAAGCTATGATAGAATTAATATTCAAACAAAGGTTTGGATTAATAATTAAATGAAAGCCACATGACTGTCTTGCTGTTCTGCTGAGCAGTTTTCACTATTTGATGCATCAGGGTGATGTCCAGTTTTGTAAGCACGTTATTCAGGAAGAATAAAATCAGCTCAGTTTTTCTTTTCTATCATGAATTTTTAAGGCAATTTTATTAAGATATATTCACATACCCTACAAATCATCCAAAGTACACAATCACTGGCTCAAGGTATGATCACATAGTTGTACATACAGCCCCATGATCAATTTTAGAACATTTTTCATTACTCCAGAAAAGAAATAAAAAGAAAACCCAAATTCTCCCATATCCCACTGTATTATATTGATGTGGTATTTTTGCTGCTGGTAATGAAAGAATATTAAAATATTACCATTAAATAGCTGGGTTTTTATGAGGAAAGAAATGATGGGTCAGGTCCATCAGCTTCATCAGTGCAGAGGGATATGAGATCATGAAACATGGAAAGACCACCAATGCAGAGACAGCTAGGGAAAGTGTCAAACTCATCACAGGGTGGGGCAAATGAGTCTGAGAACTTGGGAAGAAAGATCAGGGTTCGAATCATCCTCTTGCTCATTAGTAGCTAACCAGCCTAACAGGTTACCTCGGTCTCTGAGTACCAGGTTTTATGCCTATAATATAAGACATCTCATAGAGTTGGAATGAAAATTAATAAGAATATAGTTGGACGTTGTGATAGTAATTCAATAAAGGGGAACTATGTCAGAATGACTATGCCCCTTTGGATCAGAACGACACTCAATATCAATTATGGCCCCTGTGGTCAGACTGACACTCAAGGTCAGTGGGACCATAACTTATTGAGTCAAAATGGCATTCAAGGTCAGAGTGACTATAATCCTTTGGATCACATTGTCTCAAGATTATAGTAACTATGACTCCTGGGGTCAGAATGGTGCCCATAGTCACTGTGGCTCATTGGGTCAGAATGACATTGAAGGTCAGTGTGACTCATTGGGCCAAAATAGTGCTCAAAGGCCTCATGGCTCTAAATGTCATTCAGATAAAATAAACTGATATAGGCTGGGCCCTGGTGATTAGATGCAGCTAGGTGGGGCAATGCTTCAGACTGAATCAGTTGCAGGAAGTAAAAGAAAGTCAATGTTGAGATGTGGGGAAAAGGATGGATTCCATGTGCATGGAAAATGGGAACACATTACAGATTAAATGCCCTGTTAAGCATCAGAAAGCTCCAATGAGAAGATAGACAGGTAGATTTAGACCAGTCAAATCACATCAACAAGTAGTGGTCAGCCCAAGTCATTAAAGGGCTAATTCACCTATATTCCTGGAGAGATGCTAACATTGGGGCCAAAATATCAGAAATAATTCAAATGTTTATTTAAAATGTGATAGTTCTTTAAACAATATGTCATAAATACAGAAAGAACTAAACTTTATGTTCCTTTTCAGAATATAGGTAAATAGTGGTTGTATTCTTCCAACTTTCAAAATTTTGTTGTATTTGGCCATATACTTTTGCCACATTCCAAACAAAAGACTTTGAGATTATTTTGGACAGGCCTACATTTTACTCATCATTGTATCTGCACTATGCAACACACTGCCTGCATATAATCCCTCAAAATTTAGTGGATGGATGAATAGTTGTGCTATCATTTTTCAGTTTAGATGATCTCTCCTTGACTTCTATTAAAAGCTATCTCTCACTTTCTTCAAACATTCCAACTTATCTCCAAAAAAAAACAGGTTCTTGCTTCTTTCCTTGGGCTCCCACAGCACTTGCTCAATTTTCTGCTGCAGCACTCAGTGCATCTTATTATCATTTTTCTTCACCTGCCCTCATTTGTAGCAGTTTATGATGAAGACCACATCTTTTTCACTTGTAATTCCCCAACACCTAATACCAGGGGTGGTACCAAGTCAATCTTCAGCCAGGAGAGAAAGTTGGCAGACATCACCATGTGCCTTCCCAGCTGACAGAGAAACCTTGAACATCATCAGAACTTTCTTGGAAGTTAAGGCATCTTTCTCTGGATGCCTAAGTTTGCGCATTTCTATGGTCTTAGAACTATAAACTTGCAACTTAATAAATTCCCTTTTTAAAGCCATGACATTTCTGGTATATCACATTCCAGCAAGTTTAGCAAACCAAATCACTGAGCAAACCGCAAATAGGATAAAACAAAGAAATCCAAACTAGACATACCACAATTAAATTTTTGAACACTAAAGGTAAAGAAAAACTTAAAAAAATTTTTTTTATTAATTTAGAAAAAAAATTACAGAGAGAAACACAAACATTCCCAATACATGATCATTCCATTCTACATATACAATCAGCAATTCACCATATCATCACATAGCAGCAGATTCATCATCCTGATCATTTCTTAGAATATTTGCACCAATTCAGAAAAAGAAACAAAAAGACAACAGAAAAAGTAAAACAAAAACAGAAAAAAACCATACACCCCCATATCCCTTATTCCTCCCTTTCATTGATCACTAGCATTTCAAACTAAATTTATTTTAACATTTGTTCCCCCTATTATTTATTTTTATTCCATATGTTCTATTCATCTGTTGACAAGGTAGATAAAAGGAGCATAAGACACTAGGGTTCACAATCACACAGTCACATTGTGAAAGCTACACCATTATACAATCATCATCAAGAAACATGGCTACTGGAATACAGTTCTACATTTTCAGGCAGTTCCCTCCAGCCTCTCCATTTCCTCTCAGATAACAAGATGGTATGTACTTAATGCATAAGAATAACCTCCAGGATAACCTCTCGATTCTGGTTGGAATCTCTCAGTCATTGACACTTTGTCTCATTTCACTCTTCCCCCTTTTGGTCGAGAGGATTTTCTCAATCCCTTGATGCTGGGTCTCAGCTCATTCTAGGGTTTTTCTCAATCCCTTGATGCTGAGTCTGAGTTCATTAAAGAAAAACTTTTGAAAGCAGCCATAGAGAAATAACACATCACCTGTAGGGGAACACCAAATCAAATGAGAGCAAATTTCTCATCTAAAACCACTGAAACCAGAAGGGATTGACATATGTTTCAACCACTGAAAGAAAAAATATTTTCAATTGCATATTCTATATCTGGAGAAATGATCCTTTAGAAATGAAGGGGAAATAAAACCATTATCAGACAAAAGAAAACAAAAAGAATTTGTTCCCAGCAAAATTACTCTTAAAGATTGGCTACATGAAGTTTTTCAGGTAGAAAGGAAATGACAAGAGAAGGAATCTTGGAGCATTGGAAGGAAAAGAGAAAAACAGAAGGAGCAGAAATATGAGTATATGCAATAGACTATCCTTTCTTCATCAGTTTATAAATTATATTGGATTATAACACCATGTGATATTCAAGAAAGTTACATTTAAAGATGGTGAGGTAAAGAGACTGAAATGGAAGCAGTTTCCACATTTCACTAGAAATGGTAAAATGTTGATAAAAGTAGACCATAAATTATAGAATAGTAATTCCTAGGGAAACTAATGCAAAAAAAAACCTACACAAAGAAAAACATTCAAGAAAAGTATAAATAAATCAAGATGTAATCCTAAAAAAATGTCCAAGTAATCTGGAGGAAGGCAACAAAAGAGAAACAGTGGAATGAAAACCAAAGGAAGAAAATAGAAAATGAATGATAAAAGGCAGAATTAATCACTAATATACCAATAATTATCATAAATTTAAATTGCCTAAATGTACCAATCAAATGACAGATACCTGCAGAATGGACCAAAAAAAAACCCACGAACTATATGCTGCTTTTAAGAAAGTTACTTCAAATTCAATGACAGAGGTAGGATGAAAGTAAGAAGATATGAAAAAGACATATGTGAAAACACTATTTTAAAAAGCAGCAATTACTATATTAATATACAACCAAGTAGAATTTTAGCAAAGAAAATTCCTGGAGACAAAGTGGGGCATTTTATAATGATAAAAAGATCAATCCACCAGGAAGACATAGCAATCCTAAATGTTCACACACCAAATGACAGAGCCTCAAAATACATGAAGCAAAAATTGATAGGGAGAAATAGACTAATTCACAATTATAATTGGGCATTTCTACACCTTCTCCCTTCCCCAAGCAACTGTTAAAACTATATCAAAAATCAGCAATGACACAGACAATCTGAACAACATAGTCAGCTGATTGGATCTAACTGATATAGAACACTCCACACAGGAAGAGCAGAATATACCTTTTTTCCAAGCAGGCATGGAATACTCATAAAGATAGACCAAATCCTGAGCAATAAAACAAACCTCAACAAACTGAAGAGAATTGAAATCATACAAACTGTATTCTCTGGCCACAGCGTAATCAAACTAGAAATCAGTTACAGATAGGCCAAAAGAAAATCTTGTAAATATACATAGATTAGCTCTATAAAGCTTTTGGTTAAAATAGGAAGCCTCAAAGGACATACAAAGTCTCAAAGGAAATAAATTTAAAAAAAAACTGTCTAGACTTAATGAAAATAAAAAAATCTATGAATTATATGTGAGGTGCAGCAAAAGCAAGGCTCAGAGGTAAATTTATAGCACTAAAATGCTTACATTAGAAATGAGGAAAGGACTCAGACCAATAATTTAACTTCCCATCTCAAGAAACTAGAAAAAAGAACAAAATAAATCCAAAAAGAAGAAGGAAGGCATTAATAAAGATAAGAACATAAATCAATGAAATTGAAAATAAGAAAGCTATAGAAAATCAGTAAAACAAAAAAGCTTGTTCTTCAAAAAAATCAGTAAAATTGATAAACCTCTAACAATACTGACAAAAATAGAGAAGATACAAATCACCAATACCAGAAATGAACTGGAGCATATCACTGCAGATCCTGCAGCTATCAAAAAGATAATAAAGGAACAAGTTTCCATTCATAAATTGAACACCTTTGAGGAAATGGACCAATTCCTCAAAAACTACAAACCACCAAAACTCAACCAAGATGAAATAAGCATTCTAAATAGCTCTACAATCAGTAAAGGAGTTTAATTTGTAAGTTAAAACTCTCAAAAATAAATCTTTAGACCCAGATGGTTTCATTGGAGATTTATATCAAAGATTTAAAGAAGAATTAGCACCAAATAGTACAATTTCTTCTGAAAAATGAAAGAATAGAGAATATTTTCCAACTCACTTTATGAATCCAGAATTAACTTGATAGCAAAACCAGAAGAAACACAAAAAGGAAAATTACTGACCAATCATGTCTCTCATCAATTTAAATCCAAAAATTCTCCACAAAATATTAGCAAGCCAAATCTGACAATGTATAAAAAGAATTATAAGCGATGACCAAATGGGATTTATTCCATGCATGCAAGACTGGTTCAACATTTGAAAATCAATGTAATCTACCATATCTGAAAACAAAGAAGAAAATTCACATGATTATATCAATTGACACAGAAAAAACATTTAACAAAATCCAGTGCCAATTTGTGACTAAGAAATCTTGCAAAGTTAGGGAGGAAAAGAAGAGTTACATAACTTTATCTATTAAAAAAAAATAACCTTCCGCTCACATATTTAAGGGTGAAATATTACATATTTTCTCCCTATGACCAGTAAAAAGACAAAGATGTCCACCCTCACTATTCTTATTTTACATGGTACTGTAAATTCTATCCAGCACAATATAGCAAGAAAAATAAGTAAAAGACATCCAGATTGGGAAGAAAGAAATAAAATGATCTCCATAGATTATGTAATTGTCTATGTAGAAAATCCCAAAGAATCTACAAAAACAAAACAAAGCAAAACAAATAAAAATCTTCTAGAAATAGTAAGTGAGTTCACCAAGTTCACAAGATAAAAGAATACACAAAAATGAATTGCATTTCTGTAAACTAAAAGTGAACATGCAGAAAACAATATTTAAAACACTTTATCATTCACAATCACTACAAAGAAAGTAAATACTTAACATGCATTTAACAAAACATATATGGGATCCATTTGCTTAAAATATAATTATAAAGTGCTAGTGAAGAAATCAAAGAATACCTAAATAAATGGGAAAACATATTGCGTTCATGGATGTTAGTTCTCCCCCAAACTGATCTATAAGTTTAATAAAATTCCAATCAAAATCCAGCAAGTTTTTTTGTAAACATAGGTTGAAAGTATTATGTAACCCAGACAAGCCATGTTTTATTCCTGATTTAATCTTGTGGGAGCCATTTCTTTAATCATGATTCAATACTGTAGATTGAAATATTTTAATTAGATTATTTCCATGGCGACATGACATGCTCAATTGTGGGTGTGATATTTTGATTAGATGGAGATGTGATTCCACCCATTTTGGGTGGGTCTTGATCCCAGTAAATCCTCTAAAAGAGGAAATATTTTGGAGAAACAACAGAACTTCTGAGCCATCAGAGAGAGCAGAGACATGGATATTTGGAAATGCTTAGAGCCCAGCAGACATTGCCGTGTGCTTTCCCATGAGATGTTAAGCAAGCTAGAACCTGGGGAGTGCCAAGGGAATCCAAGAGATGAAAGCCAGCCCCAGAGAAGCAACCTGGGGAACCCCCACAAGAACAGAGGCTGAAAGCAATGGAGTCCAGGAGCAAGAGACCAGCAGATGCCAGCCATTTGACTTCCTGGCTGACAGAGATGTTCCAGACCCATTGGCCTTTCTTGAATTAAGGTATCTTTTCCTGAATACCTTAGTTTGGACATTTTTATGGGGTTGGAACTTTCAACTTGTAACTTATTAAAGTCTCTTTTAAAAAGCCATTCCATTTCTGGTTTATTGCATTCTGGAAGCTTGCAAACTAACATGATAGGCAAGTTTATTCAAAAATGTCTATGGAAAGGCAAAGGCTAAAACAATATTGACAAAAAGGATAAAGTGGGAGGAATCACTCTACTTAATATTTAGGACTTCTATGTATCTACAGTAATCAAGTGTGGTATTGACAGAAGAAGAGAGATGCAGAACAATGGAAAAGAACAGAAAACCCAGAAATAGAGTCACACAATTATGCCCAACTGATTTCTGACAAAGGTGCAAAGCAATTTAATGGAAAGGATAGCCTTTTCAACAAATGATGTTGGAGCAGTGGGATATCCATAAGCAAAAATAATTAACCATGACCTAAACCTCATACTTTATATAAAGATTAATTCAAAATGTATAACACACTTAAAACATAAAATACACTATAAATCACTAAGAAAAATATATACAAGAACATTTGGGGGATCTAAGGCCAGGAAAAGTGTTCAGAAACTTTATACCACAAGCATAATAAAAGGAAAATTATTAATGTAGAGCTCAACAAAATTAAACTTTTTTTCTATGAAAGTCCATCTGAAGAAGATGAAAACCTACAGACTAGGAAAATATTTTTACAAACTACATATCCAACAAAAGACTCATACCTAGAATATATAAAGAACTCTCAAAACTCAAGAATAAATATCAAACAATACAATTAGAAAATGGGCAATGCATATAAAGAGACATTTCAGTATAAAGGATATATAAGCAAATAAGTACATGAAAAGATTTTCACCATCATTAGCTATCAGGGAAAAGCAAATTAAAACCATGAGGAGATAGCACTATGCACCTAACAGAATGGCTAAAATAAATATCGACAACACCAAATGCTGGAAAGGATGAATAGAAATGGATCACTCACACATCGCTGTGAGCTGCAGAATGGCACCACTACTCTGGAAAACAGTTGGGTGTTGCTGTTTCAGATTATAGATGCATCTAAACCAGCTGAGTAAGAAAAAAAAGAAGCCAATCCCAAAGGTTACATAGTGTAGGAGTCCATTTACATAACATTTTGAAATGATCAAATTATAGAAATGGAAAACAGATTCGTTTTTGTCAGGCCTTAAGGCATGGATAGGAGCAAGAGGGAGGTGGCAGTAGTTATAAAATAACTGCATAAGGGATCCTTGTGGCACTGCAAGTGTTCTGTATTGTGACTGTGGTATTAAATCCAGGAGGATGACAAAATTGTATAGAACTTGGTGCACACACACACATACAAATAAATACAAGTAACACTGGGGAAATCTGAGTAAGACAGGTGAATTGTGCTAATGTCAATATCCTGATTCTGATATTTTACTACAGTTTTACAAAATGTCACCAATAAGGAAACTGGGCAGAACATACAAGATATGTCTGTATTATTTCTTACAACTGGATATGACCCTGCAATTGCCTCAATAAAATTTTCAATTTAAAAAAATAGAGGAAAAGATGAATATTCACTTTACCTCACATTTCTTAGATACTTATAAAGAATTTGACTATTAATTTCTACACTATTAAATGTATTCTGTATTTTAATTTCAATCAGAGGACAATAAATGACATTAGATTTTCTTACAGTGCATTAATTCAACTAGTCTCTTATTATCAAGAGTTAAAATGCATGCAAAGTTGCTAACAAGCAAGGCAAGACACATATTTAGCAGAAGATATTGATTTGAGAGCCAATTCTCCTCTCAGAGAGGCTGACGGAGACAACGAAAGAGATCCAGCAATATCACCAGAAGAAAATCACCTTGCAAATATTCGGCACTCTCTCCCTGGATTGAGAGGCTAGGGCCCCATAATGCAACTGCCCTGGATTGGCAAATAATTCAAGTGAATATTTTATAGGTTTTTGACCTAAATCAATTGGTGGAAATGTGTACAATTATGACCATTCTTATTTTAAAAGATTGAGTACCATGATTAAAATTAAGTATATATTCATTTAAAGCTAGTTACCATTAGGCATCCATCTGGAATGAAGCCAAAAGTCAATTCAGCCACACATCCAAGGGTTCTTGGCCCCAAAATCATATAATTGACACAATGGTTCCTTGCACTTACACGTGATGCACTGTGGGCCAAGGGTCTATGACTTCAGCCTTGCACATATGCAGCTGTTATTTAGAACTCTCTGAGGTATAGATTTACATTACCATCTGCCATTTCAGTTGCTGTTTACATCTGCCTTTAAAAAAGAAGGGATGGGCATAATCAATTAAAGTGTGCTTAGAAAGCCCTGAAGGAAAAAAAAAAAAGGACAACCTGAATTTGGAAGAACAATGCATGTCTATCTAAGGGGAACATAAGGAATTCATAGTCTCTTCTGTCTTTGAAAATAATTCCTGATGAACTATGGGAAATTAAGCGGCATAAAAGTTTGTTAAAATCCACAGACTAGGGGGTGCAAGGGTAGTTCAGTGGTAGAATTCTCACCTCCCATGTGAGAGACCTAGGTCCACTTTCCAGCCCATGCACTTCCCAAGAGACAAACAAATAAAAAATTCAACAAATGGTGCTGCAATAATGAGATACTCACATGGAAAAAGAATGAAGTGTGACCCCCATCATACAGCTTACAAAAAATTTTTTTTTAATCCACAGACTAGAATACCCTACCACAATACAGCTTCTCCAAAGAGCCTCAGAAATAATCTCAACTATACATCCTTTAAAATAAATTTAATGGTTAATTGGACTTCATAAAAATTTAAAGCCTTCACACTGAAAGACCCTGTTAAGAGGTTGAAAAGGCAAGCTATAGACTGGGATTTTTGTAAACCAATTTGCAAACCACATTTCTGATAAAGGACTAATAAATAGAGTATGTAAAGAACTTTCAAAACTCAAAAGTCAAACAGCCCAACAATCAAATTAGAAAAAGGGCGAATGACATGAAGAGACATTTCATGAAATAGGATATATAGATGATAAATAAAAACCTGAAGAAAGTTCATGTTCATTAACATCAGGGAATGCAAGTTAAAAGCACAATGAGATATCACTACACACTGATCAGAATGATTTTTTTTTAAATACTGAGAACAATTGTTGTCAAGGATGTGGAGAAATGGTTCATTGATACAGTGCTGGTAAGAATGTAAAATAATTCAGCTACTTTGGAAAAAAGTTGGGTGTCATTTTTCAGGTTGTACATGCAGCTACCCAGCAATTTCACTCCTGGGCATTTAGAGAAATGAAAATTTATGTGTGTTAGTCGGGGTTCTCAAAAGAAACAGAACCAACAAGAGATAACTGCAAATATGAGCCTTATAAAGCTGTTTCATACAACCGTGGGTATGGAAGATTCAAAAGTCCATAGGGCAGACCCTGAAGTTGCAAAGAGGGGTCTCGATGAACTCCACGGAAGAGGCTCGCTGGCTGAAAAAGTAGTGAAAATTCTCTCTTCTCCCTTAGAAGTTGTCATCAACTGAGCAGATCCCACCCAGCAGCCTGGATCATCTCATTTGCAGGAGACATGCTATTAGTTGATCATAGATGTAATCAGCCACAGCTACAATCAACTGACTGATGATTTTATAAACCAGCCTTCCAGTTTATCAACCAACCACAAAATATCCTTGCAGTAATGGTTAGACCAGTGCTTCCCTAACCAGATAACTGGGCATCATCACCTGGCCAAGTTGACACCAGAGCCTAATCATCACATTATGTTTACAAAAACCTGTATGTGAATGTTCATAGCCACTTTGTTTGTAATGGTCAAACACTGGAAATAACCCAAACGCCCTTACATAGGTGAAAGGTTCAACAAACTGTGTACATTCAGTCCGTGGGATACCACTCAGCTTAAAAAAGAATGAATTATTGATAGGTGCAAGAACCTGGATGAATCTCCAGGGAATTATGCTGAGTGAAAACAAAGGTTACATGCTGTATGATTCCATTTATTTTTTTTAATGGCAAAATTATAGAAATCGAGAATGGATTAGTGGTTGCCAGGGGTTAATGAATGAGTGGAGGTGGGAGGGAACTTGATGTGATTATGAAAGGGCAACATGAGGGATCCCTCTGGTGAAAGAACTGTTCTGTAAATCAGCTGCATCGATGTCAATATCCTGGTTATGAAATATACTAGAACTTTGCAAAGTTGAAGGAAACTGTTCAAAGGGTGGGGGATCTGTGTATTATTTCTTAGGACTACACATGAATTTTCAATCATCTCAAAAAAAACTTTAATAAAAAAAGAATTTAAGAGTTTAGAAAGAAAGTGTATCTTTTTGGAAACGGAGATGCTGTTCACCCATTGGCCAACAAGGCTGTAGTATGAAGATGAAGCAGGCAGTTTGGAATAGAGAGCTGTTTCTAAGGGCTTTCCCTCAGCAAACAGGGAAATCTCTTCTGAACCAGGAGCACTACCATTTGGCAGCTCCCCACATCTCTCTGGATATTCCAGCAAGGTCCAAAAACAATCTGGATAAGACAAAGAAACCCACTCTTTGGTGATTTGTTACCATGGCCTCTGAAGACATTCAAGCTAAGAGTCAAACCGAGGATGAGTTTACTATGGTCCAGGTCCTATGACCGGGGATGCTGGCAAATGGGAAGGAAGCATTAACCAACCCATTGCTGGTTAATTTTAGGTAGTTAAAATCAACCAGAAGCTGCCTACAACCTTCAAGAGATCACAGCACTCGCAACTCTTCTGGGAGAACCTGTTTCTTAGGCATCATTGGTGGGCTGCCTCTTGGGTGCTCTCAAGGGTCTCAAACTCTTCCCTACATGGTCCCTGTCATGGGCAGGGATATGTGCCAACTCGGCCAAGTGGTGGTACCTGTTTGTCTGGTTGGGCAAGTGCTGGCCTGTCTGTTGCAATGAGGACATTTCATAGAATTAGATCATGATCACATCAGCTGCATCCACAGCTGATTCCATTTGTAATTAGCCAAAGGGGAGTGTCTTCTGCAATGAGTGATGCTTAAACTAATCACGGGAAGCCTTTTAAGGAGGATTCAGAAGAGACAGGCTCTATTCCTGCTTCAGCTGGTGAGCCTCTCCTCTGGAGTTTGTCCAGACCCTCCACTGGAATCTTCGGCTTCGCAGGCGGCCCTGCAGATTTTGGACTCTGCATTCCCATGGTCACGTGAGACACTTTTATAAATTTTATATTTGCGAGTGTTCCCTGTTGATTCTGTTTCTCTAGAGAACCCTAACTAATATAGTCCCCCAAACAGGCCTGCCAGTTCATGATATCCAGACCAGTGCCTACAAACCACCACTCTTCCCGTCAGTACAGGACAGTTTCCTCCAGTGAACCAGTATGAAACAGATCCTTTCTTTCCATTCCAATAGCACAGCCTCCATCTCACCCTTGTTTCAAACCCATTGGCCCCCAGCCTTTCACAGGATGCCTGTGTTTTCCTAATATTGGAGCACTGTTGGCATAGTTCCTCTCAGGAAGCAACATTCTCCTGGCCTCCTCACCCCAATCTATAGAGTCAGAGAATGTTTCTCTTTACTATGTGTTATTTACTAGTGCACTTTTTGGTGAGCATTACAGTAAAGTGGTTAAAAAATGGACTCTCGGTTTTTATTGCCTGATTCAAAACCTATCCTTACCATCTACTAGCCATGGTGACACTTTGGGCAGGTTATTTAACAACTCTGTGCCCCAGCTTCCTCATCAGTAAAATGGGGATAATGAAACAGACACATGTCTCACAAGGCTGTAATGAAGACTAAATAAGTTGGTAAGTGTAAAGTGTTTGGAAGACTGTTGGGTATGTGGGAAATGTTATATAATGGTTAATGATAATTACTCTTCTCGTCATTATGATATTATGCTGAGAGGCAGCAGTGGTGAGTGGAAGTACCCTGAACTTAAAGTCAAATAGATTTAAGAGTCAAAATTTGTTGTGGGATCTCTTGGGCAAGTCACCTAATCTATCCATGCCTCAGTTTCCACATTGGAGAAGATGGGCCAGGAAAATTTACATCATGTTTGTTATGGAGAAAAAAAGCTGTAGCTGATTTGTCTGGATTTTTCTGACATGCACACTTGGTACTGAAAGCATGACTCTGTATTGTATTTTTGTTTAATGGACACTTATTGCAATGAAGAGCGGTGGCAGTGAGTTCGTCCTCTTTCCCTCTCCATCCCTCTTGCCCTGGCGCTGGAGAAACAGAGCATTGCCATGGCAACAGCAGCAGCTGCTCCCCAGATAAGAGGAGCTGAAGCAGAGCAGAGCAGCCACAGCAGCAGAGGAGACCAGCAAGCTCGCCCTCCCCATCTCTTGCCTTCTCATCCCAGAGCCTGCACAGATTGGTAAGTACTTCGGAATCTTACTCCAAGAACTTTTGTGGAGGGAAAAGCAAGTTTCTGATAAGTTGCAGCTTCTTTATGCTTGGTGGGACAAAGAAGGTTGCAGCTGGTGGTACAGGGTTGTGCTTTATGGAGCAGGGTTAGCTGGGGCTTGGTGAGGAGCAGGAAAACTCACCACTCTCACATCCTTCCGGGGGAGATGGGGCCCTGAGCTCCCTAAGAGCCTCAAGTCCTCACAAGTTAAATTGTGGAATTTGAGCCGAACATTGGCGCATCAGGATATTCACACAGAATAGAGACCCTTGGCTTACAATGCTAAGTATGTTAATCGAAAAACATTTTTATGCTCTACTTTAATTTAGGGTTACTCCTCAAGAAATACTCCAAATTCAGGTCTACTAATTGAACAAGTTTGATTTTTTTTAATTGGATACTTTTAAACCTGAATTCAACCCTCAATTTAAAAAGAGGTTTGACAAAGTCTATTAATTTAACCAGCCAACACAGTGGGCTGCGGATATAACCTACTAACTTTTTACTATATCAAGTAAATCTGAACTTCTCACTAAAAACGTCTTCAGAATATTTCAAGCCTAAGTTGTGAGTCAGCTTGCTTCTGAGATTCAGTACCACCACTTTCCTGAGCCCTGGAAATAGGCGTTCTGCAGTTGATTTGTTCCTTGGACTGTTCTAATCACATCGCTAGCTTCGGGGAAAGCCAGATAAAGGTCTAGGAGATGATTTTTGATGATCCAATGTAGATATACATATTAGAATCACAAGATGATGACTGGCAGATCAAAGAAGGAAAGTCATACTTGTGGTAGTATTAGCATGAACCAAGACCAAGGGTGAACGCTTTATACACATTGTATTGTTAATATTCTCAGCAACCCTGGAGAACAGACACTGTCACCAGTTTTACAGGGGTGGAAATTAAGTTTCCAAGGGGCATATAACTTTCCTAAGTTCACCAGCTAAAGAGTGGAACCAAAAGCCAAAAGTGCTTTTATGTCATATCGCCTTACAGCATCAGATGCTCACAGTCAGTAAGGAACTTTCTGTCCATGAGTTAAACTGCATATTCTAACATCCAACAAGGAATCCTATCATCATTACAGAATAAGAGCAAAGTGCCCAGGCCAGCCTCTGGCCTCACTCTGGACAGACTAGTATTATCTCAGCTACAGAGATGACTCTGTCAACCTCACAAAATAGAGAACAGACTGGAGCTAGGAGATGTGGGCCTCTGCAAAATGCGTCCTCAGTTTCCCCAGACTGCTCTGTGTGTTGGCCTGTCTAAACTTAGTTGAGTTCCTTCCTTGCCATCCAGTTCCTGCTCTCAAAGGTGACCTTTGTCACGAACAACCCTTGTGTATTGCGACATCGGTTAATATATTTCCTCTCTTAGTTGTATTTGCATTTACAAGTTTCCCTCTGTCTGTGAAAAGAAAAGCTTTGTCCCTTGTAAAAGGAATTTAAGCATTAGCAAGACGTAGACACAAGAGTTTAGCAACTGGGGTTCTGAAAACTTCGCGTAAACCCCTGAAATCATCTCACTTGTTCTCTTGTACATTCTATACTCAGCCACCCAAATTCTCTCAAAGAACAACAAGGAAAAAAGTGTAGATCCACAATCCCTTATTCTCAATTAAGAAACCTGAAAAATTCTGAAATGCAAAGTTTGTTTGTTTATTTTTATTCCTGGTAAGTTCAACACAAACTCATTTGGTAGTAAAACCTGACCTCAATGGATATGGGTCTTTTTTTGTAGTCATTATATGTCATTATGTGTGAATATTCATAATACTGCTGCAGAAATAGTATTAATATATTTGATTGTGGTTGTTCCTGAGACCCTGCTCAGGATATTACATAAGAAACGTTTTCTGATGTCCACAGCACATTTAGGTCCAGGCTTTCCAGTTAAGGGGGGGTGGGTTTATACTGACAATCAAAGTATCTGTCCAAGTCACATACTGTGTGGGAGTTAAAATGCAGAGACCACACTGAACCAATAAGTGAAAAACAGATATTAAAAGGGTCATAAATCTTTGTACTGGAGAGAAGTTTGTTTTACAAACACCCCCGAATGTAAAGTATCAGAGAACAAGCATCTTTTAAGAGACTGACTTTTGGTGGGAATACCTGAGGACCAGGTATTTTGGTATGAAAAAAGAGTTAATGTCCCAGAAAATCCCCATATTGTAGGGAGCTCCCAAGGGAGATGATGGAAGCTTCCCTGGACAGCATGATAATAGTGGCATACCTTTGCCGGCACAGGAGAGTGAATTAAAGAAGGAAATTCATGGGCAGAGTTAGGATAGGAGATAGAAACATTCCATTTTTGGGTTCAAAACTTAGACCAGCTCATGTCTTACAATGGCTCAGTCAGAAAGAGCACCTCTTCTCACTGAGTTTAGGGTACGGAGATGAAGTCAGTGGATACTAATATTCAACAGCCAAGTAAAATGACAATTACCAGCAAGGCGATGCTAAACCCCAAATATCCCTCTCCCCCAATACTTGCTCTCTTCTTTGTGTACAGGTTTTTCAAGAGGTTATGATGACATCATCTGTGTCATTCCATCATCTATGATGGAAGACTTTTCTAACCCCCCAGGGACAAAGCACATCCTTACCCAGCACAACATATTTTATGAATGTAAAATCCAAATTCTGGATATCTTCTCTCAGGCCCCTAGCAAGCAGAGGCTCAATGGATCCCCACCAGCATCCTTTTAATTACACTGATTAAAAATAGTGCAGTTTTCCCCATAGACAATACATGCTATTTGCAGAGGACATGCATCAATTTTGTGAATAATCACTGGTTGTTCTCATCTTGTCAAGAAACCTCTGACATGTTGACTTGATCCTTGCACAGCTCATTTTTCAGGAGTAGAGTCCTCACATTAGAGTCAGCAGTCCAACAGCCATTTTTCTCAGATGAAGGCTGGTCCTCCCATGTTTTAGCTTATAGATGAAAACTGAAAAATCTAATCATTGTTTGGATTTTTTTTATACAGCTGGACTTTGTTGGCCAGATATGTAGCATGGTATAGTAAATGTTTCATAAATAATAGCTAACCTTTATTCAGTACCTACAATATGCAAAGCATGCAGCTATCCTATTTAGTCTTTGCAGTAACTCTACGAGGTAGATATCATTCTCTCTATTTCACAGATAAGAAAGCTGAAGGTAAGAGGGGGAACAGAGAGAGACATAGAGTAGATGCAGGTCTATGGGGACAGTACGATGATGCTAGCCTTCGAAAATTCTAGCAGAGTAGCAATATATTACAGAAAGAAAGGACAAAACTTGTTACAATGCCCTTGGGTTCCATTTATTATCACTACACTGTTAAAGTTTAGCAACTTCATGAATATCACATGGATTTTGATGAAAAAACTGAGATTTAACCTTGGCCTATTTGATTCAGAAGTTCAGGTTCAAATTAAATATCCAGCTATTGGGCAACTAGAAGCAGTATAAAGAACAGCTTGCTTTAGGTAGGGGAGAAGGAGAGGTGTGCCATTGCCACATAGAGTAGAAGGTCGGAGGCCTAAGTTCAAATGCTGACCTTGCCTCTCTGTAACTAATGGTAGGACATTTTAACCTTTTTCAGCCTCAGCTTCTTATGCAGAATGAAGATCTTAGCCAGATCCTCCATGGAGTTCTTTTCCACACTAAGCCCATGACTGGGCCCATGGCTCTATGCCCAAAGAGGAGGAGGATCGATTTAAGTAGGAACACAAGGCCACTTTTGAGCCCGTAACTGCCTCCAGTCCTCAGCTCTGAGCCTTTTCATCCCTAGTGTTGTTTCTTTATCTTTCCTCTCTGCTCAATCCGGAAGGAGCTAGCCGAACCCAAGTTAACAGCATCCTTCTTTACGGTCCCAGGAATTGGCAGCAGCTCTACACATAAACTAAAAACAATGGTCTGAATTGATTTTTGCTGAAGTCACTCACAACCATCAGTCTGCTCAGAGTGACACTAAAAGCAGGGCTCAAGTGATCAGCTAATGGCTCCATCTGCTGTGCAATGATCTCAGAGGCCAGAGAAGCCCTCCAGCCTTCCTGGAGAAGGCTGGCATATTCCATAGAAGAAAACTGAATTGGACTTATTCTATAAACTTGAAATGTTAGCACAACTGGTCTGTAAGCCAATGACCTAGGAATTTCAAAAGAAAAATAATCAGATGAGTTGTTTTCATCTTATTTATTCCTCTCCAGCCATTCTTGCAACGGGAGAGCACAAATAATAAATTATCTGAAAGGAGCTCAAGAAACAGAATCCAGGCAGGCTCTAATGACATTTCCTATAAATCTCAGCTAATGCATTTCTAATTCAGATCTGACATATGTCCATTCTGGATTTCCATTCCTCCTGGACAATGTCTACAACTAATAGCCCTGGAAGTTTCAATGGTTTTGTGGTCCATGAAAGATGGAGGATGGGGAGAGGGGAAGGGAAACAGACCTGCTCTAATGTCAGGAACCTCTAGGGAGAAAATAATAAAGCTCCATTCTTGACCCAGATTTTCTCTTACCACGGCCCTATGACCATTGTAAAACAGATGAGGAAGGAGTCTTCATTACTTAACGGTTATAGGATACAATGGTAGAAAACCAAAAGCCTGGTTCAACTATGGCTCAAAGGACTCCTCTGTATTTCGGAGACTTTAGTGTCTAGGAGAAGTTGTCAGAACTAGATTTGAAAACTTGGTTATTATATATATATATGAGACTAAATAAATTAATTAGTTTCTGAGCCTCATTGTCCTCATCTATGAAGTGGGCATGATCCTACTTTGCAGAATCTGAGAGAGAGAATAGAGGCAAAGCCTAATCAAGATTTTCTGTAGCTCTCAGTTAACTGATTTCGAAGTCTAAATTCATTCATTCTGAATTTCCCTAAGTGCCTCTGACAAACGGCAAATATTGAACATTTGTTACATCACAATGACCAGTAAATCTGTGTGTGTGTGTGTGTTCTATTCTGTTTTGGCTTAACTCTATTTGGACTTAAATCTCCAGTTTATAGCTTCTAATACCTAAGCAGACTTGAGAAACAGGATTGAATGAGGAACAAAATAGTAAGTGTTCAATAAATATATTTATTTAAGAAATAAATGAATAAAAAAAATAACAAGGCATCCTAACAGACTTTTTGCTTGTACTTCTGTAGTGCTGGAGAAGAAATACCTGTCCTCTTTTGATGATGTCCACTGAGCAAATGCAGCCACTGGAGCTCTCAGAAGACAGACTGGACAAGCTAGACTCTCGTTGCAGCCATTTAGGTAAATGCTCCAGTGTGAATGTCAGCGATGGAAGTCAGAAAGGGGACTTTCCTGCCACTAAGTTTGCTGGCAAGTCAGAGCAAGGCCCCTGAAATCTGATAGACTGCGCCTTCTGGTGGCGGCCAACACCAGATGGACAGGCAAATAGCCATGGGTCTGTGAAGTGTGCCATGTAAATATTAGCTGGAGCACTGGAGAGAAGTTCATTAGAGTTAAAAAAAAAAAAAAAAAAAACAAGAAAGAAAAGGCATTGTCCTCTTTTGGGGGTCTGACAGAGTCCCAGGCAGAGCATTTCTGAGGCGATAAATGAAATGTGGCAGCATAGCTTGTTTCCAGTATTTTCCGGCACACTTATACTCCATGTGTGGTGCCAATAAAATATTTCAAATATCTCTTTTTGCCTATCAAGATAGAATTTTAAATAGCCTTTTTCTGCTTTATTGTCAATCTGTTTCCTTTCCAGAACTGACTTTTTGCATAACCTTTGTAATGAAAATACCAGAAACATTTCTGCCTCTACCCATTTCTAAAAATGAGACTCTTAGACTTTTGATGGATGGGGCTTTTGCATATTCATAGCCTTTGTTTATGCCTCGCCTGGTTATATGACTCTCCCTTCTCTCCCCTCTCCCTGTTTGCCATCAAGATATTTTATGTTCAAGGATTTCTCCAAAAATGGGAAAAAGTGCAGTTGAAATAAAAGTCAAAACTGAAGCAGAAGCCATGCTCTCTATACTGTGCATTAAGTGGCATCTTGGGGTCAAATAGTGACAACGAAGAGTCCATATCTATTCTGCGCTTCCAGAGAACCCACAGCTAGACAGCGCCCATTCTTAGCAACATCCATTCATTCATTTCACAGATGTCTATGATATATATAATATGATGGGAAAAATAACTGCTACTCATAATGAATTCAAAAATCGCCTTTTCAGCCATGCATTAAGATACATAGTCCCAAGAACCTAGGTTTAATCTTCATCTCATGAAATGCCAACTATGTGATCTCCAGCCTCTCATCTGGCCTTATAAACCTCAGTGTCCTTATCTGCAAATTGGGCATAATAGTATAACCTCCTGGTGGGCATGTTGTGAAAGCTAAACAAGATACTGTGTGCAGGGATGATATTCATATTTAACAAAGAGTAAAGTGCAGGCACTTACAAGTCAGAGAGGATGTTGTCCCATCCCTCATTCTGAAGCATGCATAAAATATATGTGAATTCACCTAGCACATAGATGATACTCAGCAAAATCCCTCTCCCACCTCCTTTCTCAGTGTATGTAAATTCAGCGGCAAACAGTTCAGTGCCTTACACATGGTATAACTCCAATAAATATTTGTTAAATTGAAATGATTGATGAAATTATCAAAATATCCTAGATCAAAACAAATATTTATTACTATTAAATGTATATGCAGAGAATAATGTCATTTTGGTTATATATAGTAATCTTTTGATGATGCAGGCATAGTGATGTATGATTACTAAATATTTGTGGTAGGTTCTTTGTGCAGGTTGGGTTTTCCAAAATAAAAGATTATCCAGACATAAGATCAATAGAACATATACAACTTTAAGGTTAGGATATCTTTTGCTTGTCTTTTTTTTTTTTTTTTTTTTTGCATGGGCAGGCACTGGAAATCCAACCCATGTCTCCAGAATGGCAGGTGAGACTGAGCCACCATCGCATTGTTTTTAATGTTTAGAACCTAGCATGAGGCCTGGCATACACATAGTAAGAGCTTAATCAACTTTTGTTGAATACATAAATGAATGATATGGGTTATGTCTAGTCCCACAAAACTGAAAGGAAAAGATTTGACACTGATTTATCATTTAATCCTTGACATTTTAAAGAAATTTACTTGAATATAATAAGAAAGAAAGAGAGATAAAGAGGGGAGGGGAAAGAAGGGAAAGGAGGAAGGAAGGAAGGAAAAGGGACTCTGAAAGATCTAATTAATCTCTTAACTTCCTCATATTAATTCATATTTGTAGATATATGTACACTGTAGACTGTATCTAGGCTATAGTTATAGTTTACAGAAAAGACAAATAACTACTGTTGCCTCATGGCTGTTTGAATCCTATTCTAATGAATAGTTCCTAGTACATAACATATTTTAGTTCATTCACAGAAACACATATTCAACAAGCGTTTATTCACTGCTCCTAAGGAGATAAAAGATAAGATGTGTCATCAAAGAGGCAGAGAAATATATGCAAAAATAATAATTAGATCACCTTTTAAAGGTGTCTCATGAACAAAAATGTGGTGGCTACTCAGAAACTGAGAAAGAACACTGTGCCAGTTTGAAAGTATCATGTACCCTAGAAAAGCCGTGTTTTAATCTGATCCAATAGTCTGGGAGCAACTGTTTCTTTTAATCCTGATTCAATATCGTATGTAACTTTTGATTAGGTTATCTTCATGGATATGTGACTTGCCTAATTGTGGGTGTGACCTTTGATTAGAGGGAGATGTGATTCCACTCATTCCAGGTGGGTCTTGATTAGTTTACAGGCATCCTTTAAAGAGGAAACATTTGGGAGGGAGTCAGAAACAACAGAGCCTAGAGAAACGATAGAAGCCTCAGAACCTGACAGAAACTTCACAGCAGAACTGAGGCAGATGTGGACACATGGAGATCAGAGACAAAGATGTCTGGAGATGCTTGGAGCCCAGCAGATGTCTCCATGAGCTGTTAAGCAAGCCAGAACATGGAGAGAGCCAAGGGAAGCCGAAAGATGAAAAAGCCAGCCCTGGAGAAGCAAAGTGAGGAACCCCCCCATACATAACCCAAGACTAAAAGGAACGGAGCCCAGGAGCAAGGAAACAGTAGGTGCCAGCCATGTGACTTCCCAGAGGCCAGAAGTGTTCCAGACCAATAGGCCTTCCTTGAATTAAGGTATTTTTCCTTAGATGTCTTAATTTGGACAAGGTTATAGGCTTAGAACTATAAACCTGTAACTTATTAAATTCTACTTTTGTAAAAGTCATCCCGGTTCTGTCTGGTATATTGTATTCCAGCAGCTAGCAAACTAACACAAATATCTAGGACATTTATGTGAGTCATATAAAAAGATTCATGAAGATGGGAAGTTTCATCTGGGCCTTGTAGAAGGTTAGGGATAAGCAATAACCAGAGTGAGCATTTATTGAGCATTAACAATATAGCAAATAAATATATCAGGTGCTATACAAAAATTAACAAACTTACTTCTCTCTCTCTCTCTCTCTCTCTCTCTGAGACACACACATACAGAGTGCTTTAATATTATCTCCCACTTTAAAAACTGAGAATATTAAAATTACCAGACATTAAAGTCCAAGTTCATTGACAGAGGTAGGATTTGAACTTAAACTTATCCATTCAACATGTATTTGTTGAGTACCCGCTAGAGGGAGAAGCAATGAAGAATAGAAGTATAAAAAGAACATAGCCTTTAACCTCCAGGAAAGCTCTATAGACCAATAAATAAGTGCTAGAACAATGACACAGGAGCTCAAGGGACAACAACATTAAAGCAGAGAGGTGTAAAATAGAGCAGAGAAAATACTTTAATAAATCATTGCTGGACACTGAACGAAAGATACATTCAAGTCTTAATCTACATTCCTGTAGGTGTGAACCCACTTCTAAATAGGACTTTAGAAGATGCTATTACTAGTTAGTTATTGGCCAAACTGAATGAGAGCAGACCTTAATCCAATAAGGTTGGAGTCCTTAAAGCAAAGGAAATTGGACATGGAAGTAGAAGCCAAAAGCAGGAGAAGCCAAAGAATGAGACAGATAGCCCCATGACACAAGAACCTGAAGGATTACATCAAGCAACAACTCCGATTTTTCAAGCCAACCTATTTAGTTTGCTAAAGCTGCTGGAATGCAATATACCAATGAAAATGTCCAAATTAAGGCAGCAAGAGCAAAATACCTTGAATCTGAAGAAAGGCTACTGGCATCCAGGGTTCCTCTGTCACATGGGAAGGAACATGGCTGACCTCTACTGGTCCTTTGTTCCTGGGTTCTGTTGCTCTCAGCTTCTGATTCCGGTAGCCTTCTCTCTGAGTCTTTTTTAATGTCTCCAGGGCCATTCTTAATGGCTCCATGGCTTTTCTCCCTCTGTCTCCAAAATGTCTCTGGGAATGTCTTTCTCTCTTAACTTCTCCCAGGGCATTTTCTCTCTCTCTCTCTCTAAATGTCTCAAGGCTCACTCAGCTTTTATTGTCTTTTTATTCTCTAATAAAGTGCTCCCATAAAGACAGTTAAGAAATAGGTGACTTGTATCTCCATAGAAACAACCTAATCAAAATATCCTGCTCACAAGAATGGATTAGAAGAATATGTTTTTTATTTCTGGGGTACATAACAGTTTCAAACCAGTACACAACCCATTTTGGGGTAGTTGTCATAGCGGTCCTGGCAAAATAAAAAAATTATGTATAGCAATTCCTAATAAAAGTGTTATAAAACCCTGGCTTCAAAAGCTTTAGAAAAGTAAAGAGATGAATAAGAAGACAAATAGGACCTTGGATTAGGATTGCAAAATAGCAAGAGAGTTGCAAAGCCAGAAGGCAATGAAAAGGAAAATGGTGAAGCCCAGGTCTGAGCCATCAGGAGGACTTGACTGGGCACAGAAATGAAGGCAAGTAAGGAATTTACTGAGAACCCCTTGGGAAACTTTCCAAAACTGTAAAGAGTCAAAGCCTCCATAATGGTTCTTGGGATCTTCAAAGAGAGCAAGTCTTCAAGAAAGAAATTTGAAAAGGAACATTTAGTATACAGAATCTATTCTCCCATCAAAAATTTAACTCCAACACACTGTGTGACTTACCTGACCATATTTAAAAGTTCTTCTTTGCCTTGATTAACCATTCCATCTGAGCTTTCCTTATTTGGGATTTTATATAATTTTAGTGGCCCATTCTAGTATATGTATTTATGCAAGGCTAATAAAGCCTTCTGTAGAAAAGGTCAAAATAATTGACTATTTTTCTTTTACAGGCTAAATTACCTCTATTCTATCATCAGGTGTAATTGGAAACCAATCCATGTATGATTGGATCCTTATTCATTTTATATTCTTTCTTTTTCATTGTATTCTATCAAGATGATCTTTCAGACCAGTTCATCAAAGATTGCAATCTCAAAAAGAAGTCAAGAAAGGGGAAAAATGCCCAGGCCACCCAGAACATTGAGTCAGATCAAAAAAAGCCAAGAAGGAAAGACACACCAGCATTGCACATCCCTCCTTTTATACCAGGTAATGGACAATGAAGTCAGTTCATGCATCTGTAAAGGGAAGCCACTTATTGGTAGTTTCCATTCTTCATACAGAGTTTTCCTTAAATACTGGGTTTTTAAAAAAATAATCGGTATACTCCCCACCTTCGTTATGATATGACCAGTGCTATAACAGATGAATTCCAAAATCTTAGTGGCTTCAACACAATGGAAGTTTATTTCTTTCTCAACAATAGTGGCAGATGGGAGTCGGAAGGCAGGCTCTGCTCCAAATAGTCATTCAGGGACAGAGTGCCTGACATCATCAACACATGGCTTCCAAAGTCACCATGAGCATCAACATCCAGCAGGCATGGGGGCAAGGGGCAGACTACATGGAGGATTGAGAGAGAGTTTTATATGGCAAGCCCTAAATGTGACTCACATCACTTCCATCAATCCTAAGGCCTCACTTGATGAAAGGGAGATGGAAAAATATAGTCTAGCAGTGCACCCAGGAGAACAGCACACAGTCTGGTGAGAAGCTAACATGTCTCTCTAACAGCTTTGGATTTGACTCTTTTATTCCCCAAAGTTTTACTTTGTTTTATTTATTTTTCTTCTACCCTTCTTGGTAATTCATTCCAATCTCTCTCTACACACAACACACTTTGAGTGATAAAAGTAAATGAAATGGATCATTTTTATGGAGGTAATTTCAGTTGTATAAGAAATAACAGAAGTACATAAATAGCTGAAGCATGTACCTGAAAATGGGAGCTCAGTTTTTGCAATGAATTGTAGAGATTTTCAAAGAGGAGGTTGGTTTTAGCAAGTTCCTAAATGATAATGAAAGTTCGCGTGCAGAAGTGAGGTAAGAGACTGCGTGGATGGAAGGTAGAGCATTAGGAAAGGCCATGAGGTGAGAGCGTGTGGGATGAGGACTGCAGAACAGCTAATGAGGATGATGGGCTTTGAATGTAGACACCTGTGCTCAATTCTTGTCTCTGACACTAGGGAGCTGTACTACTTTGGGCACATTTCTTTAACTCAGCCTCATTTGCTTCAGAAAAGTGATGGTGGTGGTAATATTAAGTTTCTCTGGAATTTTTATACTAAAATGAAATCATGAATGTAAAACCCTTTTCCTAGAGCATGTTCCATTGTGTAGCCTCAATAAATACTAATTCTAGTATAAAGAAATGTCTATTATTAAAATAAGTTTGAAAAGCTACATTGACTACATTCACTAGGTATATGTGCTGGTGAGTCCCCATATATTAGAATCTATGTCTATAACCCCGTCTCTCCCTTCGTCTTCCTAACCATCCAGGTATGCTTTCAGAACATTTAATTAAAAGATATGATATCCAAGAGAGGCATCCAAAGGGCAAAATGAATCCAGCTCTTCATAACACTGACCTGGAACAGAAAAAGCCAAGGAGAAAAGACACACCTGCTCTACACATGCCCCCCTTTGCAGCAGGTAAAAGAGCTAGTATGAGGCATTTGCAGGGGTGATGGTCAGTCAACAGCCACGGACTGGTCTTTGCCCTGGCCCACCAAGCTGTGTCTCACTATAAGGCTCTGAGGAAGAGCCACATTTATTGCTGTCATTCTGGTTTATCTTCACTGGCAGCTCCCCAAGGACTGACTTAAAGTTGGGGGAGGGTGAGAGCATTGCTTATGCTTCAGCAGAACTGGTCAAATTCACTGAGCCCAGGCAACAGAAATGTGAGTGGGTTCTTTAGAAGAGTTCAACTACATCCTCACACACATACAAAATCTATCATAGATAGCGCACCCTTGGCTGATGGCTGATTCTCCTAAGAAACATGGACAAACTGACAAAATCCTCAAAGCAAATGAGAGAGATGTAGGGGGTACCAATACATTGACAGCTATGTTTTGTGTCAAATCAAACTAAAAAATGTTACTGAACTATGTACACAACCCCAGGTATAAGGAATCCAGTGTGTGAGGTACAGTCTTTGTCTAAGAGAAAATTATTTGTTAATTGGGGAATAAGACTTTTACGATCATAATTAGTAAATGAGACAGTGTGCATGTTTGTATATGTGTGCACACATACACATGCACACACATATATATAAATCATATAGATAAGAAATGACAGAAAGGGAAATGTGCTGATGTTTTTGAAAGCCTACTAAAAGTTAAGTTTTCAGGTAGGCATATCTTGTGACTTTTTAAAACTTTTAATTGTGAAATGTAATATGTACAAAAAAGCAATAAATTTCAAAGCATACCACAACAATTACTTATAGAACAGATTTCAAAGTTTGGTATGGGTCATAGTTCCACAGTTTTAGGTTTTACTTTCTAGCTGCTCCAAGACACTGGAGACTAAAAGAAATATCAATATAATGATTCAGTATTCATACTCATTTGTTAAATCCTATCTTCTCTGTTATAACTCTTCCTTCTCTTTGATCCTTCTTCCAATCTTTAGGGGTATTTGGGTTATGCCCATTCTAACTTTTTCATGCTGGAAAGGGATGTCAGTAATATAGGATAAGGGAATGGAACTAGTTAATGTTCTTGAAGAGGCTGGCCCCTCTGCATTTCAGGACTTATCTGATGGTCTAGGGACCCATCTGGAGGCTATGGGTTTCTGGAAGGGAATCTTAGTATGCGAAACTTATATAGAATTTCAGATAGAGCCCTTGGTGTTCTTTAGGGTGAACAGGAATGGTGTTGGTTGGGGTTTTGCAAACTGTAGTAATTAACAATATCAAGCTGCAGCTTGCATAAAAGTTGTCTCCAGAATAGCTTCTCAACTCTATTTGAACTCTCTTAGCCACTGACACCTTATTTTGTGACATTTCTTTTCTCCCTTTTGGTCAGGAAGGCATTGTTAATTGCACAGTGCCAGGGCCAGGATGATTCCTGTGAGTCATGTTCCGCTTTGCAAGGGAGATTTTCACCCTTGGATGTCATGTCCCATCAGGGGAGAGGGTAATGATTTTCCCCACAGAATTAGGCTTAGAGAAAAAGAGGCCACATCTGAGCAACAAGAGAGGTTTCTGAATGTAACTTTTGAGCAAAAAAATAAGGCATAACTATAGGTAGGCTTATCTTCTCTGCTACAGAAATAAGCTTCATAAGAGCAAGACTCAAGATCAAGGGCTTGGCCTATTGGCTTGGAATACCTAATGTTTGACACAGTAGCAGGTGTACCCTAGTGGTAAATTCAATAGTTCCAATTTTTTTTCTCCAGTCCCTCAAGGGACTTTGCCAATATTTTAAAATTATCTGCCCAACATGCTGTGGAATGTATCTGCATATTATATTAAGCTACACAGAGCTACAAACCCTCATTTTCATTCTGGGCTCCAAGTGTTTCAGTTGTTTAAAAGATCTATCCAGACAGGTTGCATTAGATTATGTGTTACAGAAAACTTAGGTTTTGGGCAAAATAAACCTCTCTTCCTTTGGTCTTATACGTTAGGTAAAGTTCTAAAACGTGCAATGTCATCCTTACCCCTGTATCCTGATTTAAAATAGCCCCAACCAGCTCGGCTTTGTTGTTATCTCTAATTGACACCTGATCTCTTTTTCAGTTTCTTTAACAGTTGTTGTGTGCAGCGGTGATGACTTTCAGAGCTGTAAAACTCCACTCTGAGTCTTAGGCATCACACAGGTAGCCAAAGTTCCAGGAGATACCGGGTTATATATATATGTATGTGTGTATATCACAGCATCTCAAAATCTAAAAATAACATTTACAGCTCTAGATTAAATGTGACTGCTATAAGGGCTTACAATCTAGGCCCAAATTTTCTTATAAGTATTTTCTAAAAAAGACCCTATAATATTTTCTCTTTTATTTCTGGCTTACTTTGCACCACATAATGTCCTCAAAATTCATTCACCTTGTTATATGCCTCATGACTTCATTCCTTTCTGTCACCACACAATATTTCACCATATAAATACAGTTTACCACTCTGCTTCTCAATGTATCCTTCAGTCCCCTCCATCCACTAGGCATCATGGATAGTACTCAAAGTCAACAATCCATATCTCATATTATCCTCACTTAGTTGTACAACCATCAACACTCTCAATTTTAGACAACTTTCATTGCTCCAAAGAGAAACATAGCCAATAAACACATGCTCACCAAATAGAAAATCCAAATCTCCCCTAAACTCTTGCTCTTCCCCCCCAATTATTTGCCCCTGGTACTGTGGTAGTACTGTTGATGTCTTCCTGTTAAATTTAAACCATAGCATGCAATAATAGCTTTCCCCATATCCTTCTATTATCAACTCTTTGTACAATATTCATATCTTTGAAGTAGTTCATGGAAGGACTTATTTATATGTGTAGTGTTAATTAATGGGATACATGGCTCTGTACAACCCTTTTCAATCATGTTCATCTTCAATATGGCAATATTACTTATAAACTCACTAATGAACTGCCTTCATTTTATCCATTCCCTTATGTTTAAGTTCAACTTCATTAGCTGTTCATTCATTTCTAGCTTTCTTGTACCTCTAGGTCTTTTTTTGTGAACAATAACATGTATACAAAAAGGCTATAAATTTTAAAGCACAGCACAATTAGTTGTAGAACAGATTTCAGACTTTGACATGGGTTACAAGGTCACAATTTTAGGTTTTTACTTCTAGCTGCTCTAAAATACTGGAGACTAAAAGAGGTATCAATTTAATGATTCAGCATCATATTCATTTGTTAAGTCCTATCTTCTATGTATAATTCCACCATCACCTTTCATCTTTCCATACCTCTCTTTGGGGTTGTTTGGGCTATGGCAATTCTGAATTTTTGATATTGGAAGGACCTGTCACTAACATGGGGTAGGGAAATGGAACTATCTCACGTTCTGGAGAGGCTGGGCTAGGTTTTAGGACTTATCTGAACCAGGGATCCATGTGGAAAGTGTACATTTCTGGAAAGTTACTCTGGTGCATGGAACCCTTGTGGAATCTTATGTATTGCCCTAGGTGTTCTTTAAGATTGGCTGGAATGGTCCTGACTGGGGGTTGGCAGGTTATGACAGGTAGCAAGGTCTACCTGAAGCTTGCATAGAGCAACCTCCAGATTAGCCTCTCGACTCTATTTGAACACTCTCTGCCACTGATACTTTATTAATTACACTTCTTTTCCCCCTTCTGGTCAGGATATAATTGTTGATCCCATGGTGCCAGGTCTGGATTCATCCCTGGAAGTCATCTCCCATGTTTCCAGGAAGACTTTCACCCCTGGATGTCATGTCCCACACAGAGGGGAGGGCAATGATTTCGCTTGCAGAATTGGGCTTAGAGAGACTGAGGCCACATCTGAGCAACAACAGAGGTCCTCCAGAAGTAACTCTTAGGCATGCCTATAGGTAGTCCAAGTTTCTCCGCTACCTACATAAGCTTCACAAGAGTAAGCCTCATGATTGAGGGCATGGTCTAGTGATTTGCTCTCCCTCACTTTTGAAGGACAACTTAGCTGGATAAAGAATTCTTGGCTAGAAGTCTTTCTATTTCAGGGTCTTGAATATATCATACTACTGCCTTCTTGCCTCCATGGTGCCTGTTGAGTAGTCCCAACTCAATCTTATGTGTGTCCCCTTGTATGTGATGAGTCGTTTTTCTCTTGTCACTTTCAGGACTTTCTGCTTCTCTTCAATATTTGACAGTCTGATTAGTATGTGTCTTGAAGTAGGCCTCTTTGGATTTATTCTATTTGTGGTGCATTGGGCATCTTTGATTTTCATATTTATGTCTTTTATAAGGGTTGGGAAGTTTTCCCCCATTATCTCCTCCTAGACTTTTACCCTTCTCTTCTCCTTCTGGGACCTCAATAATTCTTACATTTGTGTGCTTCATGTTGCCCATCATTTCTTTGTGATTCAATTTTTTTCATCTTTTTTGCCATTTGTTCCCTTGTGCATACGAATTCAACTGTTCTGTCCTGTAGTTCACTTATTCTTTCTTCTGCCTCTTCAGCTCTGCTGTTGTGTGTCTCTAATATATTTTTAATTTGGTCTACAGTATCTTTCATCTCTATGATATCTGATATTTTTCTATTTATTCTTTCAAATTCTTCTTTATGCTCTTCTACTGTCTTCTTGATATCCTTAATGTCATTAGCCAACCGATTGAATTTATTTAAGAGATTTATATGAGCATCTTTGAGTAATTGCTCCAGAGTCTACAACTCCTTCAATGTTTTATTTTGGTCATTTGGCTGGGCCACATCTGCCTGCATTTTCATGTGCTTTGTGATTTCTTTTTTTGGCTTTGAGGTGTTTGATTATCTTGATAGGGTTATTTTGAAATTTGATTTCCCTCAGTCATGTAAGGCTTTATAATTGCTTGAATTTGTGTTGAAGGGCTGCTTTTGCCCTTTGTTTGTTAGTAATTCCCTGCCAAACCAAGGCCCAGACCTCATGCAGAGGATGCAACTCTACTTGCGGATCTGTTGGAAGCTAGACAGGCAGTTTTCCAGACTGCACTTTCCCTTTCTTTCCAGAAGATGGCACTGTTGGGCCTCCTCTTCCCCTCTGGCTCACCTCTCACTGACTGCAGCAGCTAGCTGAGCTGAATGGAGATATGGTGCAATTCCAGCCAGGTTCATTTGTCCTGGTGCAGGTTGAAAACTGTCAAGCCTGGGGCTGGGGGCTGAGCAGTGTGCATCTCAGTGGAGATTCCACTTGTGGACCAGATGGGTTTGGGACATCACTTAAATCATCTTACAGGGGATCCTTTTAGTACAATCTGAGAAAGTAGAGAATGAATCACATGGGAACAGCATAGAAAATGAAGGGTTTGTACTGACAGTGGGAAGTGGGCAGTGGGAATGGTCCTGGCTATCCCCTCACACCAGCAGCAACCACCTGGACATGGGGCCAAGCCTCACCTTGCAATGTCCAAAGCCTCTCATGACTTTTTGAAAATCAACTGAATAACACATGATGGTAGCTATTATCTCCCTTTACAGATAAGGAAATTGAGAGAAAATTAAATTAACTCACTCATCTATTTTAAATTCTAGTGTGGCATGAAGTCAATGGATAGGTGGATAGATGGATGGATGGATGGATGGATGGATGGATGGATGGATGGATGGATGGATGGTTGGATGGATGGATGGATGGATGGGTGGTTGATGGATCAATGATTGGATGACTAGATGGATAAAGGAATGGATAAATTTACACCCAAGAGCAAACACTATTATGTTGAAGATCTGGAGTTCAAACCCAGGTCTGTCTGGCCTTTGGTCAATTTTCCATTGCACTATGCTGTGATGTGAACTTTTAATATATGGAAATTGAGAATGAACACTTTGGGGGAAGAGATGAAATTTTTATTTTTAAATAATTATTATTTATTTTTAAATAATGTTTCTCCATTATTTCATTTAATAAAGAAAAAAATAGATACTCAGCTTGAAAGACTGTATCATGACAGAGACCTTCAGGGGCCCTGACATTCCCAGCCATTAGAGGAGTTAGTATCAAGTTCCACAGGATTATATTCCCTGAACTTTTCCCTCTTTCTCCCTTTCACTCTCCCTCTTCCTCCTTTTCCACCTCCTTCTGCCTTTATCCATCCCCCCATATTCACTGAACTGTATACCCAAGATGAATGGAAAGTATGTGACTCTTCTCCTGGAAAATAAAATACAATTCATTGACAAGTCTTTCTCTCTCCCTCTCTCCCTCTCTCCCTCTCTCCCCCTTCCTTCTGTCTCTCCCTTTCTCTCTCTCCTCTCTCTGTCTCTGTCTCTCTCTCTCCTCTCTCTGTCTCTCTCTCACTCCTCTCTCTGTCTCTTTCTCACACACACACAAGCACACAAACAATACATTTCTAGAGAACTGTTTTTCTGAGAACCAACTACATGCAAGCTTTTGAGACAACACAAATGTGCCAAAAATACAAGAAGTTTGGGACTGCAGAAGTCTAAAATTCTTAATCTGTCTCAATCCTTTTAACATATTTATTGAGTAGCTCCTATGTTCTAGGCACTGGTTGGTACTTGGAGAAAGGCAATGACATATAAATAAGTTGATAATAGAACATCTGCTGAGGACAAAATTAAAGCTAGGCAAGGGAGGAAAGAAAGATGGCAATTGCTTGTTTAGATAGTGTATGCAGGAAAGATATCTTTGGAGAAGATATATTTGGGCAGAGACCTGAAGGAAGTGTGGTAGGGGCCCTGAGGGTGAATGAACAAAAAGTGTTCAAGGCAAAGCAACATGTCCAAGAGCCCTGAGGTGGAAGTTTCTTTGATTGTATTCAATCAATATTTATTGAGAACCTATTATGTGTCAAGCTATGTTAAAGAACTGATAATACAACAGTTGACAAAGTTGAAGAAAGGTCCTGCTATTCTTGAGTTCACAGCCTAGGTGGGGAAGATAAAATAAACAGATATTTTGACTTGGAGCAAAACAGAAAGGTTTTCCTAAAACTCACAGTCAGTGAACTTGGGCATCACAAAATGATTTGTTCAAAGAAAAGGTAGGTCCTGAGGCCTCCCTTTATTATCTCCCTGTTTGTCCTCAGTGGCCTCCTACATAAATCTGTTAACACATTAGAGTCAATGGAGATGTGTATTCACAACCCTCTTGCCTCATATATGGAATTAAGCACAACAGTTTTTCTCTATTTTCTAACAGAAACATGGAGCAAGTCAGAATGATCTCCCAAAGAAGGAGCCTTCTGCAAATAATTCCTTGGCATTATCCTATCTTATTTCAGAACAGTCTTGTAATTGGGAAAGAGATCCATAGATCTTGGTATAGCTGAGTTAAGAATAACAGCCAATAGTCACAATTTGTTAACTCTGTTTTCTGAGGGAAGAAAGAAGTAAGTGGTGATATTTCCTTAATAGAGATTCAGAATGCTGTTATTGGAATAATAAACCTCTGAGTAGTCCTGCAGTAAAAGAATAAGTTTGGCTTCATATAACACAGCTCCAATCTATCTGCCATAGAACTTTATTTTTCTTCTGCTTATCAGTCTACTTCTATAGAGTATGAAACAGTATGGGAAATGCTTTCTTAGAATGGTATATAAGCTAAGCAAGCCTTTCACTTTTTTTTTTCTTCTTTCAAAGGATTGCTGACCCTACATAGAATGAGAGGAAAACAGAGGTGCAGACAGGGTCATATGTTTTCTGATTTGCAAGTAAGGAGCAGAGCCAGGCAAGGAGGCATGGAGCATAAGACAGCTCACCTCCAGAGAAATGGACTAAGGACCAATTATGTCTGAATCTGCCTCTGTCTTCTTTTCATAGTTTACATGCATTCCTACCTACACTGGTCCTCCAAACAATTACATATCCCCCCCAAGCTTGACCTCTGACCTTTCAAGACTCAGCCAGCTTGAATTCTCCACTAATGGATCCCTCAAGTCCAAATGGATCATTTTCTATTCTTAACTCCTGGGCTTGCAATTACCCAAGACTTTGTCATCTCTTCTATTATTGCCTGTATTGTTATCGTTGCTATTACTGCAGCTGCTGTTTAATTTGCTTTACATCAACAACTTGTCTGAAAAACTCACAAGGACTGGGCTGTGGCCATTTCTGGTATTGACTTCAAAGTCTGGTTCCAGTCCCTTCCATGCATCAGTGCTCAGTAAGTATCTACTGACTTCATATTTCATCTGGCAATCACAATTCTGCATGTCCTAATGGAGAATGATTATTTTCTGCACATACTGAAGACCAGGGAAGATTCAGTGCAGGCAAACAAATATGTACGAGCAGGGAGTCACCCTAGCACATGGGACTCAGAAAGAGCTGGGTTTGGTCCCTGTTTCTGTCCCATACCAGTTTTCTGACCTGGGAAATAAATATAAATATGAGATCCTCCTTCGTTCCCTTTATCGTTCTTTATCTTTAGTTTTCAAAAATTTAATTGTGGTATGTCTAGTTATAGAGACTATAACTTCTGCTTCACAGGGTTGCTAAGAGAATAAATAAAGTATGTAAAGCATTTAGCACAATTCCCGGCATACAGGAAGTCCTTGGTAAATGTTAGTTTTCCCCCAGTCTCTGTTGGATCTTACATTCTTGGAGATAAGTCAAACCTATTTATGAAGGGGAGAATTTCCCCAGCCACAGCGTTTTACCTTTCCATATAAACCTGCTGATTCAAGGAACTTCCTAAATTGTTGAGCTCTGTCCACCTGGCAACGGATGCTATCTCCATGCTACTACAAAAGTAGCTTCCCGACCAAATGAAAAATGTTTGTCAAACAGTGCAGAGCAAACAAGGGGGGAGGAGGAAGCTGTATACCCCAAGTTTCCATAATCCACATTATGGAAATCTTTGAATCAGCAAATCTCTGTATTATAAGTATGTGCAATTATAGATTTTGTTCTATGATACCAACTTTTATTAGCATATTAGCTCAAGTGCTTTATTTTTGAAGAGCCTTTTAGTATCTAAAGATTTGGCAGTAATCGAAATGCTAGTTAAGCTGATAAGGATAGAGCCTTCGGCAGCTGTTTAGAGACTCACATTGATTTTAATAAGGGTGTTGAGAGGAACTCACAGACAAATGCACCCTGGAGATAGCTCCCCTCATTAGCCCTTGGCAAGTGAAAACTGGACAAGGATTCCTCTCCACTAAATCTCTCACTAACTACCTTCATTCCCCTAGGTTAATGAGCTTATTTGATGGGGTCCAACTGCCAGAACAACCCCTCAATAAGGAGTCATCTCCTGCCAGCCTAAGGTTTGCTTCTAACTTGGCCCACAGTTGCCCGGCTCTCCATCTTGCAGAATGCCTGGTAGGAAACCTTGGTTGTGAATGGTCAGATCTGGTTAACTGAGGTCTGTTTTAAGAGAGAAAGAACCTTTAAAGTAGGTCTGTGGAAAAGAACCAGGCAAAGCAAAGAATAATGAGATAGAAAGCACTGAAGGGAAGCCTCCTGGAAAACTGGTCCATGAGCTACAAACATTTGGGCAGCTCCAGAGATCAAAGTTCAAAATAATATACTTGTACAAAGGAAAGGGAGCCATATGTCCTGTGAAAGTTATACCTCTTCTGCCCTTCTGGGAATACAGCATTCTCTGTTTCTAGATGAGATGTTTTCTTAGCCCTGGCTCCCTTGAACCAGAGGTACAAGCTCGTAATGTGGGTGACCAGCTTCAGAAGGTGCCTTGGGATGGAATTATGATTCTAAAACAGCTTGCTGCAAGGTTAATCGGCTTTTAGAGACCACGGACTGCCTTGATCTTAAACCACATCAAGCTCTAACAGACTCCTGAAACTCTCCTATATAGAGAGAGGAAGACGGAAAAGGAAATGACATTTACTGAATCCCTACCATAATTCAAGTCCCGAGCTATATATTGGAAACTATCCTCACCATTCAGTAGGGAGAAGGATATACTGTCCACTGGTTTCTACAGTGTGAAAAGTGCTTTTACAGAAGTTCATGCAAGTTGTGGCTAGAGCATGAAAGAATGTTAACCTAAGTCTATCTGAGTGCATCACACCTGTGAGAGGTATTCATTATTTTTTCTCCAATTTTACCAATGAATAAACTGAGACTCAGATAAGTTCAGTGACCCGCTCAAAGCAAAATGACCACCGAAGGCAAAGCTTCTGGTATTAAAATTTACCTTCTTTCAATGACAGGTCTCTACCTCCCATAGAACAGCCTGAAGATCAGGAGGAGTCTTTTTTTTTTTTTAACATGGGTAGGCACCGGAAATCAAACCCGGGTCCTCGGGCATGGCAGGCAAACATTCTTACCTGCTGAGCCACTGTGGCCCGCCCTTAGGAGGAGTTTTAACCACACCAGTGTCTCTCTACCTTCAATAATCTTCAAATCACCAAAACCAGTTATATGAAGCATCAAGAAAAAGAATGCAGCGATGAAATGCAGACACTATTCACTTAAGCCTATACCTTTTCCTAAGTCTGGTATGCGTGAATCAAGATTCTAATGAGCTATCATATATTTTTTTACAGTGAGACATTAAATGCCTAGCTATATTAATAAGAAATTGTAGTTCTCTTTCAACTTAAAACTGACTCTGTGCTCCTGTGGAAAATCCAGTCCATTTTGGCTCCTCTTATTATGGAAATCCCAGGTCCTTTTTTCCATCCCCAAGTTATTACATGATTAGGTTTCAACGAATCCAAAGCAACCAAAAGTTGGTCAGGATCTATGAATTTAAAAGGCTGTTACCCATTTTTAATCCACCAAATCTGGTTTAACAAGGAAAGAAGTCAAGGAAGGAAGGAAGGAAGGATAGAAAGTTTGTGGGTTCAACATAGCTAACTTATGCTTCCCTATCATTTTAGTGTTAATTCCAAACAAGAATCCAAATCTCTATGCAGTTAATATAAGAGAAAATATTTCCCACTGTGTTTCATAAGTGATTTATGCAAAAGCCTTAGTTTCAGCCAACCTCTTGAAATTGTTTTTCTCCTTCAATAAATATTAGCTAATTGGTAAAGAACTCATATGATCAAACTAGGAACTGAATCAAATGAATAATCATAAAGATCAACACACCGTTTTCAGTAATTTACTGCTGTTGAATGGCGTCCAGTGTGGTAGGAAAATCTCTTGTGGTGCACAGCTTCCCTCCCTCAAGTTTAAATCTCTATGAAATTCTTCGTGAACTTAAAAGTCTCTAATTATGAGCAGAGGGTGGGTGTGAGGCAGTGGTATGGTGGGCGGGGTGCTGCCATGGAATGAAAAAAATCTTGGAGGACTGCCTTGAATCACAGCTTCCTTTTGCCCTTTCATTGAATGACCCTACTTCACACACTTCAGAGGATTAGCAGAACCACCCAGACTTCCTTGATTGGTCCTTCTGGGCCAGTTAGTCCTGCAAAACTGTGCTTAGACATTTTTTTAAATATATATAAAAACAGAATTTATTAAGAAAGTAATTAAAAGATTATTAGAAATAAAACATAGTTACATCACCAGATAGGACAGCACCAACACCTGAAGAAGAGTGCTGGGGGATCTCAGAGACAGAATTCAGGGTCTGATTAGTAAAAATGCACAGCAGAGCATTCTTTTTCCGAATAAAATTCTGATGAGACTCTCTGTCTCTCTCTCTTAAGATTCTTCTCTCCTAACTGCTTGCATGTAACTTTCATGATATCTTTACACAATAGTGGCCGAATTGCAATTAGCTTATGTGACCAGACCCAGGTTGGTCCTCTGGGAACTGGCTAGGGACCAAGAAGAGCTTCCTGGGACCTAGATAACTTTATCAAAGTACATCTTCTTCTGGGAGGACAGCCAGACCTCCTCAGACTTTTTAATTTCAAATTGTAGAGCCCAAGTAAAGATAGCAATATTTTATTTTTCCTAGTAAGGACACTAAGAAACTACCTAACACCCCTAAAATTCATTTCAGAAAGGGTATTTTTACTCCCAAAAGAAGGAAAAGACATGGAGTAAATAAAGAATAGCCTTTTAAATTATAGCTATATAGCTGTCTGAAGAACTCTTTATGCATTCTTACTTTCTCATTTTGCTCTGAACCGTGTAAACTTTACCATCTACTGCTACTGACATTTGGAAATGACATGTCCAGGGCCAGTATTTTCCTCAAATATATTTTCTCCAAATGTTAGCAAAATGTTTTCAAGTCAAACCTTCAAATGCCAGTTTTTTTTCCAAAGGAAAATGATACAGCAAAGAGAAAAGGAAAGCAGAACTGCTTCTTATCAGTTGCTTGCTCTGATAAGTTGTGGCTCTGTGCTAAGCATTGTCACATGTACCTTCCTACTTCATCTTCATAATAGGTCTTAATGTCCTCACTTTACCTATGAGAAAGTTTAGATGGGACAATGTTAACTGACCCAATACACATTAAGTGACTAGCAAAACTAGACGTCAAAGCAGTTGAACCCCAAAATCCATACTCTACATCCTACATGCTGCGAGCTTAGGAGCAGGACTTAGAGAAGATGGTGAAGTCTGCCTCCAACTCCCAGTTTGTACATCTCCTTGTAACCAAACAGGTGTCCTCATTGAACCACAGTATCTCTGGGGAGGCCAAATGAGGCCACCCATTCCCTCTCTCTCCACTGGTTTGCAGTTAGCTTTGCGCTAGAAGGTTTCTGGGTTGCAGCACTCTTGTGTGCTGTGCCTATGCCTTAAGGTTGTCTAATATTTTCATTAAAGGCACTTAATTGCAGGTTTGTGCTTTGTTTTGCAGGTGTGAGACTGCTCAGGGATGAGAGACCCAGAGCGATCATGGAAGATGACGAAAAGGATGGTGACAAGATAGCTATTTAAAAATTCTTCCCCTGAGACCACCTGTAAATAGGTTAGCTTGGTTCCCTATGGTGACCTGGAAAAAAATAGACTTGTTTCTGCTCTCATTTTGTCACAGTCTGCCTTTAAGATCCAGACGCCTCTTCCCCACGAGACACACTACATCAGACTGCTAGTCACCTCTATATTTCTCTCTTTTTCTTTGAGTCTGGTTTCTTTTTGACACTATTATCATGTCTTGAATTTTCATGTTCCAATGTTGTGGGAAAAAAAGTCAGATCATCCTAAATTAAGGGGTAGCAGAGAAAGATCTGGTGGTCAGCCTTTGCATTTTTTCTATCAATTCATAGAGTCAAGGGCGTAGATAACATGGGACTCCTTTATTTTGTCCTTCTGTTGGGCAGGGCTTGATTTAACAACATCCAAACACCAGTCCAAGTGGGGGCTCCCTTTTGCCAGTGAAGGAGGTGAGGATGTTTAAAGACTGCTTTGGAGAACACAGTCTTTTTTTTCTCTTGTCCTATCCCAACAGTCCAGGTGTCTCTGTTGACACTCCCAAGATGCTTATAACAGACATCCTAAAGGTTAATATAGGAGATGGAGGAGTCAACCCAAATATACCAGAAGCAGAGAGTGCTGGTCTGTCTGGGAAGCTAAATAATAAGTCTTTATATATATGCTTAATTTTAAAGCACATTTTTAACCATGTTGTTCTGTCAGTTGTGAGTCATGTCACAAGTGATTCAGTACTCGTACTAGGTAAAATACCAACGTTTGATATTGTTTTACTTCTTGTTAAAAATTAATTAAAGTTCACTGAAGATCATTCCTATATTTTCAACATTCTCATTAATTAAGACCCTGATATGCTTTCTTGGGTGGGAGGGAGAGGGGTGGTGTCAAGCAGGGAGCAGGGATCTGTGCACCTGTGGGTGCCCAGGCCAGGGCTCTGCAGGTGGGTCTCATCCACTGGGTGATGGGCATGGGGAAAGGTGGGAATGACTGTTACTAGGAAGAAAGGCAGCTATTCAAATACATCATGTGTGATGATTTTTAAGCTATGTATATACCCTGGCTCTAAAAATTTGATAATTCCTTCGGTCTGTCTCTACTTCTCACAAAGGTGGAGAGATGCAGGACCCTGCTGGTAATAAAGAAGCTCCCATCCACATATCCATGCCTTTTTCATTTCCCCTAAAAATACTCTATTTACCTATAACTATAAGGAGCAGAGGTACGAAAGAGACACTCAGCTGCAGCTGAGCCCTTTCAGAAGGGATATGCCCTCTCCAGCTTGCCATCAACACCATCTGGCCTGTTTCACTCAGGGCTTCATCCTCCTCCAGACTCCTGAGGGCACTGGGGCCTCCAGGAAAGACCCTTACTCCGTGCTCCTAATGCACTCTCACCTCTGTGCTTCCCAGCACTCCTCTCCCACTCTGATAGCCCCAATCCCAGCTTTGAAGGAAGGCGAGTAAGAGTGTGGCCAGGCTGCTGGCAGAGACATAAATGGTGAAACGTGTCATCCTAAAGTCTTTAAGAAGCCCAAAGCAATGACAGGTAGGTGAGTAATAGGATTATATCAGTAAAAGCAATTTTTACCATGGTGATCCTCACCAGAAAACATACATGTACCCCAGGCCTATAAACACAGTGTATGCCTACAGCCACACCCAGAGGATGTGCTCAATAATCTAACCTTCTGCACAGAAAGCTCTCGCCATCTCTGAGCCTCTGGGTGGGGTGGAAAGTACAGTGGCTGCAGAGACAGAAACCCTGGGTTTCAGCCCCAGCTGTGTGACACTGAGAAAGTCCCTGGAATTCTCAAGTTTCTTTCTCTGTCCTTAAAATGAGGATGATAATCCCTGCTTTGCCATCTTCATAATTTGAGAATTAAATGAAAATGTATGGTAAAGGGTTTTGTAAACTAAAATGCCCTACCCAACTGTAGCAGGAGACCTTCAGTGCAGGGACTATGCCTTTTCTATTCCCAAATCTCCCTTGCCTGCTTCACAGTAGGTGCTCAATGAAAAGGTATAGAATAGATAGCAATTATGTGGAATTTACTCAAAACATCTGAAGAAGTACTTCAGATAGGGAGATCATATCATTTGTACCCATTAACTAAGAGACCAGCCCTTCTTTTCCTGGGAAGATGGCCTAGATAGCAGTCCCAACCTCAAAGAAAATTCAAAGAATGGTGAGGGACAAAACCAGCTGAAACATCCAACCAACCCTGGACAACACTGGAGTGGCTTAGGTTGAAGTCAAGCCCCTCTCACTTTCCTTTGCCCCATGTGACCCTTTTATGGGCAGGTGAAAGTTCAATAACTAGGATTATGTTTCAATTAAAATAGTTCTCGATTCATCATCAAGAATTTCCCTTCAACTAAATATTGTTTATGTTAAGAAAATAAGAGCATTTTTTGGCAGCCCATTCAGAAAGAAGGCCCTAATTAAAAGTGTCCTAATTGAGCTGGCAACCCAGTTGACCTTTTGTTCATTCTGGAAGCATTTATTCCAATTCAGGCCAAGAATAACAGGCACTAGAGGAGAGAGACATAGCTCTGTTACAAAAGCCCCACACAGGACTATCTTTAAATCCAGATACGCTTTAAAAAGGCAATGGCTGTTGTGTTAGTTAGATTCAGTTGTCAACTTGGCCAGGTGAGCATACCTAATCTTGTTGCTGCGGACATAAGCCAATGGTATGTGAACCTCATCTGTTGCTAATTACATCTGCAGTTGGCTAGGAGGCGTGTCTGCTGCAATGAGTGACGGTTAACTTAATTGGCTTGTGCTTAAATGAGAGAACGCAATGTAGCACAGCCTAGCAGCTCAGCATTCCTCATCTCAGCACTTGCAGCTCAGCCCAGGCCTTTGGAGAAGTCACCCCGGGGAAAGTTGTTGGAACCTAGGGGCCTGGAGAGAAGACCAGCAGAGACCATCCTGTGCCTTCCACATAAGAAAAGAGCCTCAGTGGAAAGTTAGCTGCCTTTCCTCTGAAGAACCAACAAAATAAATCCCCTTTTATTAAAAGCCAATCCATCTCTGGTGTGTTGCATTCCGGCAGCTAGCAAACTAGAACAGCTGTGATCACACAGCCAACTTCTAATGCCTAATTATCACTTAGCAAGGCAGAAGCTGATGTTGGAATATTGGGGATGGGACTGAAAAGGGCTCAAGCAGGGTTTCCTTTTAAACGCAATTCAATGAGTTTTCCCTCCTCAGCCTGTGTCATCCAGGTTGTTGTTGTTGTTTTTAAAGGATAGACTGAGATATCATGTGGTTTTGAAAATAAATTAGTCCAGCAATTATTTTTCGTAGCTGAGAATAAGAGCCTGGCTACATAACGGCTTTTGTAGATGCTCTGTCATCTTGTGTAAATGAGGCTCCCTTGCCACTTGGCAATTTGTAAGTGTGAAAGTGTTACTCAGAAAACTCCCCAATGGAGTGGGTGAATGCACAGTATATGGATGAACTGAGAACATTCCTGCCCCATTCTTCTAGACAAGGTTCAGAACACTATGGTGGCCATAATTTCTAACCAAAAAATCAGGACAGAAGAATCTCCACAGGTATAGGGAAAACAATATACTATTTGGAAATTGGCTCTGCCCTGGGAAATCCAAGATATCAGTTTACCTTCCTCAAAAGGAAAAGCATAAGATTCTCTAACCTACAATAGCAGGTCTTGACAGCAAGATGGGACCCCTAAAAGGAAACTGCAAGAGATTTCCTGAAATAGAACAACGGAAAATGGGAGACAATTGCATTCCTCTTAGCCAATGTGGCTCTTTGATCTGCTGCTACACGTATGCTTTGAGTGGGTTGAATTAAAACATAAAATATAGATGCTCATATTCTCATAACTATCTATATCTTGGTATTCTAGAAAAATGATATATACTTTAATATTTATCAGTCAAATCACTTATGAATTATATTTATGTTATATTAATTATATTTGATTAATTACTTAAAAAATGACTTTCATGAAGGAAATAGTGAGCTCTCAGCCTTTGAATTTATTCAGTCATTTCCTGTATCATCTCGTTTGATCCTCAAAAGCATTTGCCAGAAAACTAAGTAGTCAGGAAAATGGATTGGAGCAGAAGTTAGGACAGGAACTTGGATCTCTGAACTGCTGGTCCAGTGTTGTTTACCTAACTCTGTATTAGTTAGGGTTCTCTAGAGAAACAGAATAAACAGGGAACACTTGCAAATATAAAATTTATAAAAGTGTCTCACATGACTGCAGGAATGCAGAGTCCAAAATCCACAGGGCAGGCTGCGAAGCCAATGACTCCGATGGATGGCCTGGATGAACTCCACAGGAGAGGCTCACCAGCCAAAGCAGGAATGGAACCTGTCTCCTCTGAGTCCTCCTTAAAAGGCTTCCCATGATTAGATTTAGCATCACCAATTGCAGAAGACACTCCCCTTTGGCTGATTACAAATGGAATCAGCTGTGTATGCAGCTGACATGATCATGACCTAATCCTATGAAATGTCCTCATTGCAACAGACAGGCCAGCGCTTGCCCAATCAGATAAACAGGTACCACAACTTGGCCAAGTTGACACGTGTCCCTAACCATGACAGTCCACCCCTTGTCAACTTGGCACCTATATATATATCACCTTAAACCATACTTAATTTCCAAATGAAAACAAATAAGCACACATTTTTTTTCTTTTACCCGACAATACTCAACTGTCCTGCATATAACTGGAAACACATTAAATCTCTCCGGAATAGGGTGCAAATCCTTGGGCAACATTCATTCTTAAACTTGATATCTTACAACTTAAATAGTATAACATGAACAAAACAGCATTACAGTCCTCGTTTCTGTAACTGATCACATGGTCGAAGTTCATATTTATCACTACCTTCTTCCACTACCCATTCCATGTTCCCTTTCCCCTCAGCAAGCACTTCAGCTGGCCGTGGTTCTTTGCCTGGTGGGGTGAAGTTTCAGAGCCGTTAGTAGTCCTGCCTGGATTGTGCTGTTGCGGGTTTCCATTGATTTTAATCACAGGGCATGGTAGTACTAATAGACGCCCTAGGGGATCTCCTATATTCCAAGAAAACTCTTTACCTCCATTGTGTAGTTGCAGTCCTACTTCCTTCTGATAGCCAGGGTCAGTTGCCCCAGAGAGTAATGTAATCCCCTTCTTGGCTTGTTGATGCAGAGGCATAAGTAGCCCAAAGTGACCAGGTGGCAATCTTAATTTCCAGTTCAGTGGTATCACTGTTGTTTTTCCTGGAGGAAGCACACCCCATTTTGGAACTAAAACCTGTAGACCAGCAGAACTCAGGGTAGCAGGGACAGGAAGCAAAAATTTTCCTAGTGGATGACTAGGGGTAATAGTGAGCGGTACCACACCCATTTCCACCCCTTGGTTCCTGGACCCATGGATCCTGGCTATGGGAGAAACAGCACCATACAGCGGACGCTGATTCAGAGCATACACAGCTTCCTGGAGAACATTACCCCAGCCTTTCAAGTTTTTGCCACCTAGTTGGCACCGTAATTGAGTTTTCAAAAGGCCATTCCACCATTCTATCAATCCAGCTGCTTCTGGATGATGGGGAACATGGTAAGACCAGAGAATTCCATGAGCATGTGCCCATTCCTGCACTTCATTTGCTGTGAAGTGTGTTCCTTGATCAGAAGCAATGTTATGCAGGATACCATGACGATGGATAAGGCATTCTGTAAGCCCACGGATGGTAGTTTTGGCAGAAGCATTGCATGCAGGGAAAGCAAACCCATATCCAAAGTATGTGTCTATTCCAGTTAGAACAAATCGCTGCCCTTTCCATGAAGGGAGTGGTCCAATGTAATCAACCTGCCACCATGTAGCTGGCTGGTCACCTTGGGGAATGGTGCCATATCGGGGGCTGAGTGTGGGTCTCTGCTGCTGGCAGATTGGGCACTCAGCAGTGGCTGTAGCCAGGTCAGCCTTGGTGAGTGGAAGTCCATGTTGCTGAGCCCATGCATAACCTCCATCCCTACCACCATGACCACTTTGTTCATGAGCCCATTGGGCAATAAAAGGAGTTGCTGGGGAAAGAGGCTGACTGGTATCCACAGAACGGATCATCTTATCTACTTGATTTTTAAAATCTTCCTCTGCTGAAGTCACCCTCTGGTGTGCATTCACATGGGACACAAATATCTTCATGTTTTTAGCCCATTCAGAAAGGTCTATCCACATACTTCTTCCCCACATACCTCTTTGTCACCAATTTTCCAATTATGGTCTTTCCAAGTCCCTGACCATTCAGCCAAACCATTAGCAACAGCCCATGAGTCAGTAGACAAATGCACCTCTGGCCAGTTTTCCTTCCAAGCAAAATGAACAACCAGGTGCACTGCTCGAAGTACTGCCCACTGGGAGGATTTCCCCTCACCACTCTCATCAAGGACACCTCAGAAAGGGGTTGTAATGTTGCAGCTGTCCACTTTCAGGTGGTACCTGCATATCGTGCTGAACCATCTGTAAACCAGGCCTGAGTTTTCTCTTCCTCAGTCAATTCACTGTAAGGAACTCCCCAAGAGGCCATAGCTCTGGTCTTGGAAAGAGAAGGTAATGTGGCAGGAGTAGAAACCATGGGCATTTGTGCCACTTCTTCATGTAACTTACTTGTGCCTTCAGGACCTGCTCTGGCTCTATCTCGTACATACCATTTCCATTTTACAATAGAGTGCTCCTGTGCATGCCCAACTTTATGGCTTGGTGGGTCAGACAACACCCAACTCATGATAGGCAACTCAGGTCTCATGGTAACTTGGTGGCCCATGGTTAAGCGTTCAGTCTCTACTAAGGCCCAGTAGTAGGCCAAAAGCTGTTTCTCAAAAGGAGAGTAGTTATCTGCAGCAGATGGTAAGGCTTTGCTCCAAATCCTAAGGGTCTGTGTTGTGATTCTCCTATAGGGGCCTGCCAAAGGCTACAGACAGCATCTCTATTTGCCACTGACACTTCCAGCACCATTGGATCTGCTGGATCATACGGCCCACGTGGCAGAGAAGCTTGTACAGCAGCCTGCACCTGTTGCAGAGCCTCCTCTTGTTCAGGTCCCCACTCAAAATTAGCAGCTTTTCTGGTCACTCGATAAATGGGCCGGAGTAGCACACCCAAATGAGGAATATGCTGTCACCAAAATCCAAAAAGACCAACTAGGCGTTGTGCCTCTTTTTTGGTTGTGGGAGGGGCCAGATGCAGCAACTTATCCTTCACCTTAGAAGGGATATCTCGACATGCCCCACACCACTGGACACCTAGAAATTTTACTGAGGTGGAAGGCCCCTGTATTTTTGTTGGATTTATCTCCCATCCTCTGACACGCAAATGCCTTACCAGTAAATCTAGAGTAGTTGCTACTTCTTGCTCACTAGGTCCAATCAACATGATATCATCAATATAATGGACCAGTGTGATGTCCTGTGGGAGGCAGAAATGATCAAGGTCTCTGCAAACAAGATTATGACATAGGGCTGGAGCGTTGATAAACCCCTGAGGTAGGACAGTGAAAGTATATTGCTGACCTTGCCAGCTGAAAGCAAACTGTTTCTGGTGGTCCTTACTAATAGCTATTGAGAAAAAAGCATTTGCCAGATCAATAGTTGCATACCAGGTACCAGGGGATGTACTGATTTGCTCAAGCAATGATACTACATCTGGAACAGCAGCTGCAATTGGAGTTACCACCTGGTTGAGTTTACAATAATCCACTGTCATTCTCCAAGACCCATCAGTTTTCTGCACAGGCCAAATAGGAGAGTTGAACAGGGATGTGGTGGGAATCACCACCCCTGCATCTTTCAAGTCCTTAAGAGTGGCAGTAATCTTTGCAATCCCTCCAGGAATACGGTATTGCTTCTGATTTACTATTTTGCTTGGTAGGGGCAGTTCTAGTGGCTTCCACTTGGCCTTTCCCACCATAATAGTCCTCACTGCACGAGTTAGAGAACCAACGTGGGGATTCTGCCAGTTGCTCAGTATGTCTATGCCAATTATACATTCTGGAACTGGCAAAATAACTACAGGATGGGTTTGGGGGCCCACTGGACCCACTGTGAGACAGACTGAGCTAAAACTCCACTGATCACCTGGCTTCCATAAGCCCCCACTCTGACTTGTGGTCCAGAGTGATGTTTTGGGTCCCCTGGAATTAATGTCACTTCTGAACCAGTGTCTAATAATCCCCAAAATATCTGATCATTTCCTTTTCCCCAATGCACAGTTACCCTGGTAAAAGGCCATTGGTCTCCTTGGGAAAGACTTAGAGGAAGATTAACAGTATAAATTTGTGGCAGTGTAACAGGTTTCTCCCCCACAGGGACCTGGCCTCCCCTTCATTCAAGGGGCTGAGGGTCTGTAAACTGTTTCAAGTCTAGAAATTGATTAAGGGGCCGTGACTCTGTGTTTTTGTAATTCAGGTTAGACTTCTGTTCCCTTGACCTAGAACTCTTTTGTTTATACAGCTCCAACAAGAATTTAGTAGACTGCCCTTCTATTGTATTTCTAGGCACCCCATGATTTACTAGCCAATGCCACAAATCTCTGCGTGTCATATAATTTTGATGCCTCCTTTGAGTTTGCTATTATAATAGCCGCGTCTACCCTGTCTTTGGTGATTAAGTGCTACCACCTGGCTTCTGCCAACTCGGGATCCTGTCATCCCCATTGTGTTTAAGGATTCCAGCTCAGTGACAGCAGTTCCTACAGTAATATCTGGCCTACAGAGAAGTGCAACCACAGAGCTCTTTAGGGATGATGGTGCTAGTCTCACAAATTTATATCTCACTGTTCTGGTAAAAAGTGCATCCTCTGGACATTCCTGGGGTGTAAGAGCAGGCTTTGCATGATAAATCCACTCCAACATTCCAATCTCTCTAAGCCTCTGGATCCCCTCATCTACATTATACCAGGGCAGTTCTGGCATTTCAACCTCAGGTAATGTTGGCCACCTTTTGATCCATGTTTCAACCAACCACCCAAACAAGCTGTTAACACCTTTTCTAACTGCTCGAGCTATAACATTGAATGCAGAATCTCTGCTTAGTGGGCCCATATCAATAAATTCAGCCTGATCCAGCCTTATATTCCTCCCACCATTATCCCACACTCTTAAAATTCATTGCCACACATATTCCCCTGATTTCTGTCTATATAAAATGGAAAACTCACACAGTTCTTTTGGAGTATAATGTACCTTCTCATGTGTGATACTTTGCACCTTATCTTTAGGGGCCTGTTGGGACTTTAGTCTAGTTATAGGTCTAGAAGAATGAGGGGTGGGGGGGTGGATCATGAAAAGAATTAGAAATATCTTCCAAGCCATTTGCTTCAGGGCCTTCATTTGCAGTTTCATCTGGTGAAACAGGATTAATCACTCTAGGGCTAATTCCTTCAGGAGGATGTTGGGTGGCCAATTCCTCAAGGCAGGCTGGAGGTGGGGTGGCTATGTCCTCAGGGCAGACTATTACAGGGTTATCTAAAGAAGGCTCAGCATGGTCTAGGGTTTCAACCTCACCCCCAACATCATTATCAATCCATATGTCACCATCCCATTTTTCAGGGTCCCACTCCTTTCCAATCAATGCCCTCACTTTAATGGCAGACACCATGCAAGACTGAGATTTCAGTTTACGTTGTAAAGTTGCTACTCTCACAATAAGATTCTGAGTCTGATTTTCAGAGATCTCAAGTCTACGGCTACAGGAAATAAGATTTTCCTTCAGGATACTCATAGAAACATCTACATCTTTCAGACGGTGCTTAAGCTTCTCGTTTGAAGCGTTAAGCCCATCCCTTTCACCCCTTAATGTAGACAGTGTATCTAACAACAACCAACCAACATCTCTATAACTCTTATTTCTACAAAACTCTGTAAAGGTGTCAAAAACATTATCCCCCAGAGTCTGGCTTCCTACAAGCGAAGCAATAGGAGAATCGAATGATTATATTTTGACTATCTCCTTTGCCAACTCACTCCATGGATTGGGAGTGTCATTCTGATTACGGGAATCAGAGTCCTTAGTGTCTCTGAGTCCAGTCAGAGTAGAAAACCATTCATAAAAACCCATTTTTAAGATTCTGTTCCTTAAGAACCACTCCTGGTACCAAGATGTATTAGTTAGGGTTCTCTAGAGAAACAGAATGAACAGGGAACACTTGCAAATATAAAATTTATAAAAGTGTCTCACATGACCGCAGGAATGCAGAGTCCAAAATCCACAGGGCAGGCTGCGAAGCCAATGACTCCGATGGATGGCCTGGATGAACTCCACAGGAGAGGCTCACCAGCCAAAGCAGGAATGGAACCTGTCTCCTCTGAGTCCTCCTTAAAGGGCTTCCCATGATTAGATTTAGCATCACTAATTGCAAAAGACACTCCCCTTTGGCTGATTACAAATGGAATCAGCTGTGTATGCAGCTGACATGATCATGACCTAATCCTATGAAATGTCCTCATTGCAACAGACAGGCCAGCGCTTGCCCAATCAGATAAACAGGTACCACAACTTGGCCAAGTTGACACGTGTCCCTAAACATGACATACTCTATAGAACCATTTGGAAAATCCTCCTTAAAGCAGAGTCCAGAGTATAGAGAAGGTTAAAGAGGGTTTAATGACCCAGAAAGCAGTAAATTATACAAGTGATTCATGTCAGTGTATTTCCTCTACTTTCTCTACCTCAAATCATAAATAAGTAAGTATACAAATAAACATACCCACCTTTCCAACACCCCAAATTTAATCACTACTAGCAGACTCTGTATTTTGGGTAATTTTTGTCTTTGCAGATCATTAGAAACACTATATAATCCATTCTCTAGTTTGCAGCTGGAATGACCCTTTCCAAAGCACAAGTGTGCCAGACCTTTCCTTAATGTCTTCCCATTGTTTAGAATGAAGGCAGAAATTCCAATCCCAAATTTCAGAGCCCTGCCCCTCTGCTGCTCTGCCCTCCTCTGTGCTTCAGTGGCATTGGCCTTCTTACAGTCCCTAAAATGTGCCGTGTTTCCCCCACATACAGCACCTTTCCACATTCCAAGGAGGTTTCTTGCCCTTCCTTCCACACTCCTAACAGAACCCCATGCCACCCACCACGGTCCTGTTCATTCTTTGACCTCAGTGATAGGCCACTTCCTCAGGGAAACTCTGCCTTGCCTTTTTCACCTGGTCAGATTTCTCCCTTAATGAATGTTTTGAAGCCACCATGTTCCTTTCCTCCATGGTTCTTACCTCTTTTCATCATCATGCGTTTGTGTAATTATTTAATGCCTGTATCCTCACTGATGTATAAGGACCAGGAACACAAAGATTGTTTTTGGTTTTGTGTTGATATGTCTGCATGACTACTGTAGAATTTAGCATGATTTAGACGTTTGAGAAATATCAGTGAGTGAATGAATTTTGTAAGAAGCCAAATCTGAGAGCCTGAGGTTGCCCTGACATCTGCTTAATTACAAGAACACAAGCTTAGTAACTGCTACAATGGACTAGATACCACTTTAGAGCTGAAAGGAAACATAAATCACAGCAATGTGGTCAGTCTCTCTGACTCTGGGTCTTTCCTATTGCACCACAAAGTCCCCCTCAATAAGCAGCCCACCTCCCCAAGAACAGAGTTTCCCGTCAATCAAATCCTCCCATCTTCAGGAATAAGGGTGGAGTCAGCTGCCCAACAATCGGAGGAGGTCATGCAGAGTGTCATGGCTTAGGGAGGGGCAGGTCCAGGTATGGGCCTTGATGATGTTGCAGTTGGGGAATTTCAAATAAGGAGTAGGGAAAGGGCCAATGTGTTCAACATTCCAGAGTTCTGTTTTTAAGGTGTTGGATTATTATCAGGTGTGCCCAGTCTAGCATTTTCATGCATGAGGAGAGAATGTCAGTCCATAATAATATTTGAGCGCTTACAGAATGACAAGAGAAAGCTTCAGATGTTGGTTTGACCATTAAAAAATTTACAATTTCAATTGCAGTCATTTGTAAGAATCATTTATTATTTAATTATTTTATTATCAGTGTGCATTTGGCAAGCTGTTTTCTCTGATTATTTCTGAAGGCATTTTTCTTCAACCTTTTCTTTTTAATTATAGAGGGAACTACTCTCTGTTTTCCCTCCATTTTCCAAGCCAGTTGACATTATGGCACAAACGCTCACATCTTAGGCTGAGAAGCCCTGAGCTGGTAGAGCTCAGCCTTTTTCTTGGTCCTACAGTCCTGGTCCATCCAATTAACTATCACCCAGAAGCTTTGTTCTATACAATACTGAGAATATAACCCCCATATTCCTATTGCACTGAATGCCTTGTAAGCTGAGGTAAACAAGAACTTCAGCTTGGACTGAGACACACCAGGGCCAAAATCATTTCTGCTGTTCCAGGTAACACCTAAGAGATAATGTGGGTACCACAGGCCCCAGAGAGGCCAGGCCTACAGGTGTCTTGGCCCTGGAGAATTCACATTTGCTGTGAGCTTTTCTGAGAGACCCAGTTACAAGAAGTCCTGATCCTCCAAAGGTTTTGCTGAACAGCTAAGGACCAGCTGCCCCTCCTTAGTGCTGTGATCCTGACAACTATCCTTTGTCCTTTGGAGACTAAGGCCGAGACTAGGGTGAAGCAAGCAAAGTGTGTAGGCCACAAAATTTAAGGTGATTCCCAGCCTGATACTGTCAGCCCTACATCTTCTTCACCCCTGAATTCCTAACATCTTCCCATTCATCATCCTCCACAGCCTTCATTGCACACTGTTGTCCATCCACACACTTAGCCTCATCTTTGACTCTTCCCTCCTCCTTAACCTAGAAATCCACTCAATCTGTGCACTCCTCTCCATCTTACCCTCTATCCCTCACCCTGGACTTTGACACCTGTCTCCTGACGGTCTTCCTCATCCATTCTTGCCCAACCAATTCTCCAGTGTATTCTGCACTCAACATCCAAAGTAATTTAAAAAAAAATAAAATTCTGAATTTTACTTGCTTAATACTATTAGATGGCTTCCCAATACTCTTATTAAAAATAAAATCTCATCATAAATTTCTCGCTTGAGCTATCCAGCTCTTTGGGCCCTGGCACCGAGCCGCCTCTCCAGGTACCTCCGTATACCACTCTCACCCCCTGCCCAGCACACTCTGACCACTCCCCTTCTTTTCTACCTCCGAACATTGTTAACCCTTTGGGCTGCTCTCTGCCCCTTTCCAATCCTTAAGAGCTCAGTCCAAATATCTCTTCCTCAAGAAACGTTTCCCTGATCTCCAAAACAGCCTCAGACCACCTGATACATAATTAATAGCTCCTTCTATTCCCCCTTTATCACAATTATAATATATATATATATATATATTTAATTACTTGTTTACTGCCTCCTTGAGACAAGACCCACATTTGTCTTTCGCCCCTGGGTTTTTAGCATCTAAAACAATGGCTTGTATAATATAACCATTCAATAATTACTTGTAAATCATATGAATGAGTGGCTGTAGGACCTGGCCCTGAGTTGTCCAGGAAGAGAGAACAAGCAGTTCTCCTATTGCAGGATTCCAATATGCATGAATTTCAGTTACCATGATTTAGTTAAATACTACCATTCACCCTACAACACTGCTCAAGTATCAGTTATCTTGGTATATTAACTATGAGTGATTGCATAAAGAACAAACTTCCCTGCCAGCTCTTCAGAACATAAATCGTTATGTAAATAACAAATGCTCACCATGACCATTAACCAATCACATCATTTCTGTGCAACTGTCATTCAGTTCATGCACAGACAGCAAAGTGTGGAGTTGCATGGCCTCCTTGTCTCCTAGTGCTAAGTCTTTGTGGCATTGTACCAAAGTGGATAAGTGAAAAAGGGAATTGGCCGATAAAGATGAAAGCACAGAAGAGAAATAAAAAGCAATAATGCTCAAAATGAAATCTGAAACTGATGCAAACAGAGTAATAGAAGAGGTTGCTGACCATGGAAAAGTTGACACTATCACCATTCAAGAGACTCTTGAGGTACCGACAGAAGAACTTAGTGAAGGTGAATTTATCAGCATAAATGAGAGAAACAATTGTGACAAAATGCATGAATATGTTCCAGAAGAATTAATACCAAAAAAACCCTAATATTAAAAGAACTCTCAGAAATAATTCATGATATAGAAAGTGAAAAGAATAAAATGTTGAAAATTGATCCAAAGTTAGAAACTTGATAATTCATCAAAGCATAGAAAAGATACTCACTCCATATTGTATGTTAGAGATGATAAGAAAGCATTGCTCAAATGCTTGATAAACTTTCACAAAGAATTAAAACATATTCTCAACATCTTTGTTTTAAATTGCAATGTACTAAATAAATATTAGTTTTATTAATTTTTTCATTCTCTTATAATTTATAACCAAAAATAATCGAATTTTTAATTTGACAAAATGTTTAAATGTCACAGAACAATGGTAATTTTTCATGTTTATTATCGAGATTACTTTGCATGGTTTCAAATTGCATGGTCATTTTTATAGTCACAAACTCCCTGCAAAGCAAGGATTACCCATATTTAGATCTTAGGGCCAAGTCAAAATGTATGAGTGTGTGTTGCCTGGGATAAAGGGAGGTAAACTAGGTTAAGTATTATCAGTTCACAAAGACCCCATAAACCAGGAAGAGATATCCATTAAATACAGACAATGGAGACAAAGTCCTGACACCAGAATTTTAACTAATCAGTCTAGAGATGAAGTAGAAAAACAAACAAATAAAACAGAAAATAAATATTAATGACAAGAAAACCAAAAGATTAAGCCAGTTCTTGATGCATCAGATATGCCAGTTCTGGTGCTAAATGTGCCTGAGGCTTTGCTGATATTTACAGTAGTAGAAATTTCCCTGGAACAGGAAGAGACCCTTAAAAGATTCAGGAGTTTCCAAGAGGCTAGCCAAAGGCTCTTCTTTTGTGCAGAAGGAGATCTTTTGCCCTAGGTTGTCCAGGGTCCCGAAATGGATGCAGAAGGCTGTGAAACTGGACTGTGTCTACAATGGATTTAACAAAAGGAAATGCAAAGAGAAGTGACACTCAGGTCACTTTTTTAAAACAATGGTTTGATGCATGGTTATGAAGGAAAGAGAGGGAGCAGTGAGCGTGGCTTTGTTCACTATATGATCCCTCTTGGTTCCAAGGATTGAGTCATGAAGAAAATTAATAACAGCTTTGGACTTGGAGTATGCCCACTTAGTCAGAGTTTGGTTCCAGAGCTGTGAATGTGGGCAGGGCCAATAGAACACTTCCCTACACAATATCTGGGGATAGTGCTCCTTGGGGAGGCATCTTTATGTGGAACCTCAGGCAACTGGCAGGGATGGCACAGGATTGAGATGGGGAGAAGGTTCTGTCAATGGCAATGGAGAATGGGTTCACCAGGTGTTCAACAGGTGAGACTGTGTCCACCAGGTGTTCAACGGGTAAGACTATGGGCCACAGCATGGTATCACTGGCAGATCGGGTGCACTCAGCTCCCCTCTGCTACACACACGTCCATACACAGGGTCTGTGATCACAGTACATAGAAAACCATGGCCCTTTCAGAACAAAGGAACTTAACTTCCTGACTTCTAGCCAAGTGAGAAACCAGGAAGATCCCCATGACTTTCTTCCTGGAGCTTGGAAATAGTGGTTGGATAGTTTGGATATGAAGGTCAAGGTCTCCAGGCTACTGATAGTTGTCTCAGGGGGTGTGAGCATCAGCATCAGGAATACTGCAGGATGGGCATAGGAAGAGCCCTGAACCCCATACACAGCCATATATCCCTGGTAGGCAGCATGGGATGAAGAGGCATCTCTGTTCTTACACCAACAACCTATCGGTATGAACTGGGGACCCGAGGATGGGAACTCAGGACCTGGGCCTGACAGCTGGGCATGGTGTGGGGAATCAGGAGCAATAAATCAGGCAATAAATCAGGCCCTAGCAAGAAGAAGATATCTGGAGTCACAAGATCCAGGGCAGGAAGTTCCCAAGAGTTAAAAATTGAACAATAATCATTGTTAAGAAACAAAAAGAATGGGATGTATTGTGCAAGAGCAAATGGCATTTCTCTGCTTCTGTAGATAAAATTGCTTGCTTACAGCTGCAAACCAAGATGTGGCTCAAAAAGATAATGTCCTTTTTCCTGCTTCTGTGGATACGCTTGTGGTTTTTACCTTTATAAGTCCCCCTTGAGAACTCCTCAGGACTGCTCTCTGATTCCTCTTTCTTGAGTTTCTGAGGCAGTCGCTGGCCGGCTAATAAAGACTCCTAATTGGCTTGCAAATTGCTTTGACTTGTGTGGTCTCTCTTCTGGTGCACCCCACAACAATGGAAGAATTACTGCTATGTCCATCCTTCTGCAGGTTCTGGCTTCTGATGGGCACCCAGGGTGGCTCCTATGAGCTTGTCATGGGTCCTTGTGGTACTTCAGAGAAAAAGTGTCTGAAATACCCTCTGGTATTTGACACTTCCTGGGGTTCTGAAATTATCTTTAACACCAAAATGGCCCTCAGTTACCAGCTTGGAGATGGTGAGGCAGGCAAAGGCAGGCTTAGACACTGAAAAGCAGAAAGAGCTGTGGAATCTGGAGATGAGAGGAAGATATGGAATTGGGGAGGGGATGGCATTTGAATCCACTGGTAAATCCAGGTTCAATGGGCCTGTATCCAGCATAGTTTGTGCATGTGTGTGGTGGGGGATAGGACTTTCTTTTAAAATTGCAGTTAACCTCACAAGAAGTCACTGGAATCTTAGACATTCAGGTCCCTTTCTTCTGTGATTTCTTCAGAAATTTACAAAAATGCTTACATAGAAATGTTTCCTGATGGCAGCCTGGCTTCTCCCTCCTCCCCAAACAACTCTGTGGCTCCCAGACACTCCCAGCACTCATGAGGGACAATGCAAATGAGGGGCCCTGAGGCTTAAGATTTATTAACTTTCAGGTAAATCTGCCTGGGTGGGCCTCGGAGATACATGCCAGCGCCGTGGGAGGGGCACAGAGCTGCTAAGAGCATGGACAAGTATGGACCCCTGTCTCTTTCATCCTTTTTGCAGGGGTTCTCACATAGTATGTGCCCTCCACACACTTTCATTGAGTGACTAGAATTTTTAGCAGCATAACTGAGAGACTTAAAAAGTGAACATTAATAAGACCAAAGGACCCATTTCAGAAAGGCTAAAAAATAAATCTTTCCACAGTTCTTAAAGTATCAACTGGGTTGTTCTTCAGCCCAGAGTGACTGACTGACTCTTCACAGCCTGCCCTAATCAATGTGATTAGAGTTCCTTGGTGCAAAGGCCTCACATAGATCTTTCCATTACACCAATTGATGTCCCACTGTCCCTCCATCCTCTCCCCATACCCATGTCCTCTTCTCCACCCTACTATATGGTCCATTTTCCTCTGCATACAGTCCAACAGACAGCAACTGTAACAAAAGTAAATTGTTCACATTGACTAAAATGAGCCATCACACATATGAAGGGTCTGAGGGATGCTGGTCAATAACCATTGCTCCAGAGTTTCTACTCAGAAAGAAAACAAGCATATGGCCGATCTCACTCTTACACATGCCCTTTGATTCCACAAGAAAACGTCTTGCTTGCATTGTCAAATGTTTGGGGCATGCTTTTGTTCAAAGGGAATGGTACTTAGAAGAGTATATAAAGCTGAGGCGCTAAGTTGGAGGAAGGCAGCAGCCTCAAACCTTGCCCCACTTGCTCCCTCCACCCTGCCACCTCCTCTGGTGGCCTTTAAAGAACCCCCAAGAACTTTGCAAGCAGGGTCAGAAAGCACTACACTAGGTGATTAGGCAGCTCTGAGAATTCCTTCAGCTGCCTCCAACAGAGAGTCCTCGGTTCACACTCCGCCCCAAGCCTCCCGTGTCGAGTGGGATGAGGGTTTTCATTGTGTGGGTAATGTATGGGTTTTAATATACAAGTTTGCAGGCTCAGTCTTCTATATACCCCATGCATTTCTGAATAGGAACCACGTCCCTGACGACTCCTCACTCTGAGCAGCAGCCAAATCTGTAGCCAGTTTCCTATAGAGCAATGCAAAAAGCCAGCAATAAAAAACCTAAATAGCAAATCAACAGGGTGTAGTTCTTGAACAAATGCACATTCATAATTTGTAACTGTGTAGTTATAAATCCCCTCCTAGAGCTTTGCTCTAATGATCCAAAACAGAGAGGAAGCTTTTATTTTTTTCTCCATTTGGGTATTGGTAAAGGGGTAATGCACGTTTGCCAACAGTACAAATATTTATTTTTTTTTACTACTTTAAAACATTACTTCAGATGTAAAGGAGTTACAGAGACTTTACTAATGCCTGGTTCTGACGTCCAGAGCAGATTTGGAGAGTTAAGATACCATCATTTGGGACAATATGTTTGGGAACAGAATCAACTATCCAAACAGGCAGTTATTGTGTATAGGAGCAAAATATTTTAAGTTGAAAGTTAACATCCTCATATAGCAGAGAGAATAAGGGTTAGGAATTTCACGTTAAATGCTAAAGGTTAAGTAACCACAGCAACGGGATTCAATAGGGGCAGAAGTAATGCTTGGATAACCCCTGCTCAGGAGGATCTAAACCAGTTCCAAACTCTGCAGCAGTGTTCTTGACCTCAAGAACTGACTAAATGAAATGCCAAGCTACTTCTGTGGTTGCACAAAGAAAAGCTAAACCCAAAGGGGCAGGATGGAATTTATATCCCTGAGTAACTATCCTATGCCAGATGCTCTCACCAAGGATTCTAATCTCATCCTCCACACAGTCCCCCTCCTAGAGATTAGGAGAGAGAAAAAAATCTCAGAAAATTAAGTGGCTGCCCCAAGGCACACACAGCTAGCAAATATAATCCCTGAGGTGGAAAGAGGTCATTCTTGCACCAAAAACACTCAGAGAGTACTACCACCTCTCTTCTACTAAGAGCTTTCTCTAGGCCACTCTTGTGTTAGGCTCCTCTCTCCCTCTCAGCCCTCTCCCTTGGTTTTCTCACCCCTCCCAATGTAATTCAGCCTCACCCATTATGAGCAAGGCTGCAACCACAAACAGCACAAACTGATTTTGACTTAAACAACAGGAATTCATTGACTCATGGTTTCAGAGACCAAAAAGTTTGCTTCACAGGGTCGTAACGCTTTGGCTGGCCGGCAATTCTTAGGTTCTCTGGTGTCTTCCTACGGGGCGATGCCCTCTCCATTCCCTCTGGTTTCCTGCACACTTCTGAGTTCCGGCTTCCAGCTCCACCCCGCAGTTTTTTCTGTCTGAATTTCTTCTGTTTGTGAAGGACTTCAGTGATCTGGATTAAGACCTAACCTCATTCATTTGGGCATTTTAGTTAAAAACAACGTCTTTAAGAGATCCTATTTACAATGGATTCATACCCAAAGGTATGCAGAGTAAGATTAAGAACCGGTCTAAATTAGGGTACCTAATAATTCAGTCCACGACACTGAGCCACCTTGAGTTTCTCTACAGCCCTGCTATTGCAAGTTCCAGTTCCTACATCCTCCATTGCTATTGCAAACTTCCTACTCACTCTTCACTCTCAACGTGTTCTGAACCCATCGTCTCCTCAATGTGACTGCTTTTATGTCTACATTCAAAGTTCTATGTTCCACTCGCAGTATAAAATTCAATAACCATATTCACTCAACAAATACTTTTTGAGACACTACAGACACAGTGGTAAAAAGATAGATATAGCCCTTGTCCAGAGGCAATTTATAGCCCTCCTGTAGGACAGGCATCAATTTAAATACAATTACACTGGCTACATCAGGCCTATGGGAGCTTATAACAAAGGGACCTGGCCCAGTTGGGGGAGGGGTCTCCCTGGAAGGAATGGTATTCCAACTGAGACCTGGAGGATGCATATAAATTAACCAGGTGAAGAAACAGAGGTGGGAAAGGAGAACAAGCTGGGGGAAGAGCAGGTGTTAAAGCCCCTAAGAAGTTCTTAAAAAACTCAAAATAAGCCTGTGTGATTGCTGTGCAGAAAGCAAGGGAGGTGGGAATGGGGATGGTGTAAGAGGAGGTGGGATGTCCTTTAAATTTGGAAAGGTAATTAAAAAAATCTTTATTTTTTCCAAGCATGTATCCCTTCCATTTATTTTTTCCCCTCCTTCTAAGACTCACATTGCACAGGTTTTGACAGTTCTTCTCTCCTACATATCTCTTAATGTGCAATATGTTTTCTCGTATCTTCATTCCTTATTTTATGCCTTCTGGGAAAATTCTTCCACCTGATCTTTTCATTCACTCATTTGTTCTTTATTTTATCCATTCTGATCCTCAGCACATCTACTAAGTTTTTATGTCAATTACTGTGTTTTTTTATCTGATTGCTATAATAACTTCTTATTCCTACTTCATGCTGCCAATATTCTCCCTTATCTTTATGACGACATTTATTATGCTCTTTTGAGCATTGTGTTCTGCCTAGTCCATTAAATTGGCCTCATCTGTGAAAGTCTCCAGTTTGATGCCTTTTTGCTCGTTTGTTTTAATAGTAGGTGCCCTCTTCTGGTTCCTTTTTTTATCAGCGTGTGAGCTCCCACTCCCTGGGGTATAACAGCGACCTTAGCTGATAATTTGTAGCTGGGAAACAATTTAAACCTAAATCTAGTTTGGTCTCCTCCCAGTGATTTAGTGAATGGGAGTGAGGAAGGCCTGCCCGGGGGAACTCTCTGGTACCACATCTGGATTGATTGATGTCTGTGTGCTGCTCCTCCACAACTGACTACGTGCCTCAGGGAAACTCCCTTTATCTCCATTTGTGATGAGCCAGCTGTCAGGATGGGTGGACACACCTGGGAAAGGAGCAGCACTCAGGGGTAGGTTCGTCTATACCACCTGCTCCCCACCCTCGCCAGACCTGAACATGACCCTCATGTTTCTCCACCATTTTAGCTCCTGCTGCTTTTCTTTGCCACAAAGTGGTCACAGAATAAGTAATTATTTGCATAGGACAATAAGAGATGGGAGAAAACAGGGACATGATTTTAAAGCTTTTCCTTAGTTTATTTGCTTTCAGAGAGCATCCTGGCCCCTCTTGCTCTGGGCTGCATCTCTCCACCTCCATTCCCACGCCCCAAATGTATTCACATGCCCACACACTAACCCAGCTCTCACCACTGCAGTCTCTCTAAGGGGTTCTCACCACGTTCGCATTGTTTTCTCAGATCCTTCAACCTCCTTCTCACTTTCATGGCATCTTCAATGTCAGGTTCAGGAGAGGGAGCCAAAATCCCACACTAGATTACCATCTTATTACTATTTACTTTTCCAAATGTAACCAGCTTAATTAAGAGTATAAACCCAATGGCTCATTTCAAAACAACTATATTTGTTCTATCTCTGCTTTCAACAGTGCACTGCCTTCTCTATGTCCTGTTCCACTTGATGGCACCTTGGAAAGATGCCATAGCTTTGCAGTCACTTCTGTTACAAAAAGTTTCAATATGGTAATTAAGACTGACTTTTCACTACTAAAATGTTTATCTAATATTAGTCAAATTTTCAATAAGACACCCAATCAAATGTCTCCCTCCCCGTTGCCACCCATACAGGGGTAAGGCATGGTCCTTACAAGGCTGCTTGCTTGGTCACTGCCCAGGGCACCATAGCTTCAGTCTCTCACTGTTAATGAGGATTATGATTGGAAGCTTCCAGTAGTAAAACCTCTTAGAAACTTGATAAAGTATCTCATGATAGAAAGAGCAGCTTTAAACATCTGCCAAGTCGAGAGAGGACAATATCACTACGAAAAGCTTTTTTCAAAAAAAAAAGCTTTTTTCTCTCCCCCAACAGATTTCTCCAAGGACTTTCCTTCATGGCCTCCTCCCATTTTGCCCTTTAAAATACCCATAAGGTGGATGATAAGCTAAGAGTTGCAAAACCATCCCCTTTGAAAGTTCTATATTGGAGAATTTGTACCTTAGAATGCAATGGTACACGATACTCAGTGTTTCTGTATTTAACTTATGGAGCTCAGTCAAAACTGAGACAGGAGAATACCATTTTAAGCATCCTATTAAATGAGCTGCACTACATAAAGAACAGGGCACACAGTTAACATTTAAAATTTCTCTGACTTCCTTTGTATCCTCCCAGGACCTAGCACAGGCTAGTTTGTGTGAAAAGAGGTAAGACTTGTCACCATCACTGCATTTCCCAGATGCTTTGTGTATCATTCATCTCTTCAGAACCTCAAAAGTCTGCTTTTGTGCCACTACCTACAATACCCCATCTCCTGGCCATCAACAGCTGCGATAGCTGCATAGGGAACTCATTCTATACTGATGTTTTCATCAGTCATCATAAAGGAAAATAAGAGTGACACTGGCTGTACAGATGAGTTTTCACACCAGGATTTGATTCCATCTTCTGGCAAAGGTCTATCCAAAATTTTGAGATCCTACTGACTTTCTGGGTGAATTTGTGGCAGCTAAACTGCTCCCTCCTTACAATGGAGAGCTTCTTGAGCTCGCGTCAAGCATAGATCCTGGGCTGGTGATGCTTATCTACTTAATTAATAAATGCTAGGTCATTGCTCTGTCCACTCATTCTGAAAACTGTCCATTAGGAGTAAAGAAATCTTGAATCTTTGAATGTTGAAGTCAGAGGGACTGGATTGCATCAATGTCAGTTCCTTGGTGTGATAATGTACTGTAGTTATTCTTACAACTGCATGCAAATGTATAATTATATCAAAATAAAAAGTTACTTTTTTCAAAAGGGACTGGAGATTATCAAGTTCAATTCATTATAAATAGAAGTTTTTACTAGATTTACAATTATATCTAACTGTCATTTATAGTTTATTTCCTCTTAGAGAAGAAGCCTCTGACTCTAAAAAAGGAGAGCAAGAAATCCTGAAATGTAGGAAGAAAATTAAAAACTAGAAAAAATATGTTTATTCCCACCTCATTGATTATGGTGCACATGCAGTATATTTCTTTTCATATAGCCTTTTCAAAATTAAAAATAATACTCGTATCTTATTTTATAGATTTAGTTTTGTATAGTGCTTTTAAAAAGACCAATTGAGAGAGAGAAAAGCAGCCATGATATTGGAGGGCTGGCCTGGTACTCACAGTTGGCCTTGGTGCTCTCCTGCTGAACATAAACAATTTCACAGAAGAACAATGTGGGGCAAGGCCATTCTGTGACCATGATGGAGCAAGACAAAAACAAAACCACTCCATAATCATGTCTGATCCCAGAGAAAACTTGTACATTGTCAAAACCACAAAATGACCAATCAAAACAGCCCCCATCCTGGCTAATACGAATGACTATTGTTTCTTAACCAATTGCATATTTTTTTTTTCAAAATGTTAGAAATTTTATTGAAGTTAACATTCCATAAGGTCATACTCATACAAGTTAACTGCAAGAAATTCCAAGCATACAAACTATCATCTATATTAACATGCCATCTTTCATCTCCAAATGTCAAAAATGTACTTAGGTTTTAATGATACAAGAAGTCTTTACAAAGTCAAATCCACTGTCCATTTGTGTTGGGTAAGAAACCTATTGTCTTCATTTCATGGAATCCATGTTAAAAGAACCCTGTCATGGTTATGGTTGTATATTGTCACGGCACTCGTGTATTAATCCATTTTCCTCAATTCCCCATAGTAGACTGCCATCTTGATTTCTCAGTGGTAGGGTCCATTTGAGACTCTTCAAGCTGATTGTGTGAAAATGCTTCCACCAGCGTCTATTATTTTGTACAGGCCCTTTAGAATTCAGTCTCAGGATTCACATTTCTCTGCAACATAAAAGACAGACTTTTCCAAAAATTTCCTTCATCCTCAAGCATAAAACTCCATTCTCAGTCTTCAAAATGGCATATAATGGCACACCTCAAATATAAGGGTTGTTTTGTTCAGAACCATCAGCAACCAAATTAATTTTAATCTTAAGTTACCAGGACAGAAAGCGGCTCTCCTCGCGCATTCCCGCCGGGCTCCCGCCTGCCATCACCCGCCGCTGCCCCTCTCGCGGCGGGCCCGGGTCCCGGCGGCGAGGCAGCCCCCCGCCCACCCGCGGGGTCTGCAGTGGGCCCCGCAGGCCCCAGGGACCCAGGACCCCGGGGCGGGGCGAATCCCAATTGCATATTTTGCTTCTGTCTTCTAGTCTTCCCTTCTTCAGAAAAGATTTATTAAGATACCCAGCTGTATAATTCCCTCACTTCTTCACAGCATCCAATCCAGTGTTCAATCCTAAAACCCTCTCCAAATCATCTAGCACAAATCCTATAATAAGACCTTTCTAACACCTTCTTACTGAGACACCCCACAATTCCCCAGGGTGTATTCTCTCACTACAATATGTAATAAACCTAACTCGTTCAACCACAAATGTGTTACTGGTGAGTTTTTTGCTGGAGAGCATTGATATGATATATTACAAGCATTCAATTCTACTATCTTACATGTGCTCGATTCTCTTTTGTAATGGCTGCATTATATTCCATTCAATGAAGGTATCGTATTTCATTTACTGCTAATGTTAGACCTTCCACTCTTTTTCAAGTTCTCCATATTGCAAATAATACTGTGCACACACTTTAGTGCACACACCACTTTGGTGCATAAACCTTTCTATCAATATTCTGGTTAGTCCCTCAGGTAAGATTCATAGAAGCAGAATTCCTGAGACAGCATCAATATTTTTAAAGTCCTTGATGCATAATATCAATCTTCATTTTACAGAGAAGAAAACTGAGAAACAGAGATGGAAAGTGACTCTCCCAAACTTCAATAACTAGCTAAGAATAGATTCAAAACACAGGTTTCTTGACTCTAAATGCAGCTTTCTTTTATTTTTTCAGACTATAAGTGGAGATGTATACATATAATCAACAAATAAAATAAAAATGTTCATGATGTGTCCATTTATGCCTAATCCATAATTACAGAAATTGCAGGGGCCCAACACCAAGGTAAAATCCACAAGCAGTCATCAATCAAACCAAGGTTCTCTGGAACCTGTCTGGCACTTGATAACATTTCTTTTATAAGTGCTTTAGGTGCATAGGCCATTTAGGCACCAATCCTCAGGTGAGTTGGCCCAAGACAGCCTGGAGCTGCCATCTCTCCTCTGGGACAGAAAACAAGCCAGAACTTGAGAAGGCAACAAGGCCTCCCTAAGGTACACTCCAGCAGCCCCAGGAGGGCCTCAAGCCTGTTTCTCCAGTTGGCTAAAAAGAGTCACTCCAGGCCAACCAAATCCCCATTCTGAGAAACTCAGCATTTGTCTTATCTGGCTCTGGTATTATTTTGGAAGTTGTTTCATAGCCTGCTGTTACGTTCTGCAATTCATATATGTATTCATTCGCCCCTTCCTCAGGTTTTAATGGATCAGCCACTGCTTTTAGGCACTGTGGGTACAGAGATATTATAAGGCTCCATACCAGCCCTCCCTGAGCTCACACCACCCTGGAAGAGGCCCCCATGCAAATGTGGATGACACACTATGCTCAGCTTTAAATAAAGAACAATTCTGGGACTTAGAAGACCCAGAATTCTGGAGGGGGGGTAAGTGCTATCAGGGAGGTCTTAGAAGAATTCATAGAGGAGGCAAAACTTGAACTTGGTGTGATTCATTTGACAAAGAATGAGAGAAAGGAGAAGAACGAGGATATTTCAGACATTAAGACATCTTAATGAAAACAAGGAAGAATGGAAACTAAGAAATATATTCTATATTTTTGATGAAGAAATTTTCTGGCATAGAGTCTTGATATTATGCTTTGGAAGAGTGTTGATCTAATTTGGTTTTCAGCTCCACCCCATTGCTTGGGGTTTAGTCCTAGGCCAGGATATTACCTCTTTGGAAAATTCCTTAGAAAAAATAAATGATAAATACAGATTTTCCTAGGCTGTTGTGAATATTAAATGTAATATGTAAACATTTCTAGTATAGCCTGGCCTAAAGAAGGCACAAAATAAACACTAGAAGCTCTTCAGTAAACGTTAATATTTCTTTCTACCTTCTAGAGACAAAGGTAATCTTCTACATGGGAATTTCTCATAAATGGCTGCCCAGGAAACCTTCCCAGGGAACCAGGGAGGTCTGGGATTAGCTTAGGTTGAATGGATTACATTTACTCCTATCAAAGATTTTGTACTACTAATAATCACAGGTTTTATAAGAACCCTAAATCTTGATATACCCCAAGCCCGAACAGAGTAGGCAATAGATGATGACCTAGCTGAGAGAAAAGATAAAATACATTTTGCATTTTTGAGTATTTTTACCTGTGTGCATTGACCTTTTAAAATTTAACCACAACAAACAAACAAAAAATTAACCATAACAATAAGGTTAGCTTTAGGGGTACCTGGTGATGCTAAATGTAAAAGTGTCCAGAAGGTGCACACCTCCTAAAGGTAGAGCTACTCATGGCAAGGACACTGAGACAGGCAGGGGTACAACCTAAATCATCCCTGCCGGAAACGTTGACCGGAGGCTCAGCCTGGTAAGGAGAACAAGACCAGTTAACTGAGGTTGGCAAAGGATCTTGGGAGTTGGGGCTGGCAGAGGATCTTGGGAGTCGGAGCTGACAAAGGATCTTGGGAGTTGGGGCTGGCAAAGGATCTTGGGAGTTGGGGCTGGCAAAGGATCTTGGGAGATTCTTAAATTCAGGTCCCATACATACATGAGAAGTACTTCTGATTGATACCACTTTGGGAAGCAAAAAACTTTTAATTGTCCTCAGGACCCTTCTGTAAACAACGCATGAAAACATAATTTAGAGCACAGATATGCATCTAGGGAGGACATGATACAATGGGGAGCTTTGGAACTAGGCCCATGGGGTACAAATAACAGCTCAGTCCTTTGCTAGCTAAGTGTTCTGTGGCAAGTTGCTTAACCTCGCTTAGCTTCAGGGTCTTCATCTATAAAAAGTATTTGATTATACCTGCATTGTCAAGTTGATGTGACAATTAATCAGGATCATGCCATAAATTCCCTGTTTCCTATGGTCATTAATTCAATCTTCATTCACCTCCCTTCCCCAGCACTTTCCCCCAGCCTCTGTGGCCTTGTTTCCACTAATTAGGCAGTTCACCAGTAGAGGACTGGGCTGTGCAAACTCACACACAGCCTTTCAGCACAGCAGACCTCCAATCTCAGGCCTTGTATTCAGTTCCTCCTCCTTTTACTCCACCTTCTCCTCTGTCCCTTCATCAGGCTTCCAGATAACGCCCCTCCTACCTCCACAGTGCCGGCATAGCCACCCTTCACATCTTATCTGCATCTGTCACACTCTAGCCTCCCTACTCTCCAAGCTGCAGACTCGTTTGTGACACCTCCAACTTGAAACTACCCCTGAGCAGTGTGGGAAAGAAATATTGGGCTTCCTGGTCAACTTGGTTAAATAAATATTAACAAAGTACTCTTTTTAAATTTTTTAAATTGAAGACTGAATGCCTACTCTGTGCCAAGTACTTTATTAGCTATCGCAAATATAGAGACTGAATAGTTTCTCTCCTTGGTAAGCAAGGAAGGCAGGCCTTATTTATATATTATATAAATAATAAATGTACCAATAAATATGTATTCCAGGTACAGAGGTCACACAGGTGAGGGTGAGATTTATTTTGTTTGGAAGGAAGCAAGTAGACCAGAAAGAAAAGCTTAAAGATGAGTTGACACATGAGAAACATTTTTAAGGGTGAATAAAGTTCATTAAATGGATGAAAGAGGGAAAGACACTGCAGAGAGAGGAAGCAACAAATAAAAGAGAACTAAAATTAGCATGGGCATTCAGATTCTAGATGAACTGGAAGATCAGAAAATGGAAGGAAGATGAAGGAGGTGACTGTCGGGAAATTAAACTAAACAAATTACAGTTAGGCAAATCATGGAAGGCCTTGCAGTCTCCATGCACAGGAAATTGAAATGTATCTGCCCATCAATGGGAAGCCATTGGATGGTATTACAGAAAAGAATGTGTACATTATGATGTGATATGTGTTTCAGAAAGCTCACCCGGGCTGCATGGTAGGGAACGGATTGAGAGTCAAATCCTAAGGGAAGCAAGCAGGGAAATCAGAGGCCACCACTCCCTGCAGACTCATTTGTTACACCTCCAACTTTGTGACACCTCCAACCTGGAACTGCCCCTGAGCAGTGTGGGAAAGCTCACAGCACCTAGCAGGATGCTTGCAGATGAGAAAGGGGAGCTGAGCACCACTGGGTCAGCTTAGCTTAGCTCTTCTCAGGATCCCCAACCAACCCCAGGCTTGAATTCACCTCCTAATACAACTCAGGGCATTTGGGGAGAAAACAAAAACAAAACAGTTGATAACACTTCTCAATAAGAAGGTAAAATATTTCCAGAAATTGTTTTCCACAAGACTCCAGATAGATGTGCCAACTTTCCTCCAAGTTAGCCTCCAGCTGTGAGCCTGATCTGGCCTCAGTTCTGGAAGAATGGAGGGCTGGGGATGGAGCATGTGCCTTTCCCCACGTGATTAAGGTGCGTTGTTTCTTTCCCCAGCACCCCATCACTTCCAGTTGTGAATCTGATGAAGCAGAGTGTTGCTCCACCATGAGCCTTGCACCTAGGAAGAAGAAATGTTGAGGTAAAGAGTGTAGCTAAACAAAGATTGATTGCCTCCCCAGGAGGAAGCATAAGCAGATGTTCCTACACCCACTCAGATGTCCCCCTTCATTGCTCAGAGCCGGGAAGCCCAAGCATCGGTGCCAGAGAAGGAACTTTAGTACTTCATTTTCCTAAGACATTTTCCTAGGAAATTTCCTCTTTCTCGGGACTTTTCTCTCACTTGGTTTTTCTCATCAAGAGACTGTGAGAAATAGCTGGCTTTTAGCTATTTTTGAAGGTTTTGAAGGTTTTGGATACAGACACCATCCAAAAAGAATTCTTCATTCCCAAAATGTGTGCTTGGTCTATTTTGTTTACCAGTTAACAGGGGCATAACCATAATGGGACACTGTAAATGCAAGGGGGAACAAAAGGTACCCAGCCAAAGTCCCTTAAAATTAATTGATGGATGTTCTTGGATTTGATTCTCTAAAGAGAGGGCTGGGGCTTGCGGGTGGGGAGGTGCTGCTGATTTAGGTGAGTGGAGAAAGTGACTCATCCGTTATTCAGGTAGGCTTGGAAGATGGTCCTGTCATTTTAGGGATGTGTCAGGCTCTGGGCATAGAATTTCCATTCCTAAGGGAAAACCCCTCCATAGGGTTGCCCCAAGGAAGGAAGAATAGTTGGCATTCTACCCATATCCCCTTCTTCTGGTTTCCTAGATTGGGGTGAAGTGTTCTGTCTCAAAGGACATGTGACTACTTATGAAATAAATCGACCTATGATATCTAATTTGTTACCTCAAATGGAGAGATTGAATGCATCCTTGCCTTCTCCTGGTGGCTCCTTTCCATTTACGTGGATAACATCTGAGTCTGTAAGTGCCAATAGGAAGGGATCTCCTCTCACTACTGTTATTCACTGAACAGATTCCACACAGTTGGTTGATTCTATACCGAGGGGACAGTGAGAAATCTGGGGTGGGGGGGTGTGACAGGTCTTCCTCGTGACAAGGCATTTTCACCTATGGAATGCTTTTGGGCACCCTTCATTACCCCCTAGACAGAGTGCAGCTATGATTCCCTTTAAACAGATGAAGAAACTGAAGTACTGAGAGTCCAACGACTCTTCCAAATTCACACAGCTAGTAAGCACTTGTTCTAGAACTGCAATCCAGGCCTTTTGCTTCTGAATCCCCATCCATTGCCATTTAAAATCCTGCCCTTCTGCAATATCATCACACAAACGTCTCTGCCATGCGGCCTCCTTTCTTTTAAAAAATTACCATAAAAACATTGACCACCAAAATGCTTCTTTCATGCATGAAAATGTTTTGGATATTAACAAAGTAATAAAAACTCTCCCTAAGAAATCAATTAATATGTTTTCAAATGTCATTTATAGCACAGATCTTTATTGTGCAAGTACTAAGAGGACACAACCATGGGGTTCAATGCTAAATAACACAGGCCTCGTTCCTCTGAGAGCTCAGTCTCATGGGGGAGCAAATTAGAATCACAGATATTGTCATCTGAATGAGATTAGTTAACACAGTCTCCTCTGTATTCAGAAAAGGGCCCCAAGCCCCCGGCAACCTGCTGAGGTCACACAGTAATGTAATGCAAGAGTCTCTTGGTTCGTAGGCCAAAGCTCTCTCCACTATTCCACACTGTTCTTTAATATAAATCAGAATGCATTAGAACTGTGGTCGCCAGATTGTGCACCCAAATGCCCTGGGGTGCCATGGGATACTTTGAATATTTGATATTTTGACCTCTGTCAAACTTTATTTCAATGACTGGTTCCAGGTATCTCACAGTTTCAACATGAGATAAATTCCTTGAGATGATGTCGTAACTTTTCAAAGCCAGGTTTTCAGATGTTGCTGTGCGTTTCAAATTGTTTAAGTTGCTGAAATGCAATATACCCCAAATGCACTAGCTTTTGTTAATGTGGAGATTTGTTAGCTTACAAGCTCACAGTTCTGAGGCCCTGAAAATGCCCAAATCAAGGCATCATCAGACGATGCCTGGACATCACAGATGACAAGGCGCATGGCTTCTGCTGGTCTCTCTTCCAGATTTTGTTTCTTCCAGCGTCTGGCTTCAGCAGCTTCCTTCTGTGCCTTTCTCTCTCAGCTTATGTGTGTGTCCTCATCTCTCAGCTTCTGTTCTTTCTTTCCATGTAGCCCACTTATAAAGGACTCCAGTAAGATGATTGACACCCACGTGGAGCAGGCCTCTTGTGAAATAACCCAATCCGAAGATCCCACCCACAGTAGGTCTTCACCCAGAGGTATGGAGCAGCTTGAAGACGTGATCTTTTCTGGAGTCCATACAGCTTCAAGCCATCACACCAAAACTAAGTGTGACCAAAAGCCAATAGTGAACAGGACATGAAGGTGGTAGTGTCCAATCCTGTTCCAAGGTTTGAGAAATTGTGCAAGACCCACTGGTTCATATGTCCCATTAATAAGTAATCGTGGTGATTTAAGAATAAATTAAAACAGTATATGCATTATTTTTCAATATATGCTTATTATTTATATGTATTCTATATATGTATGCACATGTATGAAAACTCAATAAATAGAATAGGAATGTCTTTGGCCTAGAGACCCCAAGAAAAAAATTACTGAGAATCAAGAAAGTTTGGAAACCTCTGCAGATTAAAGCCTTGGTGGAAAAGTTTCGCCTCCCAACCAGCAACTTTGGGATCACCTGGGAGCTCATTAGAAATGCAGAATCCCCTGCCCTACCTGAATCAGAATTTCATTTTTTACAAGTGCCGGGTGAATCCTTGACATTTGAAAAGCGCTGCATGTGGGTGTCCTAGGGCAGTATCAGCAAAATTCCAGGGCCCACCTCCTCCTCATCCCACACAGAGTACAAGGGAGTCCGAATCCAGATCCCACCCCGGCACTGGCTACTGGTCCTGGGTGACATTTTGAATATTGAGCCTTGTGTCCTTGCTGGTCCCTGAAGCTCCCCCTGAACCATGGTGAGGTAAGAGTTAAATGAAATAATCCTTGCCAGGAAGGATGCCTGCTGATGAGTAGGTAGTCAGTGAACCAGAGGTTCTTTTCTTGCTCCCCGGACCTGGGGCTCTAGGTCAGGCTATCTGTCCTCCTTAAACCTTAGAAAGGTCAAACTGCAGGAGAAATAGGAGTCCACGTCTGGTCACTGGAGAGGTGATTACACAACTAGAGGCAACCAAGTGTTGCAAACACACTCAGTCTCTGAGTCTTGTAGCAAGATGACTGGAAGTGTGTGCAGGCTAGCCTTGGGGAATTATTTTCAAACACTGTATGCCCAGGGGCAGAGAATAGCTTGCTGTGGGTTTGATTTTGCATTTAAGTTATTTCCCAAGAATAGCATGAATGACCCTGCCCAATCTATCAGGACACATTCTCTCCTAAACGACTGTGAAGTCCCCCAGGCAGGAAGACCCTGCCTCCTACTGGACAGCACACCCCTTGGGCGATGCATAGAGGCCAGTGAGACTCAGTATTTGTCTCCTGAATGAGCCCAGCCGGCCTCCAAGCTTCACAATCCTGGGGACTGTTGACCGAGAGCGTAGCTTTTCTTCCTATACAACATCGCCACCTGCTGGCTAAATTCTGACATTGCATTTCCTAGGTGGCTAATCTTAGTAACTAAGGACGACTGGGCAGTAACGCACTGATTAGGAACCCATAGATTCAGATTTCTGTGATCATTTCGTCAAGGGTGAGGCCTATTTTTGCCTTGTAAACCTTTTTTATTAGAGACAAAAATGTGATCGAGTTAATATTATGACTGCACAATAGATTGATCTGTGTGTGTGTGTGTGTGTGTGTGTGTGTGTGTGTGTATAGAGAGAGGGTGAGAGAGACAGACAGACAGACAGAGAGAGACAGAGAGAGACAGAGAGCGCATTCCTGATCAGTGCCAACAGCCCCTTTGGAGGGAAGCCCTGAGAAGCACTGGCACACGCACAGTGTGCAAAAGCACTCAGGAGGCTGAGGCCAGACCAAGCCAGACTTTGGACATTTTAGAAAGAACCGCTTACTGCCATGATGTTCTAATTACAAACTATGTGTGCATTTTAACAAATCCTCTAACTTTAGCCATAGCTGTAGAAAAAAAATAAGTGAAACCCCCATCATTACCCTAGTCCGATTTCTTTGTCTTCGTATACAATAAAACTGTTCCTTTTGAAAGCTAGAGTCGAGGATTTGATTTTTCAGTAGTTCAAGCTAACTTCCAGAAAATAATAGTCTGGATTCATCTTTGACATAGAAAACATCACCCTCTACCCAAAGGCATGCTAGTGTAGTAAGATAAGTCTGAAACCTAAACTTAGAATATATTTCTTCTGAAAGACCCATTCCAAAATACTCTGATTCTAGTCATCATTAATAAGGAGAGGAATGAGACTGAGATTTAAGCCCTGCTTCCCTCGTAAGACTGTTGTAGGGGGCAGACGAGATCACTGAATGCCGGAGAAACGTAGAGGAAGCACAGTAAAAGTGTTTCCTTTCCCACTGGGGCTGGAGTTGCTGTTCCTCACCCCATCTGTGCCTACCCCTCCTCCCCATTCCACAGCCCTGTAAGGGGCCCAGGTGGTGGGGTGGGACCCTGGGCCCTATCAAATCACACCTCTAGCCCTTCAGCCTGGCAGGCAATGGGAAACCCAGGGAAAGAGTGGAGAAGAGATGAGGAAAAGGGGGAACAAGCACAATCTCAGTTGAAATCCGTACTGCCCAAAAAGAAACAAGATGTTGGTGTTTCTGAGAGGTGAAGCAAAGGAGGCCCCGGCACCGAATACTTCACCAAGGGGCCCCAGTGGGCATGGAGGGCCCCACGCCCATCAGTTCCCTGCGGAGTTGGGACCATGTCACAGAAGAGGCAGAAGCCTTGGACTCGGGCTTCACCAGTTGCCAGCTGTGTAACTTCGTGCAGGACACTGGACTCTTAGTCTTGGTTTTTATTCCATGTAAAACAGGGATGATAATTCCCACCTCATGAAATGGTGGGTATATAATAAACAAGCAGGTAGAAGCCCCTCCCATAATGCCTTACTCGTAGGAAATCCTCAAAATACGTTTGTTCCCTTTGGGGAAAACCAGAAGTTCCCAGATGGTCACTGTGCTGGGCTGGTTTGAAACTGTTATGTACCCCCCAAAAGTCCTTCTAATCCAGTCTTGTGGAGGCAGACCTCTCACTGCGTGGGACTCATGATTAGGGTGTTTCCATGGAGATGTGACCCACCCAATTCAAGGTGGGTCTTAATTCTTTTGCTGGAGTCCTCTATGAGAGAAAAAAAGCAGAAAACAGTGAGAGCTCAGAGCTGGTATGGAGAGCAGAGAGACGAAGCCAAGTGAAGGACACAGAGGGAGAGAGATGTGGCAAGGAGGCTGAGAGGAGACCCGCAGGACACAGAAGGCTCAGAGAGGTGTTCTTGGAGAAGCAAGCAAGGATCCATAGATGCTCAGAGAGAAACCACCGGAAAAAAGGCTAAGAGCAACGGAGCCCTGGAGCAAGGGACCAGCAGACATCGCCATGGGCCTTCCCATGTGACAAAGGAACCGGGGTGCCATTGGTCTTCAGTGTCAAGGTGTTTTTCTTTGGATGCCTTTATTTGGACATTTTCATGTAATATAAATTTCTAGCCTCATAAATCCCTTTGGTAAAGGCCAATCCATTTCTGGTATATTACATTCCAGCAGCTTTAGTAAACTGAAACCGTCAGCTTGGCACACACCTAGAGAGAGTGTGTGTTTGCCAACTGAGGCTCAGCGTTCAGAACATCGCTCAGGGCCAGTAGCCAGTGTCAGGGCAGGATCTGCACTCGGACTCCCTTGTACTCTGTGTGGGATGAGGAAGAGGTGGTGGGCCCTGGAATTTGCCAACTGTACTGGTTTGAAACTGTTCATGTACCTCAGAAAAGCCATGCTCCTTAATCTTCATTCAGTATTGCTGGGTTGGAGCTTTTGTGTTATGTCCAGGGAAATGGGACCCACCCAATTGTGGGTGGTACCTTTTGATGAGATGTGTCTCCACCCATTCAAGGTGGGGTTGCTTACTGGAATCCTTTAAGAAGGAATCATTTTGGAAAAAGCTTTAGAGCCCACGTAACCAGAGATCTTTGGAGATGCAGCAAGACAACACCCCTGGGGAAGCGTTAGGAAATGAGGAAAGAAAGCTAGCAGATGCCACCATGTGCCTTCCCAGCTGAGGGAGTGGTTCCGGACGCATCAGCCTTTCTTGAGAGAAGGTAACCTCTTGTTGGTGCCTTAATTTGGACATTTTTAAGGCCTTAGAACCATAAATTTGCAACTTAATAAATTCCCTTTTTAAAAGCCGTTCCATTTCTGGTATATTGCATTCCAGCAGCTTTAACAAACTGAAACACTGACACTGCCCTGGAACAGCTACATGCCGCGCTTTATAAATGTCAACAAAATGTCTAGGACTCACCCAGCGCTCTTGTAAAAATGAAGTTCTGATTCAGGTAGAGAAGAGACACAGGCACATACCTCATCCCACCCACTTGTAAATGTCCCCACCTGCTCATCCCCATCCTCAAATCCTCAGCTTTCAAGCCCAGCACCCACTTTCTGCTCATGCTGTGCTTTCATGATCTGGCAGGTCCCCGGGTCACTAAGTGGTCAGTGGCAGACGCCAGGAGCAGCTTTTAGACACGCACTCACTCCACCAAAACTAGCTTTTCTAGAGAGGATCTTGGTGGCAATTAGATCTTTAAAACATCAGGATAAAGCCTAGCTGAGTCACCCCTAAGCTCAGGGAAAAGCTATGGAAAGAGGTGGAGAAACAGAGCTTCCTCGGGCCACTAGGAATCTATAGCATGGGTGAGCAGTAATGTCCTTTTTTTTTTTTTTTTTCTTGCTGTTTATTTATTTATCTGCTTGGGCAGACCCTGGAAATGAACCTGGGTCAGACTGGCATGGCAGGCGAGAACTCTGCCTGCTGAGCCGCCATGGCCTGTCCTGTCCTTATTTTTATAAAAAATAAAAGCAGTGAAGCACTTGTAATCTAGATGGAAATATAAGCATCATTTATTGATACCAATCATGTGTCAGGCACTGTGTCATGAGCTTCACATGCGTCCTATAATGTCATCATGACCCAGCTATTATCATGGGCACTTAACAGATAAGGAAATGATCGCTGAAATGATTAAATTGTAAGCCCTGGGGCTGCTGAGTGATCTCGGTAGTGAAGGTGTGCCCTGGAGCCCAGGAAACTAGCAGGATGGTTCACAGGCGCCCTCTGAGCACATGCACAGCATCCTGGCCACCCTAGCCCACTTCCCTCTGCCCTTAGATTATGACCTTGGCTCACAGTGACTGTACTTCTCAGCCCAAGACAGGACATCTCAATCACTTCAGCCTACCGAGGATGGATACCCAGATGCCTTTCTTACATGCTGGGTTCCTACCCTACCCTACTCCTGATCCTGGGTCACCAGCCTGACCTAGACCAGAAAGGTCTTCCAAGCAGGGGGAGCACTGCATGCAAAGGCTACAGGTCCTGAGAACTTCCAGTATTTACCAATGGCTGGAGCTCATGGAGCATGTGGGTGTGGGGCAGGAAATGAAGGCAAGAGGCAGGCAGGGTCAGTTCACGGAGGGCACCTAAGCTATTCTTAAGCACTCAGACTGTGCTCTGAAAGTAGTGGGAAGTCACTTGTGTGTTTAAGCAGGGGAAGTGACCTGATTTAATTTGGGATTAAAAATATCACTCTGGTAGTTTAGTAGTTATGATTCTACATCCAGGCAACCTGTACTTTTATTCCATAGTCCAGCATATTGTTTCTAGGTGTCTAATGAAATTTGTGGTAAATTCCAAATGACTTTGATCTTAAATGTTGGAACTCAATTTATCCAGTGACTGAAAAATAAAAGCAGTTTCCTCTTGTGGTGTTTCTCAGGTTTGCATATACTTGGAAGAAAATTGTGTTGGGCAGGATGGGCTAACTGCTGAAACAAACAGCTGCAGATCTCCGTGGATTGCTGCACTAGAGGATTATTCTGATCCTGCCACAGTCTGTGTTGGATGAGGGCTGGGGCGGGAAGAAGAGATGGCCCCTTCCACTCTGTCACTCAGGGACAACAAGTGCCTTCCATGTCTGGCTCCACCACTCTCAGGGACCTCAGAGCCCTCACCCTCTGTATCTAGTAACTGATAATTATTGAAATTATTCAGGAGGTTTGGGAGCCAGAACTAGAGAAGGCACATATCTTTTCTCCCTGTTTTCCAGAACTCTGTCAGATGACAACCTGTTAGCAAAGGATCCTGAGAAAGGAAGCCTAAAACTGTGTGGCCAGGGTGGGCCACGGTGGCTCAGCAGGCAAGAATGCTCACCTGCCATGCCGGAGGACCCGGGTTTGATTCCCAGTGCCTGCCCGTGTTAAAAAAAAAAAAAGTGTGTGGCCAGCAGGAAACACCCTGAAACATGCCAAAACATCAGTATCAGCATCCCTACTCTCCCCTCCCCCAAATTAAAAATCCCTAGAATTAGTACCCTTATCCCAGGAGGACCAAGCAGACCCCAGACAAGGTCTTTTCCAACAGCAATTTGTATACACTTAGCGTGTGTACTCATGAGGACTCTCCAAGGGGGAATAGACATGGGACACTTTAAATGACTCAATTTCTCAATGCTTTACTCCCTCCTAAAACTGATCTGCCTGGAACTTGCCTGCACATTATGCAGGTTTTCAATTCCGTGCTCACCTTTCTCACTATAGTCCTTCTCCCGCTCTATGAAAGGAAGGAATGCCACAAAATATCAGTTGTGAAAGCCTCATTTAGTGGTTGAGCAAGGCACCTTACAAACCTTTCTGCTACTCCCTCTGTCTTGAGCCTTTTTCCGTGCAGGGAGAAGTTCAGCATTGGAACACAGCCTCCAGTCTACTTTCGGTTGTTCTGGGGGCTTCCTCCGATGGTGCTGGGCATTTAATTCATATGTGGGGGGTGAGGGCAGTGACATTCACCCCGGTCTCACTCTATCATATGGCCAAAGGAAAAAAAAGTTTCTATTTCCCAAAGTGGCGAATGACTAACATGCATAATTTATCTTTTGGGGATATGCAATGTTGAAAAGTGAATCACTCTAATGCCTGGCTCATAAATCCTTCTTCTAGTCAAGTAGTTTCCATTCCTTCACCTACAACAATACTGAAATAGGACCTATTGAAGCTGTCAGACTAAATATTTGGTACTAGATTATCATGTGCTTTTTGTTGGCACATTCCCCAAAAGAGTTCAAAGATTTAAGCAGCATTGCTGTCATAAAACCTCATCCACTTCCATGTCCTTATTTATGTGATCCAGTTTTCTTGGTGCTAAAAATGAAACACTGTCCTGTTCTAACATTAAATAATACCCAGCATTGGATCCATGAGTTGAGGAGAAAAGTCTCATTATCTCATTGAGAAATGATTTTCCGTCAAATTGTACTGTAATGTTTATTAATTTATCAAAACACATAATTTTGCTGTTTTGTTCTAATCATAGTTCTAAGTAATCCTTATAATTAAGAATTAAGAATTATAAGGATAGTTCCTCCCAGATTCTGTGAATAAGCTATTTTTTAGCCTCAGATTTTGTGGTGCTGTATCTTTATCTTTTGTTTTTTTCTTTCCTTGATAATATTTGTAAGAAATTTGAAGAGTTTATATGAGTCGATGGTAACCAGGTTATCTTGTTTTACCTTAATTTTATCTTTAAAGTTCTACCTTATATGTCTTTATTCATCAGTTTTCAGTCCTTTACCACATTTTTATTTCATATTTTATCTTCAAATTTTAGCCTTTCCTGCTCTCAAATAAACAAATCTCTTTAATTATTTTTAACATTCTTTATTTTTTCATTCATTGCTTTTATTATTAAGGTTTCTCAGGTTCTTAGTTCATTTCATTTTCCCCTAAATTTTATTCTACTATGTTTTCAACTACTTCATGTATTTTTTAAATTTTAGTTCAGAATGTATCTTCAGGTCTCTGTATCTGTGTTATCTTCTTTCACCGGTTTCACACCAGGCTGCATGCTGCCATAGCCAATATGTGTCTTCTCCTGATATGGGGCTCATCATATCGAGCAAGAAAAAATGGGCTTAGATAAGTAGGGAAGGAAAAAAGAAACTTAGGATGGCTAGAGGGGAAGGCAGTTGGGCTGGGCAGTGGCTGCAGATGATACAGGGGTCAGATCACGTATACCACAGTTCTTTCTATAGCATCCCCCGAGCTAACAACTTGACTGTCAGCTGTCTGCCCTAAGAACACTTTACTCCCAGCTCAGTTACAGCCCTCATTGCATTGTTTGGTCGTTATTTGTGCATAAAGCCGTCTCCCCAGTAGATAAGAGCTCTTTGGGTTCATCAGGGCTGCATTTCCAGCACCCAGCAGAGGGAAGAGTTTCAATGAATGGTGTGGAATAAAAGATTCAATGGTATTCAAATCCAGGAACAAGAGGCATGAATAAAGATGAAAATGGTGTTTGTGTTTATGGGTGCACAGTGAGAGCACACATCCTGCCCCCAAAATACAAAATAGGAACAAACCTACCCACAGGACATATATTTGCTCAAGAAAAGTCCCAAGGCTCAGCACTCTACTTCTATCAGTCAGTGCCCAACATAGACTAATAAATCCAATGCTTTCTTCAGGTTTTATTTACTGATGACTGTCTAGGCTCTGCAGTTTTGTTCTTTTAATAACCACACATTTCTTATAAATTAGGGCCCTAGAACTACATTTGAACTGAATTCCAGCAGCACTTGCCAATATTTCTTCACAAAAACACTGCCCTGGCCTAAGGTGTGCTCTGAGGTCTCCACTTTCCACATACTCAAAGACTAATTGCACGGAACCCACCCAGGCCACCAAAGTGATGCTAAGGGCAGCTGGGACCCAGGGCAGGTGCAGTGTGGCCCTCCTGAAGTTTCCAGCTGTGATTCGAACCTTCTCCTGAGCTCCTGGCCAGCGAATCAAATTGTTCATTATGTGTCTTATAAACTCCACATGTGCAAAACTGAGTAGGCGCCTTCCATTATGTTCCAATATGCTCTCTTTTTGTCCCCACCAACACCCACGTGTTCTTCATGCCAGTAGCTCACACATTCAGCCACATTGACTCATGCAGAAACCCCAACCCAACTTCTGCTGATTCTACGTCTCAAATCCACCTACTTCTCTTTTTCCAAAGCCACCTCCTCCTTGAGGCTCAATTCCTGCCTACCTCTGTGGTCACTTTACTGTCTTCTTAGTTTTCTGTCTTTACCACTTCCAACTCATTCTCCACACGGTAGATGCGGGACTCTTTCTAAAATATGCATTTTATCCTATCGGGTCCCTGCTAAAAATTTTAAACCTTCCCATTACATTTAAAATCTATCTCATAATCCTTAACACATCTCCAGAAAGCACGACATGACATAGGCCTGGGCTATCAGGAAAGGCTTATCTCGGTCCAGCTTCCCAATAGTTCCCTGTGCTCCTGTAATATGGGCCCTTCTCTGGTTCATCAAGCATATGCTCCTTGTTCACGCTCTTTCCCTTCCTTATACCTCTACCCACTCTTCAATTTCATAATTCCTGCTGTAGACTTTTTCTGCAGCAGTTAGGATGAAAGGAATGAACAGGAGTGTGAGAAGAAATTATAGAACAATGGGGATCAACAATTGAAGTCATAAGATCACCGTCAGCCTTGCATATTTGATTGGAGAATACAATGTACACAAACGTGCACACACACAGAACCAATTCACTTATGTGTAAGCACTGCATTGAAACTTCATGGAAGTAAGGTCTTCTACTTTGATAGGTTTCAGGGGTAGCACCAGATACAGTAACTTAGCCTGAACATAAAAAGCAGTTTATTTTTCTAAAAAAAAAAAAAAATAGTGGATCCCAAGAAGTCAGTCAGCCCAGGGTTGGTGTAGTGACCAATGATATAGTCAGGAACCCAGGCCCTTTTTAACTTTTTGCTCTACTAAGTTCAGCACATTGGATTTCATTTTCATGCTTGTCATTACCTCACGGACCCAAAATGGCTGCTGCACCTCCGGTCTCAAGTCAGCACTCCAGTTAGGAAGAAGGAGGAACTGGGAATAGGCCACCTTATACCTCATCAGCCAACATTTTGTCACATAATCATCCCTGTATGATTGAAAACTAGGAAATTGAGTGTTCAATTCTTACAGCTTCTCTAGAATAGACAGGCAAGGGGGAAAGGAATTAGAATACGGTAATAAATAGAAGTCAGTGGTGCTGTTGCATTGTTATTTGTTTAGTTCTGCCTTTCTTATATTTACTAGAATTTCTACAGTATTATCTCCTGATTTTTCACCCAACTATTTCTTCCATAAGTTAAGTTATCCTAAATATAACTATTCAAGGACCTATGTCTGGTGCTTGATGGAGTGACAAACACAGGCAAATCCTAATGGAACTATTTTCAAAAAATCATGGCATTCTCCACAGCCTACCTTCCCTCTTGAATTCTAAGAAGACTCAAAACTCATTCAGCTAAAAGATTTTACCATTAGAGGTCGACTGGAACTCAGCTAGTGTCTTGTGCCTTTAAAATCCACCAGGTGGCAGTGCAGCCTAAGAGGTGAATGTGGTCTTATCAGCTTAGAGCCATAGCAGGGAGCCGTCAGGTTCAATAAGCCAATATATTTAAGTATGTCACTTACCCAAGTCCTTGTGCCGCTGATTCATCATGGCTTCAACCTCATTTCCAGAAATGATCAAGGCGTAATGTACTCTATCCGTTTTATTTGGCTTATTAACATTTGGTGTCTTCCTTTTTTTTTTTTTTGGCATGGGCAGGCACCGGGAATCTAACCCTGGTCTACATGGCAAGCAAGAACTCTGCCACTATGCCAGCTTTGTCTGCCTGTGGCGTAATGTACTTTATCCATTTTGTTTGGCTTATTAACAGTTTAAATGGAAGACTATGTTTATTGAAGACACAACTGCATTTTCTAATGAAGCAACACCCAAGGCATTTTTAGGCTGTTTTAGGAAACAGTGCAGTCACACCCTGATATTTTATTTCCAAGACTCTGGATCATTATGGTTTTCCCATGGGTAGGCTGTTAGAGGGTCAGAAATCCTAGTGGCCTAAACAAACTACATACTTTTAAGGTGAAGCTCTAAAGTTCGGGGCGGTATTCCTTTCCTTTCTAGGAATTTTAAGTCTTAAAAGTGCAACAGAGACATATGAGCAGCAGAATAGTTTTAAAGACTTCAATCTTTAAATGCATATTCATTTTCCAATACCTGAGATTTTTCACACATGAAGGGATATCTCATCAGCACCACAGAACATTAGGGTAAAGGCAAAGCTAGGTTATAGCTTCATGACAAATGACTTTAACAGAATGAAAACTCCTGTGGATTGGAACCAATTGCCTGGAGTTCTGCATTGGGAAGACTTCTGGGCTAGTGAGAGAGAACGTGGGGATTATTTAGTGATTCTGCCATAAGTGCAGAGATGAGGGGTAGTAATAATTCATCAGGTATTTACACATTTTCTGTGCCTACTTACTCCCATTTGGTACTACCTCCAGTCATTAAATTTTCTGAGGATCCATTTTATATAAAGCACTGTGTTGGTTGCCATCCAGGAGGCAAATATGAAAAAGGAATGGGATTGGACCTTTTGTTCCAGGAGATGATAATATCATAGGGAAGAAATAAGAGCTACGTGATTTGTGATAGAACCACTTAATTGTCATAAAGAAGTAAAGCTAGGGAGAAGGTTAATTTTATAGTTGGGGAGATCCGTGTCTGTCCCAGAAAGGTAGAATTTCCTGCAGGGCTTGAAGAATATCAAAATGTCTGCAGAAAAAAAATGCATGTAGAGGGAATTTCATATAACTGGAGTGGTGTGAACAAAAATGAGAACGGGCCTGGCTCAGTCAACAAACAGCCACATGTTAATGTGGATGGGCAAATAGTGCAGGGTGTGACTTCATGGGAAACCTTGTGGACCAGGGAAGGTGCAGCTCCTATATTCCTCACATATTTATTCATTAAACAGAACCTCCTGGTGATATTTACATGCCTTTATGCTTGAATACTGGAATTCAGATAAGATGTTTTGGAATTAATTTGATCTCTTTTTGCTGAGCTTAGTTGGGGACTGGGGGAGGGGCTGCAGCGCGCATGTGCCAGGATCTCTCCATGAACTCTTCAGGGCTGACGGACAGATGCTGAGTCTCCATCTGCAAGAAGCCCATTGGATGAACATACCGTCCACACATTTCTCCAACTCAGGGAACACTCATACTGGCAGATTTGTTTTATGTGTCTCCCTTCACAAAACTTCCACCACTGGTCATTGGAAGTTGTATTAGCTAGGGTTCTCTAGAGAAACAGAATCAACAGGAAATATCTGTAGATAAAACATTTATACAAGTGTCTCACATAACCATGGGAATGTAGAGTCTAAGGTCTGCAGGGCAAGCGGCAAGCTGGTAACTCGGATGAAGTTCCTCAATGAACTCTCAAGAGAAGCTGGCTGGACAACCATGGGAATGGAAAAGGTCCAGATCTGTAGGGTAGGCCATGAAGCTGGCGACTCCAATGAAGGGTCCGGATGAACTCCACAGGAGAGGCTCACCGACTGAAGCAGGAAGAGTGACTGTCTCTTCTGAATTCTTCTTAAAAGCCTTCCAGTGATTAGATTAAGCATCATTCATTGCAGAAGACACTCTTCTTAGCTGATTACAAATGCAAGTAACTGTGGATGCAGCCAGGGTAATCATGATTTAAGTCCATGAAATGTCCTCCTAGCAACAGACAGGCCAGTGCTTGCCCCACTAGATGACCAGGCACCACCACCTGGCCAAGTTGACACATGACCAGGACAGAAGTGTTTTTGTTTTCCTCCACCACTGGTACTAGGAGGAATCTGTCATGGGAGGAAGTGTCATCTGGAAGGCTATGCTTCTTAAGGATGGAACCTGGAGCTATAGCAGACATCCAGAGAAGAAACAGTGACAAAATGTAAAGACTGATTTGGGAGAATATAAAAGATAAATAACTTCGATCCCACTTACATGAAATATCTAGAATAGGCAAATTCATAGAGACAGAAAGTAGATTAGGGGTGATCACAGGCCTTGGGGAGGGGAAATTGGAGGAGTTGTTGCTCAACAGATATAGATTTCCTGTTGGAGGTGATGAAAAAAATTTGGTAATGGTTGGTGGTGATGGTTGCACAACATTATGAATGTAATGAATGTCCTTCAATGGTACATGATATAGGTTAAAATGGGGGTATTTGTGTTATACACATGTTATTGCAATTTTTTAAAATCAACAATGTTGAGAATGGGTGCTTAGAAAAACAGTGGTAGCAATAATAGATAAGTATAAATCAGGAAAAGGACAGTCTGTGAGTTGCAGAAGAATTTGGGAGGAGGTTCATTGTACCTTCAAGACATTCAGATTACCAAACCCAACAAGTAATCGGGAATGCAGATGTAGGCTTCAGAGAACAGTAGGGATCTATAGATTTAGAAGTCAAGTTGATGGAGTTGGTGGTTAAAATTCTCAGAAAAGGTACAGTTTATGAGAACAAATTTGAGAAAGACAGAAAGAAGGTTGAGGACATGATCTTAGGGAAACCCTGTGAATAGAAGCAGTAGTTGTAGGCAAATCAGAGGAGTAAAAAGGTAAAAGCTAAATCAGAAGGACCCAGTACTCATGGGCAAATGGTAGAGATTCCTAAATGAAATGTTTTGGTCAACAATATGAAAGGCAGAGAAGTAAAGGGGAATGCACCTTTGGAAATGGCACTGTGCTAAGGCACTTTGGGTATCTGTTCTTTTAATGGTTAGGTTTCACTGCTGATTTTCTGTGAAATGAAAAAGTAAGCATATTTTAACAATAAAAATAGAATATGGCTCAAGGGTGGAATGTACGTTTTTAAAAAGTAGAAGAAATATGGCTTCCTCTGAAACATTTGAGAAGAATAAGAGGATGGTACACAGAGACAGATATCATAGAGGGGGGAAGCAAGATAATTGGGAATATTTACCCCATGTGGACTGTGTTTTCTTAATGCCTTGATGGAAAGGACAGTGAACAGGAAAGAGTAAAATGAGGAAAGAGCAATCCATTTGGATTATCTAATGAGAAGTACAGAAGATGTATTCAATGAGCAATGGCCCATAGAAGACTAAAATACAGATGTGTGAGTGATTATGTTAGCTCATTTATAGGGCTTCTCCTAGCAATGTTTCCTGACATGATTTCAAAACAGGGCACTATGCCATCCAAAGTGGGTGTGCTGGTTTGAATTTGTGGTGGGCCCCCAAAAAGTCATATCCTTAAATCCTCATTAAATATTGCTGGGTGTGAGCATTTGATTGTTTCCATGGAGGTGTGTCTCCACCCATTGAAGGTGGAGTTGCTTACTAGAATCCTTTAAAAGAGGAAACATTTTGGAGAGAGTCCCTTTTGCAGAGCCATGAGAAAGCCGCAGATGCTGCCATGTTTGCAAAGTGCCCTTCCAGCTGAAAGAGAAACACTGAACTTCATTGGCCTTCTTGAACCGAGGTATCTTTCCCTGAATGCCTTAGATTGGACATTTCTATAGACTTGCTTTAACTGGGACATTTTCGCAGGCTTAAAACTGTAAACTAACAATTTATTAAATTCACTTTTTAAAAAGCCATTCTGTTTCTGGTATATTGCATTCCAGCAGCTAGCAAATTAGAACAGTGGGGAAGGAAATCAAGAGTTTGGGGTGTTGGGAAGGACCATGCTACTATTGCAGGTCCTTGATTCCATATTGGAATCACATGAGCATGGTTGAACAACAGAAGATTAATGAGGATGGTGAGAAGTTTCAATAAAGAGATACATAGGGAACTTCCAGGGAAGGTGGTGGAGTAAGAAGTTCCAGGACTCATTTGTCCTGCAATACAGCTAGTGGTCAGGCAGGAACTGTCTGAAACAACTGTTTGGGGACTCTGGAGGCCAAGGGAGCACTGTACAGCATCAAGGGATGAGCAGGACAAAGAGGATGAGAAACTGTGATAAAGAACAATGGTGTATACCAGCACCCAAACTCCACTCTTGAGATGCTCCAACTCAGAGTCTGATCCCTGGCAGGGTGCTGCAGATGGGGGGGGGGGGCGGGGGGCACATAAAAGTGCTGTTCTCTAAGAATGGGTGAGGGTGGACACAGCCAATCACTGATCACAGCTTTGGATCAGCAGATTCCAATCTCTGGGTTCCCGCTCTGAGCTGTTGTTTCAGTCTGCCCTGGACAGCCACAGCCATTATTTCAACCCTGCCCCCAACAGGGTGTGGGCAGTGGAGTTCTATACACCCAGTGCCTCTCTGGGGTGGCAGGAAACATTTGCTGAAGGGCATCATCTTCTGTGCAGGCTGGGAAAGTGCAGCTTCAGGGATTTCTCAAAAAGATTTTGGTATCTTTCCTGACCCTCTCACAGGGTTTTTGACCCTCAGCTCATGGGTCATTCTCTAGGATAGACCATATGTTGGGTCACAAAAAAAGTATCAATAAATTTTAAAACATTGAATTATATAAAGCACTTTCTCTGATCATAGTGGGATGAAGCTGGAAATAAATAACAGGAGTTGAAATGGAAAATTCACAAATACATGGAAGTTAGACACTCTTACCAATCAGTGGGCTAAAGAAGGAATTGCAAGAGATATCAGTAAATATCTGAGGCAAAAGAAAATGAGAAAACAACACATCAAAACTTATGGTATGTAGGGAAGTCAGGGCCGAAACGGAAATTTTAAAGCACTAACCTCCCACATTAAAAGAAGAGAAAGTGCTAAAATCAAAGACCTAACTGCACACCTGGACTAGGGAAAAAACAGCAAACTAATCTCAAAGTAAATGAAAGGAAATAAATAGCAAAGATTAAAGCAGAAATAAATAGAATTAAAAATGAAAAAACAATAGAGAGAATGAACAAAGCAAAAAAATTGTTCTTTGAGAAGATCAATAAAATTAATAACCCCTTAGTCAGATTGACAAAGAAAAAAAGAGAGAAGCTGCGAAAATCAGAAATGAGGAGGGGGACATTATCACAGACCCCACAGAAATAAAAAAGTATCATAATAAGATATTATGAACAACTGTATGACAAAAGTAGACCACTTAGACGAAATGGACAAATTCTTAGCAACACACAAACAACATACACTGCCTCTAGAAGAAATAGAAGACCACATCAGACCAATTACAAGTAAGAGATTGAATCAGTCATCAAAAACCTCCCAACAAAGAAAAACCCAGAACCAACTCACTTCACAGGTGAATTCTCCCAATCATTCCAAGAAGAATTAATGCCAATCCTGTTCAAACTCTTCCAAAAAATTGAAGAGGAGGGAAAACCACCTAACTTATTCTATGAAGTCAATATCATCCTAATACCAAAACCAGAAAAAAAAGCTACAAGAAAGGAAAATTACATTCCAATTCCTGTAATAAATATAGATGCAAAAAATCCTCAAAAAAAAAAAAATACTTGCAATTTGAATCCAGCAGCATATTAAAAGAACCATACCCCATGATCAAGTGGGTTTATCCCAGGTACGCAAGGGTGGTTCAACACAAGAAAATTAATTAATGTAATGCTCTATGATAACAAATCAAAGGGGAAAACCACATGATCATTTCAATTGGTGCACAAAAGGTGTTTGACAAAATCCAACAGCATTTCTTGATAAAAACTCTTCAAAAATCAGGAATAGAAGGAAACTTCCTCAATATAATAAAGGGCATATATGATAGACCTACAGTTAGTATCATACTTCGTGGGATTGGAAGCTTACCTACAAGACTGTGGACAGGACAAGGATGCCCACTGTCACACTGTTATTCGACATTGTACTAGAAGTTCTAGCTAGAACAATTAAGCAAGAAAAAGAAATGAAAGGCATCCAAATTGGAAAGGGAGAAGAAAAACTTTCACTATTAGCAGATGACGTTATCCTCTATATAGAAAGTCCCAATGAATCTACAAAAAAGATACTGGAACTAAAGAACAAGTTCAACAAAGTGGCTTGATACAAGATCACCATGTTTCTGTACATTAGTTTAGCAACTTGAGAAGGAAATCAAGAAAAATTTCATTTATAATAGCAACTAAAATAATCAAATATGTAGGAATAAATTTAATCAAGGATCTAAAGAACTCGTACACAGAAAACTACAAAATATTGCTAAAAGAAACCAAGGAAGACCTAAATAAAAGGAAAGACAACTGCATTCATGGATTGGAAGATTAAAATTATTGTTAAGATGTTAATTCTACCTACATTGATTTACAGATTCAATGCAATCACAATTAAAATTCCAACAGCCTACTTTACAGAAACAGAAAAGCCAATTATCAAATTTGTGTGGAAAGGTAAGAGGCACTCAAATAGCCAAAAGCATCTTGAAAAAGAAGAACAAAGTTGGAGGATTCACACTTCTTGACTTTAAAGCATATTACAAAGCTACAGCAGTCAAAATAGTATGGAACTGGCATAAGGATAAATATATTGATTAAAGGAATCAAACTGAAAACTCAAAAAAAAGAACCTAACATCTCTGATCAATTGATATTTGACAAGGCTTCCAAATCCACTTAATTGGGACAGAACAATCTCTTCAACAAATGGTCATATCCAAAGGAATTAAAGAGGACCCGTATCTCACAACTTATATACAAATTAATTCAAAATGAATCAAGATCTAAATATGCAAACTAACATCATAGAACTCCTAGAAGAAAACATAGGAAAGAATCTTCATGATCATGTGGTAGACAATGGTTTCTCAGACTTTACTCTCAAAGCACAAGCAACAAAAGAAAACAAAATAAGTGGGACCTCCTCAAAAACTAAAAACTTTTGTGCTTGAAAGGAGTTTGACAAGAAAGTGAAAAAACAATGTACTCAATGGGAGAAAATATTTGGAAACTACGTATCTGATAAGGGTTTGATATCCAGAATATACAATGAAAACCTAAAACGCAACAATAAAAAGACAACCTAATCAAAAAATGGGTAAAAGACTTGAATAGATATTTTTCCAAAGAGGATATGCAAATGCCTAAAAAACACATATAAGGATCTTCAAGATCACCAGTTATTAGGGAAATGCAAATCAAATCTGCAACAACATATCATTTCACACCTAGAATGGCCGCTATTAAACAAACAGAAAACTACAATTGTTGGAGAGGATGTGGAGAAATAGGAAAGCTAATTCACTCCTGGTGGAAATGTAAAATGTTGCAGCTCAGTGGAAGACAATTTGGTAGTTCCTCAGGAAGCAAGTATAGATTTGTCATATCATCTGGCAACCCCACTACTAGGTATATACCAAGAAGAACTGAAAGCAGGGACTCAAACAAACATTTGCACACTGAGGTTTATAGCAGCTTTACTTACAATTGCCAAACACTGGAAGCAATCCATGTCCACCAACAGATGAATAGATACACAAAATGTGATACAAATGACAATGGAATATTATTCAGCTGTAAGAAGGAATGAAGTTCTGATACATGTAACAAAATGGATGAACCTTGAGGATATTATGTTGAATGAAACAAGCCAGAGCAAAAGGACAAATATTGTATGATTTCACTGATATGAACCAACGACAAGCAAAGCCATATAGTTAAAATCTAGAAGATGGGTTCCCAGGGACAGATGGTGGTAGAAAATAGGGAGCTGATGCTCAATTTGTGCAGAATTTCTACTGAGTTTGATTATAAATGTTTGGAAATTGATAACAGTGATAATAGCACATAATTGTGACTGCAGTTAACAGCACTGAACTATGTTTGTGATTGTGGTTGAACAGGGATACTAGAAGGAAAGTTAGAAAATAAAACATGGGACTGTAAAAACAGTGAGCCCTGTGGTGGATGATGGACTAAGGTTAACAGTATAAATATAAGAATATTCTTTCTTAAATTATAACAAATGCATAACAATTACAAGGTGTTAATAATAGAATGGCATATGGGAAAATACACCTAAAGTAAACTACGGACCATAGTTAACAGTGACATTTTAAAATTCTTTCATCAGTTGTTACAAAGGTGCCACACTAATGCTAAGTGTCAACAATAGAGAGGTATATGGGAATGTTGTATTTTTTTACATGACTTCTCTATAAGTCCACCACATCTCTAATATAAAAAAAAAAGACAATAATTTTAAGGGAAACACGCTGGGTGAAGGAAACCAGACACAAGTACTACATACATTGTATGTCTCAATTTATATAAAATGTAAATATAAGTTTATAGAGACAGAAATAGATTAGTGGTTATGTAGAGCTGGGGGTGGGGTGGGGATAGAGGGATTGGGGGTGAAGCCAAGGGGTCTGGGGTTTTTCTTTTCAGAGTAATGAACATGTTCTAAAATTGGTTGTGGTGTGGTGATGAATGCACAACTCTGTAATGATATGAGAAGCCACTGATTACACACTTTGGATGGATTATATGGTACATGCGAAGATATCTCAATAAAACATTTTTTTAAAAGAAGATACAGGGCGGTGCAATGGTGGCTCAGTGACAGAATTCTCTCCTGCCATGCCAGAGACCTGGGTTCGATTACCAGAGACTGCCTATGCCAAAAAAAAAGCTACACATATGAAGTCTGTGGGGGCGACATGGTATTATAGGGAAAAATGTGTAAAAAGCCCTGCAATTGAATCTCCTCTGTATTTTTTCTTACCAGTTCTGCAAATTTCAGCAAATAATTAAACACTTCTGAGCCTCAATTTGCTAATAAGCTAAGGATAATAATTCTTCCCACACAGGGAAGAGTGAAATGTATTAGTATATATTAAAGGGGCTAGAATCTTGGGAGTTCTCAAAAACATTAACCTAATTTTAAAATCTATTGTGCTAATGTATGTTCTATAATTATAACTATATATATTATATAGTTATTATATATAATATATATATCACAATTTATATACAAATTAATTCAAAATGGGTCAAGATCTAAATATATTATATACTTATAATTTCAACTTTTCAACAGCTCTGATTGGACAAATGTGTTTCTGTTTTAAAATTTACTCAGTATCTTTTTGCATTTGTTTCTTAAAGTCTAGGCTGGACAAATGTGTTTCTGTTTTAAAATTTACTCAGTATCTTTTTGCATTTGTTTCTTAAAGTCTAGGCGCTTCTTTATGAACCCGTGATTCATAGGAGATGCTGCTAAAAGGGCAATGATTATAAATTAATTAATTCCATAATCAGATTTTCAGACAAGGTGCTTCTGTAAGTGCAGGTCAGCTAAGCCTCTTATTCAGTTGTACAAAACAAAGCGTGTCATGGGAAATTCTCAGACAATCCATATTGAATATTAAAATATACAAGTGAGGAGAGTATTCTATAATTATTGTCACTGATTATTCCCCAAAATGAACTTTTCATGTTCTTTGAATACAACAAAAGTAAAATGAATGCTTATAAGTCTCCTAGATTAGTCGTGAAAACAATATTCACCACCAGCAAAGACTTACTTTCTCCACCCATGACCCCACAGGGTCTTCTCTTGCCCCAGCTGGGCTGGCAGTGGACACCTGTGGCTCATCAAGGATGAACCTGCAGGCGGAATCTTTAACCCTTAACCCACCCCAACCCCAACTCGAAGGCAACCTAATTTGATAGACTCCAACTAAACCAAGGTGTTGGCTCAATAGGATTTATTTTTTAACATGGAAATGGATCGAAAAGAACATAACTGATGAAGTGAAGTTGACACCCAATGGAAGAATAAATTTAAACCTTGTGCATAAATTTATGGCTTTCCCTCTGTTTTAGGAACAGCCATTTGGATGGAAATCCTAGACTTAAAAGGTAATGTTGAGTAACCATCTCTACGGTCTCCTCAGTACCACCTGGATTCCAGGGCACTGCAATAAGAGTGTTGGGTGCCCTTTGGAATTCAAAAGCTCAGTGAATGTGTCCCAAGAGGGTTTAACCAACTTGTGGTAGGAAGTAGCAATAGAAGGGAATTAGCATTCTCTAGCCCCTTTGGTTGAGAGTCACAGTGTTCCCCTAACGAGACTGGTATTATAAGTACATGGAGAAAAACAAAAACAAAAATCCACAACCAGACCTCCTGGGGGCTTAGTCTAGCAGTGGGAAAGACATATTTATCTAAATCTTTTCTTACAGGGTCTAGTAGGGGAGACTTCCGGCCAAAGAAATGAATTGTGTTGAAGTGAGAAACTGCCATTCCAAAGCTTCTGTTGATTTTTTCTGCTTATAGGAGGGGATGCAGAGCACATGCTCTTTGTTTCTTTGTTTGGTAGAGCAAGCTCACAGCTCTGGAAATGGCTGAGCTGATGTGGTGTGGGGAGCAGGACATGCAGTGCTCTGCACATTCACAGAAATTTGAGGGATCAATTTTTTTCCCATATGTCCTATTTCACTGGAATGACTTACCTTGAAAAATATCTTTCCCTTATTATTTTTTTAATATACTATAATTTGAAGGGGAAAAATTCCCTTTCCTAAAAAGGTAGAGTATTAGAAAGAAAAGAAAAATGCTCTGTTGTTTGTTATGTGCCTTCCTTAGTCTTAGGCAGAACGGCAATTAGAAGGGAGGAGAAAGGTCTTGTAGAGGGGAAGTCCAAGACGATAGAGGCAAATCCTAAGGAAGACACAGGTAGTGAAATATCCTGGGACACTAGCTGATATTTCGTTGCTGTGTTGTTGCATTTTTTACTTAGGTAGTTGCTTCTGCTGTGCTGGCATTGTAGACCTTTAGGAAAAGTCTACCTATACGGTAGATTGTGCTACCAAAAGTTAGGGAGAATAAAGGAATTGGGTACGAGGGATGAAATGGGTGAATAAGAACAGAATAAAGGACAGCAGCTGCAGGAAGTAAGAGATAGGGGGGTGGTCTGGGATTCACAGAGAGTAGAACATCAGAACAAGAGGTGACAATTCCAAAGTTGTGGGGACATGGGAAAGGGGACACTGAGTGTGGGGCAGTTAGGCATCCTGCTGGATGAAGGCACACACATTTAAAACTAAAGTACAGGGTGATGCAGAAACTGGGACCTTCTGGGAATGGCTAGGTGGGTATTACATGGTTAAATTATTAATCCCTTTTAACTGAAGTTGAAGGAAATACAAAATCTGCCCAATGTCATAATAAGGGGCATTGCTCTCAAACTAAAAAAATAACTTCTTTTAACCCCACTCCAAACAGTAAAAGCTAATATTGATTTCACCCTTATGGTATGTGCTATGACGAATTAAGTACTATTGTTATTCTCATTGAACAGCTGAGAAAACTGAAGTTTGGAGAAATTACATAACTTGGTAAAAACCACAGAGTAAACAAAAGGCAGAGCCAAGATTTAATTGAAGTTTTTTCTTTTTTTGACTCCAAAATCCCAGTTTGTAACCATAGCTATACCACCAGCCTATAATGAAAAAAACTGAGTGTGATGACCCTAGGATGCACCTACTGATTACCAATATAAACACATTAATTTCTTGGGTTGGTGGTGTAGGAAAGAGGGTGGTTTTAAAAAAAGCTACTGATAAGAATAGCCTCCAGGGGAGAAGATGACGACTTACTAAGACGCGCGGGTCTTAGTTCCGCCTCCAGAACAGCTACTAGGGAAGTAGAAACGGTACAGAACAGCTCCCGGAGCCACAACAGAGACCAAGAAGACAGCGTACCCCATTCTGGAACAGCTGACTGGCTGGGAGAACCCGCTGCGGTGAGATCACTGAGGGGCGCGCGCTTCCCTGGGTGGGCCGGGGCAGCAGGCGGCCGGAGTCCCTCCCTCCCTCCTTCCTGGGCCGGCCGGGAGAATTGGACAGGCGATCCCCTCAAGCCGTGGCGGCTGGCACACCCCCCCCCCACGTGCGGCCCCCCCGGACCAGCTGGGGTAATTGGATCGGAGATCCCCCAAGCCAAGGAGACTGGCGACCGGGGTCCCTTCCAAACACGTGGCTTCCTGGTCCGGCTGGGAACAGTGGATAGGCACTCCTTCAAGCCGCGGCGGCCAGCGCCCCCCCACCACGCTTGGCACCCCGGGCTGGCTGGGAAATTTGGACAGGCGCTCCCCCAAGCCGCAGAGGCCGGCGCCCCCCAACCACGCTTGGCACCCCGGGCCGGCTGGGAAATTCGGACAGGCGCTCCCCCAAGCCGCGGAGGCTGGCGCCCCCCTGCCACACTTGGTGCCCTGGGCCGGCTGAGAAACTTGGACAGGTGCTCCTTCAAGCCACAGAGGCCGGCGACCTTACCCACGCGCAGATTCCCGGGCCGGCTGGGAGATTCGGATTGGCACTCCGGCAAGCCGCTTCAGCTGACGACCCTCCCCCACAGCGAGAGTTTTCCAAACTTAAAGGAGCCACAGCATCTTTTACTGGTGGGACCCGCACAGAGGAGCACCACAAGCGCCACCTACTGGAGAGGATAAGAAAAACAGAGCCCAGAGATTTCACAGAAAAATCTTTCAACCTGCTGGGTCCCACACCCAGGGAAATCTGATTAAATGCCCAGACGCCAACAGAAAATAATGGATCACACTCGAAAAATTGAAGATATGGCCCAGTGAAAGGAACAAACCAATAGTTCAAATGAGATACAGGAGCTGAGACAACTAATGCTGAATATACGAACAGAAATGGAAAACCTCTTCAAAAACCAAATCAATAAATTGAGGGAGGACATGAAGAAGACATGGGCTGAACAAAAAGAAGAAATAGAAAAACTGAAAAAACAAATCACAGAAATTATGGGAGTGAAGGACAAAGTAGAAAAGATGGAAAAAACAATGGAAACCTACAATGGTAGATTTAAAGAGACAGAAGCTAGAATTAGTGAATTGGAGGCTGGAACATCTGAATTTCAAAAAGAAACAGAAATTATAGGGAAAAGAATGGAAAAATTTGAGCAGGGGATCAGGGAACTGAATGACAATATGAAGTGCACAAATATACATGTTGTGGGTGTCCCAGAAGGAGAAGAGAAGGGAAAAGGAGGAGAAAAACTAATGGAAGAAATTATCACTGAAAATTTCCCAACTCTTATGAAAGACCTAAAATTACAGATCCAAGAAGTGCAGTGCACCCCAAAGAGAATAGACCCAAATAGGCGTTCTCCAAGACACTTACTAGTTAGAATGTCAGAGGTCAAAGAGAAAGAGAGGATCTTGAAAGCAGCGAGAGAGAAGCAATCAATCACATACAAGGGAAACCCAATAAGACTATGTGTAGATTTCTCAACAGAAACCATGGAAGCTAGAAGACAGTGGGATGATAAATTACTAAAAGAGAAAAACTGCCAACCAAGACTTCTATATCCAGCAAAATTGTCCTTCAAAAATGAGGGAGAAATTAAAACATTCTCAGACAAAAAGTCACTGAGAGAATTTGTGACCAAGAGACCAGCTCTGCAAGAAATACTAAAGGGAGCACTAGAGTCAGATATGAAAAGACAGAAGAGAGAGGTATGGAGAAGAGTGTATAAAGAAGGAAAATCAGATATGATATATATAATAAAAAAGTCAAAATGGTAGAGGAAAATATTATCCAAACAGTAATAACACTAAATGTTAATGGACTGAATTCCCCAATCAAAAGGCATAGACTGGCAGAATGGATCAAAAAACAGGATCCTTCTATATGCTGTCTACAGGAAACACATCTTAGACCCAAAGATAAACATAGGTTGAAAGTGAAAGGTTGGGAAAAGATATTTCATGCAAATAAAAACCAGAAAAGAGCAGGAGTGGCTTTACTAATATCCAACAAATTAGACTTCAAATGTAAAACAGTTAAAAGAGACAAAGAAGGACACTATCTACTAATAAAAGGAACAATTAAACAAGAAGACATAACAATCATAAATATTTATGCACCGAACCAGAATGCCCCAAAATACGTGAGGAATACACTGCAAACACTGAAAAGGGAAATAGACACATATACCATAATAATTGGAGACTTCAATTCACCACTCTCATCAATGGACAGAACATCTAGACAGAGGATCAATAAAGAAATAGAGAATCTGAATATTACTATAAATGAGCTAGACTTAACAGACATTTATAGGACATTACATCCCACAACAGCAGGATACACCTTTTTCTCAAGTGCTCATGGATCATTCTCAAAGATAGACCATATGCTGGGTCACAAAGCAAGTCTTAACAAATTTAAAAAGATTGAAATCATACACAACACTTTCTCGGATCATAAAGGAAAGAAGTTGGAAATCAATAATAGGCAGAGTGCCAGAAAATTCACAAATACGTGGAAGCTTAACAACACACTCTTAAACAACCAGTGGGTCAAGGAAGAAATTGCAAGAGAAATTAGTAAATATCTCGAGGCGAATGAAAACCAAAACACAACATATCAAAACCTATGGGATGCAGCAAAGGCAGCACTAAGAGGGATATTTATTGCCCTAAATCCTATATCAGAAAAGAAGAAAAGGCAAAAATGCAGGAATTAACTGTCCACTTAGAAGAACTGGAGAAAGAACAGCAAACTAACCCCAAAGCAAGCAAAAGGAAAGAAATAACAAAGATTAGAGCAGAAATAAATGAAATTGAAAACATGAAAACAATAGAGAAAATCAATAAGACCAGAAGTTGGTTCTATGAGAAAATCAATAAGATTGATGGGCCCTTAGCAAGATTGACAAAAAGAAGAAGAGAGAGGACGCAAATAAATAAGATCAAAAATAGAAGAGGAGACATAACCACTGACCTCACAGAAAAAAGGAGATAATAACAGGATACTATGAACAACTTTACGCTAATAAATACAACAATTTAGATGAAATAGATGGGTTCCTGGAAAGACATGAACAACCAACTTTGACTCAAGAAGAAACAGATGACCTCAACAAACCAATCACAAGTAAAGAAATTGAATTAGTCATTCAAAAGCTTCCTAAAAAGAAAAGTCCAGGACCAGACAGCTTCACATGTGAATTCTATCAAACATTCCAGAAAGAATTAGTACCAACTCTCCTCAAACTCTTCAAAAAAATTGAAGTGGAGGGAAAGCTACCTAATTCATTCTATGAAGCCAATATCACCCTCATACCAAAACCAGGCAAAGATATTACAAAAAAAGAAAACTACAGACCAATCTCTCTAATGAATATAGATGCAAAAATCCTCAACAAAATTCTAGCAAATCGAATCCAACAACACATTAAAAGAATTATACATCATGACCAAGTGGGATTCATCCCAGGTATGCAAGGATGGTTCAACATAAGAAAATCAATTAATGTAATACACCATATCAACAAATCAAAGCAGAAAAATCACATGATCATCTCAATTGATGCAGAGAAGGCATTTGACAAGATTCAACATCCTTTCCTGTTGAAAACACTTCAAAAGATAGGAATACAAGGGAACTTCCTTAAAATGATAGAGGGAATATATGAAAAACCCACAGCTAATATCATCCTCAATGGGGAAAAATTGAAAACTTTCCCCCTAAGATCAGGAACAAGACAAGGATGTCCACTATCACCACTATTATTCAACATCGTGTTGGAGGTTCTAGCCAGAGTAATTAGACAAGAAAAAGAAATACAAGGCATCAAAATTGGAAAGGAAGAAGTAAAACTATCACTGTTTGCAGACAATATGATACTATACGTCGAAAACCAGGAAAAATCCACAACAAAACTACTAGAGTTAATAAATGAGTACAGCAAAGTAGCAGGTTACAAGATCAACATTCAAAAATCTGTAACATTTCTATACACTAGCAATGAACAAGCTGAGGGGGAAATCAAGAAACAAATCCCATTTACAATTGCAACTAAAAGAATAAAATACCTAGGAATAAATTTAACTAAAGAGACAAAAAACCTATATAAAGAAAACTACAAAAAACTGCTAAAAGAAATCACAGAAGACCTAAATAGATGGAAGGGCATACCGTGTTCATGGATTGGAAGACTAAATATAGTTAAGATGTCAATCCTACCTAAATTGATTTACAGATTCAATGCAATATCAATCAAAATCCCAACAACTTATTTTTCAGAAATAGAAAAACCAATAAGCAAATTTATCTGGAAGGGCAGGGTGCCCCGAATAGCTAAAAGTATCTTGAGTTAAAAAACGAAGCTGGAGGTCTCACGCTGCCAGACTTTAAGGCATATTATGAAGTCACAGTAGTCAAAACAGCATGGTATTGGCATAAAGATAGATATATCGGCCAATGGAATTGAATAGAGTGCTCATATATAGACCCTCTCATCTATGGACAGTTGATCTTTGATAAGGCAGTCAAGCCAACTCACCTGGGACAGAACAGTCTCTTCAATAAATGGTGCCTAGAGAACTGGATATCCATATGCAAAAGAATGAAAGAGGACCCGTATCTCACACCCTATACAAAAGTTAACTCAAAATGGATCAAAGATCTAAACATTAGGTCTAAGACCATAAAACAGTTAGAGGAAAATGTAGGGAGATATCTTATGAAACTTACAATTGGAGGCGGTTTTATGGACCTTAAACCTAAAGCAAGAGCACTGAAGAAAGAAAGAAATAAATGGGAGCTCCTCAAAATTAAACACTTTTGTGCATCAAAGAACTTCATCAAGAAAGTAGAAAGACAGCCTACACAATGGGAGACAATATTTGGAAACGACATATCAGATAAAGGTCTAGTATCCAGAATTTATAAAGATATTGTTCAACTCAACACAAAAAGACAGCCAACCCAATTACAAAATGGGAAAAAGACTTGAACAGACACCTCTCAGAAGAGGAAATACGGATGGCCAAGAGGCACATGAAGAGATGCTCAATGTCCCTGGCCATTAGAGAAATGCAAATCAAAACCACAATGAGATATCATCTCACACCCACCAGAATGGCCATTATCAACAAAACAGAAAATGACAAGTGCTGGAGAGGATGCGGAGAAAGAGGCACACTTATCCACTGTTGGTGGGAATGTCAAAGGGTGCAACCACTGTGGAAGGCCGTTTGGCGGTTCCTCAAAAAACTGAATATAGAATTGCCATACGACCCAGCAATACCATTGCAAGGTATCTACTCAAAGGACTTAAGGGCAAAGACACAAACGGACATTTGCACACCAGTGTTTATAGCAGCATTATTTACAATTGCAAAGAGATGGAAACAGCCAAAATGTCCATCAACAGACGAGTGGCTAAACAAACTGTGGTATATATATACGATGGAATATTATGCAAATTTAAGACTAAATAAACTTATGAAGCATGTAATAACATGGATGGACCTAGAGAACATTATGCTGAGTGAGTCTAGCCAAAAACTAAAGGACAAATACTGTATGGTCCCACTGATGTGAACGGACATTCGAGAATAAACTTGGAATATGTCATTGGTAACAGAGACCAGCAGGAGTTAGAAACAGGGTAAGATAATGGGTAATTGGAGCTGAAGGGATACAGACTGTGCAACAGGATTAGATACAAAAACTCAAAAATGGACAGCACAATAATACCTAATTGTAATGTAATTATGTTAAAACACTGAATGAAGTTGCATCTGAGCTATAGTTTTTTTGTTTGTTTGTGTCTTATGTTTTTTTCTTTTTCCTTTTCTTTTTTATTTTATTATTACTTTTTTCTCTATATTGACATTCTATATCTTTTTCTGTTGTTTTGCTAGTTCTTTTCCTAAATCGATGCAAATGTACTAAGAAATGATGATCATACATCTATGTGATGATGTTAAGAATTACTGATTTCATATGTAGAATGGAATGATTCCTAAATGTTGTGTTAATTTCCTTTTTTTTCTTTAATTAATAAAAAAAAAGCTACCACTGGCATAATCAATAAACAAATTTTAAAGCCGATGTGAAACAATTCACCTTGACAAGGTATTCAGGACTCAGTGCCAAAGTTTTGGGAAAATCCAACTCTTTTCAAATGAATCCCAGAATTCTGGAGAAGGAAAAAGATGACACACACACACATACAAAAATCCTTTAAAAGTATCTTTTTATTTGCTATAAGAATATAATCTGGCATTTCAATACAATCCATAGAATGTAATCTGGCATTTCAATACAATCCATCATGCCAAAGATGTGGTAGGCATTTTACAAACAATGCAGAATCTCAACATCTGTACATTTGCTCAACCAAAATATAGGCAAACATTGAAAAATAACGTCTTGGGACAAAAGAATACAGAAGGAGCCAACTTTCTTCCCCGGGTCATGGCTTCTAACATCAAGAAGCTCAGCCACAGAAATCCTTTAAGACCAAAGGGACTGAGAGATGGGTGAGTGACATCATTTGTGGGTTGATCCATTGGATAACCAAGATCACTACCCCATGGGCAGTTTCATCATGTGGCCATGGCTGTATGCAGCAAGCATTAAGGAGTCTACAAATATGTAGGGATTATCTGTTGAGTTAACCTCATTCAGGAAGAACTGACACTATCAGCTTGCAGAAGTCTTCTTGCCCAGGCATGAGGCAGGGAGCTAAGAATTACAATTGCTTCCCTATAAAAAGTCACAGTGATTCTTAAAATATATATAGTATGTAAATTTCCCTGGAATACCACTATGAAGTACATTGTAAAGAAATTGCTTGGGCCGCGGTGGCTCAGCGGGCAAAGTGCTTGCCTGCTATGCCGGAGGACCTCGGTTCGATTCCCGGCCCCAGCCCATGTAACAAAAAACGGAAAAACAAAATACAATAAAACAAGAAAATGTTTAAAAAAAAAAAAAAAAAAAAAAAAAAAAAAAAAAGAAATTGCTTGATGGCATGAAGGGCACTAAGCTGTGGAGCTGGCTTGACTAGTGTAATTGTGGGGTTTTTAGAAATGAACCATGAGAAATAAGAGAGGACACCACATCCCTCGCATTCAAGCCCCACCGGGTGTGGCCATCAAGGCACAGCTCCTTCTTTGTGGATGTGTCCAGGAGAGTTTGTCCTGAGCACAGAATCCTCCTGCACCTATATTTGCCAGGTTTAGCACTAACACTCAGAATCTGCATTAACATTCATCTTCATCACAAAAATGTGGAGCAGGTATTATGAATCCAACTTTCTAGTTAAGCAAACTGAGGCTTTTAAAGGTTATACCACTAAACTGATAACCTGCAAAGAGATAAAGCCAGGACCAGGATCAGAGATTGGACCTACATGGCAACAAGCCTAGATTTTGCACTTTGCCAGACTGTTTCTGAAGGGACTGAAGACTGTATCTGGCCTTGAACATTGCTGTTCCTATGATTTTAGTCCCCAAGTAAAACCTGTCAGAGAGAAACAGGAGGGCTATAAATGCCATCATGAAGAAAGGTGAGTCATGGAACCATCTATTACACCAACAGCTGTGAAATCATTGGGATTCCAAAAGGCTTCTTGTATGTGATCTGTTAGGCAGATGATCTGAAATTTAACATTAAAGCATCTCTAGTCTTCTGGGGAAATAAGGAATTCAAACCAGGTTCAGCATTTTACACTCTCCTGCCCCAGGACCACAAGACCAAATAAACTTCTGCTTTGGGTGAATCTCACACCTGGAGTCTCTCAGGCTTGGGCATCCCATTGATTACTAGCATTTTCTACTGTATGGAAGCGAAGGGTCAGAATGAATCTGAGCCAAAATGCATCTCCTGCAAACTCTCAACTCTGTAAAGGTACAATGAGGCTATTGGGCATGAAGTATGAAATGAGAACCTAAAGGCCCTTTCAAAAAAAATGTTTTTAACTTGGATCTGGTATGTGAAGCCTGAATTCAGAAATAATGATGAAAACAATAATTCATAAGTCTTCTTTTCACTCTAAGGTTGTTACATTCAGAAGGGCAAGTTTTGTTTTGAATGCATTTACTTTCAAAATTACCTATTTATTTGAATTTTAAATAAGTAAATTTAAAATATGGAAAAATGTTTTAAGAAGTGCATGTCTTAAAATGATTATTACTACACGAATATTCTTACTGGGGCAAGTCAATTTCCAGGGATAAGAAAAAGTGGCAATGGGAGGAATTTCATTTTTTCTACACAGGATATACCATTTTAATTTTGGTTCATTCTTTGGAAAGATTTCAAAAGACCAATTCCAATTAAAGCTGCAAGAGATAATCCTCTTATTGGTTTTCTGCTGGACTCCTGAATAATTCTAATTCCAGTGACTGATGAGTTTATAACAGAACTAAAGAGGGGAAATCACATAAAGCCTTCACTTCCCCTTGGTGGAGTCAACTATTAAGTCAGCCTTAGGTACCTGTAAAGGTTTGAAAGGGCTGTATCCCACTGCGGCTGATGTGCCCTGAGAGGCAGGTAGGTGTGTCTCTCCCTCCCTCTCTTCTTTTCCACTGACCTATTTTCTATTCCAATTGTGTGAAATGTTCTGAATCTTTTTCATTTTGATCCTCTGGTCCAGCATCTTGTACCTTACAGGGTGCTCATCGGTTTTCTTTGGAATGGACGGTGCGTAGGAGCTGGATGCATAGGCAGGGCGTTTAAAATGGCGCAAAGGAGGCTTGATAACTGGAGGCCATGGAAAGAAAGACAGACAACCATTAGCTTTGCCAATAGCAGGGAACAACCTAAATACTGTGGGCAACTTCATCTTTCCTAGACCTGTCTGTTTCCTCCAAAACCAGGAAACAGACTCTCACTGGGAACTTTCTTTACAGATAGATGAATAGACACATTACCGCCTTTGTCCTTCACTTAAAATAAACAAAGATGAGAAATTCCTAGAGATAAGACAGTGATGACCATAGAACATGAAGGCTCTTTAACAACAGATGGATGGGATCAAAGAAGCGGAAGTAAGCAATGGAATCACTATTGGAAACAGGAAAGGCAAACACAGGTGAACAAAGACATATCATTAATGAGCATTCATCACTGTTTGTAAGCTTTTAGAGTTGGAAAGTGGCATGCAAAACTGAAGTGCTAATACAATGTTCATTATGGAGAAAATATTTGCAAAACACATATCTGGTAAAAATTTTTCTATCCAAAATATACAAAGAACTCTTAAAACTCAATAATAAAAGTAAAAGAGGAACCCAGTTTTTAAAAATGGGCAAAGGATATGAACATATATCTCCCAAAGTAGATATACAGATGGCAAATAAGATACTCAACGTCATTTGTTATTTGGGATTGCAAATTTAAAACAAAAGTGAAATACCACTATACACGTATTAAAATGGTTAAAATCCCAAGCACCAACAATACCAGATGCTGGTGAGGATGCTGAGGAATTCTCATTCATTCTTGGTGGGCATGCAAAATGTTACAGTGACTGTGGAAACAGTTTGGCATTTTCCTACAAAGCTAAACATAGCCTTACCATATGATTCAGCAATTGTGAGAAGAGGTATTTATCCAACTGATATGAAAATATGACTTTGCAAAACACTATACATGAATTCTTATGGTAGTTTTATTTATAATCACCAAAACTTGGAAGCAAACAGGAAGTCCTTGAGTAGTTGAAAGAGTAAAGAAATTGTGATATGTCCGTAGAATAGAATATCATTCAGCAATAAAAATAAATATGGTATCAAGTCCTGCAAAGATGTGGATGAATTGTAAATGCATATTGCTGAGTGAAAAAAGTCAGTCTGAGGTCTATACATTGTGCAAAATGTCTACAATTTCCTTTCTGGAAAAGGCAAGACTACAGAGATTTTAAAAGATCAGTGATTGCCAGGAGTTTGGGGGAAGAGCAGTGTTGAGTAGGATTGGGGAGTAAAACTATTCTGTTTCATAGTCTAATGGTGGCTATGTGACACTATACATTTGTCAAAACCTCAAGTATTTTATAGCACAAAGAGTGACTCTTAATGTGTGGAAACAAACTAAAGAATCATTTAGGAGGTCAGGGGATCTCAGGAAGAAATGCAGATGTAACAAAACAATCCAGCTGCATGACAAACGTATGAAACAACTTCACTGAAAGGGGTGGAGAGAAAAGATGCTGACCTAAGTAACTGAAAATGAGTGGAATTTGTAAGACTAAAGGCAAAAGAAACAGTACACTATTACTGCACTCTAGTTGATGAAGTTGTTTTCCACAGGGGTGCAGCCTAACAATTCGGATACTGTTATTCAGTACACATAACTAGAATTGAACAACTAAGTAAGTGGATGTGGACAGGGGGAGCCAGGGTTCTCTCTGTTGACATTTGAGTTTATGGAATAAGCAAGAGGAGAAGTAATGAATTAGAGTGAAAGACATCAGTATGAATTCATATTTAGCTTAATATCAATACAGATGGTTGCATACAGAAATATTTATAGACATGTGTCTATACAAGGGTTAGTTTATACTCATATATTTCCTAGCTCTATCAACTGAGATTGCCTAGAAGCAATGAGCACATTTACTACACAGGTCTTGATTCCTAAGACCTTCTCCTTGGAAATGGCTGCTTTTAGAACAGGGGCAGAAAATCCTCAAGATGGGCCTGGAACATCTTGTAGTGCCAGTAAAAATGTCCTCAGAAACAACACCAAAGAAAACCCCCAGCAAGGTGGAACGGAAGCCAATGGAAAGAGTTCCCAATGACCAAAGCTGGAACAATTTAAGCAACAAATAAATAGTCTTGGATTATAATCCAAAGTGTAAAACTATTACCCACAAATTCATACTGGTATAAATAAATGATTGGATAAGTATATAAATGTGAATAGACAAATCTCTTCTAACAAAGGAACCTAAATAACTTATGCAGATACAATTTCCTCAAGGAGGTGGAGCATAACTTTGGTGTAGGATGTGCTCAGTAACCTCCTTCCAAAGAGTATAGTATGGAAAAGGGAGAAAGCTGACAAACATGACTTCAGCCAGGAGGTCAAGGTCATCACTAGTCATGCTATGTTGGCAGCATGTATCCTGATATGATGTGATGAAAATAGCACTTTACTGTGTGACTTCCTCCCCAAAATACATACCCTCAAGTCTAATAATAATAAGATCATCAGACAAACCCAAATTGAGGGACATTCCATAAAATATCTAACCAATAGACCTCAAAATTGTCAAGGTCATCAAAACAAGGAAAGTCTGAGAAATTGTCACAGCCAAGAGGAGCTAAGGATCCATCCTACTACATGTAATGTGGTATCCTGGATGGGATCCTGGAACAGAAAAAGAATATTAGGTAAAAACTAAGGAAATCTGAGTAAAGCATGTGATTTAATTAATAATAATAAAATTTCAAAGTGTATCGTTTAACCTGCAGATCTATAAACCCAGGAAGGTAAAGTACTGATTGACTCTTCTGATTGATTCTACTCCACCACCCCTAACCCACACGTCCCAGCCCAGACTTCACCTCTTCCTCTTGTTGATCCTGCTGGAAAGTGTTCAGTCACTGAGACAACATAAAAGTGAATAAAGGTGAAAACAGGTTAAATGAATGATCATCGATAAACAGGTTAGCTATAATAACCAGGTCAACGGTGTGACGGTGCGAAGCTGGTGTAGAGTGATTGCCTCGATGGAGAGGGACCTCTAAGGGCAGCAAGGGGGTGTGAGATGAATGGATTGACTCAGAGAGCCAAGGTCGTGGGGGGTGGGGGCGGGGGCAAATCTAGTAGATCACTGAGGCTGCCCTGGTGAAAACCAGCTTTGCATCTCTTCCCCAAACAGGAAAATATATGGTGTTTATGATCAAGGCTGCTCACCCAGCTCTGTTTATAGCAGCAAAAAATTAGAAACAGCTTAAATATATAATTAAAGGGAGCTGGTTAAATCCTGGTACATTATCAAAATACTCTACTGTGATGCTATGGAAAACGGATCAGATGTCTATTTATTAATATAAATAGAGGCGGGTGGGCCACGGTGGCTCAGCAGGTAAGAGTGCTTTCCTGCCATGCCCAAGGACCTGGGTTCGTTTCCCGGTGCCTGCCCATGTGAAAAAAAAAAAAAACTAAAAAGCAAACAAAAATATATATAAATAGAGGCTCGGGTAACGTTGTTGAATGAGAAAAGCAGAGGCAAATATAATCTAACCTCATTAATATAAAAACATATAAATATGAATATGTGCATAGGAAAACCCGGAAGAGCGCATTAGATTATAGCAGTGGTTGTTCCTGTAGTAGAAATAAGGCTATTTTACTTCTCCGTGGTTGTTTATACTTTCTAATTTTTCTATGATGATCAGGTTTAGTTATGTAACTTTAAGAAAAGAAAATGTATTATTAAAATTTCCTCCTATAGAACACTATAGCAGAGCTACACTACAAAGTCATGCATGAAAGAGAACGTCAGGAAAGCTGAATTCACTTCAGGCTTTAGTACTAGATGTCCCAGAAAGCCCGTGCAAAGTGTAGTTTTCACAGCTTACAGATGAGCATTCATTCGTTGAAAGTGTGGCCCATGTGCTGCTGATAAAGCAGTGAGCAAAACAGACGGAAATCCCTGCTCTCACAGGATGCCCATTCAGGTACCATCTTCTGAAAGTCGTGACTTGCTTACAGAAGGAAGGAGTGGTCAAGTGTAAGAATGCTGTTGCTCCAGGCTCCCTAACAGCCATGTCAGCACTGCTTTAAACCTGTGGGTAATCGAAGCTGAAGGGATACAGACTGTGCAACAGGACTAGATACAAAAACTCAAAAATGGACAGCACAATAATACCTAATTGTAAATTAATCATGTTAAAACACTGAATGAAGCTGCATCTGAGCTATAGGGTTTTTTTTGTTTTGTTTTTTTTGTTTGTTTGTTTGTTTTACTATTATTACTACTTTTATTTCTTTTCTCTATATTAACATTTTATATCTTTTTCTGTTGTGTTGCTAGTTCCTCTAAACCGATGCAAATGTACTAAGAAACGATGATCATGCATCTATGTGATGATGTTAAGAATTACTGAGTGCATATGTAGAATGGTATGATTTCTAAATGTTGTGTTAATTTCTTTTTTTTCTTTCTGTTAATAAAAAAAAAAAAAACCTGAGTAGAGACTTTCAGCAAATGGTCCTGTGGGATACGGATGGTGGTGATGGTAGCACAATATTACGAACACAATTAATAGCACTGCAACGTATTTCTGAATATGGTTAAAAGGGGAAATGTTAGATTGTATATATGGTATCAGAATAAACATTTTTTTAAAAAACCCATTTAACTACATTACACAAACAGTGAACCCTAAGTTAAAGCAGGGACTTTTAAATGGTAAAAACGGGCTATCATCCATTGCAACAGATGTTTTGCACCAATGCAAGGTGTTGGTGGTGGGGTGTGGATGAGAATCCTGTATTTTATACATGATTATTCTATAAACCCACAACTTTTCTAATAAAGAAAAATTATATATATATATGCAGAAAAGTAGATTTTTTTTTAAGCTCTCAGAGTGCTTAATTCCATTTCTTAGAGTAAACAACGGCCCAAGGCATAAAACACTCTAGGACAAATGTAAAAACAGTTCTGTTCCCCCGGAGAATGGTTTCCGATTAAAAGTTGATTGCCGTCTGGGCTAGCTGATTTATTGTTCGTCAAGCCACAGTCCTTCTCCATATTCATTCCATTTTCGCTACTCAGCATGATCCCAGCCAAAGTATTATTGAATTTCCCACTTCTCAGCATGAAGAAACATTTACCATTTGCTGGAATTCTGATTGTGAGAACAAAAACTCTCCTTGCCACTGGAGTCACTGCAAATAGAGCTGCACCCGCTGGTAGAGATAGGCTCCCAACCAAGGCTGTGGAAATATGCATATGCCTGCTGTCGCCCTAACTCAAAATGTGGAAAAAAGGGAGAATTCATAAAGTGTTGTTGTATATGCCTTCATTGTCTTTCTCCCTCTGCTGGGGAATGCAATTTGATGATGGGGCCAAATAGCAGAACCAGGGAGAAGGGCACCATCTTGAGTCTAATGAGGACCTTTCTTCTGGAGTGCTGTAGGGTCCCCTGAGGACTGCTTCCTTGTCTTCTGACTGGTCCTGGGGGTGACCTCGCCCTTTCACTGGCTGGGGACTCCCCACAGCTGAGCCCAACCAGCAGCATTAACCCTCCCCACCACCTCCATGGAGGAGAACCAAGCCCAAACAGAATCCCCACCCCTACCCAATAGGCTTGATTATCAGTAAGCTGGACACTTCTTCCCCATGGGGACAAACTATTCAAAAAGTCTGTCCTTGTCCCTTAGAGCAATTTCCTTGGAGAAAATGATCCAATTAGCTAATGAAGATTTTTGACAAAGGCACATATCTTTGTTCAGAGACTGTGCTTGGGAAACTGATTATCTCCATTACTTTCAAGTATACTTAGGAAAAGAAACGTTCAAGACAGAAAGTTGATGTATCACCATTCTTTATTTTACAGTTACATACATGTTTGTTTTCCTTCTGAGATGCTCTTTTAGGAAGTTTTAATTCCAAACACCACAATTCCTCCCAAAGGAGGGGTCTTTGACTTTACCCTCTTCTCCGTCATGATCCTCATATCCTATTGTCTCTCATGTGAGCACTCTCTTACTCTCTCTGATCATTTTGCTTGGTGGCTACATTTTTTGTTGTTGCTTAACATTTGGTGGGGAAGACAACTACATAAGATTATTCTTCTTCAGAGAATAGATTTTGATTTATTCACATATAATATTAATATAGCTGTTAGTTGGATTCAATTATTAAAACATAAATGAGGGTCCTAAAAGTTCCTTATTTAAGCTTATTTATATTAGTTTATTGTTTCCCAAAGTATCCTTCCACTACGTTGGGAATGCTCTAAGTGTTATTGGAGAGGGAGAGGTTCCTCAGTTAAAGTTACAAAGGCTAGGTTAAAGGTAAACCAATATCCTGCAAGGAAAATCAGTACCCTTCACCCTAGGTGGGACTTGACATCCAGGGATAAAAGTCTCCCTGACAACGTGGGAAATGACTCCCAAGGCTGAGCCTGGTTCTGGCACTGTGGGATTGACAACACCTTATGTATACTTCGGTTAGACATTGTCAATTGCCATGGTTTGCCAAACCCCAACCAACATCATTCTTGTTAACCCTAAAGAACATCTAGGGCTCTGAGACTCAACAAAACTTTCATACACTAAGTCTACTTTTCAGAAACTCATGACCTCCATGGCGTTCCTAGGATAAGTCCTAAAACCTAGAGGGGCCAGCCTCTCCAAGAGCATCAACTAATTCCATCTCTCTATCCTACACTGCTCACACTCCTTTCCAACATGAAAAAGTTAGAATGGGCATAGCCCAAATACCACTATAGACTGGGAGAAGGTCCAAAGGAGAAGGAGGGACTATAACAGAGAATAGAGGATTTAAAAAATGAGTGTGACTGCTAAATCACTATATTGATCTTTCTTTTAGTCTCCAGTATTTTGGAACAGCTTGAAGGAAAAACCTGAAATTGTGGAACAGTAACCCATCCCTAACTTTGCAATTTGTTCTGTAATGATTTGTTGCCTTTTTGTGTGTGTGTCTATATGTTCTATTTCACAACAAAAACTGTAAAAAAAAAAAAAAAGTTAAACTAGTATCTTCACTACAGGACTGTTCAGAGCTTTAAATTATAGCCACGTGCCTTGCGAAATCCTAAGAAGAGTCAATGGCAGGTAGTTTTTTCTCAATTCTATTTGGCTCTGGAACCCCCTTTCTCAGGGGTCTCACAGAATGGTCAGCAGAGAAGCCGCAGGACTGAACAAATTCACTGAGTGCTCCAGCTCACCCAGCTTTTCACTGAGAGGGGAGCAGACAGAATCGTCTGTGGCATATTTATGGGAATTGGAGCCTAGCCGTCTTTAAAAATTTAAACAGTACTTTTCTTAACATTCTCTCCATACCTGCAATCTAACTTACTGTCCTCCCCCTCTCCTGTCGTGGCCCGCCCATTTCCATAGCCCACCACAAAACCACACCCTTCCTGTTATGTTCTACACTTCCCTATTCCTAACTTCTGCCCTAAGCCTAGCAACTGCTTCTTAGCTTGTGTGATTGGCTACCCTCCCCTGACGTACATGCCCCGACTCCACCCCTCCTCCAAACTGTATATAACCCGAGCTCACCAAGCGTCGGGGTCCTTTTTAGCCCTTGAGCCCCTGAGCACACGAGTCTTTGCTATGTAACAATAAAGTAGCAGTGTGCAACAATTGGCCTCCGGCTCAAGTCTTTTTAGGACCCTCGGCGGGGAACCCTGCCGAGCATCGGCTCACCTTAGTCCACTTATCCGGGCCCGGAACCCCCTCACCCCCACCCGGTGAAACGTCCAAACACCCTGACGCCGCGAGGCAGGAGGCCCAAGAGCCGTAGCGCCCTCTTTAGCCCCTGCGACATCACCGCGGCAATTGGCGCCCGAACAGGGACCTCGACGACGTTCCACCGAAGACTAGGACCTCCTAGACTAAGGTAAGACCCCCCTCCAGACTGTGTCCGCCTAAATAAACGCCCGTCCTAGTTTTGCCTTTGGCGGCCACTAGTCCCCTCTAAATTCTTCACTATGGGTGCCTCCATCACCAGGGCCCAAGTTCCACAGGTGCGTGCCCTAGCCGCCCTGTTAGACACTCATAAGTGTAACTCAAAAGACACCCGCCTTCCGGCCATCATGGCGGCATACCTAATGACGAAGGGGCGAACGGTTCTCTTCCGCCTTCTTCTTCAGGCCCAAAGCCGGAAGGGGATAACAACCTATACCCCGCCCTCCCTAAGAGAGCGGATGCGGGGACTTCTAATCCCTCCCTTGTTCCCTCCGCCCCTCCTCCTGCCACTCTTCCTCCTCCCCTTAGCAACACCAACCCCTTTTCGTGCTCTGGGACAGAGATGCCGGAAGCACCACCGCCATCTTATGCACCCCTGCTGCCATCTTATGCAGGGGCGTGCCCTTGGCAGCCGCCATCTTGTGTAACCCAGCCGCCACTTTGTACGTCCCGGCCGTCCTGTCCTAATCCCGCGGACGGCACTCCCACTCCCTCTTCGGGTCCACTGTGGCCGCAGGCTCGGCCGCTACTGCCCTCACAGGCAACACTCTTCCCCATTAATCTCACCCCTACGTCGCAACGTCCGTTCCCTTGGGTTCCTCACAGCAAGGAAGACGTAAAACGGCTACGTAAGGCAGTGAAGGAGGATGGCCTTACAGGTCCCTATGCTACTCATCTCCTTGAGAGGCTGGCTCAAGAACTTAATACCCCTCACGATTGGACCTCACTAGCCCGAGCTATTCTCACCCCTGGTCGGGTTGTAAACTGGAAAGCTCATTTCAATTCAGAAGCAGAGAAAGCCGCACGGGAGATGGCTATGCAACAAGGTCCTCCGGAACTAGGCCTCCCTCTCGAAAGCTTTCTTGGAACGGGGCCCTATTTTGACCCATCTGTCTATTTGCAAGCCCCATACGCCTTTTTCCTCAAACTGAGAGACGTAGGCTTAAAAGCTTTCCGCAGTTGCTCTGCGGCCAAACCTGAGCGGCTCTCCACCCTAAATCAGAAGCCAGACGAGGACTTTGCCTCTTTTGTCTCAAGGGTGCAAGAGGCTTGCCAGAAAAGAATTGCCGATGAGCAGGGACAAAACTCTCTCGCCAAAGACCTCATCTTTAAGGGTGCCCGGCCCATTTTCAAACAGGCATTAATGGGCATAAAAGAAAAAACCATCTCTGACTGGGTACTCGCTTGTTCTAACGTCAACCCCTCCACTGAAAGTTTGGCTACTGCCTTATCATCTGCCCTTTCTAAGTCCCTTACAACAGTTCTCCGCTTCTCTCAAGAGTGCTTTCGCTGTGGGGTATCGGGACACTTTACTCGGGAATGCCCCCAGCGACCAGCCCAGCGACCGGAACCGCAACCCCCTAATCCTCAACAGCCCCGCTCCTAGCGCAGGGACGCGGTTTTACTTGTGTCTTTCCAGAAAGTAAACCTCAGCCGCTGTGGATCCCTTTCCGTTGTGTCCGGCCTGCCACAGCCTCCACTGAAAAGAAAAAATCTAAAACTCTGTCGCAGTGAGTTAACAAATGTCTGTGCACCCTTACTAGCTCTTAAAAAATTTTTTTTTTGCTTGCCATAGTATTTCTGTGTATCGTAGCGTGTTTCAACTTACTTATCTTCCTTTCTTAATATGCTGAAGGCCATCCTTGCCGCTTCTGCCCCTCGCCTTCCCCCTTGGCTCCTACCTATAACCCTCCTTTCACTTGCAGTTTTTTCCACAGTTTTCACAACGGAACTGGGGGCCGGCCCCCAGCCAACTGAACTGTGGGCCGCGGTGCAGAACCCCCCCGGGGTCCTTTTCATCACTCCGGAGAGTCCTTTTTTCCCACAGCTCTTCCATACTAACTGTTCGCTTAATCTCCCCTGCGACCCACATCACCTCAACGCCACTAGCCCTCTAAATGTCTCTTTCACGCCCCCTCTCTCAGCCTTACTATTTGTTGCCAACCTTACTTCTAACCCGGATCAATTCCCGTGCGTCTCAGCCTCCGTCTGTTCCCCAAAATTCCCGAACTGTATCCCCCTCCTGTGTACCAATTACCCATCAGCGACTACGAACCTCCCCAGCCTCTTTCTTCGCGGGGCATGGTGGCCCATTCCCCCCAAACCCACCTCTAACCTCGAAAACTTCCATCATCATCCCCCCTCCCAGTCTGGCTGTTCCTCCCCCCACCCTTCTAAAACTCGGCGGCCTAAGAATATACCCCTGTGCCTCCACTGGGTCAAGTGCAGGAGACCTAAACCCCTTGCGGTCACTTCCTACTATGCCCTTTACTCCCCCTCCTTAACTGACGCTTCCGACGATAGCACCCCCCAATACCGTGAAACTCATCTTCAGGTTGCGACTACTCTTGATGTCTCCACTGATCGCCTCTTTGGTGTTCCCATTTTCTCCTTACACAAACTCTGCGGCAAGTACGCCTGCCTCGATCTCCGCCCGCTCCTCTGCCTAGGAGGCTGTAGCCTCTGTAACGGCACAAGTAATGTCTCACTGTCAAGCAGGGCAGAACCCAAAACCTCTTCCTGCATAGATATAACCACCTACATCTTCGTCAAACCCCCATTCTTCTTCTTACAGTGTGCACGAGTTGATCCCGTCAGCAATTGTGTGCTGAGTAACTACTGGAACCCTAATCTCCCCTTTACTTTCATTGTCCTTCAACCTAGGTTACTTTGGATCCCCGTTAACGCCACCACCTGGATGGCCCCTCAACTCCCTCTCACCCCATATCATCTAGGTACCCGCTCCCTCACTCGAATGTGACGAGACTTCGGTATTTCCGCAGCCATAGCAGCCGCCATCGTTGCAGCAGTCGCTGCCAGCACTGTAGCAGCCATTGCCCTGACCCAGACTTCCACCACCGCAGAGGTCCTTCTCAACATTACCCAACAAACTGCTAAAATATCCCACACCCAGGAAAGCATCAACCACCTCATGCATACTGCCATCTACAATCTACAGCAGCAAATAGACTTAATTGTGCTTGATGTTAAAGCACTTTTTGAATTAGCCTCTTCCACTTGCGATAGTCGTTACCCCTTCACCAAAATCTGTGTCACCCCTGTGCCTGTCAACCACTCTGTCCCCCGCCTCTCCCTGCGTGACTGGATCTTTACTTCTTTCAACGATTCTTACTGAAACTAGACTCACACCCTTCAGACTCAAATCTTAGAGCTTGAACAAATTATAGTCCCTTCCATCACCTCCTCCCTCTTTTCTAACCTGTTAAGTAAATTTACCTCCTTCTTCAAACCCTCCAATCTCATCTTCTATGGCCTTTTACTCCTCGCTGTCGTAGGCATAAACAACAAACTAACCTCCTAGCCTTAGCAGCTCTTGAACTCCAAAACCCCTTCGCCAACGCGGACAACCGTCGGCAGGTGCAGGTTTGGCTGGCCAGTGTGGCTCACCCCCAGGACTGACCACCCTGGGGTCTTGGTGCTGCTCCCGGGACTGGTCCTCTTGTGGAGCCTGCATCATGCTGTTGTAGCTCTAGCCATGCTTACCGTGTGCCTCCGCCACTTCTGTGTCCTCTCTATTCCCCCACGGGGGCTGCACGTTACCAGAGTACGTGCATCTGGGGCCGCCGCACGGCTACCAGATGGGTACCGCTGGGTGCGACACAAAGTAGTCGCAGGAGAGGGCCACTCTAGCAGGCCTCCTCTGGCTCTTCTTGGGCACATGAGATTTGCATAAGGGTCGGCTCAGCACATACCCTTCCCCTGAAATTCTGAGCCTCACGTGTAAGGGGAATCTCATCCCTACCCCTCCCAGCAAAGGTTCATGCCCGCCACTTGTCACACAAGTGTGTTCTTTAAAAGAAAAAGGAGAGGAATTGTGGCATATTTATGGGAATTGGAGCCTAGCCGTCTTTAAAAATTTAAACAATACTTTTCTTAACATTCTCTCCATACCTGCAATCTAACTTACTGTCCTCCCCCTCTCCTGTTGTGGCCCGCCCATTTCCATAGCCCACCACAAAACCACACCCTTCCTGTTATGTTCTACACTTCCCTATTCCTAACTTCTGCCCTAAGCCTAGCAACTGCTTCTTAGCTTGTGTGATTGGCTACCCTCCCCTGACATACATGCCCCGACTCCACCCCTCCTCCAAACTGTATATAACCCGAGCTCACCAAGCGTCGGGGTCCTTTTTAGCCCTTGAGCCCCTGAGCACACGAGTCTTTGCTATGTAACAATAAAGTAGCAGTGTGCAACAATTGGCCTCCGGCTCAAGTCTTTTTAGGACCCTCGGCGGGGAACCCTGCCGAGCATCGGCTCACCTTAGTCCACTTATCCGGGCCCGGAACCCCCTCACCCCCACCCGGTGAAACGTCCAAACACCCTGACGCGGCGAGGCAGGAGGCCCAAGAGCCGTAGCGCCCTCTTTAGCCCCTGCGACATCACCGCGGCAATCGTCACTAGACGTCCTCTGACTCCAGGGCTGGCCTCATTCTCTTGAGTTAAATAATAGTTTTCAGTAGAATTGTTCTCCACTCTTTCAGTCCCCTGTATTCCAGGGTGACCTTTGAAACCATCACACTGCAGTGTAGAGGCATCTTTGTGTGGAGAATTTCTGAATCTTGGCTACAGAGCATTACCTCAAGTAGCAGCAACACAGTCTACTCTCAGCTTCCAAATAAATTCTAATATTGGCAGCTTTTTGTAAAAAAAAAAGCATTGGACATCTGATTTCTTCCCTTTCAAAGATAATGTCATGACATGACCTTTGAAGAAAATATCCCCAAATGAAGATATTTTTATCTGCTTTTATACACACACACACACACACACACATACCTGTGTAAAACATATATGCTAAACGTATAAAACGAAAAACAATCATTTGTTGTCTCTTAAATGTTGCTTTAGGTAAAGAATAGAATCTCATTTCTAAAATGAATATCCATTTGTGGTGTCTGCCTGAAAACTGATGGAAAATCGTTATAAAATGCACAAAATATCTAGGGAACTTCTGGTAGATAATGTGATACTAAAACCCTAACCAACTGTGACAGGGGAGACCTCTGGAGCAGGTACTGCCATTTCTTATGGGACTGGTTTGGCACTTGTTGATACAATGTTGCCTGGCTTGTTTTACCCTTTGTCTCCTCTATGGGCTCTTTCTAGTCTCTCTCTAGAACAACTTTTCAGATTCTCTGGATTTCCAAACTTGGCTTTTGCCTGGTTCAGATCGAGTCAGCCAAATTAGCTAATTTTGTATGAGTCAATTGCATTCTGAAGGTGAGTCATGGGAACATGCCAAATTAGCCCCAAACTCCTCTCAATGTTATCATCATCTCCCTGGGAGGCTGAACTCAAGAAAGGTCCAACCCAGTCCCCAACGGCAGAACTCTCACTCTAGCAGTCAGGCTGAATTTGTTTGCAAAGCTGGTATTTTCCTTAAGGAGAAAGTGGAAGATATTCATTTGTTTCACCAAATATGATGGGAAAAGTCTCCCAGAAAGGGAGATTTGGTCCCTGTTCATTATCTGGGCTTTCCCGGGGGCATTTTTTAAATGCAAGTGAAATATAATGATCTTTTATAAACCTAGGGCTTTGCTGTGTAAGGAGCCCAGTAGTATTGCCTTCCTATTCTGTAGCTTTCAAATTGTTTTTGCATCTATTAAACATTTGCAACTTCCCATGATCCTTGGAAGGGTACCAGATTCAAATTCTGACACTGCTCCCATGGGAGTTTTCCATTTTAAAATATGGAGATGACACTCACCTCCAAGAACTGTAGTGAGAATGAAAAGATACAGTGCACATGAAAGCACCTGCTCACTCAATATCAATTTCTATTCTTTTCCTCAGATAAAGACCCTACATTTCAGAAGCGAACTGGAAGACATGCAGTTGCCTGGAAAATTCATTAACAGCATATTTTTCCAACTAGGGAATTCATTTGCATTTCCACAATCCAAAAGCACTATAGTGAGGCCATCCTGATAGGATTCTCTTCCTTTTGTGGAAATAAAACTTAGCAACATTAACCCAACCAGAAAATAACTCTTAAACCACATACATTAACTGTAGTGTTGTCTAAGTGATAATCTGTCTTAAACTCTAAGGAGTATTTTATAGTAAAATATAGAACAATTAAATCCATCATCTACATTTTTTAAAGACTCTGGCTCTCCAAGTACTCTACCTCCAGAAAATGAGAGTGCTAACTAATCTAGTGGCCCCATAGTTAAACCTCAGAGAACCATCCCACTGCCAGTCCGATATGGAAGGACAGCCTACCAGCACTTCCAGGTCTCCAGAGGAATATTTACCCAGGGGACAGATGAACCACATTCCTTTCTGCCTTTGTCCAACCTGAAGTTGTTTGTTTCTATCTGTGGTTCTCAAGCTTAGATGCACATTAAATAACCTGAGGAGCTTTAAAATGTACTGTCGTCCAGGCCCCACCCACTAGAGTCTCTGGATTAATCATTTTGGAGCACAGCCCAAGCATCAGTAAATACTCTAATGCCCGGTGATTCTCGTGTGTAGCCAGGATTGAGAACCACTGACTCTGGTGCTGAGTTTGGTCGGAGAACAAGTTGATTTATCCTTAGATTTAAAGGCTTGGGACAGCTGACATCACATCGAGACCTTGCTCCCTGTTCCAAAGGCTGGGAGTGATCAATCCTTGACCACGTGCTAAGATCTGTGACAGGAAATGATCCCATGAAAGTCAGCTTGGGGGAGAGCTGGTGTGGGATTGTGAGAGAAGTTTGGGCTCAGGACCAAATGATCTGGGTTAAGTTAATTACTAGCTGAGGGGTCCTAAGAAGATAATTAATCTGTTCTAGGGTCAGGTTTTGTTTTGTTTAAATGGGAAAAATTGAAACACAAACTTGCCGGGTTGTTGTGAGGATTTTGAAGGTGATACAAATGAGATAAGGTATGTATGGCACCTTGCACAAAGCCCAATTTGGTGTAGGTACTTAAGAAATGGCAGCTATTATATGTGGTTCAGAAATATAACAGGTCATCACTGGTGCCTTCTAATGGTACCTTCCCTGGTGGATTTGCTTCTTGTAGTGGGGAAAAAAGGCACACAGTTCCTCATAATGAATTGGTCCTTAAGGTATGAAAAACCTCACAATACAATGAAGAGATTAACTTAATAAATTTATTTGTGAATATCTGGAAGAGGATACACCACTTTGATTCACAAAAGACCAATCATACAAAAATGTACATGTGTGGAAATATATATTTATATTATGTGTGTGTATATGTATATATAAATATATATTTGCTTTTTTTTCCCAATTGGCTACCTGAGGGAACCACTTTACTGAAGCTGAGTGTCAGTCTAAGCAAAGCAAAGTCATGCAGTCTGCATTCTAAAGTATTTTTGTGATTTCAACATATGGGGGTTCATTCAATCACTTTGAGCAATGCCTAACCATGGGTAAAGGAATGCTCAGAATCTCAGGTGAAGTATGGCTTAGAACAAAATACAAGAAGGAAGGAATTTTAGTCCCTGAATTTTAATCATGATATAATTAGGAAAATGACAAGGTCACTTTTGATTCTGAAGACTCCTTACATTCATTATGCTGAGCCATACTGACTCCTGGAGTTGCCTTCACTGGAAGTCTTTCCTGAACTGCTGACCCTGATGATGTCGGGTACTTCTCTGTGCTCTACCCCATTGATAATTCAATGTTGGCTGTAAGCTTCATGAGGACAAGCTCAGGGTGTTATGCATATTTACATCCCCAGAACTTAACTGCACTACTGATAACAGTCAGTGCTGTGAAATATTTAATGAATGAGTAAACTTAGTAAACTTCATAAGATGAAACATTCATATTTTCTCCTATTTACTAAAGACTCAATGAACCACTCAGCATATACACCAGCTGGCAAAGTGATTACAATCTGGAGAACTTAATACATCTCCTTTGCTTCAGCAATGTCCTGATACCTAGGTTTGCTGCTTGTATTTGTTCAAGAATGTCAGCAAGTTCTTTTCCTTTCAAGTTTCAAGCTTGAGGCCTGTGCACCTTTGTTTCACGTGAATGCTACAAACTCAGTTCATTTCTACTCAGTTTGTTTCTCCAATAGTATGGAGAGACACTGAAGGACAGTTTTCAAGCCCCCTCCTTCCGACAAATAGGTAAAAGGGGAGGAGCAATTAAATAAGGCTGAAAAATAGCTCTTTTTTTTATACCAAACATGGTTACTTACCAAACACCCAGCAACCCTGTGATTTAATACTGAGGATATTTTTAAAAATGAATGAGAAAGCCCTCCCTGAAGGAGAAGCTAATCTTCAATGTAGTTATCTGTTTGCATTTTGTTTGCCTTGGCAAGCAGAAAGTACATGATGCTTGCTTTTTCAAAGGAGAAAACAATTTTGGAGATCATGCAAATGAAGTATTTTGCTTGATTTTTCTTATTGATATGTTCATTTTTTCATGTGTGCAAGTAAAGATGAGAAATGTAGGGTTAAATCAGTAGTTCTATATCCTTTATTCACTCTAATAATGATCTAAGTCAGAAGAGGCCTATAAAGATACCTTTCTCCAGGACATTAGAGCTCTGAAGTGCTAAATCAATGCATGACAAATAAGCTTCGATCCAATCCACAGTAAGAATGAACAAATGCCATCCGTCAAACTGAACTCAAGGTAAAAGGCAGTTGCAGAGAGACCACTCATCTGAGTCGTCACTTAAAAGATCAAGATTCCCTCCACACTCCAACTATCTGCTTGAAATGGATAGATGGATAATTGATCTAATCCCCAGGCAGAGCATGAATGTGACTATTTGACTTTGTTCTTTACCCACTCACAACGACTCTCAGGGATTGGGGGCTGAGCTGAGTGTGTTGATCCTGGCTCTCTCACCTGCCCACTGCCAGCTTTGGGTAAGCTATTTAATCTGCTTGTGCCTCAGTGTTCCAAGCTGTGAAACAGTGATAACAGTACCTTCACTGAAGGGTTGTTGTGAGGATTAAATGAAATAATACATGTCAAGGACCTAGCACTGTCCCTGATATTTGGGTGTGCACTATATATGGTGTTGAAGTATTTGTTGATAAATACCTGAATTAGGGAGCTCAGAATTCATCATTTTTTGAAGTTAGTTCCTCAATAACTTATAATACTCTTAATATTTTGGTTTGCTAAAAGAAACATAAGCTTCCTAAAATGTCTTCAGACCTCAGAGCTGGCCAAGTCTCTTCTGAGGAATCCTCTGGATGGATGCTTTATCCGTAGTCCCCTAAAAGAAGATACACAACAATGTCACTTGGAGCCAGCTGGCACTGAAACACACAAACTCTCTACAGCAGGCAGTGCAGTTTATAAGCAGAGCCACATCGACTGCCAATGCTACAGTGCAGCCCAGCAGAAGCACACAGGGAGGCACAATCAGCTATCTGCGTCCGCTAATGACTACGTCACCGTACCTTTCCATCTAAGGATCCCTTCAGGAAAGTGATGTGCCCGAGCTGCCCTGGGGAAACTGCTCGGAAGTGAGTCACTGGCTAGCCTCCATGATTAGCAGCCACGACTGCCAGCGGTGGTGAAGCTCTGGACCTCTCCTCTTGTGAGAGCCAACATTTCCCCAGGTCTCCATCATTTAGGGCCCACCCATGGAGCTTGCCTGGGCTCACAGATCCCATGGGACATTAGGTAACATGGGCTCTGGAAAAAAAATGGCTGCAGGTGCTATGGCTTTATCAAAGAAAAGTCACTTTGCTATTGACATGCAAGGAATCAAGGTGATGTCCCCAGAGCTGGTTTCTGGTGCTGAAGCTCCAGGATGTCCCCTAAAATAATCTCAGAAACCATAAGAGTAGTTCTTTAATGAAGTGGTCTCTAGTGGCTTCTGGATGGATGCAGGTTACCTGCAAAACTTTTTTCATACCTGAATCTTCATATCTCAATACCCACTCCACCCATTAGGTTAGAAAGAGGAAGCATTACATTTCTTTGAAAGATAGGTGAAATCATGTCTATGTGAATGAAATGAGAATACTCTAGGAAAACAGCCACAGATTTTCACTTAAAAAGTACTAAATGGAAAATATTTTAAACATAGAGAAAAGTATAAATAGTAATATAAATATCCAAATGGTACAACCAAATCTTAACATTTGCATATTTGCTCAAAAAAAAAAAAGAATGTTAAAGAGATTAAGTATCACAAGTAGAGTTGAAGTACTGAGCACACCCCTCCAAGACACTTTCCTCTCTCCCCAAGAAAACCATCATTCAGAAGCTGGTGTTGGTTATTTCTCTGTATATATGCATGCAATTATTGCACTTATGTGTATCTATAACAATGTATAACATTTCTGCATGTTTAAAATGATTTGATGCAAAAATTAGACATTATTTTTATAGTCAACATTGAAACATATTTACCAGCCAGCATACTTTATTTGTGCACTCACCATTAATTCTTGTTTCTCACACTTTCCTTTTGGGGTCACTTTTTGCTTGTTCAAGTAAATCCCTTAATATTTCTTTTAGTGAAAGTCTATGAGCGTTCAATTATGTAACTATGTGTATTTTTGACTAAAAATGTTTTAATTTTGACTTTATTCATGACTAAAAATTCAGCTATTTTAGCTATTATAGATTGCCTAATTTTCTCTCAAATCTTAGGAAATATTCTTCATTAGAATATAATCTTCATTGTCTTCTGGCATCTACTCTTGCCAATGAGAATTTTGTTGTCAGTTAATTTTTATTTTATTATAGGCAATCTGCCTACAGTTTCCCTGAACATAACCAGCTTCTCATAACATTTAGGACTTTCTCACCTTTGTTGTAATTTTGAGCAATTTCACAACAATGTTTTTGTATATGCATTTATGTTTCAATTAGGTATGGCAATTTGGGTGTATTTTCCTTCTAATAATTTGAGTCTTCAATTCTGGAAAATTGTCAGCTATTATCTCTTGAAATATTGCTTATCCACCACTTTTTCCGTTACCTACTAGAATTAATGAGAGATATATCTTAGAGTCATTTAGTCTATTCTCTTTCCTCTATACTTTTTCATTCTTTTGAGATGCAATTCACATATCATAAAATGTACTCTTTAAAGTGTACAACTCAATGATTTTTTTTCCCAGCCTTTTCACAAGGTTGCACAACCATCACCCCTCTCTAATTCTAGAAAACCTTTATTACCCCAAAAAGAAACCTTACACTCATGAGGTGTCACTCCCCATTCTCCTCTCTCCTCAGCCCCTGACAACCACAAATGTATTTTCTTTCTGTAAGGATTTTATCTTTCTAGACATATCATATAAACTATACCATACAACAAGGGGCCAGTTGTGTCTGGCTTCTTTCATTTGTCATAATGCCTTCAAGGTACATCTACATTGCATCATGTACATGTCTGTATTCTTTTTTATGACTGAATAATATTTCATTGTGTGGTTATTCCATATGTATCCATTCATGAGCTGATAAGCATTTGGGTTGTTTCCACTTTCTGGCTTTCATGAGTAATGATGCTATGAATATTTGTGGACAAGTTTTTCTGTGACCATATGTTTTCAATTCTCTTGGGTGAAAACCCAGAAGTAGAATTGCTGGGTCACATGGTTTAACACTATGTTTAACTTTTTGAGGGACTACCAAATTGCTTCCCACAGTGGCTGCATCATTTTACATTCCCACCAGCAAAGTATGAGGGCTTCAATTTCTCCACACCCTGCTGACACTTGCTATTTCTAGTTTTACTCTAGTTTTCCTCGTGGATGTGAATTGACATCCTACTGTAGTTTCTTCTGCATTTCCCTAATGACTAATGAGGCTGAACATCTTGTCATGTGACATTTGTGTATCTTCTTTGGAGAAATGTTTATTCAAATTCTCTTCCCACCTTTTATTTGGGTCATTTATCTTTTTGAATTTATTGTTGAATTGTAAAAATTCTTTACATATTTTGGGTACTAAATCCTTATCAGATATGTACTTTGAAAATATATTCTTCCATTCTGCATGCTGTCTTTTCTCTTTCATAGCAGTGTCCTTTGAAACACAATTTCGATGAAGCTTCTTTATTTTTTCCTTGATTGCTTATGCTTTAAGTATTATGTTTGAGAAATCATTACCTAGTCCAAGGTCATGAAGATAGGCACATTTTCTTCTACAAGTTATATGGTTACGCTCTTTCACTTCTGATACAGATCCCTCTCTAAGCTGTGTTTGGAGTAAAGTCTATCTTCCAATATTAATTTTCTTTCAGCTGTGTTTCAAATCTTGAGTTTATTCCATCAAAAGAGTTTTTCTTCCTTTTTAACGATTTTAATGACCATATCTTTGTTCCTTTTCTTAAATTTCTGATTTTGAATTGCTTCTTTTGTGTATCTTCTTGTTTCTTTACAATTTTACTTTATTGTTCTTTAAGGGCTATTCTTCTTCTATTTGTTACTTGGGAATATCCTAAAACACAGTATTTTAAAGTGTTTGATAGTCTGCACCAAAAATTAACTTCATCCAGAAGAAATTCATGTTCCAGTTGCTAATTTCTGCAGTAGGTTGTTTCTGGCACCAGTTCTTTTCCCCCACCCCTTCATCCATGCCCCTTGCTGTATAACTGTCATCGTGACAAGGCAGACTTCCCTTCTTCTTGACTTTGGCCATGTTGCTTGCTCTGTCCATTGCACGAGGTAGATATGACAATTCCTCATTTGGGCCACAGAGGTCTTGTATGCTTTTGCTTGTACTCTTGTGCCTGTCTGGACTAGTCCATGGGGCCCAGAAGGAGGATGAGAGACACCTGGGCTAGGGTCAAGATTAGCCAAATCAGCTGACTCCCAGATGTAGGTGGGAGCCCAGCCAAGGAGAGCTTAGGTCAGCCTTGACCAGCCAACCTCCAGCCAACCCCTGAAACTGGGAATAAGTGAGTGCTTAAACCAATAACTTTTGTGGTGGTTTGTTAGGCATCTGGGTTTTTTTTAAGCCATATTTAATTGATGGTAAATATAATATTAACTGATATTATTTTATTGGCTCTCCTAATTAACATTAGATTTCTTCATTGCATTCCAATTCATTTTAAGTTGAAGACATTCTGGCTTTGTGTTCTTCTTCCTCCCTCCGATTTCTCTTTCTTTCTCTCCCAACCCCTTGCCTGTCTAAAGGAACTTCCACCTGGCCCATTAGCTTCTGTTTCAGAGCCAGGACTTACCATAGCATTTTACGGCTGTTGCCCCACAGTCATATTGGGGATATTGTGGATCCAATTCCAAACCTAACTCGATTGGCTAGAGAAGCTGAATCACTGTCCTCCCACCTCTCTAGGCCAACAGCTTCCAGTTATTGTTAAGCTTGCAGCTCCAGGCAACAAGTCAGCAGCAGTGCTTTAAGCCTGCTTACCACATTGTATTCAGGCTGTGACCGTGGCTCTGGTTCCCAATGTCCCTTGGAGCACTCCTGGTCCTTGTTGCGCTGTTGGAGTCAAACTCTTAGCTTATATTCCCAGCTCCCGGGGCAGGTCCAGCTCTCCCTGGCTTCCATCCTATGGAGTTGATCTGCACATTGCTTACTTCTCTTTTAATTTTCATCCCTAGAGCTGTTTGTCTTTGACACTGGTATCCATTCTTGCATGTGTTTAGAGCAGAAGGATGTGTCTCAAGGAATGAAAGAATGAACTTACTAGGCCATCTTGACCAGAATTCTCAACAGATGCTTCACCTCTTAATCACTGAATTGGATTAGCCTGCATGTGATTGATTTGATTATACTAGATTTAGTCATAAAGATGGTGGGGAAGAAAAGAACACCTAAATCTTGAAATCCCTGAATGGGTCCATTCAATGACTATGTCATATAAGGTTTTTTCAAAAAGCTACTATTTATTGGTGGTGATGAAGAATTGTCTCTCACATAGCTGTGATATCAAAGAAAAGCTCCTCTGAGGTGAAGACCTGAAAAATGAAAGAAACTGGCTAGGTGTGGGGTGGGGTGGTAAAGGTAGCTGAGTCAGAAGAAGGCAAAACCTGGTGCTCTTGGGTAGGAAGTATTAGTGAGCTGACCACTTTAATAAGTGAGGTAGAGGGAGTCTGCCAGACAGAGCATGGTTAATTATACCCAGTGTTTGGGGCATGACCCGTTCACTTCTACAGGCCTTGGAGATGTTCAGAACTCAGCAGCAAAGACACCCAGTAGGGGCCAGTGTAGACTGCAAACTACAGCCAAAGGCAAAGGTGATTGTGACTCCAGCTCAGAGGCCCTGGACTGAGCCCCAGCTCTTGGCACCCAGCACAGCAGGCTGGAACCCAGTTTCCCTCCTCATGCTCTTGAAGATGACCAAATGACCTTGGTGGCCTTATCCCCTTTTCCCAGGAATGTTCTGACCTCACCAAGGACAGTAAACACCATCACTGTACACTGGGGCTGCTTGGTTTAAAGCTGTTTTCTTCCTATTGCCCTTGGTCTAATTTTTTTCAATGTTAAGTCTTTATAATGATAAATAAATTGTTCTCTCCACTTTTACATGCAGCTGGAAAATGATAAGTGAACCACCACAAGCATGGTCAAGATGAAAGGGACTTCCAGAGACTGATAGAGCAAGGTCTACTCAATATTAATGTGAAAGCTAGTAATAGCTGAATCAAACTCAAACCTTAAGCCTTTGCTAGAGGATGGTTGCTTTCTACATAATCATAAATTAAATTGAAGAGTGCTTGCTCAGTCACCCACATACTTAGCTTTAAACATTAATAAGCACCTGATATTGTACTTATCATTCTGGCAGAAAGGAATTAATCCCCATCCTTGAAAAGGCCACCAGTCAATGGGTAAAGAAGATTTATAAACAAATAATTGCAATACAATATTAACTCTACCCATACAATTTAGAGAGAACTGCAAAGAGAAATTAGCCAGGAGAAGAAAAGGATGAGGAACATTCCAGGCAGATGTACAGAGGCAAGAAAGATCAAGGGCTGCTCAGAGGACACTGAATGGACTGGGGCAGGGGCTGCAGGAATGGAGGTTGAAAAAGCAGGTATACATAGATATACATAGATATGACATTTCATCTAGTCTAAGATGCCACTGAATGTAAGGTACATCATTAGTTTATGCACAACCAAGAAAAAAAATCCTGCTAATTAAATTATAATACACAATTGATTGCAAAACACATCCCAATTTCAAAGGGGCTAAAATGCAAAGCAATTAGGTAAGTTTATTTTTTCAGAAACTTAAGGCTTCAAGATGGTTCCTATGCCAGATAAGACCTGAAATCCAGAGGTATCAGTCTCTCCAAGAACATCAATCAGTTTCATTCCTCTACCCCTGAAAGTTGACACCCCTTTCCAGCACAGAGACCAAAATGGTCATTGCCCAGATACCTTTGAAGATTGAGAGAATGTTCAAGTGAGAGGGAGGGGTAACTGAGAAATTAAGATTTGAAAAATGAATATGACTACTGATTCATTATATAGATATTTCTCTTTAGTTTCTAGTGTATCAGAAGAGCAGAAGGAAATACTTGGAATTGTTGAACTGTAATTCAGTAGCCTTGATCTTTGATAATGAGTGTATAACTATGTAGCTTTTGTCATGTGACCATCTGATTGTAAAAACCTTGTGACTGGCACTCCCTTTATCCAGTGTATGGGTAGATGAGTAATAAAATAAAAACATATCATTAAAAAAAAGATAAGTCAGGAATACGGGGAAGAATATCTCTAAGTAAACTATGGACAATAGTTATAGTACTACTTTAATAATCTTTCATCGATTGCAACAAATGCAACTGTTGAAAAAAGTAGTAGAATTACAAAAAAAAATGTATTATCATACATTTTAACAAATTTTCCACATCAATGCAAGTGTTGGTGGTGGGGTGGTGTATGGGAATCCTGGATTTTATGTATGAATGTTCTGTAAACAACTTCTCTAATAAAAATTTTTTTAAATGCAAAGCAATGTGGCGCCAAGAATGGATGAAATATGGTAATGCCCAAAAGAAGAAATGCAAAAGATGAATTACATTAGAAAAAGGATTTTTTAAGGATAAAATAAATGCAAGCCTTATCATATTGGCAAAAAGTTCAAAAATACTGTTCAACGGTAGCAAGAGGATGGTGAAGTCGGCAAACTCATATTTCACTACTGAAAGTGTAAATGAATCCCCCTTTTTGGAAATCACTTTCATCATAACATGTCAAGGACCATACAAATGTATATATCTTTAAGCTAATAATCCTACCCATAGGAGTCTATCCTAAACCCATAGAGATTCAGAGAAAGATTTATGTACAAGAATTTAAGGCTACATATAACAAAAAGCAAATACATAAATGCCAAATTATCAATGAATCTATAAATAAATTGTGGCAAAATCAAATGAAATGTTATGCAATCACTGGAATTTTTTAAAAAAATATTTAATAACATGGGGGAACTCTCACAATGTAATGGGAAAATTTCCTAGGAGGCACGAAACAAAACCCCATCTAAAGTATAATTTCAATCCAGGAAAAAAGTGTTTAATAAAGACTGGAAGGAGTGATGTAAGTGTCATGAATGCATGAAAATTTCTAATAAATGTAGATGGGATACAATACAGATCATAATACAATACAGAGCATATGTCATGTTCCTGTTTCTCAGTGGCAGAGATTAACTATGAGCACCCACTATGTGTACGGATTAACTATGAGCACCCACTATGTGTACGGATAATGCTGAATTTACAAACATTATTTCTGATCTTATCATCACTTAGTTGATAAAAGAAAGTTCCCGAAAGCTGAATGTGTGTAAGCTCACACAATCTGAACATGACAAAGTTGGGATGTGAACCTAGGTCTGTCTCTCACCAAAGGTTCCCGTTCCTTCTCCTGCACCATGTGCCTTTCCGAGAAATACCTCCACAGCATGCTCACATGAATATCTAGGTGACTGGGGTAGGAAGAGCAGGATTCCATTCCATCCACAGATGACTGTGAATGTCTGCAAACCAACTATGGCTATATTATGTCAACTCCCGAAGGAACCTCACATATTTGGAAGACAGCGACAGCGCTGGACAGCATGGAATAGACTGGGTATATTGGGGGCTGATTCTCAGTTTATCAACTGTTATGCTCAACTCCTGGAAAGGCAGCCACTTCCCTCATCGACAGTCACTAAGATGATGGATGGTACATGGTCATTTACCCACCTGGCAAGGTAAGGCGACTTGTGGAGCTAGTGCTTGGTGCTGGTGAGCCGTGGGAACGCCGCTTTGTGCCTGTGAAGAGGGAAAAGAGGATGAGGAAGGGTAGGGTTGTGGACGGGCTTGTCAGACAGGTAGATGTTCTTCTGGGGTGGTAGCAAATCATCCAAAGAGTTTGGATCTGCAACAAAGAAGGCTGGGGACATCATGGAAGGCCGCAATGCACATCCCGGTGGGCCAGAGAAGGCAGGAGAGCAGCCTCCACCGACATGCGGGTGATGTGCTCGGTTGCCCTGGTTGGTAGGTTGGCATGCTGGCAGCCAGTGCACCATGAGCAGGGCTGCACCTTAGGACCACTGGGGAAGCTCTGTAAGTATGCAGTTTCCTGGGTGCCACCCCCAGGGATTCTGAATACATTGGACTAGAGTAGAGCCCTGCCAACATCGTGTTTAAAGCTCCCTAGATAATTCTAACGTGCATCCAGGGTGGAGAGCTACTGGTGTGGAAGGGAACAATCCAGACTTAGAATTGAGCAATCAGGGGTTTTGTCCCAGCTTCGTCTCTATAGCCTTTTCTCACTTTGGGACCCCATGCAATTAATCTAATCTCTCTCTGAAGCTCAGGTCTTCCTGTGCAAAAGGAAAGAAATACCAATTTTGTCAAAGTGCTCCCCTGTGGATTAAAGGACCCAATATGCATCTGAGTGCTTGGGACGAGTGGGAAACTACACACGTATTAGGGAAGTGGGGACTGTGAATTCCCAGCAGTGGGCAACAGGATTCCTACTAGGAAGGGGATGGTCTTTGTTCACAGGAACAATCTGATGGGCTATGGAGGAATTAAGGGGCAGATCCCAGGATGGAATCAACAAGGAGAGAGGGAGAGCAGAGGGCTGAATTGTTCTGCATATGAAAAGAGGATACATTTCTTAAATATTTTATTCTTCTTTTTTCACTGTCCTGAGGGGAAGAATAGGGAGAAAGAGGCTTGGAAGTCAGAGTCCTGCAACGTGGCAGGTACCAGGAGTCAGCACTGGGGGAAATGGAGAGGGAGTTCTTAAGCAGAGGATATTCACAGTTCAAAGTCACCATTTCTGTTACAAATCTCCTCAATCACCCCAAAGCCTAGTAAAAGTCTACCTTACACACAGAGGCCTGGTTTGAGTGTTAACTGAAGCAACCTTGTCTGAACACACATGGTCAAGGGTAAAGACAAGATGACCCTCCACTGGCCGACGTGAGAGGAAGCGCGGACTTCGGGCTAAAGCTGAGCAGGAAAGGCGATTAGAGGTGGAGCAGTACACCCGGGATGGCATTTGAGACCGCTTCATGTTAGTCTCAATGGACAAGAGATCTGCGCTGGCATTCTGTGTCCCTGCTGGCTAGTAGCAGTTGCAGTAGTAGCAGTAAAAATAGAAAACACAAAATCCAACACAACAGACCCAAGAGAATTGTCTTTGTGGAGGTGAGAGAAGCTCCATCTGGCCGACTTTGTGTCTCCATTTTCCTTGTCTCACAGGTGCCCTGAATGTCAGAGCAGGCAGGGGACCTAGAACACCTGGACCTTCCGTAACTGTGCTTCAGAAACTCCTGAGGCGATCTGCACAAATACATTCCAGGAAACTTTCTTTCCCGGACCTGCTAAAGCAGAATGTCCAGGGGACAGGGTCAGAAGTCTGCATTTTAGCCAGTTCCAGATGAATCGAGTGATTCTCAGCCCAGTAAGGTTTCTTAGGCACCCCAAGGAGAAAAGGTTTGCTCAAGTGACAGTGTGGGCCTGGGACTCGGCTGCCTCACTGCACAACTCCAGGGGGTGCCATTCACGTTGGATTTTACACCAAGAGCCTACAATGTCAGCCCAGACAATGGTCACTCCTAGGATGACAAGCCAGGTCTCCAGCCTTCTGCTCCAGAGTCCTTCCTGCTGCACAGAACTACCTCCATTCCACTGGATCTGCCACCACTGTGGGGATGCCATACCTGAGTCTTTTTACTCTTATTGGTACAAGACTTTCACTTGGCTCCCCTTCCCTGCAGGGCAAGGCTGCCCCTGAGGGGCGCTATTGACATTTGGGCTACATGCTTCTTTGCTATGGGGCCATCCCATGCAATGTCATATGTTTAGCAGTATTCCTCTACCAACCTCCCGTCAGTTGTAACAACTGAAACATCTTCAAAACATCCTCAAATGTCCTCTGGGAAATGAAGTTACCATCAGTGGAGAACCACTGCTTGAGGTTAGAGGCAGGGTTGAGATGTTTTCTTCTGGGTCATGATTCACAATTTGACTGCTTGGTCGTAAGTAACTCACTATCACACATTAAGCAGTTACTGCGTCTTATGCACCCTATTAGCAAGACACCATTCTGATGATAAAATAATTCCCATTTTACAGGTGAGGATTCAGGGACAGGAAGTTCAAATAATTTGCCTGAAGTTATTGAGTTCAAACTTCTTTCCATGACGCTTTCCAGATAAGCTTAATCACCTGCTATGATCTCCCAAAAGTCTGGTGCTGGGTGTCTTTTCCTTGGGGCAACTTTTCACAGCCTTAGTATCATCTTTGCGGACACTAAGATAGGTGGGTACATCTGGACCTTGCTTCAGTGAAAAAGGAGAACGTCATGCCATCTAGAAAGGCTATTTCCTCTATGTTTGATTAAATATATATATAAAAATGGGGTGAAACTCCCTCCCCCCCATAATCATAGGCCATAAACAGGTAGCAGGCAGGGATGCATGAAATAAACCTGTTTGTGACTGCTCTAGTCCCTTGCTCCACAGGGACAGACCACTGGGGATAGCTACGTATTTGCATCACCTCCCACTGGCTCCCAGCTAACTCAGCCTGCATTCCTGAAGTCATTTCCCATTCCCCAGCCAACAAATTACCTGTCACTTTCCTCAACGTCCCATTCATGAGAATAATATCCACTTTATTGAAGCTTCATTTTCTAAAACCCTTCACCTCTCGTTTGCCCCCTTTCCTGGGAAAAATATCAGGAACAGTCAGAAGAGCTGGTGTGACCTTAGGCACATGACAACCTGAACCATGCCATGCCACCGCGGTAGAGGGAAGCCCTGGGGCAAACCGTCACAGGGAATTCGCTCTTGGACGTTTTGTAGACAATGACCAGGGAACACTGCTTACACATAACTCGGCACTCACTCTTCAGTGGTTTTCAGTCCTGACGACACAACAGTATCATGTGGGGAGTTTTAAAATGATGCTGATGTCCCGGTCCCTTCCCCAGAGATGCGGGTGGGGCGGGGGCTGGCCATGGGTGCTTCCAGAGATCCTGGCTAAGTCTGATCTGCTGCCAAGAGCGAGAGGCTCTGTCCTGGGTGAATATTCAAAGAAGAAATTTCTTTCAGCTGTCAGGGTGGAAGCTTCTTTCTTCTGAACAACTGGTATGCATTCTCCTCCTGGATGATACAAATCTTGCAAATGGTTTCTTTCCATTTTTCATTTGGGTTTCCAGGAAGCTCAGTTACGATTTATGACAATACTGGGAACTAAGGAGGCCTATTTAGCCTGCAATTCTGCATACAAACATTTCCCCTAGTTTGCTCTATGCGCCTCAGCTCTACTTTCTGCCTCTGATTTTATTCCATTTTTTTAAACAAATCATAATTTTAAAAAAATTATAAGATTTTAGAATGCTCAAAAATTTTATAAATAATAACAAATAAGCAACTACATCAGTGCTGCCATGGCTAAACTTCATTTTTATTGTCTATAGAATTTTTGAAAACGCATCAATTTCAGGGCCTTATTGTGATGGCAAAAGACTACACATATGGAGTGCAATATAGCGATTTGTTATGATTTAGTTTGTATTCAAAAGAAAGAGAAAGAGGTGTGTGAGTGCATGAATATGCACACGAAGGGGCTAATATCTCATCCTTGGGTGTTAAGCACTTTAAGGTCAGCAATTTCATCATCCTTGACCCTCAGCCTGTTCAAAGAATAAACAACCTAATCAGTCAGCTCGGGGGAGAAATGTCATGGTCCCACAGCTGGTGTGACTCGAGGTAACTTTTGACAAAAGAATAGCTTTCAGATACTGCAAATTAAATTCATTGCTAAAGGGCAATGAATCCAATTCATCAGGAATCTGGAAAAGAGGACAATGATGGAAGTGACAGCCAAGGCTGCTGGCCTTCGGGGAACACACACACCTTTCTGCAAAGTGGGGTTAGTCCAGCCAAGCCCAAAGTCTGCTGGGGAAAGGGTGATTTACAGAGGCTTTGAGACCAAGTGTCATCGTTATTAATGGTCTAATAATACCGTTGTTGTTAAAACACAGCCAGATCCCACTGGGCAGAGATGCATGTTGAAAGACTGAGGTAGGAAAAGTTTCTGTCAACCTATTGGGCATTCTCAATCTCTTCTGGCATAATTGCAAATGCCTGTCTTTATGATACCCTTAAGCCCCTTGGATCATTATTGGTTACTGTATCTGTCAACATCTTCTGATCGATTTGGGCTGCATCAGAAGGCAATATATTGTCTGGTGCCCCAGAACAAATCTTCGGTTTCCCCCATTTACGTGTAGCCTTGAGGAAGGAGCATCAGTCCAAGTTCTGCTTAGAGATGTGGAACCACTGAAGGAGAGTGAAGGACTTCAAACATGCCTGCATCTCCCTAAGAGTTGTCTTCCAGTGGCATATAAATTAGAACTACATATCCAGAGTGTTTCATAGCATCAATTATGATTTTTCCCCTCCACGATACCAGCACCATCAGTACTAAGCTTGATTTTGTGTGATTTGATTATGTCTGTTCATTACAGAGAATGATGGCCAAAAACTCAAGCATACGCAACATTATATGCTATTTAGATTCACCTATTTGAATATTTGAATATGCTTCAGAATTAGGCATATGAATGAGGAATCCTGAAAAATAACCTTTGACCCAGTATCTACACATTTTAAGAACTTGCCCAGTGCAGATATTCAGAAATGTGACAATGACTTATGTTCAAACGGTGCCTACTTACAATTGCAAGAAGTAAAATAAAAGCAATTAACTTAATTGTTCAACAGCAGAGGGGTAGTTAAGTAAAATCTGTTAGCACCGCAAAATAAAATCCGATGTTGCAGTTGAAAGTATGTTAATGAAGAGCTTTTTAAAAATGGGGAAATGCTCACAATCCAATGCTGTGCGAACAAATCATAATGCAAAATTAAATATACTGTATCTCCTCAAATGTGTAAAAACACATGGCAAAAGACCACAAGGAAATACAATGAAGTATTAACACTGATTTATTGCTGGATAGGGATACTAACAAGTGATTTTAATTTTCTTCATTATACTTCTCCATGTTTTCCAAAATAAGTGACATATCCTGTTTTCAGGGAAAAAATAAATTTTAAAACGTTCCAATGAACGCCAAGCATAGCCACTTTGGGAGATGGACACCACAGCTCCGTCTGTCAATGTAATTATCCAATGCAGTTACTGCACAGGAAAAATGCACCGACTTAGCCCAGAGGCGGGTGTGGCTACACACCATCGCCACTAGGGGGTGCTACACCATAATAAACTGCTCGGATACCCCCAAAACAAGAATAATCTTTATTCCCTCGTCAGGCTCTTTATGCTCATGGCTGGAGAGAAGGTAAATATTGTAAAGTAGCTCTTAAAGAGAAGTAAAAAGCAAAAAGTTTGGGATTTGGAAGCTGGTAATGCCAGGATTGCAAATCCTGGAGACAACTGAAGACTACGGAAGCTTGCCTAATCCATGATATACTGAGATATCTTATGCCTCTGAGGAGGTTCTGATGAGCCATCTGCCCCACCCCTCATACTCAAAGCAGATATGACATAATACGGTCACACTGTGTTTAGGCAAAGACACTTAGTCCACCTGGATATTTTACGGCATTTGGGGGAATACAAAGAGACAGATGGCTTATCTGGGACAGGACATGGACAACAATGGAGAACGCTGAATGAAAAAAAACAACAGAAAACAGCCTTTTTATTACTAAAATTCCAGCTGAGAGGTTAACTCATTGTTTTTATTTGGTAATTATAGGAACATACAAGTACTAGGTGATGGGGAAACTTATACATTAGAGGCTGTAGGCCTCATCTGTGCAATAAAGACTTACAATATACACATTTAATTTTTGAGAACACTTTAGCATAGTCTGTTGAACATGAATCCCTATGATTTATTTTTGCATTTGGAGATATGATGCTAATGCCATTTGAATAGGTTGTTTTACTACAAACGCATATAACAGGGAACAAAACACTCTTCCTTAGAACGGATGGTCATTCTCTTGCTTATGATACACAAATGCAAACTGCAACGTGAATTTTACCTGCTTCAAACATATTTCACATCATGGAAGTACGTTTTATCATTGTGGTAAAATAAAAAGGAGTCCAATTTTACCACCATGCCTTTGGAAGGGCATTCTCAGAACACAGACACAAATCCCTTCCTTAATCCTCCGAAGAATTGTTTATTCAGCATGATCTTGGTTGAGGTTTGGGGTTTTGGTCTTAAATATTTTTTATCTTAATCTAGACATTTCCCACAAATCCAGCAGAACAGCAGCAAAATCTAAAAGCTAAGGAGAGGAATGGAGTTTCCCCATTCACATCTGTCCAGTGCCCTTCTTAGTCTGCAGACACGTGGCGAGGACACAGCGTCATAAGGAGAAAAACACTGTGACAGCAAAATTTGTGCTGGACACCGAAGGAAGGTGATAGTACTATTAGCCTCAGAGTGACTCGCCCTGCTTGGGTAACTGATCTCCCAGGAGGATTTCCTCTTTCCTCCTTCCATTTCCCAATCTTTCCCTCTTCCCCACCTATCCCCACTCCAACCTTAGCACCCAACATTTTCTCACGTGGATTAAACTGGAACCATTTTTTTTTTTTCAGTTATTTTGTGTTTTGGTGTGCTAAAATGATACTGCAATCAGAATGGCTTACCTGGACAGAGGCAAAAGAAACAATGTACGAGATGTAGAAAAATGGGAGGAGAAGGGAAAGGTATAGGAAAGGGCAGGAAAAAAAGAGAGGATACTAAATCAGATGGAGGAAATCTCGCTGTACAAAGGGCACAAGAGCTGATTAAAAATGTAACCAAGCTCTACAAATGAAAATAGCAAATAGTTCTTAAAAATTTTACAGCATATAAAATTGTATAAAAATATCATCAAAACATGAAAAAAGGAGAATGTGTACTGTACAGTTCTGTCTCTGGACTCAGTCATGGACAGTAGTTCCTACGGTTATGGGTTTTTACTATAATTCTATGCATGTTGACGTGTGACAATATTTCTATACCACCACACATACACAGAACTGAAGACAAGGATAGTACACAAACCTCTACTCCAAGATCATGACAGAGAAATCAAGACATATAATGATTTGCCTCTAAGGAAATCTACTTAAAAGTCATTCCATAGTCATTGAATTTTTTTTTTAACTTTTTATTATCTGCCCAACAGACTCTGGAATGTATCAGGGTATCACATTAAACTATACAGAATTACCAGATCTCATTCCCTATTCTACACAGCTGCTGGATTCTAAGGATTTCATTTTAAATGAGTTACCCTGTACCATAATCTGAAACACTTTTGCAGGTTCAGATGCTAACCCCCATGAAGACACTTGAGTGAAGTTCAGGAATCATGGTTGAAGCCTGTCCAGGTGAAGTTAAGGGGATGATGGCACCACTCCTGGCCTGCTAAAGTCATCATTTTCCCCCTGAGCTGGTGAAGTCTTCCCAGGAGAGACTGAATAAGGGCGCCCCACTGAGTTGAAATGACCCACACACCACTCCCTGCTTCTCCTGGCTCAGGGTATGGTACCTTAGGCTGGTTCCAAGTTCACTTTGTGGAGCCAGTCAGCACCTATGTTGATTCACTTCTATTTGGGAGGAAAAGCTGGAATAAACAAGTCTCCACCCCAAATTATATCTGCCCATATTTTAAAGAAGAATGGGCAGAGTTGAGGGGAGGATTATTTAAGAAAATAATCAGAAATTAACAGTGTTTACAGCTTGATTCTCATGAACCTTTCAGTCCAGGTCTTCCATTGCAATCCATCCTTATTTAACGTAAAACCAAAAAGTTCTTTCGAAGAATCAGAGACAATTGTTATCATAGACTTCACAGCAGGAGCACCCGATCCAGTGGGACAAATGTCCAGTGGGAGCATCTAGTGACCTGTTTCCCATTTTTCTAACCTCACTTATCGGATGAACTCTGTCTAATGTCACAGAAGGCTCTGCTACTATTCTAAGTCCTGTACCACTTCTGTTCCCAGCAGTGATTTTGATGAGAGGAAATCTTAAAAACTGAAATGTGTTCTTGGCATGTCCTATGTCTCTTGGTTCTCAAGGGGATATTTCACAGGCATATTTGTGGCTCTTCCTTACGATTTTTCATCATGTTCATTTTCTGAGTGATGACGAGGCCTTTAATCATGGATCACTGTTGATGAATTACAAGTATTCCTTTCCAATTATTCAAGAATAAGAGTCAATATAACATAATTATTGCAACATTATGTTCTTTAAAGTTCAGCTTTGCCAATCGTAGTATCAGTGGGGCAAAACTGTGCCACGAACCCCCATCTGTGTGTATATAATCTTCCGTTTTTTCCAAGAAGATCATTCTGAAATTAAAAAGTTTAAACTTGGATCCTAATAAATCCACTGGTATCCCATAAAGTTTTGTGTCTCAGTTCCATCAATACTTACAGATAAATCTTTTCTTTTTCTTAAGTCAAAAGACCATAGAGAAATTGCTTTTCCTTTTTTTAAATAAACTTGGCACTGATAATTTCCTTCAAATTACCTGCCATTTCCCAGCTCTTGTGATAAGCTCATTGTGTGACCAGTATATGTCTGCAGACACCTGGAACGTAAGCCTTTAGCTATGTGCTTGGCACATATAAGACACTGAATGAATTTTCAGGTAAATTTGAATTTTGTTTGCATTCACAGGTGGCTAGTGAAATTCAGTTTGACAATTTTGCACGCGTTTCTCAAATGCTCATTACGTGCCAGAACCTGCAGGAGGGGGGGACCACTACACCTCCTGCTGGGGTTCTATGGGAACCTCAAATTTAGGAGCATGAAACCTCCAACTTGAACAAACAATGTTACTCCAATTCCCTAACTCCCTCTGCTTAGGTTATAACACTACAGACATAAGCTTCCAATCTCAAGATCGCATTTCATCATGCGAAAGAGATTTTGTGTTTTTTTTGTTGTTGTTGTTTTCCCCCATAACTACATAGGGAACATTACAAAGCCAACTTTTATCATCTAAGTCTTTCCTCAGAGGTTTAGAAAGAACAGAAGAAAATATATTCTATCTATCATCTATCTATCAAGAAAAAGTGGTCCATGAGAGATGATATTAGTAAAACGGTATCCTTACTCCCAAAATATGGGTTATAAGATTTTTCTCCATCTTTTTGTCTGCTCTCTATTTCACATCTCTGGATAACATTCTTCTTTATTTTTCACTTTTTACATTTATCAAAGCATGGCTCCAAGTGGAAATATAATGTAATGGCTTAAATCCTGCAAATGAAATGAACAAGTGTGCTATGTTACTCTTTGGCTTTCAGATGTCTAGATGTCATTTTATTGTTTAAGTGTATTATATCATTAATGGGGTCCCATCAGACATTTTCATTAATTTTTTAAAAAATCTCCAAGGATGAAAATGGACAGTGGAAGAAAATCCTTGAATTTAATGGGTTCGAAATGAGTCTCTTGCCTGCCACCATAAGTTCTTTGGCATCAGAACTTAAGAAGGTCTGGCAGGAATAAAAGACAGAACAAAGAGCTGCCTAAGGTGGTTCATTAAGCCACCAAAACACACTACGTCAACAAAACCTGGAAGTGGAGCTATTGGTGACATGGGGAACCAAACCCACTGGCTGACTCCATTTGTCACTTCCTCCGCCATGCACGTGATATGTGGAGCTCGTGGTTTTTCACTACTGGGAATGTTCTTCCTGATTTCCCCATCTACCCACCAGTTCCTAATCCAGGTATGTAAGCCTGTGCTTTTCATGGGAAAATGTAAAATACAGTAAGATTCCATATTGCTGCTCAACTTGGAAGAAATTGCTTCATGGGAACCAGAAGACATAAAAAAATGAGCTAGAGCTTTGGAAATACTGCTCTTCTGGTCAATACTGACTTGGAATAATTATCTTAATGTTTTATCGCTCCAGTATCAATTCATAGCACAGCAATGCTTGGGTTTATATTTTTTAAAATAGATAACTTGGCATTTTTTACTCAATGCCCTTTCAAAGCACTTTTTTTTTTAAAGGATTTAAAATTAAGTGTTACACCGAGCTTTTGTTTTTTCTCACTAGGCATTCCAAGCAGAGCTTTACACTGGCTGAAGTTCTCTACCCATTCTTTTTCAGCTAATTAATGACTTAAAGCAAACAAAAACAATTTCCATCTTTATTGGTGCTAGAGAAAATGGCTATATTCCTGTTTCTTTTCAAAATATTGTTTAGTCTTACTTGTAAAATTATAAAAAGGAAACTACAGATTTTCTAATTTGACAAACTGCAAAGTTCCATGTACGAAAATACAGAATAGAAGAAGAGAGGTAAGAAAAAAAAAAAAAGTCCAGCTCCAAGGGGAAGAACTGACATACACTTTGTTGTATTTATTTCCTATACAAAATCATCCCACCTCAAAGAACATAGTTTGCAAAGTGATATCTCACAGGTTTTAATGCAGCTCATAGACATGTTTTGTTTGACCAGCACAGTATTTGTAAGTTTCTGAATTGGTTGCCAATATTTTTAAAATTAGGGAGGATTTATGTAAAATCCAGGTGCCTAGCTCCGATAATTTGGAAGATCTGACAATGACACGGGATCCCCATTCCTACTTGACACTGATCCAGTACTTGGCCAGCAGCTCCCTCTTTTTGACAGCAGATGCCCTCTCCAATTCTCCAGTCCTCACTGCTCCCTATTGTCTCACTGATACTGAAGCTTATTATGAATTGCCATTTATCACAATAATGCTGATATTGCATGGCTTGCCTTACCCATTTACTTTACCTGCTAGGTCCCTGGAGTGATCTGAATTTGTGACCATATTATTTATTGTAGTCAACTTTAGGAAAGAAGGAGGAGGAACAGAAAAATATGTGCTGTTAACAAGGCAAAATGTTGACAATAGAAACCTGCTCAAATAACAGGATACTACTGTGCACTCTCTACAACAAAGTCCCTCAAACTTTTCTGTTGGGGAATCTTTTAGTGAGGCAGAATGCTTTGTAGACCACATACCCAGTCTTCTTTCTCTCTAAAGAAATACCAATATTTTGCCTTTGTAATAAGATATTTAAATACCCCCTTTTGTGCTTTTCAATGTAGAAATTAAATCTGCAACAGAGGATACACTTAAATCTGTTGCCTAGAGCCCTCTCTTCCTATGACTATCCCCCTACTTAAAAAGCATATTTGTTTCATTTGATTTTTGGGAAAGACTCAAAGACTCCTTTGTGATCTGCAGCCACATTTCACAAGACATTTTTACCCAAATTACAACACTCAGAGCCACAAACTCACACTTTACTCATCCGCCATTGACTCCCATCTTTAATTTGGTTTCAGGGGAGCTAAGAGTCTTTGTTCTCTTTCTATGCTGTATCTACTATAGTAATTTTTATTCATGATTTTAGTCAGTTCCTACCTGGTGTTTTTAAAGACCTGCTAAAATGAAAAGAATTCTCTAATACACCTCCCTCATACTGACCCCCACAGCACTTGCCTTAATGAAAAGAGGAATAATGAAGCAAACCACACACAGCCCAAAGAAAAGGACCAGCCAATGGCAAAAAAATCTCAGTAACTTCTACATATGGTTAGTGTGTGAAGTGAGTTTCCCAAGTGAACAGCATGATCAGCAACTGAACCATTCAGGCTGATATTAATTAATGCACAGATAAAATAAATTAAGCATAAAATAAAGGTTCCTCCAGGACAATCACCTTCTTAAAATACAAACGGGAATTTCATATTGTATAAGTGGAAAGAAAAGCATGAGAGCAATCTACAAGTCTGAAAAGAAGCTGGAGAAAAAGAATATTCCTGACACAGGAAAGAAACAGGGACAGACTGGAACCGTCCTCTTAGTTAAGATGAAGGCCAGTGTGTGTGTGTATTCACCGTGAGTGGCCAGTGCAAAAATAACAACATTTAAAGTAACAATATTGACAGCACAAAAAAAAATGGCAATTTCGGTGTGTGTGGCTCTTTCAGGCCTCTCTCAGCATATCCAGGTTGTCCGTTCTCATCAGGCCAGACAGGTGCCACGAAAGCCAGGGCATTACCAAAGGATTCTGAGGAAGTCCCTTCATGTTTTGTTTCTGTTTGTGCAAAAATTTCAAGTTGTTTTGATTGCTCAGGGGAAAGGCCCCAGGGTTCTAGACCTCAAACCAGCTCCCAAAGAGTCCTTCCCTGGGATGAAATGGCGTGAGAGAAGGCCAAGTGAGGGGGCGGGTTTGGAAAGCTGTGCACCTTCCCCAGACAGGGGTCTTGGTGGGAGAAGAAGAAGGAGAATGAAGAAGCTCAGCTAAAATGCTGCAAGACATTGGCAGTCTCTTTTATTGAATATGAGGTGTTTTGTTACTCTTCTGAATCTGAAAAAAAGAAAAAGAAAAAGAAAGGTGTCAATGCTGTCTTTCCCTCCTACCCTCCAGGTCTGAGGAGAAGAAAATCTGGGGGAGAAAAAAATAGGAGGGAATCAGTTATACATTCCAATACTGGTCACTGCCGACTCCTTTGTGATGCAATTTGTTCTATTCATAAGGAGAAAATCTCTGCAGAACATGACACGCTGCTTGCATTTGAAATCTTAATAGTTGCTTTAAACTAGATTATCAAACATTTGGTTCATGCAATATGGATATTAATACACCTTATTTTGAAATCCGGATGACTGTAGCTGCAAGAATTCACCAGTTTGCCTCAGGGGCAAGTGGGATTGGAAGAAATAAGAGTCATCTAATCCAACAGTTTCCATACCAAAAGCAATGTTTTCTCCCATAATTGCTGCCCACCCTCAGAAGCTTCCCAAGGAGACTTAAAGCAAGCTGTGTCCCAACCAAAATCATTGTGCAGATGAGTAAGCCACTTGAGTTTTCTACTAGACCCAGAGTCAGGGGGTGGAAGAAGAGGGAAAAGATGGAAACAGGACTAAGTGAATGGAAATAAATGATACTGCATTTCTTTTTTTCACATGGCATCCTCTACTTCATGTAACCTTAATGGACTTGGACAGACTTAAAAAAAAAACACATACACTACATTATTACTTCCTACAAATATTCCATTCTTTGCAGGTCATTATGTCTTATAACTAGAGATGGATCCCCACCTGTGCAGGCATTCAAGTAGAAAGGAGAACAGTGGTTTAAACTTCACAAAAGCTGACAGTGGCATGTACAGAGATGTTAAGGGTCAGGAGAGGACAAGCAGAGTCTCCTAGTCAACGTTAAGACTAAGATACTCTCCTAAATAGGACTTGGCTGAAATTAGACAGAAACCTAGCTGTGAGATGGGAGAGACTTTACCGATCTATTGTAATTACTGTCAATTCTCAATTTTTCAGGGGCCATTGATCCAAGCTCCTGTTGTTACTATTTCTTCATTCTGACTTTTTGTACATTTACTCTCCATTAACACCTTCACCCATCTGGGAAAAAAAACAAAAAGAGAAAAAGCCTTTGACCAAACTTTACTCTAATACTACCGCTGATAAACTTGCTAGTGGGGGAAAGAAGTGAAACAAAAGTGTCAATCAAGCACCAGAAATTTTCCATTGACTTTGATAGGCTACACTTAGTTTGGTCCACAAGGGAGTTGCAAGACAGGACTCCCTCACTAGAGTTCTGGCCCTGCCATTCTCAGCTTAAGGTCATGTGTAATGAGACTCTCTCTAGATAATCATCACAGCCTTGACCACCTTAAGAGATATCGCTAGGCCCTCAAATGTAAAACTCGATTTTCTTATGATGACTAGATTGGGCTTCAGCTTTGAATAACTGACTGATTGGCTGGAAAGAAGCTAGGGACACACGGCTGGGGAAAGTATAGCTAATTGCTGCATCCAATTAGCTCCATAAAAAGGGAATGCTGAACCTCCTTTTCCAGGAAGCTTGCATTAGCAGGGGCCTGCTCTCCCGACTCCTGGGGCTGAGGAAAGGAAAGAGCTCTGTCCAGGGTCTTAATGGGTCCCAGAGGTCGCTGACAGATCTTCCTTCCTTTCTCATCACTGCTGTGCACAAATTATGGGTGAGACGGTGTTACGTGACCTTTGGCAACGGATTTCAGTCCTCCAGCACCTTCTGGTCAAAGGCAGTGGAGGGGAGGGATAAACTAAGGAAGCCTGATCATTAATTACAACAGAAAGTTAAAAAAATAAAAGGAAATTTTTTTAAAAAGCAGATGTTCTGTCGCTGCATCCCTGGCCTTCTCAATCACATGCTCTCTCTCTAGTAACTTTTGTTTATGAATCCTGTAGGGCACTTATCCTAGGATATCTAATATTATAGCGTCTTCATGAAGATGTTCTACCCTGGACTGTAGACTCTTTGATAGCAGGGAAGACATTTATCTGTGTAACTCTTCTTGGATTAGTGCAATACGTGGCACATAGTACATGGTCAACGAATTATTATTTAAGAGAGAAAAATGAATTGAATAAGCATGATATAGATAGGATAGATAAAGGTGCAGCAATGAGTAGGAAATTTTGCTCCACACTTTTTCTAATTTTGACTTTCATGGGATGAAAGAAAATCTTTAAAGAAAGTCACAAATATTTGATTTTGCATTCTATTCAATAAAAGTTATGATATATATATAACCAATTCCTTTTAAAGAAATAGCTCCATTGTGGATAGCTTTTTATGGGACTAATCTCCCAGAGAAGGAGTACTTGTTATCCCAGCAACTTTGACATGTTTGTAAATCAGGACTGGGTTCCTCCTCTTGCTTTACTCTTCCTCACCTGAACTCCAGATGCACTGAATTTGCTTTGTGCATAAAACTGGGTAATTTGAATTTAACATAAAACTGGGTAAGTATCAATAAGACTACAGAGTACATGGAAATGAGACAAAGCATAAGAGATTGCTCTGTATTGAGGTGAGACACGTGTATTTTTGTTATAGCTGCTTTGATTTTCATTGATTCTAAATCTATTTTGTTTTTTGGAGGCCCCCAAAAGTAGTTAAAACCAACCACATTCTTAACCATGATCACTAAGCTGAAATGGAAAATTTCATCACCTCACTTGGGACAATTCAAGAAACTGAGTCACAGAAAGTACCAGCCCCTCACCAGCCCTTTGTCCAAAGGCCTTCCTACACCTCACAAAGGGACAGATTTGGTTGCTTTGACTTCATGGTGTATGGTGTATGAATTCACAGAAATGTGTTTACTCTAGGGGAATGTCTCAGCAACTTCAATTGGAGAAATGGTAGTTGGAGATTAAAAACATAGTAACCACCAAAGGTAAATACTGCAAATGGATCTTAAAATCATTTGGTTCAAAGATAATTGTTTTAAGAACATGCTCAAAGTGTGAGTTAAAATGATTTAACTTAAAATGTGTTCATCAGTCACAGCATTTATTCCTGGACCACATGTGGAATGTCTATGAGGCAGACCTCATAAGAATCTGGCCTCAGGATTTTTAAAAAGTCTGTAAATGCTAATCTTTGTTAGTTCCCTTTGGTTTTGTTTTTTAAAATCCTGATTCAACTATCGTTCAGGCTCAAAGAAGAAAGCTGACTTGGCTGGGGATAAGTTGGGATGCAAAACTAGGCTTTCAAATCCCAGGAAGTTTACCACAGCTGCCTCCCCATGGAGTCAACTTTTTACAAAAACAACAAAATGATATGATAAGCAACATAAAGAGCTGTTGAAGACTAAATAGGAAAAAAAAAAAAGAACAGGGAAGAATAAATGTGGTAAAATCAAACCCAATTTTAAATATCAAGTAGAGCTGCTATCAGACTGTTAGGCTTTAAACAGTCATAGATTTTACTATCCTAGGTCTTAAGTGCACAATGGCTATTTTAAATGGTTATCACCAAATGCCTGAAAGCATGTGTACATCTTTTTTCCTTGCCTGAAATGATAGAGGATATCATTATAACTGGATTACTCTAAATTAATTTCACTGCATCGTACCTATACACATGCATAATACTGCTAAAACAGAATACTCTGATCATTTATCATCCCAGCACAGATGGATAGATAAGTAGACAGATCAACAGATAGAATGAATGAATTTGTGGGAATATCATGATTTCTTGAAACTCTGCCTATGCCATCCTTTCTCAAAATTTACCCCTTCAAGCCAAATAAATAGAATAAAAGTGGTTTAAAGGATCGCAGTTTTTAGGTCCAACACTTGCCCCTATCCTTTGTCTTCCTTTTGGATCCATGGCACCTGTGCTACCACTGATAATATTAATAGCACACTAAACTTTTCTCCTTTACATTTATTTTCTCTCTTTCTGTAGCATGTTCTTTTTTCCCAAAACTTAAAATATGTGAATAGCTTTCTCTGTTCTTCTGCTTTGCACTGCCCAAAATATTTTACTGCTATTACTCTCTGTGTTAAGAGCCTGGTATTTTAGCACCTAAGGAACTGATGAAGATACCAGCTCTCCTAGTACCCCCAGGGTCTTTCTCACTCTTATCAGGTAAATACAAGTCAGGCATCAACTCCTCCTACAAATCCCTGATCCCCAAGGTTGGGCAGTTAAGCACCTTGTCTGCACAGAAAAATTTTGTGTCTGATCAGTCTTTGAATCTGCTATTTTTGAAGCTAAAGAGAAGCTGGAAATCATGAAGACTAAAGAAGTCTTACAGAGCTACAGGGAACTGAGCCTGAGACTTCAGACCTGAAACACTGACACCAGTCTCATGGTTTTCATTATATTAGTTCAGCCAAAAAGCAGCAAAAGATTCAGAACTAATGAAAGCATTTTTCTCAAATTTTCACCATGGCTCTAGGATATAGAATAAAAATAGCATATGCTGTAGAGTGCTTATACATATGAAATACAGATGTTGTCACTTGGATATCAGGGTGTCCTTCAATGGAGAATGCTAAGAATAAATATAAAGGGGGAAAGCTTCAATACTTGCTTGATATCACATTTTTAACAGCTCTCCTAGCATTTGGATGTCTAGGGAAAAAATGGCGTTAACGTTGTAGGCAGCAGTAGTTTCGGGTTTTGGCACATACTTATTCAAAGACAGCTCTTATTTTAAAGAATGTTTGTAATGCTAATAAAGTTTCTTCTGACAATGCATTTTTACCTGTGTTTCTCCAATCCCTTTAATAGAATCTGATAAAATATATTTGTTCTCGTAGGAAAACAGATAAATATTCATTTCATGATTACTAAGATTTTTTTATTTTTTAAATCCTGAATGTCAGTATCGAGGTAAAAAAGAAAAATTACCATTTCCCCCAGTAATTTTGAAACGTTAATCCTCTCTGTTAAACAGGGATCCTTTAAAAATACAGTGGTATGTCGAGAGTGTAACGAAATGTCTAGAAGACAGAGTGAAACAATGAAAGCTTATATACTAATAATTGCATGTGAAAAGCTGTTTAAAAAGATTAAAAAGATTTAATTCTGTTTAAAAGATTAATTCTGTCATTAACAGAGAGCCTAATACACTTTCATTTGACATCTGTATGAGACCGTTACTTGGTAAAAGACTGGGATCTAAATGGCTAAGTAAAAAGTTGGAATTGATTTTAGAATTTTCTTAAAAAAATCTAATTTTTTAAAAATACACCCACTTTACATCAACCATGTATATTCACATATATACACAAATTCAGGTGTTTTGATACAACAAATGTGAATATCAGCAACACAAAAATCTTCAAGAGGACAATTACGATCTCATGTCACCTTGATCATTTATTTATATTATGTACCTTTTTTTGAAAAGCACAAGGACATTCAATATGCCTAAAACCATATTAAAAATACATTCAATTAGAATGGATATTTACAACCAAAAGAGCTAGCTGTTCTGATTCAGCGTGACTCATCACTGCTAGAACTGAGTGTAAGTAACAGGTGTTGTACTTCCAAGCTCCCAAGAGTATAGCAGAAAGGAACAAGCAAGCAGGTTTGTCGAGTTCACCCCATTTGACCACTTCCCACCCACAGATCATGGATTGGCTAATAGATTACCCCAAATCCATCCAAAAAAAAAAAAAAACAACCGAAAACAATTACGAATTCCGCAGGGTTTCAACATTGCTGACTCATAATAACTCTTATTGCTGGGTCAACCGACAGCACAGCCTCCAAAATTAGCTAGAAAATGATAGTGAAGTATATCAAAATATTTATGCAAAAAAAGTTTAAAATCTAATTAATAAGTTCTTATCCAGATGCTTGAGAATAATAGGCATCTAAAAATAACATTGTAATTCTGCCCATTATTTTTTATCATTTTGTTATTTTCCTTTGACAGGGACGTTGGAGTGGAGGGTTTAGATACTTAGGATATCAAAATACTTGAAAAAAGATATAAATTGCTTTGAAAAACAAAATACTTCATGTCTCTTCTTGCTAAATTGTAATTTTTACTTACTGTTCGTGTTTCAGGTGTTAATACATGCAACTATGTTAAATAAAGGGGTCACAGGAGTTTTCAAGGACAAATGGCTGAGGGAAATGGGACATTAATCAAAGCATGTGTGGTTATGATGGCTTATTTTAATTGGGAGCCAGGGCACTCCAGATGTTTGGGCCCTCCACACTCCCCAAGGATGCTGAATTCTTGAATTGAGAGACATTCCCTTGCTAAAGAAATAAGCCTATTTTTTGTCAATATAGAAGAGCCTACAGTGAAACGCCTTTCAGAACCTGAAGTAAGGTTTTTCTCTGAAAGGCAGACAATACAAAATCCAAAGGATTGTTTCTGGGGAAATGGTGGAGCAGAGTAGTCTGGATTCACCCTGGCGCCATAGAACAAGATAGGCAACAGGGTAAAAATGACCAGGACTGCAGTCCTGCGGTGAGTGATCAAAGAGGGTCTTCAATATTTCACAGGGAGGAGAGAGGCAGGGAGATTGGGATAGGGAGAGTGGGATGCGTATGATCAGCCGTGACCTCCACCAGGAGTGGGTGGCAGTGTACGTGGAAGTGCACTTCTGAGGGAACTGTCTCTCTGCTCCAATATGTCCCAGCTGCTGGCTGAGGAAAACTCCCTGTGTGTCTTTTCAGCCACCACTACTCATGGGGAGCCCAGAGGCGTGTCTGGCTGTCCACTGTGAAAAGCTGCGCCCCCACGAGCTGGGAGCAATTGTCCAGCCAGGCAACATGTAGCCATCCCGACAGGCACAGTGAATGGTAGATCAACTGGGTGCTGCAATCAGCTGCTCTGACAGGCGCTGCGACCGGCTCCCCCATCCTGCCACTGCCCACCAGGAGTGGCACCCCTGAGAAGAGGAGGTGCCGCAGGAGCACCACCTGCAGTCTGGCAAACTCCCTATCCACCTAGGTCGGTTTTTAAAATATGTGTTTTCTATATTCTTTATTATTATTATTATTTATATATTTAAAAAATATTTATATCTTATTGATTTTTAATTTTTAAATTTTTATTTATTATTATTTTTAAAAGTTTTCTTTCCCTTCTATGAGCACCAGCTCAAGTTCATTCCCAATATATCTTTGGATGTCACCTTCTGATTTCAGGGCCTACTATTGCTGAAGTTTTTTTTTTTTTCTTATATCTTAAATTTTATTCTTTTATTCTCATTTCGGGGGTACATAGGTGGGGAGTCAAGCACAAGTCTCACATGTGGCAGGCAGGTGTTCTGCCACTGAACTACCCATGCACCCTTGCCTCATTTTTAACAGACCCTCAAGTAGAATTGCACCCCTACATGAGATCTGGGCCCTTGTTCTGTTGGAAATTACAGATAAACCAAGTGCAAAAGGGAACTTCCAATGCAAAACCAAGTAAATACAAAACTTTAGGAGACTGAAGGAAACCAATTTACAAAACAACCTTATTAAGATAATCAAATGCACTGAACATAACAGAAAATCACAAAGCATGTTAAGATCCATGCAGAAATGGTTCAGCCAAACAACCAAATCAAAACACCAGAGAGGTCACAGAATACAGAACAGTTATTCAAGGATATTTATAAAGAAATAAAGGATATCAGGAAGACAATAGAAGAGCATAAAGAAGAATTTGAAAGATTAAATAGAAAAATGGCAGTTCTCACAAAGATAAAAGATACAGTAGACCAAATTAGAAATATACTAGAGACACATGATATCAGATTTGAAGAAGCAGAAGGAAGGATAAATGAGCTAGAAGATGGAACAATTGAACTAGAGCACACAAAAGGACAAATGGCAAGAAAGATAGAAAAAATGGAACTGGACCCTAGGGAAATGATGGACAATAAAAAGTGTACAAACCTAAGAATCACTGGTGTTCCAGAAGGAGAAGGGCTTCTGGAAATGGGCTGGGAAGGTTAGGTGAAGATATAATTGGGGAAAGCTTCCCAACCCTTATAAAATATATAAATATGCATTTCAAAGAGGCCCAACATACCCCAAATAGAAGAAATCCAAATAGCCCTACTCCAAGACACATACTAATCAAACTGTCAAATGTTGCAGGGAAGCAGAAAGTCCCGAAAGCAGCATGACAAGAGCCATCTGCTACATACAAAGGAAAACAGATAAAACTGAGTTCGGACTACTCAACAGGCACCCTAGAAATGAGAATGCAATGGTATGATATATTAACAATTCTGAATGAGAAAGGCTTCCAGCCAAGAATTATTTATCCAGCCAAGCTGTCATTCAAAATTGAGAGAGAGATTAAAATCTTCAAAGACAGACAAAAAACTGAGAGAACTAATCAACAAGAAACCTGCCTTATGAGAAATATTAAAGGGAGCCCTATCTCTTGGAATAGGAAAAAGAAAAAAAGACAGGAGATCTGGAGGAGTATGCAGAATTAAAGAGTACCAGTAAGGGTAATTTAAAGGATAAAAAGAGAGAGAGAGGGAAAAGAACATATAGATCTGACAAATTAAAACTAAAGGATAAGATGGCAAATTCAAGAACTGCTTTTATAGTAATAACTTTGAACATTAATGAACTAAACTCACCAATTAAAAGACAGAGACTGACAGAATGGATTAAAAGATATAATCCATCCATATGCTGTTTATAAGAGACACATGTTAGACCCAAGGACACATATAAATTGAAATTGAAAGGACAGAAAAAGACATCCTGTGCAAGCTGTAACCAAAAGAAAGCAGGAGTAGCTATACTAATATCAGATAAATAAGAGATAAAGAGATAAAGAGAATACTACCTGGTAATAAAAGAGACAATTCAGCAAGAGGAAAAAACAATCATAAATATTTATATTCCCAATCAAGGAATTCAAAAGCACATGAGGCAAAAATTGGCAAAACTGAAGGAAGCCATAAACTTTTCAGTAATAACAGTGGGGCATTTCAGTATACCATCCTCCACTATAGATAGTGCAACCAGACAGAGGATCAAGAAGGAAACAGAGAACCTAAACAAAGTGACAAATGAATTAGACCTAATAGACATATGTAGATCATAACAACCCCAAAATACCAGGATATACATTTTTCTCTAGTGTACGTGGAATACTCACCAGGCTAGATCATATAACGGGACACAAAATAAGTCTTTATAAATTTAATAAGATTGAAATTATCCAAAGCACTTTCTCTGACCACAACGGAATTAAGCTAGAAATTAAGAATCACCCAAAACCAGAACTTTCATATTTATGGAGACTAAGAAACACACTCTTAAATAATCACTGGATCAATGAAGAAATTGCTAGAAAAATCAGTAAATATCTGGAGACAAATGATAATGAAAATACAACATGTCAGAACTTATGGGATGTGGCAAAGGCAATGCCGAGAGAGAAATTTATTGCCTAAATGCCTATATTAAAAAACAAGAATAAGCAAAAACCAAGGACTTAACTGCTCACCTGGACAAATTAGAGAAAGAACAGCAAAGTAACCCCAAAGTAAATAAAAGAAGAAAAATAACAAATTTTAAAGCAGAAATAAATGAACTGGAGAATAAAAAAGATAATAGAATCAATAAAACCAAAAGTTGGTTCTTTAAGAAAATCAATAAAATTGATGGACCCCTAGCTAGACTGGCAAAAATAAAAAGAGAAGATGCAAATTAAGAAAATCAGAAATGAGAGGTGGTTCATATATCCTGAAGAAATTTTTAAAATCATTAAGATAATACTATGAACAGCTATATGCCAACAAATTAGACCATTTAGATGAAATGGACAATTCCTAGAAACACACAAACTACCTATACTGACTCAAAAAGAATTAGAAGGTCTCAACAAACCAATTATAAGTAAAGAGATTCAATCTGCCATCAAAAATCTTTCCATAAAGAAAAGCCTAAGACCTAGATAGCTTCACTGGGAAATTTTATCAAACATTCCAAAAAGAACTAACACCAATCCTGTTCTAACTCTTCCAAAAAACTGAGAAAAAAGGAATGCCACCTAACTCACTTTATTATGCTAACATCAGTCTAATACCAAAACTGGATAAAGATGCTATAAGAAAGGAAAACTATAGACCAATCTCCCTAGTGAACAAAGACGCAAAAATCTTCAACAAAATACCATCAAATCGAACCCAAGGGCACGTTAACAAATTATACATCATGACCAACTAGGATTTATACCAGGAAAGCAGGGGTGGTTCAACTCAAGAAAATCAATCAACACAATAAAGCACATTACAAACTAAAATGGAAAAATCACATGATCATATTGATGGATGCTGAAAAAGTATTCAACAAAATTCAGCATCCTATCTTGAAAAAAACACTTCAAAAAGTAGAAATCAAAGGAAACTTCCTCAATATCATTAAGGGCATATATGAAAAATACATAGCCAGCATCATACTTAACGGTGAGCAACTGAAAGCATTCCTCTAATGTTGGGAATGAGTCAAGGATGCCCATTGTCACCACTATTATTCAACATTGTACTAGAAGTCCCAGCTGGAGCAAATTAGACAAGAGAAAGAAATAAAAGGCATCCAAATAGGAAAGGAAAAAGTAAAATTTTCACTATTCGCAGATGACAAGATCCTATACTTAGAAAACCTTGAGAAATCATGACAAAGCTACTTGAGCTAATATACAAATTCAGCAAAGTGGCAGGATACAAGACTTATGTACAAAAATCAGTAATGTTTCTATATACAAATAATGACCTGAGATGACAACTAAGGAAAAAAATACATTCAAATAGCGACCAAAACAATCAGGTTACCTAGGAATAAGCCTAATAAGTGATGTCATAGACTTGTACTCAGAAAACTACAAAACGTTGCTAAAAGAAGTTAAAATGACCTTAATAAATGGAAAGACATTTCATGCTCATGGAGAGGAAGGTGAAATGTCATTAAGATGTCAATTCTACCCAAACTGGTCTACAGATTCAATGTGATACAAATCAAAATTCCAACAAACTATTTTGAAAACTTGGAAAAGCTCATTATCAAATTAATTTCAAAAGGAAAATGATCCTGAATACCTAAAGATATTCTAATAAGAAGAGTGAAGTAGGGGACTAACCTTCCTGATTTTAAAGCTTATTATAAAGCCACAGTGGTCAAAACAGCATGGTACTGGCACAAAGACAGAAACATCGATTAATGGAAATGAATCAAGAGTACAGTGACAGAACACCAAATTTATGATCAACTGATCTTCAATAAGGCCCCCAAATCCATCAAACTGAGACAAAATAGTCTTTTCGATAAATGGGCATGGGAGAAGTGGATATCAATGGCCAAAAGAATGAAATAGGACCACTATCTTATACCCCATACAAAAAATAATTCAAAATTAATTAAAGACCTAAACGTAAGATCCAGTACCATAAAGCTTCTAGAAGAAAATATGGGGAAACCATCTCTAAAATCTACTAATAGGAGGCAACTTTTTAAACTTTACACCTAAAGTAAAATCAGTGAAAGAAAAAATAGATAAAAGGGATCTCCTCAAAATCAAGAGTTCTGTGCCTCAAAGGACTTTGTCAGAAGGTCAAGAGGCAGCCAACTTGATGGGAGAAAATATTTGGAAACCAAATATCAGATAAAGACTTGATTTCCTGTGTACATAAAGATACAGCTCAAAAGCAAAAGAACGAACAACTCAATTACAAAATTATCAGATAAAGACTTGATTTCCTGTGCACATAAAGATATACAGCTCAAAAACAAAAGAACAAACAACTCAATTATGAAATGGGCAGAGGATTTGAATAGACACTTTTCTGTGTCTATTCAAATAGACACATTGTATTCAAATACAAATAGCTAAAAAGAACATGAAAAGATGCTCATTCTCATTAGCTATAAGAGAAATGCAAATCAAGAGATAATGAGATATCACCTCACACCTATAAGAATTACTACTATTAAATAAGCAGAAAACTACAAATGTGGGAGAGGGGATGTGGAGAAATTGGAACGTTTATTCACTGTTGGTTGGAAAGTATAATGGTACAGTCACTGTGGAAACTGGCAAGTCTCAGAAAATCACATATTGAGTTGCCTTATGACCTGGAAATACCAATACTCGGTATATACCCAGAAGAACTGAAAGCTGTGACACAAACTTACATTTGCACACTGATGTTCATAGTGGCATTATTCACCAATGCCGAATGAAGGAAACAATCCAAGTGCCCATCAACAGACAGTGCATAAACAAAATGTGGTATATACATATGATGGAATATCATGTAGCAGTAAGACGAAATGACATCCTGAAGCACATGACAAGATGGATGAGCCTTGAGGACCTAATGCTGAGTGAAACTATTCTGACAGTAAAGGACAGATACTGCACGATTGTGCTATTATGATTCTGGTAAAGGTAATCTCAGTGATTACACGGTGGAATATAGCAAACCTAGAGGTACACAGAAGCTAGAGACTGGGAAAAGGCTACCCAATGATGGTGAACTTAAATGTATGGGAACGGATAGAAGTGATTGCAACTAATTACTGGGGTTATAAGTAACATTACCATATTGAAGGTGAATATTACTTTAAGGGGATATTTAGTGCCATGTGTCCCACTGATTAAATCTACAATTACAAATAAGTTCTCATATGAACTATTTCAAAGGTTTGATATCAGACAAAGAATCAAAAGTAGAGGGGTGAAGGGGGAAAACCAAACTTGCATGCTATGGACAATAGCTAACAGGAAGACATCAATGGTACCACAGCATTACCAGCGGCAACTAACTGAGGGGGAGGGACAAGTGATAAGGGGTAGTTTTGATTTGATATTTGGTGAGACTGTGTTTGTGGGTTCTTTGTCTCCATGGACCAATGAAAACTATCTAAAATTGAGAGTACTACTGATTTTATAACCAAGTGGAAAACTGTAAGACATGGTTTGTTTATTTTGGACATTATCCATTATGCCCAATGGATGGAGGAAGTCAAAAGGTACAATAACTGAGAAGCAGAGTGGTGAACTGTTATACGTTTATATGATGGAATATGGTGTGGCTACAAAAATAAGGAGTAATAAACTGAATAAATCTTGGGGAATATGCATAAGCAAAATCAGCCAGAAAAAAAAGAACAAATATGCTAAAGTCTGTTTCAGAAAATACTTAAAAGACAATTGGGGCTTAGATTGTAAGCCCTTATAGCAGTCACACTTAGTCTGAAGTTGTAAATGTGTTTCTGGTTTTTTCTGGTTTCTGAGATACTGAGCTATACATGTATCTGGTAATTCCCTGGAACTCTGAGTAACTCTGTGACACCTGAGATCCAAAAATAGAGTGCTACAGCCCTGGAAGTTAGCATAGCTATATACAATAACAGTTAAAGTAAACAAAAAGAGATCAGGTCTTAATTAGAGATAAAAATGAAGCCAATTTGGCTGGGACTAAGGTAAATCAGAAAACAGGGCAAAAAAGGGCTAGACCTTCACCTGCTGTATGAGACCAAAGGCAGAGAGGTTTATTATGCCTAGAACCTAAATTTTCTGTAACACACAATCTATATCAACCTGTCTGGATAGCTCATTTAAACAACCCAACTCCTGGAGTTCCAAATGAGAAAGAGGTCTTGTAGTTCTGTAGAGCTTAATGTAATACCCAGATACATCTCTGACTATCATGGGCTAATGATGAAAAAGTGTTGACAGAGTTCTTTATTGGTCCAAAGGAAAACAAAAATGGAACTATTAAATATTCCCATCTGGGAAACCCTGGGTACCCCTCAACCATTGGGGAGTCACAAGAAAATGGGCCAAGCCCTTAATTTTTTTTTTGATGGTATATACTCTTTTTTTAAAATTTATTTTGTATTTTCAAGTCAAAATCACATACAAACATGAACATTCTTAACATACAAGCATTCCGTGTATGGTGTACAATCAATAGCTCACAATATTATCACATAGTAGTATATTCATCACCATGATCATTTTTTAGAACATTTGCATTACTCCAGAAAAAGAAATAAAAAGAAAAAACTCACATATATCATACACCCTACCCTGCCCTCTCATTGACCACTAGCATTTCCATCTACTCGATAGATTTTAACCTTTATTCTCCAATTTTTTTTCTATATCCCTTACCACTCCCTTTCATTGTTCACTAGTATTTCAATCTACTCAGTGTATTTTAACATTTGTTTCCCCCTATTATTTTTTATTTTTAATCCATTTTTTTTACTCATATGTCATTATCATAGATAAAAGGAATGTCAGACACAAGGTTTTCACAATCACATAGTCACATTGTGAAAACTATATCATTATACATTCATCCATTCATCTTCAAGAAACATGGAAGCCCTTGATTTTGAGGCTTGCCCTAAGAAACTTATTTCTGTAGTGGAGAAACAAAGACTACCTATAATGAGGTCTAAGAGTAGCTTCTAGGGAACCTCTTTAATTGCTCAGATGTGGTCTCTCTCCCTCTCACTAAGCCCAACTCTTCAAGGAATATCAATACCCTCTCCCCTTTGTGGGATATGACATTCAGTGTTGAAAGTCTACCTGACAACATGTGGTGTGACTCCAGGGGATGAGTCTGACCCTAGCACCACGGAATTGACAATATCTTCCTGACAAAAAGGAGGATAAAAGAAGTATAATAAAATAAGGAATCAGTGGCTACAAGAGACCCAACAGAGTCAAGAGGCCATTCTGGAGGTTATTCTTATGCAAGCTTCAGCTAGATAATGCTAATTGTCATGGGTTTTGAAACCCCAACCAACATCACTCCTGCTAACACTTAAGGACATCTAGAGTGCAAATTGAGCCTCCCCAAATTTTCATACTAAGTTTGCTTCCCTGGAACCTATAATTTCCAGAAGGTTCTTAGGTCGGTTAAATCCTGAAACCCAGAGGGACCAGCTTCTCCAAGATTATCAACTAATTACATCCTCCTATCCTTTAGTGTCAACACCCCTTCTCAATGTAAAAAGCCAGCAAGGATCAAAGGAGATGGAGGAGTTATAACAGAGAAAATAGGATTTAACAAATAAGTATGACTGTTGAATCACTGTACTGATATTTCTTCTAGCCTCCAATGTTTTGGAGCAGCTAGAAGGAAAAATTTGAAATAGTGGAATGGTAACACATAACAAACTCTGAATTCTGTAACTATATGTTGAAATCTACTTTGAAAAATGTTGCTTTTTCTTTCTTTTCTTTGTATATATGTTGTATTTGCCAATAAAAAATGTTTAACAAATCCAAAGGATGAGGTAACTATTTGTATAAACTACCTCAAGGCAGCAGATGTCAATTTCAGTGGCATGGTCAATTGTGAGATATGTTGCAAAGCATTTATTACCAAAATCAATTAAGCACTGAAGATGTGAAGGCTTAGTTTTTGAAATTAACAAAGAATTCAAGGCCATTGCTATAGTAGCACTTTCTTGGGTGTCAGTGGAAAAAATGTAACAGCTAGTGCTCCCCAAATGGTCCACTGTCTTTAATGTATTTTACCTATCACAGCCCATGGTCTCTGGTAACACCTCTGGGGATGTGTAGGGTTTATGAAAATCTAGTATGCTAAGGTAGGAAAAATAATGAGAAAGGAAAAGTTTGAAAAGTCTGCCTTAAAGACAAAGAAGTCTCCTCAAGGCTAAGGCCAGGAAATACAACAAGGATGATTGGAAGTGAATAAGAATGATAATCTACTCCAAGATATCAACACATCTGATGAATGAGCATGTTGTTGCAAAGGAGGCTAGAAAAAGGGTGCCACAGACAGTGTTCCTTGCACTGTCAGGATATAGGGCACACAATAGAACCCATATTCACTCTTCTCGGCAGGTCCATGCCAACACCCCAATACTTCTGAGACAGATAGATATTGGGAGTTTGCTATGAGATTATAATTCATTCACTAACACCCCTCACATTCTCAGCTTGCCAAAAACTTTCTGATATGATTTGATTTCCCAGGTAGATTTTCTTTCAGAGAAAGAAACCACTGATAAGCCTGTTGACATGAGCACTACACCGTACACAGAAGACAGATTCCACTTGAGTTCAGTCAAACCATGAATTGGTCACAAGTGTTCATTTTATTGTTAACAAGTCCTCTGCAGTATAATCAACTCTTCCTGTACTGTCAATAAGGAATTCCTCAACCTCCATCTTATAAAACGCTTCTTGCTGATTAGCAGGACTCTCTCTCTAATTGTTACATAGAATCTGTGATCCCAGGTAAAGAAGGAATTGCTTGTTATCCAGAAAAGACAGTTCTTACATAGAAGATAAAATAATGAATTGCAAAATAGACTTCACAAGAATTTCCAATTTGCCATAATGTCTGCTGTTACTATTTTCTGTGTGGCTTATACAACACAAATTGGGATAGAAATTTGAACTAAGATAACCATTAAAACCACCATATTCTATGAATCATTGAACACCCATTAAAATTTTGACCTAAATCATATTGACAATTGCTTAGACATAAATAAATCTTTTAGATATTGGGAAAATGCTAAATGAATGAAAAGGTATTCATTTCACTATTTCCCCCAAATCTAGTGCATGTAGGATGAACTGAATTAGAAGTGTGCTGAAGACGAGTAAGTGTTCAAGTGTAGTTATAGCTCTACATGAGCCAAAGCACAGCCAGCATCAGCTACAAGTGATAACAGGAAGCCCTGTGGGAAGAAATAGCAGGGAGTGAAACAATGAGGTGATAAAATGAACAGAGGGCTTTAACGGGTCTGAAACAGGACAATTCTTTACAAAGACAGCTTGAGGTCACTGTCCTGGGGGGGGGGGGGGAACGCCGACATTTGGAAGAAAGAATGAGGTGAGTATGATTCCATAAGATGAGAATACTAGGACATATGAAATCTTGACACTGGCCTCAGTGTCTCTATAATCCATAAATGCTTGCCTCGTGGTCAATGCGCTAGTGTGTCTGTTGCTTTTCAAATTCCTGTTCACGAACCTCAATCATAAAACATCTCTATGGTAAAGACAGATATGTGTCTTGGTTCTATTTCACTCTGACTTTTTTTTTTGTTTTAACATTTTATTGTGAAATATAACATATGTTCAGAAAAGTTATCACTTTTCTGAACTTCAAAGGACAGTTTAACCAACAATTACAGAGCAAAAAATGAAGTTATTTCTAGAAACGAAAGGTTTGATAATTAACTTATATTAAAGTTATCAACTACAGACCATAACAAAAGTCTTTTTTTTTTGCTAGGGTTATGTTAATTAACAGGTAGAACGTAATTTATATACTTTCTTGGCTTCTTTTTTTAAGTTTCTTTTTAAGATGAAATTCTGTCCATGGCTGTTTATATGCATTTTCAGAGGCACATCAGAGTAAAACAGTATAACTGATGGGGAAATTTGGTTGTTTTCTGACATCTAATATTTTCTGAGAATAACTAAAACTATGACTAACACTATAGTGTTGTCTAATATCATGCAGATCAGTATCAGAATATCATGGACAGGGAGAACACGTAATCTCTAGGAATTTTATATAATCTCTAAATATTTATATGAGCAATATTTCACCAACACAGGTCTAACTATCAGAAGTTTAGAAAATCCCTTTTAATTTTACAACATTTCCTATGCAATTCATAATATATTAAATGAACTTATTATTCCTACCACCTCTCTTTTTACAAGGTAAAAAGAACAAATCTTTTGTAATAGTTTGAAATAAAAGTTATCCTTAAGTGTTTGATTTTTGAGAAGGCAGATGTCAAAAGTTGTCAGATTTGAACATTATGCTAAACATAAAAACGGGTTGCTGTGAAACAATATTTGGTTTCTAATCTACTTAAACTGACAATAAAAGAATAAAACTGGAGTTAAGATGATTGTAAAATAATAGCTTACTTTTTTTATAGTTACAATGATATCTTTTTTTTAATTTATTTTTAATCCATATGTTTTATTCATCTGTCCATACTGCAGATAAAAGAGCACCAGACAAAAGGTTTCATAATCACACAGTCACATTACGAAAGCTATATCATTATACAATTATCTTCAAGAAACATGGCTACTGGAACACAGATCTACAGTTTCTGGCACTTCCCTCTAACCTAACACACCTTAAACTAAAAAGGGGATATCTATATAATGCATAAGAATAACCTCCAGGATAACCTCTCAACTCTGTTTGAAATCTCTCAGCCACTGACACTTTATTTTGTCTTACTCCTCTCTTCCCCCTTTAGGTCAAGAAGGTTTTCTCAATCCTTTGATGCTGAGCCCCAGCTCATTCTAGGATTTCTGTCCCATGTTGCCAGGAAGGTTTACATCCCTGAGAGTAGGGTCCCACATAGAGAGGGAAAGGGCAATGAGTTTGCTTGCTTTGTTGACTGAGAGAGATAGGCCACATCTGAGCAACAAAAAAAGTTCTCTGAGGGTGACCCTTAGGCCTAATTTTAAGTAGGCTTAGTCTATCCTTTGCAGGGATAAGTTTCATATGGACAAATCCCAAGATTGAGGGCTCAGCCTATTGATTTGGTTGTCCCCATTGCTTGTAGAATATCAGGAATTCTCCAAATGGGGAAACTGAATTTTCCCCTGTGGTAGTTAGATTCAGTCAAACTGGCCAGGTAAAGGCACCTAGTTCTGTTGCTGTGGACATGAGCCAATGGTACGTGAACCTCATTTGTTGCTGATTACGTCTGCAGTAGGCTAGGAGGCTTGCCTGCTGCAATGAATGACCTTTGACTTAATTGGCTGGTGCTTAAATGAGAGATCACAATGTAGCACAGCCCAAGCAGCTTGGCATACCTCATCTCCGCACTTGCAGCTCAGCCCAGGCCTTTGGAAATGCAGAAAAGAATCACCCCAGGGAAAGTTCTTGGAACCCAGAGGCCTGGAGAGAAGGCCATCAGAGACCATCCTGTGCCTTCCCACATAAGAAAGAACCTCAAGTTGAAAGTTAGCTGCCTTTTCTCTGAAGAACTAACAAAATAAATTCCCTTTTATTAAAAGCCAATCCATCTCTGGTGTGTTGCATTCTGGCAGCTAGCAAACTATGACATCCCCCTTTCTCGCTGTTCCACCAAGGGGACTTTGCAAATACTTTTTTATTCACTGTTCAAATCACTCTGGGATTTATCAGGGCATCACTCTGGACAAACCAACAAAATCTCATGTCCTACTCAAGGTTCCATGTACTTATGGTGTTCAATTAAGCTGTCTACATAAGTTATACTAGGAAATGCACCAGTGAAAATATAAATTTTGTACCAAATAAACATTTTTGCTTTAGTCTCACACATAAGTTCAAGTTTTAAAATATGAATTACCACCTAGTTTCAACACCTTGCAATATTGACATTCCTTTGTTCTTCCTCATGCAAAAACATTTTTTGATTTGTACGTTTAGTCACTATCATTGTACACTCTAGCCATTCCTAGATTATACCATCTCAGTCTTTATCACCTATCTTTCCTTCTGGTTTCATTTCTGCTCCAGCCCTCCTCCCTCTACCATTCTCACTGCACTGTGACATCTAACTGTGTCCTTCCAGTATCTGCAGAGCACGGTTGGTCTCCAAACTTGTTCAGACCTCATTTGTTGCTCACCGCCAGCTCTACTGCAGAGCAGGTCATGATATTCATCTGTAGCCCAGGATTGGAGTCCTGTCTTTCCAGCAATTTACAAAAATTTTCAACTAAAACTACGACTCATAAGCACAAATCCAGTGTAAAAGTTCAGACAGGAATATCCTTTTAATGTTTATATTAACAACTTAATAGATGTGTTATAATAGAACAGAAAGATATCTAACAAACTCAAAATCATCCATTTCATTTATTTACTCCATTCCAAACTAACTTGGTAGAGGTCATCTAGAAGGAGAACATGAAAAACACATTCATTTTGTCAGATGACTCTTGTGAGCCCTTAGCAATTAGATTCATGAGGCATCAACTAGCCAAGAATTAAATCACAGGCAAATTCCTCTAATGTGCACAACAAACTTTTAAATCATAATTAGTTCTTCCATTCAAGCTAACAGGACTAATGTCTCAACAAATGTTGCTGTCTTCTCAATTTTTCCTATACTGAGATTCTAAAGAGAAGTATATGAACAGCTTGGGAAATACAAAGAGTGGCAGTAAGGAATACCATTTCCTTCTTGAGGAAATGAGCTGACAAGGTTGTGTCCTGGCAGGTAAAGTCAAGTCGAGAGCTAAGAAATTACTAAGTGAATATAATATATAATTGTACAATCATCTCATTCCCACACATAAAGATTTGCTTTGGTTTGTTTTGTTTCCATATTTTTTTTTTTTTTTTGGCCTGTATTATTAAGACAACTGAGCCATTTTATCAGTCTAGGTTTCACTCAAAAACTACTGATTTCTGGTTTTGCATTACATTTGTTTGTTTTGTTTTTCTTTTGATTTTGCTTTAGAGGAGTTTTAGAGAGACGCATGAAGAGTGATGTCTGGTTATAAAAAACACTAAGCTTCAATGGCTGTGTGTGGATAACCGTAGAGTGGGCTCCAACAGTGCCCTGCTATTCGCCTATTATGAAGATACAAACACTGTCATGACCAACAGGGTGCACAAGGGCACTGTCATGAAAAGATCTGAAATTAACCACAGCGAAGAGCATTAATGTTGAGAAATATACAGCAACAACTGTAAGCCCATGCGAGGCACTCCTGAGAGATTAGATGACCTGAACCTTCCCCCTTTGCCCATGTTGTGTGGATCATGAGATCATGCACATGTGAATATCTTAGCCACATACACTAGAGGGAATTGTGGGCTCATTAAGTCCCAACATGGTATTGAGAGGTATGGAAGCTGCCAGTAGGGACCTACATTAAGAATGTCTCCAAATTTTTCAGTATGAAATGTCATCAGGAGCTGCATATGTGAAAAAGTGGCATTCTCTTTCCTGACTAAATCAGACACCAGTCAGAGGCAGAATGATCAGGAGGAACAGTTCAAAAGAAGGTTCCCTTTAATGTTTATCTTAAAATATTTTGGCAGTCAGAAAGACTGCTTTTATTGCCAAGTACTATTCTATTGTATGACCAGACCACAATTTTTTTTATCCATTCCCCTGCTGATAAGATATTTGAATTGTTTCTATTTGTAGCTATTATAAATAAAACCGATTTGAACATGTCTATATAATTTTTATGGAATGGAAATACACTTTTTTTCTTCTGTAAATATCTAGGAATGGAATGTCCGGATCATATAGTATGTATATGTTTATCTTCTTAAGAAACTGCCAAAATATATTCCAAAGTGGTTGGAACATTTTATATTCCCATCAGCAAGGTATGAGAGTTCTACTTACCCCATAACCTCCTTAATATTTTGTGTGGCCAGTCTTCTTCATTTTAGCCATTCTAATAATACATGTAATGATATTCAGTTGTGATTTTAATTTTTATCTCCCTAATGAAGTCAAGTATCTTTTATTGTGTTTATTTGCTAGCTGTATATTTTCTTTGATGAAGTGTCTTTTCAAATTTTTTTGCACATTTTTAATTGGGTTGTTTTCTTATCATTGAATTTTGAGAGTTCTTTATACATTTTAGATACAAGTCCTCTATCATATATAGACTTTGCAAATATCCTTCTCCAGTCTGTGGGTTGTCTTTTCATTCTCCTAATAAAGGATTTTGAAGATTAGAAGTTTTTAATTTTGATAAAGTATAATATATCGATTTGCTATTTTATGGTTTGCATTTTTGGTATCAAATCTAGGAAATCCTTGCCTAATCCAAGGTCACAAAGATTTTTTCCTACTTTTCTTACCTAGAAGTTTTACATTTTAAACTTAGGTTTATAATCCATTTTGAGTGTGGTGTAGAGGTAGAAGTCATTATTTTTCATAAGTACTTCCAATTGTTCTACTATCATTCATTGATGTCTTTCCTTTTTCTGTTGAAGTTCTTTTGCCATTTGTCAAAAATAAGTTGTCCATATACATATGGATCTATTTCTGAATTCTCTATTTTATTGCATTGATCTAACTGTATACCTTGAAACCAACACCAATTACTTTGATTCCTGTAGCTTTTAAATTAAAGTCTGGGAATCAGGACTACCTGATTAGGCCTCTAACCTTTCTCATTGTTATCAAAGTTGCTTGTCTATTCTGGGTCCTTTGCATTTTCTTAAATATTTTAGAATCAGCTCAACAATTTCTAAAAAAAGATCCTGCTACAAGTTTTCATAGGATTGTGTTGAATCTATAGATAAATTTGAGGAAAAGTGAGATTGTAATAATCTCTAGAAAATTCTCAAATATTTGGAAACTATACAATATTCTTCTAAACAATCCTCAGATCAAAGCAAAAATCAAAATTGAAATTAGAAAGCACTTTGGACTAAATGTAAATAAAAATGAAATATATCAAAATTTGTGACATGCTGCTGAAACAATACTTAGAGGGAAATTATAGCACTATAATTTAGAAAGGAGAAAAAGATCTCAAATCAACAACCTCAACTTCCCCCTTAAGAAACTAGAAAAAGAAGGTAAACCAAACTCAAAAGAAGGCAGAAGGAAATAATAAATATTAGATGATAAATCAAAGAAATAGAGAACAGAAACACAATAGAGAATATCAGTGACAATGTTTAATAACACTTATCAGCCTCTAGTCAAACCAGACAGGAAAAAAAGAGAAAATACAAATTACCAATAAAGAAAATGACCACTACAGATCTACAGATATTAAAAGGATAATAAAATAAATGGAACATCACTGCAGATTCTATAGATATTAAAGGGATAATAAAATAATGTCAACATTCTTGTGCTGATTTAATTTTATTTTGGTCTGTGAAAATATTTTGTATGACTTGAATCATTTTAAATTTACTGGAACTTGTTTTATGTTTCTGAATAAAGTCTGTCTTGGTAAATGTTCTGTGTGCCCTTTAAGAGAACTGTTGGGTGTTCTTTGAATGTCAATTAGGAAAAGTTGGTTAATAACATTATTCAGGTCTTCTTTTCCTTATTGATTTTGTCTACTTATTCTGTCAATTATTGAGATAGCAATATTGATATCTCTGACTAAAATTGTGGACTCTATTTCATTTTGGAATTCCCTTCATGTATTGTAGTACATAAATATAAAGGATTATTGTATACTCTTGATGAATGGATCACTTCATCATTATGAAATTACCTTTTTTATTCCTGGTGATAGCTTTTGTTCTGAAATCCTTTTTTTCATTCATTAATATAACTATTTCAACTTTCTTTTGATTAATGTTATCACAGTATATCAATTTGCATTCCTTTACATTTTTTTTTTTCATGGGCAGGCACTGGGAATCAAACCTGGATTTCCAGCATGGCAGGCAAGAACTCTGCCACTGAGCCACGATGGCCTGCTCTGAATTCCTTTACTTTTAAGCTATCCATGTTTTTATATATAAAATTGGTTTTTGTAGGCAGGATATAGTTTAGTGTTACAATCTGGCAATTTCTACCTTTTAATTAGGGTGTTTAAACCATTTACATTTAATGTGATCACTGGTAGAATTAGGTTTAAGTTTATCGTCTTGACATTTGTTTTCTATTTGTCATCTCTATTTTTGACCTCTTTTTTACATGTTTTTCCCTTTGTTAGGATTAACTGATTATTTTTATAATCCTATTTTATTTTCTTTGTTGGCTTATTAGCTATAAGACTTTGCTGTGTTATTTTATTGATGACTTTAAACTTTATAGTATAAACTTTTAATTTACTTCAATCTATTTTCTTGTATTATATAAAATCATCTATAAAAATATAACCTTATAATAGTGCATTTTCATTTCTTCTCTCTCCACTTTTATGCTCTTATTATTATGTATTTTAATTTTCTTATGTTATGAACCCACAATAGATTATTTTTGTTTAATCAATTATCTTTTAAAGATATTAAAACAATAAGAAAAACACATATTTATCCACGTGATTACCACTTCTAGTATTCTTCACTCTTTTCTGTACATCCATATTTCCTTCTGTCATAATTATCCTTCTACCTTTCTTTAATATTTCTTCTAGTATGGATCTACTAGTTATGGATTTCTTCCATTTTCATATGTCTGAAAATATCCTTTCAGCTGTCTTTCTGAGATATGTTTGCTGGGTATAGAATTCCTAGTTGATTTTTTTTTTCTTTCAGTACTTTAAGATGTTGCTCTACTGTCTTCTTGTTTGCACTGTTTCTGATGAGAAATATACTTTATCTGTACATAATGTGTTTATATCTGGCTATTTAATTTTTTTCTCTTCATAACTGGTTTTGAATACTTTGATTATATACTTTGGGTATAGTTTTCTTCATGTGTCTTTTGCTGGGGCTTCATTGAGCTTCTTGGATCTGTAGATTAATAGTTTTCATCTTGCCAAATTTTAGCCATTATTTATTCGAACAGTTTTTTTCCCTCCACTCTCTTTCCTCTGCTTTGTAGGCTCCAATGCACATATATTAGGCTTCTTGAAGGTGTTCTATAATTCACTGATGCTTTTTACAATAAATTTTATTCTTTTCTTCATTGTTTCATTTTGCATAGTTTCTCTTGCTAAACTTTTCACCACTCTTTTCTTCTGTAATATATATCCCATTTAGCATATTTGCCATTAATCTATTCCAGACTACTTTCATATCAGAAAGTACATTAATTTCATCCAGTGTACTTTCAAATCAGATGTTTTTCATCCCTAGAAGTTTAGCTTGGGTCCTTTTTTCTTTATCTTTCATGTCTCTACTCATCTTTTTGAACATATGAGCTTCAAGAGTAATAATTTTAATGTACTTGTTTGCTAATTCCAAACATCTGCTTGAGTTTTGGATTGGTTTTGATAGACTGATTTTTTTCTCTTCATTACAGGTAATGTTTCCTTGTCTTTGCATGCCCAGTAATCTTGACTGGATGTCAGACATTGTGAATTTGATCTTGTGGGTACTGGATATTTTTGTATTTGTATATATAGATCCTTGTCCTTAATTCTAGGATGCAGTTAAGTTACTTGGGAAAACTTTGATTCTGTCTTGGCTTGCTTTTAAGATTTGTTACGCATGATCAGCATTACATTTAGCCTAGAGCTAGTTATCCCTCACTACTAAGGCAAGACAATTAAGATCATTCTACCCAATACCTCTTCAATTATGAAATATTCAAGCTTAGCTAGTGAGAACAGGCACTTCTCCCCATGCTTTGTGAGCATTGGGACTTTTTCCTCTAGTCTTCTTGAATAGTTCTTTCCTGACCTTAGGTTGTTTCCTCTGCACCAGTACTCTGCCAAACTTTTAAAGGGAACCCTTATCACATCTTAAGGGGGACCCTAATTACATCTCTGGAGTTCAATCCCACTGCAGCTGTCTCCCCTCCAGTACTTTATTCTGTGAACTCTAGCTATCTTGACCTTTCAGGACTCTTATTTAACACCTCAACTCAGGGAGTCCACTGGTTTCACCTAGGTTCTCCCTCTCTATGCCACCTGGAAATCTTCTCAGTCAGCAAGCTGAGGCAACTGTAGAGCTTACCTCATTTTTTTCTGTCTCTCAGAGATTACTATCCTTTGTTACCTGATGTCTGCTGTCCTTAAAACTATTTTTTTAATATATTTTCTCTAATATTTTGGATGTTTCAGGTATCTAGTTCTTGTTACTCCATTTTGGCAGAAATGGATGGCTATAGATTATACTTTATCCATTCTTTCCACTCTTTACAACTGGGTTTTACATTTCATGGACCAACAACCATAAACATTCCAATTCCTAGGACATCCAATGAAGGAGTAACTCCTGCTGATCTCACTCTCTGGGACTTGGCTAATAATCTTGAAGGGCCTAATTATAATCAGTCTTTTGAAGGACACAAAAGTAGGTATCTCCTTTATTTCTCTTAATGTGATTAGGTGAAGTTAAGGGAAAATTTGTATTCCTGAGCAACTAAAATAAATTATAGCCAGTCCAGGAAGCTATGCTATTACAAGCATGGCTAGAAACACATTCAAAATAATTTATTTGTGTGTTCCCCATAAGTCTCCCAATGACAGTGGAAAAGTTTAGGCACTGAGAGGATCTTGGCTCAAAGACCAAGACCTCTTTATGTTAGCACATTTCTCACCAGGGGTAAGCAAGGTACTTTCAAAGGGTATTCATTCTTTGAGGTCAATTAGAAAATTAGTGTTGCAATGCACCAAATAGGACCTCAGTGGTCTAACAGAGATAATGTACAACTACAACATGTTCATTATGCCAGGATATAATTTACCTTTTTAGCACACACAGCTTCCCTCTGTGTATGCCCCCCCAGCTCATGGGAGTTTGGGAATAGCCAATTGTGGGACAGTTTCCACTGGGTTTCTCCCTGAATGGGCACAATGCTGAAACTTTAAACCATAGTGGGTTTGATTATATAAAGCAATGAATTGTGCCTGGATACTCCCTCGCAAAAATTGAGAGAGCTGGTCACTAATAGTTCCCAGGGGTTGGATCAGGGATAGTGGCAGACATACCAACTTTATCTGGTCATCAGATGTAAGAGGACCCATTAAAAAGAATTTTCAGAACATATCTGGCTATTTAAAAAATCAATATATCTCCTGATCTATATATTCCTTTAAAATATTTTTCTAAAGCAGAGAGTTTTAATGACCAAAGAGGAAGGAATAAATGAGAATTAGCTTTTGTTCTGGTAATGGTTTTAGACTAGGATAGTATATTCACTGAAGACAATGACTTTGGTCCTTACAGTAGTAGAGCAGTGCTAATGACTGATGTCATGTTAGTCAATCAATGAAATTAAAACATAACATTGTTCATGCCATGTTTGTCCAAAAGCTTGCAAAACCAGCATATGGACATACCAAGCCCCACATTAGGCAAAGGAAGACATGGTTATGGACAGGAAAAGAGATAGTCTTCAGATACTATCTCTCCTTTATTTACTGTCTTTTGCACACTGCCCAATGAGATCAAGAATCTCATTCATTAAACAATCAAGTTTTATGCTATTTGCACAATACAACATATCTAGTTTATTGCCCCCTTTCTCCAAACTTAATTGTTTTAAATACTTGGGAATAATTCAGCAAGAGAGGGTAGAGGTAAAGTAAAAGGGCTTTAAGAAGGTGATAAAATTTAACCCAGTGCCCACATGAAAAATGTATAGCAGATATTTGCATACAATATAAAAACACAACAAGATTCAAAGGCCCAATATTAAAAATTGGGATTTGATTTATTCTGGAATTTTATGCTATTGGAATTCAAATGGAGTAAAGGACCAGTCATTGGATATAGGATGAGCTAGGTATCAGATATTGGGTTTATAGCTGAAACCAGTCCCCTCTACTTGACCTGGTTATGCTACACTGGCTTGGTTCTAATGATATCTCACAGGAAGTCTCTGATATCTAAACAAACATTACCCACAATGGAGTTCAGTTAAGAGACTGCCATTTTAAATTCTGTTTTATCTCTGTGTAATTCATTTCTTAGTTAGAATCATTCAAGGAGAATATACTCATTAAGTAAGTGGCTTACATTTACACACACACAAACTGATTTAAAAATTGCAGTTGTGTGTTCCCCAGGTATTGTGTGGAAAGATACCTAGAGAGAATAATGCAAATGGTCTTAGAAGGAAAGGACTGAGAACTGATTTCATGCATGCAAGTAAAGGCATGCAAGTAAAGCGTATCATAATGGCTTCAGGCTGAAAGCTAAAGGGGCTTCTTCCAGTATTACACATTGTGAAGAATTGTGTTCAGATTTCTTCCTACGCCTCAACTTGATTATGCAGCATTTGTTCTTCAAAGATATTCTAAACATACTATTTAAATAATAGTTTAGCATCAAATGTGTCTCTAGGCAGGTATGACTCAAAAAGAATCTGGGATTCTAACAAAAACTACTCCTTGGAAACTTCCCATTTTACTTTAACATCATGTACATATATAAATGAATAACTATGAATGAACACATGTTACAATAGAAACAACGAAATTTATGTAAAAGCTGAGGGTAGATTACTCAATTTAATAGTTTAAAGGTTGGTAAGCAATATATAGGAATTCTTAGGCTTTAGAAAAAGTTGAATATTGTGTTTGAAAAGTTACATCAGTGGTCACAATGTAGGTTGATTCTAACTTTTTGGGAAAATTATCTAAAGCCTTGCCTCTTCAAGACTTGCTCCTGTTGGCCAAACTATATTCTACAACCATGTATGCTCTCCAGTACTTGCAACTTCTAACACAATAATAACATTAAACAGATTACTGAATTTATTTTTTACCAAAATAAATAACTCATTTAAGGTAAAAAAAAAATAACGTTGAAGCTGAAGACAAGGAATAGTTCTAATTTGTGATGCACAATTCTCAAAGGTTCATAAATATATTACCAGTACATGTTGTTCCACTGTGCTACAATCAGCAGGCCTAGAATCAACTGTTAACAAAGTTTAAACACGAAAAATACCAAGGAGGAAAGCAAAGAGTACACAAAGCATTTGTGACAAAGAAAATATGGTGGAGTGGAAGAGATACACAATAACTCAGACATTATTTTAAAAGTTCACTATACTTCAAAAATGTAGTTGAAGTGAGTTTTTCAGCATATAAGAATACATTTACAACCACTATTTCAATTTTAGTATAATTCTAACAGGCTTGCATTAAATTGCATTTTTATGGGAAAATGAAATGGGAATTACACTCTTACCATCTGTTTTCTTTGAATCATTTCCGACATTGGATTGATCCTTCTTGTCTCTCTTATTTTTACCTTCTTTCAAGTCACCTGAAAGTCATAAACATGACAAACAGTATATGTATACAGCTTAGGGGGAAGTTATAAATATCTTTAAATCTCTCAAGATAAAAAAAAGGCAGCACAGTTTTATACTCGTGAAGGGGTAACATGTCTGAGTATAAATATCTTTTGTAACCACATATGTCAGGTTCCAGAATTTGGATTGATTGAATTATGATCCAGAAATTAACACTAAAAGTTCTTATTAAACAGAGTTGTATTTAAGTCCACAGCATTTATCTTTAAAGAAAGGCAGTTCAGCTCTATTGTTAAGCATTGGAGCAAGGAATAATACAGGTTAAATGTAAGTTCTACTAATTAATAGATATTAAACTTCCCTGTCCTTCAGTTTTCTGTGTAATTTGTTAAAAAGTTGGAAAAAATAGACTGTCATACAAACGTAGAATGAACACGTGTCAAAATTTTATTTATCTCATTTACAAAGGAATCAGTGAGATAGTTAAGGCTGGTTCCAAAAGCATCTGAGGAACTGGGTATTTATAGGCACTATGTTAAAATATGTTAAAATAAAACATATGTTAAAATAAAATTGACAAATTAAGAGACAAGGCTGACTGTGTCCTATAGGTTTAATAAAATGATAATCTAGAGGTTATCTAATCTACCAATCAAAAACCAACAAGCTAACATATAACTTCACAGTACCCAGACTTGAATCAAATAGTAAATAGCAATGCTCTCCTAGATCAGAGATCAGTTTTATTGAACCCAGCCATGCCTACTGATTTATAAATTGCCTATGGCTGCTTTCACCTCACAGCAGAGTTCGATAGGCACATCAAAGACTTACAGAACTGGAATTATTTACTATCTAGCCCTTCAAATAAATGCTGGCTGACCCCTGTCTAAGGTAATTACATAATCCTTTGGCAGGTCTGTTTGGCAACGTCAATCTGCCAGTGTGACGTTGAAAATAAATAGTACCTTTCTCCTCAGCCTTATTTTCAAATTTTGGACATTTTTCTTACCAATCTTACTAATGTTAGCTTTCTTTCTAGCTTGCATAAAACCAATAATATATTATTATTAAAATACCAGTACTTACTGAAACCAAAAGACACTAATAATAATAATTGCAATCTGAAAGGAGTAAGCAGGGTCTAAAAAGGAGGAGAGGAGTAAGAAGGACATTTACCTTTTTGGCTTTCTTTGTGCCAAACAGTGTGCTTAATGCTTTGCATGCATCATTTCCCTATAGTCTTGTAGCAACCCCATTACAGATAATGATTTTTGAAAGTAGACAAATTCATTAAAAATAAACTAAATGAGCAATTTGTTGAACAACAAATTCACCAAATGACTGAAGGTGTTTTTCCAGTTTTAGTTTTTCCTTGACTTCACTGCAGCCGCTTTGGCAAATATTGGTCAGACTGGCTCTGTTGGTTGCAGCTGCTCGGCAGCACATGTCCCACACTGCACCTGGGCCCACCTTGCCCCAGCCTTGCACACATCTCCCTCTGGCAATAAAACTTATGCAGTAGGTTACACTGGATGTGCGTTAAGCCATTCGTCTGACATTTTTTGGCCAAAGGGCCCAGAGACCTTTTTCTATAAGGTGAGTTTGCTTAAATTTGGCTAGTAAGAAATTGATCTGCAGCTTATATGAGCATCCCCACTTTCTGGCTGAGGAACCTAGGGCAAAGGCAGATTAAGCAAAGTCTCATAAGATACACACATGAGTCTGATTCCAGGGGCCAAGCTCTCAGCTACTATGTTTTACTGGCTTCCCTGTGAAGCTCAGGTTTTATATTTCAGTCTTCCTCTTACTATTTCCATTTCTAAATGCCTTCATCCTAAGAATTTTATAAAAGAATGGTATCTAAGTATCATTTTTTGTTTTGTTTTGCTACACTATCTTTCTGAAACTAAGCATTTTTAATGGAATTTGAAAAATCCTAAACGAAGTTAGGAGTAAATAAACTCTAGGTTCCCTCTCATGATTCAGTCTCTACTACAACCAATGGCCCAAAGAGATGGATCTTCTGGAGGTTCCATGAAGCAACACAAATACTGGCTTTTTGGCTGTTGCAAGGATTCCAGAGATGGACTCAAGGTACGTGAGTCCTGCCATGAAACTAGTTCCCTGTAGAAAATGACCCTCCTTCTCTGAATGTGCCTTCATCCCCTTAATCCTTATAGGAGCTCTGGACTGGAGTGTCACTCAGGGCTGCAGAGGACAGGGATGTTTTCCAGAAGTTGGAGGAGCCATTCCATTTGCTAGGTACCAGACAGCAGGAGTTGCAGGCTCCCTTCTCCTACATCAGAGTTGGGAAAGACCGAGATGGCTTCAATGGAGACCAAAGTTTAGGGGATCTCATTATTGTCCACAGGGAACCAAACTTCTAGAACTCTACTCAAGTAATGTCCTTCAGCTCTAAACTGGAAAATACCTTGGGTGGCCAGCAAAGAAGGGTGTTGGGAAAGTGACACACTCTTATTTGATGATATTCCTTGAACAGAACCCATTAGGTAATTTCCCATGGGAGGTATATGTGAGTAATGGCCAATGTGAGCTGTTACTCAATAAGCAGGGGAAAACAAAAGAGCCTTTCTGTGCAGTTAAAAATCATTTTAAATTACGCTGCTGTAACACAGGACTGACTCACCATTAGCTATTCTTGCTATTCCTCTAAATTGATCTTTCCCACCTCTTATTTAATACTTAATTTTTTAAAGGAAATGGTAGACGATTATTTACTTTGGGAACTAAACACCGTTGTGAAATTGACTCAGCCGAGTTGAAGATTGAGGCTCCTATTTTGTTTCTTCCAGGCACTCCCCCTAATCTTCTGCAAGGTCAGCTGTTTGCACCTATGCCTTCTCTGGGTCTTTATTTATAACCCTCTTGTAGAATTTATAACCTTTTTTATGTTAGCCTTGTTCATGTTCATTGTTTCTCTTGTGGTCTAAACTAGGGATTGGTAGACTACAGCCCCTGGGTCAAACCTGGCCTGTTGCCTGTTTCTATAGGGCCCACAAGCCAAGATTAGTTTTTATACTTTGTAATAGTTGGGGAAAAAGAAGAAGACAAAGAACGTGTGACATAAAAATTACATAAAATTTGAATTTCAGTGTGCATCAAGTTTTATTGGAACACAGCCTCGTTTGTACGTTGACATATTTCTGACATCTTGTGTTAACACAGCAGTAGAATAGTTATAGCAGAGACTGTATTGACCTGCAGAGCCTAATATATTTACTATCTGCTCCTTTACTGAAAAACTTTGCCAATCACTGGAATAGATAGATTATAAACTCTTTGTACTCAATTGATTCTCAATATATCTGATTCCCTCTTCCCCTTGATGGCACCAAACCTCACAAATAGTAGGGATATTCTGGTTAAAGGATATAGAATTTGGACTCACACAGATCTGAGTCAGTTTCTAGATCTCTATTTAGTTGTCGTTTCATTTTAGGCAAACTATTTAACCTCTCTGAGCCTCAGTTTCCCCATTTGTAAAGGAAGAATAAGTGTATCTACCTCATAAGGTTGTTACGATTTTTAAACGACTTAATATAGGCAAAATCTCAAATGCAATATTTGGCATATACTAAGAATTCAAAAAACGAGAGTGGTTATTAGATTACTTGAGGAGGGAATATTCTCTCCACTACTTGCGTTGCCACTGAGGGAAAGACATTTTTAACTTACTCTCCCAAAAGGAAGAAGCAGGGAAGAAAACACCTTGCCTCTCACCATCCCTTGCAGGCTCCTACTCTGTGAAGGAGTGACATGCCCCAGAGGAGGAGTTGAGCAGGCGAAGTTCAGTGCAGCCGCTCGTTTCTCCCATTCCCCTGCTAGACATGTATTCCACAGCATACGCCTTTTCGGTTTCTCCAGAATAGCATGCTGGTGTCAGTGATGAGGCTGAACCTCTGTGGCTCTGCCAGGGTCTGTACGCTCAGTTGGGCAGATTTGTTAAGAAGCCCGTGCACTCAGCAGTCCAAATCCATATTTTCCAATTCAGCTTCAATTGGAATAGGGCTAATACTTTGATCATCAGCTTTCTAGTTCTGATATCTGTCTTGCAGGTGGTTCAGACTTTGGAGGGGAATAGAGAGGTACTTTGTATCGCCCTCTAAAAATCCAACAGATGCTCCATACATTCTTCCGATGTTGAACATATTTTCTAGACTATGATACATTTGAATACAAAGCAAACCAGTGCTTCCTTTGGTCAAAGTCAATATCCTCTCTGTTATTTCTGTCTGAAACTTTCTTTAAAAATAGTCTGAAAGAGCAATTATCTGGTGGAACTCTTACGGACCAGATGCAGCAACGTGAAAGTGCCAAGCTAAATTAACCAAGAGGAGAGTTAAATCAAATTCCCTGGTTGCTAATTCTAGCATTGCTATTAATAGCCATGTGACCTTGGGCAAATTGCTTTCTCTCATTTTTCTACCATTCCACCGTCTACAAAATTAAGATGATAGCACGTACTTTGTACGAGAAAATGCTTGTGAATTACTCAGGACAGTGTCTGGCATACTGTAGGTGCTCAATAAATGTCACCCATCACTGCTATAGGATTTGACTCCCTGGTGCCATAGAAGTTTCTTTCTTAAGAATAGGTACTTTAAAAAATGCTTCTAGAATCTTTGCCACCAAAAATAATTTGGCTAACTATGAGGATTAAAGCCCTGTCCACAAGGTCATTAGCTCTATCTGGTAATAATGAGGAAGAAAGGGTCACAGTTTGCAATGTGGAGTTTGAGGGAGTCATGGGATAGCCAAAGGATGATGTCAGATAGGTAAATTGCCATTGCTAGTGTGGAAGCCAGAGAAATCTGGGCCATGAGAAATCATTGCATAGATAAGTACTGATGGGATTTTCCCAAAAAGAGATTATAAGCAAAGAGAAGGTGATTCAGTATGATATCCTGAAAAACACATACATTTGGGGATCATACTGAGAAAGAAGACTGAGAAGCAACAAAGAAGGAAGAAAGGAGGTAGATGAGGAGAGAGCAGTATCTCTGAAGCAAGTGGTCTGGGTTTCAAGAAGGAAAAAAGTCACTGAAGACTAGCTCCTGAGTGGCCCAGCTAAGGTGAACAACCAGAATGCTCACTGGCCTCTCAACCTACTCACTGCCCTGAATTCTTGCCAGCTACCCTCAACCTTACTAGTCTCCCTGAACGTACCATACTTTCTCTTTGCTTCTAGGCCATTGCGTGGGGTCTGGAATTCTGGCTAAGGCCTGGAGTACTCATCCTTGGCCTAAAGTCTTGCTTCCTCCAGGAAGCCCCACCACCTCCCCAGGCCAAATTAGGTGCCCACACCCTTAAGCAGTGTTCCCTTAGCACCTAGGATGCCACATATCTTACTGTGTCATAATTGCCTTTCTCCATCTAAGTTTGAGCTACATTAGGGGGGCTATCAGATCAGAACTACCCATTAGTGTACTCAACCCACAGGAAGTGTTCAGTAAATATTTCTGCACAAGTGGCCTGGAGCGGCCTGTAAATGGGATCTCCAGTATCACTCCTCATTCTCACTCTCACAGCCCAGCCCAAACAGGGCACTGCCATGAGCCAGGCATGGCAGGAGGCTTACACAAGGGACCTCATTTCATCCTGGCGGCATCTCTCTAAGGCAGGTATTTCCCTCCCCGCCCCGCCCCCCCACACCTCCATACATACAAAGATAAAGAAACATTTAACAGATGGGCTCAAAAGGTTGCCCAAGCTTGTAAAGCCGCAAAGAGGAGCTGGAATTCCAATTCATGTGTCTGGCTTCAATGCCACACTTTAATTCCTATAGGTTTGATTCTCTCTCCACAAGACTGCAGGCTCCCAAGGATGATGAACATGGTCCCTATTTTCTTTTCAGCATGAGAGTCTAACACAAAGCATGTAGAAGAGGTGGCCAATAAATGCAATTTCATTTAGATGTTACAAGCTGTCTATGGAAACAGGCTGCTTGGTTTGAATTGGGCTCCACTCTTAGCAGCTAAGAGGCTGGTCAAGTCAGGACAACAGACATCCCTGTGTCCTAGGAAGTCAGGAAGGTTAACTTAGCAAATTTATGCAAAGTTCTTGGGTGGTGATAAAGGTTACTATTATTATTATTATTTGTGTTAAAATATTGTTTCTCAGTTATACAGGTCATATATGTTTATTGTAAAAATAACTGGAGAACATTGTGCTAAGCACTTTCTACTTATTCCTCATTAACTGAGACTGTGTATGTAGCCCATTGGCTAGTGCGCAACTCTGGAGCAGATCACCTGGCCCTGCCAGGCACTGCAAATATAAAGAGGGAACATAAAACAGCATCTGATGCAGTTAATAAATGCTATTTTCTATTGTTATCACTGTTTTGCAATCATAATTGTTAAAGGTTCACAGAGGCCAATGCTATGAGTTGGTATTATTATGTGTCTTTTAAAGACAGGACAAGGTCAAGAACCTGGCCCAAGTCACTGAGAACTGAGAGGCACACTGTGACTTGCATGCAGGTCTGATGACTGCAAAACCAACGTGCATAACTATTTTGTTGTTCAGCCACAACCAATGCGCATAACTACCTTGCTATTCGGCCACAACCTGGCACATCAGTACTCTGGAGACTCTGAACTACCTGCCCTTCCCCAAACAAGGTTAACCCATTCCATGTCCCTGCACCTAAGCCCATCTTGTTCTCTCTGGCTGAGAATTTCCTTGCTCCCATTTGACCAGCAAACTTCTATTCAGATGTTAATAACAGGGTAGGGTGGGAGGGATGTGGGAATTTTTTGCATGTTATTTGCATAGACTTATAACTTCTCTAATGAAAAAAAATGAAAGAAACAAAAATTAAATTAAATTCTAAAAAACCAGCTGAGACATCAGCGCCTCTTGAAGTCTTCTCTGGTATTTACCTCATCCCACTACCTCCAGTCCCAACAAAGCTAATTTCTCTTTCTTCACACAAGTCCCGTGGGTGTTCTTGCCTTGTTACTACGGTTACTTGCTCCCATTCTACTAAATGATTTGTGAGGATGTTTATATCCCCTATGAGACCAGGGGCTTCTTGTGGTCATTACATTTTTCAGTCCCCCAAGACAACTCTAGAGACCAGCTCATCGTGCTTTGCCTGGAACTTTTCTGATTTCAAAATAGAAAATCCAGCACTCCATACACCCTCAGTTCCAGGCAAACAGGGATGGCTGGTCACCTTCATATATACATACACAGATGTATAGCTACACAGAGGACCACAATTCAGGTAGGTCTGAGGCCTGGCCCTGCTAAGGGGATGGTGCATCTGGAATAAGTGACCTTCGAGTCACCCATCTGGGCAGTAAGCAGTAGGACACATGCTGGGTGGTTGACAGTAACTTCCACGTGGTGGGCAGACAGGCAGGTGGACACTGACATGTCTCTGAGCTGCCTGCTGCTTTGGATGCACCACACCCAGTGCAGTAGCATCAGCCAGCAGCTGGAGGGCCAGGGAAGCCTGCTTGGTGAGCTGTCCTTCCAGGGTGAAACTGTTTGCCAGCTCCCATTCATCACATCATTAACACCCTGGGAAGAGCCTTCCCCACTGCAAATCTACCCTTGCGGTGAGAACTCACCATTCTGCTGCTTTTCTCCTGATGATTTCTCGGCTTTGGAATGTTTCCCGCGAGGATTGTCACTTTTGTTTGTGCGCGTTCCATCGACTTGATTCTTGGCTTCCCCAGATGTCTTTTTCTCAGCTTTGCCAGACGCGACTTCTTCAGCCTGGCTTTTAGCTTCCATTTCCTTTTGCTTCTCCTCTGCAGCCAGGCGAGCTTTTTCCTCTGCTTCCTTCTTGGCCTTCTCCTCTGCAGCCACAGCAAGTTAAGAAAGGCATAGAACAGGAAAAAAAAAATAATAACATCATGCCATTAGGAAAATTGACTCTCTGAAAAATGAAAATTGACTCTCTGAAAAATAAAAATTGTTTACACTGGGAATTAATACACTTCAAATGTCCCAAGGGGCTTACTGAGTGTTCTGGATATATTTTTGGTTAATTTCAGGAACAGTGGCACATACATTTAGGAAGCCAATAAAAGAGGTTCGTGGTGATGTCATTTCTGAAGACAGCGGGTCAGAGGGAGGCAGGAACAAAGTCATAATAAGAATAAGAATAATTAATGATTAATTTTGTAATTGGCATTATTATTATTTATTTCTGGTAGGTTCTACTGTGTGCATACTCTACAGAAAGTATTACGCTAAGTGCTTTCAAAAATTGTTTGTTTTCACTCTCAAAACAACCTAATGCAATAGTCCTTACTATTGTAACCCTACTTTACAAATATGGAAACAAGGCTCAAAGAAGCTAAAAAACTTTCCCATGGCCAAAGTAAGAACTGGAGCTTTATGTAGGTTTCCTTAGGACCTGGAGTTTAAACATAAATAATTGATTAAAAAACAAAAAGTCAGGGAAAATAACCACCCCTAGAAAACCACAGTTTCAGGCTACCACTTACGAATTTAAAAGTAGGAGGAGGGTAATTAAGTCTGGCAAAAAACATGGTCTTACCCAGCAATACCATTGCTAGGTATCTACTCAAAGGACTTAAGGGCAAAGACACAAACGGACATTTGCACACCAATGTTTATAGCAGCATTATTTACAATTGCAAAGAGATGGAAACAGCCAAAATCTCCATCAACAGAAGAGTGGCTAAACAAACTGTGGTATATACATACGATGGAATATTATGCAGCTTTAAGACAAGATAAACTTATGAACCATGTAATAACATGGATGGACCTAGAGAATATTATGCTGAGTGAATCCAGCCAAAAACTAAAGGACAAATACTGTATGGTCCCACTGATGTGAACGGACATTCGAGAATAAACTTGAAATATGTCATTGGTAACAGAGTTCAGCAGGAGTTAGAAACAGGGTAAGACAATGGGTAATTGAAGCTGAAGGGATACAGACTGTGCAACAGGACTAGATACAAAAACTCAAAAATGGACAGCACAATAATACCTAATTGTAAAGTAATCATGTTAAAACACTGAATGAAGCTGCATCTGAGCTATAGGTTTTTGTTTTGTTTTGTGTTGTTTTGTTTTGATTTTACTATTATTACTTTTATTTTTTTCTCTATATTAACATTCTATATCTTTTTCGGTTATGTTGCTAGTTCTTCTAAACCAGTGCAAATGTACTAAGAAATGATGATCATGCATCTATGTGATGATGTTAAGAATTAATGATTGCATGTGTAGAATGGTATGATCTCTAAATGTTGGGTTAATTTCTTTTTTTCCGTTAATTAAAAAAAAAAAAAAAAAAAGAGAAGGGATAATTGGAGATGAAGGGATACAGACTGTACAACGGGACTTGATATAAAAACTCAGAAATGGACAGCACAATACTACCCAATTGTAATGCAATTATGTTAAAACACTGAATGAAGCTGCATGTGAGGTATAGGTTTTTTGTTTTTGTTTTTTTTTTTCTTTCTATTATTGTTTTAATTCTTATTCTGTTGTCTTTTTATTTCTTTTTCTAAATCGATGCAAATGTACTAAGAAATGATGAATATGCAACTATGTGATGTTATTAAGAATTACTGATTGTACATGTAGATTGGAATGATTTCTAATTGTTTTGTTAATTCTTTTTTTAATTAATAAAAAAAAAAAAAAAAAAAAAAACATGGTCTTAGGTCCACATGATAAGTTCAGATGAGTATTGTGATCCGTGTTCTCCTGTTCAATGAAAGGATGTCAAATGTTTTTAACTTAGCTGATTGTAAAAAAGTCTGCTCTGTGCTTAATCAAAAACACAACTTTTGATCCAGTATTGCATATCGTCAAATATTTATGAAAAGATTTGTTCATTCATTCAACTAATAATTATTGAGCACTTATGTAGAGCCAAACACTATTTTAGGCCCTGAGAATACAGCAGTAAATGAGAGATACTTATGCAGTAGAGAAAACAATAATTAAGTAAACAAATCACATAAATAATTTCAGATAGTGAAAAGCACTTTGCAAAATATAAAACAGAGTCATACGATGCAACACAGCAGAGCGGAGGGAAGTAGCAATAGATAGGAGGTGGAGAAGGTTTCTTTGAGAAGGTGACATTTGACACAAATCCTGAATGATAAAGAACTGGCCATGCAGCAATGTAGGGAAAGAGCATTTCAGGCAGAGGAAAAAGCAAATGCAAGAGCCATGAGGCATGAATGAGCTTGGTGTTTAAGGGATACTGAGTTGGACAGCATGGCTAATGTAAAGTTGGCAAGGCATTATTAGTGAGAGATGATATGACCAAGGTCAGGCAGGGCCTTAGAGGCAACTGGGTAGAGCTGGGATGTATGGAGTAACATACATGGAAGGGCACCTAACAGAGACTAATCCTGCCTTAGAGTCTAGAGACCCACTCTGTATAGCACTCATTTCATTCAAAGGCCTTTCAGATTATGCTAGCAATTCCTACTGTGAAAAGCATGATTGGATCTTTCTGGAGATGTGCTATAAATACTGTACATCTCCTCACCAGGTGTCTACTTTCTTTTCCTTGTGTTAGTCTTGGTCCTGAAAAAGCTGACTTTTCTAGACAAAAATGTTTGTTTTTAACCTAAAAGACACTGGGGTGGATGTGCATCTGATTACAGTTCTCTTTGTTTTAGTTGCTAAAGAACATGAGGTCAGATTTGGTCCAGGTTCTCATGTTAATGAGGATTTATGGCATGTCTGTGATGGATTTATATGACCCCTGGCTTCATTTTACTTTTCCTGCCTTTACATTTGCTTGGCTCAGATGCCACTCTTATTATATTATGAGTTTTTCACTCATTTTTCATTGATCCAACCATCCATCCAACCCACCCAATGCCCTGGCCTCATCTCAGACACATTAAATCAGATTCTGGAGGGAGAGGGGGCAAGGATAGGATATTTTAAATGTCCTTCAGGTGACTGTAACATGCAATGTGTTTGAGAAGCACTGATTTAAATTGTAAATTATTTTCCATTAAACTTTTCATGACGTGCTATCTCCTAATAGGACATATTTAAACTTTGCAGCAGAAAGGTTAAGAAAGAAATTTCTTTACAAAATAACATAATTAGATGCATAAACAGTATAATATGTCTTTGACTTCTACAAAAGGTAGAACTAAAGAATGAAAGAATTCTCTTGGAGAAAGAGATGGTAAGATGGCATTTTCAGCAGACAGCAGGGACACAAGAGGCCCATACAATGCTCATACCAGACTTTCTCTCATTCTCCTTTAGAGCTCCAGGGACACGGGCCAAATGTAATCCCCATCACTGAACTCCCAGCGCTTAGCAGAGCGCCTGATAGAGTAAGTGCTCAGGAGTATTTGTTGACTAAAAGAATGTGTGCAATGGGTGTGATTTACTCTCCCTGCCGATGTGACGTTGTTTGTACATATTCCATCTTCAGCAATCTAGACGGGTATAAAATATAGCAAGTATCTAAACTCTTAAGGCCTATTACAAAGAGTTAGCTTTTTGACAAATGTTAGTTTCCTTTACCACTAATGTTAAGTAAGTAGCAAACAATGGCTATTTTTACAACCCAGAGGTGGAAACTGAGGCAAGGAGAAGGAGAAATCATCCACACTAAGATAAAGCATGTATAAATCCCTCACAGAATCCCCACGGAATCCGTGACAAACTTTCAACCATCAGAAAAATATCCCCAACTTGAAAATACTAACACCAAAGGTGTTAAATTCTGGTTTGCAACAAAAGAGCATAAAATGTTATCTGAGCAAGAAAAATTCATTTGACAACTGAGTCAGACCAATTTTCAATGGGAAATCTAGCAAGAAATAAAATCGGGGAGGGGTGAATTTCAGAAGTAAATCTCTTTTGGCTTAACTGCAACTGACATCAGACAATTAATGTTGAAATGAATAAATGGTCGCCCTTATAACATCATTACTGAATCGGATACAAGTCTGCTCCGTAACATGACTCCTCTCCTCCAACAGTCACATTCCACCAGGTGGTTCCGTCACGCCCTTCACCTGGGCTGCTCCACTTCTCCTTTGCCTCACTTCTCTGAAGCACTTGATGTGACTGTGATCCACTGCACACACTCAAAATAAGTGAACAAACCAAATAAGCAGATAAGTAAGAACGCAGAAAATAATTCTACAGGAGACAATCATTTCTACGGCAATCTAATTCTATTATATTTTCAGGTTGAGTGTTGAAGTACGGATAAAATTTTCCTACAGTGAGAAACAATAGATGAAAACACAGTTAACATATGAGGGCTAATAGAATCCAGAGCTGGCATGAAGACAGAGAATTAACTGTTCAGGCCTTAGTTTGAACAGCCTTGGCACTCTAAGGCTTCTACGCTAGTAGTAGAAAACACAGACCATAGTTCAACTTTGTTTCCTTTTGCCTCCCATGTCGAACTATCTGCGGAGATGTGCCTGTTATGAAAACACTCAAAAGCAAGTACCTAAAGAGCAAAATTGGACCAAAGCCCTCATGAGCTATAAATTACATTCCCTATAACTGACAGCTGGTTCTATACCACACGGGATGCCAGTGCAGGCTTGAGGAAATACACACTGATGTCGTCATTTAATCTGCCTTCCTAAATAACGATACTGCAGGCTCTTGATTAAAAGCGGTACTGTCCTTGATATAATTTCCTGAAATGCCTACTTAACCTACCTACAAACATATAGATAGAAAGAAACTAAAAGGAACCACCAAAACACTATACGAATTTTGGTGCAGTCAACTCTCAGTTATGTACAAGCACAAGAGAAAGATACTTCTAGACATCTAAGGACTCAGAAGCTCCCCCAGGCTCTTTCTAAAATGATAAGCAATGACACCAGTAAAGCTTAGTGTTAAATTAAAAATTTTGCTAAACTAAATATGAAACGATGCAAATATTAAAAATAACTATTAAGGGCGGGCCGCGGTGGCTCAGCGGGCAAAGTGCTTGCCTGCTATGCCGGAGGACCTCGGTTCGATTCCCGGCCCCAGCCCATGTAACAAAAACGGAGAAACAGAATACAATAAAACAAGAAAATGTTTAAAAATGTTTCCCTTTCTTCCTTCCTTCTCTCTGTCTTTCCTTTAAAAAAAAAAAAAAAAAAAAAAAAAAAATAACTATTAAAGGATAAGGTGATTACACATTTATTTATAATCTGCTATATGTAAAATTCCATGTTATTTCAGTAACTCCTAGTGATGACGGGCAAATTAAATAAAAATTCACTAAATTTCCAAGCATTCACAAAGGAGTGTCAATACATACTATTCCATTATTTACATTGATAGGGACACTTGTACTTCAATAAAAAGGTAAAGATAATCTCTAGACAAATAAAAATAGGATGTATAAAAAGCAAAGTTGAAAGGCATATGACAAATTTGGGCAGAAATTGAGATATATTTTGTCAACTGAAGAATTATCCATAATACATAAAGAATACTTAAAAATCAATAATAAGAATATAAACATACTAATGGGAAAAACGAGAGGGAAATATGATTGGGGAACCACAAAAGAAAACTAAACAGAAATGTGCAAAGAAATATCATATTCACTTGTAATACCAGCAAAGATGAAAAAGAATCATGATAACCTGTTTTGCCCAAATATAGGGAAATATGTATTTTCATTATATTTCTACTAGGAGAGAAAATTGGTAAAAACTTTCGGGAGAGAAATCTGATAATCTGTATCTAGATCCTTAAAAATATTCATCTCCTTTGACACAGGAATCACACATTTGAACTTGCAGGTTCAAAGTAGTTTTATATATAACAGTGAAGAATTGGAAACCTACATACCCAGTAATAAAGGAATGGTTAACTATAGTAGTCAATTTGATGCAGCCATTTAAATCAGATTTTCTAAAAATATTCAGTATCAGTATACAATGTTCAAGATAGTGGTAGAAAAGTAGAATACAAGACAATATTTTACTATGATCCCAATTAGGGGGAAATATTTACTTATACATACTCATAGTAAAACAAATTAAAATGAATTGCATCAGAATTTTAACTGATATCTGGTATAGAAATTAGTAGTAGTTTTTATTTTCTTGTATATATGCGCATATAAGTATATGTACGTGTATATGTGTATATATATTAATGCATTTTGTATACGCACGTATACATATATATATATAATACTTCAAGATTCCAGCATCAGTAACCTAAACATGAATAATTCTCACTCCAGAAAAAATGTTTTAAAAGTACATAATATTGAGTAGAAATTGATCAATATTGATCAGACTTGCAAATTGTTATCCTGCATGTCTTTGATTAGGAATAACGATTTCAGCCCTAAGAGCTGTAAGGAATATTGATTTGGTGTTTGCTAACAATTATGGGTTTTGGTGTGGTTAGCTTTATAAACCAAGATTTGAGGTCCAATTCCATATCTGATCAGGTTAATAACAATATATGCCCAAGCACCCTATGCTAGGCAGACTTTCCTGAAATCAGAGTCCTCTGATAAAAAAAGAGCAATAAGCAAAAGAGCCAGGGATAAACTAGTACAAACTACTATCAGGGGAAAAACAGATGCCAATGGATTTCTTATTAATACCAGTCAACAACATTACTGAGATGCTGAAAATCTTATAAAATATTACTTACTGGTTGGTATTTTCACCCTCAGTTCCTTAATTCTGCATTCAAATCTCCAACCTTCTTTTCCAATTTGTTTCAATAACAGCTACCAATAATCAGTTGCAAACTATGTATAGGTCCTGTTCTCGATGTTACACATGCATTTTTTTTTTTCTATTTTTGCATCAGCTCTGTGATGTGCATTATCATCCCCAAAACAGAGCCTCAAAGAAACTACCTGAGTTTGCAAGGGCACAGGGCAAGCAGAGATTCAATTCTCTCTTTCTACACTGGCTAAATTTGCACTAATAACCAAACTATCATCTCACAATCTACACATAACCCAGGTCCTGAGCCACTGTGCTTTCCCTTTCTCCTTGCTCCCAATTTCGAGTCACAACACCTCCTTCAGGACCCAACACCAGAAATCCCGAGTGCTGCCTACAAGACGCCTTCCCAAGTGTTCTAAGCAGCATTTGGGACATGTCCTTTTATATTTCCAAAATAGCTTAAGCTTACCTCAGTCATATACTTTACCTACTATAGTTTAAAATTATTAGCTGCTTATTTATCTGTCCTTCTTTAAAGGTCCAGTTTTCCCCCATAAAAGTAACTGCCTAATGCATCCCAGGTGATTAGTTTGGGGAAGGTAATTTTAGTAAGTCAGATATTGCAAACAAATTATTCTGAAGTACCTCTTTAAATTGCATATTGTCAGGAAATGGATTTCAAGTGTAATAAGTGTGATTGATTATAAGATAGTGCTTCTTCTGAGATGATTCAGTAGGTGCTGTCATTGTTTGCAACGCCTACCTAAAGGCAGGATTTCAATGCTGAAAGCATTTGAACAGACTATTAGGGGTACACTTAAAATAGAGACGAGGCACTGGCTCTTTCCATAGCTCAGGATGCAAACAAATGTCCTAAAATGATAAGGGTCCAATTATGCCCTAAAAGTACCTTAAGTTTAAACTCTGCCACAAATAAAATGAACAACATACTTGGGTAGAATTTTGTAAGTCACAGCAGCTGCAGTCAAATAATTTCAACAGAGGGGCTTCTCCTTCTCCCATACTAGAAGTAGATTCCCCAAGTATAGGAGACCAAGTGGCCAGAACCTGCTCTTTCCTGCCACCTCTACCCTTCTCACCTTTTGTGTTGAGACTGGGAGGATAACGTGTTGCAGTGTATTTGGGGATAAAAACCTACTGGGCCTGCTGTGAGGTCTGGGCCAGAGTAGGTGCTGGTGACAAGTGTAATACCTTGCCTGAACTCCTGTTTTTCCTCTGAAAGAACCCTAGAGTAACATCTCCCCCTTCTTCATAGGAGACTGTGAGCTTTGAGGACAGGGATATCTACACCCTTGGCACAGAGCAAAGTACCTGGCACATAGTGGGCACTCAGTAATGTGAGCAAAAATAAAGCAACTTTTGTTGAAGTCTTGCCTCCCCAATGTCTGCTAGGATTAGTACCCCCTCTGAGCCCTGAGAGCCCCGCATGTCTGTGCCCTCTCCCTGCAATCAGGCATCATGGCTTCTGTGTTAACCAGGTTCATGCTGCCTCTCCACCTAGAGTAGTACTACATGCTGATCGTGTAGCACATGCTCAATAAACACAAAAACATGGATGAACAAATGAATTTCAGCTTCCAATAAAACATGGATTTTGGTCTTTTTCTGCATGCAATAATTAACCAAGAGCAATAACTTTTCTTCTCTGAATTGTGGAAATGTTCGCTGTAAGGATTTGTTTACCTACAAGATAGTTCCATTTCAGAAGATCAGTTCTGAGGTCTGATTAATGACTGAAGGGAAATTGTGAACATAAAAGGAAGATAACAGTACAGATAAGGAAACTAAAGGTCATTATATCCATTCATGATGACTTAGGTGGCTATCGATCGGCTTTACTTAGATAAAAGAAGAAATAAAGGCCTGATACTTGTACCACATGGCGAAATGAGAATGACAAGATGGCCTGGCAGAAATCCAAGATATAACCAAACTCATTCCCTGTGGAATCTCCATATGAAGAAAAGGAGTTTAGTCATAGAACACAAGAAAATGTTGAAAGGACACTTGGAAGCTGGCCCTGATTTTATCATGCATTGAGTGTTGGATGTAATGACGATCAAAAGATGACAGATATATACATAGATAGGTAGAGAGAGAGAGGGAGAGGGAGAGGGAGAAGTAAAGGAGAGGATGAGGGGAGAGAGACAGAGAGAGAGAAGGGAGGAACGGTGGGAGAAGGAGAGAAAGATGGTGGATCCTAATATCCAGCAATGTGAATCTGTATCTTCAGTAATTGTGCTTCATTTGTAGCACCTATGAACCAGGGATGGTAATCTTTTGTCTTGTGGGTGGGAATTGAATTGGTTTGGACAGGCAGGTCTCCTGGAGGATCCCCCAGTAGCTTTGGGCATGTTACCTTTGGGCACCTTGGCCCTCCATCTCTCGCGGTTAATGTGCACCACCTCCGTCCAAGTGGCTTTGAAACTCTTACAATTAACAGGGATGACAGAATTGTTGATTGGGGCACTTCCTTCTGACCCACTGCTCTTAACGCCTGATCGCTTTGCATCTGATGAGCTGATGCTGTTTAAACTAGAGGGCAAAAAACACATCAAAGGTGAGGGTTAGTGCTTGAAAAAGGCATATCAATGAGCAAGCCCAAGAGATGAATGGTCAGCATCCATGAAGTCACCACCGTGAAATTCCTAGGTCCTGAGGTTTGCAATTATCCTATTTTCTATTTGTGACAGGTGGGAAATTCTGTTATTTTTAACAGAAAAAGAAAATCAAGATTTCAGCCTCACAAGCCCCATATTCCCCACATTTCTTCTCTTTTGATTGATCTCATCTCTTTTCCAATATAATTAGAGCCCCCAACCCCCACCATACATTTTCTCTACTCTATCTTTGGAAATTAAGTAATCTGAACTTGGTTTTCTAGTTGGTTTCACAGTTCACCTACCCTGCTTCCTGCTTCCATGCTTACCACTCTTCCAAGTTAATCAGCAACTTGGACCCTTTCCTTTCCAGCTACACTCTTTTCCTGTCTATAAGGTCCCCCTGATACTGGGATTCCCAAGGCCAAAGGCAGTGGTAATTTCTTTATATTCCTGGGAGAAGGTGCAAAGCTATAGACAACTTGGGGATGGTAGGAAACCATGTCATAACAAAAGACCTTTCTTTATATGAACATTAGTCTATGCTTTAAACATGAGTGACTGCAAATATTAGACAGTTTATTAGAAACTGAAAACTTTTTAATAAATATTAGACATTGGGGCTTACTTTGATAAGCCTAGCACATTTCAGCCCAGTGCTTGAAGAGCTGAGGAGACCCATGCATGGTGTCTCCTGCTCTCATTGTTAGCAATGAGACTCTGGCTGTGTCCAATCCCCTTGAGTCTTCTGTAGTTCCATTTTATTAAAGTTCTTCTTGCCTTCTCCTTTTCCTATTTACTCCTTCTACTACTGTTTCTTTCTCTCCTTCTTTCTACGCATTCCACCCTCTCCTTTCTCCCTTAAAGCAAACCCCTAGGTTTAGAATGGACAAGAAGGAGAGTAATAGTATTAGTAGTACTAACTAATAACTTTATTAGTTTTATTAGTAATACTAATAAAGACTAAGTGCTAGCTTTATCATAGCTAGCACTTCCTTTGTGCTTGATTCTGTTCTAAGTACTTTAGATTTATTGAACAACTCACTCAATTCTCTCAGCAACCTGTGAGTATTATAATCCACATATTCCCAGATGGGGAAATTGAGGCAACTTGCCTGTGATTGCACAGCTAATGAATGATGGGGTCTGAATTTTCAATCTTGGTAATTTGACTCCAGAACCTGAAATCTTAATTTAAACTCAATACAGTGGTGTTCTGGCAGAAGGTGATTTTAAACGCCCATCATTTTTCTTTACTTCATTCTCTTTCTGGACCTTGAGTGGAAAGTCAGTTTCATTTCTTGTGATGTCTGATCAGTAGTACTGTCTTTCTGGAATATCAGAAGCAAGGAGTCTTAAGACTCCTGGGCACAGAAGGATAAGTGCTATGATAGACGCTGCCGTAGCTAAGCCTGGGAAAGGATGGGGCACAGCACCAAGTGTCTGCTGTTCCATTCCATCATGAATGGAACCTCAGCCCCCTCTCAGGCTAGGCGGGGGAATATAGATACAGTATAATTTCAACTCCTTTGAGAAAGCAAAGAGGCAGACAAGATCCCACTTATAAGAAGGAGATCAAATTGCACCATTATGAAAACCACCCCCACCCCACCAAAAGGAAATGTTTCAGCCTCATGGACAGGTCAACCTCAACCCCAGCCCATTGTGTGTTTCCACTGACCTTGATCGCCTCTGTGCTGTCCCGCCCGTCTGGGAGGGCTCGTCAATCAATGGGCTCACGATCTTCTCAGTCATGTCAGTGAGCACAGTGAAGGTGGGCTCCACAATGAAGTCAATGAACCCTAAGGAGAACCAGGAGTGCTTTAGAGGAACAATTAACTTGGGCCCTTCCATATTTTCCAAGGGAAACCAATGAGTCTTTTCTTTTAAAGATGTTCCAGGTGAGATTAGGAGAGAATGGGCTTTATTCACTCAATATACTCCTTGATTTGAATATCATAAGTCAGTTCTATATTGCCTTTATAATGTCCCTATTAATCTTTAGCAGAGAGTTCAAGAAAGTGTCTGAGACATACATATCCAACATCCACTCTGCCATAAGTACTGTAGTAGGACTTATGTAGAGTATTAAGATGGATAATACAGAGGGCCTGCCCTCCAGGAGGTTACAGGACAGATTTAATGACCCCCTATAGTGTATGGAAAGGGCTAAAGGAGAAGCCCAGATAAAGGCCTTCAGGAAAATAGAGGAGGGAGAATATTTCCCCTCCACCAAGAGGCTCAAGAACAGCCTAATGGAAAGGGTGATGCTTAAGCTGAGATCAAAAGATCAGGTGGATGGGAAGATATGGCTAATCACTCTAGATGGAGGGGATTGAATAAGCAAAGGGGCTTAGGGATTCTACTGGGGGGATGAGAAAGGAAAGCCTGGGAAGGCAAACCACAAGAGCTCATGGAGGGGGGCTCCTAAGTGTTAGGCTGAGGGATGAGCCTTTGGTGAGCACTAAAAGCCCCTGGACTTTGGAGGGATGTGAATGAGATTTAGAAAATGTTCTTGAGGGAAATTAATCTGGAAAGATGGAAGGGAAAGGAGAGAGTGGGAGGGGATCAGGCTAGGAAAATTGTTTTTAAAAGATATTGTGGGAGCTCACACAAAAGGTAAGGGGGGCTGGGAACCAGCACGATCGTGAGTTGGGAATGAGAAGCAAAGCACAGTATAGGAAGGAGGTGGCACTGACGGATGAGGGATTTGCCAAAGACGGTTCCAAGAGGAAGGCAGGGAAAACGGGAGGGAAAATATGACTGGGGAAAAAGACGATGGGCTCAGTTTTCGATCTGGTGACTTTGAGGGACAGGGGAGACATCTAGATGGTAGAGGGCAAACGGAGTTAGAATGAACAGGACTGAAAATTGGATGAGGGGACAGAACTGAAACACATTTTTGAAAGACTACCATGCTGAGGACACAGTTGAAGCTGGGCCACAGTGATTGGTTCAACAGCTCAAAAATAACTGAGCATTCTGGGACACATCAGGAAAAAAGTACATGATTTGGAGCTAATGGGGACAGTGATTATCCAGTATGCAGCCATTTGAAAGCCGGAAGAAAACTTGTGCATTGGGAAAGTTAAATATCAACCAAAGGAAGTATGGCCCGCCCCCTTCTGAGGGATTCTTTGGAAATGCTTGGATGCATTTTTGGTCTCCACAATGACTGGGGTGAGAGGGTGATACTGGCACTTAATAATGAGCACTCAGAGATTAGAAAAGTCCAACAATGTAATGACAGAGCAGGAATTGCTTCTCGAGCAAATGCCAATAGCTTCCTGATGAGGAAATAAGATAGCAACCAAATTTGCATTATCATTCATAACAATATAATTTTAAGCTGAAACTGAAGTGTTTGATGGAACTAATAAAGTCCAAGATGTACTCGTAAAAATATATACCAAATGAAGTTTGTGGGATCTTTTATAGCTTAGTATCCTATAGTACACACATAGTTATAAGATGGTTTAATTGGTGATTTTCAAAAATACATATTAAACCAGTTGTGTTTTTTGAAGCTAGAAGTAAAAGCAAAACAGTGAATATTTATCTTCTAAAAAGATGCTGAGAAGTTGGAACCTGTCTTTCCTTTCCATTTTCATTACTACTCTCTCTGTTCACAACTGTTATTACTTGTCTAGATGTTTCTAGATTCTTCTAACTGATATCTCCAGATAAATTCTCATGGTCATTCAATCCACCTTTTTTCTACACTGCTACTAAAATGTTCCTCTTGAAATATAAATGCAATATCTTATCTCTATCCTCTGTAAAGGTATTCAAAGAGAAGACTCCAGATTCAGAGTCCACTTTGACATGTTCACCATTATTAAGCCCACTTATTCATTGCAGCTTCACCTTAACTATTTTCCTCCCCTCACTAAGATGTTCTTCTTTGGTCAAATACAAGGAGAGGTTCTTGGAAAATCATCCAATTTTTTCAGGTAAAAGTAACTACTGCTTGCTTAATGCAACTATAACACTTGTCCATACTCACCACTGGCATATAAGTAATATATTTATATGCATCTGTTTACCTAATTATACACAAGATCGCTGAAGGCAGAGGATGCATCTTCTTTGTCTTACTATCTTCCTAAATCTAGCTCAGCGCCTTGTAGAAAGTAACCTACTCTTAGCCTTTCTTCTTCTCATTCTTTTTCTTTTTCCACATATTCTCTCCAGGTGATCCACTACTTCCTTTTCAGCTAGCATTTCTGAAAAACTGGCACCTGTCAAATCTGTATGTCTAACTCAGTCTTGTCCCATGAATTTTAGACCTGCTTATTAAATTGACCCCTGGATATTTTTACCTTTTTTCCCACAAGTTAAACTCAACATGTCCAAACCAGAACAAACTCATTAGTTTCTGTTCAATCCTTGTAAATGAGATCATGGTCCAATAATTTATCTAAGCTAGATTCCTGCATTTACCTTAGCTTTCCATCCAGCTGAATCTGCTGACTCTCCTAGATACTCTCTGTTCTACCTTAGCTCTGACACTTGGCATTTCTTCCCAATAATCCTGCAGTTGGCAACCAACTTGCCTCAAGTCTTATTCAAAACATCCCAATTAATCCACATTATTAGCAGGGAGCTCTTTCTTAAACAGGGGTTGGCAAACTTTCTGTATAGGGCAAGATAGTAACTATTTTAGGTTTTACAGGCCATACAGTTTCTAGGGCAACCACATAATTTTGCTATCAGAGTACAAAAGAAGCCAAGGACAATATGTAAATAAATAAGCTTAGCTGTGTTACAGGAAGGGAAACACATTTTTTCCCTTCTTTATCTTTATCTATAAGAAGGGAAAAAAAACTTTTTAAAGGAAGGAAGGAGGGAGAGAGGGAGAAAGTGAAGGAAGGAGGGATTAGAAGGAAGGGAGGCAGAAGGAAGAACAAGAAAGACAAGGAGGAAGGAAACGTTTTAAAGAATCATCCTGGAAGTAGCATCACTCGGGAAATGGGGCGGTCCTGGAAACAGTTTAGAAGAAACAGAAATAGATTGAATGCCATGGTGACTTCCAGCATTGGAAGCAAAATGGAGAGACTGAAACAGAATGAGCTTCCTGTCAATGGTACTTGACATCTCCTTGGAAAATTGAGGCCCCTTTTTCTCTTGGCAGGAGATGAGGAGACACCAGAGTGTCACTGCCTAATTGTCCCATCAACCAGTCACATTCCAGGGAGGAGGATGGGGAAAGCGAATCCATCAACCCAACTAGCCAAGGCCCTGAGCACAGCATGGCAGGATAGAGTCAAAGATTCACTGGGAACTTCTGAGCTTACTTCTATAGAAGCCCCTCTCTTTCTGCTTTTCCCTTCCATCCAAAGTACTGGCAAACACTTACCTACTTGTGACTGAGCTACCATGGTTGACTTTCGGTCACATAGAGGAGAAAATGGCAGCCCCAGCTCTGCTTCTCTGTCACCCTACAAATACAGGAAGTCATAATAAATTTAAATATGAGTGATCCAGATTTTATTGAGCAGCTTCTGCTGCCATGAGGGTCATTGGCCTTCATTTTAATCATTTCAGTTACATTATGTAAGTAGTCCTTATGGAGCCTACTCCTTTGTATTAAAGACATCAAGAGGAAGCCCTCTGGGTCCACTCATTTCATCCAACTGCAAAGGTGCATGCTGTTGTAAAGAAAGCCTCATCAGGCAGCAATAGATCCCCAATGGAAAATAAGAAAAGCAACATGTCCTGTGGCTTGGAACCAACACTGGAGTCAGAATTCCTGTGTTTTCTCAACCTGCTCTGCATCAAACTGCAGGCTGCTCAACTGCGTTCAATGTCTAAGACATTAATGCAAATGGGACCAATTTGGTGTTATTCTCCTAGAGCTATCTAAAGCCACACAGAACTGGCACAAGTACAACTAGGTTCCTAAACTTAGAGCTCAGTCCATAATAAAAACTGGACCAAAAAGAACCACAGTAAGTAACTGCTTATGTTTACCAAGGTAGAGAATAAGAAAATTTGTTCCTCTGGCCAGTGTACACTCAATTTCATTTAAAAAAAACAAAACAAAAACAGTGTAATAAGCAAGTGCTATAGAAAGTCTAAACGATGATACAATTTTTAGAAACTTGAATGAGAAGTTCAATACTTCAATCACATGTCCAGAGGAAAGGGAAAAATTCATTACTCTTCTTAGATCAATGAAATTGGCTGACTCATTTTAGTTGGAAAGAATGCGAAGAATCTTCACATGGATTTTGTATTCAAACCAACTTATGCTTGAATCCTGCTTCTTTCCTAACAGCTCTGTAAACTTAGGAAGGTTATTTTCCTTCCCTAAGTTTTAGTTTATGACCTGTAAATTGTGGAATAATATTCCCTACTTCATAGGATTATAATGAGGATTAAATGAGAAAAAGCATGTAAAGTGCACAGAATGCTCCATAAATAAAAAGACCTGCTTTTGTCTCCCAGTAGTTACCTCTAATAACTAAGGTGAAGACTTGAGGAACATTTAGTGAATTTGATATACTGAATACACACTCTTGCTTGTTGTGTTAGTTAGATTCAGTTGTCAACTTGGCCAGGTGAGCATACCTAGTCTTGTTGCTGTGGACATAAGCCGATGGTACATGAACCTCATCTGTTGCCAATTACATCTACAGTCAGCTAGAAGGCGTGTCTGCTGCAATGAGTGACGTTTGACTTAATTGGCTGGTGCTTAAATGAGAGAGCGCAATGTAGCACAGCCAAGCAGCTCAGCATTCCTCATCTCAGCACTAGCAGCTCAGCCCAGGCCTTTGGAGATGCGGAAAGAAGTTACCCCGGGGAAAGTTGTTGGAACCCAGGGGCCTGGAGAGAAGACCAGCAGAGACCATCTTGTACCTTCCACGTAAGAAAGAACCTCAGTGGAAAGTTAGCTGCCTTTCCTCTGAAGAACCAACAAAATAAATCCCCTTTTATTAAAAGCCAATCCGTCTCTGGTGTGTTGCATTCCGGCAGCTAGCAAACTAGAACACTTGTAATGACTATCACCAATTAATTCATAGTAAATAAAGATTAATAACAACTTGTGATCAGGCCTAGTTAAAAACCTGAACACTTCTTTCTTCCAAGTCACGTTACGAAGAAAAAAGATTTACATGCACATGTAACATCTACTGAAAGGACGGAAAAGGAATGGGCGTATAAGAAACTGAACAGTGGGCTCACAATGAGAGCGGGGAACATTCAAGAGCCTCAGGAACAGCCCTCAAGTGGCTCAGTTCCTTCCGCACCCTTTTCCTGTGCATGTTAGACCCTCCATGGGACCCAATGGCTCCTCTGATTCCAAGTACACCTTGCTGATGGCTGCTCCATCCTTCAAGAGGCATGATAAAATGATGTACTCCTGAGCTATTTTCACCCAGGCAGGATGAAGAGAAAGAAGAGTTTAACATAAAATTGGAGTCGCATAGATGGCTTACAGCCATAGCTCGACTAAAGCAAACAACACTTTTCCATTTTCTATGTGGCATGGATTCAAGTCGTTTTGTTGGTACATTTTCAGGAGAGCAATGAGAAGGAGAGGTGGTGAACACGCTCCACTTTGACTATTAAGATGTAAGCATTAATTAGGATTTTATTCCTTAAAGCCTGCATGCGAGTAAACAACTTGTAATTGAATGGACCTGCCTATACCCAAATCTACACATCATTTACATCTTTCAGATATAATTGAGCTGAACAGAATCAACTTTTAAAAGCCTATTTGATTTTGCATTTCTCTGATAACCAATGATATTGAGCATCTTTTCATGTTCCTATTGGCTATCTGTACATCTTCTTTGGAGGAATGTCCATTTAAGTCCTTTGCTCATTTTTAATTGGGTTGTTTGCCTTCTTGTTGTGCCACTTCACACCCACTAGGATGGCTATTAGTAAAAACATAAAATAACAAATGTTGGTGAGGAGGTAGAAAAAACTGGAACACTTAAACATTTTTGATGGCATTGTAAAATGATGCAGCCAGTGTGGAAATCTGTTTGTTGGTTCCTCAGAAAATCGATCATAGAATTTCCATATAACTTAGCAATACCACTTCTGGGTATATAGCCAAAACAAGTGAAAGCAAGGCTTGAACACGTATTTGTACACTAATGTTTATAGCATTACTCACAATAGTCAAAGGGTAGAAGCAACCTAAGGATCCATCAATGGATAAATGGGTAAACAAAGTGTGATATATACACATGGAGGAATATTATTCAGCCATAAAAGGAAATGAGGTTCTGATACATGCTACAACATGGATAAACCTTGAAGACAGATTGAGTGAAATAAGCCAGACACAGTAAGACAAACATTGTATGATCTCACTTATATGAAATACCTAAAATAAGCTAATGTATAGAGACAGATCATAGATTACAGGTTATCAGAGACGGGGTGTGTGTGTGAATTACTGCTTAATGGGGTACAGAGTAGCAGTTCAAGGTGATGAAAAGGTTGGGGTAGTGGATATCAGTGATGGTAGCACAATATCATAAGTATAATTAATACCACTGAATTGTACATTTGAAAGTGGTTAAAATGGGAAATTCTGAGTTGTATATATATTACTACAATAAAAAGCTAAAAAAATATAAACAAAAGCCTGTTTTACAGTAGTCATCTTGAATTCAAGAGGACAGATACATTTATGAAGGGGGGAATATGTATTGAAAGTAATAGCAGGAATGTACCTCTACAGGTGAATCAAACTTGATTGATAACATGATATTGTATGACTTTATAGCCTCTGGTCCTAGTGAAATCATTCATACACTTTCCTCTTTACTGAAGAGGTCAATATTTTCAAAAAAGAGCAAGATCTCAGCTGGCACAAAGGATTTTTTTTAAATAACTCATTTATTTTTTTTTACAGGACAGCTCAGGAAAATAAATATCATTCTTGCTGGAGGAGTTAAGAGGACTCTGATTCAAAAAACCGTGTAGTTGGTATGCAGAAGGAACACCATAAATATTTTTTGAATGGATGTAAAAATAAATTTGGTTAGAAACAGTTAAGTTCTTTTGGCCAGTCAATTATAACAGATGAGCCAGAGGGAGTAATTAAGCAGTAAGCTGTCCACCAGAGCCCCCTCTTTTTCCTCCTCCTTTGCCTGTCAACACAGCTGGAATAGATTTCCCAGAATCTCAGGCAGTTAGCGCTAGGTAACAGAATAAGAGGGAAGGGATGTATGTCCACCATAGTTCTGTCCTATAATACCTCCTATGCCTAGTTCTCTCAGATCCTCCCATGTTGTTGGCTTCATGGAGACAAGCAACTTGGAAGCTTGGATGTTGTCGATAGTCGAGTCTGGGCCTAAAATTACTGCTAATTGGAGACTCACCTGCCAGTCAAGATCACTTGTTCTGCACTTGACGTGAGTGGATGATAAACTTCAATTATTTGTACATACATTTTTGGGTCTATTTGTTGCAGCAGCTATATATAAGCAGCAAAACAAGCAAGGGAAACAAGGGTTCTCTCTGTATTGAAAATTCCTGCATTAGTGAATGCAGGAGACTTGAAAGCCCTTTAGATAACTTCTCGAATGAGTCTAATCAGGTGGAGCGAGAAAAGCAGATGTTTGGGGAGGCAACAAGGGCATTAAGCTGAACAAAATTCAACAATATATAACTCATCTTTCCTTCCCAGAGGAAGAAGCCACAACTATGAGGTATAAGAAAATTACTGTTGTTTTGTAAGATAGTATAGCAAAGAAATCTTTGCTTTTTCCTCTCAGAAGTTATCCCCCCAAAATAAGAATGAGAAGCAGAAACACAAGTCATTATAAAGTTATCATTATAAAGTTAACCATGGAGAAAACTAAAATGTAATATAAAACCTCCAAATTATCAGAAGAAACAAACATATAGCAAAGCAGACAATATAGTGAAATAGTAAAAATATATATATATTAAAAATGGAGCCATAAAAGAGACAGCATTATATAAGATATGATAGAATGCATGTTAAACATTTCTGTCATTTCAATAGACATTTATATAGGCCAATTTCAAATAATAAAAGAAAAGAATCTTAGATTGGTTAGTTTTTAAAAACTCCATTGTGTAATACACACAAAAGACACACCCAAACCAAAGCGTTTCTGAAAGGTCAAAAATAGAAATTTGGGCAAAGATAGAAATCATATTCTGAATATGAGTTAAATTTGAATTCCAATTGAAAAGTTTGGATAAGCAAAGAAGTGAATTTAATAATGATAAAAGGTAAAGAAACATTTTATAATGATGAAAGTTCTAACAGTTCTGAATATCCATGAACCAAATTACACAGAATCAGCAGTTGTGAAGTAGAGATGACACTGCACAAAGAGAAAATAATAGAAACCTCTTTCAGCCCATGTGAGATTAAATTTTTTTAAATGCGATATAAAATACCTAAATGACATAAGGTAAATAGACCTGGTAATCTTTGAACTCTATGCCCCGCAAGTACAAAATAAATCTACTTTATAAGGGCCATGAATGTTCACAAAGGTGATCATATAGTAGATGACAAATATATCTCACAATAAATTCCAAGCAATTAAAACATTCTGTGATCACATTTCAATAAACTGCAAGTTAATTTCAAAACTAGAAAGCAAAGAAGGCTACCACTGGAGATTTATAAAAAAGGGGCAAATAACTCTCTCTGACATAAAGAATGCTTATGAATGCACTGCAGATAAAACCTATGAGATTATGATAAGAAAACGAGCAGCTCCTAACATTGTACTTATTAGTATTAAATAGACAAGAATGAAAGTAAATGAATTGGTCATCTAACACAAGGAATCAGCAAAAGAACAAAATAAACTCAGGCAGAGGGAAGAACTGAGAGAGATTAAAACACAAATTAAGACATTATAAAACAACCACAAAATAAATAATTAACTAATTTTGTAAAGAAAAAGGAAGAAAGCACAAATACATAAAATAAGAATCAAAATGATAAAATAATTGCAGACATGGAGGAAATTAAAAGAATTATGGGACTTTTGCAAAATGTAACAATACACAGCAATAGAAAGGAAATAAACCTCAAGGCTCTGACAACAAACTGTATTTACCAAAGAGGCAAGCTTCTTACTTTTTTTAAGTCAATATTCTACTCAGAAACACCCTGAGAGAGTGGCTTGGATTTCATAACATGTGGTTTTAAAATCAAAGACATAACTTGCGCTTTTAGCAAAGCATGGAAGGTCTGATCTGGCACTGAGGTCACACCCTTATTTTGAAATATAACCCAATTTTTGAAACATAATAAAACAGTCTACAGTTCCATTGAGATTTCCCTTTTGAACTGTCCAATTTAAAATCTATAGTTAACTGCTGAGGCAAAATTTCTATTTCATGGGTTATTTATTGTGGCTTTTGGCATCTGGGTTAAAATATTAAGTCAATAAAAATAATTTACTGAACTATAATTACCAAAAAATAGCTCCAATCCAACAAGCTCACATTTGGTTCCCAATAGGCAAGAAATTCAATATGGCTATTTTCACATTGCCTCTAGCACATTTTCTTTCAATCTGAACATATGTATATGCAAATAGTTTTCTTTATGGGAAAAATCTCACATGTTTAAGAAATTTCTCATATTCACGCCATAATTTAAAAAGAGAATCACTTATTGACCTCAAACTTCTATGAATTAGCGATGATCTGTCCTTTGGTCACAGACTGAACACCCCTAACTGAAGGAGATGTTACTATGAAAGTAATATCAAAGAAAGCATATGAAAAGGGGAATGCAGATTTGGAGAAAATCTTTTCATTATTATTAGAAAAATAGCTCAAAATGAACCCTCAATTCAGGATGAATTTCTGGTTTACATGTACAACTTGCATAGCTCAAGGTCCATCACACCGTTGGGTACCCTTTGAGAACTACTCTATGAAGCCAAGGCACAGCTCTGCAAGTGGAGATGTCCACATGCTGAGAAGGGTGCCTGCTGGTAAAGTCATCAAAAAGCTTAGGGCTACGTGCGCATGGGTGGCATGAAGTAAAGGGGACGCAGGGCATTTAATGCTGGAAGGGATGAAGAGAACATCTGGCCCGACCTTTCCCAAATCTCTCTACTTTAAAAAAAAAAAATCAAATAAGAACATAGGTACCAGAGGTGTGATTTAATTAGTCTCAGGCCACAAACTAATAGAAGTAAAAATTCCTATAAAAGGGTTCTCCAGCCTTTGTTCAATATGCTGTTGACTTCTGTCCCACTTTCTTATAAGGTATCGTGTATGGCCTCAGAGAGGGAATAAACAAACAAACACAGGTGTCTTCTACAATTTCTCCATTTGAACTAGAATCATACGAATAATTAGCTGCCAAAAATTTGTGTAACCAGTGAAAGAGAATTACCAGTTTAGGGCACAGAGTTGAAACTGGTATTACTAAGCAGTGTTTGGTGAAATCTCAGGTGTCTCTGAATTCACACTGTGAATGTCTCTCTTGAATTAATAAATATAAAATTTAGATCCCACCATCTATGTGTCATTCTGCTTTCTCCCTCAGGACCTCATACCATGAAGCAGAACCTTTAATGGCAGCTCTTCTGGAGATGAGGCTGGCGTGTATGCCGGAGTTTAAAAATACATCACTATTGGGGTGTATATATCTTTCCCTTGCTATGCCTCTAGTTCTATGAACCTTTTGATTTTGTATTAATTTTAAAATAATGAATACTCATTAAAGACCATGGCTATTCTCATAGGAAACACAGTTCTGTGCCTTAGATTCTAGTTGGTCTAAGCTTCTAGTGAGTTTAACTATAATTGTTTTCTAGTGAATTTCTGACTCCAAACTCACAGATCTGACTTTGGAATTTTACAACATGGGCTTGCCTGCTTGAAAGAACAGTCCAGCCAACTGTAACTGAGATGAAAATTAAAGATCTACATCTTAATTGCACAAGACAATTCTGAAGTGACCATCATCTTGTCAACCCATTAATAAAAGTAAGTAAAAGAGCTCCTTAAATGACATTTTGACATTGTGCCACAGGGAACAGCTTTTTTTTTTTTTCCAAACAGAAATGCATGGCATAATTTATACCATAATGGGCTGAGAATCAGAATTTGGTAAGATTCAAACATTACAGGGTCAAGAAGCAAAAGTAGGTATGGAACCCTTGCTCCCCAAAGAAAACAACTTTTCTTAATCTCAAAGGTGCTTATCATAGCATTGATGAAATACAAAATTCAGAAATGTCTAATGACAACCCTCTTAGGTAACACAACAACAAGGTACCTGTCTGAAGAACTCCTCCAGAAGTGACATTGTCCACCGATGGTGGAGATCCCATGCTTTTGCTGGATGGCTAATATCTGCTGTGTGCAGCATCAGGGATAAGGCTTTTGGCTTTTCAATTCTGAAACCCAAAGGACCCAAACACATGGTGACTAAACACTTTAGAACCTCAATAAGAATTGAAAAAACAACAAGAATATTTTAAAAATTGTTTTCCTTTCTACTGCCTCAAACCCTACTTCAGCAGAATTAGAGAAAAGAAAAGAAATCATGTCATCCTATGACTGAGCTATTCATCAAGTTGATCTCTGTTTTTATTGAACAGGACACCTCTGACTCAAAACCATTTCTGGAGTGATTGCATCATTCAAAGGGACAATGAGAACACAAAAGTCACTGACTTGTTTTTATCGTTACTTCTGCATTGAGTGGATGTTTGAGAATTTGATTTCCCACAGGACCTATTTTAATTCTAACTGAGGCAAACTGTAACTGGCCCTATTATTTATTTCCAGGCTGATGAGAGCATACTTAATTTTGAGATGTACATTTCCACGCTTTCTCCTCCAAGCATCACCACTTTATGAGACCACTCAATAAAGTTATGTTGAAGGAGTTGTGCTTTAAAGGTTCAATGACATGGCAAGTACCAGTTCAAATGCCTACAAAAAACCATGATGTCACATGCCCTATGCTCCACTCACGCTTCTGGCTGCTGCAGGGCAGTCTTCATCGCTTTGATTTGTTGGAAATGACAGGACATATCCGTAGCCATCACCATCTCAATTACCAAGGTCCGAAACTCCCTTTCAGGGACATCCCGTGGAGAAAGAAGGATGGAAATAAAAATTGAAAAGTAAAAATTAGGTGTTTTTTTTTGCCACTTCTAATCAAAATCAGTTAATTATTTCTGACATTTCTAATCTAATTTGAGCCTTTTAGGTGAGCTTTTACGAGGAATTAATGATGGTTAAGGATTAAGGAAAAGGTCATTTATTAGGAACACGACATGTAAAATGCACATATTATCTGGAAAATTAATTCATAGAAAAAAAAGTTCCAAGGAAGCTGAAAGTGTGCAGTAAACCTTCTCAACTTAATCCAAAGTGTTAAGAAAAAATGAATTTGAAAATAATCCTGGAAGACAGACTCATAATCCATATTACACTTGGGATATATTTTTGTACTAAAAGATTTTCAGAGCAGTTTTAGGTTTATAGAAAAATTTACTAGATATTGCCGACTTCTCAAATACCTCCTCTCTCCTGCAGAATTTCCTCTACTAGTAACTTCTCACATTAGTGTGTCATATTGTTACAACTGATAAACCAATATTTATACATAATTATTAACTGAAGTCCATAGTTTATTTGAGAGTTCACTGTTTGTGTCGTCCAGTTCCTAGGGGTTGACCAATGTGCAATGTCATATATCCACCATTCTGGAATCAAAGGGAATAGTTTCCACACTATTAGTTTCAATCCTAAAAATGCCCTAGCTCCATTATTCATCTCCTTCGTACCTCCCCACAGAATCCCTGGCAATCAGTGATCTTTTCCCGTCTCTACCAACTGTATTGAGATATAATTTACATAGAATTGACTGCTTCCATATAAATCGTACAATTCAGTGAGTTTTAACAATTGAATACACTTTTGAAAACACAACCACAATCAAGATCCAGAACTTTTCCATCATCTCAAATCCTTTGTAGTTCATTCCTCCCTTTGTCCATAGGACCCCCCGTCAACAACTGATCTGCACACACAAACATACACACACATACTCTTTTCTTTTTCTTTTTCTTTTTTTTTTCGCCTGGGAAGGCACTGGGAATCGAACCTGGGTTTCATGGCAAGAATTCTGCCACTGAGCCACCGTGGCCCACCCACACACATATTTTCTCATGTACTTTTAATGTCTGGCTTCCGTCACTTGACAAAGTAATTGTGCAATACATCCACGTAATGGTTCATTAATAGTTCTTTTTTTTTTTTTTTTATTGCTCAGTGGTATTCCACTGTGTGGATATAGTACAATTTATTTATCCATCCACTAGCTGATGGATATTTGGGTTGTTAGATTCCAGTTTGGGATAAATATAAATAAAGCTGCTATGAAAAATCTTGTGCAAGTCTTTGTGCAGGCACATGTTTTAATTTCTCTTGGATAAACACCAAGGAGCAGAAAACCTGGTTTATAAATAGATGATGTTTATAAAAAACTGCCAAAAGTTACATTTTGGCCATCACTGTCTGAGAGTTCCAGGTTTTCCATATCTTTGTCTTTCGGTTTTGTTAGTCTTTAATTTCAGCAATTCTAATTGATATGTACTGTTAACTCATTGTGGCTCTAATTTGTATTTCTTTGATAAGGAATCATGTCAAGCACCTGTTCATGTACTTAAGACATTTGTATACCTTTTTAGGGAAATGTCTCTTTTAAAATTTTCCCATTTTTAAAAATGGAAGTATTTGTCTTATCATTGATTGTAAAAGTGTCATATATTCTATGTGAGATATGTGTTTTATGAATAATTACTGTCACTCAGCAGCTTTATTGTTTGTAGTATCTTCTAGAGAACACAAGTTTTTAATTTCCACAAAGCTCAACTTATTTTTTTCTAAGACTTCACACTTTTTATGTCCTAACTGAGAAACCACAATCTCCCCTCCAAGGACTTTGCTATGTTTTCTTCTGAAAGCCTTATCATTTATCTTTAGGTCTATGATAAGCTTTTTTTTTAAACTTTATTAATTAAAAAAATTAACAAACAAAACATTAAGATAACATTCCATTCTACATATACAATCAGTAATTCTTAATATCATCACATAGTTGCATATTCATCATTTCTTAGAACATTTGCATCGATTTAGAAAAAGAAATAAAAAGACAACAGAAAAAGAAATAAAACGATAACAGAGAAAAAAAAGATAATACATACCATACCCCTTACCCCTCCCTTTCATTTACCACTAGCTTTTCAAACTAAATTTATTTTAACATTTGTTCCCCCTATTATTTATTTTTATTCCATATGTTCTACTCTTCTGTTGATATAGTAGCTAAAAGGAACATCAGACACAAGGTTTTCACATTCGCAGAGTCTCATTGTGAAAGCTATATCATTGTTCAATCATCATCAAGAAACATGACTACTGGCACACAGCTCTACATTTTCAGACAGTTCCCTCCAGCCTCTCCATTACATCTTGAATAACAAGATGATATCTAATTGATGCATAAGAATAACCTCCAGGATAACCTCTCAACTCTGTTTGGAATCTCTCAGCCATTGACACTTAGTCTCATTTCACTCTTCCCCCTTTGGTCGAGAAGGTTCTCTCAATCCCTTGATGTTAATTCTCAGCTCATTCTAGGGTTTTTCTCAGTCCCTTGATGCTGAGTCTCAGCTCATTCCAGGATCTCTGTCCCACGTTGCCAGGAAGGTCCACACCCCTGGGAGTCATGTCCCACGCAGAGAGGGGGAGGGTGGTGAGACTGCTCGTTGTGTTGGCTGGAGAGAGAGGCCACATCTGAGCAACAAAAGAGGCTCTCTTGGGAGTGACTCTTAGGCCTAAATTTTAAGTAGACTTGACCTATCCTTTGTGGGGTTAAATTTCATATGAACAACCCCCAAGACTGGGGGCTCAGCCTATAGCTTTGGTTGTCCACACTGCTTGTGAGAATATCAAGAATTCAACTTGGGGAAGTTGAATTTCTCCCCACTCTCACCATTCCCAGAAGGGGACTTTGCAAATACTTTTCCAGTCACTGATCAAATCACTCTGGGATTCATCAGGGCATCACTCTGGACAAACCAACAAAATCTCATGTCCTACCTGAGATTCCAAGTACTTATGGTGTTCAATCAAACTATCTACATAAGTTATATTAGGAAATGCTCTAGTCAAAATCTAAATTTTGTAACAAATAAACATTTTTTGCTTTAGTCTCACCCATAAGGTGACATTTTAAAGTATTAATTATCATCTATTTTCAGCACCCTGCAATAATGACATTCCTTTGTTCTTCCTCATGCAAAAAATTTTTTTAAATTTGTACATTGTACATTTCACTATTATTATACACTCTAGGTATTCCTAGATTATACCATCTCGATCTTTACCATCTATCTTTCTTTCTGATTTCATTTATGTCCCCAGCCCTCCTCCCTCTATCATTCTCACATGCAGCTTCATTCAGTGTTTTAACATAATTACATTACAGTTAGGTAGTATTGTGCTGTTATATTCAGTCCTGTTGCACAATCTGTATCCCTTCAGCTCCAATTACCCAATATCTCACCCTATTTCTATCACCTGATGGTTTCTGTTACCAAGGAAATATTCCAAGTTTATTCACTAATGTCAGTGAGACCATACAGTATTTGTCCTTTTGTTTCTAGCTAATCACACTCAGCATAATGTCCTTAAGGTCCATTCATGTTGTTACATACTTCATAACTTTATTCTGTCTTACAGCTACATAATATTCCATCTTATGTAAATGTCACAGTTTGTTTAGTCAACTGTCTGTTGATGGACATTTTGGCTGTTTCCATCTCTTGGTAATTGTTAATAATGCTGCTATAAACATTGGTGTGTAAATGTCCATTTGTGTCCTTGGCCTTGTGTCCTTTGAGTAGAGACAGCATATAGATGGGTCCTGTTTTTTAATCCATTCTGCCAGACTATGTCTTTTGATGGGAGAGTTTAATCCATTAACATTCAGTGTCATTACTGCATGGGTAGTACTTTCTTCTACTATTTTGCCTTCTGGATTTTATATGTCATATCTAATTTTTCTTCTTTTTTCCTTTTCTGATAGTCTTCCTTTCTACACTCTTCCCCACACCTCTCTCTCTTCTGTCTTCGTATCTGTCTCTAGTGTTCCCTTTAGTATTTCCTGCAGAGCTGGTCTCTTGGTCACAAATTCTCTCGGTGATTTTTTGACTGAAAATGTCTTAATTTCTCCCTCATTTTTGAAGGACAATTTTGTTGGATATAGAATTCTTGGTTGGCAGTTTTTCTCTTTTAATAATTTAAACATATTATCCCACTGTCTTCTCGCCTCCATGGTTTCTGCTGAGAGATCTGCGCAGAGTCTTATTAGGCTTCCCTTGTATGTGATGGATTGCTTTTCTCTTACTGCTTTCAAGATCCTCTCTTTCTCTTTGACCTCTGACATTCTGATTTAGTAAGTGTCTTGGAGTATGTCTATTTGGATCTATTCTCTTTGGGGTACGCTGCATTTCTTGGATCTGTAATTTTAAGTCTTTCATAAGAGTTGGGAAATTTTCAGTGATAATTTCCTCCATTAGTTTTTCTCCTCCTTTTCCCTTCTCTTCTCCTTCTGGGACACCCACAACACGTATATTCATGCGCTTCATATTGTCCTTCAATTCCCTGAATCCCTGCTCATATTTTTCCATTTTTTCCCTATAGTTTATGTTTCTTGTTGGATTTCAGATGTTCCATCCTCCAGTTTTGAAATCCTATGTTCTGTCTCTCGAAATCTACCATTGTAGGTTTCCATTGTTTTTTTCATCTCTTCTACTGTGTCTTTCATTCCCATAAGTTCTGTGATTTGTTTTTTCAGACTTTCAGTTTCTTCTTTTTGTTCTTTCCTTGCCTTCTTTATATCCTCCCTCAATTCATTGATTTGGTTTTTGATGAGGTTTTCCATGTCTGTCCGTACATTCTGAATTAATTGTTTCAGCTCCTGTATGTCATTTGAATTGTTGGTTTGTTCCTTTGACTAGGCCATATCTTTAATTTTCCTAGTGTGATTTGTTATTTTTTGCTGGCATCTAGGCATTTAGTTACCTTAATTGGTTTATTCTGGAGATTGCTTTCACTTCTTTTATCTAGGGTTTTCTTGCTGGATGAATTTGTTGTCTCTCTGTTCTTTGACATTCCGTTCAGCTTTATCTGGACCTTTAGCTTAAGTTTTGTTTAACAGAGGAGAATTTTTCAGATCCTGTTTTCTTGTTTCTTGCCCTGCTTGTGTGGTGCCTTCCTACCACCCCCCCCCCCCCCACCACACCCACACACTTAGGAGGGTTACTTAGATATTATATGCCCCAGCCAGATTTTCCCAAACCAAACTGGCCTCCTATCAGGAAGAAAAAGTCACTTGCATCAGTTTTCCCTGAACATGAGACCCAGCAGGTTGAAAGACTTTCCTGTGAAGTCTCTGGACTCTGTTTTTCTTATCCTGCCTTGTGTGTGGCGCTTGTCTGATTGCAGGTCCCACCAGTATAAGATGATGCGGTACCTTTAACTTTGGCAGACTCTGCCTGCTGGGGGCGTGGTGGAGATAGAGGAGAGGTTGTAGGCTGGTTTTAATGGCTTCAAATTACCAAGACTTGGTGTCTGAATTCCTTGATGGAAGGATTCCACCTGAGTTGGGCTTCACCCCTCCCCTGGGGAAGGCACAAGCTCCAGACAAGTCCCCAAAAGAGCTCACTTCTGCCTATGCCTGGGGCAGTTGCAGCCTGAAAAGTCCTGCTGCTGTATCCAGAGGCAGTCAAGCCTTTGTAGATACACAGCCACAAAAACCTGTTTCCTTCTTTTTTTCCCCCTTTTTTGTCAGTCCTGCCCCCTTGGTGCCAGGGCAAAAATGAGCGACCTCCGCTTTGATCGGGTTCAACTAAGCTGGGGGCCTATTTTTAGTAGTCGGAATTTGTTAATTAGTTCCACAATTGGCGTTTGATTGTGCCCAGTCCCTGCTGCTGATAAAGTCCTTTCCTTTCCCCTCTGGAAAGTGGCCTGTGGGGGAGGGATGCTGGCTGCCGAAGCTTTGGGAACTCACAGTTTTGGGGGGTGCTCGCAGCTGGTCCAGCTGGTCCAGACTGGGGTACGCTGTGTGTCTGGTCACTGACATGGCCCCAGGAGCTGTTCTGTACTGTTTCTGGTTATTTAGTAGTTGTTCTGGAGGACAAACTAAAACGCACACGTTGTTAAGCCGCCATCTTGACCCGGAAGTCTATGATAAGTTTTCAGTAAACTTTTTAGTATGGTTTGAGGTAAAGGCTAAGGTTTTTTACTCCATATGGATATTTAGTTGGCCCAACACCATTTGTTGAAAGAATTTTCCTTCATCCATTGAATCGTCTTGGAACGTTGGTCATAAATCAACTGATGAGTCAATTTCTAAACTTTCAATTCTGTTTCATGGATCTGAATGTCTACCTTTTCAACAACAAAACAATATCTTGATTACTATAGTTTTATAGCATATTTTAAAATCAGGCAGTGTGAGTCATCTAATCTTGTCCTTTTAGAAAAAAAATTTTCATTTCCATATAAATTTTAGAATAAACTTGGCAACTTCTAATATAATTCTGCTAGAATTTTGGTGGAGTTGGGTTGAATCTTTAGATACCTTGGGGAAAACTTGACATCTTACGAACAGAATCATCCATGACATGATAAGAATATATATCTCAATTTAATTAGGTTCTTTTACATTTCTCTCAGCAATATACTGTTGCTTTTTAGTGAATTGGTACTGTACATGTTTTTTAAAGTTACTTTTAAATATTTTATGTTATTTTTTGTACTGTTGTAAAAGAAAGTTTTATTTCATTTTCCAATGGCTTTCTACTAGTCTATCTATCCATCTATCCATCTATTATATTAACCTCATATTCTGTGACCTAACAAGATTTATTATTAGTTCTAGGTCTACTTTACAAACTCTTAGGACTTTCTGCCTAGACAATCAGAGTATCTGCTATAATAGACATGTTATGATGTTGATGAGAATAAGAGGAGGCATCCCCCTTTTCCTATTCCCAATCACAGGGAGAAAGCATTCAGTATTTCACCATTAAGTATGATGTTAGCTAGAGGCTTTTCACAGGTGCCCTTTATCAAGTAGAGTCAGTTTTCTTCTGTTTCTAGATAGTTGAGTGTTGTCTTTTTTTTTATCATGAAGTGTTGAATTTTGTCAAATGCTTTTATGTATCTATTGAAATGACCACAAGCTTTTTTCCTTTTAAAAAATATGGCAAATTATACTAATTGATTTTTTAATGTAGAACTGGTCTCACATTTCTGGGATAAACCCTACTTGGTCATGATATTTTACTCTTTTTTGCATACTGCTATATTCAATTTGCTAATATCTCATTAAGTATTATTGTATCTATGCTTATGACAAATATTGGTCTCTTTTTTATTTTTGGTAATGTTGTTTATCAAGGTATGATATCAGAGCTAGGCCTTATAAATAATTTGTAAAGTGTTTATTTCTAAATAAATTTGCATAAGATTGGTGTTATTTCTTTGAATATCTGATAGAATCCATCAGTGAAACTATCTGGGGTGGGAAACTCCTTTGTGGAAAGATATTTTATGACAAATGCAAATTTTAAATAGACATAGGGTTATTCAGATTTTCTGCTCATCTTGTGTGAGTTTTGGTATTTATTTTTCAAGGAATTTGTCTACTTCATCCAGATTGTTGAATTTGTTGGGATAAAGTTGTTTGTAATCTTTTATTAACTATTCGATGTCCATAAGATCTGTGGTGATAAGTCTTCTTTCATATCTGATACTGGCAATTTGTGATCCGTGTCTTTTCATTGATCAGTTTAGTTAGGGGGTTATAAATTTAGGTGATCTTCTCAAAGAACCAGCTTTCTGCTTTAAAATATTTTCTATTTTATATTTTGTTGATTTTTTTATTATTAATTCCTCTTACTACTTTGAGTTTACTAAGCTATTATTTTTCTAGCTTCTTGAAGTCATTGCATTTAGACCTTTTTTCTTTCTAATATGAGAATTTAGAGCTATAAATTTCCATTTAAGCACTGTACTACTGGTTTTTCAAAAATTTTAATATAATGTTTTGTCATTCTCATTCACTTTGAAATATTTTATAGTTTCCTTTGTGATTTCTTTTTTGGCCCATGAACTCTTCAGACATGTTATTTAATCTAAAAATATTTTGGGTTTACCTGGATATCTTACTCTTATTGATTTTTAATTTTATTCCAAATTAAATGTCAAAGAACATACTCATAGCTTTTGTTAATTTTAAATTTCTTGAGCCTTTCTTATGCCCAGCATAATCTATCTTGAATTTAGCATGTGCACTTGAAGAGAATGTATATTCTGCGGTTGTTTGCTGTAATGTTCTGAAAAATTAATTAGGGCAAAGTAGTTATTATTACTTAAACCCTCTTATTATTTTACTGACATTTTTGTCTAGTTCTTTTGTTTTTTTTTAATTTTAACAATTGCTGAGGTGAGCAAATGTTAAAATTAAAGGATTAAAATCTCCTTTGATGATTATGAAAATGTTTATTTCTGCTTTTTTCCTATCAATTTTTACCTTATGTTTTCAAGCTTTTGAAATTATAAATATCATTTATGATTATTATGACTTCCTGGTGAATCAACCTTTTAATCATCAGAACATTTCCTTCTTTACTTTTGGCAATACTCTTTGTCTTGCAGTCCATTTTATCTGATATTCGTATCATATCTCCAGTATCCTATACCTACTGTTTGCCTGGTATACCTTTTTATATCATTTTACTTTCAACCTATCTGTGCCCTTGCATTTAAAGCATATCTCTTGTAGACATCACACAGTTGGAGTTTGCTTTCTTATTTGTTCTGACAATCACTGCCTTTTAATTAGAAATTAAATGCTTTAATTTTTAATATAATTATTGATATGGTTAGATTTAAGGTCTAACATGTCATATAGATTTTCTGTTTCTTTCCTCTTTTTCTCCTCTGTAACTTCTGTTCTACCTTTTTTGTTGGATTTTTTATCTTTGAATTCATTTTAAATTATCCATTGAATATTTACCTTATTATATTTATTGTAATTAGTTTTTACTGGTTTCTCAAGGGATTAAAATATACATCCTTAATTTTCAAGTCTACTTAGAGTTAATATTGTACCAGTCCATCTAAAAATGTAAAAAAACAATGCAACAGTATCGGTCCATTCATGACCTGCTTTCTCTAAAGCCATCCTTTATGTTACTGTTCTTATATGTCTTACATAAACACTACAAGACAGCATTGTAATTTTTGTTTTAAACAGTCATGTGTTTTAAAGAAATTAAGGGAAGCCATCTTTTATATTTATCCAGATACTAACCATTTTACTTTTACATGAAAATCTGATTTTCCTCTGATATCATTTCCCATCAACCTACTTTCTTTAGTATCTCTTAAAATGCAGGTCTATTAATGAAAAGTTCTCATAGTTTTCCTTTATCTGAATTTCATTCTTGAAGATTACTCTATTTCACTTTAGTTGTTGAAGGATATTTTCAAAGGATATAGAGCTCTTTGTTGACATTAATTTTGCATTTAGCACTTTAAGGAAGGTATTTCATTGTCTCTGGCTTCCAATGCTTCTGATGAAAAGTCCACAATCATTCAAAATGTTGTTCCTCTAAATGTCATGTGTCACCTTTCTCTAACTCTATCTTTGACTTTCAGAAATCTGACTGATATGTTACCTATGTGTAGTTTTCTTGAATTTATTCAGTTTTCAGTGTGCTAACATTCTTGAACATGTAACTTTATCTTTCACCAAATTTAAGAAGTTTTCAGTCATTTTTGTAAAATATTTTTTTCTGTCCTATTCTTTCTCTTCCTCTCTTTCTGGAACTCCAATTACCCTTCTATTTGATCATTTGAAGTTTCCCCACAGGTTTCTAAGACTGTTCAATATTTTTCAATCTTTATTCTCTTACTTCTTAAAATTGGATAGTTTATCTTGATCTAAATCAACTTCACTGATTCTTTCCTCTGACTACTCCAACCTGCTCTTAATTCTATGCAAAATTTAGATATTTTATTTTTCACTTCTAAAATTTGTTTTGTTCTTGTTTATATTTTTATTGTACCTGTAAAATTTCAATATCTTTTCACTCATTTTAAGCACATTTTTCTTTATCTCACTGAGTAGAGATATAACAACTGCTTTGAAAGTCCATGTCTGATAATTCCAGGTTCATCTTGGGGATTACATCTTTTATTGTCATTTCCCTTGCAAATAAGTCACATTTTCCTGGTTCTTTATGTGTCATTTATATAGTGTACCCTGTGTTATAAATGCTGTGTTGTAAAGATTCTGGGTTCTTTTATATTGCCCTGAATATTATTTATGTGCTTGTTTTAGTGCACAATTACCTGGTTAAACTCAAAATTCAAATTCTCCATAGTTTTAGTGAGCAGCAGATCAGATCTCAGTTCAGACTGTTCAGTCTCTCCCACGTATATATGGTTCAAGAGTTAACCAGAGATTTGGGCAGAGATTAGAGACAGAATTTAAGTTTCACTCGGCTCTCTCATTTCTGGGATGTCACCACACTCTCCAGCAGCCTTAGTGGTCCTTGACACCCTATTCTGGTTCTTCTAACCAGAAAGATGGAATGAATTTTTCCTGTTTTGTTTTGGTTTTTATTTTAGCCATCTGTTGTCCTTGCCTTCACCAAGACTGAATTCAGGCTAAAGTCACAAAGAATGTGAAACTTGTCTCATCCTGTCACTTTCTCCAATATTTTTCACTCCCCTCAAAAAATCTGTCATATTTCATTCACCCTCTAGAGCCCTCAAGGAGAGATTATATATATATGATATATGATATAAACAATATATATATATCATATATATATATATTGTTTATATCATATATCATATATATAGTCTAGAATGTATAGAAATTTTGCAGAAATATTGGCTTATTAGTAGCTTATTTGGCTGTAACTCCATGGTATTCCATTTTGCAATATATGGCAATGCAGTCACTCACAAATGTCCTAAAAAGTCTAATACACATATAGAACAATGTAGGACCTACCAGCTATTTAAAGTGCCTTCCTAGAAAGACATAGGAAACTAAACAATGTGATAATAGGCTTCACTGAGAACTCTAAACAATAAGTTAATATTTTATTTATGAGAAAATATCAATATCCAAAAATGAATATCATAAAATAATGATATATTATTTTAAGACTATTCTTGAATGAAAACATTGTAGAATTTTAAATCTATATAACTTAAGTAAAAGAGTCTTTTTTAACCTACAGAATCCCACCAAAACAAGAAGTAGAAATAAAGCATAGTACTTGTGCCGGTTTGAAGCTATTATGCACCCCAGAAAAGCTATGCTCTTTAATCCTCATTCAATATCGCTGGGTGGAATCTTTTTTATTGTTTCCATGGAGATGTGACTCACCCAATTGTGGGTGGTAACTTTTGACTAGATGGTTTCCATGGAGATGTGTCTCTACCCATTCAAGATGGGGTTTGCTTACCAGAGCCCTTTAAGAGGAAACCATTTTGGAAAAAGCTTTAGAGCCACCAGAACCCACAGAGCCAACAGAATGGACAGATTCTGGAGGAAGCCATTGAAAAAGCCTGGAGAGAAAGTTAGCAGATATCCCCATATGCCTTTCCAACTGAGAGAAACACGCCAAATATCATCAGCCTTCTTGAACCAAGGTATCTTTCCCTAGATGCCTTAATTTGGACATTTTTATAGTCTTGCTTTAATTTGGATATTTTCATGGCTTTAGAACTATAAACTTGCAACTTAATAAATTCCCCTTTTCTTTAAAAGCAGTTCCACTTCTGGGATATTGTATTCTGGCAGCTTACAAACTAGAAGAGTAGTAAAGGCCATAAGAACAGTGAAATTTCCACTGATTCATATGTCCCAATGCCTGAGATACTTGATGATTCTAACAATTATATTTCACTCTTTCTTTGAGATAATAGAATGCTGAATAAAAAACAAATATATGAGTCCAACCCATAAACAAGTTTCAGTAAACTATATTGTCAAATGAGTAGTTTGACTTTTTTAGTGCTAACTTCACTGATACCTTGATGAATTACTCCATTTTATAACTTATTTTGATCAGAAGTAATATTCAGATTACTCACAAATGGTACTTTACAGTATCCACCAATAGAAAGGAGAGCTAATGATAAACAACTCATATGTTTGCACCAGTGTTTTACAATATCAACTGGTGTGTTTCGGTGTATTCCAGGTGACCTGTGCAGAATTTAAAACTAGGCCAACCACTCACTCCAGTAGAATGAAAGAGTGAATGCATTGTAGAGTTAAAACACAAATAACTATTGTTAAATAGAGGTAGAAATGCATTAAAAACATAACCAGAGTGACATGTCTATGCTTTGAAATTAGGCAATTACACAGTCTTTATAACACTTTGTTTGTCAGAGAGCAGGAATATATGCTATTTAAAGAAGCCCTCACAAGAATCCTTCAAAATCATGATGTATGTGAATAATGTGCAAAGCTGTTCTCTATCTGATTCAAACCTTCCATTATATTTTTTATAAACATTTAAATTGGATAAAGGATTTCTTTTTCTTAAAGATGTGCATTGATTAACTAAAGTGTTTGGCATTCTCCAGATGCTGGCTGAATTTATCATTTCCCAATAAAAATTCAAGCCAAATATTCCCTTATATTTTAACAAACTACTAGCTAACTCTTACTGGAACCCCTTTCTCAGATGTCTTATTCAGTATGGCTTATTTCTCTGAATCCTTGCACAATGGTTAGCAAATAGATACTTACTCAATAAATAGCTGATCATTTAAACAGTACTATTTGAGTCATAGTATATTCAAAATTTTGTAAGGATTTCAATGATTTACCTAAAAGTGTTGAAGTACTTTGACCTAAATTTATAGTTACAATGATTTGCAGGCTTGCTATAAATGCCAGCAACAGTGCTAAGCATTTAAAATGGATTATCTAATTTATTATAATCTTAACAAATTTGTAGTATAAACATTATCTCTTTTTTATAAATAAAGAAATTAGGCTTAAAAAGGTTGAATAACTTCCCCAATGCCATACAACTAGTAAGTGAATGAATCTGAATTCAAACCAGGGATGATTAAATCCAAAGCCACTTAAGATCATTTTAGTATTAAAATATTAAAAACCCAAGATTTTTTTGAAGTATCAGGAAAATTTCTAAAGCAAATTCAGAAAGATTTTTTAAAAGTTCAAATATCAGTAAAAAAACAACTGGTAAATGGCAAAATTCAGATTTAAGAGGCTATGACAAGAACTTAGGATAAAAAAACAGCCAATATTTCTAGAGTGCCTGTAACTGGACACTGTTAAAAATAAGTATTCAAACATTCTTCCTTGAGGATTTTTAGCACAATACTGAATTATTAGACCCAAATTGTTTCCATTTCTTGGTTCATTTATAGAAAAGCAAAACAAAGATGTCACAATAAAGTTGTTGAACCTGATGATAACATCCTATAGCTTTTCATTACAAATATTTGAATATGTATGTCAAGAAAAAATATGTAAATATGTGCATTGTGCATAGTGTTGTGGTGTGTGTGTGTACAGTGAAATAGAGAGTGGGAGAAAGGAGAGGAGGAAGAAGAGACAGAGGAAAAGGAAGACAAGAAGGAGAGCGGGAGAAACAGCAAGTAAACTTTTAAACAAGGTAAAGCAGCATGCTTCATCCTCCTTCCTAGTTCCTTCCCTGGCCTCCAGATCTCTTTCTTGTCTCATCCTTACCTCCAATCATCCTTTGAGAGGTTGATCAAAATATTCATTTCCTCATCCTCTTGTAGAAGGCGATAGGCTGCACTTAAGTGGTGGTTTTCCAATACAGACCTATCATTGTACAGAATGGCTGGGTCTGACCTGAACAGAAAGGCAAGAAAAGCTGTTGAGGATGTTAAACAGTTGGGATTTTTATAAGTAATTTTCACAAGCTGGAATTATCTTTGTCCCCATGCTCTTTATATCAACTAAAAGCTAAAAGTAACACTACAAATTATTAGGATACTTTAGTATCCATACATGGACATGAAATACATGACACCAACCTAGGACTTCTCTGAAAACTGTTTTATAGCCAGACCTCGATTACCTGTATAAGTGGCAAAAATGATCTTTTAAAGTTAGGTAATAAACATCCATATATTTTTTGAAATGTCTTAGATCTTTTATTTTATTTTCATTCAATTAATTCATTTGCTTCCTTATATTAGTTGTATTTCTCCATACAGTCAGCAGGCTGCTTCTGATACTAGCTTGATCTTTAAATTTTCCCATATAAAAGCCAAATGTGTAAAATTGAGAGTTAAGAATATAAGGACTACATAAGATAATTGTTGGTCACTTTCTCAAAGACCATTCTACAGCTGAATGCCACTACACACAGGGCTGTATACTATTTTAATACCTGTAATTTAATAAAATGTTATATTATTATTAATAAGCATATTTGTTTCTCATTAAGGAAACCTTATCCCAGAGATTAAAACTGGCACCTTTGGGCCCCAACATTTGTAAGTTGCCAGGTTGGGAGGAAGACATTTTTCTGACAATTGGGTCAGCATTCCAAAGATAACATCCATCTGACACCGGCCAAATTAGGGCAGGGTACAGCATACCTTTAAAGCTTAATACTTTGTCCATCAATGGACAAAGGAGATTATCACAAGCTTAGTTTCCTGAACAGGTACCACACGGTATGAGATGCATTGGATAAAGTTTTAGTAAAGGTAGCCTATGTTTATTTTTCATACCAAAGCAAGCTGAACCAACCGCCCTAGAGTTTTCCCACTCATACAGAGATAACACAAAACATGCAAATCCCGAAGCGAAGGATCTGCTCTTTTATCTTTTGAGAGAGTAAGACACCAACTGATTTGTGCTTTCTGACACAAAGCTATTTTCCAGCCCCTGTAATTAAGTCATTTTCCTCTGAGTTGTGATTGTTTTTTATACTAGCCTTTAGCCAAAATCCAACTGCAGTTATCCACCCTCCTCTCTTTTTTTCAGCAGGTGCTATTTGCTGAGATTCTTTGTCCACAGAGCAAAGGTTCCACTCAGAGACATAATTCAACAGAGTTATCCATGGGACTCCCTGTATTTCAAGACCTTGGGCAGAACCACAAGAGGCTATTTTCAAGCAGCTGGGACCATGAGGAGGCAGGAGATGGGAACTGAACTGAACCCAGTTTAAGTCCCTTTGTCCAGTGAAATACCACTGAAATTCCCCTCCTGAATAGGGATCAGAAGACACTGTTTTCTTCTCCATACCCCATAATTAAGGGGTTGATTAAATACATATGGACTGATTCAATGCATACAAATCTACTGGGAATGTGCCTTTACCTTTTCAAGTGAAATCAGCAAATACTTACTTAGTGTAAGTACTTGCTCCAACCCCTCTCTGCTTCATTCTTTCTCTTTACCCGGCTCCCTTCCCCCAAACTCCAAGCTTCTTTTGATTTCTATGTTGAGGCCCAATTAATCCTATTATCAGATTCTCTCCAGTTTCACATCATCATTTCAGGAAAAGGTAAATGCCTAGGCCAGAAGAGGGCAGATAAGGATTCATCCTAGGTGAAAATGACAGTTGACTGGTATTGCCTGCCTGGAATTCTGGGCTGAGAGAAGTACTAAGGATAAGTCCACAGCTTGGTAAGAAAAAAAAAATACCAAAATCAATTAATGATGTCTATTGTAGATCGGAGGTTCAGAGTGGGACACTTGGACCCACATTTACCAACCCCCGAGGGAGGTTTGCATTTACCTTTGCAGCTTTAGCTGCCTGTGGTAGAAGGTGGCTTGCATGAGACAGCCCTGTGTCAGTGAATCAAGCACTGAGCAGAACAGAGACGAAATCAGGGAGAATGAGAAGAGTATCTTACTGGAACCCCAGAGATCAGAGAGTAAGAAGGTTTGATTATTGTTAATGTCAGCAGAAAACCCACAATCTTTGCCAATCCCGACACAGCATCAGGAACTTTATGTAAACTGCCCTACTGACTATTTGAAATAGGTAGAGTACTCACAGCACACAAATAAATGAACAAGCAAATAGCTAGCATCATGTAGAGGATCGCCCTCTAACCCAAGTTAGAGCTGAAGAAAATATAAAATCAGGAGCAGATGGCTTCTTCAACTATAAATCCTGATTGAAGCACCAGACGCATTCTTAGTTGTAAGTTCATTTTTTCAGCAAGTCAAAACACAGACACCAGGCAAAAGAAAATCCCTTTCTGATTTCTAAAATTCTACCTGCCCCCTCTCGCCTCTTCTCAAACATTTCAATATCCTCACCGTGTCTGAATGTGAAAATTGTTAGTGGTTCCGGTGTGCTCATAGTCATGGATGGCAGCTGAGAAGATTATAGCAAAGATCTCCAGCTCCGTCAGCCAGTTCTGAAAGAGAGATTACACAGCAATCAGATAATCTGTCTCTTTCTCAGGCAGCGTCTCCAGCTTGCTGACAATACACCCACACAACTGCCTTTCCACCCTGCAGCTGGCAAGCTATTGCCAAACGCAAGTTTTCTGACAGTTAGGAATAAGTTTTATTTCTGGGAGGAGACTGGGGGACATGTGCTTTGAAAGCAGCACGCCCAGCAAGGTTGAAAAAGCTAGCTAATAGTCTTATCCTTTGCAAGCAAGTAAAAAGACTGTGAATATGAAGATTTCAAAAGCCCTCATAGCATTCTCTCCTAATTTCCAAAAAGTTCCTAGGTAGACACAGAAGAAGGAAACAGAAAAGATTTAAAATGTCAACACAACATCAAGAACTCAGAGTGACAGAAAAATGAATGTCTGATTATGGGAGGAACATCCACCAGGAGGTGGAATGAGGTGGTGGGGGGTGAGGGGGCTGACCATAGGCCTCCCACCTTGTGTAGGGTGAGGTTTTAAGAGATGTCCCCATCCACGCTACCGAAATGCGCTGTACTTCAGTGGTTCTCAAAGTGTATTCCGTGGACCAAAAGTATTAACGTCACCGAGGAGCTTGTGGGAATACAAATTCTTGGGTACACCACAATCTACTGAATCAGAAACTCTGAAGGGCAGGCCCAGCGCTCTGTGTTTTAACAATCCTCCAGATGATTCTGTTGCAGCATTCTCGAGTTTGAGAATCACTGCAGTGTTGGGAGCTCTCTTAACTGGCTTCTGTTTAATGATCGCTATCATTCACTGGTGCTTTCCATCTCTTCTATAAACCTTACTGCCCAGTGTGCAAGTGACCGATTATCCACAGCTCAAGGCCTCTCTTTGATACCCTTTGCTCACCTTTTTAATTACCAGGCGAGTTGACACAAGATTCAGTGTGGTTTATTCAGAACCCTATTTTGACAAACTGTACTTACTATTATAATTATGTAATTAAATGTGACATAAATCAATGAACTATGAGCACAAAAATGGAATTGCTATTTCCTTTTAACCTAAGTGCCAAGGTTTGGATAGTTACTAAATGAACTGCTGTCAAAATATGTATGACAACTATAAAAGAGTAGGAAACAATTATAGAAATTTCGAGAGTTTCTGCCACTTAGCTTGGTTCACAAGTATCTTTAAGTTCCAGTTTTGCTTTAAAGAAACGAAATTGGAAATCTCAGGTGGGGTGGGGTAAATGCAAGACAAATGCGTATCCAAATGAGTGTAAAAAAGCCTGGGGTCTGAATTAATATTAGTGAATGAAATGTGATTTAAATGCATAGAAAATGATTAAAAGTGAATGTATAAATTTTTATGATTCTCCACTTTAGCCATTTTTTCAATTAATTACTAATTTTGATCTTCTTCTAAGAAATTTCCTGAGAATTACTGCCTTTTTGGAGGATGAGTGAGAAGAAAAGAAACCACATTAAAATCTATGGGAAAAAAACTTCTAGGTAGGGAAAGAATAAGCATGGAAATAACTCAGGAAAAAGCATATATATACTTTGGGAAATTATTCATTGGAGAATCCAATATGAAATGTCAGAAAACTTCTTGGCAACTTCAATAATATGCCACAAGAAACAAATTGATGTACTAGGAGTAGAAAGACATTAAAAGAAAGCAGATTCAGACGAAAAATCACAAAATGACACAGAAAAGAGATAGTTGAATAAAAGGAGGATAGACTGTAAGAAAACAAAAGCTACAAAACCTATAGTGAAGGCAACAAAGAACCTCATCCCTAGGGTCAGTCCTTGGCAAGGGCTTCCTCTGAGTCTAGCACTATTCTAGGGGCTTTATATTTAAAGCTCATGGAATGCTCACAGCTCCATGGAGGTTGTACAAGTGCTATCTCCATTTCATAGCTGAGAAAACTGAAGCCTAGGGAGGTTAAGTAACTTTTCCAAGGTCATGAATCTCATCAAGTAGCAAGTCATACAAAGTGATTCCAGAGTTCTTTCTCCATTCTCAAGTTCTATTTCCTTTGGGTCGTTGTTCATATATTTATTAAACTTTGAAAAACATTATATAGATGTAACTTTATATTACCCATTTTTCTTTACATTTTATATAAAATGTGTATATTCAATTTTGGTAACATCTTTGCTTCCCCAACATCCTAGGTACTTCTCCCTACCCCTGACACCTACTACTCCGACCTCCATACACATCTCTTTCTCCAAACTCATATAAAGTTAATTTAACAAGTTTTAAAATAAGATTATGAATAGGAGATAGTGAACACCAGCCCATTGGCAGAGAGTATCTAAACAACTGTATAATTACAGTTCCCACATTATAAATATGAGTGAAACTTCCTTCTTTATCCAAATATACTTCCAAGAGCCTATCTTAGTGTTTTAGTTAGATTCAGTTGTCAACTTGGCCAGGTGAGGATACCTAGTCTTGTTGCTGCGGACATAAGCCAACAGTACGTGAACCTCATCTGTTGCCAATTACATCTGCAGTCAGCTAGGAGGCGTGTCTGCTGCAATGAGTGACGTTTGACTTAATTGGCTGGTGCTTAAATGAGAGAGTGCAACGGAGCACAGCTTAAGCAGCTCGGCATTCCTCATCTCAGCACTAGCAGCTCAGCCCAGGCCTTTGGAGATGCAGAAAGAAGTCACCCCGGAGAAAGTTGCTGGAACCCAGGGGCCTGGAGAGAAGACCAGCAGAGACCATCCTATGCCTTCCACGTAAGAAAAACCTCAGTGGAAAGTTAGCTGCCTTTCCTCTGAAGAACCAACAAAATAAATTCCCTTTTATTAAAAGCCAATCCATCTCTGGTGTGTTGCATTCTGGCAGCTAGCAAACTAGAACACTTAGTCATAACCTACTTCCAATAACCCAAAGCACAGATGATTAAAACAGCACAAAAACAATATCATAGCCTATAAAAGACATTTTAATACCCAGGTTTAGCTGAAGATGCTTAGATTAGAATTTGCTGGTTTGAGGATGGCACCTGTCCTCCCCCAAACAAGGGTGGGGAGATGAGAAATGCAGAGGAGGGGCATTTAAGGTGGGCTTTGAAAGCTGGTTGGGCAGAACAAGAAATGGAGATGGGCGTTTTCAGAAGAATGAACAAAATGAGCAAAAGCTTGGGTATATGCAGGATGAATACGGAAATGATCTTCTTTTACTAGAGCGGGAGGTAAGGATGATTAGGGCCTATGATGTCAGAGGTTAGAGCCAGTATGAGCAACATGAACCAGGTTCAATTAGGCAATGAAGTTCACCTGTGAGAGGGTACCAGTCAGCACTCCATTTCAGGACAGATAACTGGGCAGCAGGAGAGGAGTCAAAAGTAAGAGCTGTATTTTTGGATTGGAGAGTCCTAACAGAATATACAGGCCAAATAGAGGGAGAATCCATAAGACCTAGTAATTAACTGAATGCAGAGCGAGGAAGGGGCTGCAGTCAAGGTCAACAACAAATTAAAGATGACCTCAATCCTCCGAGGCTGAGCGGCTGGAGAACAATGGGTGGCATTAGATGGCATGGTTAATGGAAATAATGTGCAGAGAAAAACTATTTTGAGGGAAATTGGGCTTCTTATTTTATTATTGCACAGATTTCCTTACCTTGTAAGAATTAATTGCTATGAACCCAGTAGGTTTTGCATGAACCCATAAGAAGTCAGAAGCTTAAGTTCCATGTGAATTTTATTCCAGAGCTATCAACCTGTGACACAGCCAGTCACAGATTTAATCAGAGTTTTCCTGTTTATAAAATATGAGTGTCACAGCTAATTCAGTGACAGGGATGTCATGACAACTGGTAAAAGTGGACTTTGAAATTTGTTGTGTATGATTCACAAGGGCAAGCTGGGTGTAGTCAGGGAGTGGTGAGGTACAAAATAAATATCAGAGGAAACCTGGAGGGGAAGAATATAGGCAAGTTTTCATTGCCAGAGCAGGAGGCATTTGCAAGTTATAACTTTAATGTGTGAATGACAGTTTCTTTATTAATTTGTTTCTATTCTTGCATCAGTTTTTCACTGCTGCTGCCACAAATTACCACAAACACAGGGGCTTAAAGAGCACCCCCTATTTATTAGCCACCATTCTGGAGGTCACCAGTGTGGCCTGGTGCGGCTGGATCCTCTTTTCAGGGTTTCTCAAGACTGAACTCAAAGTGTTGGCAGGGCTGGTTTCTTTTTGGAGGCTCTAAGGAATAATAAAGTCACTTTGGCCATGTAAGGTAACAAATGGGAGTGACATCAGGGAATTAAGTTCCTAAGGCCAAAATTCTGCCAACTGCAAGCCATAACAAAATTACTCAGCACTCTTCAGCCAGGATACCAGTCTGATTTCTCGGATGTTTCCCTCATTCATAAGATGGCATCATACTTGACTTAAAGAACAAAAATATTCAACTTCTCCCTCCTACAAAATTAGGCAATCTAAAATTAATAAGACCTAACTTGAAGAAAGCAATGAAAATGACTAAGTGACAACTTTGGAGCTTGGAATCTTTTGACCTAAATCCATAGCAGATTGCAGCGATTCAATCAATAACTCTTCAATCTAATTCTGTTCAAGAATTTTCCCCTTAGAAATGAGCAAAAAAAATTCCAAAAGGATTCAGGCATCTCCTAAGACTCTTCAGTTAAGCAATGAGTAATACAAACAGATTACAATGACTAATACTGTTGACACTGAACCCCAGACATCACTTAATCAATGGGACATTTTGATCCCCAAGGTGCCTTACGGTTTATAAAACTGAAATGATTTAAAGCATTTTCCCCTCTTGGTTTGTAATAAGAGGTTAGAGTAGCAATATGTTCTACATTCATCAGAATGCTCCCCACTGTTTTTGTAAGCCTGCAACGAAAGAAAATTCTTTTGCGCTGTTTCTAAGAGAGAGTGGGTGGGAAGCAGTTACTATATTTAAGAATTATCCTGAATATGGCCTGAATTGATCATGAAAATCCAATGGTAAAGGAGCTGATTCAAACACAGTATGAGTTCATCATGGTCACTGCCTGCTAGGACATAACATTTATGTTAATGATAACTTGCATTAGCATAAATGCTTGAGATTTTTTCTTGAGAGCTGAAGCTGTGTATGATTCTACCTTCAATTCCCATAGAATACTGTATCCAGTGGGTAATAGCTAAATGTATGTAGAAAAGTTGAGCTGACTTGCATTTTCGCATTCATTTTGATCCTCACCACAATATCTCAACGTAAGTGTACTTGAGGATACCAAGATGTAAGAATAATTAGGGACTCCATTTTGCCAAGGGTGTTATAGAAGCATAGCTAAATAGTTCTAAGTATGGGCTTAGAGGGTAAATGGACATCTTCTCTTTGTAGCGTTTCAGCAATTTATAAAATAGCTTTTAAGAAATATTTTCAAGAAACAGACTTACAATAAGAAATATCTGAAAATGATAGGAGGTTTTGGAAAAATATTACAATGTTTTAAAATACTTTCAAATTGCTAACCTTCTTTCATGATATAGAGTACTTGATTTTTTTTATATTTTATTCTTAGTTGTTTCAGCATTTCTATAAAATAGAACATTTTTCACCATTATGGAAATCCGGAAATCCTGGCTCAGAGATTCAAGCAATTTGTCATAGGTCACAAAATCTAATTAAGTAATTGAGCTGGAATTTATACCCAAGTATATCCAGCTCCAAAGTCTGTGCTCCTCCTACTGTATTCCATTTTTAATTCAATGATATAATAAAGCAAGTCTTTCAACATGCCCTAGCCGAAAAGATAACAAATGTGTACTGGGTTTACAGGCTAACTGATAACTGCACCCAAAGAATATCTATCTTGATGTCAATTCTGAAGGAAATTTCAAAGTAAGAAGATATAGGAACCCACTGTTTGTCCTACTAACAGCCATATTTTTTAAAATTAATGACTTATATGATGGGGAAAAGGCATAAGGCATCAATAACTAAGCTGAGCAGGTTAGTTAATAGAATGGATTACAGAGCAGAGATTCAAAAACATCTGAAGAGCTGAAAAGATTAGAAGTAAAGATTGATGCTTAGGTTCTAAACAATAAAATACAGGTGAATAGAACGAGACTAACCATAGTCCCTATGAAAACATCTGATGGAGTAAACCCAAAGCAAACTACGTGCAACATGGGTACCAAATACCCACAAGGCAACTTTAGTATGCATGAACATTATCATCACTCACCACAACAAGATGTTAACAGGAGCACATTCCACCTCTGGAAACCCACACTTAGTTCTGTGATTATACTTTAGATGGTCATAAATTAGTGAGGATGCAAGCCACTCCAGCCATCTCTTTCATTAATTCTAGGATGGAGGAAATTTCAGGGCAAGACAGAACCCTTAACCTCTCCATGTCTAGGATGGATAACTTGTGGGGAAATGGGAGTTCACAAAACCCTTGTGGGTTCAGCCTCATCACGACAGGAACATCACCAAAACCCAAAGCAACTTCTCACCCTTTGTAATCTGGGAACTCCTATCTGTACTCACTGCTACTCCCGTCTTATAGAGGAGGTAGTGCACAGTCTGAGTGACATCTGCTGCATGCATCAAGTTGTGGTAAGGGTTCTTATGCTTGCTGTACCCCACTTCCAAGGCTTCCACAAATGACACAAGCGCAGAAATGGGGATCTGAAAGAGAGTAGCAATGATATGTTAAGTGAAGAAGCAAAGTCTCAGGCACGCTGACTGCCCTTTTACGGAGGCCTAACACATCATATGAAGAAATTAGAACTTCTCATGGTTCATAAAAATCACTGAAGAGATTATCAGATAATATAAAAGCTTGACAGGAAGTTTCTGGTTTAGGAGTAGTCTGCTCTGGAAATTGTCCCTTGTTCCCAGTTCAGAGCCCCAGGGGAATGCCATCTGAAAAGATATTTACTTTTATCCAGATAAAGACAGTAACTTTAAATGCATATGCAGAAAATTACTGATGACTGTACTAATTTTCTATATTTGTTTGTCTGCATCGACCCTTAAATATGTTTTTCTCCAAGTCCTAAGGGGGAAGAGAAGCTACACTGGACACCAAACAATGTTGTAATCAGTATTGGGGAATGTTTGAACTAGCACTAATAATTAGTTTCTATTTATGGAATCATTCATTACTTGTAACAGAATAGCTATAGAATGAGACTTTCCAAATTGCAAGCCACCAATAATAGATTGCTGAGTAATAAACATAAGAACACAGCCTGTTCCTGTTTCCTATATAACCACATACTATCACAGGTTTTTTTTTTCCCCATGTTTTCTATGTGTATACAATCACTCTTTTTTAGAGGGCATGGTTTTCAAGAGGTCAATACTTTCTTTGATGTTGGTGGTGGCTTGCATTTGAGTTGTAATGATTTTGTATCTTCGGTCTCTGGAGACTTCTTGCTTTTCTCACAAATGAATGAGATACATGGCATAGTATGTGCTCCTTTACTTCACAAGAAATAAAAGATTTGAACCTTTGCTTGGAGCTATCAGTAAGGCAGAATAATATTTCCAACAAGCTAATTGCTCTCTGCCTCAACTACATATATGTCTTCATTTTCTATGTAGCAGAAAGCAAAGAACAATTGCTAAATAGTTGTACAAAGTAAAGGAATCTGAAAGCATTCATCATATTAGTTTTCTGGCCCAATTCCATGGTTTAAGGGTAAATTACCAAGTACATGGCTGGGGGAAGAGAAGTAGCTATATGTTTCAGGAGACTAAGGATTGCATAAGTAGGAGTATGGGAAAATGCTGCTGTAATGCTTCATGAGATTCTATAACATGTTCTTCGTCGGGCATATTCTTCCAGTTATCACTTGTATGGTTTTAAAATTTTAAATATGGCCTTTTAGAGGTCAGAAATTAATTTATCATGTTTAAAAATGAAGATCCATTTGATTCTGGGTTTCTTGGGTTGTTCTTCAGAGTCCATGAAGCACTGACACGTTCCAAAAAGGGGTATGGATGAGCATGAGAGCTTTGTCTGAGGATGGGGTTTGGGACATCCATGGGAGCCTCAAGCAGGTTCTGAAGCAAAACAAATTGCGGACCACTGCCATAAAGTATTTATGGTCATGTAAGAAATATATCCCCAAATAATCAGTCTTTAGGAAAGTGATAAACAATTGAAGATGTTCAAGGAAATCAATACACTGTATTGAAAAAGGATCTGAGTTTTTCAGTTGCTCCTCCATAACAGGAGAGAAGCCTGAGGACCATGAAATGACAGATGCCAGTAAATGAGCCCACAGGTTCCCTGGAGTACCTGGTCTGACCTCGAGATTCGGTGGTATTAGAAAGCTGAGAGGGTGAGCCCTGGAAACAATCCATACTCTGTATTTAAGTCGGAGAATTAATTTGAAGCATGAATGGCTGGGGATCTGTCACAGATGATAAGCGAGAGCATTTGTCTGAATAAGCTAAATGGCAGGGAAAAAGTTTGTAGAGACGGCAGATGCATGCTCTGTCTTCATTAGTGTCTCCCTGATGGCAGCGGTCGATAGTGTACAAAATTCCGCAGAAATGAGATCTATGGGCACATCTCGCAGGGGAACTCTGCCAGTGTGGGTTTTGGACGGCTGGGATCTCAATGAGCTTCTCCAGTCTCTCCCCATCAGCTAGACCTACCAGGCAAAGGAGCAATGAAAAGGCCCCCCCACAGAGGAGTCTGGCCCCAGAGACTGTTTAAAGAAGCTTCCCAAGCATTTAAAGATGCTTCTTGCAGAGCAGTTTTCTGTTGAAATTGAAAGGATTTTCTTGGTCTTAGCCCAAGACTCATACAAGGATAGAACCAATGGATGCAGTTTATTTATTCTGTTATTAGTTTAATGTATTTTTAAAGTGTGCCTGGGAAGAAAGGAGACCTATGTTCTAGTTACTGACCTTGAAACGGCTAATTAGGTCGTAGCGTGTGAGTAACTCATAGAAAATGAATTTCAGTGCATGATCTCCGCTGGCCTCATTGAGGGAAAAGACATCAAAGGACCACTTGTCCACATCCTGCAGGACAGCACAGGGAGAAAGCACACCATTAGTCCACAGCCACTTACAGAACCACTCATCTCCCCACTTTCCATTTGCTGGACAGCCCTCATTCAGGATTTCAGAGCTCAAAATGCTAGAATCATTTCTGCTGTCAAGTTTTTCTCACCCTGGTAGTTCTAAAACAGCATTTACTGTTAAAAAATTAAAGAGCATAATTACATAATTTAGTGAATGTCTACTGTACGCTAGACATTGTGATCAGCGATAAATATGTTAATTTATGCCAAAAACAATCTTCTGTGGTAGGCATTCTTAGTTCCATTTTACAGATAATGTACAGAAAAGCTATCTAACTTCTCTAAGGCCAACCCAACCCTGAGCAAGCAGTAGGAACAAAGAAGGGGCCAGAATACAAACTCAAGTTTACTGACATTAAGTTCAGGCTCTTTCCATTAGTCCCTTCAGCCGTTGCTACTTAATTTCTATTTTGAAATTCACAACAATCTGTGGTTCTTCCCTCTTCTAAGCCTTTCTCCTCAACCCATCATCACTCTCCACTGGCTTCTTATTAGTCTACAATTGAGAATGTTAACTCATTAAAATGTCCAGAAACATGTATGATATAAAATACAAAATAATGCATCACTTCAATCTAAAATGCTGAACTGAAACCAAGATAACCCTGAGAAGAAAGTGTTCGTTTTAAAGGACACAAAAATGCTGCCAGTTTTGGAATCATTAATCTGGAAATCTAGGCCTCAAATCAGTAAGTCACTTGACTGAAACAAAAGTAAAAATAAAAGGTAAGCTGAATACCCTCCTTATACACAGTTCTTGAAGTCTGAAGCCTTTTATGTCTTTAAATAGCTACTCCAGAATATCTGTGCACATTGTCTGGGTTCTTTTTAAACATTTTTTTATCACGAAATATAATATATATATAAAAAAGCAATGAATTTTGAAGTGCATTGCAACAAGCAGTTACAGAACAGATTTCAGAGTTTAGTATGGGTTACAGTTGTACAGTTTCAGGTTTTTCCTTCTAGTTACTCCAAGACACTGGAGACAAAAAAAATTTATCACTATAATGATTCAGCAGTCATATTCATTTGTTAAATCCTACCTTCTCTGTTGTATAATTCCACCTTCTTTTTTTGATCCTTCTCCCAATCTTGAGGGATATTTGGGCTATACCCATTCTAACTTTTCATGTTGAAAAGGGGTGTCAATAATATGGGATAAAGGGATGAAGCTAGCTAATGTTTTCAGAAAGGCTGGTCCCTCTGTATTTCAGGACTTATTTGATCTAGGAACCATCTGGAGGTTGTAGGTTTCCAGAAAGTAATCTCAGTACATGAAACTTTGGTAGAATCCCAGACAGAGCCCTAAGTGTTCTTTAGGGTTAACTGGAATGGCTTTGGTTGGGGTTTGGCAAACCGTGATGATTAGCAATATCTAGCTGAAGCTTGCCTGACAGTAGCCTCCAGACTAGCCTCTCAACTCTATTTGAACTTGCTTAGCCACTGATACCTTATTTTGTTACATTTCTTTTCCCTCGTTTATCCCAGTGCCAGGGCGGGCTCATCCCTGGAAGTCGTGTCCCATGTGACAGGGAGACTTTCACCCCCAGATGCCATGCCCCATGTATGGGGGAGATTAATGATTTTCCTTGCAGAGTTGGCTGAGAGAGGACATATCTGAGCAGCAAAAGAGGTTCTCTGGAGGTAACTTTTAGGCATAACTATAGGCAGGCTTAACTTCTCACTACAGAAATTAACTTCAGAAGAATAACCCTCAAGTTCAAGGGCTTGTTTGAGACAGTATTAGAGGTTTCCCTGATGGTAAAGTGTAATAGATCCCTAGTTTTCCTCCAGTCTTTCAAGGGACTTTGTCGATATGTTTTAACATACTCTGGGATGTAGCCGGGAATTACATGAGGCTATACAGAATTACAAGCCCAAATTTCCACTCTGGGTACCATGTGTTTGGGTCGTTTACATGAGCTATCTAGATAAACTGAGTTAGATTATGTGCTACAGAAACTTTAGGTTTTGGATAAAATAAACCTCTCTTCCTTTGGTCTCATACAGTTGGTGAAGTTCTAAAGTACAGATGATGTCATCTGATTTATCTTAGTCCTGACCAGATCGGCTTCATTCTTATCTATAATTGAAGCCTGACTTTTTTTTTCAGTTTCTTTAACAGTTGTTGTATGTGGCAATGCTGACTTTCCATATTGCAAAACTCCTACTCTGAATCTTAGGTGTGAGAGAGGTAGTCAAAGTTCCAGGGAGATAGCAGGCTATGCATATATATAGACCAGCATCTCAAAATCTAAAAATAATAGTTACAGCTCTGGACTAAATGTGCCTGCTATAAGAGTTTACAATTTAGGCCCCAATTTTCTTGTAAGTATTTTCTAAGAGAGACCAAACAATATTTGTTCTTTTGTTTGTCTTATTTTGGAACACATAATGTCCCCAAGATTTATGTACCTTGTTGCATGTGTCATGACTTCATTTCTTTCTGTAGCTGCACAATACTCCATCATATGCATACACCACAGTTTGCCATTCTACTTCTCAGTCAGTGTATCCTTCAGCCACCTCTATTCATTGGACATCACGTATAATGTCCAAAGTAAATAATCTGATGGGTTTTTGACCTACCATAACTAAGTATCTGTGAATACAGGAAACAACAGTGTGTCTAAGCAAGTTGCTTAGTTATTCATCATGTCAAGAGGCTCACTTCCTGTCATTTAAGAAAATGCCTTGACTCAAGTATCTGAGGGCTTCAGTGTGACAGTGAGGATCCCTGTGAGCCCATACTAACTGCAGCTCAGATGGTTCTCTGATAGAGACCTTGGATTTTAGGAGATGCCCCATTCTTTGCTGCCTCCCAACATGATCCATCCATCACAATCCTGTCCCTCTCCAGACATCCCAAATGTCAAATACATCCAGAGGTCAGCAAGACAAGGAATGCCAGGGCATAGGAAAATGAAATTGTACAAAGAGAAAACAAACTTTTCCAAAAGGTTTCCAATTACTTTGTTTCAATTCACACTTTCTGATGACTTCACCACAGCTTTCAGTAATTCCCACCGGTTACTACAACTAATGTAAAATACCTACAAGTTTGGAGTATACTTTCTGTGTCTGGCATAGTGCAAATTGTTTAGGCATTCACAAAACTTCACATCCAGAAATAGGTATTACTTTCCCCAATTGTACAGATGAAAACCTTGGAAAGATTAAGTGAATCAGAGAGAATTAAATGTGGCAGAATTTAATAATAATCCAGCTGAAATTCCCCATTGGTCTCACTGTTGGCAGATGAAAATTGTTAACTCAATGAACATATATATTGTGACCTGGGCCTCAACCCCTAAATATCCCTCTAGGGCTCAGGTCACAGATAGTGGGGTCATTTAAGAACAACCCAAGACTAAAAGCTTTACCTTGTTTACTCTAAATTGGCCTTATCATGAGTTGTATCCACTCTTCTGGCCATTAGTCCTAAGGAAAAGTCCACTGACAACTTAGTAGTTTGGAAAATATGTCATCATCTCTGAAAAATTTTAATATTACTCTCCAGAATGAACAAAAAGGAGAAAAAGTCTCTGTCACTATAGGATCACAGAAAAAAAAGCAAAGATTTACTCGGAATTTTAAGCCTTAGAGAAACAGGAGGATAAGTAAATAGAGGCAGTGAGATGGATGTTTTGCCTCCCTGACCTCTCATTTTAGGGAGGTCTTAGCTGTGATTCTTAAATTTTAATCATCTTCAGAACCACTTGGGGTGCTCAGTGAAAACTGCTGATTCTAGGGTACAGTACTATGAAGATCTACAAACCAGAATCCTGGCAGCAGTGTCTGGAACCTATGTTTTATCTCACGTCCAATTTAAATGCCTTAAACTCTTCCTCTTTTACCAAACTTTGCCCAAGGACTCTTCTTAAGGAGCAACTGCATGGACTTATTAGAAATCCAGTGTAAAGGAAGCCTGAAGCTCCTCATTTCCTTTCCTTCCACTTTAAACCTGGAGTCTGTCCAAGGTGTCTCTTCCTCAAGAAAAGGAAATTTCGAGTATTTCAAAAACTCTACCCCAGACAACTAGAGATAAAAAAAAAAAAAAAAACCAAGTTCAAAGGAAATTTATGTTGAATGGAGAAAAGATAAAAAAGGCAGCATATTTCAAATTTAGAGAGTGGTCATGGTTAATTATTCTCTTACTTAAATGTCATTAAATGTCATCTTCTTTCATTAATTGCAAAAGTTAATCTGACAGTAGTATCATGCTTATTTTATTGAACTATATTCTCTCAGCCTTTGGGGAAATTTTCTGCAATAGAAGAAAATAGTAGTGATGCCATAAACTATTGGCAGTGATGTGGAAATAACCTTTTTCTTACAGGAACTCCATAAAAAAAGAAAAAAAAAATCTTTGTAATCTCTCCAACTCACCCCCAATTCACTGCCAATAAAATCAGAGTTCAGGGAGGTGGTAAAATATTAGATTGTAAAAAACATTTTGAGCTTCCCCAGGAAACAGAGGATGGGGCAAATGAGAAATAGCAGCTCCAGCCTTCATGCTCATATCAATAATACATACGGAGAAGGGTAGCAATATGGAGAGCTAGTACTTACTCCCCATCTAAATAATCCTAAATACCTTTCTCCCTCAGAAAGACATGTGTCTTTCTGAAAATGTTTTCCCTAAGCATAAAATAATAAGTCATGCAAATTACAGGTTGTTCCACAATATTCTGCAAAGAATGGATGCTTCAATTTGGAAGAAACATTTCCATAAATTTCTTGCCACATGTATACCCACCTGTATTTATGTTCACGATAAAGGAAAAAATTAAAAGTAACAGATGCTTTTAATGTTCCTAAGACTTTCAATGACTATTTCAAATTCAATTATGAAAAATCAACGCAACCTCACACTGGGTGTTATGAAATATCAGATCTTGTGAAGTGATTTCACTGATTAAAAAGGAAATGCTATAAATTATATTGATGTATTGGGCATTACCATGGGGCTTGGAGAGGGATGAGAGAAAACACGCAAGTATCTCCTGCAGTGAGTATCCTTCTTGCCTTTAACTTAAGATGAAACAAAAAAATAAAGAGATGGGAAATGGAGAAGTGAGAATTCATGCATATACGGTCTCACAAATTCAGCTAGTGAATGTCTCAGAGATGGGAGAAAAAACTGTCACTATATAATTAAATGGTCCTAATAGCTTTGTCCTGACATTGAATTTGCCAAGAAGCCTTCCCACCTCCAATTTCATGAATAGGTAATTTAATTTATCTTCTGAAAGTATCATCAGGTAATACATTTTTCAGGTTTCTGAGATTGACAACAATGGCTTTATCACAGTCAGAATGTTGTGCTGTCTCCAAGCATGTGGACCAGACTCCACACGTGTACCCCAGGTGCTGTCAACCAGCCCACTGATGCTGGGCCTTAGCTCAGCTCCACTCTCAATTCCAGAAGCAAATCAGGTTAGACGCAACCGGAATGCCTTCAGACTAGCAGATTTTACCCAACACACACCCAGAAGAACACATCTGCTTTGGGACTCCTAGAAATATTCTACACAATCCCCAAAGCATTCCTGATTGGGAGTAATTCTGTAGGATTTAGCCCATTTAAACACAAACGTTTGTGTGACTACCATGGAAAATCTGGGCTCAGTTAGAAACTTCAGAAAATAATAGTTTTCCCAAGAGAAGACTAATTCTGGAGAAGACAAGGCTCTGGAGGACTTTATCATAAAATAAAATGTTATTGAGAGCTTACTATGTCTTGGGAACCTAGAAGGAGATTTAGCTCTGTTCCTAGCTAACAGTGTCTTTTTAAAACCTTATCAAGGGCAGGGAACAATGGCTCAGCAGGCAGGATTCTTGCCTGCCATGCTGGAAACCCAGGTTCAATTCTCTGTGTCTGCCCATGTTAAAAAAAAAAAAAAAAAAAAATCTTACCAAGCCTTTGTTTCTTCAGCTGTGAAATGGACTTAGAGTGGGTGATATTGGTACTATTATGATCACCAAAGATCTTCCTAATGTGAATATTTATAGCTAAAACAAATTGATTCCCTGTGGCCAGAGTCAAACTGTCTCACAAAACCTAAATTGCACAAGGGAAGTAGAAGGAAATGGAACCAAAAGAGTCTGCTTTAAAAAAAAAAAAATTATTAGGAAGAAAGTCTAAAATGATAATATACTGTTAGATAAGAAAAAAATGAAAGAAAAAAAGCCAGGCATGACTGGAAAAAATAAATAAAAGATTTCTATTTTCTAACAACAAATTCACTGTACTTTTTAATGGGCACCACGTACATTTTACATTTCCATTGGTATTACCTTTAATGCTTCAATAACAGCTGGTGGGTAGCTCAGTCCAACCATGTTCGATGTCCGTCTATACATTCTGGCAAAGTCAGAGGGGAAAAATGTGATATGGCATCTTATAAAAAAGGATTAGCAGCCCACAGAATTAAACCAAGCATTGATAACTAAGGAGAAACGATGCCCTCTGGCAAACCAAAGAACCCTGAAATTTCTTCTGTTATCTTTTCACAGACAATCAAGTGGCACATTTAAGTATTACATTCAGAATAAGTTAAAGCAACCCCAAACATATGAACCACTGGGAGCAAAAAAATTAAGTCTCTGTGTCCCAAACTGGGAATTAAATTACTAAAACGGGTCTCCTCTTCAGCCAAATGTGAATTATGGCACAGCATGGACAGCATGAAATACAGTGCTTTAACACAATGGAAAACTCCTATGGGCAACCAATTTAGAAGAACATGTGCTTTAGAACTGCTGAAAATAAGAAAGAAAAATGGGTCAGGTGAACTTTGAACTCAGTGTGGCATTTCTAAAATCTGTAATTGTGCAGTAGGAGCTCCAGAGAGAATGAGTTTCTGGAATCTGTTTCTAAGCAAGGGAGGAGGGAAATTCACTTTCAAAGAGCAAGATGGCTAACAAAATGAAAAGTGGCACAGGATCCTCACACCCCTGTGAATGAACTGTCCTCCCCAGGTCAGCAACCTCAGAGGACCCCTGACCTGTACACAGTATCTATATATGACAAAGAATGATTGATCAGATGATGTCCTTCTTCAAAAATTAGGGACTGAACTCAAACTCAACCTTCTCTAATTAATAAAAGGAATTCTGAGCAGAGGCAAAAAGCTTATCATAATGATGCTACAGAGATTAAAGTAGATTAAAGTAGATTGCGTCTGTCATTTCTCACTCAAGACCATTTGTCCACCCAGAATTCTCAGCATTTACAAAGATACCAACATTGCATTGAAACACAGCTTCCAGATACTGGAAATCAGTGTTTCTTTTGTGGCTTTGGTCATGGAGTGTTGTATGTCTTTACCTTTCCACAAATATCCCAGCCTGCACTGCATGGACAATGCTCTTGAACCGTGGTTTCTCCTCACTCCTTCTGAGCATCATCCCCATCTGCCGTGTGAAGGTGGAGGCCAGCCAGTCTCGGACCTCAGAAGGCACAGCATCAGACTGAATGTCACTGAGCTCGTCCTCAGTATCCAGGAGTCGCCTGAACATAAGATATGTAATAAGGACACTGAGATTAAACCTGAAATTGGAGTGCACTGTTCAAAGCAACTGCTCCTTCTTGCTGCCCCACCTGCATACACAGGTGCAAAGAAACCCAATGAAGCTGGCCACAAGAAAATGCAGTACATTTGTGGTAACACTTGTAGACATTTAGCACTTGTGTGTCAGAAGGTTCTCTCTACCAGTCTGGGCAAAGAAGCAGAGATCAGGGAGAATCAGATATCCCCCACCTCAGGCACCATGGATCTTAGAGCCACTACAATGAGGAGCACCAAGTACCTTTCTTCCTAGAAGTCTGAAGTCTGTAGAATTTGAATGGACTATAAGCTTTCCATTTAAAAATGCATTCATAGAAAGGGGCTTAGTGAATTCAGTCAATGGATTATATCACAGATGGTCCATTTGGCATTGTTTTGTCTAACTTAAAGGGAGGGGGACATTTAAAGACTTTGTAAAGAATTAACCAAATCATAACAACCCAGTCTTCTGCAGTATTGATCCTAGGTGATGTCAACAGATATTCTTTCTCATTTGATAGGTTGTTATAGAAATTTGAATGTTTAAATTCAAGCAAAATTTCCAAAATAATGTAGTTCTTTATTTGAGCACAATGATTTAAATCATCTGACAGGTATAATTAGCTGATTTTTCAATTTTTTGTTCACACAACAGCCCACTAGAAAGGAATATAATGAAATATCAATACATTATAATAGAGCTGAAAATTATATTTTGTACTTATATTAAGCCCTACTAAAAATAAGCAGCAGAAGCAGATGTCAATGTAAAGTTATGTTTTGTCTTTTCCTTTAGACTCATTGATGGGGGAAGAAGAGAAGACTTAATACTAATATTAACTTCCCTTAAATTAAGGTCCATGCATGTCTGTCACCAAAAAAATAAGCCATACAAATATATAAATTAAGGTGAAATTTCAGATTGCAATTTGGCAAAGAAAAGTAAAATATCACAAATACTGACAGATAAATCTGTTTGGATTAGAAAAAAAAAAAGCCTTTCGTATTCACTATTTCAACATTTTCAAAAGAAAAGCAATTCTATTACTTTTATAAGCACTTAGTAACTGGAACTGCTTTAAAACTTTTGGATACTTCAAGAGGAAACCTTCTGCCAAAATATCAATGACATACAAAGAAATGAAGAAGAATACTGGGTGCTCACAAGAACAAATGCTTCTTAATCACTTCAGGAGTCGCTGCTTACTTGTGGATATTGTCAATTAAAACTTGAACACAGTTTATGCAATAACAGTGGAACTCTACATTTAACATAACTCTTACCTGATTTTTTAAAATTTATTTTTCTCCTCTAACATTATCCCACTTCATTGTTCTAATGGCTGTGGAGATACATTCTATTAATTAGCTCCTTTTATGATTAAAGAGGCACAAAGGCTAAGTAATTTGTTCAAATCTACCCAATTTGTTTGTAGAAACTAAGGCTCTCAGAACAGGATTTGGATCCTACACCTGCCCTGTCGACAATTTCAGGAAAGCCAGTGTATTAGTTAGGGTTCTCTAGAGAAACAGAATCAACAGGGAACACTTGCAAATATAAAATTTATGAAAGTGTCTCACGTGACCGTAGGAATGCAGAGTCCAAAATCCACAGGGCAGGCTGCGAAGCCGATGACTCCAATGGATGGCCTGGATGAACTCCACAGGAGAGGCTCACCAGCCAAAGAAGGAATGCAACCTGTCTCCTCTGAGTCCTCCTTAAAAGGCTTCCCATGATTGGATTTAGCATCACTAATTGCAGAAGACACTCCCCTTTGGCCGATTACAAATGGAATCAGCTGTGGATGTAGCTGACGTGATCATGACCTAATCCTATGAAATGTCCTCATTGCAACAGACAGGCCAGCGCTTGCCCAATCAGATGAACAGGTACCACAACTTGGCCAAGTTGACACCTGTCCCTAACAATGACAGTCCACCCCTTGTCAACTTGGCACATATATATATATATATATATATATATATATATATATATATATAACCTTAGACCATACTTAATTTCCAAATGAAAACAAATAAGCACACATTTTTTCTTTTACCTGATAATACTCAACTGTCCTGCATATAACTGGAAACACACTAAATCTCTCCAGAATAGCGTGCAAATCCTTGGGCAACATTCATTCTTAAACTTGATATCTTACAACTTAAATAGTATAACACAAACAAAACAGCATTATAGTCCTCATTTCTGTAACTGATCACATGGTCGAAGTTCATATTTATCACTACCTTCTTCCACTACCCATTCCATGTTCCCTTTCCCCTCAGCAAGCACTTCAGCTGGCTGTGGTTCTTTGCCTGGTGGGGTGACCCAAACATTCATTCCTGAAGTCTCAGAGCCATTAGTGGTCCTGCCTGGATTGTGTTGTTGCAGTTTTCCATTGATTTTAATCACAGGGCATGGCAGTACTAATACACGCCCCAGGAGATCTCCTATATTCCAAGAAAACTCTTCTTTACCTCCATTATGTAGTTGCAGTCCTACTTCCTTCTGATAGTCAGGGTCAATTACCCCAGACAATAATGTAATCCCCTTGTTGGTGTGTTGATCCAGAGGCATAAGTAGCCCAAAGTGGCCAGGTGGCAATCTTAACTTCCAGTTCAGTGGTATCACTGTTGTTTCTCCTGGAGAAAGCACACCCTGTTTTGGAACTAAAACCTGTAGACCAGCAGAACTCAGGGTAGCAGGGACAGGAAGCAAAAATTTTCCTAGTGGATCACTAGGAGTAATAGTGAGTGGCACCACACCCATTTCCACCCCTTGGTTCCTGGACCCATGGATCCTGGCTATGGGAGAAACAGCACCATACAGCGGACGCTGATTCAGAGCATACACAGCTTCCTGGAGAACATTACCCCAGCCTTTCAAGTTTTTGCCACCTAGTTGGCACCGTAATTGAGTTTTCGAAAGGCCATTCCACCGTTCTATCAATCCAGCTGCTTCTGGATGATGGGGAACATGGTAAGACCAGAGAATTCCATGAGCAAGTGCCCATTCCCGCACTTCATTTGCTGTGAAGTGTGTTCCTTGATCCGAAGCAATGCTATGTGGAATACCATGACGATGGATAAGGCATTCTGTAAGCCCACGGATAGTAGTTTTGGCAGAAGCATTGCGTGCAGGGAAAGCAAACCCATATCCAGAGTATGTGTCTATTCCAGTTAGAACAAATCGCTGCCCCTTCCATGAAGGGAGTGGTCCAATGTAATCAACCTGCCACCATGTAGCTGGCTGGTCACCTTGGGGAATGGTGCCATATCGGGGGCTAAGTGTGGGTCTCTGCTGCTGGCAGATTGGGCACTCAGCAGTGGCTGTAGCCAGGTCAGCCTTGGTGAGTGGAAGCCCATGTTGCTGAGCCCATGCATAACCTCCATCCCTACCACCATGACCACTTTGCTCATGAGCCCATTGGGCAATAAAAGGAGTTGCTGGGGAAAGAGGCTGACTGGTATCCACAGAACGGGTCATCTTATCCACTTGATTATTAAAATCTTCCTCTGCTGAAGTCACCCTCTGGTGTGCATTCACATGGGACACAAATATCTTCATGTTTTTAGCCCACTCAGAAAGGTCTATCCACATACTTCTTCCCCAGACCTCTTTGTCACCAATTTTCCAATTATGGTCTTTCCAAGTCCCTGACCATCCAGCCAAACCATTAGCAACAGCCCATGAGTCAGTATACAAACGCACCTCTGGCCAGTTTTCCTTCCAAGCAAAATGAACAACCAGGTGCACTGCTCGAAGTTCTGCCCACTGGGAGGATTTCCCCTCACCACTGTCCTTCAAGGACACCCCAGAAAGGGGTTGTAATGCTGCAGCTGTCCACTTTTGGGTGGTACCTGTGTATCGTGCTGAACCATCTGTAAACCAGGCCCGAGTTTTCTCTTCCTCAGTCAATTCACTGTAAGGAACACCCCAAGAGGCCATAGCTCTGGTCTGGGAAAGAGAAGGTAATGTGGTAGCAGGAGTGGAAACCATGGGCATTTGTGCCACTTCTTCATGTAACTTACTTGTGCCTTCAGGACCTGCTCTGGCTCTATCTCGTATATACCATTTCCACTTTACAATAGAGTGCTGCTGTGCATGCCCAACTTTATGGCTTGGTGGGTCAGACAACACCCAACTCATGATAGGCAACTCAGGTCTCATGGTAACTTGGTGGCCCATGGTTAAGCGTTCAGTCTCTACTAAGGCCCAGTAGCAAGCCAAAAGCTGTTTCTCAAAAGGAGAGTAGTTATCTGCAGCAGATGGTAAGGCTTTGCTCCAAAATCCTAAGGGTCTGCGTTGTGATTCTCCTATAGGGGCCTGCCAAAGGCTCCAGACAGCATCTCTATTTGCCACTGACACTTCCAGCACCATTGGATCTGCTGGATCATATGGCCCAAGTGGCAGAGCAGCTTGCACAGCAGCCTGGACCTGTCGCAGAGCCTCCTCTTGTTCAGGTCCCCACTCAAAATTAGCAGCTTTGCTGGTCACTCGATAAATGGGCCGGAGTAGCACACCCAAATGAGGAATATGTTGTCGCCAAAATCCAAAAAGGCCAACTAGGCGTTGTGCCTCTTTTTTGGATGTGGGAGGGGCCAGATGCAGCAATTTATCCTTCACCTTAGAAGGGATATCTTGACATGCCCCACACCACTGGACACCTAAAAATTTTACTGAGGTGGAAGGCCCCTGTATTTTTGTTGGATTTATCTCCCATCCTCTGACACGCAAATGCCTTACCAGTAAATCTAGAGTAGTTGCTACTTCTTGCTCACTAGGTTCAATCAACATGATATCATCAATATAATGGACCAGTGTGATGTCTTGTGGGAGGGAGAAACGATCAAGGTCTCTGTGAACAAGATTGTGACATAGGGCTGGAGAGTTGATATACCCCTGAGGTAGGACAGTGAAAGTATATTGCTGACCTTGCCAGCTGAAAGCAAACTGCTTCTGGTGGTCCTTACTAATAGCTATTGAGAAAAAAGCATTTGCCAGATCAATAGCTGCATACCAGGTACCAGGGGATGTATTGATTTGCTCAAGCAATGATACTACATCTGGAACAGCAGCTGCAATTGGAGTTACCACCTGGTTGAGTTTACGATAATCCACTGTCATTCTCCAAGACCCATCTGTTTTCTGCACAGGCCAAATAGGAGAGTTGAAAGGGGATGTGGTGGGAATCACCACCCCTGCATCTTTCAAGTCCTTAAGAGTGGCAGTAATCTCTGCAATTCCTCCAGGAATACAGTATTGCTTTTGATTTACTATTTTGCTTGGTAGGGGCAGTTCTAATGGCTTCCACTTAGCCTTTCCCACCATAATAGCCCTCACTGCACGAGTTAGAGAACCAACGTGGGGATTCTGCCAGTTGCTCAGTATGTCTATGCCAATTATACATTCTGGAACTGGGGAAATAACTACAGGATGGGTCCGGGGGCCCACTGGACCCATTGTGAGACGGACCTGAGCTAAAACTCCATTGATCACCTGGCCTCCATAAGCCCCCACTCTGACTGGTGGTCCAGAGTGACGTTTTGGGTCCCCTGGAATTAATGTCACTTCTGAACCAGTGTCTAATAATCCCCGAAATATCTGATCATTTCCTTTTCCCCAATGCACAGTTACCCTGGTAAAAGGCCGTTGGTCTCCTTGGGGAAGACTTAGAGGAATGTTAACAGTATAAATTTGTGGCAGTGTAACAGGTTTCTCCCCCATAGGGATCTGGCCTCCCCTTCATTCAAGGGGCTCAGGGTCTGTAAACTGTTTCAAGTCTGGAAATTGGTTAAGGGGCCGTGACTCTGTGTTTTTGTAATTCAGGTTAGACTTCTGTTCCCTTAACCTAGAACTCTTTTGTTTATACAGCTCCAACAAGAATTTTATAGACTGCCCTTCTATTGTATTTCTAGGCACCCCATGATTTACTAGCCAATGCCACAAATCTCTGCGTGTCATATAATTTTGATGCCTCCTTTGAGTTTACTGTCTATTATAATACCCACGTCTACCCTGTCTTTGGTGATTAAGTGCTGCCACCTGGCTTCTGCCAACTCGGGATCCTGTCATCCCCATTATGTTTAAGGATTCCAGCTCAGTGACAGCAGTTCCTACAGTAATATCTGACCTACAGAGAAGTGGAACCACAGAGCTCTTGAGGGATGATGGTGCTAGTCTCACAAATGTATTTCTCACTGTTCTGGTAAAAGGTGCATCCTCTGGACATTCCTGGGGTGTAAGAGCAGGCTTTGCATGATAAATCCACTCTAACATCCCAATCTCTCTAAGCCTCTGGATCCCCTCATCTACATTATACCAGGGCAGTTCTGGCATTTCAACCTCAGGTAGTGTTGGCCACCTTTTGATCCATGTTTCAACCAACCACCCAAACAAGCTGTTAACACCTTTTCTAACTGCTCTAGCTATAACATTGAATGCAGAATCTCTGCTTAGTGGGCCCATATCAATAAATTCAGCCTGATCCAGCCTTATATTCCTCCCACCATTATCCCACACTCTTAAAATCCATTGCCACACATATTCCCCTGATTTCTGTCTATATAAATTGGAAAACTCACACAGTTCTTTTGGAGTATAACGTACCTCCTTATGTGTGATACTTTGTACCTCACCTTTAGGGGCCTGTTGGGACTTTAGTCTAGTTATAGGTCTAGAAGAAATGAGGGGTGGTGGGGGTGGGTCATGAAAAGAATTAGAAATATCTTCCAAGCCATTTGCTTCAGGGCTTTCATTTGCAGTTTCATCTGGTGAAACAGGATTAATAACTCTAGGGCTAATCCCTTCAGGAGGAGGTTGGGTGGCCAATTCCTCAAGGCAGGCTGGAGGTGGGGTGGCTATGTCCTCAGGGCAGACTATTACAGGGTTATCTAAAGAAGGCTCAGCATGGTCTAGGGTTTCAACCTCACCCCCAACATCATTATCAATCCATATGTCACCATCCCATTTTTCAGGGTCCCACTCCTTTCCAATCAATGCCCTCACTTTAACGGCAGACACCATGCAAGACTGAGATTTCAGTTTACGTTGTAAAGTTGCTACTCTAACAATAAGATTCTGAGTCTGATTTTCAGAGATCTCAAGTCTACGGCTACAGGAAATAAAATTTTCCTTCAGGATACTCATAGAAACCTCTACATCTTTCAGACGGCACTTAAGCTTCTTGTTTGAAGCCTTAAGCCCATCCCTTTTACCCTTTAATGTAGACAGTGTATCTAACAACAACCAACCAACATCTCTATAACTCTTATTCCTACAAAACTCTGTAAAGGTGTCAAAAACATTATCCCCCAGAGTCTGGCTTCGTATAAGCGAAGCATTAGGAGAATCGAATGATGATATTTTGACTATCTCCTTTGCCAACTCAGTCCATGGATTGGGAGTGTCATTCTGATTACGGGAATCAGAGTCCTTAGTGTCTCTGAGCCCAGTCAGAGTAGAAAACCATTCATAAAAACCCATTTTTAAGATTCTGTTCCTTAAGAACCACTCCTGGTACCAAGATGTATTAGTTAGGGTTCTCTAGAGAAACAGAATCAACAGGGAACACTTGCAAATATAAAATTTATGAAAGTGTCTCACGTGACCGTAGGAATGCAGAGTCCAAAATCCACAGGGCAGGCTGCGAAGCCGATGACTCCAATGGATGGCCTGGATGAACTCCACAGGAGAGGCTCACCAGCCAAAGAAGGAATGCAACCTGTCTCCTCTGAGTCCTCCTTAAAAGGCTTCCCATGATTGGATTTAGCATCACTAATTGCAGAAGACACTCCCCTTTGGCCGATTACAAATGGAATCAGCTGTGGATGTAGCTGACGTGATCATGACCTAATCCTATGAAATGTCCTCATTGCAACAGACAGGCCAGCGCTTGCCCAATCAGATGAACAGGTACCACAACTTGGCCAAGTTGACACCTGTCCCTAACCATGACAGCCAGTTAACAGAAAATTTACCATCAGTGGACTTACCCTTTCTTGTTTTTAGCTTACCTGGTTTCATCAATATATACAGATTCAAGTACTGTGGCTGCATATTCCAAATTCTTCTTAAGATCTACAACTGAAGCCTCCCCTCTCTCTAACTGTTTGACCAAAGACCGCAATCTAGGAGAAAAAGAAATATATATGATTCAGTTAGAATAGAGGGAAACAAAAAGTAATGTTATAGTTATAATGACATATTTTGCAGTCATTTAATGTTCTTACTTATCCCAATATATCTGAAGGGATTACAGATCTAAGTGTGGGGCAGACGAGTACTTCTCAAAGAAGTACGTTAGGAAAGACTGCATACATATTTTGCCATTGCGAAGCAAAAACCAAAACTTTTTTATCAATTAGGCCTCCACAAAACCTAGCTATCTTGCACCTTTTCAAAAGTTCCTCTGTTAGCAATGATTTTGCTTTCTCTTTGATTTAATTTTTGGTTCTAGTTGAGTTGATACAGTAAAGCCTCACCCGCAGCAACACCACTCAACACCTCATGAGATTCTGCTTTAAGCGCTGGGCTTGACAGTGGCCAGAGAGAACAGCCCCATGTTGCAAGACAGACAAGGAGATGAGCACCACTAAAATAACCAGAGGAAGCTACATGATGCATAGATGAAGACAAACCATTTTACAGGACAGGAATAATTCCTATTAAGCAAATAAATACCTTAGTTGTCAAAAAGACAACATGGATAATAAACCAAGGTACTGAGAACAAGAAATCCACCCCCTCATTGCTAGTCAAGAGTTCAAGCCAGTACAAGAGGGACAATAACACATGCTCATCCCTTATTTATGTGAGGGTTATTCACACTGAGAATGACTTGGTATATATCATGGTAACAAAATGCCTGAAGGGCATCAAAGTACAGAAACTGGGATCACTTTACATACCACTGAGATTTGGAGATTGAATAGCTCTTTGGGTTGTTCAGGAGGCAACAAAGAAAAGAGAAGACTTTGAAGATAAACGAGTTTGATTCCCACTTCACATCATATTAGCTGTGCAACCTGAGGTAAGTTATTTAACTTCTATGAGTGTTATCTATAAAATGGAGAGCCAACGACCAAATTCCCTAGGTTGATATAAAGATTAAATTAAATTGATATAGAACATGTGGCACCTGGTGGTTAGTTTTTAAAAGGTAACTGCTCTGATCATTGTCACTGCTATTATCCAATGACCTTGACCTTCACAGGTAAACAAATGAGAAAAATTTAAGCAGGATTCTTAACATTATTGTCACATCTCCCTTTTGCATTGGTTTAATAGTCTGTATCTACATTTTCTACCTAAAAATATTCTCAGACTTCCATTCATAGGAGAGAATAGATTGACTTGCAAGATGTAAACCACTCCCTTCTAAATCTACATGAAAATGAGGGGAAAAACCTGGTTTAACTTTTAAAAGGCAGGAGGATCACCATAAAAAAGAATCTTCCAGGAAATTCAGTGATGTAAAGTACAGATAAGATTACATTGAAGGTATTGCCTCCTGCAAGCAAAAGGGAAATATGCAGAGGTCATTTAGCAGAAGGCGCTGTAGACTTGGGGTCCCTTAGCAGTGTGAAGAAGCTTTTGGGTTTCTGAGGCAGCAGAGGATAGGGAGTTGGCATGCAAGGGCTTCCTAGTCACTTGCACACAGTGGCCAGCCAGCCTGCCAAAGAATGGGGAGCTAACCCCGATTGCTGCCCCAAATAAGGCTAGGAAGCTCTTTAGCAAAAACACATTCCTGGCTATGTCTGCCTCCAATTCTGACTCTCACCTCAAAAAGCTTTATCTCCCCGTCCCACCCATGCTGTTTGGTTTCTGAACTGGCAAAGCAAAGCAAGAGTATATTTAAACTTTTTTACTTCTCCCTTCTTATAACTGAGAAATTAGGATTTAAGGGATGATTTTACTTTCTGAATCATTATATAGATATTCCTTTTTGCTTTCTGGTATACTGGAGAAGACAGAGGGGCATACCTGAAATCTCTGCTACCTTGATCTCTGATAATGATTGTATAGCCTTTATCATGTGCCTTTGTGATTGCAAAAACCTTGTGACTAAACCTCATCTGTATCCATTTATTCAGTTTTTCAACTTTAGAGTCTTGTAATCACTAAAGACAGCCCCTGATGCTTATTAATGAAGGGTCCTGGGTCAGTGCAGAATTAACCCATCCCAAGTTCAAAGTTATCTTGATAATCAAGACTAACCAAAATGGGCCTGCCTAACATACACAATAGCTCAGAAGTTATCCTACAAGTCACCTATACCTCATTATAATACTAAAAATTATGTCCATCATCATATTAAGGTCACCGTTTTCTTACATACATCCTCTGACTAAGCATGTAATTAATCTGCACGTGCTAAATAATTAGATCACCTCTAATTATATCATCTGGGGCCACTGTGCTCATTATCCTAAAACTGCCAATCTTTTAGTGTTATAAAACTATCAGAATTGCTGCAGCTTGTGGAGACAGATTCTGGGCCAATAGGTTATCTGCCCTCCTGCTTTGTGCCTAGTAACAAACTTTTTCTCTCTCTAAAACACTGGTGTCTCAGGAATGTGTCACTTGAGAGCATCGGGTAAAAGAACCCACTACCTTTGTCCAATAATATTGTATGGCTTAAATATTTTAACAGGGATTGGCCTGAATCTCTGAAAGGACGCATCTCAATTCTCAAAGCCTAATGGAAAATGATTAGGCAGAAAAAAATAGTGATGAGAGAAAACATAAGACACATAAAAGTAAGAATCAGAAGGTTCTATCTATTCCTAATAAGGTTTCCATAAGCAAAAAACAAACAGAAGTTTTAATCAAAAATACAATAAAAATAAGTATTCCTAGGCTGAAGAAACCCATATAAACAGGTGAAAACAGATAAAGTAAAACCAGAAAAAATATTATGAGAAAACATCCAACATAGATTATGATTTTTTTAACTCAAAGAATAAAGAAAAGAACTTAAAATTTTGGGGGGTGGGGAGTAACCCAGATTACTTACAAAGCAACTAAAATTCAAGCTTGCCAAAGACTTCTACCATGCCAAAAACAAGAAAGCAATTTAACACCACCACCAAATTTTGATTTTGTATATGTTATAATTCAAGATTTCTATATTAGAGTTCCCATGTATATGTGAATCCAAAAAGATATTCTCAGATATAAACAGCTCAAAAATTTTATCATCCATGTACTTTTCCAGGAAAAAGAAAAATTCAGGCATACTCTACAGACAGTGATTTCCCAAGGGGGTAAGATTTATGGATGTCCCATTAAACGGCTTATGGACTCATGATCTAGATTTAACTAAGCCAACTTTTACAAAATGGGTAAATAGCTTTAGCTTAATAAGAAGTGATAGGCTAAATATAATGCTGGTAATGCAAGAACAAGGAAATAACATGGTATGTCTCCTTTTCTAGGGCAAGCTCCTATTCCTAGGATAAACTCTTCCTTGGTCACTTGATGAAATAAAAACTAACAAAAATCAGTTAAAAACCAATTAAAATTATTAAGAACATGAAACGGAGTATGCATTGATATCTACCAACAATTCCCATTCCTGGGAAATCAGTGTTGAGGGAACTGAGTAACAAAGTAGCGATGAAGTTGATCAATAGCACTGAAAATCAGTTCCACTGCAAAGTCCCAGGCTTTGTGCCATGTCTGGCACGAAATCTGCAGTGGAGGCTTCTCTTAGATATAGGCGTTGGGAGTGCCAGGGAATGCTGGATGCAGCACCCCCATCCCCTACCCCCATGCATCCAATGGACATTGTGACCACACAGAAAGCTGTAAACAGAAAGCAAATCCCTAACTCAATGGCTTCAATAAACCCAGAGAAAAAATGGCACAGAAATTAAGTGCCTGATTTAGGTTGCAGAAGAGGCACTAAAGAGTTATATCCAGCCCTGGTGAGCTATAACTTAAGAGCAGAAGATTCTACCATAGCCCTGGCAGATGGTGAAGAGAACCTAGGATATCCCACTTATTCTGTTAATGGGAAAACAGCCTGCATTCATCGCTATTTATTTAAGGACAACCGAACAGAATAAATGTCTATGAAAAGATCCAGCAATCTTTGAAGACAGAGGAGAACACCACATTCAAAATGCAGAGGAAGGGCTCATTTCTGAAAACTATTCATCAATGGAAGCAGAAGTAAATGCAGGGGAGCATTTGATTTGATTTCAGTAAAATTCAAGAAAATACATGTTCTCTGAAACAAAGTGAAAGTGAAAACATAAGGCAATATAAAGTGAACATAATGTGAGAAAAGAAATTAAAAAGAAATAAAACATGACAATATAGACAGAAAGAAAGCAATTTTTTAAAAAAGATACATGGTGATTAACTTTCCATTATCCAGCTCCTGTTTGGACTAGCACCCATGTCAGATACAACGGACAGCTGTCTCCTTGCATGTGCTGCTGGCTTTCTGCTTTATGTGCCTGCCACACCAACCCTAAGTATTTCCAGGTACTCCTTTCAAATATCGTTGAGCTTTAGCAGAGTGTTCGGGCGAGTGCTACTCCTCCAGACCTTTATGCCCCAGTCTTCCCTACCCATCTTCCCCCTCTGGGTGAAATTGTTGTACCTGGAGCAGAAGAGTTTTTGCTAATGTGCATCCACCAGACTCAAAGACAAAAAATTTATAAACTTTCTGGGAATAAGGAGGCATCTTTCCCAATTTTCCATCACAACGCAGGTTCATCCTAGAACTCAATCTATCTTATGAAGGGATGTCTAAAAAGAGCCAGGGCCTTTCACATGCATCGTTTCAAGTATTTTTCTTAAATCTGGAGAAGACTAGCTGGGACAGAATGGTACAGCTGCCCTCATTTGTTTTCCAGTTAATTTTGTATGGATGTTTTTCCATGTGAATTCATTTTGCCTAAAAGGCCAATATTTCCAAGAGCAGGCCCCATGGTAAGTTGGAGCCTGTATTTTTGGGAAAGCTGAGGAATTCTAGTTTTTAATGCAACCCCAAAAGATTTTTGGTCTGGGCAACTAATAAGAGTTCATGTCATCAACATTCAAAATAAATTCATAAAAAATGGAAGGAGGAAAGAATGCAGGAAGGAAAGGAGAAAGAAAGGGAGGGAGAGAGGGAGGGAGGAAAGAAGGGAAAGAGGGAGGGAGAGAGGGAGGGGTAGGAGGAAATATAACAATAGTAATAATAATATTTCTCTTCTGAGTGAATTTTCATAGTTACCAGCACTCCATCAATTTCTGTCACAATGGCTGCCAAATACTAATTCCAGCATAGATGTGCAACACCATTTTAGGAATAGCTTATGCTTCAAACTTTGGCAAGATGCCTTTCTGTTAAGGTAGTGTATAATTTCATTGTGATGAGCCACTACATCTTTACCCCAAGTCTTTCAATTCCCCACATAAACTCTTTGCTTTCCACATACTTCTGTGTTGTACGGCATATGATGAAAAGCCAAAGCCATATCACTTCAGTTCTCTGCACCCTCAAGTCCAGAGCAGGGAATCTGGGTGTTAAGGTACCCCGACACCATGCCAACATGTGGAATGCAAAAAAGGAGACGGAAGAGGGTAAATAAGTGAGAATAGGCCCCATCACTGCATTTTGGAACTGCTGGGTGGAAGAGAGAAAGGATTTTTGTTTGTTTGTTTTTCCTTCCACAAAGATAATCCTGGGACTAATTGGGCTTGATTTAATTAGGAAGCAACTAATTGGCTCAACTAAGGGAAAACTTTCTAATTTAGGAAACTGCCCTACAGTGTACTGGGCACTATTGTCTCATCAAACAAGGTCTCTAAAAACCCTGCAATACAATGCCTTGAGAGCATGCACATTCATTGAGCTTTAGACACTGCTAGGAAAAAAAATTGAAAAAGCCCAAGTAATCCCATGAGTGCCTGGGACTCAGAGGCATGTCAAGAGATAATATTTCAAAAGAAAGTAGCAGCCAGACCATGGTGGACTTAGATGCTGAGCTAAAGAAATTTAATCTTCCCCTGGAAATAACAGGGAGCCTAGAGAATTTTTAAAAGGGGTGGAGGGAGGGTGGTAGCATGATAAGATTTTTTATTTTAAAAAAGATCAATCTTCTGATCTTTTTTAGCAGAGTAGAAAAGTGCAGGTACTTATACGTGGGAAAATTCTGTTTTAATTAACCAGGCTTGCCTGATACCCTGAATAGCAGACAGAACTTCAACAGGGTATTGCGTGAACTTGGTGGTGGTATGGTTGGTAAATAAAAGACAATTTTGCTTCTTTGGTTGCCAATTATACCTGCTTAGGTCATATTGAAAAATAGATTTACATAAATTTTTAGGTTATACTTACTTTTTCCTATAAGGAAAAATATCAGTGCCTAAGTTCATATGTTTATTTTTACATACCTCTCTATATAAGTGATAACCTAGTAAAAAATTAGTAAGATTACAGAAAATTTGAACATCATTAACAATATTGATCTAAGTGATATATACTGAATGCTACACAAAAGTACTGCAGAATGCGCTACTTGTAATATTTGCCAAAATAGGCTATATGATAGTTTAAAGGAAAAGTCTCAGCAAATTTGAATGATCCAAATCATACAGATTATATTCTGTATGCAAACAATAACAAAAAATAAATGGAAATATTCCAAGTGTTTGGAAATTTAGCAATATACTTCAAAGTAACCCAAAGATCAAAGATGAAATCAGAAAATAATTTTAACTAGATGACAATGAAAATATAACACATAAAAACTTGTGGCATGTGGGCAAAGCAATGTTTAGAGGGAAATCTACAATCTTAAATGAATATATTAGAAAAGGAAATAGCCTGAAAATAAATTTTCTTATCACGCATTTCAAGAAGGTAGGAAAAGAGCAAGTTAATGCAAAGAAAGTAAAAGTAAGCAAAAAATAAAAACAAGGAAAAAAAAACACAATTAAGTAAAAACCAAAATCACAATAGAAATCATCAAAGCCAAAAGACGGTTCATTGTAAAGCTTAACAGAATTGGTAAGTTAAGCAAGATTGATTAAAAAAAAAAAATAGTCACAGATAACCAATATCAAGAATAGAAAAGAATATTACTAAAGATTCATGAATGAATGAATTCATGAATAATAATGAATATTATCATGCAGGCATGTAAAATGGTAATAAAAGGATATCAAAAATAATTTCTGATGATGATATTTCAAATTTAATGAAATGAGAAAAATTAATCAAAATACAACTTACCAAAATGGACCAGAAAAAGGAGAAAATAAAGTTCTGTATTGAAGATAACCAAATCCATAATTAAAAATTTTCTTACAAAGAAAACTAGCCTTAAATCACTTCACTGATGAATTTATCTAAACACTGAAAGAAGAAATGACATGAAGTCTTTCAGACAATAGCAAAAGAGAAAATACTTTCTGATTCATTTTATGAGACCAGCATACTCTTGATTCCAACATCACATAAGGACATCATAGGAAAAAATTATAGGCCAGCCTGTCTCATGAATGTAGATGAAAAAAAAAATCGAACAAAAATTTAGCAAATTGAATCCAGCAATAAATAAAAAGAATAATAGACACTGAGCATCCTTGTAGAAATGAAAGATTTGGTTAACATTTAAAATCAATGACTACAAGTAGACAGCCACATGCAAAATGAAACAAAAAAGGATCTAAACACAGATCTTTACACTTTTTGCAAAAATTAACTCAAAACAAATCATAGACATAATATAATACTCAAAATTATAAAACATCTAGACGATAACATAGGAGAAATTCTAGATGACCTTGGGTTTGGTGATGACTTTTTAGATACACACCAAAGCACAAGCCATAAAAGAAAAAACTGATTAGTTGGACTTCATTAAAATGAACTACTTCTGGTCTACAAATGTCACTTTCAAGAGAATGAAAAGACAAGCCACAGACTGGGGAAAAAATGTTTGCAAAACACATCTGATAAAGGACTTGATCAAAATATAAATAGAACTCTGAAAACTCAACAATAAGAAACAAACAACCCAGTTTAAAAAAATGGGCAAAAGTTTTAACAGACACCAGAGAAGAAATACAGATGGCAAATAAGCAATTAAAAAGATGTTCAACATTATACGCGATTAGGGAATTACAATTAAAGCAATGAGACACCACTGCTCACCTATTAGAAAGGCTAAAATCTAAAATACAAGAAATGCTGACAAGGACGTGAAACAACAGGAACTCTCATATATTGCTAGTGGGAATGCAAAGTGGTACAGCCACTCTGGATATTTTGGCAGTTTCTTACAAAGCTAAACAGTCTTATCATATGATCCAGTAATCACACTCCTTGGTATTCACCCAAAGTTGAACAGTTATGTCTATAAAAAACTTGCACATAAATGCTTATTGGAGTCCTATTTATAACTGCTCAAACCTGGAAGCAACCAAGATGTACTGTAATAAGCAGTTATTGAATGAATAAACTGTAGTACATCTATACAATGAAATAATATCCAGCAACAAAAAGAGCTATCAAGCCACATAAATGTATATTGCTAAGTGAAAGAAGCCGTTTGAAGAAGCTGCATACTATGATTCCAACTATATGGCATTCTGGAAAAGGCAAAACTATCAAGACACTAAAAAGAACATTTTTTTCCAGGGGTTTGGGAGCAAAAGAAAGGGATGGGGTGATGAATAAGTGGAGCACATTCTGTATACTATAATGGCACATACATGACTTTAAACATTTGTCAAAACTCATAGAATTATACCACAAAAAGCGTGAACTCCAATGTAAAATAGGAACTTCAGTTAATAATAATTCTACACTCCTGGAAATCAAGACTTTTAAAAGCATCAATATTGTTTCATCAGTTGTAACAAATGTACCACTCCAATGCAAGATGTCCATAACAGGAGAAACTGTGTAGGGAAAGGGGGTATATGGGAACTCTCTGTACTATCTGCTCAATTTTTCTGTAAGCCTAAATCTGTTACAAAAATTAAGTCTATTAATTAAAAAAACAAAAATTTTAAAATGTAACTGAAAATAAAACCAATGAATAAATGTAACTCATTATTTTAATAGGAAAAAAAAGAGAAAAATCATCTCAATAGATTCAGAAAAAGTACTTGAGAACAGCCAATACCTACTTGTGATAAGTATCTTGGCAAAAAAAGAAAAAGGAATAAAAGTGAATTTCCTAAATTTGATAGTGGAACATAAAAAAAAAAAAAAAAAACTAGAGAAAACATCATACTTAATTAACAATGACATATGGAGAATTTTCCTGTTGAGCTAGTTAATAATATGAGGAGGCTTACTATCACTACTTCTACTCTAGATTGTATGTAAAGTCTCTACCAGTTCAATAAGGAAAAAAGAAATAAAAGATATAAGGAGTAGAGTGGGTCACAGTGGCTCAGCAGGCAGAGTTCTTGTTTGCCATGCCAGAGACTCGGGTTTGATTCCCGGTGCCTGCCCATGCAAAAAAAAATAAAATAAAATAAGGATTAGAAAGAAAACATACAACTTTCACTATTCATGGATAAAATAATATGCAGACATGATGTCAAAAAGAATCTATAAATAAATTATTATAAATAAAAGTTATCTTTAGCAAGGTCATTAGTTAAATAGGCAACTACAAAAAATAAACTATTGACAATAATTAGAAAATAGTACCATCTACAAGAGGATCAAAATAAAAAGTACCTAGGAATAAATCTTACAAAAGACATAAAAGCCCTCTACATTGGAAAATATAAGCTATTACTTAGAGAAGTTTAAAATGATCGAAATAAATAGAATAACCCACGTTCACAAACTTTTTAAAAACAGTATTTTAGAGAGATGAATACATCCCAAATTTATGTGTAGATTAAATGTAATCCAAGGTAAATTCCCCACAGATTATTTGGTAAAAATTAACAGACTGATTCTAAAATTTAGTTGGAAATGTAAAGAACCAAATATAGCCAATAAAATTTTGATCAAGGACAACAAAGCTGAAAGACTTACACTCCTAGAAATCAAGACTTACTAACAGCATTTGTTTTCAGTTCTAGACCTGCTCCCACTATCACCTAGCTACCTCTAGCCCTTCTCTTAAATCCAGCTACTGTGTGCTGAGGAATTGCACACCTATTTTTATTGATCAACATAAACAATGAAACCTACCAAAAGAAATCATATACACCCTAGCCAGATACCAATTGCTTTTGAATTATCCTATTTTACTTGTGAAATTCCATTCCATCAGCGTGGACCCATTCTTTGGACACTCAGCAGAAGGTATCACTGTATACTTTTCTTGATTGCTTTGGATTTTCTGATAAATATTTGCATTCCTTTTGTTTTCAGAAAACCGTGCCATGAAACAGCCCTGCACACTCTATCTTTATATAGTTTCTGCTCCACAGGGTAAGTCTCCTTTCAGGATTTGTGCTTGTGGGCATGAGTGCGCATGACTGTGTATGTGTGCATGTGTGCCCAAGCTCAGGGCAAATGTGAGTACTAGGCAGAAAGTACAATTTTGTTCAAAAGAAGCCTCACATTTTTGTGGTATTCTAGAATGCACTGTGACCCCGGACTAACGCATCAATACATTTTGAATTTATAATATTGATTTTGCTCCTTTAGAAAGAATTTAAAAGCTTTATAAAGAACTGGGTCTCAAAAATCTGTTTAGCTCTTGCCTGTTTTTACTGCCACTCAACTCACACATTTTGTTAAAAGGAAATAATGTAAAAAGAAAAGTGCAAGATTCACAAACATGCTAGGGGTTTCCTAATTCCTGAAGGAAAATGTTGACTCTCTAACGTGGGACTCTAGGTAAACAAAGCTTACTGGGAAAGGACATTGATATAAGAACCCACTTTTCTTGGTGATTGTCCTTTAGGAGAAAGAAATAAAAAGAATGAGAAAGAAAACCCAACGCATCTTTCAGGAGCCACTAGAGGTAATGCTGGGTACCAGAGAAGGAAAAGAGGAGAAATACTGCTAGGCAGCCCAGAGGAAAGTTTCAGAAGCCATTTTTCATTTGCAGCTATTCATGTGAAAAGAATCACCAGCACTTTCCTCTGCTGACAAACACACCATTTCAGAAACATCTGTCAGGATAGAATAAAGAAATGAGAAGAACTAAAAGGATCTTTGAATGGTTCTAATGAGAAAAGGAAGAAAGTTTGTAGGACGATTGGCGAAGGCTTCTGAAACCCATGCATAGACATGTTTCTCCATGGCACCCTCATTTTCCTTCCCTGAATTCAGTTTCTTATTCAGTCTAAATAGCATTATATTTAGCATTATATATGGTATAATTATGCAGAGAAGCAAAAGCTCCATCACACAGGAATTCTCTATATGGGAAACATATTGTGTTTCAGTGACATAAACCCAAGAATATCTTTTATATTACTTCAGTTTTTATTTATTTATTCTTTTTTGGGGGGATGCATGGTCCAGGATTCGAACCCAGGTCTCCCACATGGAAGGTGAGCATTCTACCACTGAACCAACCATGCATCCATATATTTTTCTGATAATAACAAAAATAAACAAATAAAACAGATTCATAAAAACACATAAGTAATGTCTAATAAGGTGTTGAATTAGCACAGATCCCTTCCTTAAGATAAACTTCAAAAGATTTATGGAAAGAAAAAGCAAATATCAAAAGAGAACTTCTAGGGAAGATAGAGAAGTAGGGAGCTCCAGGACTCACTCCTCCTCCAAAACAGCAAGTGGGCAGGCAGGAACTGTCTGAAACAACTCTTCTAGGACTTGAGAGGGCAGGGCAGCACTGTACAGTATCCAGAGAAGAGCAGGATGAATGGCTGAGAAATTGCAGTAAAGAACTGTGTGTAACTCATTTCATGGCTGCGGCCAGTGGCCAGCACCCATTCTCAAGATGAGCCACCTCAGGGTCCAGTCCCTGACTGGTTGCTACAGATAGAAAGGGTCATGGAAGTCCTGTTCCCCAAGAATGGGGGAGTAGTTGGCAAGACTGAGCACTACTCAAGGGTTTTGATCAGTGAATTCAGATCACTGGGTCCCAGCCCTGACCTGCTGTTTCAGCCCACCCTGGTCAGGGATGGCTGCAGAAATTGTTTCAACCCCATCCCCAACAGGGGGTAGGCAGTGGGAGTTTAAAGACACGGTGCCTATCTAGGGCTACAGGGAACAGTTTGCTGAAGGGTGTCATCTGCTGGACAAGCCAGGAAAGTGAATCTTTGGGGACTCATCAAAAAGGCTTTGGGCATCTTTTCTGACCCTCTCTGCAGGGCATTCTGGAGCTAGTCTGTGTCCACTTCTTGGGTCCTTGGCCCTATCTTGGCTAGGAAATGCTGACTTGGGAAAGTCCTCTTCGGGGTGATCTTGTTCCCAGAATTTGCCCTACCGTCAAAATCAGCTAAAGACAACGAAAGGGGTGTACAAACAAACAAAAACCAAAAAACAACGAACCAAACAAAGAACAACAACAAAAAAAACCTATAGCAGCAAAACAAAAACAAATGGAATAGATCAAGATTCCCAGAGAAGGAAAAGAAGAAAGGAAGTTTTCTCTTGGGGGTAAAACAATTGCATAAAAATTTTACCACAAATCCAAGACAAGAATCAGATGAAGAAGAGCTGAAAATATCTGATCAATTAATATGGGCAATATGAGATCTAGAATAAGCTGAACCAAGTATCAAAGACCCTTAACACAAAACCAATCAACAATACAATCATAGGCAAGAGAGAAAACCTGACTTCAGAGTTAGACTCATTAAGATAATCAGATTCCTAGACATTAGCAAAAAATTACAAGCCGTACAAAGAAACAGGAACATATGGGCCAGTCATAGGAACAAGTCAACACAGAATTTGGGACAACTAAACAAAGATATTCAAGCAAATTTCCTAAATCAATTTAAGGATATGAAGGAAAATTATGGCTAAAGAGATGAAGACTATTAAGAAGACACATGGTAAGTATAAAGAAGAATTTGAAAGTATAAAAAGAAATATAACAGAATTATGGGAATGAAAGGCACAACAGAAGAGATTTAAAATACAGCAGCAGATTTGAACTGGCAGAAGAAAAAATCAGCAAACTAAAAGATAGGTCAATCAAAATCTGACAGACAGAAGACAGATAGTTAAAAAAAACGGATAAAATTGAGCAGAGACTCAGGTATTTGAATGATGGCATGAAGTATACAAACATATGCATCATGGGTATACCAGAAGAAAAGAGAAGGAAAAAGGGGCAGAAAGAATATTTGAGGAAATAATGGCTGAATACTTTCCAACTCTTATGAAAGACAAGCATACACATCAAAGAAGTGTAACATACTCCAAACAGAATAAGTCCTAACAGAACTACTCCAAGGAACACACAAATCAGAATTCCATATGCCTGAAAGGAAAAAGAGAAAAGTAATTTGTCAAATACATGGGAACTGCAATAAGACTAAGTGCTAATTTCTCATCAGAAACCATGGAGGTGAGAATGCAGTGTTATGATATATATATATAAGGTACTGAAACAGGAAATTTTCGAGCAGTGAATTCTTTATCCATCCAGTTTGTCCTTCCAAAACAAGGAAGGGTTTAAAATAGTCACTGATAAACAAAACAGAAAGATCATCAACAAGACCACCCCTACAAGAAAAACTAAAGGGATTTCTGTAGGCTGAAGGGAAAAGAAAGGACAGAGAGGCTTGGAGGAGAGTGTAGAAATGAAGATTATCAGCAAGGATAACTAAAACAGTAAAAAAGAGAGACAAAACTAAGATATGGTATATAAAAACCAAAAGATAAAATAGTTGAAGTAAGTACTGCTTTTACAGTAATAACATTGAATGTTAATGGGTTAGACTCCCCAATCAAAAGACATAGTTTGACAGAATGAATAAAAAAGTATGACCCAACAATATGCTGTCTACAAAAGACTCACTTTAGACCCAAAGACATAAATAGGTAAAAGGTGAAAGCTTGGAGAATTATAATCCATGCAAACAGTAACCCAAAAAGAGCAGGAGTATGCTAACATTGGAAAAAATAGTCTTTAAATGCAAAACTGTTATGAAACAAAGGACACTATGTTTTAATAAAATGGGATAGCAATCATAAATATTTATACATTTAACCATGGTGCCCAAAAATACATGAGGCAAAGACTGGCAAACAGAAGGGAAAAATAGTCATCTCTTCAATAAGATTTGGAGATGTCAATACACCACTCATCAATAAACAGAACATCTAGATAAAAGATCAATAACAAAACAGGGAACTTGAATAATATGATGACTGAACTGGATCTAACAGACATATATAGATCATTGCACCTCAAAACAGTAGGTTATACATTCTTCTCAAATGCTCATGGACCATTCTCCAGGATACACGCCATGTTGGGTCACAAAACAAGTCTTAATAAATTTAAAAAAGACTAACATTATACAAAACACCTTCTCTGACCATAATGAAATGAAGCTGGAAATTAATAACAGGCAGAGAAATGGAAAATCCACAAATACATGGAAGTTTAATAAAACAGTAAGTCAAAAAATAAATTGCAAGAGAAATAAGTAATATCTCAAGATAAGTGAAAACAGGAAACAACATATCAAAACTTACAGGATGCAGTGAAGGCACTGCTGAGAGAGAAATTTATAACCCTAAACACCTACACTAAAAAAGACCTAACTGCACACCTGGGGTAGCTCAAAAAGGAACATCAAATTTACTCCAAAGCAAGCAGAAGGAAAGAAATAAAAAGATTTGAGCAGAAATGAATGAAATTGGGAATAAAAAACAATAGAGAGAATCAACAAAACCAAAAATTGGTTCTTTGAAAAGATCCATAAAATTGGCAAGCCCTTAGCTAGACTAGTTAGCTAGACTAACTAGCCCTTAGCTAGTCTTAGCCCTAAGCTAGACTAATAAAAGAAGAGAGAAGATGCAAATATGAGAAGAAATCAGAAGGAGGGCATAGTAATGACCACACAGAAATAAAAAGGATCATAAGACACTATGAAAACTGTATACCAACAAATTAGACAACTTAGATGACATGGACAAATTCCTAGAAACACATGAACAACCTACACTAACTCTAGATGAAACAGAAGACCTCAACAGATCAAATAGAAGTAAAGAGAGTCAGTCATCAAAAACTGCCCAGCAAAGAAAGTTCGAGAGCACCTCATAGATGAATTCTACCAATCATTCCAAGAAGAATTAATACCAACCCTGCTCAAACGCTTTCAAAAAACTGAACAGGAGGAAACACTGCCTAACTCATTCTATGTAACCAACTTGACCCTAGTACCAAAGCCTGATAAAGGCACCACAAGAAAAGAAAATTACAGACCAACTTCTCTAGTGAATATGGATGCAAAAATCCTCATACAAAATACTTGCAAATCAAATCTAGTAGCACATTAAAAAAATTACACACCATGATCAAGTAGATTTTATCCCAGGTAAGCAAAGGTGGTTCAACAGAAGAAAATCAATTAATGTAATGCACCAAATCAACAAAATGAAGGGGAAGAAAACATAACATCATCTCAATAGATGCCGAAAAGTCATTTGAAAAAATCCAACATCCTTTCTGGATAAAAACACTTTGAAAGACAGGAATAAAAAGACTAACAACCCAATTAAAAATAGATAAACTTTTTGAATAGACATTTTTCCAAAGAGGAACTATAAATGGCTAAAAAGCAGATGAAAAGATGCTCTCATCACTAGCTATTAGGCATGTGTAAATCAAAACCACAATGAAATATTATTTCACACCTACCAGAATGGCCACTGTTTAAAAAAAAAAATCAGAAAACTACAAGTGTTGGAGAGGATGTGGAGGTATAGGAATACTCATCACTGCTGGTGGGAATGTAAAATGCTACAACTTCTGCAGAGGCCAGGAGATTTGGAAGATAGGAGAAGAAGTGCTGAAATCCAGATAATAGCAGTGTCTGAAAGAGCAACAAACAGGGAAGATGAAGAAGTTGCAGAAATGATGGAGTTAAATTGTTCAGAATCAAAAACAGATGAACGATTTCTAGGTGAAAAGGCTCATCGAATGCCAATGAGATGTGATAAGGAACACAGATTTGGATATACTGCAGTGAGATTTAAGAAAAACAAAAGAAAAAGAATTCTAAAAGCTAACAGAAGGAGCAGATGATATACAAATCAAAGAAAGGCTAAAGGAGTGTTTCCAATTAAAGGTGACTAAAGAGAAGTAACAGCTTAATGTAATGGATGGTCCTAGATTGGCTCTGGAACCAGGGGGAAAAGTTAGCTATGAAAGACATAATTGGAACAACTGAAGAAATATGAACATGATGGTGAGTGTCCCGATTAATGCACATTGATATACATAGATTTTGCATATTTTGAGAGAATATACATTTTTTTCAATCACACATGAGACACAAAATTGGAATTGGAGGGCTGATTAGCAGTTGCTAGGAGTTAAAGGGGAAGGGAAAGTAGGAGAGAGAGGGAAGATGATGTGGTTACAAGAGGGCAACACAAGGAGCCTTGTGGTGGAGGGATCGTTCTGTATCTTGGTTATGGCAGTGGATACAGGACTATACATGTGATAACAATGCATGCACATGCACATGCGAGTACAAGTGAAACTGGGGGGTCTGAAAAAGATCACGTACTGTACCAGTGCCAATACCCTGGCTGTGATACTGAGATACTGCTCTACAGTTTTGCAAGATGTTTCCATTGGGGGAAACTGGGTAAAAGGTACATGGGGCTCTCTCTATAGATTATTTTTCACAATAACGTGAATTTACAATTTTCTCAAAATGGCTGAATATTATATATATGTATACACACACACACACACAGACACACACACATATATATATAGTTTATAACTAAAAGGAAATGAAACATAGCTATCAGCTCTATTGATGATGACAAACTGGGCATAAGCTGCCCTCACCCCAGCTGGTTTTATAAGTGCCTCTCTGTTCATTCTATACCTACTGGTATCCCAGATCCTTCCACATGATTTCAGCAGCAGTAAGAAGGACGGATAAACACTCACTGGTGAGTGGTAGGAAGACTTTTCTGACTTCCTGCTCTGACAAGTAGTAAGACTGGTGTCTGATGACACTCTGGAGAGGCTCCAAAGAGGGCTTACAATCAGCCATGTCTGGAGCTTGGTGAGAACCAGAGCAGACCTAAGACTATTTCATGCAGAATCTGAAATGCTAGCCACTAGCTCCACACAGATAAGATGAGGGGAGAAGAATTCATCTTCTCTTGCAATTCGTTGGGGTCTCTAACATAGGAGACAGAATCTGCCTTTTCCCTGTCTTTTCAGTTCATCCTTAGAAGTTTGCTTCATTTTGAAGGCAATTCACTAAATCAGGCTGGCCATGAAGGGTTTATAAAGAGCCGGGCATAAGATTGATGGAGAAAGTGTGAGTGAGGAGCAAGTGAAACAACTTGTCATGGTGACTGTATTTTATAGCCATTTCCAATCAAATAGGAAAACAACTTGCATGTTATTAACATTTCAAGTTTGTTTACAATGTAATTACCATTTAACTTCCTTTCAAACAAAAATCATTCCATAACAGATGGGGGGGGGGGTGGTCTGGACATGTAGTTGCATTTTTATTTTTTGCTTGCTCTCATGTCTAGCATATCATAGCAAATGAATGTATATATCATAGAATAAGAAAAGAGCTGGGGAGATTTTTTTATTCAGTTACAGGAGTTACCAACTCACTCACTGTTACTGCCTCCTTTCTTTGTACATGAGGACCGGGCGAGGCTTGTTTTATTTCCATTCTATTGAAATAGCTCCTCCTCAGTGGTTCATATTACACAATTATTACAGCTCAGGTAGCTAAACAAGGTAAACAGGGCTAATACAGGACCCAAGTCCCTTAACTACTTAGGGATGAAACTCATCCCCCATTAGCTATTTTCTACCAGAAATTGCAAGGAAAGTTGATTTACAGAGGAATTAGCTGCCATTGTAGCAAATACTGATGAATTGATGATAATCAAATACTCCCCTCGCACCATGTAGATGATTTCTCATTGCTCGCAATGGCAATTTTTATAGTTTAAATATATTGTCTAGCGCTTTGGAGTTTTTCCCTCATGAGTAGGGGAGTCTCCACTCTACTAGGATTTCCTCATGTAGCATTTTTTAAACTTCCTATTTTTGCACACATACTCTGTAAGGTTTTTTAATGACATTTGAACCTAAGTGGTTTTTTTAAACGTATTCTGTTATTGAATGTAAAATGGAAACATGTTTCAGAAGAGCTTTGTTGAGTTTTAGACTCTGGCTTGGGGACTGAAAAGAGGCAGAAACAATTCCTTCACACGATTCTTTATTAAAGGAAAAATGGACACCAAGGGAATCTGTGATTTCAGGTCTGATATTGACTCTCTGGAAGTGTCTGTGAGATTTGTAAAATCTCAAGGATGGAGTGTGTAGTTTTCACACATTTGTTATTGTTTCAAGAGAATGGCTTTCCTTTCTCCCTGCCAGGCTGTGGGCATGAATGAGAGGGGCCGGTGACAGTCCTATAACCAGCATTCTGGCCGAGAGGACACCTGCTCTGCCCCCAAACTGGTAGAACAAGAGACTAGCCAGAGCAGATTAGACAGACCTGCTTAGGGTCTTCCCACAGAGCCTGAGAAATTGTTGAGCTTTACCCAGACCTGGTGTGAAATAAGAAAAGAACAAGATGAGTATCTTTACTGGACTTGAGGCCTGGTCTTTATATTTTATAGTTATGCATATGGCACAACAAAAAGCCCAAGCCCTTCTTCTGTGGGCAGCTTTTGGCTCCTTCTTACTTGCTGTGCACTGGTGTCAATTCCTTCCTTCCCTTTGTCTCATAGCCCCTACACACACCCATTTCCCTGTAAAAAGGTGCCATTGGAATCAGAATACAAAGATAAAACTGTAGACTGAATGAGCACTGCTTTTGTCTTCCCTCACCTTGGTTGGTATTTCCAAGCCCTGAATCCACTGACGTGCCACTGACGTGCCTTAGCATGCCCACCCCTCATACTCACGACACTTCTCCCCAGCAGACATTCCACCATGATAAGCCCTGGGGAGTGTTGGGGCAGATTTCACTCAGAAAAGGAGTTGATGATGGGGGGTGGAGTCCCAGGCAAAGGGCCTGAGGTGGGACACTGTTAGGTTAAAGTGAGTGAACCTTTTTTGGAGTCAGCAAGGAACTGGCTTCCCAGAAGACTCCCAGGATGCCTCACACTGACACAGGATGGTCACATGAGAGTAAAAGCAGCTGCATGTTATGTTGCAGTAGATCCCTCGAGTCTCCCTGGGCTCCTGGGCAGGGAGGAGAAAGGTGTCAGCAGTCCCCTGTGCACTGGAAAGGGACACAGGAAGCAGCTGATAGGGACCCTGGTGGGATTACAAGAGGTGCTGCCATGGCTGAGGGCCACAGGATTCCCTGCCCAGTCAGGGCCCAAGCGAGAGTTATGGCCAAACCTCAGCAAGGGTCCACAGGGCCAAGCTGGCAGGGAGACTCACAGCCAGGGACCTTGGCAAGAGATGTCACTAAGACATCCAGTGACCACTTGGTTAGGAGACATCGTCATGGAGACAAGACATACCAGAGGACAACAAAGGAGAGGAACAGGGGGAGTGCTAAGGAAAATGTAAGCCTTTAAATTTTTTTGTAAAAACTAAGTTACCCAGAGAAACTCTATTAGAATGATGGATTTTCATGAATTGATACATAATTATCTTTTCTCCCTCCACCTCTCTCTTACACTCCTTCCTCCTTCCCTCTTTCTCTCTGTGTATCTGAATCAATTTCTCATCCTCTCTCTCTCCCTCTCTCTCTCTCTCACACACACACACACTACAGATCCAGAGCCAGCAGGGTGGGGGCTCATGAAGATCAGATCACATGCATGGAATTAAAAAGCCACAGTTACACATCTGAGTGCGCTGTGAATAAATGACAGACCCTGCTACATTCCCAGCACTGAGCCCTCCTCTGGGGCAGGCAGTGTGCACGGGACGCAGGGATGGGTACTTTGGATGCAAAACCTATTCTCAAGGCCCTCACAACTTGGTGTGGAGGCAAATGCAAAAACAACTATAATGGTGTATGGCTAGTCCTGTGGTTCCAATACAGTAATATAACCACATACTATTTAAGCACAGAGAAGAGGGAAACTACTCCTGGTATTAACTGGTAGTGCAAGATTCCGCAGGTGTTCACATGAGAGTGGGATTCCATAGTTTAATTTAACAAATATTTAATGGGAATAGACAATATACCAGCCACTGTGTTGGATTCCAGACATAAGTCCATGCATCTTGAGGGTACAGTCTGATAGGGGAGGCAAATGCAAATAGCCTCCACATAATGTGGGAAGCCTTAAAATAGAATGTGCATTGGGTATTACAGACAAATTCATAAGGTTAGCACTTTCTGACCTCAATTTCTAAAGAACACCTAGAAATCCACAGTTGAAAGCAATCAGTGGTAGAGTTTATTGGAACATTCCACCTATTATTAGTAACTATCTGCTGCATTGGAGTAAAGTACTTTGTTAAGTCCTTGATATTTGCTCTTCCTTGTTTTTTTTTTTTTTTTTTTTTTTGCATGGACAGGCACCGAGATTCAAACCTGGGTCTCCAGCATGACAGCTCTTTCTTGGTTTTTTAATATAGGCATTTAGGGCAATAAATCTCCCTCTCAGCACAGCCCTTGCTATATCCCATAAGTTCTGATAAATTGTATTCTCATTTTCATTCGTCTCCAAATAGCTACTGATTTCTCTAGCAATTTCTTCTTTGACCCACTGGTTGTTTAAGAGTGTGTTATTTAATCTTCATATATTTGTGAATGTTCTTGTTCTTTGGTGGTTATCGAGATCCAGCTTCATCCCACTTGATCAGAGAAAGTGCTTTGAAGAATTTCAATGTTTTTAAATTTATAAAGTCATGTTATGTGTCCCAGCATATGATCTATCCTAGAGAATGTTCCATGAGCACTAGAGAAGAATGTATAACCTTGTGTTTTGGGGTGCAATGACCTATATATGTCTGTTAGGCCTAATTCATTTATCAAATTATTTAATGTCTCTGTTTCCTTGTTGATCGTCTGTCTGGTTATTCTATCTAGAAAGGAGAGAGGTGTGTTGAGAGAGTAGAATACTTTGAAAGAGTCATTTCCATAAGAGGGGAGGAATACGAGATTATTCCCAAGTAATTTCCTGCACGTATTCCTTTCAGATTCGGGAATATAGTTATCTTTCGTCCCAATGAAGTGGAAGGCAACTATGAGTCCAGCCTACTGTTTATGCCTAGAGCCTAGAGCATAAATGGTGCCTGTGCTGGCCAACAGCCCTGTTCCCTAGGGTAGACAGAAGAACAGTGAGCATAAATTGAGACGCAGGAGGAAGACAGGCAGCTGTGAAAAAACAGTACTGAGGAGTCTCCCAGCAAGGACCAAGGAAGAGCAGCTGGTCTTCCTATAAGGTTAGTTTGGCAAGGAGAGAATAATCGCCCTCTTAAAATGGCTTCTTGTGGGCAGCAAGAGTTACTGCCTCAAACAGTAAGGGAAGGAAAAAAAAAGTTACAAAGATTAAGAAAAACTTAAGTTTCCCTACTCCAAAATGTGGGCAGTAGGGAAGATGAAGGAATTCCAAAAGATCAGAAACATGAGTAAATGAGGCAGGTCTTGGAGTGATTTCTGTGCTTTTCCACGCTCCCTGAATCTCAGATGTGTAGGGCAAATGTGGGACAGAAGGAACACCCCTGCTTGGGAGAGTGATTCAATGTTGGTCATTTCAGTTTACATGTCACTGGAGCCAAGCTCTGGGACCATTTCACAGGGATGACTGCAAAGCTGCAATGAAAGATGTTAAACATCCATCAGTGATTCCTTCTAAAGGGCTGCCTGGGTGCCCAGGACCAGCTGCAACTCCCAGATGCCAGATCAGCGGGGACTCGGAGCACCCCGGTCGTAGCACCTATGGCTTTCCCCAGAAGGAGAGGATGCCTCCTCCCTGGACCACTGGGAGGAAGGTGAGGGTGGAAATGGAACCTGTACAGAGAACGGACCAAAGTGGGGGCAGGTACAAAAAGCTGGATAAGCCAAACTATTTGATTTCATGATCAGAAATAAAGTTCCTCATTTCTCAGGAGCCTCTCTCTGTTTCCATGTCCTCCTATCATCTTATGTTCAGTTCTGTCCCATTGATAAGGATTTGTTTTGTACCCCCAGCCTGTTTACAGATGTTGGCTGCTAAGTGGCCCTTCTCAAATATAGTCTCGAGAATGCTCTTCTTGGCAACTGTTGTGATACATTTGCCTTGCTGGCTGCTAGTTAACAGGCATTGATAATAGTTAAGACGGGAAAAAAAAAAGTTTAAAGGAGAAATTGGTAATAGTAATAGCATTATTCTAAATTGCTTCTAATACAATAATTCCCAACATCAATTCTGCATTTAAATTTCCTGGGAAGCTTTTTAAAAATAAAGGAATCCCAGGATGACTTCAGACAGAAATGCAAAATGACATAATACTGATAATTCTGACCTTGTGGGGTTGGGGAAAAATCTTCAACCAAAGACTCTGAGTAATTATACTATCTTGTTATGTTTTGAATGCTCTTGAACGGTGCTTTCAAAACTGTATTCCACAGGACACTTGGTCCATCGGATGCTAGCAGGAATTGTGAAAGGATACTTGTCTATGTGCAAAAGTTTTGGAAATCCAGGTTAAAGAAAGTGTCTATTTGGAGCTTTTTATATTATTGTGCCCTCAGACTCTCCAAGGGGAAGCTATTGTGTACAGCACAGATTTGGCAAAAGAGCTTTGTGTTTTTTTGTTTTGTTTCATTTTGTTTTTGTTTTTGTAGACTCCCCAGGATTACAGTGTCGTATTGCATGGGATTTGGGAATGGTCACTATCTTAGGTCTCCACTTGCCTGGATCCACAGGTATCATCATTAGTCAAGGGATCAGGCAAACCTTAGATGAAATGAGAATTGCCAACTATAAAGAGAGACAATTTCCCTCCTTTTTTATGCACTGAAGCTGTTCAAGGACTATTGAGAAACAAAGAGCAGAAAACATGTAAGATTATATATTCATGAAAACAAAATAATAAGCCATGATATGCAACTATCCCTGAAACCAATTTCCTATTTTAGGAACATTTCATCCACTTGTTTGGCTTTCTCTCTTTTCCAATTTTGTGGCATTATTACATTATTAACCTGTGACGTCATAAGTTAAATGAGAGAGTCTCCAGATAATTTGATGGACTTCACTTTTACCTCTGCAATAATAAAAGGATATTAAAAAATCCTCTCCCTTTGTCTTTGAATACTACTTTTCTCTAATATTTTCCCTTCTCTACGTGAATACTCTCTGATGACAAGTTAATATGATTTACAAAGATGAATGAGTATATCATTGTGATTACCGATTTCACATATTTGGACTATTGCTCCTGAGTTAAACACAGAACCACCAGAGTCTATTGACTCTTCCGCATTCACATGCCTTTGGTTAAGAGAATTTCTGGTCAAGACTGAAAATAATGTGACATATTAATTTTTTACTTCTTTCCTTCCCAGTAGTAAGAAAATCAATAATAAGTTGTTTACAGACCATAGAACATTCTCAGTTCCAATACTGGTGTGAAATTTTTCTCAGGTTTTTTTTAAACATTTTTCCCAGCATTCTTTCAATTCACAGAGTCTTATTGTTGCTGCTGCTGTGTGTGTGTGTGTGTGTGTGTGTGTGTGTGAGTGTATGTGTGTGTCTGTGCGTGCTGTATGGTGGGGGTCACATTTCATTCTTTTCCCATGTGAGTAACCTGTTATTGCAGCACTATTTGTTGAATTTTTGTTAGTTTTTCTTTCTTTGCTTGTTAGTTTTTGGGAAGTGTATGGGCAAGAAACTGAACCCGGGTCTCCTGCATGGCAGGCGAGAGTTCTACCACTGAACTACCCTGATGCCCCCGATGCTGTTGTTTTTTAATTTATTTTTTTACTATATCACATGGAAAAACATGAAATAAAAATAAGGCTTTCTTAATTCATGTTCTTTTTAAAGTATCAGACAAGATTCAAAATAAAGTAAGTATTTCACAAATAATAAACACGTGTCATTGGTTTTTGCCTTCATAGTCTCTCACCAGATTCTTTTTATTTAAAAGAAACCTTTGGTTTGCTTTGTGGTTCAGAAAGAACACATGGTCATGTGGGAAATCTATAAACTACCTCTTAGCAAATAAGAAATAATTTTGTAACTCATTTTTATATTTATATTATGGATAACTTTCCATGCTATTAAATGTTTTCCTCCAACATCAGTTTTTTAATGCCTATGTGGTTTGTCATTAAATATATATACCATAATTTATATAAATTGTCCACTAATGCAAGATTTTTAGGTTTTTTCTAATTTTCACACCACAGTGCTTGGGAAGAAAGCATGGCTCTGCTGACACCTAAATTTTGGACTTCTCTTAGTCTCAAAACAATGAGCCAATACATTTCGATTGTTTAAGCCAACCCATTATATGGTATTTATTTTAGCAGCTACAAACTAATATATTATAATATGGAAAAGTCTTCAAATTTCACAGTTATAGACTGTAATTATAACTAGTATAATTTTTAATTATATAAAATAAAATTATTTATAATATTTATTAAAATTGAAAGATGATCATAATATATCAAGTGAAAGGGGTATATATATATTTATCAGTTACCTTATAGCATTTCACCCTTTCTGTATAAAATGCTGAAAATAGTAAACAAGTACATTCTAACTCTGAAATCAAAATGCTATTTTTCTGTTTTATTTTGGATATTGTATAAGTCCATGTTCCACTGGAACAAATAAACTTCACATATTAATGTGTAATAAGAGGAATTACTTATTCTTTGAAGAAGTAATTATTAACAAGAAATTAAAGCACTCATAATGAAGAGTGAATTTTGCACTATTTCATTTTTAGTGAAAATACAACTTTTTAAAGAAAAAGGAACTTTTTGAAAGGAAAATAAAGCTTTTTCAAATATTAGAGCTATGGGATTATTATAGAGCATTGTTTTAAAATGTTCAAATAAATATTTCCATAAAAAACAGAAAAACATTTGAAGACATGTGCAATGATGAAAACTTAACTTGTGTAGCAGTCAGGAGATATCCTATTTTTACAAATATTCCATAAAACAAAAGCAAATACATTTTTAAAGCTTACAGACATTGCTGATAATATAAGCCAATTCAATTGGAAAGGGATTCTATAGCTTCAACCTTCCTTACACCCATTTCCCAGGGAACTGTAAATGGTACCCGAATACCACAAGATCAGATCCTTAGATCAATTTAGTGCATTGATAGTCATTGTACAACTTGTCAATCTTATCAGCCCATAAATGAGGTAATAATTTTAAGAATTTTAAATATCAGGATAGCCAATGCTTTAGCCAAAGCTTCAAACTGGGAAATGGGAATAGAAAGACTTCTTCAAGGGAGATTTCTCCAAAGATAGCAGTCTGAGTCAAACAGGATAACACTTGGTCAGACTCACTTATTATTATAATCTAGTCATGTTTTACAGCTGCCCATGGGAAGTCTAGGAAATTGCATGTACAGCTGTAATCACAGGGTCAGCATTAATGCTTATTTAATAACCAGTTCTTTGGATATCTCTATTATTGAGATAAGTTTGAGACAAGATAGGAAGTGACCATTTCCTTCTTATACTTATTCTGACCCTCAGTATGGCTTTTCCCATTTACAACTAGGCACACATAACCACAGCAGTGAAACTAGGCTTATAAGAAAATTCTGACAGTGAGGATTTCCTCAATTTCATGTCAACCTTGTGAGTACACAGGAACACACAGGGCTCTATGCATAGTGTTTTGGGAAATGCTTGTACTTTCAGCTCTGTACTAACCCAGGACAGGGACTGAATCAAGCCTGCATTGGCCCTGGACTTAGCAACCATAAAATAAACTATCTTTATCTTTTGGCTTGATAATTACCAGAGAGAAGCATAGGAAAAAAATCTAAAAAAAAACCACAAACAGAAACAACTTTAAATTCTACAGCACTATTTCCTAATTTAACTTGTATGGTCAGTTTAGTTGAACACCCTAAGTACATGGAATCTTGATCAGGGGTGAGACTTTGTTGGTTTGTCCAGGTTATTATAATGTCCCAATATATCCCAGAGTAACTTGGGTAGTGAATAAAGAAATAATTGCAAGCTCCCCTTGAAGCACTGGGGAGAAAGGAGGAAATATTTAAACTCGCCATTTGGAGAACTTCTGATATTCTTGCAAGCAATGGAGACAGCCAAATCAATAGGCCAAGCCCTTGATCTTGGGGTTTGCCCCTATGAAACTTATTCCTGTAAAAGATACACTAAGCCTACTTAAAATTATGCTTAAGAGTCATCTCCAGGGAACCTCTTTTGTTGCTCAGATGTGGTCTCTCTCTCTAAGCTGATGCAGCAAGTGAACTCACTGCCCTCCCCCACTACGTGGAAAATAATTCCAGGTGTGTAAATCTCCCTGGCAATGTAGGACAGAAATCCCAGGATGGGCCAGGACCTGGCAACAAGTGACCAAGAAAGCCTTCTTGATAAAAAGGGGAAGGAGAGAAATGAGAAAAAGTTTCAGTGGCTAAGATATTTCTAACAGAGTTGAGGGGTTATCCTGGAGGTTATTCTTATGCTTTATATAGATGTCCCTTTTTAGTTTATGGTGTATTGGAGTGGCTAGAGGGGAGTGCCTGAAACTGTTGAGCTGTATTCCAGTAGCCTTGATTCTTGAAGAGATTGTATAATGATATAACTTTTACAATGTGACTGTGGATTGTGAAAACTTCGGGTCTGATGTTTTATCTAGGGGATAGACAGATAAGTAAAAAATATGCATTAAAAAAACAAATAATGGGGGGACAAAGGTTAAAATGAATTGGACAGATACTAGCTGTCAATGAGAGGGAGTGGTTAGGGGTATGGTATGTATGAGTTTTTTCTTTTTTCATTTTATTTCTTTTTCTGAAGTGATGCAAATGTTCTAAATATGATCATAGTGATGAATACACAACTATACGATAATATTGTGAGTCACTTATTGTGTACCATGTATGGAATGTTTGGTAAGATTTATCAATAAAAATATTTTTAAAAAAACTTTAAAGCACTAATAGCTCTAAGGAAACTATGATCAAATCACACAAATACTGCTTTAGATAAAATTATTTTACAGGCTACTTAATATTTAGGAGTGGAAATGGATTAAAATAGATCGCAATGGAAGACTTTAGAATTTGTCATTAGGAGTAAAAATGAATCCAGGTTTGAAGATATTGATCTCACAACAAATCACTAAAGACAAAAATTCGTACATGATGAAAGAAATTTCTCTTAAGTTTAAGGTCCTACAACAATTGTCAATTTTGCAGATTCCCCATATTCTCCTCAATGGAGATCTAACATCTTCATTCCCATTTAAAAAATCTAAGGCCAGTGTGTGCAGAAATTTAATTAAGGAACAAGCAGTTTTCATGTATAATCATTCTCCCACTGATCACTATTAAGACCTACTTCAACTCACTGTGAAAGTGGCTAAGAATTAGACAACAATTTTTTCCAGAATTCACTCGATTTCCATCATACTTTCAGATCTCATTAAAACTCCATCTCAATTGAAGTGACTAAAAATAATACTTTAACAGTAAACTATTTTAGCATATCCTCTCTTGTATGCTTCATACCTGTAGCTGGTTAACTTTAAAGGCTTTTGGAAATAGTTTGGGTGTTCAGTCAACAGACCATAGTTGTTGAAAGATGAATTTATCACCACAAACAAGGAGCACCTTCACCAGTAGTTTAATGTATTACCTAATTATTATTATTCAGTTGAAAAACTTGGCAAAAGCTATGTTAAAACTTTCGTATGCTTCATTCTTTTATACATTGGGTGAACACATCCATTATATAAAGGCCAAAAACCATGTTAGATTCTGGGGAATAGCAGATGAATCTGACATGGACTCTGGCCTCAAATTGTTCACAGTACAAGTTCCATTTAATATAATAAACATTTAAAGACTGCTATTGTGCTAGACATTGCTTTAGATCTAGGAAACAAAATCAGATTAGTTACAAATTGACAATGTTCTACTTGACTTCAGACATACATATAAGAGACTTAGTATTTACTTATAGACTAAGCATTATCACTCTATTATATTATATAATCAGATAACAATAAATGCAGACTGTGTATCTTGAGTTCCTAAAAAAGCACACTGACTTGAGGTCAAATGTCATGCCATCTATTTTTAGAAATGTTTTAGAGTTAAAAAGACTACTTGAAAAGTTTATGCCACAATTATCCTCTGCAAGGACCCCTGAAATACATCTCTTCTACACTTTAGAGCCAGGAAATGATTTCCCACTTCAATTGGACAGTAAGAGCTATATAACTTAATATGCAGAAAATTTCACTATTTTGTAAAAGCCCTTGAAGTTGAAAATTTCCTTACAGTATTATGTTCATAATAGACTTTAAATAAATAGAATGCAAAGCAGAAAAACCACATGATCATCTCGATTGATGCAGAAAAGGCATTTCACAAAATTCAACATCCTTTCCTATTGACAACACTTCAAAGAATAGGAGAGAAGGGAACTTTCTCAACATGATAAGGGGAATATATGAAAACCCCACAGCTAATATCATCCTCAATGGGGAAAAGCTAAAAACTTTCTGTGGTAGTTACATTCACCTGTCAACTTGGCCAGGTGAAGGCACTTAGTTCTGTTGCTGTGGACAAGAGCCAATGGTATATGAACCTCATCTGTTGCTCATTACATCCACAGTGGCTAGGAGGCGTGCCTGCTTTTGTAATGAATGATGTTTGACTTAATTGGCTCGTGCTTAAATGAGAGAGCGCAATGGAGCATAGCCCAAGCAGCTCAACATATCTCATCTCAGCATTCCCAGCTCAGCCCAGGTCTTTGGAGATGCAGAAAGGAATCACCCCGGGGAAAGTTGTTGGAACCCAGAACCTGGAGAGAAGGCCAGCAGAGATTATCCTGAGCCTTCCCACGTAAGAAAGAACCTCAAATGAAAGTTAGCTGCCTTTCCTCTGAACAACTAACAAAATAAATCCCCTTTTATTAAAATCCAATCTGTCTCTCAACTCAGAATGTGTTGCATTCTGACAGCTAGCAAACTAGAACACTTTACCCCTAAGATCAGAAACAACATAAGGATGTCCACTATCACCATTGTCATTCAACATTGTGTTGGAAGTTCTAGCCAGAGCAATTAGACAAGAAAGAGAAATACCAGGCACCAGACTGGAAAGGAAGTAGCAAAACTCTCACTGTTTGCAGATGATATGATACTGTATGTCAAAAACCCCGAAAAATCCACAGCAAAACTACTAGAGCTAATAAATGAGTACAGCAAAGTGGCAGGTGACAAGAGCAACACTCAAAAATCTGCAGTACTTTTATACACTAGTAATGAACAATCTGAGGGGAAAATCAAGGAAAAAATTCCATTTACAATTGCCACCAAAAGAATAAAATATTTAAGAATAAATTTAACTAAAGATACAAAAGACCTATACAAAGAAAACTACAAGAAATTGCCAAAAGAAATTACAGGAAACCTAAATAAATGGAAGGGCATACTGTGTTCATGGACTGGAAAACTAAATATAGTTAAAATGTCAATTCTACCGAAATTGATTTACAGATTTAATGCACTACCAATTAAAATCCCAAAAACTTACTTTTCAGAAAGAGGAAAACCAATAATCAAATTTATCTGGAAGGGCCCCAAATAGCTAAAAATATCCTGAAAAAGAAAAACGAAGTCGGAGGTCTCACACTACATATAAGGCATATTATGAAGCTACAGTGGTCAAAGCAGCATGGTACTGGCATAAAGATAGATATACTGACCAATGGAATCAAACAGAGCATTCTGATATAGACCCTGTCATCTATGGACAATTGATATTTGATAAGGCAGTCAAGCCAACTCACCTGGGACAGAACAGTCTCTTCAATAAATGGTGCCTAGAGAACTGGATGTCCACATGCAAAAGAATGAAAGAGGATCCATATCTCACACCTATACAAAAATTAACTCGAATGAAAGACCTAAACATTAGATCTAAGACCATAAAGCTTTTAGAAGAAAATGTAGGGAAATACCTTATCAATCTTATAATAGGAGGCGGTTTCCTAGACCTTACACCCAAAGCACGAGCATTGAAGAAAGAAACAGATACACGGGAACTCCTCAAAATTAAACACTTTTGTGTATCAAAGATCTTCATCAAGAATGTAAGAAGACAGCTGACACAATGGGAGACAATATTTGAAAATGATATATCAGATAAAGGTCTAGTATCCAGAATATATAAAGAGATTGTACAACTCAACAGCAAAAAGACAAACAAACCAATTACAAAATGGGCAAAAGACATGAACAGACACTTCTCAGAAGAGGAACTACAAGTGGCCAAAAGGCACATGAAAAGATGCTCAACTTCCCCGGCTATTAGGAAAATGCAAATCAAAACCACAATAACTATCATTCCACACCCATCAGAATGGCCATTATCAATAAAACAGAAAACGACAAGTGCTGGAGAAGATGTGGAGAAAGAGGCAAACTTATCCACTGTTGGTGGAAATGTCAAATGGAACAACCACTATGGAAGGCAGTGTGGCAGTTCCTCAGGAAGCTAAGTATAGAATTCCCATATGATCTGGCAATACCATTGCTAAGTATCTACTCAGAGGACTCGAGGGCAAGAACACAAGTGGACATTTGCACACCAATGTTTATAGCAGCATTCTTTACAATTGCCAAAAGATGGAAACAGCCAAAATGTCCATCAACAGATGAATGGCTAAACAAGCTGTGGTATATACATACATTGGAATATCATGCAGCTGTAAGACAAACTAAAGTTATGAAGTATATAACAACATGGATGGGCCTTAAAGACATTAAGGACATTATGCAGAGTGAGATTTGCCAGAAACAAAAGGACAAATACTGTATGGGCTCACTGATATGAACTGACATTAGCAAATGAACTTGGAGATTTTCAGTTAGTAACAAAGATCATCAGGAAATAGAAATAGGGTAGATATTGGGTAACTGGAGCTGAAGGGATACAGACTGTGCAACAGGACTGATTGTAAAAATTCAGAAATGGATAGCACAATACTACCTAACTATAATACAATATGTTAGAACACTGAATGTGAGAATGATAGAGGGAGGAGGCCTGGGGTTACAAATGAAATCAGAAGGAAAGATAGACGATAAAGACTGAGATGGTATAATCTAGGAATGTCTTGAGTGTATAATGATAGTGATTAAATGTACAAATCTAAAAATGTTTTTGCATGAGAAAGAACAAAGGAATGCCAATAATGCAGGGTATTGAATATAGATGGTAATTAATATTTTAAAACTTTAACTTATGTGTGAGACTAAAGCAAAAATTGTTTATTTGGTATAAAATTTATATTTTGACCAGTGCATTTCCTAATATAACTTATGCGGACAGCTTAATCGAACACCATAGTACTTGGAACCTTGAGTAGGGCATGAAATTTTGTAGGTTTGTTCAGAGTGATGGCCTGATAAATCCCAGAGTGATTTGAACAGTGAATAAAAAAGTATTTGCAAAGTCCCGTTGGGGAAATGGTGAGAAAGGGGGAAAATTCAATTTCCCCTCAAGGAAAATTCTTGATATTCTCACAAGCAGTGGGAACAACCCAAGTAATAGGCTGGGCCCCCAATGTGGGGTTTGTTCATATGAAACTTAACCCTGCAAATGATAGGCTAAGCCTACATAAAATGAGGCATAAGAGTCATCCCCAAGAGAACATCTTTCGTTGCTCAGATGTGCCCTATCTCTCTCAGCCAATACAATAAGCAAACTCACTGCCCTCTCCCTCTCTACGTGGGAAATGACTCCCAGGGGTGTGAACCATCCTGGTAACATGGGACAGAAATCCTACAATGAGCTGAGACTCAGCATCAAGAGATTGAGAAAACCTTCTCAACCAAAAAAGGGAAGAGCAAAATGAAACAAAATAAAGTGTCAATGTCTGAGAGATTTCAAACAGAGTTGAGAGGTTATCCTGGAGTTATTATTATGCATTAAATAGATATCACCTTTTTAGTTAAGGCGTAACAGAGAGACTGGAGGGAACTGCCTGAAAATGTAGAGCTGTGTTCCAGTAGCCATGTTTCTTGAAGATGATTGTATAATGATATAGCTTTTGCAATGTGACTGTGTGATTGTGAAAACCTTGTGTCTGATGCTCCTTTTATCTACCTTCTCGACAGATGAGTAAAACATGTGGATCAAAAGTAAATAAATAATAGGGGGAACAAATGTTAAAATAAATTTAGTAAATTGAAAAGCTAGTGAATAATGAGAGGGAGGGGTAAGGGGTATGGTATATGTGAATTGATTTCATTTTTCTTTTCATTTATTTTTCTGAATTGATGCAAATGTTCTAAGAAATGATCATGATGATGAATATACAACTACATGATGAAAATAAATAAACAAATAGGTTGCATGAATAATGAGTGTCAAACCAAACTTCACTTAAGTACCATTTCTCTTGTGCTTAAGTTGTCACTTTAGTCACTACTAGTGTCTCCCCATCTTCACAATATGAAGATTATCTAACTATAACCTTCTTTGCTTTATGTTTAATGTTTCCAAGTCATTTCTTCACAAGCACCTACATTTACCACCTTTAATCATCTTACTCATTCTTATAGACTCTTTCAGTTTCTCCAGGTTCTTTTTAAAGTGTTAGTGTCTTAAGATTCTAACTAGACATTATTTTTCAAATGTCAGCTTCTCTTAACACTTTCATAAATATTCATGCTGATTTTTCATATTGAAGCAGAAGCTGATACTTGGGCTATGGTCAATTGTGATTCATGTCTTTTCCTTCACTTAAAATAAATTAGTTCTACAATGAAAGATATTTTCTTCGGATTGGTCTTCATATCAGATGTTTAGATAAAAAATTCCCATGCCCCAGGCCAAGTGTACTGTTGAGTTAACAGCATTTGCTGGTGCCAAGTACATGGCTACAGAGATAAATAATGTGAGAAGCTTCCAGTTGAGTACAGGAGAGTGGCATTCATTCATGCAACAACAATGAATAAGAGATGGTATAGCCCAGTAGTCTAGCGTGTGGGCTTTAGCATAAAAATATTTCCATTCCAAAGCCTAATTTTTCACTTACTAGTTGTATGACCTTGAACAAATTTTCTAAACTCTCTATATTTCCATTTCTTCCTTGGTACAATAGACATGGCAGAAATATGTACCTCAATAGGTTTAGGGAAGAGTATATGAAATAATGTATGTAGAGAGTTTAGCATTGTGTTTGTAAGCCCTCTGTAGTTGCTATATATATGCATAAATGTGTATATAGATATAAGTATACATACATACACATATGTACTTACAGGTACACGCACACATATATAGCAATACTTTGTGCCAGGTACTCTGCTATGTATATAAATAACTATGATGCAAAGCAGAATAGGGGAAAAAAGAGAGAAACTGTAGAGCAATAATAGACACTTAGGCTGAGCCAACTGCCTCCTGAAGTGTGGTGTGCATGTGTGCTTCCTCCTTCAGAGTCAGAAGTAGTCTCAGAGGGTCAGCAGTTCTGATCCTACAGGTAGAAGCAAGATAAATATCCCAATCTTAGGGAGCAAAACACAAGGAAAATGGCAGTCAAGCTCTATTATATGGAAACCCACCCTCCTTATTTGGATTCCTCTATGTGACTACTTCCTTCCCAAGTACAGGTCTGCATAGGTAGGGTCATCTGTAACTCACAGCTTACGCATATTCAGACTATTACAGAGGAAAGTTTGCACACATAAGAGGTATTTAATAAATAAAAACTTGTAAAACTTTATTGGAAGCAGGTGTTTGAGTCCTATTTTATGGAATGTGAGCCTAATGAGAGGGATTATATATATTATTGTGAGGTTGTTCCACTTGTGAATGATGATGGGAATATAAGCACATGCCTCACAAGCTAGATTATAAATTTCCTGTTAGGATAATACCATCTGTACAACTATTTATCATTTTATATTTCTCCCTTTCATTTCATTCTTTGTGGAAAGCTAATGTTCTGCAATGCATTGGCAGGCAAAATTTATTTTAGGGTGAAAAGTAATTTTATAAAAAACAATACAATCGCTAAATGTGAAAAAATATCCCAAAGATTTGAGAAGATTTATTAAACATAACTGGAAAATACATCCCTTATATGAAGGCATTCATAAAGTGAGATAACTTCTCTTTGCAGAAGTTCTCTGAAATTTACTTGTTGTGCAGAGTCAACTTTCAATGTCAGAAATTACCTGGGAATAAGCGAAAATTTTTTCTAATTCCTACAAGTCAAGAAGTATTAATATGCAGCCAAATAACAGAAGTAAAATAAAACTTTATGGGAGAAAAACAGGAATGCACTGGGAGAAAAAGGATAGAAAAGCGTAAAACACCAATTTAAAGACAATGTTAAAATATAACCCAGGAAGGGTCACAGTGGCTCAGCAGGCAGCGTTCTTGCTTGCCATGCTGGAGACCTGGGTTTGATTCCCAGTGTCTGTTCATGAAAAAAAAAAAAAAAATGTAACCCAACAACAGCAAAAAGACTCTATAAAGAATACCTACCATCTTGATTACATTTGTCAACTTTTATTAGGGAAATCTCTAAGAACATGATATTCCATCATTTCTTACTTCTTCTATTCGTACCTGGAAATTGCTCTTCAGAATGTTTGAAAGGTGAAAATATTTAGTACAGTTTTGTTTCATGTCTTTCCTAATTATTGTGTCTTGATTGGACAGTTCATCTTTTATCGCCCCATTAATCTTGATGCCAAATTTTGAAGGTGTTGCCAACATTGTCCATTTGGGTTCCACAAGAAGGGTGCACAGGAGCCATCTTTCCAGAGAGCCCCCCCACACCACTCTGCTTAACCACCATCCCAGGGCAGAGCACAGAGTGTTCCCATGTGCTTCAGCAGTAATTGTGCCAAACCAAGACCTCAGGAGCTGGTGAGTAAGGTCCCTGGCTTCAAGGAGCAAATAATCTGGGGTTTTCTTTGCATGAATAACCTCACCTGCTCCTCCAAACAAATCTGTGAAGTAGTTATTTTTATTATTCCCATTTCAGAAATGAAGATCCTGTCTTCAAGAGTTTAGAACATTTTCCAAGGTCACACGCCTAGACAGTGGTGGCATTTGAGTCCAGAGCCTATATTTTTAGCCATTATGCCATTCAACAAATACATTTGCATCGGATAAATCAACAAATGACTAAATGAATGAATGATGTATACTAAAAATGAATTAAGCACCATGATCACATCCCTATTCAAGCTCTCTACTTTCTTTGAGATAAAAGTCCCCAAATTGAAATTAGAGCCCAAAGACCATGCCTGGTATTATGGACACTGCCATTCAATGACTGAGCTGAAGTGGTGAATAGAAGCATTAGTAGCCAGAAACTGTGTCCTAGAAATACTGATTTAATTAGTTACACATTTAAAATCTTAGTATATGAACTGACTAAATCAATCAAAAAATGAGTCTAATATATTACATTTCATCGATTCTAACAACTAACTGTTGTGATATTTTATAAATACAACCTAAATAATGTAAAAATTTCAAGATTCTATTATAAAATAAGTATTTGCTAACATTTTGGCATTATTTATCAATATAAATGTGAAGTAAATTTCTTTCAAACATACTGTATTTCCGATGTGTCTACTTGACTAGGCTACAGTCCCCAGTCATTCAATAGGAGTAATCTAAGTGTTACTGTGAAGGTATTCTGTAGTTAAGATTAAAGTTCATAATCAGTTGACTTTAAGTAAGGGACATGATCAAAGATAATCTGGGTGGGTCAAAGTCAACCAGTTGAGAGGCCTTAGAAGAGGAACTGAAGCTTACCAGAAAAAGAAAAAACACTGCTAAAGGACAGTTGCTTCAGCCTGTGCCTAATCTCCAACATGTCCTTCCTGATGATTTCCCTTACAGATTTCATACTTGCCTAGCCAGCCCACCAGAATTACAGGAGTTGATTCATTGCAATAAACCTCTTAATATACATCTCCTATTGACTTTGCTTTCTCTGATTTAACCCTGACTAATACAATTACTCTTACACTCTTGGATATCAAAGAGGTGTGGTTATTCTAGTCAACTGATCAGCCTCTATTCATGAAATGCACAGGATTTGAGAGCAATATAAAACTTAGCAACGGCTACATCTTCCTACCACCATTTTAGTGAGATATAAATTAAAGAACATGACACTGACGTGTGGATTTTTTTTTTAAAGTAGTAAAATATATTAAAAAGAGAGAGTACATGTTAGGGAGGTTAGCGCAGACATGCCCAAGGAAGGGACATGCTCTGAGTGGAGTGGGCTAGTTTGTTTTATAGGAAAGTTTTGTTGGTAGTAGGTTTGCACAGTAACCTTTGAATACTAGGTGTCTTCTTTGTTCTAGGAGGAGATAGCTAGCAGAATTTGTGGTTTATTTTCACATACCTAAAATTTGTCTTTCAGCAAATGGTTAACAATCTTTATGACCCTATGCTTCCTATTATTAGCCAACAGTTTGCTTTGGGCCCAGAATTTTACAAGCTTCTATGGTTTGGGGAAGTTTCAATGGTTTGGGGAGGCTTTGGGGCTTCTGGGAAATTTTTGTCCCAGGAAGTCTGAAGCTGAAGTTTGCTGCACAGTATTAGTTCCTTTGGAGCCAGATAAGAAACAACGGACTTGCAGTTCTCTGTTAACTCTTTCAGAGCTGAATAGGAAACCAGGGACTTACAGTTGACCTATTTTATCCTGCTTCAATCCCCCTCCTAGAAGAGTTCAATCCCTTTAATAGACGTCTGGATTTTTAATAACAACCCTGAAGTCTGATTTGTCTTTGTAACTACAGTGGTTATCACATAGCAGGTATTCAACAAATGGCTGATCAGTGCATGAATTAGTGAATGAATGAATTGATTTGGCTGGCAGTTCTCTTGAGCTTTATCTCTCCGATTCTTCACTGCAAAGTTTGGGGTACATCAGTTACAAGACCCCAGTACCAGAACCCATAGCTCACTCTTTAGAAGTCCCATGTGGACTTCCTATTTTTAAGATAGTGATTTATATCCACAAATTTCATAGTTCTCTTATCCAAAATCCCATTGGAACAACCAATGAAATATAAAAACACAGCATCATTACAGAGAAACAGGAAAATGAGCCAAAGATAAGAAACTTCTAAAATGTGGCCTAAGACCTCTTATCTTGTCACCAGATGTCTGTTTCTAATTATAAATAAGTAAATAGGTGGTTTTGGCCACTGCCACTATTCTTAAGTATTTGTTATCAGTGATTTACTCAAATCATTGTTAGAGAACAACACAGCTCTTTGAATGTTCTCTAACACCATAAACACACAGCCAGAACTCTCTAACTAGGCTCCATGCCCTTTCGTCTGAGGAAATGACTCCTGACACTCTTCCTATCATGGTTTTGACTCTCAGATGTTGGACTCTTTATGGCTTCATAGCTTGGCTCTCTCACCAGGCTCCACTTGGAGCTGATGATCAGCATGCAGAAATGTGCTCTGTTTCAGATGAAGCCCCAGGGCACTGGCTGGTGTAGGTTCATTATGCAAAAGAGAGAAAGAAAGAAAAGAAAACCCCCCTTCATTCTACATTGCCCCTAAAGCTCAAAGAACACCATGTATGTCCCAGGAACAGTTCTAAGAAATTTATACACACTTATTCATTTAATCCTTCCAAAATCCTGTGAAATACATTTGCCGGGGAAGTTACAGGCATCCTTAGGGACTTTCTCCCAGCCCTTACTTATCCCCCACCTTTTCTCATCTTGCTTGTTTGTGTGCAGGTGTTTATTATATTTCCCTCCATGCTTATTTACATGTAGCTGTTTGGCATGCTTCTATTCTTGGTTGTTTATATGTAGTATTTGGTATATTTCCGTTTGTTCTTGTTTGACTGCTGGTGTTCAGTATGTTTTTACCTATTTGTGTCTTTGGTCTAACACAAGTCTCTTGTAAACAGTATATGGATGGATAATATTTTTTTTATCCATTCTGCCAATCTGTGTCTTTTTATTGGGGAGTTTAAGCCATTAACATTCAATGTTATTACTGTAACAGCAGCACCTACTTCAACTATTTTCACCTTTGGTTTTCATGTTATATCTTATTTTTATCTCTCTTCATACCCTTTCAGTTACCCTTACTGATAACCTTCATTTCTACTCTCCTCCAAGTCTCTCTCTTCTGTCTTTTCCTTTCAGCTTACAAAACCCCCTTCAGTATTTCTCATAGGACAGGTTCCTTGTTAATGATGTCTCTCTGTTTCTGTTTGTAAATATTTTTAACTCTCCCTCAGTTCTGAAGGACAGTTGAGCTGGACAAAGAATTCTTGGCTTACAGATTTTCTATTTCAGTACCTTAAACTATTATACCATGCCTTCTTGCCTCCCTGGTTTCTGATGAGAAATTGGCACTCAGTTTTATTACAGTTTCCTTGTTCTGTGGTAAATCACTTTTTTCTTGCTGCTTTCAGATTCTATTTTTATTTTTGGTATTTGACATTGTGATTAGTAGTATGTATCTGGGAGTAAGGCTATTAGGATTTGTTCTGTTTGAAGTATATTGCTCTTCTTGGATGTGTATATTTATGTCTTCCATAAGATTCGGGAATATTTGGGCTATTATTTCCTCCAATATTTTGTCTTCCCCTTTTCCCTTCTCTTCTTCTTCCGGAACATCCACAATATGTATGTTTGTATACTTTGTGCTGTCATTCAAAATCCTGAGACTCTGCTGAATTTTATCCATTCTCTTCTCTATCTGTTCTCTGTCTGTAAGATTTTGATTGTCCCGTCTCCTAGTTCACTGATTCTTTTTTCTGCTAGTTCAAATCTGCTGTTTTCTCTAGTGTATTTTTCATCTGTTCTATTGTGCCTTTTGTTCCCATAATTTGTATGTTTCTTTCTATACTTTCAAATTCTTATGCTCACCCAGTGTTTTCTTAATATCCTTTATTTCTTTAGTCATATTTTCCTTCACCTCCTTGAACTGATTTAGGAGATTTGTTTGAATATCTTTTATTAGTTTTTCCAAATTCTATGTCTCCTCTGAAACGTTAAGTTGTTCCTTTTACTGAGCCATATCTTCTTGTTTCTTAGTATGGCTTGTGGTTTTTTGCTGATGTCTAGACATCTGATCATCTTAATGAGTTTACTCTGGGGGTCAGTTTCTCTCTCTTACTTAGGGATTCATTACTGATTGGTTTTGTGTTAAGGCTCTTCTTTGACTCTCGATTCAACTTATTCTAGACTTTTAGAATTGTCCATGTTTAACTGATCATATTTTTTTCAGTTATTCTTCGTTTGATTCTTGCCCTGCTTATCCAGTACAATTTTGAGGATTACACTATTTGTGCAATTGTTTCACTTCCAGTAGAAAGCATCACTGAAATCTTGATCAGTTCTGGTTTTGTTCTGGTTTTGTTTGTTTGTTTTTTTCTTTTTTGGTAACTCTATAGTTTTTGTTTTGTTTTTTAAACACTCCTTTCATTGAAGCTAACTGTTTTTATGTGGAGGGCAATTTCTGGGAAGAGAGTCACCCCAGAAAGGACTTCACCAAGTCAGTATTTTCCAGCCCAAACAGGGCCAAACACACACGAAGGGGGCAAAGAACAGCTCCAAAAGCCCTGTTGAAAGATCCCAAAAGACTTTTTGACAAGTCCCTGAAGCTGTGCTTTATGGGCTGCCCATCAGATGATGCCCTTCAGCAAACTATTCCCCACAACCCTAAGTATGCACTGTGTTTTCAAACCTCCACCACCTACACACATCTCTGTTGGGGATAGGATTGAAATACAACATGACACACATACACACACACATTACTAAAATTCCAGTAATAGTGAAATTTCCATTATTTTATTAATAATCACTTATGAACATCTAAAATACCATACATATACAACATAACATGTATCAATGATTGTAAATCCTGAAGTGCCTTCTGAAGCACAATGGCTGTGAATTTCAGTATTCATATTAGTATACTTTACAGGAAATTAAATCTCTTGAAAATCAAGAGAGGTCTATATGGTATCTGTGCTGCAACCTATGGCCTTTCTGTCCAGCGTGTAATCCCCAGGAATAAGACAATCTCTAGGACCAAGTAACAAGACGCCTCTAAGCTGGCCCTGCAGAGCCCACTACATTTACTACAGTTTTTTTGTGATTCATCATAATTGATGGAGCAAACCTCCTGTTGTTGCTGATCTCCCTAACACCACTTCTGTGTCCCCTTTCCAGACCCACCAGGGTAATCTACCATCCATGAGGTGTGCAGTAAAGGATGCCACTCAGTCTAGTACCCTACAATAGCATATACAAAACATTTCACTCACCACGAACCAAGTGTGGATTATTTCACCAAACTGTCACAACAATCCCATGAGTTAGTACCTGCATTACCCCATTTTATAATGAAACAACTGAGGCTGAAAGAAGGTAAACAACTTTCATCAAACCAACTACTAGTAACAACAGATCCAGAATATTTTTACCCAAGACATCTGTGTGAGGACTTTATTGCCTAAATCTCAATCCAGACACTGAGATTCCTTGTTTACTCCTCTTAAATCATGCTCCCTGTTATCTATGCTTCCTGAGGATGCAAACTTGGTTTCATTCCCTTGTACCCTTTTCCGAGATCACTACATGTCCTTCCATCCAAAGCCAACTATTCTAGCCAATACTTCACAGAGCTTTCATCTTATCTCTCATCTCTGTTTAGGCAAAAGATGTTACCTTCAATGTGCTACTTTTATTTTAAACAAATGTTAAATCCTTTGATTTTCAGGAAGCTAACAGTTACTCTACAGAGGCAGAAGTGATGTTAACAGGATATATATGTGTATGTGTGTGTATACATACACACACACACACATGTCACCATGGTCAGTAGGGAAGATAAAAATCAATAAAACCTATTAATTCTGGAACTACAACTGAGGAAAAAGAATTCTACCTCAAATCTATTCACTCTTCTGATCCTATAGTCTTATTGCCATACAGCTATTACCATAAATATTCAGAATATATGTGACTTGTTATACAAGTTTCTTTCCATTCAGATAAAAATGTATTTTATTTTGAACAGGAAATACTGTTTTCATGTCAGGGTATATTAAAACCTAGAATTTTCTTTTTAAGTTGGGCTTTGAGATAAGGAGTTAGTTCCCTGTAAAATAGCAAGATACAATTAATAGGCTTGTTTTTAAAAAAGACACAGAGTTAGCTGAGTAGAGATTATATGAAATCTACTATGTTTCACAGATTTGTACTAAAATATTTACCGGCATAGTCGGACTTGATTTTTATCTTCTTATCCCCAAACAGTTGGTTAGGCCAAATATTTCATAGATCAGCGTGTAGTTTTGGTGACCAAGAGACACTAGGACTCAGAACTGACATATCTTTCCAGTTGTTGATTAATCACATAAATCTAAGTATATCTGTGTCCTGGACTTCAGCTTCATTCCCTGAAAAGGGGTGGTCCTGAGGATTCGTTTTTGTCACAGCGAATGGCTGCATACATTTGGGGCTACACTTGGTCCCATATTATATACATTTCACCAGCCCTATTTTCAGCTTTCACTTTAGCTTGCTGAGTAGTAAGCCGCCAATCACATTAATTTTTATGAAATTTCAACACCGCTTAAAAGAAAATCAGTCCTTAAGGCACAAGCTAATGTTCTGTAATAGTTCTGTCTGGTTCTATTTTATTAGAGAATGAACTGGGAAAACTATCATCAATAATAAATTATGGTCTATTTGGTTCATAGGAGGTAGCAGGAGAGAGGCTAATGGTGACAATCAACACTGAGCCAGAAAGACAAAGCTGAAACCTGGAGCAAGGGGGCAGGAGTTCTACAGCTTGTGTGAAAACACAGATGTGACTCTAAATGAACATGAGAATAGCAGACTATAGTCATCAAAGTCTGAACAGGGCAAGTGATGGGTGATGTGAAGTATAAGAGCACCCCCCCGTGATTAAGTCAAATACAGGATTTGTGGTCCGGGGACAAGATAAGAATCATCTGGAGCAATATCAAGACGTGGTACTGGCACCTCATTTGGCGGACTGCATGCAAACTGTATCCACCCTTAAACAAAGTTCTCAAATCCTAGCTTCATAAAACTGGTTCAGCTATGGTTATTGAGCAGCATTTGAGTTCAGCTATGGTTATTGAGCAGCTCATCTCTGTTCATGAGCACAAAGAACAAAGTTTTTCAATAAGAACCTGCATGGTCCACTCCATAAATTACCCTTCAGCTCACCACCTTCTGCCCAACTTTTCCATTAAATCCACAACAATAATATTTATAAATTGGCAATTATCTTCATTCCTTCTCGCTGACACTCCATTCAGTTAATCTGGTTTAGGTCTGAGACATATATATATACATATACATATAAATATATACACACATATACACACACACTATATATATATACATATACACACATACACATACAATATACTATATATACATATATACATATATATATAGATATATATACACACACACTAGCTAAAATAAATTCACTCAAACATAACTAAGATGAGCTCAAAATCACACAAATGATTTTTATATAGAGCGTTATTTACAGGTCAAATTCAAAATTGGTTCTATACCAATTATGAACCAATTATTACAAATACTTCCAAAACAACTATAAAAGAAATCGAAAGCCAAGTGCTTAATTAAAATAGGGTTTACTTTAGAGAAGGCAAAGATTATCATTGTAAATCTCTATCACATCAAGCCATATATAATAGCTTAGATCATACGTGGAAAAGAAACACAAAATGTAAGGGAAAACCTTATGACAAGGAGTTAAGGGAAGAATTTAGCAATTCTAGCTTTACCCATCTACATCCAAATATGAATATATACTATACTCGTTCTTTTGGTTTATTAAATATGGATGCTTATACTGTCTCTGCTGGGAACAGAAATCTTGTGAATGCAAATACCAGATCTAACAAAGTATGTCTCCCTTTAACTGTAGTCAACTCACTCTATATACATGTTTTTAAGGCAAGAATATGTGAATTAAGCAAATTGATTCCTCCTCCTTCAATCATCAGAAAGTTGAATACTAAGTACCAAATGCATAAGATATAACCCCAAGAATAGCTGTTAAAAGATCCCACGCTACACAGACTAATTTAACTTACAATTATCTCAAGCTTCTTTTTTTAATGTTTCCTCTTAACATCTACAATAGCAAAATATCTGTCCACTTAAAAAGTTTGCAAGAGAAGGCTCCAGTTCACTTATTAGGGACAATCATTACTCCTCTGAACCTGTGAGAGATTTGGGGCAGGCAGGGAAGGGGAAGGGCACTCATCTTCTGTATCCTCTCCAAGAAGTAACTCAAGCAAGTGGGGTGGGAATTGGCTAATGAGAAACAATTACCCAAAAAAACTTGGGAAACTGGTAAACTAAACTCAGTAATGAATCCATTATCACAAAACCATTTATGAGGCAATGATAGCTGTCTGTCTCCAATTCACCCAGCTCTACCCAACTAGCCTTACCAAGATAAGGTATCTGAAGGTGCTGAACATATTGCCTGACCTGTGCTAGACACACGATGCTGTTCTTTCATTCATTTCAAACATTCATTCATTCTGTCATCCCTCTAGAACTAATCAAGCCCAAGAAGACATTGTAGGTGCACTAAGAATCTAATTGAAAGTTAGCCTTATTGCTGGGTAGACTCTGTCCTGTGGGCTCTAAGACCATGTCCTTTAATAAGATCCTGCTTTACAAAATGAAAGTTATGGTCTCATGTCTTGACCACTGTCTTAACAATGTGACCCAGATGCTCTTCAGCATCCTGGGCCTTGCTCTCCACAGTTCTCTTCACTCCAGTTTCAGCTTCTGAGGTACAATCCTTTCACCTGCGTCCCGGCTGGAGCGTGTTAAATCTTCTTAAAACCCCCTGCCTGCCCTCTGCTGTTGATATCCTGCCATGAATATCTGCTCAACAGTCAGTTTTAACATTGATGAACTGTCCTAGACTGATACTACTTATGCATTTTCTGAATTATGGCATCTACATATACTTTATATTTAGTTGCATCCAGAGAATTTCTATGGGTTTACTTGGCCCTAAATGTCTATATTAAGTTCTCTATGTCTTGTTTTCCTTATCCATAACAGGAATAATGTTAGTATCCACCAAAGAAGATATTGAGAAGATTAAAAGAGAAAGAAAAACAGAGAGAGAGATATAGTTGTATCTTACGGATTTAGAATGGAGGTACCTGGCAGATAAAGCATACCATATAAGTATTACTGTTGATTTTATTATTGTTTTTTACTTCTTGCGCTAAATTGTAGCATCCTTAAAGATGGTGACTGTGTCTCTTTGATTCTTAGAAACCTTCCTTACCTACTTGGTGATTTACATATCTCAGGCAATGAGTGACTTTCAAATAAAATTCAATTACGAGTACTTTACAAAGATATTTAGTAATATTATGATGCCTATCATATAGTTGTGGAAAGTAAGTGAGACCATGGAATTCAAATTGCTTACTTAAGAACATAAAGTCACTAACAAGGACATGAACGCAAAACAATCATAACCCACTGATTCCATGTACCATCCTCATGCCACACTGCTTTCCTGACATGAGAACTAATGCATTTACTCTAACATTACATTTTCTGTAAATCTACTTTGCCTTAGGCAGAAATAGGGCATTCTTCATTCATTCACATATTTCTTGAGTAGTCCTGTGCCAGATGGCGCTCTAGGTGCTAGGAGTCTACAGTAAAGCACATGGACAAAAAAAGCATTTCCTCAAGGAGCCTAATTTTGGGGGAGGGGGATAATGACACACAAAATATCCTTTTTTATGCAATAGTGATGAGTGTGTAATATAACATTGAGGGATGCTCTATCATATTCCCTATAATGGGAATGTCAGCTTCTTCCCCATTTATTCAAATTCCCTTCAGGAGGCCCCAGGACTAGTTTTCTCCAAACTTGGCCAGGAAAGGGAAATGTATTGATATTTTGAGAGTGGATATGATATTGTTATTTTGCTGTCAATACCTCTGCCAGAACTTTATAACCTTCAACCCACCTTGGAAAAGAAACCCACTTAAGCGGCCCTAGGACAGTGAAGCTTGGAAAAGGCATTATTTCTACCAGCCACAGGTAGAAAAGCAAATGGTCCCAACCCTGACACAGGTTCCACCTAAAATACAACCACAAGATAAACAGAGTTAAACTTGGTACCAAGAAAGAATTTTCTTTCTGCAAATAGAAGATATATGATGCTAGATTATGTGCTTTAAGATTCCAGGGAATATTTTAGAGAACAAGATGTTTGCAGCCATCAATTTCACTTTGAGGTTTTGTGGTCCCTTTAACGTTTTATGATCTTTCACAAATCCAACAGTTAATGAATAATGCCTTTTAAAGCAAATTAATGTCAATATAAGTATAAATGAGTCAGACCTATGAGTCTCTGAGCATTATGTTTCATCATGCTGACAAAACCAAGCCTGTGTAGAGTAGTTTTAACACTCTGGCTCTTTGAATAAACCTGCTGAAGAAATATTCTACTTAATGACATTAATTATCTTGAGGTTAGGTTTGGATAAGATGTTTTTTCATAAAGCAATTGAATTTTTTAAAAAAACTCACAAAAGACAAGAAATATCAACCGAAATCAATCAATAAAGTTCTTTTATTCCCAAATTACTATATTAAATCTGAATTGAGGAACAGGGTAGCTATTGATCCACTCTTCATCAGTCTCCATGTCTCTTTCACACTCTTCAATAGGAAATTACTCTTCAGTCATAATACTTAATAATCAATTTGTCTAACCAAATGGCCTATTAAGAATACCTACACTCTCTCTCTGGGATAGCCCCTGCTAGAAATGACATATTGAATAGTTTAGGATTCATTGCCCTTATTTAAACTTTGTGGAAATAATAATACTACAGTAAATAATATCAGGTTTCAGACATGAGTCCATACATCAAAGAATATTACACATATTTAGTATCGAAGGTCTTTCCAATACTAAACCCCTGGAGGTTTGCAGGAGGCCAAGGTGATAAAGATAATTAGAATGCAAATTCATTTATTGATTAACTGCATCAAACCAATCCATGAGTAGCTACTGATTTCTTTTAACATTTGCATTTTCTACCACAATGCCAGATATCCATTAAATATTAATCAGAATCTCCTTTCAATGTTCTCGGTCCAAGTTGAGCATGACTCTGACATTTTATGAAAAAAAATTTGTCCCATTCAGGCTTCTGAGTTTAGAAACAGAATACCCCACACTAAAGGAACAAAATTTGCAACAAAATGCTAACTGAGGCAAGTTATTATTTTATGTAGATGTATATATCAAGCACAAACACCCAGGAACATGGTAAATACCACATACGCATTTACCAAGATAGTTAAGGAAATAATAAAATAAAAATAACTTATATTCTCCTGACCAAGAGAAAAAGAGATCCCATCCACAACCTTTTTAAACTAGACTTTGGCCTCTGTTACCCTTGGAAAAAATGAGGCCAAGTCAACATGTAAAAAAGAAACAGAAGAAGCTAAATCTTCACTGCTGAGCATCTAAGGAAATGGGTTATTGAGGTTAAATATGACTTAAAACTTAACTTTTATATAAAGGATAAGTCAACTCACTCTATTGGGGGATGGCCCTGCAAGTCCCCCTTGGCGTGGTACTGTTCATGTTGCTTGGAAAAGTTCAGCATCCAAGCCCATGGTGTGCCAAACTATCTTCTACTGGGCAGACATAGGTTGTGTTTTCCATGTTATTTCTACCAGCCCCATTTCCTGGGAACTCAGCTCCACCCTCTCTTGCCAGTCTTGAGGAAGATTCTTATAGCAATGCCATATCTACCAGTCATTCTCATCTTCACCAACATTCCTCTTACCTTCTTTGCCCTTTAGTTTCTTGGGTGGGATCTTCCCTGAAAAGCCTAAAGCCTGACCTGGAAGTGGACCATATCTGCCATGCCTCCACTCAGAGCAGGACTGGCAAGTTGTGTGGCTCAGTGTTCTTTCAATACCCTGAGTCTCAGCTTCCCTTTAACTCCCTAGCACCAGTACTTTGTCCTCCTTTCTATCAGCATGCTACAAGGCAGACAGCGAATCCTAACCCCCTGGATGTACTGATGTCTCCAGAATGACCCTTAAAACTTTCCCTAACATCTTGTCTCTTCTTCTTCCCCTCTCCCCACATCAGTGATACAATGGGCATCCATTCTTCTCTGCTCTCTTTAGCAAAGTAGGCCCTCTTCAGAACTAGCTGCTCCCTGCAGCCTCCTATCCTTTACTAGAGAAGACTCGGGCTTGCCATAACATGAGATTAGGATGACCTGGGTAGAATTCTCCTAGCACAGTAGAAGCAAAATAAAGAAAGTCAAAGCTGAGGGTACACCCACTATGCAAATCATTTTTACTATCACTTTTATTAAGAAATATTTCAGAAGTAAAAGAATATGAGAATATGTGAAGTTATAAAGAATAATGATAAAATGATTATGTTCCCACAACTCAGCTTTAGAAAGAGAACATGCCAATAATTAGTAGATTCTTCCTCAAACATACATCTCCCTAACTCTCCCAAAATAGAGCATTACCTTGAATTAACTCTTCATCAAGCCCATGTGTGGACAAAGATAACAGTCTCCCATAAATTTGGTGGTGTCTCTTTCCTGGTTCTAGCTATTTACCATATTTCCCTTTACTTCTTACTTAATGGGAAACTCACAGCCAGAGCCAAGACTCAGTCATGGAAACTGTTTAAGTATCTCATGAGCTTGATTTCTTATCCCTATGCATTTTATTAACCTTCATGTGTATATGTGTCCTTGACTGAGTCTTCATTAAAGGTGTGAATCACGCAAGCAATCAAAGTCATTCAAAAATGCTCACCCAAAGCCTAAATCAAACTCCAGCTACTAAAAGTCAGAGTTCAAGGACAGCAGGTAAAACAGACGGGCATTCACACAGCCTCAGCTCCTTCTGCTGGGCCTTCCAGGACTGCTGAGGCTAGAAAATGTAAAGCTCATCTTCTGAACGCTCTTAAAACTGAATTCTTGATGTGATTTGGTTTCCTCCAAGTAGGCTTGCATGCGACTTGATTCAAAGCTGAGTTAAGAAGCAACCGTGCATGCCATCCCTTTTATTTGGGGATTTAAGGGGCGGGTATCAACGGAGCAGGCAGGTTGAGTCCATGTAGCTGGCCAACCTGACAGCTTCCTGATCTCTAGAAAGTGGCTAAAATGATGTGACACTAAGGTCAGAAATTGGGATACTGGCTTCCTAATTCTTCAAGTTTCCTGAACATGGTAAAGCAAGTAACCCCTCAGCGGTCAGTTCTGTGGAGTTTTTAGGAGTCATTCCTTATAGTCAAGCTAAGAACCTGCTCTGGTTATTTCAATGATTTTTTAAACCATTTAACCCCCTGTATTAAATCCCTTTCTGCTGAAAATGACAGCATTTTCTGTTGCCCACAACTTAATTTCAGCTGAAATATGGAGTAAAGAGAAAGTGAGTTTGGTGGAGAAAAGCTTAAATCAAAAAAGAACACTACTTGTTTTTATCAAGGAAATGAGAAAAATCACATATTTATTTTTAAACTACTTATTTTTAAAGTTATTTAATAATGTTTATACTATTATTAATAATAACCATTTATTGAGAATGGTCATGTAATACTGCTTTTGTTATTAAAAAATATATTTGTTACAATAACGATTTGTTCAGCAACCATTTTGTATCAGGCACGATATTACATATTTTATGTACATGAATTAATCCTCACAATCCCATGAGATACAAACTATTACTGATACCCATTCTATAGATGAGAATGATGGAGCTGAGAGGTTCTTACAGACATGTGATTGTGGTAGATGTAGAATGTGATACTATCTGTCAGCCTCCAAAGCTCACCTCTTAAAGTCCTTATTATATCACCTCTTTATGCTTACGAAACTCCATTACATGAAGCACGAAAAGGCAATAAGCATTGATAATACTTAATTTTTCTTTAAATACTTTCTTGTGTGATGTCCTTGCCCCACTTACAAATACTTCAGATTATTTTGGGTCGATTCTATTTAACCGCCTTAAGGAAATGCTCTCAAAGTGCTGATGGAATTGAACTATTACGATACAAAATCTTATAGCCCCAAGCAAGAATCTCTCTAAAATTAAAGCCAGATTTTGCTTACAGTTTAATAGTCTTGTTCATCAATTATATAGTGATACAGCTTTTACAGAGTTTTAATTCTGAATTTATATTCCAGTAATGTCAGTCTGGAGGCATACTACTACTAGCTTTTCTGTATGCCAACTTTTCTGAGCACATATAAATGTTTATTTTCTTTAAGCAGTATATTTCAGAGGTAAAATGTATTTTAAATGCCTTAATCTATGCATAGCCATCATAAAACTTCTCTGGCATAGCCTTCTCTTACAGTTAACCAAATTACATTTGGGTATTTGAAGCAAATGAGGATATAACAAAGTGATTGGGGTGGACGAAATTATGAACTGTGTTCTGTTTATGGAACATTTTTACAATTGCATCAGTTGACAACCATGCTTGGAGAAACAGTTGAAGAAGCAAGTAAAATCAGTCACTCAATTGTTTATAAGCAAAAGGGAAATAAAAGGGTGTTAATCTTCAAGATAAAAGTACGGAGTCAAGAATGAGGTTTATTAAAAAAAAAATTCTTGTTAAAAAAGCCCTTGAAAGAATGTAAAAGACAACACAAGTTATGATGACTGTTAGGAAAGTGAATTTGTCATCCTAGCTTTGGAAATCTCTTTAACGTCTTTCTTTCTTTCTGTATCTCTCTCTCTACACAAAGTTTCTGTCACCTTGGGTGGATTTTCCTCAATGTACATTTGGGAAGCTATGACTAAGCATTGGCCAATGTCATATGCTGAATCGACTTGCGCAGAGAGAGGCAGATACTCAGAGCAGCTGGTGCTGAAACACAGTAGGAAGGTGCCTGCCACAGGCCTCCCTGTTGTTCAAAACAGGGACACCATGCAGAGGTTTTAACGTAAGCCCCAAATCAATAATCCCAAAGGGAGATGCTCTGAACTGCCTTCCTGATTGCACTGAGCTGCTTCTCACCTGGACCACACAGCATGTGGCAGGTGCAATGATTTTCAGCCCCAGCTTCATGTTAAAACCACTTGGAGGTGATTTGAAAATGTTATGGGTGACCGGGTTCCAGCCAAATTAGTTAAATTGGAATCTATGGGAGGGGAGAGTGGCCCCAAGGTACCTGTATTTTTAAAAGCTCACCAGGTAACTCTAAGGTGTTGTGAGAATTGAGAATTAGATTCAGGGTGAGTCTAACCAGAAATTAGTTAGAGATGGTTAAAATTCTCTCCTGAGTAATACAGAGACCAGGTAGTATCATATAAAATTAACACAACACTCTGCTTATGAATAGTTGAAAATATTTTATATCAACACATATGTCTGTGTTCTACAGTGTACATGCAAGAAGCTTAGACACTGAACACTTAGAAACCTACAGGAGATTAGAAGTGGGATTTGGTATCAGCAAAGCCAAGGCAAAGTGCATCCAAGTTCAGTGAAGTTATCCTCTAATTTCACGTGTAATAGTGCCGAGTTCCTAAGGTAATTATTTTTCTATTACACATAACCCCATTATATTGTAGCTCTCATTTTAAGCCAATAGACAACTGAGTTTTGAAATCCAGATGTGGGGTTTTTCACCATCTTAGCTAGCACTATCCGTTTTGTGTACCTTCAAAAGAAAACTATGGTCTCCCAAAAAACAGGTTAAGGGGGCCTGCTAAATTTGTAGCAAAGTCAAGTAGCAGAAGATTCATCTGAGCCCACAAACATTTCCTATTGCTTCCGTGCAATCAGCTCCAGACTCAATATAAGGAACAAAATGGACTGGCTTGTTGCCTCTAGGCTGGACCTGATAAATCCTTGCATAGAGGTATTTCAGAAACTGATCAACAAATAATGCGAACTACAGACCTCTTGTTTCTGTAAGGGGCCTTTCCTGTTCAGTTTCATTTCCTCCACTGATCCAGCACTTGCTCTCTCCTTTTGGGAGCTCCTGCACTTACATATGGGCTAGACAAGGAGCCAGTGTTTATGGTTGCCTTCTCCATTCAATGAAATTGGCAGTGGCCAATCTCTCTTCTGCTGCTAAGACCAACTGAAGAGTCCAAAGCATTGAGTTTTCCCCAAGGGGAAAAGCTGGTGCCTCATGGAAGCATTATGGTCCTTCCTGTTACTAAAATAATTTTTAGTATCCAAGAGAGTGAAGCTCAAACACAAGACCATCATCAAAGAATCAGAAGAGCCTTAGACACCTATAACTATTTTTTTAATGTCAACAGTATACTTTATTGAGTTATAATTTATTCAGATTGCATTTGCTAAGTAGCTGACATACTGCTACCTCAATGCCAAAATATATAAAAGACGGGAGAGAAATGAATGAGTGCAAAGGTGCTATGTCATGATCTATGAGTCATGAAAAGAAGGCAGAATCTCACCCTTCAATCAGCCCCAACCAAAGTACAGTTATCAGTGAGTTTCTTTGTTGCTTCTTTAACACAAAATAAGAGCTAAAAGAGCAAAAAAAGGAATCCTTAATTCAGATATTAATATAAAATTTTCAAATATGTGACTCAATCAGTCAGATTTATAGAAATGACCTGGGATAAATTTTATTATATATGCTTGAAGCAGCTGTCTAAGAACAGACATTTCTTTATGTTGTGGGGCAGGTGGGATGGGGAGGGAATTGGAGGAAACTGAGAGGAGGAATGGGAGGGAGTTAAAAGAAGGAAGTAACCATAACCAGAGACAAGAGCAAATAAATGTTCTTTGCATTGAACCTCACCTTTAAATTATTTGTGGCAAGGGAAGAGACTAGTGATGGGATAATCATCCAAAGTGATTACGTTTTTCAGCTTTTTTGATTTGATGGTCTCATGACTCATATTTAAAAGGAAATAGTAAAGTGAGACAAAAGGCTGGAATATGGTGCAGTTTTTCTCTTCTGTCTCTTTATTCATAATATTAGATAAGGAAATTTGTGGACTTCTTCACAGAAGAATGTAAGGATCCCTGTCATGAAATACCAAGATAAATGGCCAATCCATTTATTTGCTATGGTCTCAGGCACTGTAACTCGTCCTTCAAACAAATCGTTTCATTATTCCTTACAGTTCAGAGAGCCTGTCCTTTGTCTTGAGTTCCAGAGCTGGTAGGTAGCTATGATTTTAACTCAGGTCTTGCCCCCAAACCCATGCTCTTGTCACTGTATGAACAGTTCTCCACCTTTTCCTGCAACAATATGCTTCACAGATAACGTTCACAGGTATTACATGTTTCCAAGGGCCAACCCCAGGTTGAGAGTATGATGGTAGAGGTGAAGAGCTCAGTCAGACTGGCTGGGTTCATAATCCAGGTCTACTGCTTCCTGACTATGTAGTCCCAGGCACATTAACTAATCTCTAGGCCCCAGAAAACTCAACCGTACAATGGCGATAATAATATCTACTCAAAGAGTTGTTCTAAGGATTAAATGAATTGTCATATACAGTTCTTAGACAGGAAAAATCCGACCATATAAACACTGTATAAGTATTTATTCTCATTATACATGTTTCCCAGGACAGTAGATTTCACTGCACAGTCCATTCTTGTCTACTCGAGAAAGCATATTTTGATAAGCAAAAGAATAACAGTGAACCTTAAATGTAATTTGTAAAATAAATCCTTCACAAAATTTGATACATAATTATCAGTAACAAAGACTTTTGACATGCCTTGCTGCTGATCTTGAACAACTGTTTGGAAAATGCCACGCTTCTGCTCCACCAACAACAGGATTTACCAAAGCTAGGCTATTTGTAGATTTTTAAAAACCTGGTGGTAAAAAGCAAATCAGTCAGGCAATAAATCATTACTATGCCATAAAAGATAGCCCCCAAATTTTCACTCTACTCCAAGAATGCAGGGGCCTAATTTACATGTTTGTAGAGGAAACTTGATTAGATGTAGGTGGGAAGGAGTGTAATTAGTTGAGGATAAGTGACTTTCACTATAGAAACTAAGAGACACATATGTGTGGGATCAGATTCATTACTACTGAGACTGGAGCTGAAGAAGAACTTTAAAATGAGCCTCACCGCTAAGTGGAATCCAAGAAATAAAGGTTTCTAGCACTCACCACCTCATCATTAGTTTTGGTCATTATTAGTTTTTTTCCTAGAGTATATCAATACTTATAGCTGAAATGACTCCTATCCAACCATGGGGAAAATAGTTAACTAAATTATTTACTTTAAAACAACAATATTTATTGAGTGTCTATCATATGTGAGGCACTAGTTGAGACTCTGGTTCATCCATACAATAATATTCCATGAAGCCTTTAAAAGAATCAGGAAAATCTGTATGTGGTGTTCAGGAAAAATTCTAAGAAAAATGCAAAGAATATCATTGGCATGTATATTACATTTTGTTTTAAAAATTATATATATAGGCATTCATCTGTACATGTTATTACATGGAAAGCTTTTGGTACAACTCACAAGGAGCCACTGAAAATCTCCAGGGAGTGGGTGTTTCTGAGACAGAAGAGAGACTTAATTATCACCACAGTGTCTGCATTTTTTTTTATCATTTACATGTTATATTCATCATTAAAAGGGAAATGTTTAAGGCACTAAGCACATTTTCTAGAGCAGAAAACAAGATAATATTTTCAGTAAAAATGAAGATCAGATTTCAAAAACCATGAGGTTTTATAATTTTACAGAATATTCAAATATTTTAAACATTAGGACTACAGAATTTAAAATACAGATTAGTATAATTAGACCTTTACCTCTTATAGGTATGGTAAACTTGAAAGTTACACCTGTCAGCACTCCACCCGCTCCCCAACTTCCTGTATGCTACACGCATACTCCATGCCCTGAGTACCTTAAGTTTCTTTCTTCCTGCCCACCCCAGACCACCCCCATGCAAGGCTGCTATTCCTCTTAAATGTTCTCTAATGTGGAGTACAAGTGTATCTGCTCATTGAAGTTTATGAGCAGAATATTGTTTTATATTCAAGGTAGATGAATAGGATATACTACATTTATCCTACACTCATGCCTGAGTGCACACACACACAATTACACACGGACATATAGTTTGAAATCTACATTTTTCAATTGTGTGTCCTCATGTGTTTTCTTTTTTAGTGAGTCATTCAGTAGCCCATGATATTAAACGTTTCCCTACGTGAGGCGCTATATATAGTGATTTATAATGCAAACATTCAAACCTATTTATGGTATTTAATGCAAATAAACTAGAGTATGTGAGAACCCCTCACTCAGACCCTTGCACATAGCAGTCACTCACTAAATATTTGTGGAATGTGGAATATTGTTGAATACATATATTGCTTGTGAATGCAAACCTATGGACAATTTAGAAAAAAAAACTCTAAAAGATAGAGCTATGTTAGAAAACTAAAAAGTTGAATGGTTTAATAGATGTTTTGTTCTTTGATTAGATAAGACCGTGAAATGAATCAATAAAGTAATTTCAATTCATTAAAATAATTAAAAACAAGTACAGGAGCAATACGTAAGTATTTACTTCTAGAAGTGATACTAAAATATATTTTGAAATGGAAGGGCAGTTTCTAATTCAGTTTCCAGAACTAAAGAACCTTATGCTTTTTAAAAGCAATTATCATATTAGAAGAAATCTTCTATCAAGGGTTGTTATGCCAAGCATAGTCAATGGGGCCCATTATGTTAAACAAGTTTCTAACAGTTTTAGGATAACCCTTAAGAGACTCCAGGAGACTCCATATCCTTATATATGCTTGTTCCATAATGCTAAGGCATGACAAGATGTGGGACTCCCCCAATTTAAGAACAGCTTTACACAGATGCCAAATTATATGCACATTTCTGCTGTAAGTACACTAATTTTAAAAATGATGCAATTTTTTAAAATGTGTTTATGGTATATACTTCTAAGGCTCTGAATCTTAGTTCATTAACATTTTATTGATAACCAGAATGCAGACAATGAAATGGTAACTAGCGTAATCCCTGTCATTTATTCCAAGGGCACCTTTCTCTGCAGCATTAAAGTTATGAAACTTGGGCTAAAAGTAATTAAAACAGTGCTATGGGAGAACCAAACAAGAAGCCAGTTCCAGGAATCCCTTGCCCCAAAGCTTCATTACCTCTTCACGTCTGACAGACTGATCAGTATGTGTCTTGGGGAAGGCCTATTGGGACTTATTCTGATTGGAGTTCTTTGGGCTTCTCTGACTTGTATGTTTATGTCTTTTATGAGGGTTGGGAAGTTTTCCTCATTATATCCTCAACTATTCCTCCTAGCCCTTTACTTCTCTCTTCTCCTTCTGGAACACCCATGATTCATTTATTTGTGGACTTTGTTTTATCTATCATTTCCCTGAGATCCAATTCAAATTTTTCCATCTTTTTTCCTATCTGTTGTTTTGAGTGTTTGAACTCAGTTATCCTGTCCTCTCTATCACTTATTCTTTCTTCTGTCTCTTCAACTCTGCTGTTGTGTGCCTCTAGTATGTTTTTTTATTTGGTCCATAGTCTTTAATCTCTGTGATATCTGCTATTTTTTCCATTTATTCTTTAAAAATTCCTCTTTATGTTCTTCTACTCTCTTCTTGATCTCCTTTATGCTATTAGCCATTAGACTTATTTTATTAAGTAGAGTTATATAAACATCTTTGGTTAGTTGTTCCAGAGTCTGTGTCTCCTCTGGAGTTTTAATTTGGTCATTAGGCTGGGCTATATCTGTCTGCATTCTGATATGCATTGTGATCTTCTGTTGTTTTCGTCACACATAAATATCTTCATTGATTTACTTTGGGAGTTGATTTCCTTCAGTAGTCTAAAGCCTTGTGTTGGCGGGGCAGATGTGTAGCAGGATGCAGGGTATGGGGCAGGGCACAACAGTGTGGTGGTGCATTGCAGCACAGGTATAGGTGCAGGTTGGGTATGTTACACTGGTGCTTGTGAACGTGGGCGCCCAGGGGCCAGGGAAGATATAGCTGTGCGGGTCTGCGGGGTGTAATCCTGGTGTGCGCTGGTCTAGGGCACAGGGCCCTTTGTGTGCATGTGCAGAGCTGTGGCAGCAGGTCGATGTTATGCCTTCATGGGCTGGGAGTGAATGTGACCCGGCTGCGCAGGTCAGTGCTTTCTCAGAGCTGAGAAGCACGACAGAAGGCTGTGCAAATGCGCGGGTCTAGGAATGCCATAAACTGATGTTCCCAGAGCTGAAGGCGGGCAGGGTAAGGCTGTGTGAGACTATGGAGGTGGGTAGCCTGGGTATGGAGGTTAGCACCCACAGCTTTTATGTGCTGGCGACAGCCTGCAGCGAGCAGGAGGGGGAGGTAGTGCTCGGGAGGGGTGCAAGAGAGGTGGGTTGGGCTGCACTTGGGGTGTGGGTGTGGGGCACGTAGGTGCGCTGGGGGTTGGTGGGCGAGGGCACTTAGAGCACAGGGAGTGGGGCAGGTGATGGGGTTCAAGTGTGTGGGCTTTGGGGTGGGTCGCAGGTCGTGGGGCTGCTCTGATGAGGGCGGCACATTCAAGAATGCAGCTTGGCTTACTTCCTAGTCCCCATCTCCCCACTCTTGGGGGCTCCACACTTCCACGTTAGGCTCCAGTTTTCCGCCTCTCAGCTCCCCAGCCCCCTGCAACCAGGGCCGCCCTGTGTGGTACAAAAGGCTCTCCCAGGTCAGCTGCACTCTGGAATCCCATTGCCTCCTATTTATCACGGTCTAAAAGAACCATGAAGCAATGGTTCAGGAAGAAAGGCCATTCCAGCAGCAACAGTTTCTGCAGGGCTCATTACATTTGAGGATGGAATGGTGAGGGGTCAGGCAGAAAAGGTCTTTGGCCTCACCTCTCACATGGGAGGGGACTTCACTTTTCATAAGGAATACAGGAGGGAGTACCATAGGTCCCTCTTCTCACCCACAGGAGGACATAAGAGCTGTCCTGGAGCCCTGATACTATGAGTCAGACACCATCTGTTGTGGGAGTTAATGTTCTATAAATCAGCAATCTTTAAACTTCTTTGCTTTCTGAACCCTTAAAATAATTTTGAAAAATTATATGCTTCATGCATTTTTTTTTTTTTTAACATGGGCAGGCACTGGGAATTAAACCCAGGTCTCTGGCATGGTAGGCAGGAATTATGCCTGCTGAGCCACTGTGGCCTGCCCTGCTTCATGCATTTTTAAGTTGACATCTAAAATTTTCCATCATAAAAAATGATATAATTTTCTAGAATACTGGAGTTATGAAATGAAACTGATGTCATTTTCAAAAATATATCCAATAAAAATTTAACATACTAGCAATTTGATACTCTCCATTATCCACTTAAAATATCACACAAACACGCTCTTCTTTAAAAAGTCAGAAATTTTACATCATTCTTTATCTTATTGAACTTGTACTTCCACTTCACTTTCTTAGCAATTTTAACAATCTTATTCTAATACATTTTATACTTGAAAGTCTCTTATTCAGCATGTAATTTTCCAGTTGTTTGAAAGTGTTGATGATGACCTCTAAGTTGTCACTTAGGGTGGAGAATTGGAATAATTCTAGACCATGTAGGTAGCAACTGTGTCCAAATTTCAACCATTTCCACATCTACAGGAAGCATATTCTGCAAATCCAAAATTAGGACACACTAGGGTAATTTTTCAGAAGCTTACAACCTCCAGATGGGTCCCTGGACCAGATAAGTCCAGGGGCCAGCCTCTCCAGAACATCAAATAGTTTCATCCCCCATCCCATATTTTTGACAGCCCCCTTCACCATGAAAAACCCAGAATGGACATAGCTCAAATATCCCTAAAGAGCAAGAGAAAGATCAAAGGTGATGGTGGAGTTATGCAGAGAAGGTTGGGTTTAACAAATGAGTACGTGTGCTGAATCGTTATACTGATATTTCTTTTAGCATCCAGTATGTAACAGAAGGTAGAAACAAAAACTTAAAATTGTGGAATTGTAACCCATACCAAATTCTGAAATCTGTTTGCAATGTACAGATTTGCAACTAATTGTTGCAATCTGCTTTGAAATGTACTGCTTTTTTGTATATATGTTATTTTTTACAAAAAAGAAAAAAAGTTGATCACGATGATAAATGCACAGCTATATGATGATACTATGAGCAAAAAAATCAAGTTTATGCAAAAAAAATTGGGGCATGGAATCCAACAAATAATACCTTTTTTTTCAGATTAAAAAGTATGTGTATGTTTTTTATGCACAGTTTTAAAGAACTAAAGACTTAATCACTTGTGGCTACATACTCAAGAAATGGCCTTTATTAAAAAGAACTAACTTACAGGAATTAGGAAACAGCCCTTAAAAGCTACTGCCAGTGGGCAATGGTGGCTCAGTGGCAGAGTTCTCGCTTGTTATGCCAGAAACCCGGGTTTGATTCCCCCATGCAAAAAAAAAAAGCCATTGCACATGATGGGACAGTAATAAGTAGCAGACACTAAAAAGTAGTACTCATGTATTTGCTTTCATCACAACCAAATTACATTGATACTGATGCCATAAAAACCCAATTTAAAGGGTTATTTCTGCCAATTATGACAAAGGTTTAAGTTTTCTTTTCTAGAGATTTTAAAGGAAAGGTTTACAGGGGGAAAACTCAAAAAGGTTCTAAAACACCACATCTATGGTCCTCTAATTACATTTCTTCCAAGGGAGAGAAGAAAAGAATTCCGGAATTCATTTATCCCAAACTTAAAGGCATCAAAAATACATATTTGAGCAAGTAAACAAGCAGGAAGGTCCAAGAGAAGGTCCAAGATACATCTCAATAAGTTCAGTTTCTAAACACTATGAAGGTGATGTCAGCAAGCAAGACATTTTGAGCCTCATGGACCCATTAACTCATATTTTACATACAAGTCTAATAATAACTCTGCTTCTCTGATTTACAGATCATAGTAGATTAAAAACAAGGAATTAGAAATGGGGTAGAAGGAAGAACAAGTTAAGTTAGGCATACAAACAGTGCCTGGGACATAGTAGATTTACTGTAAATATTTGTCCCATGAACAAATAAATAAATAACGAAATGCATCACACCTAATAGCTTTGCAGTAAAAAGCCAAAATGCATTAAATGCTAATCAAAAGATATACAGGCATGTATTGCCTTTATAAATTTCTATGTACATCAGTTATTTCCCTATCATTTGCCAATACTAATGGTACGGACAATGAGATAGTCAAATTTTATTTAGATCATTATGCTCAAGAAGACATAAAATAAATACTTTGAAGATTTTCCAATGCAAAACACTTAGTTTTGCAAGTGGCACTTGAAGTAGCAAACTTCAGCTGTTTGTAAAATTCATTAACATGGGGACTGCATTCCTAGACATTGCAAGGTAAGCAAAGTGTTTCTGGATTTAACCTCAAAAAAAAGTTTTATTTAAGGAGATATTTTATGCTCATTTACAATAAACTTCCTTATGTTGAAGGAAAGGTCTTTTTGTCCTTAACTATTCCAGGTTGGAGATTTATATGGATTGAGCCCTCTGGATAATTACTCACCAGTACATTTCATATGGTGGAGAAACAATTTAACACCTACTAAAGGACTTGCAAGCTATATTGAAATTCTTATAAGAATGGCATTTTAGAAGATGGATATGTTTCTGATTCAACCACAGTTATTAACCCAGTATCCTGAAAAAAATCAATAGCCATCTAAAACATTTAAAATTGGTTTATAGAGGTATAGAACTTGAAATTTCCAGAAGCATTCACAATTTTGTATAATTCCAAATAGTTTCTTTGTAGCTTTTGTCTTGTAAGTTATCTCAAAAAGAAGTAAGCAAGCTGAATAAACTGAGAGTAGACAGACCAAGCAGCCTGAAATCACACTCAATTTTATTGGTAGAGAGCCTTTTTTTTTTTTTACCTAATATAATGTTTGCTCATAGAATGTGTGCAATGTTCAATGCTATGTGTGTTCCATGCTTTCAATCATGTGTTCAATGCTATAAGAATCTACCTCTACCTCATTAATACCAATGATAATGACAAAAATTTATGGTGAAACTTTATAAAAATCTATTTTGGGTCATCTTCTTACATTATAATTAGCTCCTAGCACTTGTAAGTATTCAATAATTCAAAATTTTTGTTGAATGCATGATTCAATGAGTGGTTTATCTTACAGATCTCAGTGACATAATGGCAAAAGGTCTGTTTCTAACCTTAGTTATGTTATGTTCACAGCACTTCACTGACACAGCTCCATTGTCAATTCCTCAACACCACCAGCACCAGCTCACTGAGCTCCTAGTGGCACTATCTACGTATGGCACAGGACAACTGAATACATAATCCAACCCCTTTAGGAAAGTTCAAATTAAACAATCATGGGCAAATCTTTTAATTGAAACTTATTACTCTAGCTGTTTGGAGACAAAACAATTATTGAGCGTTTCTCTCTCTCTTGTAAACACACACAGAGACTAAAAGAAGTAGCTACATCAGTAACATGGTTATTATTAAGTAATGCATAACTGATTTGGGTGGACAATGAGTTGACAACATCACTGAGTTTTCACGACTGGATTCCATAGAGTTGGCAAAATTCAATGAGTCCAAAAGAAAACAAGTGTTAGAAGGTAAACCCGAGATGGAGAGAGACTTACGAGCCAAGAAGGTGACTTAACAATGTGTACATTTTAGCTCATCCTCCAGAACAACTACTAAATAACCAGACACAGTACAGAACAGCTCCTGGGGCACGTCAGTGACCGGACACACAGCGTGCCCCAATCTGGACCAGCTGGACCGGCTGTGAGCCCCCCCAGAACTGTGAGTTCCCCAAGCTGCAGCAGCCGGCACCCCTCCCCCACAGGCTGCTTCCCAGAGGGGAAAGGAGAGAGACTTTACCAGCAGCAGGGGCTGAGCCCAACCAAATGCCAATTGTGGAATTAATTAACAAATTCTGACTACTAAAAATAGGCCCCCAACTCAGGTGAACCTGGTCAAAGTGGAGGTTGCTCATTTTTGCCCTGGTGCCAAGGGGGCAGGGCTGACAGAAAAAGGGAAAAAAAAGAAGGAAACAGAGGTTTTTGTGGCTGTGTTTCTATAAAGGCTTGACTGCCTTTGGATACAGCGGCAGGGCTTCTCAGGCTGCAACTGCCCCAGGCATAGGCAGAAACAAACTCGTTTGAGGGCTTGTCTGGAGCCTGTACCTTCCCCAGGGGAGGGGTGAAGCCCAACTCAGGTGGAATCCTTCTCTCGAGGAATTCAGATTCCAGGTCTTGGTAATTTGAAGCCATTAAAACCAACTTACAACCTCTCCTCGGTCTCGACCATGCCTCTAGCCAAAGTTAAAGGTACCGCATCATCTTAGGCTGGTGGGACCCGCAGGCAGACAAGCACCACATACTGGGCAGGATAAGAAAAACAGAGCCCAGAGACTTCACAGGAAAGTCTTTCAACCTGCTGGGTCTCACTCTTGGGGAAAACCAACACAGGTGACTCTTTCCTCATGATAGGAGGCCAGTTTGGTCTGGGAAAATGTGGCTGGGGTTATAATACCTAAGTAGATAGGAGGCCAGTTTGGTCTGGGAAAATGCGGCTGGGGTTATAATACCTAAGTAGATCCTCCTAAGTGTGTGTGGGGGAAGGCACCATATAAGCAGGGCAAGAAACAAGAAAACAAGAACTGAAAAATTCTCCTCTGTTAAACAAAACTTAAGCTAGAGGTCTTGACAAAGCTGAATTGAATGTCAAAGATCAGATAGACAACAAATTTATCCAGCAAGAAAACCCTAGGTAAAAGAAGTGCAAGCAATCTCCAGAATAAACTAATTAAGGTAATTAAATGCCTAGACTCCAGCAAAAAATAACAAATCACACTAGGAAAATTGAAGATATGGCCCAGTCAAAGGAACAAACCAACAATTCAAATGAGATACAGGAACTGAAATAATTAATTCAGAATATACAAACAGACATGGAAAACCTCATCAAAAACCAAATCAATGAATTGAGGGAGGATATAAAGAAATCAAGGAATGAACAAAAAGAAGAAATGGAAAGACTGAAAAAACAAATCACAGGACTTATGGGAATGAAAAGCATGGTAGAAGAGATGAAAAAAACAATGGAAACCTACAATGGTAGATTTTGAGAGACAGAACATAGGATTTCTGAACTGGAGGATGGAATATCTGAAATCCGGCAAGAAAAATAAAATATAGGGAAAAAAATGGAAAAATACGAGCAGGGACTCAGGGAATTGAAGGACAATATGAAGCGCACGAATATACGTGTTGTGGGTGTCCCAGAAGGAGATGAGAAGGGAAAAGGAGGAGAAAAACTAATGGAAGAAATTATCACTGAAAATTTCCCAACTCTTATGAAGGACTTAAAATTTCAGATCCAAGAAGTGTAGCATACCCCAAAGAGAATAGATCCAAATAGACATACTCCAAGACTCTTACTAATCAGAATGTCAGAGGTCAAAGAGAAAGAGAGAATCTTGAAAGCAGCAAGAGAAAAGCAAACCATCACATACAAGGGAAGCCCAATAAGACTATGTGTAGATTTCTCAACAGAAACCATGGAGGCAAGAAGACTGTGGGATGATATATTTAAATTATTAAAAGAGAAAAACTGCCAACCAAGAATTCTATATCCAGCAAAATTGTCCTTCAAAAAGAGGGAGAAATTAAAACATTTTCAGACAAAAAAATCACTGAGAGAATTTGTGACCACGAGACCAGCCCTGCAAGAAATACTAAAGGGAGCACTAGAGACAGATATGAAGACAGAGAGAGAGGTGTGGAGAAGAGTGTAGAAAGGAAGACTATGAGTAAAGGTAAAAAGAAGGAAAATTAGATATGACATATAAAACCCAAATGGCAAAATGGTAGAAGAAAGTACTACCCATGCAGTAATAACATTAAATGTTAATGGATTAAATTCCCCAATCAAAAGACATAGACTGGCAGAATGGATTAAAAACCAGATCCATCTATATGCTGTCTCTACTCAAAGGACATGAGAGCAAGGACACAAATGGATATTTGCACACCAATGTTTATAGCAGCATTATTTACAATTACCAAGAGTTGGAAACAGCCAAAATGTCCACCAATGGACAGGTGGCTAAACAAACTGTGGCATATACATACGATGGAATATTATGCAGCTGTAAGACAGATTAAAGTTATGAAGTATGTAACAATATGGATGGACCTTAAGGATGTTATGCTAGTGTGATTAGCCAAAAACTAAAGGACAAATACTGTATGGTCTCACTGATATGAACTGACAATAGTGAATAAACTTGGAATATTTCATTGATAACAGAGACCATCAGGACATAGAAATAGGGTAAGATATTGGGTAAATGGAGCTGAAGGGATACAGATTGTGCAACAGGACTGAATATAAAAACTCAGAAATAGACAGCACAATATTACCTAACTGTAATACAGTTATGTTAAAACACTGAATGAAGCTGAATGTGAGAATGATAGAGGGAGGAGAGCTGGGGGCATAAATGAAATCACAAAGAAAGATAGACGATAAAGATTGAGATGGTATAATCTAGGAATTCCTAGAGTGTATAATGATAATGACTAAATGTACAAATTTAAAAATGTTTTTGCATGAGGAAGAACAAAGGAATGTCCTTACTGCAGGGTGCTGAAAATAGATGGTAATTTAAGATTTTAAAATTTCAACTTATTTGTGAGACTAAATCAAAAAATGTTTATTTGGTACAAAATTTATATTTTGACTAATGCATCTTCTAATATAACTTATTTAGATAGTTGGTTGAATAACATAAATACATGGAACCTTGGGTAGGACATTAGATTTTATTGGTTTATACAGAGTGATGCCCCAATGAATCCCAGAGTGATTTGATCAGTAAGTGGAAAAGTATTTGCAAAGTCCCCTTCAGGGAATGTTGAGAATGGGGGAAAATTCAACCTTCCCAAGTTGAATTATTGACATTCTCACAAGCAGTGTGGACAACCAAAGCTATAGGCTGAGCTCCCAGTCTTGGGATTTGTTCACATGAAACTTAACCTCACAAAGGATAGGTCAAGCCTACTTAACATTAGGCCTAAGAGTCACCCCCAGGAGAACCTCTTTTGTTGCTCAGATGTGACCTCTGTCTCCAGTCAATACAACAAGCAAACTCACCACTCTCCCCCTGTCTGTGTGGGACATGATTTCCAGGGGTGTGGACCTTCCTGGCAATGTGGGACAGAAATCCTAGAATGAGCTGAGACCCAGCATCAAGGGTTTGAGAAAATCTTCTCGACCAAAAGGGGGATGAGTGAAATGAGACAAAGTGGCAATGGCCGAGAGATTCCAAACAGAGTCGAGAGGTTATCCTGGAGGCTATTCTTATTCATTAAGTTGATATCACCTTGTTATCCAAGAGGTAATGGAGAGGCTGGAGGGAACTGCCTGAAAATGTAGAGCTGTGTCTAGTAGCCATGTTTCTTGAGAATGATTGAATAATAATATAGCTTTCACAATGTGACTGTGTGATTGTGAAAACCTTGTGTCTGATGCTCCTTTTATCTACCTTGTCAACAGACAAGTAGAACATATGGAATAAAAATAAATAATGGGGGAACAAAAGTTAAAAAAGCATTTCAGTTTGAAATGCTAGTGATCAATGAAAGGGAGGGGTAAGAGGTATGGTATGTAAAATTCTTTTTTTCTTTTTCTGTTTTTGTTTTATTTTTCTGTTGTCTTTTTATTTCTTTTTCTGAATTGATGCAAATATTCTAAGAAATGATCATGATGATGAATATACAAAAAAAAAAAAGGTAAACCCAGGTGGAGCAACGGTGGATAAGTGCAGAATTTTCACCTGCTATGCCTGAGACCCGGGTTTGTTTCCTGGAGCCTGCCGAAGACAAAAAAAAGGTAAAACCTCCCTTTGTTTTAAACATTTAGTGTTATGCTCTTCATCAAAGCCTAAAAGGCTAATTATATTGCTGCAATACCAGAAAACACAGAGGAGACACTGGCAAGCATCTTATATGAGACAAATAAGAAGTCACTTGAGAAAGAGAGCATTGCCAACTCCCGAAGAACAGTCCACCAGTTGTGATTCAAAGAGAGAGGAAATGTGCTTGGTTTTCCACAGTCTGGGCAAAGGGGATGTGGAAAGGATGAGTCACCCACCATCAAAGAGAGAAGATATGTGATACAGTAACTGAAACTAGGAGATTCCCCCCAAACTGGGGGCTGAAGTGGGAAAAATTTTAGAACAATGGTGCTCAACTCTGACTGCACATTAGAAATGCTTGGGGAACTCTTAAAAATACTGCTGTCTAAGCCCCATCTCATTTGATTTGGTTTGGATTTGGGTATATATGAAATTTTAAAGATGTCCAGTGATTCTAACACAGTCAGGGCTGAGAACCATTCTGACTGTTTGAAAAAGAAGAAACTGAGAGGAGCTGTAATTTAACCTCTGCAACAATTTTCTGGGCTTTTCCTCTTAAAGGATATCCTTTCGCATCTCTTGATATCATATGTACTAGAAAGTGCAACAAACGAGGAAGCTAGGAAATTTACTCTGAGTCCTGATTTATTTATATCACCTTAAGGAAGGTTTTTAAACTTCTGCAAAGGTACAGTGAAGAGCCAGGCAGTTACACAGATTCCTTGGCAATGTAAACAGGCCATTTTTCTGCTAATGTAGCCTTCTCCAAATTGGTTTATCATCTTCCTCACTGCTGTCAAAGCATACACAAAAGATAAATGGCATTTTAAATATTATGCTGATAATGAAACTCTACATATGGGATCTACTTGATGGATTGACTTTAATCCATCTGTAGGAGTATTTTATATTAAAAAATAAAAAACACACTGTGGATCCAAAATTGAATTAACAAAGTTATAATAGAGTAGTGGTAAGCTACTATATCTCACAGGCCACCTCTTGTCCACCACCTATTTCTGTATAAAGTTTTGACGGAACACAGTCACACCAATTCATTTACATATTGCCTGTGGCTGCATTCACACTACGATAGCAGTGTTGAATAGCTGTCACGCAGACCATATAGCTCACTAGGCCTAAAATATATCTGACCCTTTACAGAAAATGTTTACAGACCTGTTCCTTACACTAGAAGGTGAGATTGAGGATATCATCAGATACTGATACTGTACCCTCAGGGGACTTTCTGTCATTGCCCACTCATGAAGGGTTTTCTCTGCTGTACTTCGGTAAGCCTCCAGCTTTAATTATATCTCTCAATGATTTTACGAAATGTGATGTAAGCAGCCAGAGAGAGAGAAAAAGATGTTTATGTCCTTCCATGCATTAGTCTTTGTGAAATAGATAAATAGGGATTGGATGACTGACTGAACACATGAATTTTCTCTACCTTCTTACCAAAATCTCACGAAATGATCGAAAGATATTTTTTACAGAAAATAAATGTATGGCATCCTGGCACCATGGTGAAACAAGAAAGTTGAGGAAAGATCATAAAGAGACAGGATCAGCTCTACTCAGAAGCAAAACCAGAAGAAACCTTATTCCAAAACACACAGAGGCAAAAATGGCTTATTAAGTAGGAATATTTGGAAGAAGCCAAATCCAAGGTAACTGACGCAGCAAGTGGGAGAAGCCTCTGGGCCATTCATCAGGGTGATTCATGGGGGAGCTAGATCAGAGTCCCTTGGCCATTTCAACTCACATCGATGTGACTTTCAATACCAGGCCCTTTCTACTGTGCCAAGCTGCCTCCTCCTAAAGCTGCCTGTGGCAGTTATATTCAGTTGTCAGCTTGGCCAGGTGAATGTGCCTAGTTCTGTTGCTGCGGACATGAGCCAATGATACATGAACCTCATCTGTTGCTGATTTACATCTGCAGTCTGCTAGGAGGCATGCCTGTTGCAATGAACGACGTTTGACTTAATTGACTGGTGCTTAAATGAGAGAGCTCAACGTAGCACAGCCTAAGCAGCTCGGCATTCCTCATCTCAGCACTTCCAGCTCAGCCTAGGCCTTTGGAGATGCAGAAAGAAGTCACCCCGGGGAAAGTTGTTGGAACCCAGAGGCCTGGATTGAAGGCGAGCAGAGACTATCCTGTGACTTCCCCACGTAAGAAAGAACCTCAGTGGAAAGTTAGCTGCCTTTCCTCTGAAGAACTAACAAAATAAATCCCCTTTTATTAAAAGCCAATCTGTCTAAATTTAGTATGAAATGCTAATGAAAGCGAGGGGTAAGGGTTTTGGTATGTATAATCTTTTTTTTCTGTTTTCGTTTTATTTCTTTTTCTGTTGTTTTTTTATTTCTTTTTCTGAATTGATGCAAGTGTTCTAAGAAATGCTGAATATGCAACTAAGTGATGATACTGTGAATTACTGATTATATATGTTGATGTTTTAGTCCATTTGTTAAATTTTTTTAATTAATAAATAAATTTAAAAAAAAAAAGCCAATTCGTCTCTGCTGTGTTGCATTCCGGCAGCTAGCAAACCAGAACACTGCCCAAACCACTGTACAGGAGAGGTGGAGTTGCTTGAGTTGCATTGTAAATGCAAACTTTTTTGTTGCATTTACCTGAAGGCAGAGGCAGTACTTGGGAGAGCAAATGGAAGAGAACCAAATCGAGTTCCCATGAATGATTTCCAGCTCTTCTGGATTTGCTGATGCATCCTCTCCTGGACTAGAAAAAAACATGTGCAACAGCCTAAAAAGGCCAAGTACGGAGCCCCAGCAGACATGCAAATGGTTCTGTAAACCAGGCCTAAAGAGCCTGAGGGGAGGTGGGGGTGGTTAGAGTAGGATGGAGAGCAAGGGGCAAAACATTTCAGCTTTACCCCAAAGGGGACGGAGGATCCACAGAACCCAGAGATACGGATGCTGTGAGGCATTCAGAAAAGGGATTATGTGTGGAACGTCCCTGGAGGGCAACAGGGACAATGTCCAGTACCCGAGCAGGAACCTGGCCAGTGGACACATTTGCTGCCTCTCTGGTCCTCACGTGCTGAGCACTGATTCTAGTAAGGACATGGGATGCTGAGATGACAGGCCCTCACCCGCTGGGGGCAGGTGAATCCAGTGGGATGCTGAGATGACAGGCCCTCACCCGCTGGGGGCAGGTGAATCCAGAGTTTCATCCTGAACATCTTGACTGGGGCCTCTCCTTCCAGCCACCCAGACCCATCCTCTCCCCCCATGTCCCTTAGCCCTGCCCATGCCACCCCCGACAAGAGCAGGCAATACTTACACCTTCCATCTCACACACCCATGTGAAATTTTAGGGTTAATCTCAAATAGGAAATTAATTTCAGCTAAAACCCCATTTCTGCACATAACCGATAATAAAGTATCAATCTTCTAAGTGGAAACAGAGTTATTTCAAAACATTTAGCAGCCACCTACCTAAACCATCCATCCAAGCACAGAGCAACCACCCAAGGTACAAACGTTTAAAAATACCCTACAGAAGAGCAAAAGGTGATCTGAATGCTGGATTACTGCAACCACACTGTGCAATGATGCACAAAACAAGGAATACATACTTTCAGAAACACTGTGAGTCAGGTGTCTATCTGTGAAACAGATAACTATTCATGTAAATATAAAACACATTTCTGGGTTCTCCTTTTGCATTCACTTCTCAAAGACAGTGGCTAAACATGCTCCTAAAATTGGAGACAAGAACAGCTCTAGACTTCCCTTCAAAAGTGGCCTAGGGCTTATAAAATCCCAGATATGGATTCTACCTGAAGAGGCTGTTTTAATAGCTATGTATGGTTAGATAGAGAAAAAAAAAAAAACTCATTAAATGTGCTGGTTTGAAAGGATTTATGCACCCTAGAAAAGCCATGTTTTAATCCTAATTCAATCTTGCGGGAGCAACCATTTCTCTTAATCCCTATTCAATAATGTATGTTGGAAATTTGATTAGGTTGTCCCCACTGAGATGTGACTCCATCCATTCCAGGTGGGTCTTGATTACTTTACTGGAATTCCTTAAAAGAGGAAGCATTTTGGAAAAGGCTGAGATACATCTGCCTCCTCTCAACTACCTTGTCTTTTAGATCACTTTGCAAGTCACCAGCATAACAGCCATCACAAGACATCCTTTATAACCTTAAGCACCCATGAAAAGTCTTCTGCTTTTTCTTCTCCTCCTAGTCATGTTCAAACATTCACTTGGGTCAGGATCAACAAATGCACAGCACATGAATTAACACTCCCGCTCGTGAGCACATGGCAATGTCAACCACTCTGTATTCTTCCTCAGAGAGCCTGGATGAAGCCACAGTCTTTCTCCTTCCAGGTTCCTCAGCCACTTGCAGTCTAGATTGCTCCCTGTGGCAGCTGGTAAGTGAGAGGGACAATGACTTAGTTAAGGCCTGAAGCTGTATCCTGCACCTGACCAACAACTGCCTTTCTCCATTCTTCTCTGGCATAAAACGAAGGTCAACATGAGCCTAAAGGATGCTCTGTACTGCAAGGTCAGAATGGGTTAAGTATAGTCCTACAGCCTTCAAACACTTTGCTCTTACAACCTAAAAGAACTTTGAAATATTATGTATCCCATCACAAACTTTTCTTTGTAACAAGGTATGATGATTAAGTTCTGGTGTCAATTTGACCAAGTGATGATGCCCGGTTGTCTGATCAGGAAAGCAGTGGCCTGACCATTACTGCAAGGATATTACATGGCAGGTTGATAAAACCAGAAGGCTGGTAGAGTAAATCATCAGTCAGTTAATTGCATCTGTAGTTGATTACATCTGCAGTCCCAACTAAGGTGTTTCTCCCACAATGAGATAATCCAATCAATTGAAGGCTTTTAAGGGAGAAGAGAAATTTTTTCACTGCTTCTTTAGCTAGCGAGCCTCTCCTGTGGAGTTTATCCAGACCCTTCATTGGAGCTGCCAGCTTCACAGCCTGCCCAATGGATTTTAGACTCTTCTATTCCCATGGTTGTGTGAGACACCCTTATAAATCACTTATTTACAGATCTCTCCTGTTGGTTCTGTTTCTCTAGAGAACCCTGACGAATACACAACATCAACAGGTTTGAACACCTGTTGGCTTTCTTCTAAAATTTTTTTAATTTTCTTTTTTATTGTGAAAAATAATATATACATATATTAAAAAGCAATAAATTTCAAAGCACACTACGGCAATTAGTTATTGAACAGATTTCAGAGTTCGGTATGGGTTACAGTTCCACAATTTTAGGTTTTTCCTTCTGGCTGCTCCAAGACAATGGAGAGTAAAAGAAACATCAATATAATGATTCAGCAGTCATATTCATTTGTTAAATCCCATCTTCTCCATTATAACTCCACTTTGTCCTTTGATCCTTCTCCCAATCTTCAGAGGTGTTTGGGTATGCCCATTCTAAGTTTTTCACGTTGGAAAGGGCTGTTGATAATATGGAATAGGGGATGGAACTAGCTGATGTTCTGGAGAGGCTGGCCCCTCTGGGTTTCAAGACTTATCTGGCCTATGAACCCATCTGGAGATTATAGAATTCTGGAAAGTAATCACAATACATGGAACCTTTGTAGAATCTCAGATAAATCCCTAGATGGTTTTTGTTTGTTTTTTTTTCTGGCCTGGGCAGGCTCCAGGAATTGAACCCAAGTCTCCAGCACGGCAGGTGAGAATTCTGTTAATGAGCCACTGTTGCACTGCCACCATGTGTTCTTTAGGTTTGGCAGGAATGGTTTTGATTGGGTTTGGCAAACCATGCCCATCATGCACTTTTAAACTGATATCTATATTTTTATTCTGCACAAGTTTACACAGTTGCAAAGATGTAAAATTTCCACATATTATAAATATTGACATCTGTCCATGCCCATCAGGTTTCTATACCCCAGAGCAATGCACCATAGTGAGACAGGGGACGGTCTGGTCCCAAAGGCTTTTAATTTATTATGTGGGTGAAGGGAAATTTGGAACTCCAGTGCATTCTTGGGCAAATTAGTTTTAGAAATGGTATGTAGGGAAGCTGAGGATCTAGCAATTTATTCCCTTAAAACCATCCATGTTAGCCAACCCCCTATAAAGCCCTCATGTATCCTCAGGGCACCTCAGACCCAGTTTGACAGTCACTGGTTTAAACGAGGTCTAATTTTTTATAAAAGCCATAGGTAGCAGAATTATGCCTCCCAGACTCCACAGATGCCCAAACTGTAATCCCAAAACCTGTGAATACAGCAAAAGGGAATTCATAGATATGTTAGGGTCATGAATCTTGAGATGGGAGATTATCTTGGATGATTTGGGTGGGCCCATCTAATCACGTGACCTTTTAAAAGTGAAGAACCTTTCCTGGTTGCAATCAGAAAGACGAGGTGGAAGCAAAAGCAAGAGAAATGCAAAGTATGAGAAGGACTCAACCTGTCCTTCCTGGCTTTGAAGACAGAGGAAGGGGGCCACAAGCCAAGGAATGTGGGTGGCCTCTGGAAGCTGATAACAACTCCCAGCCAACAGCCAGCAAGAAACAGGATTTCAATTTTACAACATGTCATACCTTCATGAGCCTGGAAATGGATTCTCCCTGCGAACCTCCAAAAAGAAATGTACCCGGTACGGAGGGAGGGAGAAAAGGAAGGAAGGGAGGAAGGGAGGAAGGGAGGGAGGGAGGGAGGGAGGGAGGGAGGGAGGGAGGGAGGGAGGGAGGGAGGGAGGAAGGGAGGGAGGGAGGGAGGAAGGGAGGGAGGAAGGAAGGAAGGAAGGAAGGAAGGAAGGAAGGAAGGAAGGAAGAAATGCAGCCCTGCACTTTGATTTGGGCTTTGTGAGGCTCAAAACAGAGAAACCAGTGGAGTCCACCAGACTTCTGACCACTAGAATTGTAAGATAATAAATATGTGCTTTTTAAAGCAGATAAGTTTGTGGACATTTGTTAACAGCAATAACAGAAAACTAATACAGTGGTCATTTACCTGTATTTGCAGATATGATAACTTGGTTTCTCAATATTTAGACAGAATTTAGGCTTTTGTTTGACTCTTTGAATTTTTTCTTAACTTTAAAATATGACCAATTTATTTTAATTATTTTATTGTTTTTACAATTATAATATTATTTGATATTTTAAAATTAAGATGTACCCCATATAATCTTCTATTACTGGATTTAGGAACCTACCACCTTACCAGTAATTGGTCAGAAAAGAAAAATTTCTAACAGAAAAATTATAAACCTCTGACCCCAATTTTAAATTTATATGTATATTTAGTACCATAACTATTACAACAATATCTAGTAGTGCCAAATAGATTTGGAGGAGTCAGATTTCAAGATGTGAATGTTTTACATTCCTTCAAGTGAAATAGCCCCAGGAGCCATATACACAATATTTAGAGAGTTTGGTGCTAAGATTCAGTAAATAGTTTTATTCAGCAGCTAAATCTATCTCAGTGACGCACTCCTAAGCACTCACAAAAATGGGATTTTTTTTTAATGTCTCAAATCAGAAGGCTGACATGCCATTTCCAAAGGCCCAGATTATACATAAATAATCATGCAATTTTTCCTAAAGCATACTGAGTTTATGAAAGTGTGGTACTTTGAATTTTCCTTTGAACCAGTTGTAACATCTCAGTGGTTCGTCATAAATAAAAGGGTCAAATAAAATGGTTGACACATGTTCATGGTATATCTGTTTAAGAGTCGTGATTTTACCTTTTTTTAAAAAATTAACTTTTAACAACTGCCAGGCCTTTACAGGAAGTCAAGCTGGGTCATTTCCACTTTCCAAGGCATCACTCCTCCCTGGCAGAGTCAATCAGGCCTTCACAGGGGAAGCCCCATTCACCCCAGAGGAGGCCCAAATCATTCACCACTGCTGAGCAAAGAGCTCCAACCCCATTTCACTGAGCTGTGTCAGTGATCTTCACATAGGCCTCATTACCAGACTAAAGTTTCTCATAGCCTGTCCTCAAGAAGTGTTTTACAAAATGTAGCCCCACTCAGATATACTGATTGACTGCCTGTTACAATCAAGTCATTAAGGGGGATACAAAGAATTTAAAATATAGTTGAGAAGAGAAGACAATACATCAGTACAACACACTTTTCTAAGTAGTGGAGCATGTTCAGACACTGGAATGATTGACCGGGGAAGGTCTGCTCTAGCTACATTATTAATGCAAAGAAAATGCAACAAGATTCAGAGGTGGATGGTGGTAAGATCTGACTGATATTGTTAAAAGAGATTTACCTCTATTTTTAGGATCGTGTCAAAGTTTGAGAGATTGAACCCAGTACTAATCAGAGTAGCCATGAGGTCCTGCTAAGGGGCACTGGCCTTTTCACCCATGCAGCTCCTGAGACACTGCTAGCCCCCAGCCATGACTTCTCTCTAGGATTTTTTAACAACCCAGATGACCAGACTACAGCTCGACACACATGCCAACACTCAGATTATAAAAACGCATTATGGTTTCTCTAGAGATGTTAGGTTCAGTGATTCCTGTGAAATTCCTCCCTTATCAATACAGTTATGTACACTTTGGACTTGGCTCATGGAAATTCTCTTATATCATAAATACAGATCTCAGCTAATTGGTAACCAGAAAAGGAGCTGTGATAAACAAGTATAGTTCACCTTCCCTTCAAAACAGTTTGGATATTGACAGAAGAAAATGTCATCTGAAGCTTAAAAATAGTTCATTAATATAGGTGATGGTTGAATTTTATTTTATTAATATCATTTGGAAGTGACTCACCATTTTTCCATATATCAGTTCCATGAAATCTATGAATCAATTTGCATACTGGTAGTTTTAAGCATAAAATAAGGAAAGACATTTAAAGTGACCATTTCTTAACATCTCTAGACCTTTTTCTTCCACCCATCTTCCTTTCCTTACCCTTGATATTTTGGTCTTCCTTATCCTTTAATGAGGAGGAGTTGTTTGGAGGCAAATTTTTTTTTCCTAAAACTTCATACTCTTTCCTAGTTATCTAGGTGTGGGGTATTTTATTAAAACTACAGATCTCAGTTTACTAGTGATCACAAATCTGGCAGCCCAAATCCATGGTAAGTCCCAAATTTGGATAAATCAAAAAGAGAGTCCCCCAAAGTCAATGCACTAAAATTTTTGAGTTTGTTGTAAAGCCCCTTATTTGGCAGATAGCCCTAACTTTGTGTGACAAACTAGTATGCCACAAGCATATTAGAGAGACGGGCAGGGGCAAAAGGCAGTCATATTATCCATAGCTGGAGATAATATTGGGCATGGGAAAAGCTAGGATGAGCAGAAAATAACTCTACAAACAATGAAGTCTGGGATCTGTTAGACTGATGAACTATATTCAACAGCTCTGTTTAGTTAGGGCTAAAATCATTACCATTTTTCTTTCTTTTTTACTTTTTTTTTGCATGGGCAGGCACCAGGAATCGAACCCAGGTCTCCAGTATGGCAGGCGAGAACTCTGCCATTGAGCCACCATAGCCCGCCCTCTTTCTACTTTTTAATATTTCTGAAATTGAAACGAACCTTAGAGCTGACATGTTCCTTTAGTTTAAAAGCTCTTCTTTTCTTTAATGAAATTCATTGATTATATACCTTACAATCTAGAATAGATGAAATGAAATAATGTTAGTATGCAAAAAGAAGTTGAGTTCGGTTCACTGTCCTGTGGAATGATAGCTTTCACACATTTTATAAAAATTTTCACCCAAAACAGAGCATTTTTTATCTCAGCGTCTGGCTTAAAGGGGTAATATGGAAAATTAAGTTATGTGGAGTAGCCCATTCTCTGAAGATGCCTGATAAATGAACCATAGTCTTAGGTATATGGAACTCCCAAAAAAGAAGCCAATAGCTGCTGATTTGCTTTCTTACTAAGTTTCTTTTTTTTCCTGATTAATTGGTATTTGACCTTCCTGCTTCTTCAAAGAATTAATCCAGTGAAGTCTGGAGGCTTCAAATCCCTGAAGTATACATTTTCAGCTTCCACATTAAAAAAAGTGCACATTTTTCTATTCTCATGAATAAGGAAAAGTTACATGCTTGAACAAACAAGTTTTTCTTGGATGTTTCTTTTGCTTTATCTTTGTAACAGTTATTTAACCTATTCAAGCTACCCTTCTACATATTTTAAAAAATTGAACCTCCCATTTAAATACTTATTAAATCTCTCTATGTGGCTGGCACTGTGCTTAATCAGCATAGCATGCAAAGATAAAGAAGATGCAAATTCTATTCCCAAGTGTCTTGAGAGAGTGTTGACAGAAAAAAAAAACAAAAACAGAGGTCTATTATAGGCTCAACATTAATCAATATAAATCATGTGAAATATACTTCACGCTCCACCCCACTTCCGATAAACTGAAACATGTTCAATTTCTGTAACACCCAAATTTCTATAAAACCCTCAAAAGTTTGCAAAGTAGAAAATAATAGTTATTGCTGCAATTGCAAACTTCATGTCAAATTTTAAGTGTGTACACGCATATGTATATGTTCTTACTATGACTTCACTCCCTTTCACTCTCAGTCATGAAAGTGTATTTGAAGGAAAGTGAGAGTTATAGGAATAGTCCCGAATCCACTCATTAAGTGAAACATTTATAAACTTTAGTATTTTATTATTAGCAACAAATTACTGTGAAAACCCTTAAGACCCATCCACAGTGGACATTACCCAGAAAATCTAATCAGGTGTAATTTCTACAAATTAAATCAGAACGCTAGGATTTAAACTTGACGTAGCATAAGGGAAAGTTAGAAATTTCAGTTTCATTACCAAGGTACAGAATTCCTTGACTGCATGGTAATCTCCAGGAATTCAGTTACTATTCCTACTAAAATAAGAATCATCTGACCCTGGAATTGTCCATGAATAGACTCAAAGAAGAGCGGATTCCAAACCCACCAAGGCATGCCTGTAGTTCAGGCACTCACTCCTGGCTTCAGCTCTCAGGTAAGCTCTCTTCCCCTCACCAAGTATACTCTATTCTACTCTATTCCTCTCCTTTCCTCAACCCAATTTACACCGTTTACCATCAGCAGTTATTGGTAGCAAAGTAGGTCTAAGCAGTGAGGCAAAGAAGAAACGGTGAAGCCAAAAGTTACCACGTTTGTTACTCAGTTTATCTTCTCAGCTGTGGGCATCACTCAATAAGCTGAGATTTCTCCCTTACACTTAACCACACTTTGGTAATCCTTCCCTTATTCAGCATTCTTTCATGGGTCTTCCCTGTAGTAAATAGCCATTGCTCTTCTTGACATTTAGCCTAAACCCTGAGAGACAGACAGCCAAGCTTCTCCCACCTACTGGACATAGAACATTGGTCCCTGTCCCTCCACTTGCCATGGAAATACTAGTGCTAATTTCAGCTCTCCCTTCCAATGGGTTTCCACAAAAACATACCAACTTACAGTTTCCCTCACCCTATCACTGTTATAAAATCCAGAATCAATTTTAAAATAAAATAATTGAGTGCCTACTGTGTGCCAAGCACTGTGCTAAGTGTTCTCCTTACATTACTTCATAAATATTCTCTACAAACCAAAGATATAGTATCACTACTCCATTTTATAGAAGGGAGGATTAGGATTCAGAGGAGCTAAGTAATTGCCCAAGGACCACTCAACTAGTAGAGGGCAGAGTTAATGTGCTAATCTCTCCACCTCCAACACTTAAGTTTTGTCTGTTATCTTTCCTGCTTGCCTGAATATAAAATCCTCACCTTTCTTAAGTAAAAGAATGTACCTATATTAGGGAATTATCTATTTTCTCAAAAAGCTATTTTATAGGGAGACAGGGAGGTTAATGAAAAAAGCACTATTTATGTTTTAGTCCTGGATTTCTCACACTGAATATCTCCAGTAGGGCTACTGGTATGCCTACCTGTGCTTCATATTCCACATCTGAAAAATGAACTAACAATATTTGCTCTTCATGTTACACAGTTGCAAAAAAAAAATAGAAATGAGATGCTTCATGTGAATGGGTTTTGAGAAAAATCAATTAAAAAGCTAATAAATTTACGTTAATTATATTATGCAAATTTCAAGGAGGAATAATATTATTTGATTCTCCATGGTATCTCCCTTGATAACCCCAGCCATCCAAGATCTCTCCCTCCTCTGAATCCCTCTAATACAGTTTGTTTCACTCTCTTGGTCCTTAAGCATATGCTACACCTGCTATTATTTTGTTTTTACATCCATAGATGTAGACACATAGATGAGCCTGAAAGTACCTCGATTTTGGAAACCACGTCCCTTATTTTTGATATTTCGTACAGTGCCCTGCATGTTTTTCTACACAGGAGCTGTTCAAAAAACATCATGCTGGTGGATGATGCTTATACATATATAAATATGTATAACCACTGTTACAGCCAGAAAGCTGCCAATAACTGGTAGCCATTGACAATAAGACATTAACTGAATGTTTACTATTTGTATCCTCGACCAAACTGCCTAAATCTGTTTGGGCCTACAAAGACACAGGTTTGTAGCTGCCGATTCAATTAGTAACCACAGTAGGTTCTACCCATCACTCAGCTTAATGGACTCTACTTTTTGCACCTTATTTCTACAGCAAAAGGAACCCACACTCCATTCTGAAGGCAGAGTGGGGGACAGGGGAAAGAAGAGGAGAGCTTTTGATTTGGTATCAAAGTGAATGCAAAACCATTTGGTCCACTGTGTAAGCTGGATATGGACAGAACCTCTGCAAAATCACTGAAGTTATGAGAAGTCACAACTGGAAATTGACAACTATCATGGCACTAGTGACATGTCCTAGTGGCACTTTCACTAGGAAGACTCTACTTACATGATTTCCTCTATAAACTCAGATTTTGCTTTCCTTTCAAATCAGTGTCACTAGGACCTATTCATCCTGCCAGGTACACAATACTCTCCCATGTTCTACATTTTGACAGGTCAGAATAGCTGTAGAAACTGTCTCAGATGACGTCATCAAAAAGCAACTTGGCAAGGGTCTGTTTTGAAAGCTACAACTCAGAGAACATTTTCTGGTCTCTTACATAAAAAAAAAAAGAGCAAAAGAAAAGAAAGAAAGGAGAAAAAAATAAGTCAATAAGTCTTGTTCTTCTGAGTATGTAACAAAAAAAATCAACAATAAAACAAGAGAAGTAGAACTAGGAAAAAATGTGTCTTAAAACTTTGGTGTACAACATTTTTTAGGACTATTTTAAACTGTGATGCTCTGAAACTTTGCCATTTGAAGTTAGCACCACCACCCTGTTCCCTTCACCAAATATATCTTCAATTCAATCCTCTGCTCTAATAGGCAGGCTTAACTCCTGTACATGAGACCTATAATGCTAAAGAAGGCCTTATTTTTATCTCCAAATGGCTGATGGTCTGCTGGAGACTCATGCTCCCCTTTCCACAGTGTAGAGTCACGGCTGGGAAGTGGCTGCCCCGCAGTGACTACATTTCCCAGCCACTGTGCACCTAGGTGAGGCCAGGGGAGTAGTTTTTTAGAGGAAGTGATATGTGTACTGCAGGGCCAAGGGCCTTAAGGGGTAACTTTCCCTTCTTCACTCTCTCTTTTTTTCCCAATTTCTGACTAAATGCAGAGATTTCAGAGACTGTAGCAGAAATGTAGCAGAGAATGTAGCAAAATGGAAATAGCCCAGGGACCTAAATCTCTAGGTAGAAGGCCCCCCAGTGACTAGGACAGGAAAGCAAGAAGTAAAGGTCAGTAATGCCAAGTCCCTGAGAGTCTGGGGTTTGTTGTTATAGCATCAAGCATTACACTATCTGATATAATTTGTTATTATAGTTTCCTTTCTATTATACAGCTTTTAACTTTTTTTTTGCATGGGCAGGCATCAGGAATCAAACCCAGGTCTCTGGTATAGCAGTCAAGAACTCTGCCTGCTGAGTAACTGCGACCTGCCCTACAGCTTTTAATCTTAATGTGGTTTTTAATGGCTCTATTCCTATACAAGAATTTGATTTTCTAAGATCTATTCCCGGTTTTTATGTACTATGAAGACCGTAAGAATCTGTCACCTTCACTTACTAAAATAGTTATCTATCCTTTCTTTTCTCCATTTATCTCTAGCACCTTGGCTTACCATCCCAAACAAATACTATCTGATGGGAATAATTAGAATGGAATTGTAATATAGTAGATCGATCGTTCTAGTTTGCTAGCTGCCAGAATGCAATATACCAGAAACGGAACGTTTTTTTAAAAGGGGAATTTAATAAATTGCTAGTTTACAATTCTACAGCCAAGAAAATGTCCCAATTAAAACAAGCCTATAGAAATGTCCAATCAAAGGCATCCAGGGAAAGATACCTTGGTTCAAGAAGACCGATGAAGTTCAGGGTTTCTTTCTCAAGTGAGAAGGCACACGGTAAACACAGTCAGAGTTTCTCTATCTTCTGGAAAGTCACATGGTGAACACGGCATCATCTGCTATAGCTTTCCCTCCTGGCTTCCTTTCATGAAGCTCCCTGGGAGGTGTATTCCTTCTTCATTTCCAAAGGTCACTGGCTGGTGGACTCTACTTTTTGTGGCTGTGTCATCCTGCTCTCTTAGAATCTCCTACATTCTCCAAAATGTTTCCTCTTTTATAGGATTCCAGCAAACTAATGAAGACCCACCCGAATGGGTGGAGACACATCTCCACCTAATTCAGTTCAACAACCACTCTTGATTGAGTCACATCTCCAGGGAGATGATCTAATTACAGTTTCAAACATACCGTACTGAATAGGGAATAGAAGAAACAGCTGCCTTTAAAAATGGGATTAAGATTAAAACGTGGCTTTTCTAGGGTACATACATCCTTTCAAATCAGCACATCAACTTAAGTTTAAATGTCGGTTCTAGGCATGTTACTTAATTTCACCAAGCCTCAGTTTGTTCTCATTTTTAAAAGGAAAATAACCCCTCTGACATTTCATTCTCTAGTCTGTGAAGAGATGACTTTTCACTCAGTCCAAAATAGCTTCATACCTCTTTAATTACTGTGACTCGCTATCCTAACAGACGTGACAATAGTTCTGGTACCAAGGAATCTAAATCACTGACAGGAATCCCCACCCATGGCACAGCACATCCGGAGGCAGCCATAATGCAATCTGACACAGGGCAGTTGATCTTGGGAATCCTCCCTGGCCTAGTGTGGATTGTCATGAACTGTTTGATATGGCTGCTGATTTGTCACATATATATGACCTATCAGATTGATCTCTGCCATGCTTATTTCATTAAATCCTCTCCACAGAAACAGAACACTCATGTATACCCAAAGTTTTTGGGTATACCTCCTTTTTCTGGTAAACTAATCACATTTGAGTCAAAACAAAGCAAAATATTGAAAGTATCCATTAAATATGAGCTAGTCTGAAAAAAAGAAGCCCAAAATCTTAGCCTTCAGGAGGCAATTTCCAGAGAACAGGTGCCAAGACACAAATTTCTTTCTGCCCACAATGGGGTGGAATAGTATGAAGTACACTGATGGTTTTTAAACCAAAGAAAAAAATCCCAACAAAAAATTGCAGCTCTTCAGATTGGATTTATGGAAGTAAACATCTGCATATTTGAGCACTTAAAGACTATCATATGGTACAGACAGCTATCCCATCCACCTATCCCATTTTCAGGTAAGGAAAATCTCCCCGGGAGATTAAGTAACTTACTGATGGTCACCAAAGGAAAATACTAATGTATTTTCCAAGAGATCCCCACTCACCAGAATCCATGTCACTCTGGTGTCAGAAGTTCACTGCCAAACATCCTCTTCTGTGAGGATGTCCTCTTCCTGAAGCAATACAATCTATGCTTAAGAGCTTCAGGGGCACACAGACTTGATTTGAGCGGGGTGACTTTGAGCCACTCACTTACCCTCTCTGAATTTCAGTTCCTTATCAGTAAAATGAGATTAATAAACTCCTATGTCAAAGGGTTGTGGTGGGGAAGCAACAAGGTCAGACTGTGATGCACAGACCCTTAGTTCCTGGCACTTAATGTGACTTCAGCAGGCGTCCACTTTTTCTCCCCTTATGGGCATCTGACCCCATAAAGTCTATAACACTGGTGCAAGCTATTTATTTGGGCACATTAATAACACTCTGATGTTTAAAAATTCCATGCAACTCAAATATATACAGAAGCATCCATGTGCCAACAAGCAGAAGAGTCCTGCTCATGTAAAGAGAAAAACCTTCTTACACAGAGATGGGAATATGATGTGTAAAGGAACCATACCAATGTGAAGTAGTTCAGATATACATGACAATGCTTTTCTTTTGCCAGCGGAGAGTTGAAGCTGATTAGACTTTCAGGCAATACATAAAAAAATGAAAGGTTACTTATTTTTATTTAGGTTTATCTTTTGTGAGTTTACAGAAAAATCATGCAGAAAATACCATGTATCTATTCTTTTATTACTTGTATAATGAAAAATTACACAAGTGTAATTTGTGTAAAGTCCAAGAAGCCCATTGCCTAACAAATACCACCCCTCATAAAGTTGTCCCTATTAATTCTTCACATTATGTGGTAGCTTTGTTACAATTGAGGAAATAATATTATTCTAATTATGCTAACTATAGTCCATAGCTTATATTAGGGCTCACTGTTTGTGTTGTGCAGTCCTACGGTGTTCATTTTTAATTTTTTATGCTATTAACATATATGCAACCTAAAATTACCCTTCAAGCCACATTCAAATATATGTTAGTGGTGTCAATTACACTTACAATGTTATGCTACTATTACCACCATCCATTACCAAAAACATTTCCATCACCTCAAAGAGAAACCTTTTCATCATTTAAGCATTAACTCCCCATTCCCTAACACCATGCCAACCCCCGTAACCTGTATTCTCATTTCTGGCTCTATGAATTTGCTTTTTAAAATCATTTCATATCAATGAGATCATACAATATTTGTCCTTTTGTGCCTGGCTTATTTCACACAATATGATCTCTTCAAGTTTCATCCATGTTGTTGCATATATCCACTCCATTATTTTTCATGGCTGAATAATATTCCATTGCATGTATATACCACATTTTGTTTATCCATTCATCAGCTGATGGACGCTTGGACTGCTTACACCTTTTGGCAACTGTGAATAATACTGTTTTAAGCATCCATGTGCAAATATCTGTTCCAGTCCCCGTTTTCAAGTCTTTTGAACATATGCATAGAAGAGGGGTAATAGTAATTCTATATTTAACTTTCTGAGGAACTGACAGATGCTTTTCCACAGCAGCTGCTCCATTTTAAATTCATCCTAACAATGAACAGGTGTTCCAATTTCTCCACATCCTCTCCAATACTTCTAATTTTCCATTTTTTTAATAGCAGCCATTACAGTGGGTGTGAAATGATATCTCTTATGGTTTTGATTTGCATTTACCCAATGACTAATGATTTTGAGCATCTTTTCATGTGCTATTGATCATTTGCATATCTTCTTTGGAAAAAGGTGTATTCAAGTCTTTTTTGCCCACTTATAATTGGGTCATTTGTGCTCTTGTGAGTCGCAGGATTTATTTATATATTCTGGATATTAAACCCTTATCAAATATATCGTTTCCAAATACTCTCTCTCATCCTGTAAGCTTTTTGCATTTATGTTGAAGTCCTATGATGCACAAAAGTTTTTAATTTTGATGAATAACCATTTATCTATTTATTCTTTTATTACTTGTATAATAAAAAATTAAACAAGTATAATCTGTGTAAAGCCCAAGAAGCCCATTGCCTAACACAAGGTCTTGAAGAAGATTCCCTATGTTTTCTTCTAGGTGTGCGATACTTCTGGCTCTTGTATTTAGGTCTTTGAGTCATTACGAGCAATTACGAGTATATGGTGTGAGATAAGGGTCCATCTTCATTCTTTTGCAAATGAAGACCCAACCTGGTTTTCCCAGCACCATTTTTTGAAGACTCTATTCTTTCCCCTTGAGTGGACTTGGCACAATTGTCAAAAATCAATTGGCCATAGATGGGAAACTTTATATCTGACCTCTTAATTTGATTCCATTGGTCTATGTCTGCCTTTGTACCAGTATCAGGCTGTTTTGATTATTGCAGCTTTGTAATAAGTTTTAAAACCGGGATGTGTGAGTCCTCCAACTTTGTTCTCCTTTTTCAAGATGATTTTCATTATTTGAGGCTCTTTACCATGCCATATAAATTTGATGATTGACTTCTCTATTTCTACAAGGAGGCTGTTAGGATTCTGTTTGTGATTACATTGAATCTATAAATCACTTTGGGTAAATTGACATTTTGACAATATTTAGTCTCCCAATCATGAACATGAAATGCCCTTCTATTTATTTGGGTCTAGCTTGCTCTTCTTTTCCTAGATCCTCCAATTGTGAGGTTAGGTCACTGATTTAAAATCTTTCTTCTCTTTTTTTTTTTTGCATGGGCAGGCACCAGGAATTGAACACAGGTCTCTGGCATAGCAGGCAAGAACTCTGTCTGCTGAGCCATCGTGGCCCACCCTTTCCTCTTTAACGTTAGTATTTAGAGATATACATTTCTTTCTGAGCACTGCCTTTGCTGCAGTCCATAAATTTTGGTTTGTTTGTGTTTTCTTCTCATTGGCCTCAAGATATATCCAAATTTCCCTTGTACTTTCTTCTTTGACACACTGGTTATTTAAGAATGTGTTGCTTAATTTCCATACATTTAAAATTTTTCCAGTTCTATCTCTGCTATTGATTTCACCTTTCAGTCTAATGTGGTTATAGAAGATATATTGTGTGATTTCAAAATGTTTGACTTTATTAAGACTTGTTTTAGGACTTAGCATATGGTCTATCTGGGAGAATGATCCATGTACACTAGAGAAGAATGGGTATTCTGCTACTGTAGGTGGAAGTGTTCTATATCATGTCTGTTAAGTCTAGTTGGTTCAGAGTATTGTCCAAGGCTTCTATTTCCTTATTGACCTTTCATCTTGATATCTATACATTATTGAAACTGGTTTATTAAAGTCTCCTACTATTAATGCAGAACTGCCTATTTCTCCCTAAAGGGAAAAAAATTTTAAATTTTAATATTTATACATTTATTTTTAATATGTAAATCCTAGAGATTAATACATGTTCAGAAGGTGCTCAATAGCAGATTTCTAAATAAAACAAGTTTTTACATATGTACCTAAGCTAGCTTGTTAGGGAGAACATGCTATTTCAACCTCTCAGTAGGCAGAGACAAATAAGAAAAGTGAAAGTTTGTTAACTATAGCTTGAATTGAAGTTATTTGTAATTATGAATTTCTCACTCATCCACAGTATCAACCTGTGAATCACCTCATCTTGTCCTTTGTGGAACCCTGTCCTGAAGTTTGCTACTCTTTGGTCTACCTATTCCTGTCATCCACAGTCACAAAAGGAGCAAAAATGCAGAATGACTTAATCAAACAAATATGCACACAAAAACCACATTCATTTGTTTTCCAAAAAAAGAGAGAGAGAGAGAGAGAGACTCAACAATCAAACTAAAATTCCTAACCTTTATTACAACTGCAGAGTCTTCAAATATTCATAAACAGAAAGTTTAGCACCAATCCATCAAAACCATGGACTGATATACAATGCAAACAATTTATATTTGTGCAAGTCTCCACTATTCACTCATAAAATGGCATGTTCAAGTGTGCAGAAGAGATTTTTCTCTTTGAGTACAGATATTCTTCCTAACAAAGCTACCTAATTTCCATACAAAGAGATCATAGTCTAAATATATGCCAGAGCCAAAGGCAAAATTGGCCAATATATATACTAAGGAATGAAAATTGGAAAATTCATTAATGATCCTTTCTAAGGAGGAAAGAAGTGTTCTTTGTTAAACCCATAGTGCTAATTAAAGTAGAAATTTAAAAACAGACATGATTTTCCCAAGTCCTACATTTCTTGCTAGAGAGCCAAATCAAATAACACCTCTGATACAGGCATAAAGAAGGTCTCTACAATCTAACATTTTACATTTTAAGCATACAGGTAATGTGTCATTTTTCCATCTGTTCTTCCTTATTTGTACTTCCTTAAGTACAAATCTTTTTACTGGAACTTTGGCATCACCCCGTTCTGTCATTCAACAGTTTCTTTCTATATTGCCCTTGAAAATTGCTGCAGACAACACTCCAGTATAGTCTGGGTAACCCATCAGCCATATAAGACAGAACAAATCACCAAATTCACACAGATGGACTGGGTAGTGCCATGTCTCATCTTCAAGTTGCAGAGCAAGAGGATGTTAAGGATGTTAGGAAGCAACTCAGCACTTGGGAACTGGGCCTTCGCTGCCAAATTTAGACGGATTCTTTGTATAATATAACAAGAAAATTCTTTCTTTTCCCACTAATGCTGCCATTTTTTTTTTAAATGGGGAACACTGACCACATTAGCACAGTTTCCATGAAGCATTACCTACACAATGTAGCCATGCTATGAGCTCAGCAAAGGTGACTTTTCTCAGCAGTTTATTTTCCAGATGTGGCTTTGGCTAAGGCAAAGGATGAGCAGGGACAGTCAGGAAACATCAGCCACTTCAGACCACCAAGACACAACTAGGATTTGATGCACATGTTTTTTTTTTTTTTTGGCAAGTTGTCATCCAAATGTTATGGAACTGAAAAACAATTGGGTTCTATTAAAAGCACTGTTTTCAGCCATACATCTCTAGTTTGACCCAACATGGAACATTGAATGTGCCAGTAAACTGTTGGCTTTCTATTCACTTAGGAGCTCTAAACCTTAAATACTATGGTAATTAAATGAAATGCCTTTTCTAGTTTACATATTGTTTTAAAGCTAAAGATATAAAAAAATACATATTTCCTTAACCAAACATGTGCAGAGCAAATTCTACTGCATTCATGCTAGAGCCAAGCCAAGTGACAGAGAGGAAAGATTTGAACTCAGTTTCCCCATTCCAGCATATCAATCTACCCTAATGAGTCTCATTAATTGCCTCTTTGAAAAAGTACAATCATATTTAGACATGCCAGCTTTTTAAAATACTTATTTCAAGTAAAGAGGTGCATCTGACACTTATATGGTCAAAATATTCCTAAGCCCCTGTCTGTAAATTGATTTTTCTTTGTAAACTAAGTACTTTTTTAAATCTCAATTAACCTTTAATTTTTTTTAACTGTGAAAAATAACACATATACAAAAAAAAAAAAACGCAATACATTTCAAAGCACACTGCAACAATCAGTTATAGAACTAATCTGCAGATTTCCTGAAACTGCAGCAAGACCATTTATTGAATGACTACTATTTGCCAGGTGCTATGGTAGGTACTTTTTAGATGAACTTGATATATGAAATCGGGATTTACAAAATAGCTAAATCAGGTTTGGTATGGGTTACAGATTTCATAGTTTGGTATGGGTTACAGTTCCACAATTTTAGGTTTCCTTCTAGCTGCTCCAAGACACTGGAGACTAAAAGAAATATCAATATAATGATTCAGCAGTCATAGCCATTTGTTAAATCCTATCTTCTCTGCTATAGTTCTACTTTCTTCTTTGATCTTTCTCCCAATCTTTAGGTGTATTTGGGCTATGCCCATTCTAACTCTTTCAAATTGGAAAGGGCTGGCAATAATATGGGATAGGGGGACAGAACTAGTTGATGTTCTGGAGTGGTTGGCCCCTCTGGGTTTCAGGACTTATCTAACCTAGGAACCCATCAGGAGAGTGTAGATTTCTAGAAAGTAATCACAGTGTGTTGATAAATGGAGCAATTTAAATATGTGGTAGAGGCTACTCATTATTTATAGAAACCATATGATTAATTCTTTTGCAAAGCAAAGTTTCCTTCTACAATCTGAACATCCAGCCCTGATTTAGCTATTTTGTAAATCTCGATTTCATATATCAAGTTCATCTAAAAAGTGCCTACCATAGCACCTGGCAAATAGTAGTCATTCAATAAATGGTCTTGCTGCAGTTTCAGGAAATCTGCAGAATAATTTCCTATAGATCAGAATGCACTCATACAGAATTCACAAATCTAAGCAGAAGATTGTGACCTTGAAATAATTTGGGTATAGTAGTCCCCCTCATATATTAAATAACTCTTCATAGAATTTTGGAATTCTAGAGAAATCTCTGGCATGGGTTAACCGGAGAGCTTTATTCTCCTGGATCACTTCATGCTCCTGGGATTCTATGAGGATATTTCAAGGTGTATGCCACACAAATAAATTTGAGGGAATCAATCACCAGGTACTCAGCTTCTATGCATAGTTTTTTTCAGAACTATTCTTCCTACAACTGAAGCTTCCTACCAATTCTACTTCTCACTACCCCTTTCTCAATTACCCTTTACTCAGACGTAAAACCCTCAGAATTGGTAAACAACAACAACAAAAAATTAGGAGTCCTCAAAGCCTAATTCAATCAAGTTTCCAAACTACCTCCATTTGTTTCATTAGGTGATGTATCACTAATTTTATTGTTTAATAATTATTCATAAAAATTATAATACATTAATGTAGTTTGGGATCGATTTTATACTAACAAAACTTGCTAGGCAAAGCAATCCAGAAGAAAATAATTTAACACTTAAAGTTGACACCCCTTCTCAATATGAAGAGGTCAGAATGGTATCGCCTAAAGATCCCTATAGATTGGAAGAGGGTTCAGAGAAGAAGGAGGTATAAGAGAGAAAATAGAATTAAAAAACGAGTATGACTGCTGAATCACTATATATTCCTTCTAGCCTCCAATGTTTTAGAACAGCTAGAAAGAAAAATCTGAGATGGTAGAATGGTAGCACATTACAAACTCTGGGAATCCTTCTGTACTTTTTTATTTTTTTAATATTTTTATTGACAAATCTTCACACACATACATTCCATACATGGTCTCTAACTACTTCTTTAAATGTGCTTGAAAATTGTTGTTTTTTTCTTTCTTTGCTTTGTTATATTTATATTTTATTGTTATATTTACAATAAAAACATTAATAAATAAGGTAAATATATAAAGGAAAATCTATGTGTCAAATGAAAATAAGGGAGGAATTAGATAATTTTCCAAAGTCTCATGAAGGTATGAGTCAATGCTACAAAGTGTTGCTAATTTTGGGTTGTTTTTTTGTTTGTTTGTTTCTCTCCAGGATCCCTGTCAGTCACATAATTTCTACTCTCCTGAACTTGTTCAGTTCATGTGTTTCACAACAACAAGGTCTGCATGTTCAATTTTATCATCTCCTTTCTCAATTTGTCTAATAAATCAATACTTTCTGTCTACCATCCTCTTAAGGAATAGAAAAGAAAGTGCCGTTTCCTATTCAATTGTCATGAACTGCTTTGCCTAAGAAGCAATGAATTAAGTTAAAAGATGAAGGATCTACAATTAATGTAACTGAGTTTACCTTGTCAGTATATAGAGAAAAAAAGAAAAGCTTTTAGGTAGATAATAAAATGTATCCAACACTCTTCACTACAATTAAATCACTTTTATTTATACCCTATCTGTAAGAGCTTTCATATGTATCATATATTCTATACAGTACATATATGTATACACAGTATATATGCATATAGTACATATATATATACAGTGCGTGTGTGTATGTGCATACTATGTATGTGAAAATGGACATGGTTAATTGCTTCACTAATCAACCTGATATATTTGAACTTTCTTTTTATCCAGGGAACTGCAGAGAACAACTGAGTCAGGCTGACATACCAATAATCCTTCACAGCGCTAAGACCTCTGGCCCTGTAGAAAAGAAACAAGCCATATTGACACCAACATGTTTACTCATGTTCACTAGACAGCCCATTCCTGCAGAAACATCCTGCCTGCCCAAGTTGCAAAACTAATGACACACAGCCCAAGGACATCCCACCCCAAGGGCTGCAGCTCGCTCTCCCTTCTCTTCCTTGCTCCTCTTCCCCATTCCCACCCCCCTCCCCCACTTTGTTCCTAGCAGCCATATATACAGCCTGCCCAAAACTTACCTTCTGAGCAGTAAGTTTTTGTTGCTGTCCCGCATTAATGCTACATTAGTTCAATAAACTTCTTTTATACTTTGGTTTTTAAAGTCTGTTTCTAGCAAAACAGGTATATGGATAAAGTTACTCTGTATATCTTGGGAAAACATACTAGGCATAATATTAAAATTTCTCAATTTAAATATAAACTATGCGTTATCTATTAGTAAATATTCCCTTAAGCCAGTAATTTAGAAGGAATGAAGTGACTCTAAATGCCATATTTCAGATTTGTTTTATACGTGAATCTCAGAATCTATGGAACACACACTCTCATTTACTCCTTTTCATTCTCCTGAGGAAAAGAGAAAATTCCATCTTACAGATAGTGCACTAGGGCAAGGTGACAAGGGACTTGCACTTTACAAAATCGGAGGTAGGAAGACTGGTAAATTAGAGCAAGAAATCAGCTCACACAATCGCCTGTCTCTAGTTCCACCCTGGGCCTTGCTGAGATAGGTTGGCATTTTTCCCATTTCCATATACATATGCATATCTGCATGTACAAAAATACATAAATATATGTACACACAAATTATTTCACCCAAACTCAGACAAGAAGCAATACCTTCTTCTTTATGCCTTTACTAATAAAATGATTTAATGAATATGTGAATAGAGGGAAGTATTTTCAAAGACAAATCTTACCTCAGGTCACTAAAATGATTCTTAGGTCACAGAGAGTCCAAATGCCAAGCCTTAAAATCAAAACTTACAGCCAGCAAGTTCTATAAAATCTAACGTAAATGTTAAGAGAAGGTGGCTAGTATACTGTCTGTCTATAATCCTCAGAGTTTCATAATTAGAAATCAAATTCCCACTCCAAAGTGTTCAAATATTTTCCAGCATCTTTTCATCAAAATAGCAAAAAATAAAAGAGGCCTTTTGTTCCCACTGACTTCTCAGGACTGTTATTAAAAGCAAACCAGTTCTAAATAGAGAAGCCCAAATAATATTTCAAAGTATTGCTTCTCCTATAATCTTTTTCCTGTGGAACCATTTAAGTGCAAATATCTTTCGAAACAAGTACACCTCTGTTGGTTCAGTGCTGATAACGACTACACAGAAAAGTGAGTTCTTTGGTGTTATTTGTGATAGTTGAAAACCAAAGCTTTTCAGTTCAACATATGTCAGTCTGATGAGACAGAAAATAAATCCTGCTGTGGATGTGCTCACGACCCGTGTTTTCCACTCAATGAGGAGTGACTCACTTCTGTGTCACCTGCCGTCCCTAAGGGGGTTAGCAGGAGGGGGTCAGAGGAAGGACAGAGGAGGTAGAGAATTGAAACTAAAATAGCTCAGCTTTAAAATCTTTTCACCAGAGAATCTAGAGAAGGCTTCAACAAAGACAGAAGAAAAGGGAGAAGACATGATTGCATCATAAAATGTAAAGGGGAAGATGGCTGGCAGACGAAATGAGAGCCAGATGTCCACAAACTAATATGAAGCTGTCAGGTGCCTGATGTGCCCCTCCAGATAAACCCGTTCTAACTACAGGAGCCCACATGATTCAGTGCTGGCACGTCTCTATCTGTGGTCCCTCCAACTTTAGTTCAAACAAGACCCATGCATATCATCAGGAGACTGGCTAGAGAAAAAGTCAGCAGGAATAATTTGAGAACCTAGACAGGCCATGAACCAAACATGGAACACAGCAAGAAGCTCCTAAAAAGACAAGTCCCTTTGGCTTGTAACTACAGCCAGCACCAGACTGACTCTCTCAGTAAGCTCAGCATCTAAAAAATATCTTCCTTACGGTGCCTGTTTTGATTTGCTAAAGCTGCAGGACTACAGTATACCAGAAATGGATTGGCTTTGATAAAGGGGATTTACAAGTCTAAGGTCATGAAAACGTCCAAACAAGGCACCAACAAGAGGATACCTTCTCAGAGGAATGGCAGTATCTGGGTTCTCCTGTCACATGGGAAGGCGCATGGTGATGTCTGCTGTCCTTTTCTTCTGGTTTTGGTTTCAAAAGGCTCTTTCAGCTTCTGCGGGTCTTCTGGAATCTCCTAGGGCAGTTTCCTTCTGCATCTCCACACACCTGTTCTAGGCATCTGCTCTCTGTATGGGCTCTATAAGCATCTCCAAACGTCTGCATCCTGGTTTCACTTCTCTGCTCTCTGGGTCGGCTCTGAGTTCTTTCTCTCTCTGTGAGCTCCTTTAAGGACTCCAGTAAACTAATTAAGACCCACCTTGAATGAGTGGAGTCACAGCTCCACAGAAATAATCTAATCAACAGATCCCACCCCACTATAGGTCTGTCCCCACAAGATTTGATTACAATTAAAAGAACATGGTTTTTCTGGGATACATAACCATTTCAAACCAGCACAGTGCTTCTGGATTCTCCTGTTTTCCTTCTAGTTAAAACCAGCCTTTGTTAACTTCTTGCTATAGAGGTAATGCTTTAGGAAAATTATAAAATGCAAGTAAGAATACAAAGGCATATGCCTACCAAAGTGATAAACCTGAATGTCTAGGTCTATAATAAAGGTAATAACAAAAGCAAAGAAGAATAACAGCTTAACATGGGATATGACTCCCAGGAATGAGCTTCACCCTGGTACCATGGGATCAACAATGCCATCCTGACCAAAGGGGAGAAAAGAATTGTCACAAAATAAGATATCAGTGTCTGTGAGAGTTCAAATAGAGTTGAGAGGCTACTTTACACAAGCTTCAGATAGATATTGTTAACTGCCATGGTTTGCCAAACACCACCAAAACCTAAAGAATACCTACGGCTCTACCTGAGATTCTACAAAGATTCCATGCATTATGATGATTTTCCAGAAACTTACAACATCCAGATGGGTTCCTAGGCCAGGTAAGTCCTGAAACTCAGAGGAGGCAGCCTCCCTAGAACATCAACTAGTTCCATACCCCATTCCATAATATTGACAGCCCTTTCCAACATGAAAAAGCTATAATGGGCATAGCCCCCAAACCCCTAAAGATTGGGAGAAAGATCATAGGTGATGATGGAGTTATAACAGAGAAGACAGGATTTAACAAATAAGTATGAATGCTGAATTATTTTATTGATATTTCTTTTAGTCTCCAATATCTTGGAGCAGCTAGAAGGAAAAATCTAAAATGGTGGAACTGTAACCCATACCAAACTCTGAAATCTGTTTATAGCTAACTGTTGTGGTGTGCTATGAAATCTATTGCTTTTTATATATATGATATTTTTCACAATTAAAAAAAAAGAATAACTACCCATAGTTATTGATCAATTCCTATACGCCAGGCAGCCTACTAAACAGTTTACGTGAGCAGTTTTTTTAACTGTGAAAAATAACATATATACAAAGAAGCAATACATTTCCAAGTACATTTTAACAAGCAGTTATACAACAGATTTTAAAGTTTGGTATGGGATATGGTTCCATGATTTTTCAATTTTTCTTCTAGCTGCCCCAAGATACTGGAGACCAAACCTACTAAGCATTTTATAGATATTACCTTATGTAGTCCTCACAATAAATTTGTAAAAAAGGAATAAAGTCCATTTTACAGATATCTGATACAATATATCCTGTCAAGTCACTAGGTTATATATTTGCCAAGTATATGTTAACTGGTTTGTTTATTGTTTATGTGATTATGTGTTTATTTAGTGATGAAATAAGTTCCATCTTAAAATTTGACATCGTCTCTTTCAGATGCTTGGACTATATCCCAATTTACTCAGATCTTTTTTAAGTCTCTCAGTAAAGAAATAGTATTCTTCATAGAAGTTTTGCCCATATCGTGTTGAGATTATTCGACACAAATTTTGAAGCAATTATGACTAGGATCTTTTTCTCCCAATTATATTTTTGCATATCTATTTATTCTGGGTTCCCTATAAATTGAGAATAATTGGTTGTATCTCAGAAGAGAATCAAGAGACATTTACCAAGAAGGATTAAAAGATGGGGCAGAGAAGGGGGAAGGAGGGGAGTGAGAAGTTAATTTGAATCGATTTCTTGGAGGAGAAAGAGGCTCAGAACACAGCAAATCTCAATCAGCATCTACTAATTGGCTTAGCCTGCCATTGAATTTGACACCGGATGGTTATAAAAAGAATTCTATTACTAGCAAACTTGACATGAAAGAGTTTACAAAATGGTTGGGAGGTTGGAAGTCAATGCATGAAAATCAATTAGAGCTTAATAGAAAATGTTAAGTATTAAATCATGTACTGTGACTTTACCTGATCTAGGTGTTAAGAAAAAAGGAGTGTTTAAAGAGTGAAGCGGTGGCAAAAGGCTTCATGGAGGGGCAGGTGATGGAACAGGCTACATGGACTAGGTTGACTCCACAGGGCCTTGCTCATTGGTGGCAGCTGCAGAATAGGCACCGCCTCGGTTCTGCAGACTTTTCCAAAAGGCTGGCATTCAGTAAATCCTCCAGAGACCAAGAGATTGCAGCCTTCCCTCAAGATGCTCTGCAGAACCCAACCCAGGCTATAGCTTGGCTCTTTTCAGGGGCCTGTGAGGTGACCTAAACTTCTGAAGTTACTGTGTGAAAGAGGCAGGAAAGAGCTGCCCTACCCTCCATTCTCCAGCCCTGCACAGTCCCAACATGCAGAGTCCTCCCCTACTTTTCCACCTGCTAAAACCTTACACCTGAGATTGCAATACTAGTTGTCAATGAGAGGGAGGGTAAGGGGTATGGATATATGAGGTTTTTCTTTTTCTTCTTATTCCTTTTTCTGGAGTGATGCAAATGTTCTAAAAATGATCATGGTGATGAATACACAGCTACGTGATGACATTCTGAGCCACTGACTGTATACTTCAGATGGACTGTATGGTACGTGAAGATATCTCAAAAAAAATATTTTGATATACAACCCCAATACTAGAGATCGATAATAGGGGGAGATGAGGGATATGGGATATTCTGGGTTTTCTTTTTTGTGTCTATCTGCTAATTTTCTTTTTGGAACAATGAAGATGGTCTAAAAGTGAGTGTGGTAATGATTGCACAACTAGGTGATGATATTGTGAAGACACTGATGGTATAATTTGGATGGAATATATGATATGTGAATATATCTCAGTAAAATCTGAAATAAAAAGAAGAAAATGTAAAAACCTTACAACTCCCTCCTGTTTCAGCGTTCTCCTGGTCAGTGAAGCCTTCCTTTATCATGCTCCCTTTGGCATAATTCGTTGAAATTATATCTTCATTATTCATTCACACAGCACTCTCCCATTTGCTAACCTGTGGATTCCAAGAGAATCTAAAACAGCAGGGAGTGTGTTTTAAGTTGTATTCCCAGAGCTAAGCATTGGATCTGACAATAGTAGGTATCTGATTTTGGTTGATTTGGATTGTTCACCTTTCCTTCCACAGCACTGTGCTTATACATTTTCTGGGTCAATTGTTCGATGCATTTTGCAAGTTTCGTATGACATGAACCAAGATTCAACCGTCAGAAGTATGCAGGATGGACCTGGAGACAACCGGATCAGAGTTCCTATATCTGCCCTACATACTAGGTGTGTGACCTTGCACACATGACTTCACCTTTTGAAGGCTCAGTTTTCTCATCTCTTAAAGGCTGAGGATGCTAATAACACCTTCCATTATTTCAGTACAAAAACTCATGGGTTAGCTAAATTGGATATGGAAGTAATTTAAACCCTCATCCATCCTAAATTTTTAAGGTCGCAACAAAATATTAACATTTATATATATTGTTGGGTTAATGGGCAGTTAGCAGATAAGAAAAGGTAAACACAGAGATGTTTTTAGTAGGAAAACCAGGATAACATCATTATGTTGGGGCCTGATATCCCCTTAAACCTTAACACTGTACCTTCTCAAACAGTGAAAACAATCAATGATACATCCTATTGTAAAATCTTAGGGAGGAGAGGGGCATGGACGTATGAAACAGCTTCTCAACACTGAAACAGTATGTGTTACTAAGATGTGAGAAAATAAAAAAGCGTGGGCAGCCTTTGTCCTTGAGTCCTGATTTATTCAATTGTTCTGGTCATGAATTTCCTTTCTTTGGTTAAACACTGAGCATAGTTTCACCTTTCCTAAGAAATGAAAACTGCAATTTTTGAGTAAACAACTTGTAAAGCTATTTTCGCTGACAATGAAATACTTTTGCTATCTGCACTGAATTTCTATTTAGTCACTTCCCTCAATACGTCACTAAATATGAACCGACATCTTGATTATAATCCTTCAACGGAGAATGGGGAGAGACTTTTTAAAGCACTCACTGGTGAGGAGAACATCTTAGCCACCTGGGGCTGCAAATCACACTATTTTTTTCTATTTTGAACTGGAAAGGAGAAAGAATCATGTCAGAAGAACCTGAAGGGAATGAACCACTGTTGGACATCTTTGTTCCCAGTCCAGTGATCAATTTGTTCCAGGATTTTTCTCACAATGACCTTCTGAAGTAGGCAGGGTACCCTATTTCACAGATTTGGAAACTGAGAGGCTCATAGCATATAGGCTTCAGAAACATAAAATACCAGATCTGCTGTTTACTAGCTGTATGACCCTGATTAATCCAATCACTGTAGATCAACTTACTTGTCAAGAAAATGGGGACGGAGTTAGGTGAGGATCTTTTAGGGTAACTATGAGGAGTATGTGTTCAGGGCACTTAGCATAGTGTTTGGCAAATAGCAAGAATCCCATAATTGGCAGCCAGTATGACTGTGACCTGCACCGATTATTCTTTGTCCCCAACAACACTCTGGGTTATCCTCTTGCCTTCTCTGCCCTGCTCTATGCCTGAGAGATTTCCTTCTAAACATGTATTATCTGGGCTCCCTCACTAGCTGGATTCTGGATAGATGAGGCCAACAGAGCTCCTAGCAAGAGATCTGAGGTCAGGAAGAGAGAGAAGTTGCAGCATTTTTCCCTACTCCTGTTGAGCTATGTTTTCTGACAATGGCTGTGTCCCTCCAGGACTCCACTCCTGTAGCAAACCCCTCCTGGCTTTCTATAATACTTCTCTGAAGAAAAAAGGGTAGTAATATCTACCATTGTTTCTAGTGTCTAGTGCCTCAACACCCCTTGGTGGCTCCTTCACCTTCTAGAGGCTCCCTTCTTTAAAATTTCTTAAGCTGAGTTGGAGTTTCCTTCCAGGCCCTGATTGATACCCATATTCAAAAATCATATGCTATAAGTGAGGGACTCACCTGCCACTATCAGCCATCATCAATCCTTTATGAAGCACTCATTTTCCAATAGTAATTTAAATTTGAATGATAGTATTTGACCCAGTATTCTTTTTTTTTTTTTTTTTTTTTTTTTTTTATAAAGGAAAGACAGAGAGAGAAGGAAGGAAGGATAGAAGGAAGGAAGGAAGGAAGAAAGGGAAACATCTTTAAACATTTTCTTGTTTTATTGTATTCTGTTTCTCCGTTTTTGTTACATGGGCTGGGGCCGGGAATCGAACCGAGGTCCTCCGGCATAGCAGGCAAGCACTTTGCCCGCTGAGCCACCGCGGCCCGCCCTGACCCAGTATTCTTAAGGGAGAGGTCTAGATTATAGCTGGTGTTTGATGATTTATTCAGATGAATTTTAAAATGTGCTGTATCTCACTCCAAAGCCCCACCCCAAATACAATAAGTTGGTCCTAACCCAGTCCTGCATGTAGCAGCAACTACAATCCAAATTTCTTTCTGAGAAATTTCAATCTGACTTTATTCTGAGAAAAAGGAAGACCAAGACTTCATAGAATCTTGGAGGAAAAACTCCTAAAGTATATCCAACACAGTTTTTCTCAGTGCTCCTGAAAACTGTTTATCACAATCTCCAAGCCCTGGAAACCACTGTTACCAAAATACCACCAGAACCATTTTGCAAGCCATCATTTTCAACTATGTTCAGTAAGGACTTGGTAGAACCCACTTCAGCAGGTCGCATTTTTCCCTTAGCAATTTCAAGTATAATTGCTAATCAATTCACAGGGCATGAATAAGCATGTAATTACTCAGTTAAAGAGTAATTATATGGGCATTTATTTGTACTCTCCAAGCTCAAGAGATGTTAGATGCAATATATAAAAGGGGCATACTGTATGTTTTGAAAGACTCAAATTTGTATTTGCTTCAGTGTTTTGTTTTTGCTGTCTCTGTGGGTATTTTTTTTTAGAGCTTTGGTTTGGGTGCACAGTTTTGCTGTGTGAAGCTTTAACGCATTAGATGAAACGCTTGGAGTAATGTGCCACAGCATTTCACATGACTGTATAAATCAGTTTTGATGATCTAAAGCAATTTTATAAGTGACCCCACATTACTGGTGAATCACTGTAAATTTCTCATTTTGGAATGAAGCAATAAGACAGTGGTCTTGACAGTTGCTGATCATCAAAAAATTTCTATGTAGTTGGCAAGGTAGGCACAGCTCTGAGACCCTGGCAGCTTGCCACTTTCAATAATTACATTCTGCCAATCTCAGTTCTCAGCTGCAATGTCAGCTGAATACAGAACTCTTACCCACTTCCTGTCCTGAACACTGCACCATGCAGTCACACAGCTGTTGGGTGTTGCCACAGATGTTGGGGCATTTCGCAGTGGATTAACTGATGGCTTATGGAAGTTCATCCTATTAGAGAAAAGGTGCCATAAGAACTATTTTGGAGTTACATGGGCCCATGAGGAAAGAAACAGCCTCACCTATGCTTCTTTGTCATCTGGGTCTTTTTGCATGCACACTTTGTTCATCCAGGCCTGTTCACCCATTTCATCAGGATGTCTCTGCATTTTCATTCTTCTTTCCTATTGCCAATTCCCATTGAGCTCTCTAGTTCTTGCCTAGTTCACAGCAGGCAAAAAATAAGTATTTGATAAATGAGTGAGTGAATGAATACATGGATGGATGAATGAATGAATGAATGAGTCTACCTGAGTGTCCCAAAATATAGCTCATTTTCCCATCTAATTAATAGCCCTCTCTCATGGCACCACCCCAAACATAATGGACATCCAACACCGATCAGACTGTAGCCCCATTTGGCATTCTGGTTGCCTCAACCAGAACTGTGAATTTGAACCCTGCCTTTCCCCTATCCCAGCTCCTACATAAATTTTCAGTTGATTCATTCAAAAAGGCACACCATGTGACTCCATTCCTGCCCTCACAGAGCTTCCCTTCCTTTCTACCTTTGCACTCCTCATGTCTGACCGATTACTATTAGCCACTACAGAACAAACTGTAGTTGGTATATAGCAATTCATAAATACCTGATATTATAGACGATATGAACAATTTAATAGTAACAATATAAATGCAATATCCTCATATGAGTCCTACATCTGTGGAAATTATAGAACTGAGAAACAAAATAACTGAAATTTAAAAAAACTCACTGGAAGTGCCCAATAATAGAATGAATAAGATAGAGAAAAGACTAAGTGAACTTGAAGACAGAACAATAGAAATTATTTGATTTGAATAAAGAGATAAAACAGAAAAGTAAAAAAATGAACAGATCCTCAGATACTTGTGGAGCAAAAATGAAATCGCTAACATTCATATCATTGGATTTTCAGAAGGAGAGAATAAATAAGTGGGTCTGAAAACATAACTAAAGAAACAGTGACAGAAAACTTCCAAAGTTGGCAAAAAATTGACAAAAGCAAAAACAAAAACCCTACAGATTCAAAAAGCTGAGAGAATTCCAAACAGGATGAACTCAAAGATATTCACAGTAGGACACATCATAATTAAACTTCTAAAAATGAATTAAAATTATGGGGCTGCCACTGATTGTACAACATTTCAGGCAATCTACGATGCCACTGGTTATTAACAAGCATGGAATGTTTGTATGTCCAGAATGTTTGTGTTTGTGTGTGGTTTTGTCAATAAAAATATTTAAAATAAATAAATAAATAAAATAATGGGGCTGAGACGAGGAAGAGTCAAAGTCTGACAATAGTCTGCACTGGCAGGCCTTTTCATCCCAAGAATTCTTTGCCAAATACATATATTGATAGATATAGATATAAGTAATATACAATGTCATGCTGACAATGTCAGGTACTTATAACTTCTTTGATAAATATTAAATTATCAAAAGAATCCTATGAGGTAGGCATTATTATTCTTATTTTGCAAATAGGGAAACTGAGACAGAAAGAGGTGAAATAAGTTGTTCAATAGGGCACAGCTGGTGAGGAAAGCCTAGCCTTCCAGCCCAGGGTGTCTGGTTCCACAGCCTGTACTCTTAACCATTCTGCATGGGAATAATGTTATAATCAACAGCCAGAAAGGACAACTAGACAATAAGACAAGGAATAATCTAAGAGCCCCAGTATATACCACATACTAGTTGCTCAATAATTATTAAATAAATTGATGCCATTTAACATAGCAAAGTTAGAAAAACAAAGGTTAGGAAAAAGGCCTGATATGATTTATAATGACAAGTATACAACCTGGCCTGCTTACTCCAGGCTCTGGGCTAAATGCTTTTCCAGCATTTTCTCCTTTAATTCTCCCAAGAGCTAAATGACATAGAAGCATCATCACCCCCACTCTGGAGAAAAAACATTAAGATGCAGAGAAGTTAAATTCTGAGTCTACTGAACTGGTCATTTGCACCTGCCAGGTTCAAATCTAGGCTGCCCAAACCCCAAGATTCATTCTCATCAACCACTTCCTTAAACTCTCTTTGCTGAAAGAGGCATCTGCCCAGACATTTTCAAGATGGATTTCAGCTGACTCTCGGCAGGGATACCCCAGTAAGGAAGCAATATTCCCAAGTCAGATCTCCTACAGATAGAATCCAGGCAGAGGGATAGCCAATTCTGTCATCAGAGCCTCATGAAATGATTATGTTAACTGATGGGTACTTAAAGAATGTACATTTCAGGAGATTCTTAAATTGAGTACAGATGTTTAGAAGATTACTGTCAAATTAGGAGGTATTAGGAAGACATTAATTAGACCAAACTGGTCTTTTCTGAAAGCTGGGTCAGGATAGCAGAAATGTGTGCTTGCTAAGCAGGCCAGGTACCAGAGGCAGGCCCTCTAACCCTGAAATCAGTGAGCAAGCCCAGCTTTGTCAGAGGACTAGACAGAGTAAGAGGCCTAAACCCTAGGAAACTTTAGCTAAATTCTTTCATTTGGGAGCGAGGGTGGTAGCGGAAGGGGGTGGATTCTCCTGCTAAGTCTTTACAGCAGCATTGCTCCTGGTCTGCAGGTAGAGTACAGGAACCCAGGAACACCAGAGTGTTTTCTTAGCCATTAAGCTGGTGCTGGGGATGCTGGAACTGTCTTTGACCTCCCAGCATTTTCAACAGAGATACCTGGAGAAAATGAATCCTACTCCTTAAAAACCAGCTCACATCATGCATATTTTGGTTTACAGGAGGGCCAGTGTTCTGTGGGGCTTTTTGAACCAATCTGTAGCTTCATTTTCATTCAGTGGTTTAATCATAGAAAGTTTAGGTATACTTCCCTCTTATGAAATTTCATTCTCAAAATTCCTTTGGGGAATAAATGTGTTGGTCTCCAAATGATGCTACATGCCCAGCCATACCTGCTTTTAAGACTAGAGGGGAATAGTAAACTCTCAGGTAAAGATACTTTATTTTGCATGGCAGAAAATGTTGACCATCTGACTTTCCAACTCCAGCATTCGTAGCAGACATTGCTAATTAATTACAGACTTAGACTCCTTGGTTTATCAGTCAGAACTATGTACCTCCCCTTTTATGAGTAATCAGTGCAAAAAAATAAAGAATATGAAGCATCACTGTTCTAGTTTGCTTGCTGCCAGAATGCAACACACCAGAGACGGATTGGCTTTTAGTAAAAGGGGATTTATTTTGTTAGTTCTTCAGAAGAAAGGCAACTAACTTTCAACTGAGGTTCTTTCATATGTGGGAAAGCACAGGGCGATCTCTGCTGGCCTTCTCTCCAGGCCTCTGGGTTCCAACAACTTTCCCCGGGGTGATTTCTTTCTGCAACTTCAAAGCCCTGGGCTGAGCTGCGAGTGTTGAGGTGAGGTACACTAAGTTGTTTGGGCTGTGCTACGTTGAGCTCTCTCTTTTAAGCACCAGCCAATTAAATCAAACATCATTCATTGCAGCAGGTATGCCTCCTAGCCAACTGCAGATGTAATCAGCAACAGATGAGGTTCACATTGGCTCATGTCCCTAGCAATAGAACCAGGCACCTTCACCTAGCCAAGAAGATACCTAAATCTAACTACCACAAGCACTGACTGGCAGTTAAGAACTCCATTCTGGAGTTCAACAGACATAGACTTGGATCTGTCACTTATCAATCGTGTAACAACAGATGAGTTATTCATGTCAGAGTTTCCACCTCTAAAATGGAATAAAAAGAGTTATTAACTCATCATATGAAAGTTATAAAGATTAAATAATTCGAGTAATCTTACAGTCATCATTTTATAAAACTGTGCTAGGAACTACTCAAGGTGCTTTTCACATAACTCATTTAATCCTCAAACAATTTTACAATGTAGAAGCATTACAGCCCTTTTGAGAAAATAGTCATACAGAGAAATAAAGTAAATTGCCCAAGACCATACAGCTAGTAAATGGCAGAACCAGGATTCCAATCTCGGCAGTGTAGGCCCAGAGACACATATATAAGCACTGAACTATAAAGAAGAAGGCAATAGCCAGCATTATTAGCTTCTTGTGCCAGGATTTTGCTAGGGCTTTGTCAAAGTGAGTGAAACAATGCTTGTGGGATTTGTTTTGAGATTTCCACATGAAAGCTTCTAGAGAAATATAAAGAATCACTTTATTGCTCAGTGCCACCCAGGGAGAAATAGAAGAAGCAGCACAAACTGTGCCCAAGTACTGGATAGTTATTTTGCTCCAGGTCAACAACCCTAGCAGGTGATGGTTTCCAGGTGGTCCAGACAGGTGGCAAGGAGTGCCAATACTGTTCAAATCATAAGACCTCAAAGAACTTATCTTTTTCAACACCCTGACTATAGGGGGAGGAGGAAATGAAATCACCATAAGAAAATGGAAGCCTAAATGAATGTTCCAGAAAATATCTCCTTTAGCACAAAGTAGTCATCATCACATTTGCTCAGACTTCAGAAAGGAAGTACCTCATTGCTTTCAGCTCTCCTCTGCTCTGCAGATGGCCGGCTTCTACTAGCAACTCAACTCAGCATTTTGTGAGTGCCCCAGCCCAAAGCTGGGCAGGTCTACTTCATTACAAGGGTTCAGGTGAGTCACATAAAAAGTGAGCCCATAAGCATCAGGGATTAATATTTCAGGATAATTATTTTTTAGAAATAATATTTAAATTCAAGAAATATGGAAATTAAAGCTTTATGTTGTGCAGAATGATTCAAATTCGGATTAAATTTACCCCTACTAATATCATTATGATGATTAACTTTAATAAAAGTACTTCGTATTTGTCTAACACCTCCTAGATGATGAATTCCAAGGGCTTCAGTAATTCCTGAGTAGCAAGATTACTGTTTCCTTTTTAATTTAATAAGACTTCTCGGTTGCTGCTACTCTAGGAAATATGCCAGAAACAAGTTTTCACCCTCCAATCAAAATCACAGTTATATTTGTGACCAACTTGCTTCCTGATTGTATTAGTTTCCTGCTGCTGCTGTAACAAACCACCACAAACAGTGGCTTAAAAGCAACAAACATTTCATATTATACAGCTCTGAAGGACAGAGTCTAAAGTGGCCCCTTCCTCCATATACAAAGCCAGCCAGCCAAGCATCTTCAAATCTCTCTCGCACCCTGCTGTCCTCTTATAAAGACCCTTGTGATTATAATAGGCCTATCTGGATAATCCAGGATTGTGTATTGAAATTATATTAATGATCTTGAATCCCAAGAAACATTGTGTTTTGGTTTGCTAAAGCTACTGGAATGCAATATACTAAAAATGGGTTGGCTTTTTCAGTGGGGATTTATTAGCTTACAAATTTACAGTCCTAAAGCCATGAAAATGTTCAAATTAAGGCATCAAGATGAAGATACCTCCTCTGAGGAAAGGTGAAGGGATCCCTCCAACTGTCTCTGGGCTTCTGTGAGCATTTCTGCCTAAGCTCTCTGGGTTTTTACTGTCTTTTATCCTCTCACAAAGGCCTCTAGTAAAGGATTAAGACCCACCGTGAATTGGCGGGGTCACATCTCTATGGCAACAAGCTAAGCAAAAGGTCCAACAAGAGGTCTACACCCACAGAATGGATTAAAAGTACATAGGCTTTTCTGGGGTACATAACAGCTTCAAACCAGCACCCACTGTAAACATGTTGACCAAAATATGAACGCAAACAAATTGAGGGGAAAAAACAACAGCATAACCCAAACATAGAATGTAAGGAAATTGAGAAAAACACATACCCCACATAATCCCCCGTAACCTGCCGGGTGGCGCGGTGCTCTACTCTGCACAGTCAGGACCGGCTACCCAATCTGTAAATTCCCTGATAAACCATTACTACTTTGCTCTATGGAGTGGCCTGCTTCAATTTTCAGTCTTCAATGCCCATCAAACTTTACCGGAACCTATTCTGTCTAGGTTCACAGCCATACACTCCATATGGCTTGTATGATAAGAAACTCCCCTAAGCTTCTCCAAAAGGTCCCTTGATGCTTCTGCTTTTAGCATATATAGTTTGAATTCTCCAATCCCCAGTATCTGTAGGAAAGTCCCAACACTCCCATTTGGGTCACAATATAGGTAAAAACCTGGGAACCACATCTACTCTTCTTTGCTCCCCCTCCATGGACCCTCACAGGAGCCAGGATTACATAAACCCACCCCCACCCTCAATTTTATTCTCCCCTCTCTGCCTCCAGGGCCTTCGATCTAACCAAGTTGTCCTTTCATATATTCTCTGCTGGCTGTGTTTGTGCCTCATCAGTCAAAGAACTTCCACTTAACATCCAAAATACACTTGTCTTTAATTGGCCCACTTCATATATTTTAATTTTAAAAATCTTAGCTAATCAAAGTTCTAATAAAATTAATTTGTTTCCTACTACAATGTTTCAATCAGTCAGTCAGTCTAAGGCAAATCTTCCTGGACTTTTTTACTCATTAAGAATGAATGCTTTTGAATATACAATTGCCATATGACCCAGCAATATCACTGCTAGGTATCTACTCAGAGGACATAAGGGCAAAAACACAAATGGACACTTGCACACCAATGTTTATAGCAGCATTATTTACAATTGCAAAGAGATGGAAACAGCCAAAATGTCCATCAACAGAAGAGTGGCTAAACAAACTGTGGTATATACATATGATGGAATATTATGCAGCTTTAAGACAGAATAAACTTATGAAGTATGTAACAACATGGATGGACCTTGAGAACATTATGCTGAGTGAAACTAGCCAAAAACTAAAGGACAAATACTGTATGGTCTCACTGATATGAACTGACATTAGTGAATAAACTTGGAATATTTCATTGGTAACAGAGACCATCAGGAGATAGAAATAGGGTAAGATATTGGGTAATTGGAGCTGAAGGGATACAGACTGTGCAACAGGACTGGATACAAAAACTCAGAAATGGACAGCACGATACTACCTAACTATAATATAATTATGTTAAAACACTGAATGAAGCTGCATGTGAAAATGATAGAGGAAGGAGGGCTGGGGACATAAATGAAATCAGAAAGAAAGATAGATGTTAAAGATTGAGATGGTATAATCTAGGAATGCCTAGAGTGTATAATAATAGTGAAATGTACAATGTACAAATTTTAAAAATGTTTTGGCATGAGGAAGAACAAAGGAATGTCATTACTGCAGGGTGCTGAAAATAGACGGTAATTAATATTTTAAAATGTCACTTTATGTGTGAGACTAAAGCAAAAAATGTTTGTTACAAAATTTAGATTTTGACTAGAGCATTTCCTAATATAACTTATGTAGATAGTTTGATTGAACACCATAAGTACTTGGAATCTCAGGTAAGACATGAGTTTTGTTGGTTTGTCCAGAGTGATGCCCCGATGAATCCCAGAATGATTTGATCAGTGAGTGGAAAAGTATTTGCAAGCCCCCTTCGGGGAATGGTGAGAATGGGGAGAAACTCAACTTCCCCAAGTTGAATTCTTGATACTCTCGCAAGCAGTGTGGACAACCAAACCTATAGGCTGAGCCCCCAGTCTTGGGGTTTGTTCATATGAAACTTAACCCCACAAGGGATAGGTCAAGTCTACTTAAAATCTAGGCCTAACAGTCACCCCCAAAAGAGCCTCTTTTGTTGCTCAGATGTGGCCTCTCTCTCCAGCCAACACGATGAGCAGTCTCACCACCCTCCCCCTCTCTGCATGGGACATGACTCCCAGGGGTGTGGACCTTCCTGGCAACATGGGACAGAGATCCTGGAATGAGCTGAGACTCAGCATCAAGGGATTAAGAAAAACCCTAGAATGAGCTGAGAATTAACATCAAGGGATTGAGAAAACCTTCTCGACCAAAAGGGGAAAAGAGGGAAATGAGACTAAGTGTCAATGGCTGAGAGATTCCAAACAGAGTTGAGAGGTTATCCTGGAGGTTGCTCTTATGCATTAAGTAGATATCACCTTGTTGTTCAAGATGTAGTGGAGAGGCTGGAGGGAACTGCCTGAAAATGTAGAGCTGTGTTCCAGTAGCCATGTTTCTTGATGACGAGTGAACAATGATATAGCTTTCACAATGTGACCGTGTGATTGTGAAAACCTTGTGTCTGATGCTCTTTTTATCTACCATATCAACAGATGAGTAGAACATATGGAATAAAAATAAATAATAGGGGGAACAAATGTTAAAATAAATTTAGTTTGAAATGCTAGTGATAAATGAAAGTGAGGGGTAAGGGGTATGGTATGTATAATCTTTTTTTTTCTGTTATCGTTTTATTTCTTTTTCTATTGTCTTTTTATTTCTTTTTCTAAATCGATACAAATATTCTAAGAAATGATGAATATGCAACTATGTGATGATATTAAGAATTACTGATTATATATGTAGAATGGAATGATATGTTAATATTTTTGTTTGTTGTTAATTTTTTTTAATTAATAAAAAACAAAGAATGAATGCTTTACAAACTATGTTCTACAGGTTATCCCACTACTTTAAATGGCAAATTTTAATCACTGCTTTAGTTTTAAAAGTAGGCTTTCCTATAAGCATTTTTTCTAGATTACCAGGCCTCCTTTCTTAGCGTAAGTGGAAGACGCTTTTATAACACTATATTTATATAGACATATGTGCCAATACACATAGAAGAAAAGAAGAGACAACAGGGAAAGGGCTAATCTGCATATTTATATATTTTGGTAATATCAAAGAAATTTAGAAAGTTTTATATCTGCAAACATTGTACCATAACAATCAACATTATCTTACAGAAGAAACTGATGCCTTAGAAGAGGGAAGAGAATGGAACATTTTCTGAGTATGTTTTTGTGTTAAACCCTGGTCTATGCGCTCTACTCAAAAAACCATTTTCAAAAATATTTTTTGTCAGTGCCTGAGTAAGGGCCAATTATGTTACCTTAGATAACTGCCCTTATAAGCTGTACAATGCAATTCATTCACTGCCTGGCCTGACATTTCATCTGAAGTGCAGAGAAGGGCATTATGCTTTGCAAATATCCAAGCAGAGTTACGTGGAGGGTAAGTATCGCCTTCAAAGAACAAAAGGCAACTAAGGAATGGTTCTCAACCCTGATCTGACAGCCATTCAGTCATGGCATCCTCGGCAGGCGGCGCTCCAGAAGATGTCAGAATGAGATTCTGCTTCACAGAAGTGTCTCTCTCTCAAGGAGTACATAAATATGCATTCAAAAAATGAAAAACATCTCCATATGATAGTCATCTGATTGCTTTGTTTTAGGAGTGGCTATGGTAAATAAACCAAGAATTTGAAGTCAAACCCCTGTGTTGGGCTCTGCATGACAGTCAACTTTCTGCAGCCTATAAAAAAAGATGAGAGGATAAAGAACAATAGAAGTCACAGAAAACAGGAATACTTTGGAACCAATAGGTGAGACAACTTCCTATCATTAAAGCTATTTTTAGCAAATAATCAGAAGTTAATGTTTCTCTCTTAAATTTGGAAAATTCTGAGTGACAAGCCAAAACCAACAGACTTTGAATGGGATCCAAAAATAAAACTAAAAAAAAAAAAAATGCTTTTAATGGCCTAAGCAGAGTCAAAAAACAACTATAGCAATTATTGAGTCTAGGTAGTGCATGGTGCTCATTATGTTAATCTTTTAACTTTCATGTGGGTTTGGGAAAAAACTCAAAATCAAAAGTTAGAAATAAAAAGAAGACTAAAAAAAGGAAGAACTCAGAAGAAGCTTTCACAATTTTTAGACTTTGAGAAATCTGCCTAAATTTGAGACATACTCAGACAATCACTTAGTTCACCTCTGTAGATATGGTTCCACTCCCCGAAAAAGTGTATATATATAAGATCTACCATGTGAGAAAAATGGAAATTCACATTTTTCATTCCTCTCCTGAATGAACAAAATGTGACTGGTGGGGCGGGCCGCGGTGGCTCAGCGGGCAAAGTGCTTGCCTGCTATGCCGGAGGACCTCGGTTCGATTCCCGGCCCCAGCCCATGTAACAAACAAACAAAATACAATAAAACAAGAAAATGTTTAAAGATGTTTCCCTTTCTTCCTCCCATCCTTCCTTCCTTCTCTCTGTCTTTCCTTCCCTTCCTCCCTCTTTAAAAAAAAAAAAAAAAAAAAAAAAAATGTGACTGGTGTAGGGTTAAATACTTTAGAGAAGTTTCCTTCTGCAGATCATGTCATATTGGCAAGTACTAGAATGGCAATTAAAATATTCTTTACCCATTCCCCTTTTCATATAACTATTCTTGTCATACTGTCTTTAAGTCATAGTACAAATTGTCCCAGAGCTAAGCTATGACAGAAACATCTCTCAACTGCTCCTGTTACACAGACTCAAAGTCGGAAATAATGAGGATTCTGATGCCCACACAATCCTTAGTGAATTCAAATTTTACAAAACGATGAATGAGCAAAAAGACTCATATGAAAGCTTCTACATATGAAAAAGGAAATGAGACCTGAGGTAGTGGGGAAAGGGAGAGCCAGGAAGAGGGGATATAGAGTCCTAAAATCAACTTTTGGATGACTCTAATACCCCACATGAACTTATATGAAAGAAAGCACTGAAGCATGCATTCCATTTACTATCACAGCTACAACCCAAAATCTTTTGTTATTATTATAAAATGAAACAAAAGTCCCTGCAAATGTGAAATTAAAATTAAAATGTCCCATGGTTTACAGGGCAGGGCAACTGTCATTGCTACCCAGAACTTTAATTTCGCAAAGCATTGTGCAAATGCTTCTCTAGGGCTACTCTTTTCACTATACATAAGAGTTCATTTAAAAATTAGAAAACCATCTGATTTGTAATCCCAACACTTTGCTTTTTTTGTCTAAGCAACTAAACAAAGAATGAGTAAACTCTTTTTGACAGAGGTCCCAAGAATGTCTCTGAGTTACTATGGATTACATTTTTACAATGAAAATCTCAGCTGGCCTTTGACTCCAGTTCCTGGGGAAGTAACCTCTAAGTCTATGTAGTTTCCCAGGATTTGCGGTGGGCCCAGCACCACACCTGATATGTTAATGAGATAACAGGGTGGAGCCAAGCTAACCTGTAGCCATAGGATGGGGCCTGGCCCCCGAAAAAGACCATCCAGGTGATTAGGGAGCTGTAGCTTTGAATGGTCTCAAGCCAGCAGACCTCCAGACATCTGGGAGGGATGGAGCTGAAACTGAGTTCATCCAACTGGGCACTGAGCCCACCAGCCATGCCTACATAACGAAACCCCACATAACAGTAGAATACTTGAAGCTCTGAGGAGCTTCCATGATTGAGAAAATATATCTCTGTGCCGACAGTTGGCACAGGACAAGGATGCTTGCATTTGAGATATTCCCAGACCTCACCCTATGCGTCTCTTCTTTTGGCTTCTTCTTATTTGTATCCTTTTACTGTAATAAAACCATAATCATGTATGTATAGCACTCTCAGTGAGCTCTGTCTTTTTGGCAAAATATCGAACCAAGGGGATGGTGGGAGCCCCCAGATTTGTCGCCAGTTTATCAAGAATGTGAACAACCTGGGCTAACAAACTTTCAACTGGTGAGTTAAGGAGAATATTGTAGAGAATTTCCCTAATCCTGGGGAGTCTGGCCTAACTGGGTAATTAAGAGTCAGAAGTAAAGTGATTGAGTTACTGTAGTGTTTGCTGTTGGTGTCAGAAGCTGTTGGAAGTTGTAGAGGTTTTCCCAGCCTATCTAGTTACATAAATCATCCTCCACCCCCCTCATGACCCTCCACCCACCACATGATCCACCCCTCAGATACACTTCTCTTCTGGCTGCTTCAGCCACCCCCTACCCTGGCATTTCTCTTCCTTTTCCATTTCTACCTTTCTGCTTTGCCTGTTCTTTTTAGCAAACCTACAGCCCTCACCCATCCCAGCTGTCTATACTCTTTTCTAAAGCAATAATACTGGCAGGAATTAGTGACCGAAATGCACAGAAAGTTATATAGAAAAAATTAGAAAGCATCTGCTTATCCTTTGAAAACCTTCAATAAGAAGATGAATCTTCAATGAGTGACTCATCAAACCAAGTTTAACTGAAGAGGGTACTCAACGCATATTCAATGCTTTAAAAACTTAGTAACCCCAAACCCTCTGTAAAAAACATTCATTGAATGGTGGCATTTGTCATAAAAAGCTCAATGGCTTTGGAATAGACAGATCTAGGCCACCACCCAGCTGGTAGACCTTGGGCAAGTTATTCAAACTTTCTGAGCTCTGTTGTTTTACTATAAAAGGGCAAAAGCCACAGTATACATTCAGTAAAAAAAAAACAAGCAACAGGTAAGTTGTTGAATACCAGGTATTATGAGGAGTGTCTTGCATATGTTGTCTCATTCAAGCTTTATAGCAATATGATCAAATAGCATTTTAGGCCCTTCCTCCCTAGAGAGATCAATCAGTATCTACGCAATTGGTTCCCACACTTGACTTTATTTTTTAATCATCTGAGGTATTTTTAAAAATGCTGATACCTGAGTCCCACCCTCTGAGACTTTTCCTTTAACAGTTCTGGGGTCTGGCCTGGGCCCTGGGATTGTTAAATGTTCCCAGGTGACTCCAGTGTGCAGCCACAGTTGAAAATCACTGTTCTAGAAGCATCTTCTCCTTTAACCCTTCTGACTTGCAGCACCTGTCAGACAATACTTTCATCTATGAGGAGGCAAAATGTATTTCTTCCACACAATAGGACAATTTTCTTCTCAAATTCTGGTGGCCCGTATCAATGAACCAATCACTCATTCATTCATTCACTGGGAGTAAGGAGAGAAATAGGATATAAACACTACTACAGAAAAAGCTCAAAGTTCACTATGTAAATAAATGAGTAAACAAACAACAATAATTCAGATTGCTCAATCATGGCATCAAGCAGGTATCTGATTACTGTGTATCTACTATGTACTGGCACAATGCTAGGCATTGGAGATATAGCAAAGGAAAAACATCGATATGTTTCCTGGTCTGATAGAGCTTCCAGTCCCCTGATAAGAATTATTAACAGAGATAAGCTCAGGGTGGTATGAAGTGCAGAAGTGATCTCCCTCAAGAGTTGTCTTTCCAAAAGTGTCCTTCCAGGCTGGAGAATCACTAAACCTTCAAGGAGACAAGCACTCAGGATGGGAGGGTGGGAAGGTGGAAAAGAGGAGAGGTTTGGCGAAGTACAGGTAAAATCAAAAGAGCCAAAGGAGAAAAACTGAATTATTCTCAAAACCCAAAGGCATCTTGCTCTCCCTGGGAATTCAGGAAAGGCCCCACAAGGAAGGAACCACTAGATTAACTTTTAAAGGCTGAGAAAACATGACTCAGGTTGAAAGTTATGTGCGAGGATCCTAGGAAAAGAGAAATCAGGGCAGCAACTTTGAGGCAACATGGGTACCAAACTGCCTCCAAACAATTTCACCCTTTCCCTCTCCTCCACTCCAAACCACCCATTTCTTATTCTTCCTTATCCTTCCCTTCTTGTCTCCCACTGTTACACCCCTTATCTTTCTGTTCTTTATTGATTCCCCTTATTCCTTGCTTGTTACTTTTAGGCATCCTTAGCACCTCTGACTGCCATCAATCCTGGCCCCACGTTACTGAGTCACTGTTTTCTGGAACCAGGGACAGTTTTGTGGATGTGTGGCCAGTGCAGCCTCTCAGGGCTCGGCACTCAAAAGACCTCCACACTTGATTTCACGCTCTGTTGTCACTGTGTTGAAATTCTTAATAATTTCTTAACCAGGGGACCCAATTTTCCTTCTGTACTGGGCCCTGCAAATTATATATCTGGTCCTGCCTGGAAGATATAGGGATACAATGGTCTAGAGAGAGAGTTCTACAAAGTAATTCCTGAGGAAGGTCACTTTTGGTACAGTGATGTTTTAAAAATTGATTCAGTGAGTGAATTCTCTAGGACCTCAGTTCATATAAATATCGACAGCTAAATTTTATGTTGACACAAATGGATCTTGTCATGTAGGAAACTAACCCCTTTTCTCTCTCAGAAATTCCAGTAACTCAACAAATTGCAATATGGATGCCACAGATAGGAAATCCAAGAAATTAATGAAGGCATCATTTTTCAGAGCAGAGCCATTCACTAAACTTCCTACCTGATATCCATTCTTCAGCTCCACTGAAAGAAAAATGCCCCTTACCTCAAAGTATTAGAGAAGGAAATGTAAGGAAACAGTTATCAAAAATCAACGTTTAAAGAAAAAATACTGGAAAACTGTTTTTGAGACAACTTCAAGCCAGGACTTCATAAAATTTCTCTTCCAAAAAAAGACTTATCAGCTCAGGGACAAACACTGACATTGAACTGGTCAGTCAGTTCCTTAAAGGCCATGAAATAATACCACGCCCTCATAGGGAAGGGATAAGAGTTCTCATGATTCTCCTTTGGTCAAGGCTCTGCTAATGCACAAAATGGTCCTAGTCCACAATTTTTTAAAAAAAATAGCAAGGCTGTTTATGTAATCTGATAAATTAAATTCAAGATAGACTCCAAGAAATGGTTTCTCAGAAACTTTGAGATGTCTTTTTACCTTCAAGAGAATAGAAGTTTGAACTTCAATTAAAAAAAAAAAACGAAGTCCCTTCTTGGCCCCTGCCTTGCTCCGCATTTGTGTAATGGGTAGGTTAATATTTGCCAACTCCCTTCACAGTGTGGATATCTCAAGGACCAAACAAGAAGTAGTTATATAAAAGTGCTTTTGAGGTTGTGTGAATTAATGTAAGTTGTTGCTGTCATTCTATGGAAGAGCTCCTTTTCTTCGCCTTCAGTCAAATGCCCTAAGACTCCCTTTCCCTTTCTCAGGCAACATCTGTTAATCTCCACCTACCAGAGTCCTATATCAGGATCTCACTCCTCACCAGCAGGGGGGACTTTGAAACCAGAGCACCAGTACTCAGCCCCAAGGTTGACACAAGCAGGGTGTAGTCCCTGCCAGGCCACCTACCTTCCCTCTACACAAGCAGCTCTCCCTCTGAACCTTCAACTAGGCATGCACTGTTCTAGCTTCCTTGAATGGAAGTTCACTCTTCATTGTTGGTTTCAGTGTCACATCTTCCCTCACACACCCACTCCCCACGTAGGTGCATTCCTACATCTTTCTGTACCTCTCTGCATTCAACCCTGCCCTTGCCCTCAGCACAGTATTTTGTGATAGTTTCCTTTAGTGCCTTTCTCCTCTTTGCTAGACTAGGAGCTCCTTGAAGGTAGGACCTAAGTTTATTTCATTTTTATGGGATTTTCACTTGGCAGAGTGCCTTACAAAAGCAGGGAGGCATTCACAAATGTTTCAAAAATGGAAAAGAGGAAGAGTTGGGAAGGGGAAGTTGGAAATAGAAGAGTTCAAGACTTAAACAAAATGACATTATGCTATGAGCTTCCGCTTTCAAAAACACAAAAACTAGGAAGAAATGCACCTGTTTCGGCACAAACATTACCTATGTAACTTAATCTCGATATTGATTAAATCAAAAGAATACGAGAGTCTAAACTACCTCAATTCTATTGGCTCGATGTGCCTTAAGCAGCTGGGTGGAAGAAAGCATGCTTGCATATGCTGGGATTAAGCTAGCAGATATTTCCTTTATTTATTCATTCATTCATGTATTTATTTATTTAGTGGAATGGCGTTTAAAAAAGAGAGAGAGCTTTAAATTGTTTATCAAGAAATCCCTGCTAAAAAAACCCAACCAGCTCTTGATAAACCAAGGATTCTTGAGAAAATTAAGAAAGGTAAACAGAGAGATGCAAACAGGATATGTAATTCAAAGCATTTACTGCCAGCAGCCCTTAGAAGCCAAGACAGAGGGGGCACAACCCCACCTGAGGTCTTCTTGCCTCCTTTTCCAGAAAGTCTCTGAGTCAAGTACTTCCATGGCCACCTGCACATGAACAGTAGAAGACATTACAGAGACCTGGAACTGCTGAAACTGCCTATAAAAAGAATAACAGCCAGGTCTAAAGGGAAAGGAATAAGTTTTGAAACCCTCAAATGTCTTCAGACATTTGGGGCTTTGTTCACTCCATACCTATCTCTGCAAAGTACCCCAATCAAATGAAGAGGCAAGTCTTGGATAATAAAATAATCTCTACCCTATTAAAGCCAATTTATTTGAAAATCACCTTCTACCCTGAGAACAATGTCAAGGTCTCATAAGCACACAAAGTAGACTTAAAACTTCTGGTGCCTTTTGTAATAAAATCCCTCCAAATGAAAGCAAATATGGAACTTACTTTTGCTGAATTCTTCTAAGATGCAGTTTTAGAACGAACTCTAAGTATAAAGCTGGAATCAGTAGAAAATGTTAAGTGTCTGCCTTGGTTCTCTGCCAGCTTACATCCACTCTCCACCCTTCTCTGTGCACAGGGGGAGAAGAACTCCAGAGACAGCATCACTTCCTGTTGAGTTCTTGTTGGAGGCACCAAATACCAGAGATAGAAAGAGAAGGAAGCAGGAGAAGTTGGGATATTTATTACCCACCCCCAGCTCACATTGGTTTGGCAATGATAAGTCAAGCAGTTCCTCTGGTACACTTCTGAGCTGTCTCCAGATTCTAGTAACTCCTCCTTCCCTGCCTCATCACTTCAGGCCTCGGTGCCCAGTCCCTGGCACCTTCCTTTTGGTTCTGTTAGCTGACCACACACCTGTAAAGACTACTTGCATGGAACAGTCCTCAGTTAAAACCTTGGGCCTGCCATTGGTTTCCAGCCAGGGCCATGGCTTTAAAGAAATGATGCTGACACCTGTAAGTCACTCTTCAATGTGTCTGTGTGATACATATAAATAATGAAAATAGCTCAGAAGATGACTTTGCCTTCCCTGCCTTCTCTCCATTCCTCCTTTACCTGTTGAAATTCTGCCCATCCTTTGAGGATCACCTTCAACCTATTTTCTAACTGCACATACAGTTTTCTCCTATTTTGGGCCCATACAATGGTTCACTTTTTTATTTTATATTTTTGGATATTATATTTTTCTCACTCTGCTTTATTTATGTTTAGGTCATAATCTCCTTCTCTGGCTAAAAAATCCTTAAGATAAAAGATGGAAGTAGTACTCATTTCTGCATCTCTCTGTAACAGTGCTGTTCCAGTACACACAGTCAATACATGCGTGCTGCTATAAACTCTAACCAGCTATGTATTTTCAATTAGTTTCCCATCATCAAACCAAGTACATTTCCATAAACATGCATATCAAGTTTTACATATTATGTACATACATTTTATCTTATGTATCTATATACATACCCTGAATTGAATTATTCATCTGACTTTTCCTCTTTTTTTAAACGTTAGTCAAGTAGCTTTCCAAACACTTTATATATTCTTATACATCCTTGTCTCTGCTAACCCAAAGAGAGTTTACTTTCTTTCTTGTTCCTTTTCCCTTTAATGAGACCCCACAATGTCACTCATTGGATCTGCAGCTGGTCCCTGTCTATGATCTTTTGCTCCAATAACTCCAGAGACAGCTGTGTCTATGTTTTCAGCCTTCTCCTGGGCAGACCCTCCAACCTGCTCCATTATTTATTGACATAATCATATTACAAGTTACCTATTTTGTCAGGGCCTCTCACTTTCCCCAACTAGAAAAATGGTAATAATGTAGTCAATCATTGATTAATCAATAACTCCTTATTGAGGTCTAGAAAGAGAGGAGGTGAATTTGAAGCAGTGCCTCTGCAAAAAGCCTGGTGGGGGTACAGAGGAACAGAAAGGCGATTTAGGAGAAGTTACTAGAATCTGGGAACCTCACTTGCAATCCAGGGGCAGGCTCGGAGAGACTCCAAAAGCTATGCAAAAGGCAGCTTGATGTGAGGAGAAAAATGCATAGGTTTAAAAGTGAAATAAATGCCATAGTGAGATTACAATGAAATATTGAATTTTTAAGCACAATTTAAATTTAAATTCATTTTTTTCCCTATACAGTGCTGCTCCAAGTGAATCTTCAGCAGAGGAATAATTGAATTTGGAAGCTAAATAAAGTTTGGTAGACAGATTCACTAAGGCAAATGTTTTCTCTTTGCGCACAGTACAATTCAAGTAAATTTGTATTACTTTCAGTTAAGAAAAGCATCCCTTTGCTGTTGCAAATTCAACAAATTATTATCAAAATTCTTAAAGCCAGTCAAATATCGAAATAATTTATTTCACTAAATCCAACTCAGAATTCTGGGATTAGTTCAGCAGTCCCTTCTTCTGGGAAGACTTCCCTGGTCCCCTCCCCACAACCACTAGATTAGACAGCCCGCCTGCACAAACACCCGGCATCTCCTGTGCCACCAGCAACTGTATTCACCTTTCAACAGGTAAAGGAGGAATGGAGAGAAGGCAGGGAAGGCAGAGTTATCTTCTGAGCTATTTTGATTATTTATATGAATCACACAGACACATTTAAGAGTGACTTACAGGTGTCGGCATCATTTCTTTGAAGTTATGGCCTTGGCTGGAAACCAGTGGCAGACCCAAGATTTTAAATGAGGACTGTCTCATGCAAGTAGTCTTTACAGGTGTGTAGTCAGCTAACAGAACCAAAAGGAAGGTGCCAGGGACTAGGCACCGAGGCCTGAATGGAGAGGCAGGGAAGTTTTTTATCTTTAGTCCACACAATACTCAATCAGTACCTACTTGGTGTATTTCTATAACTATATTCTGATTCGCTTATGCCAATTGCTACACGAATATTTCTCAAAGTGGTTTATCTTACCCAGTAATTATACATTTGGTGCTTTCAAATACATATCCAATATGGACTGGTTAATATTTAAGTGGTTTCACACAGAGAAGATAAAACAACATTATAAATAGAGAATAGCTGTGACATTACTCCCTATTTGAACATGATCTCCCCATCCAACGTGGTCATTCCTGCCGATTCCATATGAATACTTAGCATTTTCCAAGCTAACACATGAGTTGCTTGATTTAGGACATTGGAAGTAAAGTGCTCTAAGATATGAAAGGAACAAGGTCTGGACTAGAAAAGGCTAAGGAAGGGTAAACACAGAGAGGAGGGTTGGCAGAAATTTAGAACTGCAACTTAAGAGAAATAAAAAATGAAAGCCCAGAAACCCAAGGCATATACTCTCAAATCTCCTAGGTGACCAACTGGAAATCAGGAAGGTGAATGGATGGATGGCTTCTATCCTAATGCATAGTATGATATATAATCTGATATAGATATAAAATCCTTAAATATGGAAATTAAAGTAGGAAATTTGGGAGCAAGATGTCTTAAAAAATTCTATAAAACTGTAGGAACAGTAGGAAACATAATTAAATCACAAATAGTTTTAATCTCTAAATATGTAAGAGATATAACAGAGTAAAAACAGTATGAAACAGAAATCTAGGAGGCCTAATTTCTAGGCCTAAATCTTACACTAACTTACTTTGTGAGCCTGGCAAGTTTTTTTTTTTGCAGGGGCAGGCACTGGGAATTGAACCCGGGTCTCCAGCATGGCAGGTGAGAACTCTGCCTGCTGAGCCACCATGGCCCATCCCTGGCAAGTCTTTTAATCTCTCTCTGTCTAATTCCTCATGAGTAAAAAGTGATGGACCAGATTAATCTAAAAAAAAAAACACACTTTCATACCTGATCAATGTAATAGTCCCAGGTTTTCCCTAAATGTATAGTACTTACTTTTAAAAGCATCAAATACACTCAGAATATCTTCTCAATTTCCCTCTGCCAAGAAATCCTAGAACGAGCTGAGACTCAGCATCAAGGGACTGAGAAAACCCCTAGAATGAGCTGGGACTCAGCATCAAAGGATTGAGAAAACCCTCTCGACCAAAAGGGGGAAGAGTGAAATGAGACCAAAATAAAGCGCCAATGGCTGAGAAATTTCAGAGTTGAGAGGTTATTCTGGAGGTTATTCTTACGCATTAAATAGATATCACCTTGTTAGTCAAGATGTAATGGAGAGGCTGGAGGGAACTGCCTGAAAATGTAGAGCCGTATTCCAGTAGCCATGTTTCTTGAAGATGATTATATAATGATCTAGCTTTTACAATGTGACTGTGTGATTGTGAAAACCTTGTGTCTGATGCTCCTTTTATCTACCTTGTCAACAGATGAGTAGAACATATGGAATAAAAATAAATAATAGGGGGAACAAATATTAAAATAACCTGAGATTAAAATGCTAGTCATCAATGAAAGGGAGAGGTAAGGGGAATGGCATGTAAGAATTTTTTTTCTGTTTTCCTTTTATTTCTTTTTCTGAATTGATGCAAATGTTCTAAGAAATGATCATGATGATGAATATGCAACTTTATGATGATATTGTGAATTACTGATTATATATTTAGAACGGAATGATTATATGTTAAGAATGTTTACATTTCCTTCTTGTCATATTTTTTTTAATTGAAAAAAGAGACATTAAAAAAAAGTTATCACTCACAATTGGGTGGGTCACATCACCATGGATAATTAAAAACTCCCATCCAGCAATATTGAATAAAGATTAAAGGATATGGCTTATCTGGGATTCACAAATTCAAACCAGCAAATAAGCTCTAAGTTATGAAAAGTCTTGTCAAGCGTGGTTACAAAAAAATTTTTTTTGAATTTATATCACATAAATATCCTCATAAAATACAACTTCTATCAGCTTCATATATTGGAGTGCTGAGTAATTATTCATTTGAAATAAGGGCTATGTGTCTAAAAAGTGAAAGACCACTGGAGTCTGTGATCTTTAAGATCTTTTGTGGCCAAATCATTTTTAGGCTCTATGTAATATAGAATAATGAGAAAGGAATTGAAATGAGACAGAGTAATACTCAAGAAGGGAAGGAAGAGAGAGGTAAAGTGTATGATATATATGAATATTTTTTCTTCTTTTTTTAATTTCTTTTTCTGGAGTGATGCAAATGTTCTAAAAAAATTTTTAAATCATGGTGATGAATGCACAACTATGTGACAATACTGTGAGCTATTGATTGTGCACCATGCACAGAAAGTATGTATGTGAAGATTTTTCTCAATAAAAAAATTTTTAAAAAAAATTTCCCTCTGTCAAAAACATAGGGAAGAAATCATCAACCCTCAAGGAAAAGAAACTAGAAAGTAGAAAATCCAGGATATTACTAATCAATGTGGTGTCTGATATCCAAGTCCCATTTTTTGTATTGCTTTATTATCATCATGCAGTAGTTAGTGCTCCAAGCCTGAGGCGGCCGTATACAAAAGCATTGTGACTATGGTCACAATGTGTGGCAGAAAGGGTCACAATTCTCTTGATGTTCTAATTTTATTTTATGGCCTAATTAAGTCCCCCAGCTTCCTATGCTTTGGTGTTCTCACTTAAATATATAATTAACAATATCTAAACTAACTTTTTGTCATGAGAAGATAATGAAAATAAACAAAAATACTCAAAGTCGAAGCCTTTCAACACAGAAAGTGCCACTTTTGAGAGCTAATGTGTTCCATGGAAACAGCATTGAACTTGGAACCAGAAAACAGGGTTCGCAAGCAGCTTTGCTATCTATTAGCTGTGTGATCTTAAGATTTCTCTCTCAGTATTCTCATCTGATAAGTGCATGTTTTAAAATCTTCCCTGGCTACCCTAAGACTTCCATGTTCAGATGAGATTATAAAAAGTGCGGTACAAAAAATGAGTTCATGATAGATTCTTCCCAATAGGAAGAAACCAAATGATCATCTTTCTACTTTCCTCAAATCATTACATTTCACAGGTCCAACAACCGTGAATCAAGGAGCTTCAGGGGAAAAACTATCTACACAAGAAGTGCATTCAACCTAAGGTTCATAGCTTTTTGTAAATTCAGGAAGACTAACTACACACTTGTTAGAGTTTAGTTTAGTCATCATCCTTTTTTTTTAACATGGGGAGGCACCGGGAATCAAACCCGGGTCCTCTGGCATGGGAGGCAAGCATTCTTGCCTGCTGAGCCACTGTGGCCTGCCCTCAGTCATCATTCTTAAGTGGTCTGAAAAACAACAGCAGCAGGTGTGTTAATAAAGCCTTGTTTATCAACTGGTCCATATTGCAGCAAAATCCCCTGTCATACTGAAAATGAAGCAGAGCCAATCTGTCAAAGCGTGAGTCTTTGCCCAAGGAACAAAAACCCACATTAGTAGGACTGACTGGACCACGATAACACTATGTAGAAATAATTTTTCAGTCTTGTATCCCAAACAGGACAATCCTGGAGAGAAGCACAAATATTCTCAAATGATCTTTACTAGTTTCATGGAAATGCTTGTTTCTGGATATGATTTTGGATATTTTTCCTCTTTCATGTTCTTGTTGACTCAGAAAGGCAGCTTTTCTTTCTCCTGAGTTCCCTTTAATTTCCCCTGTATTCCCTTAATAACAGGTAAAGCCACTGCCAAAGGGGCTCTTAAAATTATAGCAGGAAAGGAAGGGGAGGGGAGAGTATTAGTGAGACCCCTCTTGGTTGCAAATCTATTTTGTGAAATACTTAATGGGCTAGAAAGCCCATTTTGTGATTTCCGTGTTAAGGACCAAAATGCAAACACACACCCACCTGCAATGACTCATTCCCCAGCATACCTCCAATGCCCAGAGCCCTGTTCTACAGTAAAGAACGTGTCTTCAACAATTTCCCAACTGCACATCTAAAACCATAGAATAGAAAACCCATTTTTAAAATATGCTTTAAAATACAACATAATTATCATATTACATTCCTAATTTTGCATCAAGGAGTTTTCTTTTAGTCTCATTCCCTCCAGATTTTGGCACTGGCAAAACTAATTGGATTGCCAGTTCCCTGTGAGCAAGAACTTTGAAATTTTCCAAATCTTCTAACAGAATTTTCTTTCTATACAAAGTGAGCACTGATGGGTCAACTGGTTTCCTAGCAAAAGGCACCAAATCTTAGGACCAAAACTAACAAACAAAAGGCATCAATTCTAAATTGTCACCACCATCCAGGCAAAACAAATTCCTTTGTATTTGTTCATGGTTTCTGGTTGCCCCATGTTCCTTCCTTCTGCTTGGGGTGCAGGCTGCCTATCTAAGGGTGGAAGGATACTTGGCAATGGGTGCCGGTGTCTGAAAGCATAGGTTTCTTGGGCAGCCTGCATTACTCTGAGAGGGATATCTGTTCAGCGGGAAGCTCCCACTCCATGCCAGCCCTTCAGAACCATCTGCCTCTTAATGCTTCAGGACACACACACACCTCCATGTATCCACTGGGTGTGAAACCCAAGTGGGGGAGGGAAAACCTGGCACATAAAATATCTCCCATTACAGCAGCGACTGACAGAACATATAATGAAGAGCCATCATGATTACTAAATGGGCTTGTAGTCCCTGTATAGGAAGAAAATCATTTTCCCACCCTTCCCATGCCCTGCTCTGGCCCCAACCACAAATTAGAATAGTAATTTAATAGGCCTGAAAGACTTTAAAAAGATCACCCAAATGTTCTAAAAGCAATTTCAAGGTCAATGATCTATTGTAAAATCTTCAAACAGCTAGAAAATACCCCTTTGATAACAGCTTTCATGAGGGGGAATTAAGAGAAGCAAGAAGGAAAGTGTCTTTTGAATGGACGAGCTTTAATTACAGTGTGTGGTTGGCAGATCAGGTGATTAGAGAACCAAGTCTATGAGAAAAGGGTCAAACAAGACAAATGCATGCAAGTCATTGGTCAGGAGACTCAAAGGGCTTGACCTGTCATTGTGTGTGCATGCAAACATGTGCCCTCATACACATGCATGTGAGCAGAAGGAAAAGGCATAAAACTATTACTTAATTGGATCCAATATTTCTCTATTGCTATACATTTTCAAGCTTATGACCAAGATGGGGAAAACTGTTGAACTTTGAAAAATGTTATGATTATTTTACAATTCATACCTTACTTTAAGAAAAAATCAGATGCTTAAAAGGCTGCTAAAATGCAAAGAAAGAGAGTGATAGAAATTCTAGACAGAAAGGGGGAGACAATAGTACTAGAAATCAGAGATGAGAATTCCTGCAATTGAGCACTCAATCTGGCTCTCCAGTCAAGCAAAAAGAGAGAATCATGATGGTGATATAACTCTCATAGTCTTAAAAAAAAAAAAAAAGGCAGTATTAGCAGCTTACAGAAATGTAGGCCTTCCAGGCACTGAATTTTTTGAGGAATTTATTCCATGGATATACAGAGAGATGGATTGATAGAGCAACCAAGATTGACAAAACAGTGAATGGCAATTAGCTCTTCATGTAGAAACATAGCATAGAAGATTTGAGTTTGGGCTTTGAAGAAAACAAACCCAAGTTCAAATAAGTAAGGACTATATTAAGCAAGTTACTAGAGTGCACCAAGCTTTTTATTCCTCATCTCTAAAATGGAAGTGATGGCATTGACCTCTTAAGGTTCACATGAGGTTTAAATGAGTTTACACAGAGAAAGCACAGTATCTGGAGAAGTGAATGCATAAGAAATGTTGGTTCCAACTCTCATCTCCCTCCCCCCAGCCCCACCCCACTCACAATGTTTGCATTCTGGTCTTGGTGTGGACAAAATAAAAGTCAGACATGACAGCATTTCCATTGAGAGAGTAGATATTACAATGGTCCAGTAATTTGCTAACCAAGTGCAACAGTGGAACTTAGAGAACCTGAAGAATGGTGGCTGGCCTGTTTCTTAGACTCACAATGGTCTCTACCACAAATGGGGAGTTGCTGCAGGAGTGTCAAGAGTCAGCTGTCTGATGAGTACCTAAAATATAAACCTCCTGTATTGCTGATCAAGGAGAGGCTGATGTTTCACATACCCAATGACCATGCTGTGGGATTAACATCTCTTTGACTGTCTCAGCCAGATAGTGGACTATCGATTCCACCTCCGCATAGAGGGCTGCCTGAAGGCATGATTGTGGATGTCAGTTCTTTGTCTCAAAGAAAAGATACACTGTGAACATTTCAAACACTTAGACAAGAACGAACTGAGATTCCAGAACTCTGTACCACAGAGCACTGGAACTTAAAACACTTAAGGATAAATGTCACTTATTTGAAAACCTCCAGGATGCTTCTACTTCACTGCAAGAACACAAGTGATTTGAATCATTACTACCACCAGATGGAAAAGGGGATGCAGACATTATTGGATGGGAGATGAAATATTTATCCATTCTTTACCATATGCATGTCTCTGTGCTAGATCTTTGCACATATATCAGTTAGTTCCAGTAACAGGAAAACAAAGGTAACACACTGAATTATCATCAACTATGCTTGTACATATTTAAGCACAACTGTAAATTTATACTAGTATTCCATAAAAGAACATTATACTAAATTAAATAATGCTACACAAAAATAAAATGTATATGGTCCATATTATTAGAGGCACTGAAGCAGAAAATAACCATTAGCAAAATTATGGTAGTTTAGTCACCATATACATTGCTTAGAGCATAATTAACAATTTGGTTAGTGACCCAGATTCTAATACTAGAAGTTCTTTAGCTAAAGAAAGGATTAACCAAAATCCATTTCCACAGCCAAAATCCAGCCCCTGGCAAATTTTTTAATATCTTCACATATTCTCAGATGATCAAAGCATGGCAATAGCACTAAACCAGAGGCACAGTTTAATTTTAGCAACTCTGTATAAATGACACTGCAACCAGGAAGATTGCAGTCAAGGTTACTGTGCCACCTTCTAATGACTATGCTGTCAGAAATACCAGGAATCACAGGCAAGTACTGAAACATGAACGAGATGTTAGTGGTTGGTAACAGAACAACCAATATAGTTGGCACATTTTCAGAAATTCTTTCCTACCCAGAACCTTTCCCATCTCTCTAAAGACATCCCCATTCATTCACTCCACACTTAGGATTGCTTACGGTGGGTCAGGCTGCCCTCCTGGCACTCAGAGACTGTTCCTTCTTTCCTTACATTCTCAGACCTAAACATAAACTTTAAGATATAGTATTATGGAAATAACGGGCTTAGAATAAAAATGCAGGCATTTTAACATGCCAACATACTCTACACAGTGGTACATCTTGAGTTCAACAAGCTCAAGATACACTTAAGAAAATGACCCAACATAACTTTAGAGTATTACAACTCCACCCAAATGCCCTTCTCAGAGTTCCCACAGCCAGGCCCGGGTGGCAAGCTGCATAAACTTCATTAGAGACTAGAAGAGGCACCCGCAATGCATGGGACACCCCAGCTCTCTGACCCTGAAGCCACTTCACACCCTAACTTCAGGACACATCCCATATGGCTTTGATAAATTATTAAATAAGAGAGCACAAGACATTCCTACACGTTCAGGCAATAATACAAATTAACACAAGATGAGATGTCAATATCAAGATATCACATGCTTTTATACTTTTCCATATATCATTTCAAAATGACAGCAGTGAGACATGCCTTTGAGTTTAGGCAAAGTAAAGAACCCTCTCACACAGGCCAGACATGAGAGAGACTGATAATAGAGCAATTATTATAGATTGCCTTCTATATGTCAGACACAGCACTTGATGTTTTGGTGGAGAAAAGTGGGACAAAAGGTATATGTGCAGAGGCAGCAAATTAGAGAGCAAAGAACATGAAATGTGGTTGAAAATCCATTTCTGCCACTTACTATTGCTTGATTTTGCCAGTAAGTTCATTACCCCCTCTGAGTTTCCATTTCTTCATCTTTTAAAATGGAGACAACCACACCTATTCCATAGTCCTATAAGGGATAAGTGACAGCAATTATGGCCATTATGGGCAGTCAACCAAACCATCATTTGAAACTAGACTTCACCACTCACTGAAAGTGTGACTTTTCTGTGCCTCAGGTATCCTCATCTGTAAAATGAGTATGACAACAGTCACTTAGAGGCTTACTGGGAGGACTTGATGAGTAAATTAATGTAAAGAGCTTAGAATAAGGTGTCTGGTACATAGTGAGAGCTCAAAGCAAGCTAACTCTTATCACTGTTAAATTTCCAGTGCTGCAAAGGAGCCATGACAGCACTGGGGGAACATTTTGAAGGAAGAGTAAGATTTCAGCAGAAAGGCTGATGGGTATGTGGTGGGGGTGGGAATGGTAGAAATGAAAAAAGTACAGAAGAGGCAAGAAAGTAGCTTGGGAGGACAGGAGCTCAAAAATGGCAGCTGTTGCCTTGTCAGATCCCCATCATCAGCTGTTTTTGCCTCACCCAGTTCCAAGCCAATCCCGACCAGCACACCCCCCTCTCTCTGCCTCAACATCAGCCAGAAGCATAGCAGTCAGTGCCATCACTATACAGCAGGTGCCCAAGTGAGCCTTAGACATGCAATGCCCAATTACGCTTCCTTCCCCTCACCCTCTGCCTATAGAGCCAGTTACTGCCGCCTTCCTCTATCTGGGAAGCCAGGGCTACCCAAGAACAATAGCCTTTTCCTGTAGCCCCTTTCTTGAGTGACAATACCTGCTCAGTTCTTATCAGCCTCTTCTCAGGGGACCATACCCTGTTCCCTGGCCCCTGCCCTGGCTGCTTTTTCCTAGGGATAAACTGATTCATTTATCATTCATTCAACACATAGTTGTTGAACTCCTGCTATGTCAGGCACTATTCTGTCAGTAGGGGTACATTACATAGCAAAGAAGATGGTTCAAACCCTTCTCCTCATGGTGTTGGCATTCTAGAGGGATAGGTCGGTGAGGCTCCTCAAACAAGATTGCCTTGCTGGAGCTTCTGCTACACCTGATACTCTACTCTGGACCATGGCCATGGTATCTGCTTAAACCTCTTGAGATGCAGAGGAATGGAGACCCTGAGGGGCTTTGAGAAGGCTGCACACTTCCCATAATTGTTCTCATCCCAGCTTCTTCACACTGCTCCACCCAAGCCCCAGATGAGGTCCCTGAGATCTTAGCCTGCCTTATTCTTTAACACACATAAGTCATCACATAGAATATTTCTGCGCATACAAACAGGGAAAAGGATAAGTTGGGGCCACAACTGAGGGGCCTTGAATTCCACACACAGAAACCATGGAAAATATAGTAGATACCCACTCACTCATCCAGCTTCTAGAAGTCCTAAAGAGTCAGTGGGGCCAGTATGCCCCCTGAAATCCCAGAGCACTAGCCTAAACTCTCCAAGATTTGAATCACTTCTTTCAATGAGATCATTATTTCTGAAAGCCTCCTGGAAAGATGTAAAAAAGTTACCTGGAAGTAAATTATACTACAACACTCTCCCATTAGCACAAATGGCTTCTTCTCTTTTCCTGAGGCAGCCCCAAGAAAACAAACCTAAGGGCAGTTACATCTTGAGGAAAATGGCAGGTTCATGGTCCCAAGAAATAAACAACAAAAAGAAACTTCAAATGGTGAGAGTGAATGGAAGCATGAGTTACATGTGGCATACAGTCTGAGGGTACTGGGGTTAGGAATTGGGGTATGGGCTGGGCCTGGGTTATATTACTGTTTTACATTTGAATGATCACACACCCTCCCTTTTACTTTTACAGAACACTTTCCCATGACATGATTTTTTTTATCTAGTTGATTCTCTGAGAGCCCTTGTCACCAGCTCAGAGGCAGTTTTAGACTGTGGTCATATAGCCTTCAGAGCCAGGCAACCCTCAGGCTGAAAGCTCATCTTACCAATTCTCGGCTATATGAACTTGAACAATTCATTTGGTTCCTCTGAGCCTCAAAAATTTCATCTGCAAATGTAGACAATAAAACCTATCTCAATTAAACCTACAAATCTCTATCAGTAAGGGAGAAGAGGACTAATCAGCTATCAGAAACCATGTGGTAGGGATGGATCTCTCTCCAGATATGTGACTATGCATGGGGCGGGGGGAGAGAGAAAGAGAGAGAGAGAGAACACTAAGTGAAAAAACAAGGTGTAGAATTTTACATTTTATTTAAATCACATTTGTATGAAAGAATCCAGTATGTGAATACAAATTCCTGAAACATACAAAAGAAAATGTTTACAGTGAATTTCTCTGGAGGGTAGGAAAAGATACCTACTTTACATTTAATTCATTTTTGTATGTCTTAGTTTAATATTATGCATTTAAATTTAAAAAAAAAAGTTTACAAAATAAACATGGAATCCCATGTCAGAAGCTGCTCCTAACATCTAAATAAAAGTATGTCCTCCTGACACATAGAAAGTTGTTGTAAATAGTAGCCATCAATTGCTGCCACTATTATTATTGCTAACATCACTGCATATCATGGTTGTTTTGCACATCAGATCTCTCCAATGAGGCCAGGAACTGGTGCAGACCGCCCCTGCTGAGCTGGCCTTTGGGCCCGCCACTGTGGCCTCCCACAGAGGGCCTCCTACATGGAGAAGATCATAGCAAATAACAGAACACACATTTACTTGCTCATTAGTGGGGTGGCCAGGCAGGGGACCCCACTGGTGAGTGAACAGATGACTCCTTGTCCCCATTTTGCAGATGAGGAATCTGAGGTCATGTAAGTAGCCAAAAGTCAAAGGGGTGGGGGGGAAGAAGCCAGAACAAACTCCAGAACTCCAGATCTGACTCAGTGCCAGAGGCTGATACTGAGAACTCAATGAGAACCACAGCTGGGACTATTTAGAAGTGAGCTTTATAAAGCAGACCAAATCTCTCGATTCATTGTACACATAGGTAGTGAGGTTTTCCCTGGTACTAGTGACGTCATCATGAATTCCACACAGGCACATGAAAGAGAGTAACTTCAGGTAGAAAAAGCTCCTGAAGACCCACAGAGAGTACTGCCAGGAGAGACCTAACGCCGGCCTGGGAGGTAGGAGGGAGGTGGTGCTGAGCAGCAGCTGCTGACATGAATGCAAACACCTCCACATGACCTTGGCCAAGTCACTGCCTCTGTGTGCCTCAAGTTCCCTCATTTGCAAAATGGGGATGATCCAGGTACCTACCCCACAGGCCCTGCTGCAAGACTTAAATCAGATAATACATGCAAAGTAATGAGAACAATGCCCGGCATAAAAAAAACTCTCAACAAATGTTAGCTGTTGTGCTTGTTCATATTATTATTAGAAATTAAACAGACAAACAAAAAAAAACAGCTGAAAGAGAAACACCACACACACATGCACATTCACAATTCCCGTCCTGAGAAGCATTATTTGCTGCCTCTTACAGTACTTTGCACAGACAGCTATCATACTATTTTTTGTATATACTAAATTTTCCTGTGTATAGGTCTGTCTCTCCCTTCTAGACTGTGTGTTTCCTGAAACCAAAACACGTGGTGTATGATTCAGCTTTGTACCCCCAATGTTTAGTACCTGGAAAGTGCACAACACGTGGTTGCTGAAATATCAAAATGTAATGAAAATTTTTGAACAATTTAGGCCCCCTGTGTAGTAACTGCAGGCAATATTCAGTACATTAAAATTCAGTTTCTGAATTTAAAATTCAGTTTCTGTGGTTCTCATTGAGTTCTCAGTATCAGCCTCTGGCACTGAGTCAGATCTGGAGTTCTGGAGTTTGTTCTGCCTTCTTCCCCCCCCCACCCCTTTGACTTTTGGCTACTTACATGACCTCAGATTCCTCATCTGCAAAATGGGGACAAGGATTCATCTGTTCACTCACCAGTGGGGTCCCCTGCCTGGCCACCCATTTTACTGATGTCTTTTCAGATAGTTCACCCTAAATGCAATATCTATAAATAAAGCTAACTTGTGCTCTGAGGTCCACTGATGTGCTAAACCATCAGCCTTGTACCTTCTCTTGATGTTCACTCACTCAACTTCATTTCTGCAAAGTTTAAGGCTATGCATTTGACCAAATGAATCCAATTCATCAAGGGACCCTAGCTTGCCACAAACCTATTCAGAGCCACAATCAGTAGGTCTCTTTGTAATGGGGGAAAATGCAGACCCCCTTCAACAAGTTCACTCATTGAAATTAGTTCTCTTTTTCATGGATTTGGAGGTGGTAAGGCATGGAGGAATTGACAGTGGAAACTAACTCATTTGCAGGTACTAAGGCAAAATCCTATGCATGGAGAAACTACTTCAAAATCTCTGCCAAGTAGACTATAAAATCATGAGCTACAAGAGTACATTAATAACAACACTCATTCAATTTCTATATAGTGCAATCATGTTTGTCCTCAGATGCAACCGTGTGGTTCAAGATAAAACACTCCATTGTATAACACTTACTATCTTTAAGTGTAAGCCTGATCCATCGTGGAAGCCAGACTTATTTCTTTGCCTAAAGCCAGTAATATTATCTTTTGGATAAAGTAACTAACTTTGGGGATTAATAACTTCTCCCATGGCCCATCTGTTATAACAACACAGCTATAGGTAGATTCAGCATTGTAGTCACACAGTCTGACCTCCTTTACAAAGCAGTTTGTGCCCACAGGAGAGCACTTAATAGAGGCATTCATGACCTAATGAGGGTTTATAGAGGGCCTACTATGTGCCATATTCTGTTCTAGATGCTGTGGCTACTGAAAGAAATAAGATACAAAAATTCTTGCTCTCATGGGGTTTAACGTTAGTGAGACAAGATAGACCAAAAAAGAAAGCTAATTTAAGATAACTGTTTTATGAAAAAACAGGAAGGAAGGCCTTTCTTTTTTAATAAAATTTTTATTGAGCATTCTTCATAAAATACAGTCAATACATGGTATGCAATCAATGGCTCACATTATCATAACATAGTTGTGCATTCATCATCACGATCCTTTTTAGAACATTTCCATCACCTCAGAAAAAGAAATAAAAAGAAAAAAGAAAAAACTCGTATATACCATATCTCTTACCCCTCCCTCTCATTGACCACTAGCATTTCAATCTACACAATTTTTTACCGTTTATCCCTCCCTATAAAAAAATTATTCATTTTTTATCCTTATTTTTTTTTTTACTCATCTGTCCATATCCTGGATTAAAAAAGCATCAGACACAAGGTTTTCACAATCACACAGTCACACTGTAAAAGTTATATAGCTATACAATCATCTTCAAGAATCAAGGCTTCTGAAACACAGTTTAATAGTTCCAGGTACTTCCCTCTAGCTACTCCAATATACCATAAACTAAAAAGTGATATCTATATAATGGATAAGAATAAACTCCAGGATAACCTCTGTTTGAAGTCTTTCAGCCACTGAAACTTTATTTTGACTCATTTCTCTCTTCTCTTGTTCAAAAAGGCTTGAAAAACCAGTAAGGCCTTTATGATGAGATGAAATATGGATGAGAAAGGGACTACGTTGGTTTGGAGCTTTTTGTACCCCACGAAAGGCCATGTTCTTTTAATCCATCCCTGTGGGGGCAGATGTACTGTGGGTGGGACCTTTTGGTTCAATGGAGATGTGACCCAACCCATTCAAGGTGGGTCTTAATCCCTTCGCTGGGGACCTTTAGAGGATAAGAGAGAGAAAATACTCAGGCATATTTGGAGAGAGCAACTGAAACCTGAACCCAGGACAGAAGGGCCAGCAGATGTCACCTATGCCTTCCCAAGTGACAGAGGAACCCCGGACGCAAGTAGCCTTTCCTCTGAGAAGGTGTCTTCCTCTCCTGATGCCTTAATTTGGACATTTTCTTGGCCTTAGAAGCGTAGATTTGTAACCTAATAAATCCCCATCGAAAAATCCAGCCCATTTCTGGTATACTGCATCCAGCAGCTTTAGCAAACCGAAACAGGGATGTCCATGCAAAGATTGCCCTTCGCAGTTAATTCAATATGGTCACTTATGAGGAGTTTTGTGGCAGAACCATATTGATCAGTATGCCAGAGAGTCACAGCTAAGAAAGATCATCAGGAACTTGAAGTCAATGTGACACAAAAAATCCCAGGATTCCTAGAAAGATCTTGTCAGACCCTTGAATACAGGGTAGATCTCTATTGTTTTACTGCCTGTGAATACAAAACAGCCCCCAAGACACCTTAAAATACACAGGGATAATTTAACAGAATGGATTATTTAGAACTGTCATCATCTCAAGGATAAAATCTCTTCACTAAACTGCAAGGAAGAGTGAGCTACAGAGGTAAGGAAAAGACAACCAAGGGGTCCACAGATGGAGTGGACATTTACCATATATGGACTAGCTGGTGTCGGTTCCAAGGCATACTAACTTCCTCCCCATTCTAAGATCACCTGCTTTGATAGAGCCTCATTCTCAGCTCCAAGGGGGAATACCTGACCCAGACCTGCTCAGGGTGCAGAACAATTCCACCCCCGACAAATACACGCACTCAGGAATTAGGAAGGTATGGCATGACATCCAAACTTCTCCAGGTCAAGTGAGTCCTGGGAATGATCAGTACAGGAGTTGTTAGGTTCTTTTCTGCTCGACAAGAATCCTGGGTTGGTGAGACCAACATGTTACAAGTAGACTTGGTAGAGAATAGAGCCCATGCAGAACAGGATGGTCACATCTGAGCCCCTGAATCAAGCTGTACTTAAGTCCAATATACCCTCAAATTCTCAAATTTATTATCTAATGAATTTCCTTTTTTCTTATACCAGTTTAGAATGGGTTTTCTATTACATACCACAGAAGGAGCCCAAATTCCTACAATAAGTATGTACTCCCCAATACCAAACTACTGAGAACAGAACACATTTCTCAATATACCCAAAGAGCCATTTGTTGTGAAATCAGGACTGTTTGTAAGAAAAAAATGAGGTGTCCTCTGATTTCCATTAACCAACAATTCTTTATTTGGCACCTATTATGTGTTCATCATGGTGCCAGCTCCTACAGAGCACGAATATGTGAAACATAAGACTTCCCTGGCCTCAAAGTGCATATCCTACAACTTATCACTACTTTCAATGCCTTACTGACCCATAGCACTTTAGAGCTGATACAGCATTTTAAAACATTGAACTTCAGGTGCATATGATTAGATTAGATTAATCAAACTCGTTGGTTCATGAACTCTCCTCATTGCTCCATGCATGGTCCCTTTTGATCAAATGCCCAGAAACCCCCCACTCATATCATCTCATTTTATTATCACAACTGAATAAGGAAGATAAGATTCTGAGAAATTGCTGAAACCTCACATTAATGAGGGCTAGATCCAGAGTTTTGACCGTGTTCTTTCCACTTCCTCTCATTTCTCTAAATAATGTCACAAAGAGTAAAAGCCAATATAATATGAAAATACTGAATAAAGGGTATCAGAAAAGCAATAAAAATAAACAGTAGAAATGTGTTGTTTACAAACAACATCTGATATCAGTTCAAACATAATTTTTGGTCTTGTTTCCCAACATTCTTCAATAAATATTATTTTAAACACTTCTTACCAGATGTCTGCCAGACCCTATGGCTACTTATGCCTGCCCTACCTATGTAAGACATGCCAGACATAAAAAATGGTAGTGGGGATATTCTAGTGCCATTTGGATCAATGGTCCAAGCCCCTACTCCATTGACTTAGCTTCAACCCACTGGTATTTGATTCTAAGTCCACATGGCTTCCACCCTTGATTGTCTCTAGTTTTCAGCACAGTTCCTGCTCTCCAAATCTGCTGACTAGCCTCAATTTTTAGGCTTAGCCTTCAGTGTTCATCAAGGTTTCTGGGTCAGGCATATCCCATTAAGGATCCTTCATACATGATTTTTTTAGGTATACAATAAAACTCAAAGTCCAATCTCTGAGGAACCATATTTGGGTAAAAGTGCTCCTTGTCAGGTCCTCTTTTGTCCACACATGGTGTTCATAAAATTAGACCACAAGACTATCATGTAGGTCACCAAATTCATGTAACAGAATATAGTATTTAACTGAACTGAAGGACACCTCTAATTAACATGCCACATATAAATACCGTAGACCATTGATTCCCTTCCTAGATTCCAAGAACATGTGGGAGAAATAAGGCATTAGTACATTTGAGTTACCTTGAATTCATATGTATACCAAGCACTGTTTGTGGACTGAAATAATAACATGATTATAAAACAAGACATATACTTTGATACTTTTCTGTGTCCTATAGATGCTATCATGTTTCATCAAAAGCAAGTTTATTTAAAAGTATTAATGAATTTACAAAAGTTTTTACATTATGTATAAATCAAAAGATAATAAAGGTTCAAATGAAAGATCCAAAACTGTTTTTATATTACAACGGGGTTGTAGGCTTAACAAAGATTGGGAATCATGGCTAGAGATTCTTCCACATTAAATAATGATGCTAGACTCTTAACAATATGCAGTACAGTGTACAATCAGAGGGGAAAAATATGGAGGATTCCACTTCCGACTAAAACGGCATATCAGAGACCAGATTTACCCTCCCACCAGAAATAACTGAAAACAGGCAAAATATATAAAAATAATGGTTTTCAAGACAGTAGATATTAGGCAATAAAAATGAAAAACAGTCAACAAATTGATACATCTGAGACATGGGAAACAAATAAGGGAAACTCTGCTGTTTCCACACCTTGCTACCTTAAGAAAGATTCCAGACCAGAGTGTGGGGGGGGGGGTCTCCCAGGTAGAGCCCAGTGGACTCCCTGAATTAGGAGATTGATCTGAGATTTCAGGAGGACTAAAGCAGTTAGAATTCTAAGAATAGAGTATCTGAAAAAAGAGAAATGCATAAAGATAAAACTCCAGAGATTAGCAAGGAATTCCACTGAGTATACAGCTGAATACAGATCAGTCCATATGAGCGAGGAAACTATGTGAAACTGGAGAAAGAACCACAAGACCCAAAAGGCAACAAACTGTTTCTAAGTAACTTAACTGCATCTCGAGCAAAGCTAAAGAAGACAGGAATACAAAAAGAGCCAGCACCTAACAAGCTAAAGTTTACATATCTAGCATCCAATCAATAAATCACCAGGTTTACAAAGAAGCAAGAAAATATTACCAATGTTGAAGAGAATAATCAATCAATGGAAACCAACCCAGAACTGACACAGAATTAGCAGACAAGACTATAAAAACAATTACTATAAATGCATTCCATATGTTTGAAAGTTAAGTGGAGCCATGGAACAAATAAAAATAAATCAAGCTTCAAAGATAAAAACTTCAATATCTGAGATGAAAACATACATTGAGTGGGATCAACAACAGATTATGACAATTCAGAAGAAAAGATTAGTGAACTTGAAGACGTATCGATAGAAATTATCCAAAATGAAACACAAAGAGAAAAAAGGATTTTAGAAGTTGGGTCACCAGTAAGCTCTGGGGGAATTTCAAACAGTGTAACTAAAGCCCCCAGAGAAGAAGAGTGGGAATAGAAAAAAAATGTTGAAGAAATAACAGTCAAATTTCTTCCAAATGTTAAAAAAAAAAATCTGTAACCCACACCACATAATAAAGATCAAATAACCCCAAGGACAAGCAATATGAATAAAACTACACCAAAGCACACTGTAATCAAATTGTTCAAAACAAGTGAAAAAGAGAAACTCTTAAAAGATAGCTAGAGAAAAAAGACTCATTATAAACATAGGAACAAATATAACAAAAACAATAGATTTCTTGCTGGAAAAAATGCAAGTGACTAGACAGTGAAACAACATCTTTAAAGTATTGAAGGAGAAAACAAATAGTCAACCTAGAATTCTATATCAAGAAAAAAATGTATTTCAAAAATTAAAGCAAAATTTTTTTTTCAGATATAAAAAGATGGAAGAATTCACCACTTGTAGACCCTCACTATAAGAAATGTTAAAAGAACTTCTCCAGACAAATGTAAACTGACAGACGATGGAAGGGTGTAACTACACAAAAGAATGAAACATGCTGGAAATTGTAGGAACATAAGCATATATTTTTTTATTATTTAAATTTATTTAAAATATAATCGACTATTTAAACAAAAATAATGTAGTGTGAGATTTATATGTGAGTGTAAGTAAATTACACAACAACAGTGCGAAGCTCAGAAGGGAAGAAACAGAGGTACACTATTGTATGTTCTCATACTTTTTGTGAAGTAAAGATAGACTTTTATGGATTATATACTATAAACTTAAAACAACTACTGAAATAATGAAATAAATCTCTATTGCAATAAACCAAACGGAATGATAAAAATTATTCAATCCAAAAGGAAAGCAGAATAAACAGGAAAAAGGGAACAGAGAAGAGATCAGACGAATAGGAAATGAATACCAACATGATAAACTTAAACCTAATCATGTTGATAATCACACTAAATATAATGACTCCAGTTAAAAAGTAGGGATTGTCAGATGGTTTAAAAAAGTAATACCTAATTATATACTGCCTACATAAATACAAAGACAAAAATATGTTAACAGTAACAAAATTATGCCATCCAAACACCATCAAAAGAATGCTGGAATTAAAATATTAATATCAGAAAAAAATTTCAGAGCAAAAAAGAGTACCAATGATCCACAGAAGTTATTTCATTATGATAAAGAGGTCAATTCACCAAAAGGAACTAATAATACTTTATGTTTATGTACCAGATAAGAGCATGCAAAAGCATGAATCAATACTGATAGAACTAGTTTAGCATGGGAATATTTATCAATGTAATTCACCATATAAAAAATATAAAAGAAAAAACTATACATCATCTCAATAGACAAAAAAAGAAAAGAAAAACAAAGACAAATATATTTGAAAATCCCATCATCTACTTTTGATAAAAACTCTCAGCAAACCAGGAATAGAAGATATTGTCCTCAAACTGATAAACAGCCTCTACAAAAAACCTACAGCTGACATCAGGGTGTCACAAGTCACGTCACGTGGTTTGTGTCATGTGGCTAAATCCAATCTGCCAAAGACCAAATACAGGCAGGTTCATTCATTTATGTAACATCTCTGGCACCTTTTTCACAATATCACAATTGAGTAGTTGCAATAGAGACCAAGTGGCCCACAAAGCCAAAAATTTACTATTTGGCTCTTCAAAGAAAAAGTCTGTCATCTCCTGATTAACATCATACTGAATGGTAAAAGACTGAATGCTTTCCTCCCAAGATCAAGAACAAGACAAGGATTCCCCCCTCATTACTTCTATTCAACATTGTTCTGGAGGTTGTAGCAGTCTACTACAATGAGAAAAAAAAAAAAAAAGACAAACATACTGAAAAGGAAGAAGTTAAACTGTCTTTATGCAAATAAATGACTTTTAGGTAGAAGATTCAATGGAATCTAGCAAAAAACTATTAGAACTAATCAAGAGTTCAGAAAGCTTTCAGGCTATATCATCCTACAAAAATTCATTGTATTTCTATACACTATAAACAATCAATGAGAGGGTGAGAAATATGATATAATTTGGAATAAATCTGAAGAGATGCTGGCAAGACCTGTGTAATTAAAACTACAAAACATTGCTGAGAGAAATTAAAGAAAAAATTTAAATACAAGAGCTATTCTGTGTTTATGTGTCAGAAGACTCAATGTCATTAAGATCTGAAGTTTCCTGAAATTGATCTATAGATACAACAAAATCCCAATGAAAATCTCAGCAGACTTTTTCTTGTTGAATTTGGCAAACTGTTTCCAGAATGTATATATATAAGTAAAGGGCCTAAAATGAACAAAGCCTCTTTGAAAAACAAAGATAAGAACTGATGCAACCTGATTTTAAGTTTTATTACAAAGCTACAATAATCAAGACGTGGTATTATCACCAAGACAAACAAATATATCAGTGGAACAGAACAGAAAGGCTTAAAACAGACTTACACATAAATGGAAGACTGATTTTTGACAAAGGTAGTTGTGCTGGTTTGAAAGGATGTATGTCCCCTAGAAAAGCCATGTTTTAACCTAAATCTGATTTCATAAAGGCAGAATAATTCCTATTCAATACTGTATGTTTGAAACTATAATCAGATCATCTCCTTGGAGATGTGATTTAATCAAGAGTGGTTATTAAACTGGATCAGGTGATGACATGTCTCCACCCATTTGGGTGGGTCTTGATAAGTTTCTGGAATCCTATAAAAGAGGAAACATTTTGGAGAAAGAAGCAGATTCAGAGAGAGCAAAGGATGCTGCAGCACCACGAAGCAGAATCTGCGAGCTAGCAACCTTTGCAGATGAAGAAGGAAAATGCCTGCCAGGGAGCTTCATGAAACTGGAAGCCAGGAGAGAAAGCTAGCAGATGACACTGTGTTCACCATGTGCCCTTCCAGCTGAGAGAGAAGCCCTGACTGTGTTCGCCATGTGTCTTCTCACTTGAGAGAGAAACCCTGAACTTCACTGGCCCTCTTGAACTAAGGTATCTTTCCCTGGATGGATGCCTTTGATTGGACATTTCTATGGACTTGTTTTAATTGGGACATTTTCTTGGCCTTAGAATTATAAACTAGCAACTTATTAAATTCCCCTTTTTAAAAGCCATTCTGTTTCTGGTATATTGCATTCTGGCAGCTAGCAAACTAGAACAGTAGTACATCAATTCAATGGAGAAGATATTGAATGCCTTTTCAATAAGTGGAGCTGAAATTACTGGACACGCATTTGCCAAAACATTAAGTGGCAATACAAACCTCATACCATATACAAAATTAATTATGGACCTAAAGGTAAATCCTAAAATTCTAAAACTTCTAAAAAAAGCATATAAGAAAATCTTCGTAGCACCAAAAGCATAGTATCCATGAAAAGAACAAATTATTTGGAATTTGTAAGAATTAAAAATGTCTGCCATTAAAAAAAAAGAACCAAAGAAAAAAAAACTTTGTTAAGAAAATGAAAAGTATACCACAGACTGCAAGAAATCATTTTCAAGTCACATGTCTGATAAGGAACAATACCTAAAATATATAAAGAACTCTCTAAATTCAATAACAAAAGAAATTTTAATGAGCAAAAAGTTTGAACACTTTACCAAAGAAGATATACACATGGTAAATCAGTATATGAAAATATGCTGAACATCATTAGCTGTTAGAGAAATGCAAACTAAAACCATGATGGGATAGCTCTGCTCACATATTAGAATGGCTAAAATTAAAATGACAGACTAAAAAGAAAAAAAAAATGACTGACCATACCAAGTGTGGACAAGGATGTAGAGTGACAGAAACTCTATCATACTGTACTGGTTTAAAAGTGTAATGTAACCCAGAAAAAACATGTTCTTTAATTCTGATTTGATATTGTTGGATGAAATCTTTTTGATTAAGTTGTTTCCATAGAGATGTGATCCACCCGATTGTGGGTAAGACCTTCTGATTAGGTGGTTTCCATGGAGATATGGCTCTACTCATTCAAGGGTCACTCACTGGAGCCATTTCAGAGGGAACCATTTTGGAACAAGCTTCAGAGCCAACAGTGACAGACACCTTTGGAGTGGCAAGAAGAAAATACCCCCAGGTAAGCTGTTTGAGACCAGAAGCCAAAGGACCAGCAGATGCCAGCCACATGCCTTTTCAGATCAGCTTCTCTTGAGTCACAATATATTTCCCTGGTTGCCTCATTTTGGACATTTTTATGTTCTTAGACCTGTAAACTGGTAATTTAATAAATTCCCTTTATAAAAGCCAACCCATTTCTGGTATATTACATTTCTGGCAGCATTAACAAACTAAAACAGATTTTGGTGCCAGGAGTGGGGTGCTGTGGTTTGCAAATATCAAACATCTTGGAATGGTTTTTTAAATGGATAAGGGGAAGATTGTAGAAGAGTTTGAGGATCTTGATAGAGAAGGCCTAGAATGCTTTGAGGAGACTGTTAGTAGAAATTTGGACACTGAAGTTACCGCCAATGAGGCTTCAAACAGAAATGATGAATGTGTTGTTCCAAACTGGAAAGAAGGTAATCCTTATTTCAAAATGGCAGAGAATTTGGCAAAATTGACTACTTTTGTTGTTTGATGGAAGGCAGAATTTACAAGGGGTGAGCCATAGTACTCAGCTAAAGAGATTTCCAAGTGAAATGTGGAAAATGCAGTCTGGCTTCTCCTTGCAGTTTAAAGCAAAATGTGACAGAAAAGAGATAAGCTGAGAAGTGAACTCTTGGTTTTAAAGAAAACAGAAATTGATGGTCTGGAAAATTCTGGGCTTCCAGAAAGGGAGACCCAAAAGAATAGTGCCCCATGTGAGGATTTAGCCAAATATGTAACCAGTCAGCCATTAATTACAAGACAAGCCAGGATTGGAGATAGAGTTATCAAGAAAGGATGTGTGGAAAGTCCTACTGTCTGATGGATATGATCCCAGTATACTACATAGTAAACCAATAAGAGTGTTGGTTTTCTATATAATTGGAACCACTGACAGTCTGGACTAAAAGGGGCAGAAAAGGGACAAATTGAAAGAAAAATAACTTCAAAGGCAGAACCATGGAAGCTAAGGTCTGAAGCGATCTCAGGCCAGGAGAGCAGACCCCACCCATGCATTTGAAGAGGGTGAGTTTGCCCCAAAGGCAGGGGGTGGGCTTTTTGTCTGGATGTTCAGGAAGAGTTTTGGTGCTCTAGGCCTCAGAGAGGGTGAAACACATTCCTTGGGAGTTGGGAAGAGACTTTCTTTCACCCCATTGTTCTGAGTGGCCTGAGCATGTGCCCCTTGGTGCTGCCCTAATGCTTGGAGGGGTGGAGCCAAGGAAAAAAGGCAGTCTCTCCATAGTTCCCGAAGGTTGCAGTCCTCACTCCAGCATTTGGAGAGAGCATGGCCATTGGCTAGGCCCTTGGAAAAGGCAGGACTACCACCCTATTAAGCCCTGGGGATAAATGACTCTCAGACTGTGAAATCTAATGGAGTTTGCCCTGAAGGTTTTCAGAACTGTTTGGGTGCAGTGACCCGTTTTCCTTCCAATCTCCCTCTACAGCAATGGGATTGTTTATCTTATAACTTTTCCTCCTTTGTATACTGGCAGCAGATAACTTGTTCTGAATTTTCACAGATCAACAATGAAAGGAGAATTTTGCCTAAGGATAGACCACGCCCATAACTGACCCTGAAGAGATTTTATGCTATTTCTGACTTTGTATTGTATTTGTATGGTTACTGACATGGCTTAAGGCTTTGTGATATTTTAATGGAATAAATGTATTTTGAACATGTCTTTTGGGGGTCCAGTGGATGGAACGTGCCAGTTTTAAATTGTTGTACACCTCAGAAAAGCCATGTTCTTTAATCCTCATTCAATATTGTTGGATGGGATCATTTTTATTAAGTTGTTTCCATGGAGATGGGACCCACCCCATTGTAGGTAGGACCTTTTGATTAGGTGGTTTCCATGGAGATGTGTCTCTACTCACTCAAGGTGCTCTAGGCCTCAGGGGTTGCTTACTGGAGTCCTTTAAGAGGGAATCATTTTGAAAAAAGCTTCATGGCCTGTAGAGACAGAGACCTTTGGAGATGCAGGAAGAAATGCCCTCAGGGAAGCTGTTTGAGACCAGAAGCCAAAGGACCAGTAGACATCAGCCATGTGCTCCCTTTATAAAAGCCAACCTATTTCTCATTTATTGCATTTCCAGCAGCATTAACAAACTAAAATACCCTACTGATGGGAATGTAGAATGATATAACTATTTTGGAAAATAGTTCATCAATATCTTAAACTATTAAACATGCACCTTCTAGATGATCTAGCCATTTCAATCCCAGATCTTTACACTACATATGTGAAAGTCTATGCCCAAATACATGCAGACATGTATACGAATATTATTAGCAGCTTTATTTTTAATAGCTTCAAAAAAAACCCCAACCCAAATGCAATAGATAGTGAATGAATAAAAATAGTACGGTATACCTATATAATAGAATAGTAATCCACAATAAAAAGGGATGAGCCATTGATATGCTTAAAAACACAGGTGGCTCTCCAAATAGTTATCCTAAGTGAAGAAAGCCAGATCTTAAAAAGAGAATATACTGTATGAATCTAGGTATATATACAAAATTCTAGAAAATGACAAATAATCTATAGTGCTAGAAAGCAGAATATTGGTTGCCTGGGGATAGGAATGTGGGGCAGGAATGCATCAGGGTAGAGCTAGAGGGAACAATTAAAAGGGTTGAGAAGAAACTTTTGGAGGTGATGAATATGTTCTTTTACTTGAAAGTAGTGATGTGATGGCTTCATGATAATACACATATGACAAAACTTATCAAACTACACACTTAAAATATTAGAAATTTATTGCATGTGTCCTTTATCCCAGTAAAGCTGCTTATAAAATATGCATTTGAGAATCAGATGGTTTACTGTTTCAAGCTCTTGCTCAACCTTTTTCTAGCTTTGTTACCTTGGACAAGTTATCGCTGAGCTTCACCTTTTCCAGCTGAAATATGGTAATTAATGCACATATTTCATAGGATTATTGTGGCTATCAACTGATACTTAGCTCAGTGCCTGAAACATACAACATCCCCAGTAAATTGTAGCAATTAGTGATAACAGTAATAAAAAAAAAGTTACTCATTCTTTCTTAATCTCCTGTAAAAGCTAACCTGAAAGTCAACATATATAACCCATATTTTTAGAACCTAAAAAGCTGAGTTTTCTCCACCTTCTTATTCAGTGTTTCAGATAGTGCTAAGGCAATTGTGTTTTCCTAAATCAAAAAGCCATCAGCTAAAAATCAAAAGCACCTTTTCATGGTTGTCTAACATCACATTTTCAAATGTGATTTGTGACCTATCATGCTATAAATACAATGGGCCTAAGTGGTTACACAGTCTCAGCAAACAACCCTCTTTTTATACATACATAATCCTTTCTTAATGGTGAAACCTCCTTTGGGGCTTTTAAAAACACACACACACACACACACACACACACAAACATACCTCAAAATCTTAAACTTATATCTTTTTACACTTGTGGCTTAGTTTAGACTCCCAAGAAAAGAAAACATGAACTATTGTTGCTCCTTCCCAAAGACCATAGAGGGGGTCTGTGGGTCTGTCGGTCTTTGGGTCTGTGCAAAGAAAGGAGACGGGACTGAGATGCATCCTCATAGCAGGTGGGTAGAAGGCCAGGCTTTGAAAATGTTTTAAGCATCACAATCATTGATTAAAATGCAAGAAACAAAATATGAGTATTTTGCTGAAACTTTGGAAAATGAAGGAAGGAAAAATTCAAATGCAAAAGGCATTAAATTTCAAGTCAATAAGAAGCTAAGTTGAAAACATTTATAAGCCATACGGTCAAAACAAAAACTTTCTGGCATAATCTGATTTGAAAGATCACACCATCATAGCAGTGGTTCCAGGTAGCATTGCTGAATGCCTACAAATCTGGTTTATTTAGGAAGAGAACACTTCCAAGAACTTGTATTTACTGTGTTTTTGGAAATATATTTCAGTCTTGTTTAACCCTGACATGAAAAAGTACCCATTTATCCCCATCACATGTTTTCCAGGTTCATTGTTAACCAAGCTGAAAGAGACATGGTATTCATAAAAATCTCGATTATACTTTGCTTAAGCCCTAGTTTTCTAGGTGTATATATTCAAAACTTTCAGAGGTTTTGTTGAACTAACGACTGAAGAATAAGATGTCAAATACTCAGCAGACAACATACGAGCTGGGGCTCAAATTTGTAGGCCTTAACAAATAATAATAATATAATAATAAAGATGCTCAATATGTACAGACATTAAGGGTTATCCCTATATGTGTAAGGCATACTATATTTAAATTCAATAAGGTTATTTACTTTCTTACCCTTACTGAGCAATGTGTTACAGAACCGCCCTACACTCTGAGATCTATCTGGTTTTGAGTCAGGAGAGCCACTACCTGGCCACTTGATTTTTGGCAACTTCCTTAACTTAATTCAGACTACGTTTCTTCCTATGTGAAAGAGGCAAAAAGAAAAGAGAAAAGAAGAAAAGTGTACTTTGTTGTGAGAATTAAATGAGATAAATCTTATAAAGTGTTCACAATTGTCGCAAAATAAAGTACCTTGTATTCACCTCTAACAAAGGGAGGCACATTTGTAGTCTTCTTTGTTTAAACCGTTTTACAGAGAATAAATCTGAAAGGGAGTAAGTCAAATTCAGAAATGTATTTCATAATACAGGAAAAACAGATTTTAAAATGAAAAAAAAATCCATTTTCTAAATCAATTGTGTAAAATCAGTCTGGTTGCTGTCATCGTTTTAACCATATATCAGATTAGGAGGCCAGAAAATTGTTCCACTGTCTGAGGAATAACCAGTTTGCTATGGCAGAAAACCCCAAATTTCCAAGTTATGCTAACTGAAGTGGCTCTCAAGTAAAGTTCACGATTGGACAGTGTGTGTTTTTAGATGTTTCTATAAAAGTCCATATGTACCTATATATATTAAGTCTGTTTGGGTTATAAAATCAGCATTAATAAATGCTAGGAGCAAACCTAAATGAGTAAAAACTGCAGAGTGGAAAATACTGCTGGAAACCATACAACTCAGGGGAGACTCCAGTTCTCTATCCCAGTCTGCAGGTCCACAGACATTCCTAATGCCAAATGGTTAACTTGCTCCTTCATGTCCCTATAACCTAAGAACTATGAACAATCAATCCTTAAGATAAAAGAATCAGGGGGAAAAGAATAGGAAGGAATATTTCTATGATTTCTAATATTCCACCCTCACCCCCACCCCACCCCCAGAGCTCATGGAAGCCAAGTGCTAGAAACAATATTTTGACCTTTTTTTAAAAAGCACTATAAGAGATAAGACAGATGTTTTTGCAACTTAGAAATTCAAATCTTCTATAGATGAAAAATATCAAGAGAAAACTTTGAAGAAAAACAACAAACTATGTCCAGAATGCAAAAAAAAAAATAAGACACAGGGTTAGTATTTTTAGTATAAAAAGATCTCTTGGGATATCAATATGGGTAAAAACATGCAAAGGTCATTCACAAAAGAAAAATTATAATAATCATTGATGCATGTCCAATCTCACTGACAATCAAAGAGATTCACAATAAATCTCACTGATAGAGATGCACATTAAAGTCAAGTATCAGACATAAAATATAAAAAATGAATGTTAAGCATACACAAATTTCCTGGGAAATAATTTGTCAATATGTATTTAAAATTTTAAATTTTTTTACAGTCTTTAAATTCTCACTAAATGAATTTTTTCCTTATCCTAAGGGGAAAAAAAGTGGAAAAGTACATTAGGGCTATACAGTGATTAAGAATGGTGATTTAGCTATAGATTCATGGGCATGGAAAGCCAATAATAATATATTGATAAAGTGTATAAAACAGTTTCAAAAATGTATATGCAGACTAATGCTATTGTTATAACATTTTTTCATGGAACAAAGTTTGGAAGGATGTACATGAAAATATTAACAGTACTTCTCTGGATGGTAGATCTGTGACTATTTTACATTTTTACGTTGAGTATTTACAAAACATAGTCAGTATAGCATGATGGTTAACATTTATTCTAGAGTCTGCCTGATTGGGTTCAAATCCCGGCAGTATCAAAAACTAACGCTTAGCAACTGTGTGACCTTTTTCATATATCCCTTTCACACCTTTGTTTGCTTATCTGTAAAATGGGCATAACTGCACTGCCTATGTTATATGGTTATTGTGAGTACTAAATGGCAGAGCTTTTAGAGCAGTGCCTAGCATCTAGTAAAGAAAGAATGTGATAATGTTCATTATTGTTATTATCTGCTACCATAATGTACTTATATAACAAATAATAATATTGAGAATTAATACAAAAATATCTTGACATCAATGAGGAAATAATAGTCTTTAAGAAAAAATAGCACTGGGAAAACTGGATTTCCACATGGAAAAGAATGGAATTGTGGAATTGGATCCTCACCTTACATCACGCAACAAAAATTAATTCAAAATGGATCATAGTCCTAACTGTAAAAGTTAAAACTATAAAACTCTTAGAAGAAACTATAGGAGTAAATCTTTGTGACCTCAGATTAAGCAATGTTTTATTAGATATGACACCAAAAGAACAAGAAATGAAGAAAAATGAAAAATTGAACTACATCAAAACTTAAAACTTGTGTTCTTCAAATTAAGAACGTGAAAATGAAGAAAGTGAAAGGAAAATGAGAGTGAAGAAGACATCAAGAAAGTTGGTTTCAAGAGAATGAGAAAGAGAAAAGACAACAATTAGAATGTGAGAAAATAATTTCCAAATCATGGATTTGATAAGGGACTCATACCTAGAATATATAAATAACCTTCAAGAATAAAATGACAAATAACCCAATGAAAAACACAGGCAAAGGCTCTGAATAGACATTTCTCAAAAAAGATATGCAAATGGACAATAAGTAAATGAAAAGAAGCTCAAATCATTAGCCACTAGGAAATACAAATCAAAATCATGAGATGCCATGTTAAAACCCACTAGAATGACTATAATCAAAAGCACAGATAATAATAAGTGTTGGTGAGGCTATGGAGAAATTGAAACCCTCATACATTGCTGGTAAGAATGTAAAATGGGGCAAGCACTTTGGAAATAGTCTGGCAGTTCCTCAACTGATTACACATAGCATTTCCATATGACCCAACAACTCCTAAGCATATACCTATGAGAAATAAAAACGTAATCCACCCAAAAATTCGCACACAAATGTCTCTAACAGCATTATTCATAATAGCCAAAAATTGGAAACAATCCAGATGTCTGTCAACTGATAAATGGATAAAGTATGGTATATCCATACAATGGAATATTATTTGACAATAAAAAGGAATAAATAAACAACAAGAAGTGCTGAAACATGCAACATAGTTGAACTTGAAAACATCATGCTAAGTGTAAGAAGCCATTCCAAAAAAAAATCACATATTGTATGAATTCATTTATCTGGTGTGTGTATTGAAAAGGCAATTCTATATAGATAAAAAGTAGATAAGTAGATGCCTAGACTTGAGGTGGGATGAGGGAAAAACAAGGAAAGACTGCTAATATGTGCAGGATTTCTTTTCAGAGTGATAAAAATCTCCTAAGCTTAATTTTTATTCTGGTTATACAACTCTCTGAAGATACCAGAAGCACTGACTTGTACAAACTTTAAGTGGATGAATTTTATGACATGTGAATTATATTTCAAAAAAAATGTTTTTAAAAACTTTTTAAAAATACCTTGACAACTCTGCACTTCTTAAGGATGGCCTTCAAAGAATCAGCAGTTCACAATGGAAGCAAAGAACATGGTTTGAACAGATCTCCCATAGCACTACTGTGACTCCAGGCACCTTATTTTCATGCTCCCAGCCCTCTTCCCCATGCAATTTTCAATAATTCTTTATTGAGTACCTGTGATAAGCCAGGTAGAATGCCAGGTGATCCAGCTCTAATCAAGCTGACAATGGAATGAAGGGGCACCTCAAGTCACACTGTGCTGTACAACATGCTGAGACAGGCAAAAAGGCACTTGGCAGAACATGGCAGGCTCATCAGCCAAGTTCAGAAGGGCAAGCTTCCTGGAAGAATGATGTCTAGTTGAGCATGGAAGGATGAATTAGCCTTAGCAAGCAAACATTCTGGGGAAAGAAGGAATTGTCTTCTGAGCATGAGGGACATGTATAAAGGACTGGAGACACATATCTTGGTAATAAATTGAAATAAATACAATATGGCTGACTGTACAGTGTGCATTGTGAGGAGAAGATGAAAGAAAGGAAGGCAAGGTGGGTGGGAAGTCCTGAAAACCTAGTATACCATATGAAGTTCAGACTTTATCTCAGAAACAACATAGAGCTATTAAACAGACAAACTACATGATCACCCCGGTGCTTTATAAACTCCATTCTGGCTTCAATTTAGATATGCAAGACTCAAAGGGAATAAAACAAGAAGCAATCATCTGAATGAGGATGCCACAGTAAGAAATCATGATATCCTACAATGTGATGTTGATGGGTTTGAGAAAGGCAGATAGATGCAAGAGATAATTCACAAGTAGAATAGATGCAACTTTGGGATGGTCTATAAACGGAAATGAGAAGCAAGAGGAGGGAAAGATGGCCCTCGGGTTTCTGGTTCTAGCACCTGGATGGATGGTGACGCCATTTATGAAAATAGTGAATGTACAGGAGCAGCACATTTAGAATGGTAGGGTTTAAACATATTACATTTGGCCTTACTAAATTGAGTTTTCTAAGGGAATTTCTGAGTGGGTATACCCAGCAGGATATATATATATGCTTGAAGTTCAAGGAAGAGACCTGGCAAGGGATATGGATTTGGGGATCGTGAGCACAAAGAGACTAGAGGAAGCTCTGGGAATTCAGTGAGCTGCTGGGAAGAAAGTGAAGAGAGCCTAGGACAGGTCTCAGGAGCATCAGAAATCCAGGTCCCGAGCCCCCATTCCAGCTTCCTCAGCCTCGAGATAGTCCCCTCTATCCTCAGTTGTCAGCTTGGTACACCTGGGGTCACACAGGGACTGACCACTGATGAACTTGGTCTTCGTCCCTTAACTCCCAGACATGCCAGCCCTTTGGGGCAGCTGACAAGCAGCATTTGTTCCAGGAGTACTGAGGGAACACAATGTGTCAAGTGCTATCCTGAGTGCTAGGTAAAAAGAAATCAACACATTGGGCAGAGGGACAAAAGCATGTCATGATATCAGGACTATGTGAAAAGTGCCTCCAGTGAGGTCCATCCTGGGAGGGAAGTTCCAGGCCTGGGAAAGGAGAGCGCATGCCACCAGGGGAGGTTTGGGCAAACCCCAGTAGACAGCGCTTCTGGAATAGGAGATTTAAGAGAAGAGAAGAAATCTCTATGATGACAAAGGAGCCAGGGCAGACAAAATGCACAGAGGTGAAAGGTAGTTGGGAAGGTATGGGGTACACAAGTATTTCAGAATGGCTGTAAATGAGTGTAAATGAGGAAATCTTATCTCACGAAAGTGGGGAATCACTGAAGGATTTTGTTCCAAGAAGGGCTTTGATGAAGTTTGTGTTTTAAAAAGCAAGCATCAAAAGGAAAATTCTAATCAATGAACCAGATCCTGGATTCCATTCACCAGGGTGTCTATCAAAAAGCACAATACAAAGGTGAATTTACAATCATTTTATTATCTACTAATATGCTACTAGCAAATACTGATAACTGGAGAAGCAGCTGTCCTACCAATAGGAGAAGGATCATGTATCCGTTGAATCCCTGTGTAATTATACCTGAAAAATAACCTAACATAAACATGTCAATTCCTTCCCCCTTTATCTGTAGGCCAAAAATAAAGTGAGATAATTTAATTTTGTAAGTTCTGAAGTTGTTTTTCAGAAATAGTATGCAGGTAAAGTGACACAGGAACTTCCAGAATACCAAAGTTTTAATAACTATTTTTCTCAAAATTAGATACGTAAACCAAATCCCTTAGAGCTGAAGCACAAAAATTCAGAAATGCTTTATAATCAAGAGAAATACAGAGAGAGAGAGGGAGAGAGGTAGAGAGGGTAAGAGGGGGAGAGGGGGAGAGAGGGAGAGAGGGAGAGAGGGGGAGAGAGAGAGAGAGAGAGAGAGGAGATTCTTGTTCATACAGAGCAAAAACATTTACTGTAAAATTGCAGTTATATTTTCTGAAAAGCACACTAGAGCCTTAAATCCTGCCAATTTGTACAAGGATAAACTGCATTCAAACAAGGCCCAAAAGCATTCAGTCTCTGCCAGATAAATTTCACACAAATCTTAATTTCACTCTGGAGAACAAATCGAAATCTTCACAATAAAGTACAGATCCTACAACATTTGTTTTCATCAGGACTGCAAGGAACATAAAGTTCAAAACCAAGATTTACATGCATAACAAGCAATAATTTCTTCACATTCAAATCTGGTAAAACTCCCGTGATCTGTGACACATGTGAGCAGCCATATTTCTCTGTGGCCAGATGCTTTGCTACAGAAACAAACAATACACAGGACAGAAACCACAATTAACTAAAGTCTGAGAAGTCCCTATTTGCATTACTAATATTCTATAATGTCTCCAGGAACACTTAATTAGCAAATACTGAACCATTCCTTCAAGGGGAAACACAGGGGGGAGGTATCTGTAAGCCTCCAGAAACAACATTTCTGTCAACCTCTCAATACATAGCATTGTTTTTTGTACTTTTCTGTTTAAAGACACCTTATTTAATATACTGTTGATTCTGTGACACTAAACTCATAGCCAACAGCACTATTACTCATGCCTGACTAAAGCTTATCTAACACACCTATTTTCTCGGGAAGGCACAACACAGTTTTCTTGCATTTAGGAACACTAGACAGCACTTCAGCATTATACTTGGGGGACATTTCAAATAGCAAAATCACCAAAAACAAAACCACAAACATATGAGGAAAAATGTGGCATTAAATATACTTTGAAAAGGATACCTGGTTTCAGTATGAGAACTGAAACAAGAAAGCAGAGTGTCAACTTGTTTGACCTCAGCTGGAAACGAGTTCAGGTGACTAAATTTTTTGCTACTGTACATTTTTGTACATTTTTACATTTTTCTGGTACAAAAGCACTGTGAGTACTGATTTGGGGATTACAAATAAATATTAATGATTAGACAAATTCACAAATATGGACTGATGTATAAGTAAATTTTAGGAAGAGCTCCGGTCTCAATTTTCATTCCTAATTTACACTGTGATTTGGTTTTACTGAGGCCATTGCTATCAATTTTATCCCAAATGAAGAAAGTCATTAAAGGACACATTTGTGTCCCCACTCCCACCCCCACGCTCTCTCAGTCCATATCTACTCCTTGGTATCTCCTACATTCATTAGTAGCTCATGCCTTCCTCATTTTTGGTGAAAGGAATGTTTCCCAGGGGTTTTGTTGTTTGGAAATGAAACTCCTCAATCTCTTTATATTTTTTTCCTAAAATCCAGGGCAAAGAAGTTTTCTGGCTTTGCAGACTTTTCCCTACAAATCCCTACATCACTGACTTCTTTCTAAACAAAATATACTTAGTGGAACTTTCCTGCTTTGTTCTTATATAGTATGTCCTTTCCTCAACTTTTTTCTGGGAGAAAGGCAGAAAACCAGGATTTTATATGGAAAACACATCTGTCTCTTATAAACACAATTTTTACTTACATTCATCAAGCACCTCAGTAATGCAGCAAAATACAAAATCAGATCCAGTGCAGGGAAATGATAAGGAAAACAAATACTTAAACTCTACTTCTACTTGCCATCTTATTTTTATTTCAGAGCTGTATCCTTTGGCTGAAGCATTTTATATATTAATAAAAGCTATTTCAACTCATAATTTAAATTCTAGCCACATCTATTCTGACATTTCCAGTTTATATCATCAGCTGGCACCAAAACCAGTTGCTGTCTATCAATGAAATTAGAACAACAGTTTTTCTTAGGTTCACAGAACCCCAGATCTGGAGCTGAGGTGGTCCTATTCCACCTACGGCCATGAAGGAAGACCACATTTACATATCTCTGTCTCAGAAAAAGAAATATTTTATCTTCTCTAAAATATCTGGAGAAGAACATTCGATATGCTCTCTTAGGATGTCGCTGGTCTCTCAATCTAACAAACAGGAAGTTTTTTTTTTTAATTCCTAATGTTTAACTTAAAATATAATCACTTTAACCCAGGGATATGTTTTAATTCTTCTCTCTACCCAGGGCACATTTTATAGCACATGGCACACAGGAAGTGTACAGCAAATACTGAATGATTCCTGGAAGACATAAAAAGGAATGAAGGGAGGGAGGAAAAGTAGAAGAAAGAGGGAAAGGTGTAAAATAAAGAAGGATTGGAAGGAGAGAACCAATAAATACTAAGATGAATCAAACATGAGCCCGGCACTCAATAAACTAACAGAGTAGCAGAGATGTGAAATATACACAAATAATCACAATCCCAAGTGGAAATATTAAGGGTCACAGATAAAATGCTGGTAAAATCAAAAAGAAATGTGTGTACTTTCTAGCCAGGAAAAATCAAGAAAACATCAATTGAGTGGTCAATATTTGAGGTGGGCCTTGAAGAAGAGGTAGATTTCAGACACATGGTTATAAAGGACCAATGTAATTCCAAGGAGAAGCCAGGAAGTTTGGAAAGCAAGGGGTGCTGGGAAACAATGACTGGTTTAAGGGGAGCAAAGAATATGGGATGGGGTCCCTTTAGTACTTAGGCATAAATAATGATATAACCGAAGCATTAGCAATGATTTAGGAAATCATCTGAATGAGTGAATGAGTGAGAGAATGAAGTAACTTAGGCCTAGCACTTTAGAAGATAAAAGAGGAATATGAATACGGTTTCTGTAATCCATCGCTGATGTCACTGGCAAATTATACCTCCATCTCTGTAAAGCAACACATGGGAAAGCCTTCTTCAACAAAAAAAGTTAAAAAAAAAAAAAAGAATACAATAAGCTCAAATAACTGTAGTTAACTATGAAGTTTCTAGACAAATTATTTTAATTTTCTTTATCTTTTCCAAACTATTTCAAATTTTATTGGATGAAATTTGTATAACATTAGTATTCAGGAAAAAATGTCAATAAAAATGATTTGTTCATAAAAAAAGAACAAATCAGATATACTTGGAATAAAAAATTTTCAACAGAATTTTAATTCTTTAACATCATTTTTAATACCTTAATTTTTAAATTTTAATCACAGGGATTAATTTTATTTTAATCCCAGGATTTGAAAAACCAGCGTGAAATGGTGGTTTATTTTCCTATTGCTAACACATTAGTCCAGTATGGTCTCACTTTCTTTGCCTTTCTTTTTATTTTTTATATTTTTGAACATTTAAAAGCAATCAAAACAGGCTTCCTTCCTGCTCTTCCTCCTGCCTATGTGTTCCCCACCATTTAAGACACATACTCAGGAAAGAATGGTGATCCAATTTGTCAGCGACGTGCCATCCTGCTGGCTCTCATCACTACGTTATTTCTATTAAGACCTAAGAAATAGGAAATACTCCCACACACCAGTCCTGGCAGGAACGTTAACTCTAGGATAAGAGGGATAAAATAAAATCAGTGTAAGAGCCAGTGGGATGAGCAAAAGCCATAACATATGACTTGCTATGGTGAAATCACTTCTGTTTCATGTTTATTAAAGATTACATTTGCTGATAAAAAAAAAAAAAGCCTCGGCCATAGTCATTACTTTCTAATTGAATTTTCACTCTATAATTGTCAAACTTACCATACAATGTGATGATATTTTTTTTCATACCTAAGTGCAAATAAAATTCTAAACATATATCAGGAAAAGAAATTAATCTCTTTCTCAGATTGGAACTTGTTCACAAATGTTCATAGTAGCTTTATTCACAATAGCCCAGAACTGGAAACTACCCAAAAGTCCTTCAATGAAGTTGAACTGTGGTACATCCATTCTAAGGACTACTGTCATCAATAAAAAGGAACAAAGCATTCATATACACACAACCTGGATAAGCCTCAAGGAAATGAACTATGCTATGTGAAAAAAGTCACATTCATGAAATAAAACTATAGAGATGGAGAAGAGAATAGAGATTGCCATGAGTTAGGGATGGAGGGGAGGAGTGGGAGTGGGTATAAAGAAGTGATACATGGTAGTCTTGCCATGGTAGAATTGAGAATCTTGGTTGCGGTAGCAATTACACAAAAGTACATATATGATAAAATTGCAAATGTACATATGGATTGTGCAGTGTCAATTTCTTGGTTTTAATACTGGGAGAGACTGTAGGAAGGATGCACAGGATTTCGCTACACATTTCTTGGTACTCTCCAATGAATCTATAATTATTTCAAAATTAAATGTTAATGAAAACATGGTCAACTCCTATTAGAAAGTGTCATGAGTTTTATCCCTACTGAATGGAACACTACTTATTACGGCACTGAGTGAAGAGTAAGGCCCAAAACAAACGGTTTTGTTTTGTTTTGTTTTGATTTGAAGGAAAAAAGAGAAGGAGGGAAAAGGGAAGAGGTACACAACATCTCTAATAAATCTAAAACTGAACCTGATTCAAGGAGCGATTTACAAAGTTATCTTAGGTTTTCAATATACCCTTAAACAATGAGGACATTAACATTAACTTCATGAGGAGATTGTGCAAATTAAATAAATTAATATATATAAAGCATCTAGTAAGATCCCAGGACCTATGTAGTATTAACCCCACCCACACACCCCCAAATAAAACTAAACAAAAACCTTCTCTATCACTTTAACATTATTCTTCAATCTTTACTCTTTCTTCCTTTATTGCATAACCTTATTTCTTGGTGAAATTATTTCTTCCTCCTTCTACAACTATCAGAAATCGCAAAGACTAAACACAAAAATGCAGGTTGCTTCATCTACGTACATCTGTAATAAATAGGGTTACGTATAATTACTGAGCCACTGAATTACAATTCTGTAAGCGTTCAGAAGCCTAGAACACCAAACAGTTCAGACACCAGGCTAAAATGGTGCAGCATTTTAACAGGAACCACACTTTGGACATTTCACACTCAAATTCTCTCTACCTAAGACTCCTTCCCAAGGCAACTGCAATCCTCTCAATGAATATAACCATATAGTACCTATGTCATTTTCCCCATCTTTTAGTGAATTGTAATGACCTGAACAGATGGTTAACAGAACACTGGAAAAGTGATGTCTCAAGGACCAGCCTAATGAGGGAATCTATCCAGGGGACTTAAAATGGAAGAGTCAAGCAGGCCAAGGACCAGTAAGGCAGTCCCAGAATCAGCAGAGAGCTGAATATCTCAGAGTGCAATGGGCACTCACTGTTCTCAAGAGTCCAAGCAGAAAAGACAGAAAGTTGGGCAGCAAGCTCAGAGTCAATCTCATATAGGGTCATCCTCTTTTCAGACAACACCTTCCCATATCTAAATGTGCCAACATATTTACATAAATTTATAGGCCAGACACCAAAAAGACAGCACAGCAAGCGAGGGAGGGGTCAAGCACAAGAACAGCCTAGAACCCCAGGCCAGTGGCCAGGCCAGGGCAGGGAAGGAGGAGTAGGGAGATAGGGAGAGTCAGTAGGAATCAATGGGACATGAGGATGGTAATTAGGAGAATATATGCATTCACAGCTTGAAGACATTGCTGAAACAGCTGCCTGCTACCATTCAGGAACAGGAGGAGCTGATCCCAGCAGGGCTGGCAAAGGCTTCCAAGACAGGTCAGACAACCAGGGCTGCCAGAAGTAAGCAATGCCAGGGGAGAAGCGCGTCTCTGGTGTGCAAATCTAAAAGCATCAGAAATGAAGCAGAGTAATGAGGCAGGTTCACCATGGGTGGGATTTTACCAAGGGGCAGAGGATGCCTAAGGTCAATGACTATCTGATTCAACTTGGCTTGCCCATAATTACTCAGCACCCATGTTATGGATGGAATTCCCAGTCAGTATACACAGCTGAAGGTCACAGAGTCAGGGTGGTGACCCCATTCTACCCTCTGTTCACAAGGGTGTCTGTTCTCTTTTTGATCTTAAGGAGAAGCACCAGAAAGAACACCTATCTAGCTGTGCCTTTGCAGGCCAGCCAAGTTTTGGCAGCTTCTGTTTCCTTTAATACCTTCCCGGGAATCCACTCTGCTAATGAGGCCTTACCATCTGACAGCTGGTTACACAAGCTGTTATCAGAAAACAAAAGCTGCATGTTGAGGTAACTAATTTTACACACACAAACACACACACTGATACAGTTCAGAAACCGTGGTCAAAATGAATCAAACATCACATTGAACAAAGACCACCTCTCCAGATAAGTAGAGTTTGGGTTGAATGTTTTCCAACTTAGACTCTATTCCCACTTTTATTAATCCACAGTCTGTACTATACTTATATTCACCCATAGAGCAAATCTGAACAAAGCTTTGGATGAAATACTGGAGCTCATACTCTCTTCTGCCATCCTCCATAGCCACCAAAGAAGGGCTCACCTGAGAACCACAAGAACATACCTCAGTCCTCATAATAAGCATTCAGCTGGGAAGGTCTTACCTTCAGTCTGTAAAGGTGATGAAGTCTGAATTCCAAGGAGACTTGCCTTTGCTTTAATGATTGGTTTTTGAAGATTTAATATTGTTTCAGTGGAAGGCTTATAAAGTTAGGTTTTGTGCGACTCTGAAAACAAAGTGGAGAACTTGGGGAAATGATGATCACTATGTTAACCTAACAGATAAAAACAATTTTTAAAGTTTTGCTGCAGTAGTTTGTATGGAGCTCGTAACAGTGAGGCTCATCTTGATATAGGATGAGTTGTGGCTTAGTTGATAAAATGCCTTCTTTGAGTGTCCTTACTACTTTTTCTGTCTTCTTACAGTATGGGCTGAGTGTATTTTATGTGTAGGGTTTTTCATTGCTTTTGCAAAGAAAACTGAAGCAATGGCATTCAGTTGTGAAGTCTTGTAATTTCTCACTGATAGCAACAACAATCCTTTAGAACACCATAATCTTGTATTTAGTGAACACATACACACACACATATAAACACACAAACACAATATGCCATTAATTTTGCATGCCAGTACATGTTTGGTTTGGCTTTTGTCAGTTTTTGATGATTGTTCTATCTTTTAAAAAAATTTTTACTGTATAATAAACATATAAAAGCAAAAAAAAAGAAAAAAGCAGTAAGTTTTCAAAGTACTCTTCAACAAGTAGTTATAGGACAGATCCCAGAGTCTGTCATGGGCTACCATACCATCCTGATGATTGTTTTAATGTGAACAGGTGGAACTCCCTTCCCAGCTGAATGCTTATTTTTGAGGATTGAGGTATGTTCTTGTGGTTCTCAGGTGAGCCCTTCTTTGGTGGCTATGGAGGATGGCAGAAGAGAGTATGGGCTCCAGCATTTCATCCAAAGCTTTGTTCAGATTTGCTCTATGGGTGAATATAAGTGTAGTATAGACTGTGGATTAATAAAAGTGGGAATACAAGTTTAAGTTGGAAAACATTCAACCCAAACTCTACTTATCTGGAGAGGTGGTCTTTGTTCAATGTGGTGTCTGATTCATTTTGACCACGGTTTCTGAATTGTATCAGTGTGTGTGTTTGTGTGTGTGTGTTTAATATTAGTTACCTCAACATGCTGCTTTTGTTTTCTGATAACAGCTTGTGTAACCAGCTTCTTAACAAAGAAGATGATGCAAAAAGCAATCCTGGCACAGAAGCTGCCTTATTCCTGGTTTACAGCTAGAGCAGTTCTGGCTCTAGTTGAAATAGTCCCCCAGTCCAAATGCAGGCCACACCAGAATTTGTCATTTTCTAGTAGCGACCTTTAAAAGAACAGTGAAATTAATCTTAACAGTATGTTTTATTTAACTCAAAATATCTGAACTTTTATCATTTTAACATGTACAGTAGCTATATTTCAAGGGTTCAATAGCCATGTGTGGCTAATGGTTACTGTATTGATAAGCACAGGTTAGACTTTCAGGGTAAATCTAAAATGTTCCAAGTTTACCCTCTCAAATATTGATTTGTCCAAGTACCCATATCAAATGCCTCCATACCTTTCATTATTCTTGGTACTAGAGACTTATCAGTTAGTGCAGTAGCACTTGCATCATCCCTTCACTCTATGCAGACCACTAAAATAAACAATCAGATCTAGGCAAATATGAAAACCAGCTCAACTTAAATATATTACTATTTTATATTATTATTATTTTATTTCCCACTTGGATCTTTCCCCTGTCTTTGGAAAAGCCAAAGATTTCTCACTGCAAGTTTATCTTTGTGATTCAAAGTGGAATTGGACATGGTTTTGTTTTAACAATAATCTATAGATTCTGAGGAAGCAGAATAAATAAAAAATAATAGGTGCCAAGTTATCTGGGGCACGTCACCAAAGTAGAGGTAAGAGTAGCGAAGAGTAAGAGGAAGGGGAAGAAGGAGTAGAGGGAAGAAAGTTATCCTCGGGGGAGGGACCCATATCATAGCATTTCATGAAAATACACACAAGGAATTTAGACTTCAAGAGCAGGATATTCACACTGAATGATTTTTATCCAAACAGATGAGGTGATACAGATTTTTTTTATTGTGTAAATGTTACAAAAGGAATTTTCAAATCAATGAACATTGGTTACATGCCCCAATACATCTGAAAGAGCAAGAATGCACAGAATTTAGACCCTGCATTTGCACATTTTAAAGAATGTCTCCTAATAAACCCAACCATTAGCCTCCTTATTTTCACTGCACATTACTTATCACAGCAAAGGACCAAAAACAACCTAAATGACCATCATTAGGAAAACAGCTCAATTAATTATGATTAGGTACACTGTGAAATTGTTATAATAAGAGGCAAATTTGTATGAATTGACAGAAATATCTCCATGATATGATTGAGTGAAAAGCAGGATACAGAAAAATACATAAGCATCATATACAAAATACATACACATACACACCAACTTTATATACCTCTACTTTGGTGACATGCCCCAGATCCAAAGGCTTTGAGGCCCTTAAGCTCCCTTAAAGACCTCAAAGTACACGTGCGCGCGCACACACACACACACACACACTTACACACCAAGCTGATAATAGTTATAATCTCTTAGAAGGAACCTAGGTTAAGAATGGTTGAAGGGACAGAGAGATAGTCAAAGAGGACTGGATTTAGTATCTTAAATTTTATAGGGGGAACATATTCATATTTTACATACACAGAAAAAAATCATTTGAAAACAACACACAATCTCAAATGTCTTTATTCTAAAGCCGATGTTAATATATTGAACCCCACCATACACATGTTTTTGCTGACCTAAGAATAAAGCCTCTCCTGCACATCTATGTATATATTTGAACATGTAGATGTATTCCTGATTGCAGAGAAATTGTTCCTTTGAACTACTTTCAAAAATTCAGATCTCTACAAGTCTTCTCATGTACAACTGAACACATCAGTATGCTTCTACTTATCTCTAGGAATCAGGGTCTTTGAGAGACTATGAAATAAAAATAATATGGAGAAATAAAGTAGATGTGGAGGTTGACATAAGACTGCAAGACTGTGTTGATGTAAGTCTGTGATTTATGCCCCCTCACTGGCCATTGACTGACTTTATAACATGGGCTACAAACCAGACTTTATAAACTACATAACCCGCAGTAGATACTATTACCATTTGCTACTATAATGCCATCCTCGCTGTGGGAGGAAACTCCTCCACCCTGGATGCTGGACTTGACCATGAGACTTGCTCTTCCCAAGGGTAGGTGAGTCCTGATACACCCCACAACCAAGCAGAAGCTTTAAAGGTGACCACATGTTCTGTCTTTCTCTAGCTTCTCTCCTCTACCACAAGAGTTAGGTCCCATGAAGGGACTGCTTATTTTGTTTTTTTCTTGCTGGGTCTTACAACTAGCAGACATACAGAGAGAGCCAAGCAAAGTGAGCAGAGCTCAGGCAGCAATTGCCCCAAACCATGACATGGAGCATGAACAGGTAGTGAGGATTTGATATTAGAGCCCACTGGGATCTGGGGGATGTTTCTACCATAGCAAAACTAACACACATTAGAATAAGAGCACTGCTCTTTACCAGTTCTTACATTTTGAAATCTGTGAGATTTCATTTGTGGAAAGGGCTCTGCTGCTTAAAAATGTTAGACAATCACTTCACCAAAGCTCTCTAAGACACTTTCAGCTACAAAATTCTTCTAGTCTAGAAGCAATACAAAACATGAATACCTTGATTACCAGTTTCCATTTATTTTCCTGTGGAAACCTAGAGATGAAAAAGAAAGGATGAAAATAGGACTTGGCTTCCTCAGGGGAAAGGTTGTCAGAATGAAGGCACAGCATTAGAAGCATTTTTTGCCCCCAGAGTCAGACCATTCTGGACTCCAGTACTGTGGTCTGCCCAGCAGGTGATGGCTCCACTGTCCGAGGCCACAGGGCAACCACAGAGCACGCAGAACTCCTGGAGGAAAACACACCTGCCTTACACCTCACTCTACTGCCATTTCTATAACAGGGACTGTACATGACTGCACTCAGCAAATGTCCACTGAAGTCCAGGGACATGGAAAGCTCTTTGCTGTCGTGACACTGGAAAAAAGAATTAATGGGCACCCTGCCACATGGAGAAATGGGCCAGGCAAGCACAGAAACCTGAGAAGCTTGTCTTCCAGCTGCAGTGAACAAGATCCCAGGTAGGGCCTAACACCCTGGACAAGAGATGTTCAGAGTTATTTCGCATGTCACAAGAACAGACCATTTAATATTTTATTTACGTGAGTTTTCAATTTTCAATCGGTCCAGAAATCACAGCCTGGTATATTCTCAAGATTCACTCTGTGACCAGGGCACAGGATACAGAAGGCTAATACTTAGAATCTAAGTAGGAGAGACAAAACTGTCAGATAAAACTATCAGAGAAGATTTACAAGCTAAATTTATGTCACACACAGGAAGTTTATTTTGATTGACTGCTGTAGGGGAAAACTTTGTGCTTTACAGGAAAACTAGGTTTTGATTGGAGCATGCTCTACCTGGTTATCTGGTTCAGGCTTTATGGGACCTCTGCCTTTGTCTTTGAGCTATTTTATCTAACTCGGTAAGTTGCAGA